>NC_031965.2:20230043-21545876 GCF_001858045.2 Oreochromis niloticus | reverse complement strand
AACCAATAAAAGAAGATGGATGGATGGATGGATGGATAGATGTTTATGTAATTATGATGAAACATTTTTTAATGGGTAAAGCTCTCATTTTGAGGCTGTATCGATCAACTCCTGGCTTAAATCTCTTAGGTCTTAGGCTTTGTCGGTTTATGGCACAAACTGATTTATTTGACAAGTAGGTAATGCAAATGTAAGTGTGCAATTTATAACCTTTGCAACTGCTTTCTTTCATCCCCCTTTTTTTAGCCAGCCAAGGTTGTTGGCTAATCAACTTTAGCTTTGCATGGGCAAACAAGACTTTCATTCATTTGAACGGTGCCAGGATAGCGTTTCAGGAAGGATGCCAACATAACAGAACAGGGCTGTTTGCTGAATGACGACACAGTCATCCAACAAGGCATTGCACTGGCCAGTGAAACAAAGGCAAGCACACAGTCTTGTTGGAGTACTTCAAAACATGCAGCTTGTAACTGTACTGTAAAGCCTTTCTTTCCTGTACAGCGTTTTGCCACCTGATATGGTACACCACCTGCATTTGCTGTATTGTAGTTTCACGATTATATTAGTGCAGTAGTACCTTAAACATGCCCCAACCAGTGCAACCCCCAGTATTGTTCTAACACAGGTCCTGAATCTTTGCTGTTTGCCACTCACAAACTTCATGTTAAGAATATGGACGTTTATCTTGAATAAATAGATTATACTAGTTTGCACTGTAGCTTTATATTTCAGATTTATCTACGTCTCATGATAATTAGCCACTGTAGGGACATTTGTTTATATTAACACATATGTCAGAGACCCGTGACTGCTTTTTTTGTTGTGTTTTTTTCACCCCTCAGCTGATGGAAACATTTTTACTCTAAGCACTATGCATGGCAGTGGTTAAAATTGCTTGCTGCTGCTGCTGCTGGACATGTAATGTGTGCATTACGTATATTGACAAAGTCTGATACAAGTATCCTCATCCTGGTGTTGCTAACTTTCCTCTCATCATCTGAATGTCCTGGTTACCAATACTCCATTTACTTTTTGAAATCCAGTTCAAGTGTGATACAAGTAGTAACTCAGAACTAAACTCTGCCACAATATATAATCCCTTAATTGCGCTTGCCAAGAAGTGTAATCTGTTTAAAGTCATATAAAGTCAGCACAGTGAAAAAATGTATTCATTCATACATGAAAAGTATAAAAGTTTACAAAATATAAGTTTATACATTTGTGATTTAATTTTTTCCCTCATTAGAAAATGGCATAGATTCATCGAACTCTGTTGGCAGCCACCCTGCTAACCTATCCAGAGCAGCATACTGTTAAACAAATTTGTTTTAGTGTGAAGTGCTGCCACAGCTAAGGGGAAATAGTCCCACAAACATAGAGAGACTTATATTGTTTTCTATGTTTTTAAATTCCTTTTTGCAGTTTATTAACAAAATTACATGTGCCTTTTCCCTTGGTACATCACATTCATTTGTCAAGTCCAGCTGATTTTTCACAAGGAGTGAACCTGTAGAGTGTAGAGGCCTCTTTCTGTTTTTCCACATCAGGACTCCAGTGTATAGTGAGTTCATGAGTATCAATGAGCATTTATCTCCTCTCAAATACTCAGTTATGTGCAAGATAGTCACATTTAAAACCAATCAATGGAAACTTAATTTCCCTTTAGACTTGGAGGATGATCCCAAAAGCTTTTGGCTCCTCCTCCTGCGGCGCCGTTTGTGGCCTTAAATCGATCATTAATTTTCGCTGGTGAGCTTTGTCGACTAAGTCCTCTCTTCTGTAAAATTTCCACATAATTCAAATATTTAAAAAAGTCTATTTAATCCAATGATCTGTCAAAATGTGAAAACTAAAATCCCAAAGACCCAAATCCGTACCACTTAAAAATTGCGATACTGCAAACTGTTTTCCATAGCATACACTATCTTCATTCAGCCATTTTGATTTTTAGAACTGCATTGTTTCTTCCTATGTGGGTGTGTCCAAGTTGCAGACTTTTACTTTCCAAGAGGTCCAGGATTTCCCAGGAATATCCAGTTTTGATTTTGCTGTATCACCTGAATTCATGACAGCTCTGTGTGCTGGGCCTTCTTTGTCACCAAGGAAAAGTGCAGACCATTCCAAGTACTACTTTTTTAAAGAGGAAAAAAAGGTAGGGTGTTCCTGGAAAAAACAAAGAAAAAGAAAAGAAAAATACAGTTAGTAATAAATAAACTAAGCTCATCTTTTCTTTGTGGAACATCTAATTAACTTATCAGCAAGATTCCTCACTTCTCCACAAACTCAGTCTCTTTGAACCTCATGCAGTCATGCACACTTATACACATGCAACAACCTTAAAGTGCTACATACTACAGCAGGCCAAACTAGTGCAGACATTAGCCATCTCAGGTGTTGGAGTCACCCCCTTTCGTCCACGCATGTACACATTTCTTCACACTATTTCTACCCTTCCGTCACTTACCCGCAGTAGTCATTAGTCGCCCTTATCCCCTCCCTCCCTTCCCTTAATGAGAAAGCAATTACCATTGGTTTCTCCCCAATCCCAGCGGCCTGGCAGCGTTTTCCGAAATCTTCCTTCCACCTGCCTTCAGCTCTGCATCTGCTTCTCTCTCAGATTCCCTTCTCTTCCCTTGCACCTCTTCTCCCTTTCACTGTGGCTGCAGACTCTCTCTCTTTCTCCATCCTCTCTGCAGCCTCTCTCTTTCGCTCCTCCCATCTCTGAGCTCTAGGCTGCTCTGGGTTTTAGACGGATCACTCTCACAATGGTTGATCAATACAGGTATTGATCCACTGGCAAAATGTTTATAAAATCATTCTGGGCAGCTGCGGTGCAGCGGGGAGGGTAGGCGGGGCGACAAGAGGGCCAGCGTGCCATGCCATTCGTCTACAAGAGAACCAGCGTGGACCTGATTGGCTGTCTGTCCGATGCCTTGCCAGGAAGAAGGCTGGCATAGTGTGCATTTGTGTGATTGTTGCCTGGTATAACACAGCCTTCCCTAGCTTATGCTGCTAAACTTCCCAGACCACCAAAGGAGAGAAGAGCTGTTTAACCCGTTCGGCTTTTGATGTCGACTGCTTGGGAAGCATTGGCATCAGCAAAGAAATTAATCTGCATAAATTAGCAAGCTGCAGGCAACACCAGTCTAATGATCCACTGTCATCTCACTCTTCCATCCTCCCTGGGGAAAAGACTCTTTCTATTTAATACCACCCTGCTTGTCTGCATGTCCACATGCCCACTCTGGGAAATATGCCAACACAGAAGCCTTGTGTCTGTTTCCCTTACGCAGAGCAAAACACTTACAACGCCACAAATCCAAATATTAGTAAACACGAGGAACTAATAGGTTGCTGATGTGGGGAACACCTATTCACAGCATGTCCCTCTTCTACTGTGAAGAGCATGATGTAAGCCAGCCTGGGGACAGGACTTCCCCTTTGATTCCCTCCAGACTCTCACACTTTGATAAATAAAAAGAGTTTTCCACTCCTTGTCGATCTTTAGCAACATTAGCAGCGGTACGTCAACCATAGCAGGCTTCTGTGTTTTTGCATTTAAAAGCACGCTGTGACTCAACTGGGGAACACTATACCGTTAGACCGGCCAGCTCAAACACTTAAATACTTCAGCGCATTGCAACCGTAGATTCAAGTAGCATAGTTTATCAGTGACTTTGTAATCCAGGGAGGGGCTTTTGCTTATGTCTTGTTAAATGATGATATATGAGATGTTTCATTGCACAGAGAATAAAATTTGCAGTGGGGAGCACAGTGCGGTGTAACTTTTTCCAGAGTCGCAAATCTTGTTGAATCACACTAACATCTGTCAGCCATAAGACCAGGCAGTCGAAGTGACCGAGATTCAACCTCACATCTCTGGGTTGTGCGGCTTTGTCTGTCCCCCTCCCTCTCTGGCAATAACCCTGGACCCAGATACCCAAACACTGGCCCAGACCACAATGCCTGGGCCTGCCCAAACTCATCTTCTGGTGAGGAATGGTGTTAAAACTAATTGTGAGAGATTATTCTTGCCGCATTGCATTTTAATTAGCTCGCTTCTGTTTGGTTCAATGTGGAAAAGACCTCTTGGATATTTTTAGGCCATATCCAGTTGACTAACCATGGATTCCCGAGATTATGATGAGCACACATGCACATACAGACACATGGCGTTCGCAATCAAGTGTCACTCACGCATATGCTGGAGAAGGGTAATTACTCTTAACACATCCACAACTAGCCACAGCCCATTCATTGCCATAACATGTTGTAATGAAGTTTAATCCCTCATCATGTTGTCTGTGGTCGGAGAGTGGTGTGTGGCTGTTATCCTCCACTCCAGATGTCTTCCAGGCTGTCTTTTTCAATGCTGTGCTAGACTTAAGACATGGCATTCAGTCCACCACCTTTAGACATTCCCTTCATTTTTATCTCAGCTCTTTCTTTCTTTCTTTTTTTTTTTTACCCCCTTTTACTGTAAATTCATTTTGACCTCATCCATCTTTGTTTCTTCCTTCCTCCGCAATCCCATTTTTCACCTTCTGTTCCTTCTTCCACATACCCTCCCATCTCTACGAGAGTGTGTTATTTATTTCATCTGAATGCAGGGGCTCTTTGGTGCATGCTTCTCACAGAAATCAATTTCAGCTCAGACAGCATAACCAAACAAAGCACTGCACTCATTTCAGCACGGGCATAGATGTAACCCATCTCTCTCATTTTCTCCCTCCTGCTCCTTTATTGGAAGACATTTTGTTCTCACTCTGATGCCATTATGTCAATCACTGCAGACATGTGGTGATGTGTGAATGCAGCTGCTAAATGAGTCATGGCAAGCAATGATCATTAGAGACTACAGAGTTTATATATGTGTTAATATATATGTCAATTTTGTTGCATATGATTGTCACCTTTCAGTCTATGTGAATAAATGCAGGTTTTCAGTTTTTATTTAGTTTTTATGACTTTTAGGGTGTGCGTATGGGATGGCGTAGCAGTGGATTCTTTTCATTCATCATTCTCAGAATCTCCTTGTTCATACCAGATGACAACGCCGAGTGTTGGTAATAAGCAGATTTCTCTCAGTGTTGTATGAATGAGAAAGACTTGAGCTGCCCGCTCTCCTGTTTCCTTTTCTCTGCCAGCCATCCTCTTTGTACAGCCGTTGAGACCACCAGTTAATGCAGCTGCTGGATTGGCCTCTTTCCTTGCTCTGCTTTTATTGATTTCAGCCAGGCACAGAGACAGACAGAAAGAAAGGGCCTTTTCAGGAAGAAGTTAAATGGTCAAGTAGCGGGTGGAGGGTGGCTTTCACCACTTTATTGACGAGGTGGAAAAATGTCACTATTATGGAGGCCCTTGCAGCAGATAGCGAGCTGATTGGATGAGTGCCCCCCAGGTCAGAGTGGAGCACGTTCCCCCCTGCAGCCAAACGAGAGCAAATAAAAGGGCAGAGGAATCCGCTTGAACTGGAGGTGAGGTTTCTCTCTACCAGGCCTCTCTTTAGGCAACGTTTCTCAGGGTGTATGAGGCAAAGTGCTTGGAATTTGGACTGAGGGCCGGTCTCTGGTGAACTTCTTGCCTCTGAACTCTCTTCTCAAAGCGTTGTGGGTTTGCAAGATTTTATAGCTCTTGGGAATTCCATGTTTTATGTGTTACACAAGGCCGTGATACGCACAGATGTTCAACCTGCACTACACTGCCAGGACTGCAGCTTCATAGCAGGAGTTTAGAAAAGAGTGAGAGGGATGAATTGATGAGAAATGCTTGACGATTACATGGGTCACACAGAGAGGCGGTGTGCGAGGGCAGCCGCATCCAAGACACTGGAATCAAAAAGAAATTTGGCACAGTTGCTTATGGGTGCCCTACTGGCCTGACGTGAGTCTATATTTGACCCAAAACTGAACATAGTTAAAGTTTTGCTTAACATACACGGGGGGCAGGAACACTAGGCTCGCTGTATCACAAGAGAACAGGCAGGTGTCGCTCTTTTGACTGCCTCTCGTGTCAGACAAAAAGGATTATTCATGTATGAAAATTAAAGGGAAAAACGTGACGGGAGATTTAGAAAGAGTGACTTGGTGTACAGTAGCGCACTATACAAATGAAATTAGCTGTTGAATCTGACTTGTGACACTGAGAGCCCTTGACAGAGATGCGACTGTGAGTCCTGACAAATGGCCGAAGGTTCAAATACAAGCCACTTTCATGCCAAGGCCTGCTGACGTCAATCAGTCTAATTAGCCTAGCACATCATCTGGTTGGCTCCTCCTAGCAGCATAAGACAGACCTCTGGAAAGGTCAGCATGCCACAGCAGAGACAGAGCAGTGCTTAATCAGAGGTGAAATGGTTTCTTTCCAAATTGATTCCAGTTAGGATCAGACAAGAGTGTACTGTGTCGAGCCACTTAAAGACTTGAGGGAAAAGCGGCAGGCGCTTTTAAGGGGGCTTTTAAAACAAGACATTAACAAATAAAAACTGTTCTGGTGACATCTGGATCAGGGCCCAAAGAGCAGTGGGCCATATGAAAGATCTGTCTGTCTGTCTCTATCTTCATCTCTTTCTGGTCTCTTTCCCCTGTTTCACTCAGCTCTCTCTGTCTATCTCTTTATCGCCTTCTCTGCATGAGGCACAGTATACATTCACATGTGGGTGCACATACTCAGATGAACTGAGGAAACTCATTCAGACTCTGCAGGGAACTTTGTCCCGCTAAACTGTAAAACTTGCAAAATCACTTTTTCTAATGTTGATACAAATAGTATGGAATAAATATTTTGTCTTGGTGCTCACAAAGTAAACCAAGTACCATTAACGCTTCACCCCTGAGGCATTATAACTTTTTACACCCTCTTTAAAACTCTTTTTACAACAGGCATGTCACAGCCATGTATACATAGAGGGAAACATCCGAGCCTGCCCGCACCCACACACGCATCTGCACACTGCACATTCACCAGCTCTCTTATGCTGAATGCATAATACATGTAATGAAATAATGTTTCCAGTGGGGATGGCTGTGGCTGGGGGATGGAGATGCGCGTTGAATATCAATGTGACTACCCCCAGACTCGCTGGTTCAATTGGTGTGATGGTGGGGGGTAAATGAACATGTGGGAGTAGGAGAAGCTTTATCCCTTTGCCCAAAGCTAAAGTGAGAAGTCCACACAGAAAGAGGATGGTCTCTTCTCTGGCTCAGTCAGTCATTATGAACTTAAGATTCATATGTTCTAGCTGGTGGTCTGCATTGGGTGGGTTTAGTCAGCTGGTCTAAAAGGTAACTACCAGCTCCTCCTGAGTATCCATTGCCAACTAATAGCACAAAGACAAATACACAAGCTAATGGCAGAGAGGAAGGTATTGTCCTTTATATCACGGTCAGTCCTTCCACATAACATATTCAAGCTACACGATTTTAACCTATTCTGAACCACATACTCTCCACAAAATCTCGATGAAAATCAACTGAGAGACAAATTACATTTTCCCCTGTGCCTCACCTTGACTGACTCAAGTGAGCTCATCTGTTCCAGCTTGTCAGAGTGAAGATGCTGTGTCTCTGTCAGCCACGGCTTTGATGTTTTAAACATTACCATTAATAATGTTTTCAGGATCAAAATTAATTTCTTCGCTACTATGTCCTGCTCTCTTCATTCTGCGTTGAAGCATGCATAAATCAAGACCAGCTACCTTTGTCTTGAAATTTTGAGGTCAGGAATTTGGGATGAGACCAATCCCGAATGTGGCCAAGTAGAGTATTCATTGTGCGCATCTCTCAGTGGCTTTGTGTGTTTGGGCTGTGCTTTTCGCAGCTTCATTATGGGACTTAAGTAGTCATGTTTTTGATACTCGCGCCGAATATGTGAACTTGCAGCACAGAGTGTTACTGCATAGTGCAACAGTCGTGTGTGAGTTCATGTAAACTGTTGGTGCTTTGAGGTACTTTTCCGTGACCTTTCAGTGTAACGCTCAATTTTAAGGAGAGGCTGCTGTATGGTCTAGAAAGCATGAACCTTTGCCCAAATTACTCAAACGTCATTCAGAGATGTCTATGTTTTTTACTACAAAAGTTGTAATATTGGAACTGTCACTGAGTTGGCTTTGGGTTGTCGTTCAATGCAGGATGTGGCAGCTTTTGAATTAGTCTGGATTAGACGCTAGAGAAGTATTTTTGTGACTTCCAGATGTTCTGTTATCTATAATTCCCAGCTGTGTTCTGAGAAGTTAAATGAGCTGCAAAGTTCCTGTCCAAGTTCTGTTATACTCATCAAACTCAGGGAAATGTAATTAGTGCCTATTTGAGTTCCCATCGCCTAGCAACTCCCTCCTAAATAAACACAAAAAAATTCCCTTCCATTTTCATTTAGCCACACCTCTTATTTGCCAAGCACCTCCTCTCGAGTGGCTCTGGCCATACCCTTACTCTGGGGCCCTGCAATGTGAAGACAGGGTGAGGAATGTGTGAAGCATCCAAGGAAACATGAACTGCTATTTTCCCACAAGTATGAAAAAACAGAGGCTATGGTGGAATCTTTCTGACGCAGTCAGCTAGTGGGATGGCTGCTGTACATTTGGGATTTGGACAGAGGCTCAGGTCAGGGTGTTTTTAAAGCGGTAGTCTTAGGGCTTAAAGATCTAAGCTGAGACTGTGTAGGTGAGAGAGAGCTGCTGAAGAGGTTAAAACCTGATGAGTAAACCTGGATGGAAAGATAGCAGGAGTTGCTGGATGGCTTCTTTTGGGAGCACTCCTGCTATTTCATTTTTAACAGCCTCTGTGGGGCAGCCTATTAATTGTTTGTTGGCCAAACCATCATTAAAAAAGCAGACAGCAGGGTGGCTTTTACCGAGATGTGAGTGGGAGCAGAGAGCTAAAACAGGAGAGAGGATCACTGAAGAGGCCCCAAGAGGCCCTCATAGAGACCCACATGATTACCACGCTACCGTTGGCTCTGTAATTCCTCATACATTAAGACACAAGGTTGAAAGGAATTCCCAAACACAAAAACAGAGAAAACTTCAATGAGTTTTTCTTTCCTGATCTAATTATCGCTGCCCCCATAATCGCTGTTATATTCATCATAGTGCTCCGTATTTATGGGGTCTGTTTTCATCATAGTAATAATGTCACTCTGGAATTCCCATCCAAGGAGGGAGAAAGAGAGAGAGCGATAGAAAGAGACGCACATCAGAGTATGTAGTGGATGCAGCCAGATATCGTTTGATGTTAAGGAAGCCACAACAGGAGGACCACTCCACCTCCCTGCAAATGTCCCTTTATTTTGTCTGCACTGTCCCCCTGCTGTGGAGTCTACATATAATCTGTGTTGAGTTCAGCCACCACTGATCCCGGTCTGGGTGTAGACTGCATCCTGGAGCTGGCAATGAGCCTACTTGTGTGTCTAAGGCCCATTTGAGTTTGGAAGCCCATACAAACTCATTCGTCTTCCTTTCTTCTGTTCACGTTTTGCGATTTCACTACATCAAAAGCCAATTTCTTTCTTTCTTTCTTTCTTTCTTTCTTTCTTTCTTTCTTTCCCCACAAATCAGACTTGTTTTCCCAATCCCTCTCTCTCAGCTCTCCATCTCTCACTGCACCCCTCCACCCCCATCTCGCTCCAATTCCAACGGAGCCCACTACCTTCTGTTCTCTGCCCCCACAATGCTGCTCCCAGTATTTGGATATATATTTAACACCCACATGTGAGGCCTGGTGAAAGTGCCTGGGGAATGGAAAGGAAAACAAGCATGCCCTCTCTCCCGGCCCTTTAGTGCTGGCCTGCTATAAATACCTCCGGGTGGCGCGCCAGTTCCAGCACCAGTGGCATGGGAACCTCTCTCCCTCCTGTAGTCCATTGCTTGACCACTCAAGTCCAGTCTGGGAAGGCTTTAGTCAGTAGGCTGCCCCGAAGGGTGGGTGGATGGGTGGTGAGGTGAGGTGTGTTGAGTGTGAACGGTGTAGGGAAACAGTATGGATCTCCGTATGTAGCAGTGATGGTCTTCCTGTTTGTTTTGTCTGCATCTCTGAGGAGTATCCCTGTGTCTCTTCCCTTTCTGCTGCACTGTCATCTTCCTTTTCAAAAGGCTTCATGTATACTGCATTTATGCTGTTTTGCCTTATGAAGATTGTATGAATATGTGCTTTTCAAACTGTTAAAAAAAGAGATCCCCTTTTCTTCACTGCGCTGAAGCGTTTGTTATGTTACTCCCCCAAAAATTGATTTAGACTTTTCAAAGGTTTGTTCTTCACAGTGCTGTCTCCCTGTGTCGATGCACGACAGGCTCAGCTCATATTTTCAGAGTTTGAGGTAATAGTTTTAAACTGACAGACTAAACATCTCTCTCCCCAGCTGTTCCACTTCTACAGAGTAAATAGTTTTAGGTGCACAAACGCACACGTGCACGAGCTGAATGACTGTCTCAGTCTAATGATTATTTATTTTTTTTGATTTGGGGGGTTTCTGGAGAATTTGCTGGATTTTCACTGAAAAGATATGAATGTGGGCGCTCGCGGGTCACTTTCTTATCATTGCAGCCTGTGCGTCTTTGAAAAGCAGTTAGCCATTATAGATGTATACAGTAGATGCAAACAGGGAAGCAGATACTGTGCTTGTGCTGTGCTAGTTCACATATTTTTTTTTTTTTGGGGGGGGGGGGGGTGTTTTAGGCCACTGAGAGCTCATGAATTCAGTTATCAATAAATGCCTGTGCTGACTTAGATTGGGCCTGTTCCAGCATCAACTAAAAAGAAGTACTTGAGATCAAAGCTTTTTGTTTGGTCATTTAGCATGCTGAGTCTACAGATTAAATGTCTCTGTTGTTCCTTTTTCCTCCTCACACCTCTTAACATTCTCCCCGTGTCTCTTTTTCTATCCCTCTCTTAATACTCTTCTTTTCTCTCTCTCTCTCTCACCCCTACAAGGCTCACTTGTTATTTTTTCGTACAAGGTCCTGTAATTAAGTTTGACATAAGCACAGGGATTAAATATGCGGTTGAGGAGGGAGAGAAAGGAGCTCTGTTACAATCTCAAGGCCAGCTGTAAAATGGAACCAGATTGCGACACTTGGAGTTGGAAAGTTTGGGAAAGGAGCTTCAGAGCACAGCCAAGAGACTACTGAGACTCTGGCCAAAAAGGCTAATATTAAAAATCCTTAGGCAGAAGACTAACACTCAGTCCGATCCAATGATAATTTCTTTTTCAGCTAAAAGACTGCCATCACCTCCAGCTAAACCTTAACTGTTGTCTGTCCAACCAGATGACTGATAATTTCACCCCAGCCAAACTCTGCTGCCAGAATAACACCAGAAAGCTAAATACTACCTAGTTAACTGCACATTTACGGCCTATGACCATAATGTATTGTTTCCCTTAACAACAAAACAACTAATTTGTCTGCCAGTTTATATTTAGTTATCAAAGCCAATAAACTACACATTGGTATTAAAACCAGATGGTATAGTCACATGTTTTTATAGGTGCATAAGCAGCCAAATGAATTTTACAAGTGAAGAAAAAGGAGCTCACCCGTTACCTTTTAATTGTAAGAACGGAAAAGTGATTGTAACTCTAAACCATAAATGCAGCGGGAGAAACTGTTTCACATGCTATCACTCAATCACTGACACCAAATATAGAAATATAGGCTAAGATCAGCCCCCAGTGCACCGAGCGTGTCAATAGGATTTTCTTCTGTTCTGAACTCTGAGAGGTCTCACATGGAACTTTACATTCTTAAATAACTCTGGCAAAACGCTTTAATCTTAATGAGTCTGAACAGCAAATCTCTCATCTGCAGCAAAAAGGATTAGGAATGCAGAAAAAAAGACTGCCGTTCCACTTTGATGAATTGTGTTTAGAAAATCCCTGGGCATGAAGTTCCCCCAATGAACAAAGCGTTAGGCGAGAACGGATGCTTTTAAACAACACAACTTATCTGGGAAAAACAGAACATGTATTTAAGTGAAAATACAAAAGCAGAGCTGATTCGACTCCTCTGCAAATGATAAAAGTGACTAAGTTTTTTCTTTTCTTTTTTTCTCTCCTCAATCCACTCAGCTACTTTTGGAATCAAACCTGGAGTAGCTTTGCACAAATTACGTGTATTGTGTTTTCAGTGCTTCATCAGTGCTTATTTATTCCACGTGATGCCTTCTGACATTGTTAAGAGTAAATAAATGAATTCATAATTTTTCTTTTGCCTCTTGGTAAAAGTTCTTGAAAATGGCTGATGCGCTGATGAAAAAGGAAGCTGATGAACAAAGACAGTTAAGTGCCAAGAGGTGCTGCTTCCAAAGCCGTGAGACTCGGCTGCTTCCACTGTAGTTTGCTGTGGTTTTCCTCATTTGTTAAACAACAGCAAACTTTTTGAGTTAAGCGTGGAAGCGTAGTTACTTAAGTATGCTATTATGCAGAGGTGTTTATTTGTACTTGATTAATACATTATTGATAATATGTTAATGTAATCCAAATCAAAGCAGTTCAGCGTTTACTTGATTAATTATTACTCTGTGGTGTAATTCCCCCAAACAGTCTCTCTGAGTGGTATGGGTTAGAGCAGTAAGCCTCTGGCTAGTTCAGACTGCTCAAACTACAAAGAGCCTTACTGCACTGGGACCTGCTCTGGGTTCCCCCTTTCCAACTCTCCACCCACCACCCCAAATGCCCCCAGGCCTTTGGAGATCTACCCTGGCTGATTTTTGCTGTATTTATTTTACCTTTCCGTCCAAATCAACGCCTCCCTTTGTTTCTTTTAATGGACATAGGAAGGAGATATTGCTGATCCAGGTCAAACCTAAGCTCCATATTAATGAGAAAACACCAGATACAGTAAATAGGCTCTTGAAACAAACATATCAGAAGGCTGTGCTTTTTTATTTTATTTTATTTTATTTTATTTTATTCCAAGTGCATAGTTTTCTTCACAGCACAAGTCTCTCTGTTGTAGAGACATCAGCGCCTTGTGTGTGTGTGTGTGTGTGTGTGTGCAGCGTAGTGATAAATATTACCATGTACTTGACCTATATTGATCCCCCACTAGGATGTGTACCCACTCCACCACGATGAGCCTAAACATCTGGTCACCAGAGTGTTTCTTTGAATGACAGATAACATCTGGGAAGACTGCTGCTATCACAGGAAACAATGTTCCTATCTCCCCCTCCCCGCCCTTCTGCCTCTCCCCCCTGTCCCTCTTTCCCCTTGTCCTGCTCATAAGCACATCCCTCTCATTGATTTCCCATTAACCCCTTCTAGACTGTGAGTATCTGCCCACCCAGACAAGCAGACACCAGTGGATTGATTAACGACATAATGGCATCACTATTGCTGCCTGTTCTCATCAGTCTGACCAGGTCTGCAGACCGGCCCGGTCCATGTCCAGCTGTCTGTTGCAGTCGTCCACGTTTTTCTCCTCTTGTTATATTTTACTGTTTTCAGTCCCACTTTCCTTTATTATTGCTCCCTTTATGTTCCCCTCACTTCTCATCCACCTCAATCCTTCTGTTGTTTTTCTTCCTTCTTCCTTTTTTTTTTTCATCTCTAACTTTGTCTCCTTGTGATCCTGCGTCCTATGCATCTTCTTCCCCTCACGCAGCTCGCTGTTAATATTCACCTGGCATTCAGCCTCAGGGCACATGTGTAGAACCACCGTTCGAAACACGGTACTCGACGCTCCCGTTTGCTTTCACGATAGCATGATAAAACACACGTGTGTCTGTGCACAATACATCTCATCCTATGAACTGGCAGTTACGTGCTGATTAGTGTCATTGAGGACAGTGTGTTGGAGCTCATTTGAAAGTCTGAGATGAACTGTGGCGCGCACATTTAGTGGCATCAAAAAATAACAGTACAGCTTTAGCTGTGTTCGCCGTAAAAATGGAACGCTGTTTAAAAATTGCCCACTGATGCGACTGCAACGGATGGGAAAATAAATCGTAATATGTGTGGGTGGGTGTTTTGAGATCTATGTATGTTTAGATTTTTTTCCTTTTGTTTTTAAATAGACTGTCTGCTATGATATGCACAGTATACATACATGAAAGGACGCAGTATCTGTTTCAGCATGTATTTCCTCCTTCGCTTTGGCAACTGCTTTGGTGGCAGAAATAAAGTAAATGTGTATTTGTTAAATTGTGTTTGTGAGCCACAACGGAGGCAAGTTAGAAAAAGCCCTTCATTTAAGCATGGCGTGCCTCCATCAGTCCCAGTCTCTGATGTACAAAGAGCCCAGAGGAAGGAGCTTCACAGCTGTTTGTAAACTATGAGAACAGGAAAGGTCAACAAAGTAATGCTGTGCGTTTTTTGTAACGCATTTTCATCTCTCTCTGTTCCATAGTGAGACAGCAGGGCTGCGCCCTGCTTCAGTAGTACTGGTGCATTTAAATTACTGTTCTTGCCTGGAGAATAATGGTGAAAGCATAACCCCATTGTATTCTTTGATAAACTCTGGAAAATGCATGGTATAAGCTGAGGAAGAGGCGCGGTTTAAGGGCACAATTGCCTTGCAAATCTACCATGGCAAAGTTTTTCTGGGGGAGAGAGAAAGAGACGGGGAGGAAGAGAGTGGTGAGAGGAAGGGAAATGTGGAAAATGTGGAATTGAGGGTTGAAGGAGAAAGAAAAGTGAAAGGGAGATGGTAGGATCCAGCACATGGGTAGAGTTGTAGTTGGAGGCGGGGGGGTCTGCATTGCAGGGACATGTGTTATCTCTGGGTGCAGAGGTCTTTGTTTGCAGGGCAGAGAGGTATAGATTTCCTCTCCATGTCAGCGCCTTTATTTAGGGCTCAGCACAGAGGGGACAATGGCAAACTAATCCACTACTGAATCAGGATTAATATTCAAGCTGCAAATATTAATTCACAGCCAAAAGGAGGAAATGCAGAATGTGTCAAAATACTCAAACAAACAAAGAACAAAAAAGCCAGAGATCCTTGACCAAAAATTCCATCTCGAGTGCATTATTTTACTGCGTCCTGCAGTCTCGTCTCAGCATTCTGTTTGATTTCTGTATTAATCTTCATAATGATTTTCTATAGAAGAGCGAGAGCTAGGGGAAGCTGAAGAGCTGCATGTTGTTTTTGGCTATTCTCCTCACTAAGCTCTGGATTTAAGATCTGGATTTGAATATTTATGATAGAAAATAATGGAGGTTATAAAAATAAGTCCCTGCAGAGCTGGGCTGTAAGTTATAGGGGTAAGCAATGCCTCCCACATCAAAGAAGCCTGGAGATGTTGGCCAGTAGTCTGCTGCCTGTTGAAGCCTATAGCTCTTCATCCCGACCAGCGGAGAGTCTGGTTCTGCTGAAGATGAAGGATCCAGAAGTGTCGCTCAGCATCAGAGTCCTCACAAGTCTCAAAACAACAAGAGAAAAGAAATCTGCCATTAGGGTGACATCATTTGACTTGCTTCAAATATAGTTTCACTTTTTTGGAGATTGGAAACAAGTGACAGCATTTTTTCAGCGGCAGGTTCTAGTTTCAACATAATATCACTTGATCCGAAAAGATGTTTTAAACATGCTGGTTTGCATTTGAAACAAGTGACATTTTGCCTTCCATTTCCAGTTTATCCTTTTTTGGGGGGAGGGGGGAAACTTAGATGTTAACACTGAACACTAATGACAACATTATTTCGGAGAACTGTGGAAATAAAATGTTCTCCATTGTTCTGTTTTTCAGTGTCTGTGCCTGAAAGCTTAGCATGAACATTCACAGGCTGGGTCTGAACTGTTTGACATAAACTGTATATTCAAAAACAGTTTATATAAATTTTTTATATTTTATTTTTTATAGTCCTTTACATATACCCCGTAGACTATTTTTGTATTGTTTTAGAACATTAACAGTTGTTATCCAAACCATAACCCAAACACACACACAGGCACAGTAATCCCACACTGGGGGGTAGAGGCCTGTTGTAAACCAGCCTAAAAAAACCATTGTGATGTTCAAAGGGACTTCACAGAGGCTCCAACCATTGATAAGGCCTAATGTAATGAGGCACTGTAAACTTCATCTTTTATACATGGCAACATAATGTGAAAGGTCATCTTATCTTAATCCTCAAATCTGCAGCATCCAGGCCCGTGGCCCCATTTCATGAAGTTAAAGAAATAATCTTAGAGACCACTCTGAAGACGGCCCTTATTATCTTTTCCGCAAGGTCCAATCAGAAGATGTCATTAGAGTGTACTATGAATGCACTGTAAGGAATGATTATTTCTTTTTTTTTAATCGGCCCCAATCATATCATCCAATCAGCTGGACTGTGTGCTCATGGGGAGAAGCTTTATTATGTCCAGTGATTAATCATCAAGCACTACCTTATCCCCCTTAGACACACTTGGTTCATAGAGGGAAGATGGGGATGCATCACCTTCATCAGCATCCTGCTTACCTGATTTTTCCGTTACTTTCAGTTCACCCTGTTCTAAAGTAGCATACCGTCATCTTTTGCCCAATTAATGCTTTTTTTTTTTTACATGCCTTACAGTCATGATTGGACTCTGGATTCTGGTTAACTTATTGATCTGTTTCGTTTTTTTTTCCCTTTTGATTAATCACCAACAGAAGTAACAATATGTCGTTAAATTCCAAACAAATTGAGGACCAATTACATACCCAGTCAAGCTGAAGTCACTATTGTGTGAATTAATTCAGGTCAAAAAGGTTATTGTCTCAAGACTAAGTTTGGGCAATTTGTTGTTTCAGAATCCTTTGTTCTCAAACTGAAAGTGTGTCAAATGTAGACAGATTGTGAAATATTTATTCCTTGACTGCAGATCATATTAGAGTGTTATTGTTTGTTTCGTTTTGTATTCCACCCCTAATTTGCCAGTGGTACAGTTTTTTGGCAAGTCTAACAAACACACATCAACTTTAACAAAGGTAGAGCCTATCCTGTAGCTTTAATTAGAAGGAAATTGTAAACAGACGCATGCCTTTCTTTTACGGATTATCTATACTTTATGACTGAATGTTTGAAGTTATGAGGGATTCTGAATCAGCAGTGCTCGAGTGGTGCTCTTATAGGACATTGTTGTCTTCAATTATTTTCAGTTATATTCCCGTCTGTAAGAGGCAGAAGATCATTTATTATTTAAAGATGCAATCGTTGCTGTTTATCTGGGATTTTTAAAACCGGGTTATCTTTTCACATAGTTTTTTTTGATTAAATGGAACAAAGTGTAATAAAATGCAGTTTCAAATAGATGCTTGTCTCTCTAGTGCAAGAGCTCATCTGCCATTATTGTGATTTAATATGAACGGTGCCAAGCAGCTGCCGAGAGACGGGATCTAACGAGCATCAGGGATGCTTTAGTATGTACATAAAGGGTCTCACACAGACAAGCTGCCACAGACATGCATGCAAATACACATATAGGTGCTGACTAACAATCTCATATATCTTCATCCATATGTAGTAGATAAACACGGCAAACTGAAAGACTTGCAGCTAACTTTTGCAGGTGGATTAGTTCATTTTCTTTGGAAAATAATAATGATTTGAACAAAGATTTTAACTTAAGCACACTGAGATCAAACAGCAGATTTTTTTTCCACATGCTGTCCATGTCTGTTTGTTTATCAGACAGCAAGAATTAACAGGCTGCAACACTACCCTACTGTAGTTACATACATTTTCCTACTTAATTCATTACTCCATAAAATTGGCATTCGCAGAGCTTCATCCCCAAAGAGCAACGCAAAAATAAAACTTTTTCCCCATATTTTTTGCATACCATCACTAGTATCCAGTAGCTTCCCTCTTGTTACTTTTAGTACTTAACTTTACACTAAAGCCCCTGAGACCCTACTATCGGGAGATTAGGCTAGCGTCAGTTGAAGTAGACAATCTGCAATCAATACCTGTGATATAAGCAGTCTGCCTGGGTCAGGCGACCTTGCTGTACGGGACCCACAGCAAGTCTTGTAACGTCCTCATAGATTCTGGGTGACTGACCCCTGACGACCTGGGCAGATAAGGTCAGTCTGACCAGAGTGACCTAGAGCCAAGAGGCCAGTGTCCAGTCAGTCTGGCTGTCCTATAATGAAGTGGTCAGTATTGCTTTTCTGTCACTCAGCAATTACAGGAAGAGATATGGCGCCATAGATAGGTGCTGAATGCACATGGAGGCAGTAGCCACAGAATTACATTCACGAGGACCGGTAAAGTGACATGTAAACTACTCTAATATGGGCTGGTAATGACCGGGAGCAAGATGGATCAAAAGGAGTCTGACAATATCAGTACAGCTGCATTGCTTCCATGCACGCGGCTCAGGAAGCACATCTGTACAGCTTGTGGTTATTACCTGCTTTTAAATATCTAATGACTTTTTGTTAAGAAGCATAAAAACTACAAGTTTTCTTCATTGGAACCAGTATTACTTACAATAGCATATATATAACAACCACTGCAAATAAATTATAAATTAATAGCTTAACTTTGGTAAATACTAAATTTACTGTCAACAAACAATAAAATTATAATTAAAATAGTTTGCTAAAATGACCCAAAGCTATAGTTAACTGTAGATTTTCTGAAAATAGTAACTTTTACTAAATATCTCAATGTATAATATCAGTGACCAGCCCTTGATTAAAGATGTTCCAGATTTATTAATGACACAGGTGTAGCTTGCCGAGTGAAGAGAAACCACAATGAAAGACAGACAAACATATGTCACAGTGTTTCAGCCCTGGCCTTTTGTGCTCTTCGACACAGGTCAGGGGCTAGGAAATCCCCAGCCATCCAGCAGCTGCCATCACAGACTCATAGCATTCTTCTGTGTGCTAACTATTTAGTTGTCAGTGATTTGGTTAAGTGGAATTGACTTTTATCTGCGGTGTGCTATGGGGTTGCCACTGGCAATTCAGAATCCCCCTTCCTCAGCTCCCATCTTATCCTGGTGTCACATCCAGCACATTGCTATTGGCAGCTGAGCCAAGCCTAATCAATAGCCCAGGTCAGGGATGGCCCGCGGCTCTGCTGTGGGTGGGCTATTGATCCGACACATACACTCCCACAGGTCGCCCTGACAAACCGGGAAGTCGTGGCGTTGGACGAAGTGAGAGAGCGGGGAAGAGGGAGATGACAAATTAACAGTGCTGCTTTCTGACTGCTGTAACCGCTGACAAAATCCTGTCATGAAAATAATTTATTTATTCCCTAGTAAGGAGTGCACTGTGTACTCTCGATTTAAGGTGGCTCGAAAGGATTATTATTGGATTTGATATTTCAAATGGAAGTGATTGGATGCTGTGAAAGGCTGACCGCACATTAAAATCAAGACCAGGAGCAAAAAAAAACCCCAGATAAAACATTTCAAATGCAAGCCCATCATAACCGCACAAGATGTCTGCCCCCGTCTCTCTTTCTTTCTCTTCTCTTCGCACCTTCATTTCTTTCTCTTTGCTTTGTGTATCCTCTGTTGACACTCTATCAGACCTGTGGCCAATGAGCAAGAGTCTAGTTATTTTTGTTGCAGTTTTAAATGTTGCTCCCCAAGCTCCTTATCAGCGCCACACTAAGAACTCTTGGGAACAATTAAACATGGGCTTTAACTCAAGTCTAACCACAGAGGTAAAAATAATCGCACAATGTTTCCAAATGGAAGCGGCTTCAAAAGAGCTATTCAGTTATCACAAGCTGTCTGCCTCTCCCGCCTGTATTCCCAAACTAAATCTCTGTCGCTGTGGAACTATTGGAACATATGACAAGCATATTTACTCAGCTTCACAAACCAGGCCCATGTGGAATTCAAAGGCGTTTTTTTTTTTTAACATGTTCCTTTTTTTTCATTGCTGGAATTGACAGTTGAATAAATATGTACTGTCTATGAGACTTTGTTGTCGTATACTGGAGATCCTCTGCAGAACAGGCAATTATATATGCTATTACAGGAATATGTCTTGTTCCGGTTACAGGGAAATTAAGTTTCTCAGGAAATCTTTTTCATTTTTCATTTTAAAAGTCTTCAGTGGTATGAGAACAGAAATTACTCACAGCAGTTCTTTTGCTATTAAATGTAATCTTGAAGTCGTAAGAGGCTGTCCTGCAGTAGTAGCATCCAAATAATTATAGATTAATTTTGTTGACTCTAAAAACAGCTGATTAATTTTGAAGTCTTGATGGAAGTCATATTGCTCTGGTCTTTCTCTCTTGAAAGACATTTATTGCGTGCTCATATTTCCGGGATGAGGTAAAGATATTGTCGCTGCTCTTAGAAGACTGCACTGGAACTCTTTCATGGTTGTTGTGATTTTTAATTGCGTTCAAAACATGCTTCTGATGTTGTCCTTTTTCTTCTTCTTCTTCTTTGTTTCACGTTCCAGGTGATGGCGTCATCGTGAATTGCTCTTCTTGTGACCCGGGAGTCCCTAAATCCCAAAATCCTATAGCTTTGGAAAACCCTGGAAATACCTGGAATTCTAGGAGTAAATCACCAAAACTTCTTCAGGTGCCCAGGCACCAGATCTATAGCTTTACATTCTCCTTTATTATTTTTGTGAATACAAAGAAAGAAAGCCTGAACATTAGCAATAGCGTCTGGCCATCCACCATTGCTTCGACAAACCTGCTGTGACCAAGAGGGTGTGACCTTTCTGCCTGCTGACTTCAAACGGACACTTGAAACGAAAACACAGTCAGAGAGGCTTCTGTGTGTTGGAAACTCAGACCAAAAACCCCATCAGGTAAGGCTGTGAAGTCCCCCTTGCTCCTGCTGTCCAAGCCCAAAGCCCTTTAACTTCTCCAGGGCTTTGAAGCTAACTTGTCCCCTCTGTATCCCCCACATGGTTAACTCTCCCTCAGATTTGGGGTAAAGGAAAGTCTGGCTGATAAATGCCCCGCTTTCATGCTCTGCTCACCTGTTTATTCCTCTCAGATTAGAGGATCGGAATAGATTGTGGTTGTTTGGTTGATAGATGCTTATCCAAGGTTCTTCACCGGCCCCTTGCTGACTGGGCCAGTGATCAGCCAGAGCTTAGCGTGGGTGGCGTGGTTATGTGTCACACAGGCATGCTGTACAGATACATAAACTTGCAGACCAACATATGGAAATGTACAGGCCTGTGGACGGGAAATATACTTTATTTTTTACACTATGACACACCTACAGTATACTCTCTCTTGCTTTCGATTACAGTTATCAGTATTCCTGTCAGTAATGGGATGTGCAAATATTCCAAGATGTGGGTGTTTTGAAGTTTAAAGGGACAAAAGTGATTTTCAGGCTGATAAAATGTCACCGCTGTGTGTGTGTGTGTGTGTGTGTGTTTGTGCGTGTTTATTGGTGGTTGTATATTGTCTTTTACTGCATTAGACTAGGTGTGTGCAAAAAAGATATACAACATGCTTTTGAATCTTGTATCAGAAACATGCAACGGGGCACATTTGTAATGCATGTATGCATTTTTTGGGCTAAAGAAATAAGCATTTCTTTTTTTGATTGACTTTAAAAGAAGCTTTCCTCCCAGTTTCATAAGGGCTCGGTTTCCCAGTTGTTTTGTAGAACACGGACAACGGCTTCACACATTGATTAAGACCTGATCCCAGGTTATCTGGACTATATTAAGTTATTCTGCTTGATAAGAAAATATGCAAACTTCTCATTTTACCACTCAGTGGCTGAGGAGCATAGCATGAGTCAAATAGCGTCATATGTAAAGTAAAGATTAAGGTTAACGTTTTGCACATATATAGCAAACAATTTCCTTACCATCGTGCAAAAGGCAAATATGTTCATCTTGGCTTGTCAACCAAAAATTAATGCATTAGTTTGCACTCTGAAAACAAGCGAAATTGAGAATATAATTTGTTTATGCAATCAAGTGACTGTACTGGAGCAAACATAAAAGCAACAGGACATGCTGAGTGACATGAGTTATGTCTTAAAAGATCTCAAAAGATTTGTTTGAAAAGTTCAAAGTCATTTAGTAAAATTTGGGTCATTGAAATTGAATACTTAACAGCAAGTTGTTGTTTAAAAAAAATGAAGAAGGGGGAAAAAAATAAATACATGAACATTTTTTTCTTCTCCTGCATCTTTAAATGATATTTTTAGTGCAGGCAAAAATAATACACTTGAAAGCTCATGAAACAATATTTATCATCTTGGACCTAATTAAGGACGTGATCTGAAATGTATTTTCTATAAAGTCTGATTTAGGACCCACAGGGTCAGCTGCCTCACAAATAGGGCAACAATAATACAGCAGGAGTCAGGAGTGGAAAGGGCTCCAGTCTGGGGGAAAGCAACTCCCCTCCCTGGTCTGTGTGCTGATGGAGCTGTGCTATTGCCCAGGGCTCCACAGCTCCAGGGCTCCGACACTAGACCTTATTTTTCAAGTGGGCAGCACACTGTTCTGCTACTGTTGGGGTTGCTCCCTTTGTGCCAGCCCTCCCCTTTTAGAGAAAAAGACATGCATGATTTCATACATGAAAGATATATGTAATTGGACAGCGGGGCCTATGCAATACATTTACAATTCTAAACAGCATATGTGAAAACCACCTTCCACTTTCTCTCCCCGTTTCTTCCTGAGGAAATGTATTTGAACGTATCAGAAATATAAGATCAGAAAACAGACGCGACACGGGTTACCATTCTTGTTACGTGCCTTGTATTGCATGTGAGTGCGCTTTGTCGGTGTGTGGCTCAGGGAATTGTCTCGTAGCTTTAAGAGAAACACAGCGTATTGGGGCATCTTTTGCAATAGATGCCTATTGTGACATCCTCAGTAGTAAATCCAAAGCTGCCATTAGTCGTTCGCTCTTTTTGGCTTGGGTTAGGGGTTAATATCAGCCTCGCAGTAATAGGGAACTCGTGTCAGGATGTGATCGTTTAGTTGACAATTTTTAAAAAAATGCAATCAGTCGATAAAAATATAGACATAAAATATACACAGAGTAATCATTTTAATCTATAACTGTAAAAGAAAAATGCAGTACATATGTAGAAAATGTGGGGGTTTATACATTGCTTAGATTCATGTTTTAGATGCTGGTTATGTTTTTTTAGTGAATGTATTCAAATGAACTCTTAAAATACAAAAAGAAAGGGAGTTGTAACACTGTGACATTTAAACATTTCACTGTGCAAAGCAGTCCATGCTTACTTTGGGATCTAAAAATAATTTTTAAACAGTTCACAGCCCCATTGTACAGAACTCAGTTGATTGGACTTAGTGAACACCCAAAGATGCAAAGATTTACTTCTGTTGTTTAAAACTGGTCATTGAAATGTAAAAGGATTTATTATAAGCTTGAACTTTACTTTAATTGTAAAGTTCAAGCTTGATATAAGCCAGAGACTAACTTGGTGATTCCAAGATTAATTTACAAACAGCCATGAAGTGAATTAATATGTGTCTGTGATTCAACGCACTCATTTTATCCTCTAAGCTATGAAACAGAATATCACATCACTGTCGCTCATTTGACCACAGGGAAGGTATGACCTTTTGGAATTCAAAGACAGTTTTTCATGTTGATATCTTTTTGCCCTTATAAGCAGCAAAACAACTGTTTAAGTGGATCAGATTCAGCTGATAACACCACAAAGTTGTAGTGATGCCCAGCGTTACAAATGATTTAGTAACTACTTATCTGACAGAATTAGAAGTGTTACTACATTGTTCCTACTTGGTGCTAACACATCTGTCACTCTCTTGTCACTGTTTGTGTTACTGCCTGAGTGTCTTTTAACACAGTAAAAAAAAAAGGAAGAGCCCTTTCCTGCCATTGTTCAACCCCCCCCCCCCCAAAAGAAACCTCCAGTGTCACATATGCAATAGACACACAACAAAAATAGAAGTGCTTGAATTAGGTAAAGGGCATTTCTGTCACCGCAACGTGGTCAGTTGATTGCTGCACAGGCACTAAAATACATAATACAGAAGTGATCTTAGCACGATGGCAGGGCATGTGAGATGTGTGCTCCTAGTAGCAGGGATACAGGTGTCATTACTGAGCATCATCCCTGTGCCATATGCAAGGCTTCTGACTGTCTGCGTGACAGCTCCCAGTCCAAGTTGAAAAGTTCAACTTGTGAAGTTGATTTTCCTCTGAGGAATTGCTTTTATAAGCCATCTTTATGGTCATTGCATTATTATACATATATATTTGCATTTATAGTAGTAACACGACACCGGTGACAATAGTGCTCGTGCAGACCTCCTGGTTTAAGGTCTGAGCCCCGTGCTCCTGTAATTTTTCTGTCACTGCAAAAAGTAAACACCTTTGCTATTAAATCCCTTAACAAGCTAACACCTAAAAAAAAAGGAACAGCGCCATTAATCACGGGTTTTTATTGGCTTCAGGAACACTCACCTCCGCTGAGGTATTTAGAGAACATGACCACAACCCTTCCAACTCACCACACACAGCATATAGGTGGGGCTGCCTGCCACCAAGACGAGGTTTAGGAGAGCTGATAGGGGTTAAGCATCCATAATTCTGCCTCAGTTGCTTTGACCAGCTTAAATTGCTTTCACACAACCAGAGGGCTTCTTCACAGTACTGGAGGTTTGATAGCGTGGGGTTTTGGATGAGCCTGTTGGCTTTGTTTCTTAACTAGATGCAGCACAGATGCCGTCTCTGCATCAGTAGGGCGTTGTGTGGAGAGGTATGATATGGGTAGTTGATTTCCATGCAAAATTCCCTACGATCCCAACCTTGTCTGTCTTCACTTCTCTCACTTGTCTGAGTAGCAGCCTGCTGACTGGGTGTAGTAAATAGGTCCTGAATAGCCGCTGAATATGTAAAGACAAATCAAAAGCTGTCTTTGTGTTCATTTTAGATTGAGCTACACCTGTGCATTATATCCGCTATGGATCATTATTCTTGAATTGCCATCAGTGTTGTTATTACCTGTCATTGATTTGAATTGATTAATTCTCACTTCAATAATCACCAATTGTGTGGTTAATTTGGCATATTTAAAGCCTTATAATATAAGCTGGTGCATGCTCTGTTATTTCAAACTCTGTCTACTAAGTCCTCCCTTGGTGCTTTTTTTTTTTTTAATTTATGCATTCTACTGTTTCTGCGAGATGATTATTACTGTTTTTATTCTCGTGAATCAACGGTAGGCAAACTTGAAACTGTGTCTGTCCCGTATGACCCAGGCCATTGTCTGCAGAAATATGGTGCAGCGTCCCAGAGGCTGCGGGTGACGCAGGATTTGGATTTGACCTCTGGCGACAGTCCTGGATCTGTGTGTTTGCCTTCCATGTCGCTTCCACCTGTCATATTTTATCTCGTTGTGTTGTTAGGGGGTACTGCTTTACATCAAGGAAAATTAACTCGAAGTTTCTCACGTTCGATTGAAAATTCAGCGAGCACCAAGTGGCATTTAAATAAGTTTTGCGCTGTGAGGATCTGCGAGTCTTCTGTTTGGGTCGGTTTACCATCAGCTAGAGTAGCTGTTGCCTGGAGTGGTCATATGGCTCTGATTTGGGATCCCTCTGTTTCAGTGAGCCTCTCTAAAGCGCGTAAAACCCCACGAGTCCCGCCTGTCTCACACCCAGTATCTGTGACAGCAGCTCTAAGGATTTCTCCACCATTCACTGTATCCCCCGATCTGAAATATGCATTATCAGAAGGCCTAGTCTGCGCTTATTTCCTTCCTCCGTTAACAGTGCGTTTCTTTAAAATGATCTCGACATTAAGTACGAAATTTATCACATTTGTCCTTAAAACTATGTAGATTGTAATATTAACACAAGCCTTTGCCTTATGTTTTGTTTTTAGCTCAACGCGTGTTCTTCCTCGGCTTTTTTGTTTTTGTTTTGTTTTTTTCAAATATATATTTCTGACTTGGAATTTATATCTGGCAACACTTGCAAGATGTTTAGATCCGCACAGAACGTGACATCTTCTTTAGAAAAATACGAAAAGAGAAAAACATATATGTATATCTATATATATATGTGTGTGTGTGTGTGTATGTGAGTTTGTGTGTGTGTGTGTGTGTGTGTGTGTGTGAAGGCAAACATAACGTCGTTTTATGGAGTTGATCGCTAATATAAATCATTAGTTTAAAAGAAAGTGGCTGAAAATGATTTTGTGTACTTGAAGGAGGTGAGGTGTGATGAGGCTGGACTGCTGAAGAATATCACTGCTCACACGCACTTTTGTGCTGTTGTTTTTACAGTGGTTTGTGAAACATTTGTACACTTGCAATTCGCCACTATGGCGATTGCAACAAGAACAACAATTATTATTATTATCATTATTATTATTTTTTAATTTTCTGCCTGTAAAATATGATGCGACAGAGTGATGCCCCCACTACCACCACACACATACACACACGCAGATACACACGCTCATGTAAACCATGCACAGAGGGGAAGGAGGCAGAGAAACAGGGAGAGTGAGACAAGGAGTCACGCTCGCTGATTTTTGGGGGAACGTACGTGTGTGCGTGTGTGCGTGTAAGTGTGTGTGTTTCTTGATGCGATTCAGTCGCAGTGGTCAGGGGGAAATAATCTGTACAATCAAGCAAAGACAGCAAAACATCGGGGATTTTTGAATGTTTTACGCCATTTTTCGAATATTGACAGAATAATTATGGGTTAACACGACCGTCTTTCCAAAATCCAAACGTCAAAACTGTTTCTGAATAATGCATTTGATCATTAATAAGGCAGTACTGGCAGGGCGAGTAAATGGATGAGAGAGAGGAATTGATATGCCTTCTTTTTTCTCATGTAAATGAGGCAGACTGACCAGACGGCCGCTCGTCATTTATTCTATCCCAAACTCTAAAATCACAACACCAGCAGCAGAAAGCAGGTCCTCTTTTTTTTTTTTTTTACACTTCATGCTGCATTCAGAAATATGATGTAAGCTTTACCCCCGTGTTGCTGGTTTGCATGTATCTATCGTTAACATGTAGGTTAAAAAAATAAAAACAATTTTACATTGTCATCAGACATATTTCAGATAGAGCATGCAATCTTAAAAGAGGTAAAAAAGAAACGTGCAGGGCAAATTTGTCCAAGGGAATTTTTTTTAATATTAATATTTTATTTCAGAAGCATTGGATTAACAACCTAAAATAAAAGAGCAATATTTAAAAAAATAAATAATTAAATAAAAAATCAAATCACATAAAATAAACAAGCAAATACAACAGCAGGTAGAATATCCCCTTATAAGACATTACAGAAAAATACACAAGCAAACAAATAGATCCATGAAAACACTCTAATAAATCTAGAAAGCATGTGAAATATGAATAAAATGATCCAACACACTATGTGATATGTGATAGGCAAGCGTGTAAGTGAAAGAGCAGGAAAGACGAGTCCAAACGTTGCATTTGATTTTGATAAACAAAAGATTCACCACAGTGATCAGCTGCATCCAGTCAGGAATATTCTGGGGGTGCCAAAAATGGAGGGGAAAAAGGGGGAGGATGGGGGGCTAGAAAACCAGAGGTCACAGGTGTGTGTAGGTTTACCTTTTTTAAATTGCTGGTTTAGAGAATAAAGTCGAGGAAATAAAATAGTTATAAGTAAAGGTTTGCAAAAATATGTTTTTCCCCTGTCCACAGGGCACGTGGCACACATCCTTCAAGGATAATGGTTGGAAATCATGTGTAGAGTGCAAAGCATGTTACATTTATACCCCCCAATTCAAAACGATTGTGAAAAGTTAATTTAGAAGCGGAATAGCTGCACTTTTGATTATTTATTTTTTCTTTTCTGAAGTTGTGTATCAGCAGATTTCTGCAGGACGCCCCGCTAATTAGGCCAAAATTTCAGTTTGATCCGAGCTGGGCATGTTGTTCTTTGTCGCTCCCGGTCAGTCAGAGGCTATTTCAAAACTAGGATAATTTTCGGAGTGCATCTCGTGTCCTTAATGATCGGTTAAAAAAACAAAACAAAACAAAAAACACGTTTGACTGAAATGTCTGTGATTTCCGACGTTGAAGTCCCTCGCCTATTTTGTCCACGCCATAACCTGAACGTGTTTGCGTGCTTCGTTTACATTCGAGTCCGTTTTTAAGATGCAACCACAGACTCAAAGGCAAAGGTGCGCTTTTGCAAAGACCTGGGTCCGCAGGCGCTTGGCTTCTGTGAAAGAGCTGATGCGCTACTTGATCCCAGTGGTCAGGCTGAACATAAGAGGGCGCTCCCATTGCACCTGGCTGTGCTGCCCTATCCACCCTAGACACACGGAGAGCCGGACACCAGCCTCTCTCGTGGGGTCTGCAGCGGTAAACAGCGCAGGCTCAACTGTTACATTCGATTGATTATTGAGAGAGAGGAAAAAAGGGGGGAAAGAACGATAAACATGATTTTAAGAAAATTGTATTTTCTCGAAATTTCAAATTATTCCGCATCAGTAAGTTGTACCTTTTTATGAAAAATAAGAATATATTGAAAAGTTTTTAAATGTCTGTATTTACAGTTAAGATGGGTAACCTGGGCTCCAGTCTTTCTAGCCTATTATCAGCCCAGCTGGGGTCACTGAGCGGAGGATCGAACCCGCGGGCCGTGCGTGTGGCGTCTTTTAAATGTGTCATTAACATCTTCAGTTAAAAGCAAAATCAATTTAATTTTCGTCGTTAAAAAAAATATTTGTGTTGTTTCCCTTTGTGTCTCAGCCTGAGCTTCGAGTCCACACGCAATTTTTATTTATATTTTCACAGCATAAGCTCGCTCAGGCGGTTTCCTTAAGAATTTCCTGATGCCCTTTTCATATCTGTTTACCATAGCCTGAACACATGACTGACACTCCTCTTGTTAATATTGCAGCCTATGAACATCTTAAATCCCCAAATCCTTCGGAATATAATGGTCGTTATCTCTTTATAAAGTTATATGACTTTTCTCGATAGCAGCTTTCATCTTTAAATACTTTCACCCCTGCTCATTTCCTCTGTTTCCCTTTGTGCTTTGTCTGGGATTCCGAGTGCATGGCGTACACGCGCGGGCACGCGTAACACGCGAGCACGGTAGCCGATCTGTTAAATAAAGTAAATGTAATTTAATTTGAACACATTAAAGTAAATATTTCTAAAAGCTGACAAGTGCTACACGTGGGTCTCTGACAACCATCACAGAGTTCCGGTCCAAGCACGTTAGTGACGATTATTGGGGGGAGGGGGGCTCTGCCCTCTGAATGCACAGTTTTGTTCCTTGCAGTCCTTCATATGGTCAAGCACTTTCATGTGCTCCGCATCTACGGAGAATTTTGCATTTTTAAGCTCCTCTGCCTTTCTTTGTCATATCCACGGGCTGTCATAGCCACAGGTTGTGTTGAATTTGCAATGCCACTCATCGATGTATGCCTATTGAGGCTGGCACGTGGACAGTTATCCTTCCCACTGAGAGGCGCAATTGAATGGTGGTAACACAAAAGCTTCAGACCCTGTCAGTTCCCCCTTTTTCTCTTTTCAGTGATGCATAGGCCCTAAAAGCATCAAGGCCTCTGCCTGGCTGCTCTGCCTTTGATTTAGCCTACACTATACTCAATATGGTCGCTGATGGAGTAATATCAATCAGGCCTTTGCATAAATTTGTAAACTGAAGTTTGCATTGTTAGGCTTTAGGCGACTGACTGGCTCAAAGCTGCCTCCTACAAGCCTCAAATTACACCACACTCTTTTATTATCTCGTAGCCCCTTTAACTCCTCTCGCACGCTGTTTTCAACCTATTCATTTTTACAATCTCTTCTTCCCGAGAGAGCAGACACGTCGCAAATCCTCGAGATTCCTGCAGACTGCCTCTCACACTGCAAAAATGCGAGCTGTTCGAAGGGGCGATGCAGTTGTCTTGTTTTTCTAAGAGGGGCATGCTATACAGGCGATGCCGCATTGCTTAAAAACAGGTATCAGTGCCTGCCGTGGCTTGTGGAAGGCAAGTGCTGAGGAAATGCCGTGTTACAGCACACCATATATTTTACCAGCAGAGAGAGAGAGAGAGGGGAGAGACAGACAGAGAGGGAGGGAGGGAGGGAGGGAGGGAGAGAAAGAGAGCGATGGAAGGGGGGAGTTGGGTCTTGGCCATATAGGATACAATGTAAGAAGTTTGATTTTCATAGGCTCTTCAAATGAATATATGCTATTGGATCTGTAGAAACGCCGGGTCCCATGGGGGTTTCATAACCTTTCTAACCTTTAAGTCAAAGGCCCCTGGAAAATATAAAATATGGTCTAGCTATTTCATCTACCATCTTCGCCACTGCACCATCACAAAAGGCTAAACACATCGGCTGTGTGAGATCCTCGAAAAAAATAACTAAAAATGAAACAGATTAGATTTGTCTGTGCCATGCATTTCTATCCGACACACGCGAAAACAAGCAAACAAACAAATACATGTTCGGTAGATTTATTAACCCGGTTAAAAGTCGTTTCTTACCACAGCTTTGTATACTGGGTACTTTGAATCTGTATGATTGGGCAATGTTTCGACCGGGCTATGTTTGCCTTTTAACTGTTAACTCTGCGTCTGAATTCACCATATAGACCCAGACTAACAAATCCGTATTGTTTCAATAAACATGGCACGTTGTGTTATCAGGGAAAGCTACTGCTTGTATTCAGTGGACCAGGGACTCTATATGGAAGTGTTTGCACAGAAAGTGTGCACACTGAGAGTGAGGGATTGTCCATTTCCTCGGAGAATCAACAATAAAATTATCATAACAAAGAGCACTGAGAGACTCAAAGGTTGATTTTTTGCAATGCGGTCTTTTCATTCGGAGGAAACGATGGGACATCAGTTACAGAGGAGACGTGCTTTACGGAAATATTATTAAGACAAACAAACGTAGAACCTCAACAAATTCATGTTCGGATCGATCATAAAGGCTTTCAGAATTTCCTGAACACGAAACACCTCAGGATGAGATGAGACACTGACCACCTGGGCTTCCTGTCATAATATCAGTGTAATTATCACAGCATAGCAAATTCCATGCATACAGGCCGGAGTGGACCAAAAAAACAAAAAAACGCCTGACACAACTCTGTCACCTTGTCACACATTTATAGTGTTATTATTATTATTTAAGAGAAGGTGCACTTATTGAACATGATGCTGCCAACAAACAAAATCAGTTTAGTAATAGATGTCTTGATAGCCTGTTTCCCCATCACTCCTCTGTGTTTCAGCAAGCCTTTCACTGATGTGCTGGGTAAGAAAAAATATATGTATATTTTTTAAATAGCTGCTGCAGGCTTATGCATATTATAAATAGCCTTAAAAATTAAAATAGATATCATACACATGTATAGGATAGTTGTGGCTTCAACAAGTTCTTTATTTGGCTGGGGTTTTTTAAGAAGCTGAATTTTCTTTGCATACTGTACGAATAAAAAGGAGCTCTCACGAGTTTGCCAGATTTACAGGAAAAAAGAAAAAATATTTAAACCTTTTATGGGGTTCTCCTAATATCTTAAATAACAAATTCTTTTATATTCCAATACTGCTATAAGATATTGTGCTGAATTTTATTTGGACTGCAATTTGGAGCTGGCTGTAACTGTAAGGACGACACGTCTTCTCCGTCAAACTTGCATTTTGCTCTGTCTTATTCTATAAAACCGAATTTGACAATTTCACATTTCCGTCAGGTGTCATGGCTTTGTTGCTTTATTTCACTTAAATATACGCACACATATTTTTATGCGACTTAAGAAACACCTCATTGCACTAAAGTTGCAGTAGACTTTCATATACGTCTCACCATTAAGCCAGTCACCGTTGTTTTAATTTGATTTGATTTTTAATTGAGAAATAAACGCAAGAATTCAAAAGGATTCCCTTCCATGTTTTTGCAAGGGTCGATCTACACGAAGTTGATCAAAGTTTGACATTTTTGAAGGCGCGCAACACCGCTGTTTAATGCCAACTTCAGTCTCTGGGCAAGTGGCTTTCCTCTTAATGCTTCAAAATTTATAAATATACACGTACATATAACCCGTTAGTTCTAATATCCAGGGAACTAAGCAAGCTCTTTTTTCCCCTTTGATTTTTGCGGGTTACAATAGTAAGCTATACCCTGGCATCCTGCATGCTGCTGTTACAGTACACTTTTGCATAGATGTGGAAATCGCTTTGAAAAAAATAATCATTTCCCCCCCGCAAATGTTTATTGTAGTTCTTTACAAACACGACAGCTCGCTGAATGGTTACAGGTACACTGTGCCGATGACTAGCAGGCGAACTTTTCTGGTCATTTCAGCTGCCGAGAGTCTGTTTTGGTTTTCAATAACTTCTTTAAACGTACAATCTAAACTCACTTTTTTAAAAAAAAAAGAAGAAACATAACCCTCTGTGCAGCTTTGACGAGACCAAATTGGCTCACATGGACTCAAAAGAGACGGAATAAAATAAAGCCGGGCTGCTTATGCGCTTTAAGTGACCGAAACATGTGCATATCTTTCATTTTAAAAAGCAAAAACCGCGACAAGAAAACGTTTCAAAAAAGTGGAGGAAAAAAAAAGAGCGGAAGAAAAGCTGCGTCCGTGGCACCGGGCTTTGCCTGCTACGGCTGCCTGCTCCACTATTAACTTTCGCTGCCTTTCCTCTAATCAAACTCTTACTTTCCGCTGTTCTTAATTCCATATTTTCAATTCCTGATCATTACTTTCCTCTTTTTTCTACTTGTATCTATCCATCCATCCCTCCCTCCCTCCTCTTTCTCCCTCCCTCCCTCCCTCTCTCTCCCGAGCTCTCTCCTTTGCTGAATCTTATTGATCCAGAAGGCGGCTAATTAGCCCTTCCCTTCGTGCCTGTGTAATGAAGCACATGCGCACTGAATTAATCACAGCCATTTTTTGCAGGAAACTAATTAGCAGGAATAAAGATCCAAAGAGTTTTTTCTTTTCAATCATCAGATCTCACTTTCACCTCTTCCTCGCTCCCTCTAACACAAGACTCATCGCCTGCTTTGCATCCAAATTATTTTTATATTGCCTTTAACAACTAATAGTACCTACTTCGTTTTTTACACTCCGCAACAACAATGATCTTTCTTTTGCCACCCTAAGCGCAAACTGACCAAAAGGGGACTGCCTTGATGGGATCTTTAGCTAAATCATCTCAATACTGGATTAAAAAGCGAGGATCACAAACCGGCAGCGAGAAATTGTAAGTTTCAACTTTGCGTTTGTCTCTTTTCCTCTCTGTTTCAGCGATCCTATTCTTTTCGCTGTCTGACTTATCTGAATCTCTCCTCTCCTATCTGTTCGTAGTTTTTTCGTGTAGCGGACCTGGCTATTCTCACGTTGTGAGAAAAGGCTGGCGATCACAAGTTCATTTCATGCAAGTAGTTTGGTTTATTCTCGATTTTTATTCGTATCGTTACCTGTGTTTACATCAGCGTCCGTCCTCTCCTCCTCATGAATGGAAGATAAGAAATAGGCAAGACAGCGATCCACTCCAAGCAGTTGATCGTGGAGAGAGGGGGGGGATAAAAAAAAAGCACGGTTTTAAAACAAATGTGTGCTTTTCGGTGGGATCGGGGAAAGGTGTAGAGGGTTTGTGGTTGTCGAGAAACGTGTTTTGAGGCACAAATGCAATGAGAGAGGGCTGTGCTGAGCGGCGGACGAAGGGCAGCGGCAGCTCCACATGAGCGCTGCCCAGAAAAGGAGCTCCAAGTCCAGCTAGTGGGGTCCGTGTGTGTCCGGCAGATGGGAACATCTCTCGCTTTCTAAATTTTGACAGATTTGACACTTGCCACATCCACGGGGTTTCACCAACGTCGTGTGCTTATAAAATCCTCTTCTGGATAAAGACATTTTTGTTCTTCTCCGACACGTCTCTGTCTGAAATGGGCAATCCCTCCGCCCTGCCTTAGTTCCTCTAGCTACACTTTCCCCCCTTTACCCCACTTTGTCCATCTTTTCTTTTTTATTTTTCATAGCGGTTTGCCTCTTTCAAGCGTTGTTTTTAAGTCGATTCTCGCTCATTCACTGACGGAGTCACATGCAAATCGATCGACGTGTGTTGTGTGTGTGCGTGCGTGCATGAGCGGGTTTGTGTTTGCGAGCGCGGTGTGTGCAATGAGAATGTGGTTTGTTGAGGGAAAAACGGAGCCCAGGGTCTCCTTCGTGACAGGAGCGGATCAGCAGGACCTTGTACACGGACAGCCTGAGAGTCTGAGCAGCGCTGCACAGAGCAGACATGCATTTTAGGGAAGACGGAGACAGCCTGCGTCTTCTGCCTCGAACTACTTGGCTACCGTATCTTGACTTTCAAGAAAAGACTTTTCCCCGAGAAACGTTGACCAGAATGACAACAAAACATTGCCTTATTTGACTGACCTTAAGCAGACACTATCATTCCAAAGTTACAGCCGGGAACTTTAAGCGTGGTCCAGGCTAAACCTGCAGGTCACTGAATGCATTTAGTGGTCGCTTGTAGGAATTTTTTTTTAAAAAAAAGAGTGATAGAGAGAGAAAAGAAAGTCAAACTGGATATCTTCAAAATACAGACTGCACTGTTGAGTGGAAAACACACGGCTTTAGAAAGAGATGGTCTCAGCTGAAGAGGCCTTTTTTCCCCAATACAGTTGATTATAGCTTTGATAGGCCAACTAATCTCCCCCTTCCCAAAAAACATGAATCTGATCGGAAAAAATAAAGAAATCGGAAATTCTGTTGCCTTGAGTGTAATTGAAAGATGAAAATTTCTGTAAATATCCTCAAACATAACGACTACTTTTCAGGAGGACTTGGTCTATATACGGCTATTTAAAAAGCGGCGAGAATGATTAGGTAATCTGCGATATATTTCGCGACACAGAGTCGGGAAAAGAAAGAGAGAAAAAGGTTTTTCCGAGCGAGCAGAGGCATTGATAGGATATGTGTACCGTTTGGGGAAGCAGAAAGGGGGGTGAGAGGCTGTGTGTGTCTGTCTGTGTGGGTGGGGGGTGGGGGGGGTAGGTCAGACAGCAAGAAACGGGGGAACAGGGGTCATGGAGTGAGTGCAGAGATAAAAAAGACAGCGAGGAAACCCCCTCGCAAACAGCCGAGGGATAATGGGGAGAGAGTGGGTCTGGCTGGGAGAACAGGGTGATGGTAGGCTAGTTGTTGGCATGTTTTGGGAGTCACACAAAGCGCGTATGGTTGTCAGCATCTGCAGGATTAAGACTTATTTTAGGATGGGAGAAACGAAAATAGATCGGTAACGGGTTTAATAAAATTAAACGTTCATGCAGTCAAGAGGTTGCAAGAGAAAGCCCCCCCCCCTTTTTTTTTGAGGTGGGGTGGAGGGGTGGGGTAGGTGCTGAGGGTAGGAGTGCAGAAGGGTCAGATAGCCATGGGCCATAGAGGAGCAATCAGAGGAAGAGGTCAGGTAAACAGATCCCTACCTTTCAGGCTTTAGAGGAGCAGGCAGAAAGAGATTAGCACTGCCAGAGAGAGGAGAGACCAGCATTCTTATTTTTCTTTGCATTTTTATCGGTAATCTGATTCACATTTAAGTCATTTTTTTCTTCTTCTGTACTTTGTATTCCAGTGTCTTTCTGCGACTGCAACAGTAACTTTTATGTGCTTCGAATTTTAAAGGTGTTAATATAGGACAGGTAGGCTGCTGTGCCAAAACATGAGTGATCTCCCTTCCTCCCCTGCCTGACAGTTAACACTCCACATCCTCCTCCTCCCTCTCTCTCCCTCTTACCTTACAAAACAAAGACAGCAGAAATGTTTACTGTCATCTCACCTGTCTGATTTTCCTGTCTTGCCTCATTGTCATATTTATGTTTAATTATAACAGTTCTAGGAAAAGGTATAGGAATGTCACTGGTTTTATTTTTGTGTAATCTATTTCACAAATTGTCAGGAGCTGTGTTTGGTGTCGCTAACTGTAGTATCTCAAGCTCATCTCTCACTGTGATAGTGGAAGTATTCCGCTCAGGTTTAAAGTGCTACCAGAGTGATGTATTTACCACAGACAGCTTGTGTAAAAATATTTGAGGCCATCGTATTTATTTTGATTTCATTTCTTGTGATCAGAGTTATTTCTCCCTCTCTGTTAATATCTTTCTCAAGACTAGGTTATCATTTTTGTTTATAAGAGTGTTTTTTGCCAAAAACTCATTTTTAATATTTCCACAAATCCAAAACATTTAAACACAAATAGGTATGGCAAATCACCTAAGCAAAATATGAATGTAGTATATTATATATGTTGACAATAAAAGAAAAAAATTAGCTTATGGATTTATTTCCCAAATTTATTTGTAATTATTTTTATCAGAATTTCATTAGTGTTATAATTTGACCTTTTTGACATCACACGGTGGTATTGTTATGTGAACGTGATGGACAAGTATCTAAATTCTTTTTCTTTTTTTGAAATCAGCTGGATTTGATTTTCTTCTCCACCCCAATAGTACTGTGGTGCATTTCGTTGTGAAGCGTGATTCTTGGTTGTGATTTATCGTGTACTCACACCTGGTTATTTCTGTGCTCTTTGTGTTGCGATTGTTATTCATAACATGAAGGCAATGTTTGGTGTCGTAAAGCTCTGATATGATGTCAGTATTTGCTGTGGAGATGTGCAGTTGCCATTGATCTTGCACGGCAACAAATCGGTTGTCCACTGTTTGCACTTAGCCACCCCCTCATCTTCCATTACAATATTTGATGACAGGTATATTCAGAGAATTCAGGTGTCACTTGACCGAATGAGTGGGAACAGCAGGTCCAGTTTTGTAAACGAGATAAAGGGGAGTTGCAGTCATCACAGATGGGCTTGTTCCATGGTTTGGGGGGGTAGCACAGAGAAAGGGGAGACAGCGCCTCTGGCTGTCGTAACCCCTTCTCCTCCTCTCCATCTCCCCTCTCTCTCTCACTCTCTCTCTCCTCCCTCTTTCACTTACCATCCTGTTCTCTGTGTTTTTGCGTTTCGCTCTCCTTAACTCCCACCTTTCCGTGCTTGGGCACCGGTGCCGTGGGAGAGCTCGCTGCCATGTCCTCTGTCGGAGAGAGCCCTCTTTGGGTGAACAGTAGGCTTGGGCCATGTAGGAGACATTCAGCACAGTTTCACTGGTGTGCCAGATAAAGTGTGTGTATGTACATATAGAAAACAACAATCCATACTGATTTATGCAAAAAAAAAAATCTCCATATTATTGTTATTATTATTATCATCGGACAGTTATTAAACAGTCACCAGACAGTTATTTCCTCCTTTCTGTGTATTGTCTGAATGTAAGGCAGATAGTACAATATATGTGACTGGGGGAGAGCAGTGATCACAGACGATGGCTTTTGAATTTGATGTGTGATTTTGATGCATGGTCGTGCAACAAAGACCAGTTTTTCCAGGTGTCCTGCAGCCGAGGCCAGTATTTGCAGTATTTGTGTCATGCTATCATAAAGAAGCGGGCAGGGGGAGGAGGGTGTCTTAGTTAAACACAGATAGTGAGAAAGTGGGATGGGAGAATAGAAGGGATGTCATACTCTAGTGTGTGTGTGTGTGTGTGTGTGTGTGTGTGTGTGTGTGTGTGTGTGTAAGCATGCCTACAGTGTAGTGTGCATGAATTCTCTACCTGATCCCTAATCCCAGTGGCCCCCAGTGTCCAAAAAGAGTTCCTCTTTATCCTCAGAAAGCCATTCCTTTTTTCTTTAAAATTCTCTCCCTGTCCTTTTTTTCTTCCGAGCCTTTCTTCATCTTCAGTGTCATCCTTTTATCTTTAAGTGAAATTGGTTGGTTTTTTTTTTTTTTTTGTGGTTTACTCTTTCACAATATGTTATCGTGTTAACAATCTTGGTTAAATCATTGTGGTAGACTAGATTTATGACTGAGAAAGAATCGCACGTGTCTGTGTGTGTGTGTGTGTGTGTGTGTGTGTGTGTGTGTGTGTGTGTGTGCGTGTGTGCGCACGCGCGCGCGCACACCAGTGTTCAGATTTGTGGGCATACTGCCGTTCTGAAAATCTAATATCTTTTGAGTGTTCCCCATCAAGGTCTTTATATGATACCCTTTTGTTTTTGTAGTCGATGCTTTTATTAATTTTAAACAGTTTCCAAAAATCTAAGCCAGCGTTCAAATCAGAGCAGACCTGTGTTGTGAGAACGCAACATCGCTCTCTTATCATACAGACATTAGAAAGACGGGGAGAAGGAGAAACACCCCCCTATGTTTAACACCCCCCCTCCTCCCCCTATGTTTAGGAGCAAAGTGTGACGTCTAATTTGACTTTCTCCCCTTTAGTGAAGGGTATTCACTGTCTGCCATGGAACAGAGTACTAAACGTGTGACACAAATTTATACAAATTTTCATTCAATTCTAACAATAAATTAGTGCCGTGGAAGTCATGGAAAGGGGATTATAATGTGTTTGTGCATCTCCGTCCTTGACTAGAATCTCAGTATTGCTTCTGTAATAAATGTACAATATCACTTTTGCAGCAAATAAGGCTGCTTGATAGATAGCAGTGTTGTAACAGTGATAAAGACTGTTTTATTTTTGGGTTGCTGTATCGACTGTGAGTGGAAAAGCTGTGTGATGCATGCCTGTCCCGGCAGTATACTGGCAGTATCGTAAAAGGTGTGTGTGTGAGTGTGTGTTGTGCATGTGTGTGTGGTAGCTATGACTGACTGTGCATCCTATCTGAGGCAGCAGCAGCTAGCTCTTGCATTTAGGGATGGGAGGAACATCGGTTTTGCGTCGGCATAAGGCTACATATGCCTACACGCGGGCAGGGCAGGGATGACAGGGAGGACTCAAAGGGCTGCAAAATTGAACTGAGCGGCACCCCAGCCCCCCATGAGCCCACCCTTCTCTTGGACCCTGGAGGCCAGCATTCCACCCTCCACGCTAGTGCTTATCATCACAAAGGGCAGAATGCATAAAACATGGAGGACGCTTAGACAGAGGCAGCCCAGGTTGCCTTTCTCTCTCTACACTGAGCCCTGGAACAATACATGGGCCCCTCTGGCCTGTGACTCTGACGACACACACGCCGTCTTTTTTGTCCTCCCCTATTTCTTTGTCATCCTCTTCCTCTTCCTCTGTGTTACTGTGCTCTGTGGAGTGATAACTGCCCTCGCATTGTTTATCTGTGTCTGTGAAATCTACTTTGTGTAACTGAAATGTAAGCGTGCGTGTGTGTGGGTGTGTGTGGGTGCATGAGGGAGAGGGAGTGACAGGTTCAAAAAAGTGACAGTGCATCAGCTGCATAGCTCCTGCTTTCAGTGCGTGTGTGCGTGTCTATATATGTCTAATAAATATACATATATATATTTTATTATTATGATATTATTATTATTATGTTATTCATATAATTTACCTATTGAATAGATGCTAGCATTTAATAATAAAAGAAATATTTTATATAAAAGAAGCCATCAGCACGCCATTTTTTCTTGTTGCTAATTTATAGCAGGGTCATCTAATGACCTAAAATCATGGCTTATATTAATACCAATTAAAGTGTGTGTGTTTTAAAATAACGGATCAAATACTATGTGAAAGTGATGCTAATATTTGTTCCTCCATGCAAGTCATTCTCCTCTGCTACTGTGCCCTGTGTTAACATTGCTGCACGTGCATAAACAAACTGTATTTGACTTTTTTTGTATTTATTTACTGACTGATTCTCTAATACAATGAGGTGAAACTGCAATTCGAGTGTTTTTTCCTAATGCAGTGATATTCTATTTTTTTTTTCACTTCCTGGTTGTAGCTTTAGTTTTGATTTCAGATTTAGGTCATAATGATTTTAATTCCCTTTCTGTGTTTTTGCATAGCGTCTACTCTGCTCTGAGACTGTGACAAACAGTAGTTATGTCTGCCTAAGGAGGTATTAGTCTGTATCTGTCTATGCATTATGAGTGTCTGATAGCTGGGCGGTAGGAATGTACCGCTGGGATGTGCTGGACCCCAGCAGGTCTATGGCACTTCCTCTCTGTGTACCTCACAGCTTATCCTCCTCAGGATTACAGAGAGAAGAAAAGAAAAGAGTGATGGCAGGAGCACCCTTTCCCTCTCACACCCGCTTTCCTATTTTTACTCACACGCACACACACATACACACTCTCATACAAATCCCAACAAAAAGTGTAATTCACTTGCAAATGTGTAGTATCCCGACCATGTTGCACATTGAGGGGAGGGGAGAGAGAGAGAAGGCGAGGGAGGGGCGGAGATGGAAAGACTGTAGTGTATTTCAGCATTAGACAAGGCTGAAGTGAAGCTACAGACTGCTGCTTCCTGTTCATAAAAAGCAGCCGGCTTCATCTGTTCGCCAATAGATTATTTAGGAGTTTGCGCACATCATCTGTTGTTTTGTCTGTGTGAATAACTAAATGTGGGCATGTGTGCGCTACGAGATGTCGTACAGAAAGCATGCGAGTCGAAACTTGCCATTTGTCATTCCCCTGGTTTCTCCTGAGGTGGCCTGGTGTTGCTTGCTTGGTGCCCTAGGCGACTGATCTGCCAGCAGTGAAGGGGTTAAGAAGCAGGGATAGCCCTCTTTTGTCTCTGCGGCCCTCTTTGCCATTGTTGTGGTGGAATTGAGCTCAGTGCACCTCACTTGACCACAGCAAAGCAATAAAATGGCCTCTAAGTGCTGTAGCCTCCATAGTCTTCAGATGTCAGCTTTCTTTCAGCTTCTGCTTATAGTTTCCTTTTTTCCTCGGTGTTCACTGTACGGTGAATGCATACCTTCTGTGTATTATATTTTTAGCAATACATTTAACATAACATGCTGACGCATTTTATTACTCCTACATGACTATATTTTTTTTTACTGCGTAGTGAGAAGAACTTTATCTCTTTGTGTCTTTTTTGTTGGAAGGTGCATGTAAATCAGAAACTAAAGTCTTTAATTTTTTTAGTTGGTGATTTGATTGGTTGGATTATATAAAAGAAAATAGCTGTGATGGTCTTCTCCTGAAAACAATATTAAAATATATGTTTTCTTTATTAGCTTTCAGTGAATATAAAGCAGCATGGAGCTTTATTGTATGATGAATTTTTATGGAATTGTGCTTTTTTTTTTTTAAATATATACAATCTGATCACCACCTAAGTCATTATCAAATGAAATGAATAAATTAAAGCACCAGCTGAATAAATGAGAGCAGACTTGGATCCCTCAGTTTTAAAGCTATACACGTTATTTTATTTTATATCTTCAGTTATAAAACTAGTAATACTGAAACAAATGCAGGTCATGATATACATATTTCATTTGAGAATGTATTATTATAATGTGGTGTTATTGTGTTCGAATGCACAGATGATTGTTTATAGCAAAGTCCCACCTTGGCAGACGCTGTAATTAAAAAGAAGATATACTGCATGTGCGTCTGTCGCCGTCTCACCTCGTCAAATAAGCATCTACCTCTTGCAGTGAGCATGTCCATGGATTTATGAAAGATTTCTGATTGGCTCAATTATAATTGCCACTGTCCCGAGTTAAAACCATTTATGGCAGGTGTCACACACACAGGCAACGTTATATGTGACACCAACCTGCAATTAAACTAGCAGTTCTTCAAAACCACGATATTACTGCAAGCCTCTACGTTATTCTGAATGGTGTCTCTGTCTTGTGTGCCTTTGCCTCTCCCGTCTCCTCTCTTTGCTTTCCTCCTCCGAAGACACGTGTGGATTTCACTCTGGGTCTCACTGTACCAAAAACAAATGCTGTTTCTCATTTTCCCTGTGTTAAATGAACAAACATAAGGACTTCAGTGCCTCATAATAAATTGATTAGAGAGTGCAGACTCCCACACAGCAACACCGAAAACTGAAGATGTACAGTGTGTGTGTGTGTGTGTGTGTGTGTGTGTGTGTGTGTGTGTGTGTGTGTGTGTGGCCAGCAGAGGAGAAGGCATACTCTCGTTTCCTCCCTAAGCAACTATAAATGTATATTTATCCAGTTTCATGGCATTTGTTGTCTCATATATACCTTATACTTCCACATATGCTCTCAGCGCTGTTTTGCACCCAGTAGCTGAGGTCTCGTTATGACAGTGCCGTGGCGTTTATGTATTTGATGTGTAAATCTGGTAGACTGTTTGGCTTTCATTCTGATGTTTGGTGTCACAGACCTGAGATCTGGCCTAAGCTGGAGGGGGTGGGGTAAGTCCCATGGGGCTGAGACAAGGCTACAGGGCCGTAACAGACCGGTGACCTCGGCTTTGTGACGTCATTCGCCTCGTCTGGTCACCATGGAATTCATTTTCCCTACTGTTTAATGAATGAAGATGGGGGCCCCGGCTAGTTTATGGAGCTATTAGTTTTTCTGCTGAATATGGAGACCAATGTAAGAATAAGACAGCATAATGGCAATTTATAATAATGACTTTAGCTTAAAACATCCCTTTTATAACCTCTTCAGGAGCTCAGCGTCTGCAAGTCTGTTAGACTTTCGTTTTGTTTTAATCAAAGTTTTCTTTTCCTCTTTTATTGAACTTGTGACTTTTCAGTTTTACTCAGGTGGCAACATGTTGCAAGCATTGTTGTACAAAAGAGTAAAACAAAACACACCCTGACCACATATAGGAAGTCAGGCTGAGGTAAGAGCTAGACTCAAAACGGATACTGACTGTTACAACAGTTTTTCTCCTCTTTACATGCTAGTGCCAATTCTCTGACAATAAAAGACTCTACTTTCCCCCTTTCATGCTACTGTTTTCTCCTTCCTCTGTGGAGCCTTAAAATGTCTTTTCCCCTATAACCACTCTATATCATGCAAATTTGACAGAGATTTTAAAAAGGCTTCATTTGTGTAATTTGCGCTGTATGTCTTATGTAAATCCAGCGCCGTCCCTGCAAATCAGACGAGGTATCTGTACGAGGACGAGGAAGGCTGTAAAAAAGGCTCCTCTTACTGCCTGCTTTTGTTAGAGCCAGGTGTTTCCTCATGTCGGATCATGCCCTGATGGGGAACAACAGGCCACATGGTAGGTGAGAACCAAGTGTTTAATGCTAGCGGATAGCTTTTCTTTCTGTGGTCTTCCTGTGCCACAAGCAATGCGCAGAAAAACTCTTGCAAACAAGCAGAGTAGACTGGTAAAACCGCTCTCTGTGCTGAGGATTAACACAGGAAGTAGCCCTTGTATGGTGCAGGAGCTGTGTGGATGAACTCTTTCCCTCCCAGCAGCACCAGGAGCAGGACAAGTGTGTAGATGACACAGCTTTTGTTTACACTGGAGAGAATATGGGTTTGGAGGAAGGAGAGAAAAGAGAGAGGCGGTGGTCAGGGCAGGGGGAGGGCAGACACCAGTCTCATCACTTCCTTCCTTTCTGTAGTTTTTCATATTTTTTTTTTTTAATTTTTCATAAGTTGCCATTGTCAGAACAACAGCAGACAGAAGAGGAAGTGTATAACTGAAGCACATGTCCTGTTAAAACATTTTGCATGAAACATAATCATGGAACATAAATGCGTGAAAAGTTTTTTTGTGTGTTTTCAGGCTCTGTCTTTGAGCAGTCAGCTTGGTCTCTCCTGCTACATCTACTTTTTTTTTCTCTACCAGACCGGGAACATTAAATAAGGCTGTAAGTTTTGACCCTGATCAAGACCAAACACTTGTTTCCTATGGGTTTTGTTTTTTTTAACAACTGCACAATCGTATGTGCAGATGTTCATGGCTGTTTAATTGTACATGGAATATCTATATGAGTTCTTTCCTGCCTTGTTATAACAAAACAGCAGATTGACACCTGCACTCTGTGTCTCGTTGAGCCCTGTGGTCAGGGTAAAATGTACTTTCACATGACAGATGGGTATGCGGGGCCTTCAACAGGAAGCCTGGCTTCAGTGTTTCACAATCTCGCCAGAAACAAGAACTGAGTACCCGCACTATGGTGAGCCGTCCGCCTTTTTTGTAATGGATGCCAGCTTGCCTGTAGTGGGTACAAGCACGGGGTGGAGGGAGGGGTACCCCAACATAAGTGGACCCCTGAGACCTCCTGGAGGGTAGAGGTGTGGCGAACGTCTGTTTTGGGCATGGCTTGTGTCAGCGTGTTTAGCGTTTGCCTGTGAGGGCATTTATATGCAAATGCTAAACAACCTATTGGGGTAGCTAATTACAGCAGGGCCTTTGTGTGTGCCTGGCAGTGAGAAGCAGGGAGTTTCTAGCACGCCAAGCCTGGACTTCCCCTGCTTGTTTACTCATTGTCTTTCCTTATTACCCCCTCATTGACACTCCCCCTTGTGTGGCTGTGCCGTTTGCCTGCTTGCTGGCTCCTCCCCTTGTGGTGCTGGAGTTAATGTAGCAGATTAAAGAGGCAGCACTCTGGCCCTGTTTATTTCCTCTTTCATCTGGTGGCCCAGCTCTTCTTTACTCTGTAGCCATCCCTCCCATAGCTTTTGTTTAGCCACCACCCATTCAGAAAGGATTCAACCACATAACACTCTCGCTCTCCTACAACTAATGATCAGCTAATTACGTTGCGTGATAAAAATGCATTTAGGTCAGGTTTTAATGCAATGCAAATTTATGAGCAGGCAGAAGCAAATATTAACTTGTAGAGCCACTCATAGTCATTGGTTGGGGACAAAGGTACACCTCCCTTAACTGCCAAATATGAAGGTTTTTTGTGTGGTTTCACTGTCACTGCTGCTTTTTTTTTCTCTTCTTTTTTTTTCTTTGTTGTCGGGGACTTTAGAGCAGCAGGATGCACGACAGATTTTCCAACTGCGGAGTCTCCTCCTAGACACCTGTGCAAAGATGTGCTTGCTGATAAAATCACAATGCCCCAAAGAATAATCAAGGGTAGTCCTGTTTGTATGACTGTATACAACTCAAGTTTCAAACATGAATAAAACAGCCTTCTGAGTCATTTGTTGCTATTTGTAGTAATGGGAGTACAACAAGTCCTTGAATTTAAAGGTAAATGCTGTGAAATTCACAATTAAAGAAAAAAAAAATGCTAGACTTGAGGTAATTCTCACCGATTCATAAAAGTGTTGTGTGTGTGTGAGGACACACTTTAGGATCACTTAGTGTTTGTGACTTCACGGGATCATCATGTGCTCATGTGATTTAAGAGTTTTGAAAAGAGAGGCTTTATTTCCTCTGCTTTGTAGGTCCAGACACCTGGGTTTTCTGCAGTCATGATACTTTTATTTGCTTCAGAACACGATATGGGTTATTGTTTCTTTTGAAATAAAAATGTGTGCATTAGAATATCTTATTCACTTTTCTCCATACAGCATGCAGCTACATCAGACTGGCCTTGCTGCATTCATGGGAAAATGTTTTGTGCTAAAACGAAGAGAGAGGAAGAGAGTAAAAGACCTGGTTTAGAGCTGTGTCTCACTTCATTTTACTACCCAAGTTTCACTGTTCGTTGCACAGTTTGCCACCACCTGCACCCCTTACTCCCACTTTCATTTGCTGACATACACTTACTCTCACACATATATATATAATGATAAATACATGCATATTCAAGGAGGGGGGGGGCAGCTTGGTTGGCGAAGGAAGTCAAAGTGGATCAAAGGCCATGTGTGAGGAAGCCGGACTACCTCATAGAAAGCAGCTGCCCCTTGCTGTCTCTGCCTCTCACCCTGACCTGACAGCAGCCAGAAATATGAGGCCTCTCCAGACCTCTGTCCTGGGAAAGAGGGACAGGACAGCACACATACACTCTGAAAAGCTTTTGTTTCTGCTCTCTCTCTCACTCTCACTCGCTCTCTCAGACATACAAAGAAGAAAGAAAGCCGTTTGTCTATGCTCATTCACTCATTCAGCCACAAATAGAAATCTTCGTTTCATATATACACTCCCTCTTCCATCCTCACAAAACCATTAAATTATCACATGCTTGATTTCTCTTTATTGTCTGTTTGTTAAACTGTTTCATTAGCTGTTTTAGTCAATTTGGCACAATTTGTCTGTCAATCTTCCTCTTCCTGCAACTGCCTTTCTTTCCAATTCTCTCCTGCCAGCAACATTGTGCCTGCTCTTTCTGTGAGCCGGGCCTTCCTCGACACTGTCTGAGAGTGCTTTTCTTCCCCTATGCTCTTGTCTCCACCTTTCATCACCGCATTTCTGGGATTTCTCTCTCTCCCTCTCTCTGCTTTTCTGCTGTGTTCAAACTCTGACTGAGTTGAGAAAGGCATTCAGCTCCCTAATCCGGGCTCCCTCTATCAGGAATGCTAATACGTGTGATTGTGTGACCCGCCGAAGCCCGGCAACATCTGCAGGAGCCAATGGCGAGCCCCTGCCCTCCCACACCCACTGTGCCCCCTGCCTTTGAGCGTTCACTCACTGCCATTATTTCATTGTTTCACTTCACGCCTGTGACTGGGCAGTGCGGTTAACCCTCTGCTGCTCAGACCAGGCTACATACAGTCCCTCACACAGGGCCAGAGGGGAACTGAGGGGGTGTATGGGTTTGGGAAAGCCCTTTCCCAGGACAAGTCCCCCTGTCAGCCCATCTGGTCTTCTACATACAGCCCTACCCCTCGCACTGTTTACTTACGCATTCCACTACTAGTCAGTGCACATTTGTGTGTTCATATGGTTTGTTTAAAAGTATGGTCACTTGTGAGTTGAGCCACAATGGCAGGAATTACCATTTGCATCTCACTACACATTCTCCACGGGTCGATTTTGCTCTCTCGGAGACATCAGGAAATGGAAACTTACTCTTGATAGGGTGAGATCTGAAAGGATTGTGGTGTTAGCCAATAAAAACCTGTTATTAAATTTTCAGGCACCTCTTTGCCAGGTATCAGAGTTGAAAGAAATTATTGTTGAGATAGTGTCTGTTTTCAGAAAGATGAATTACTGGTAAAGCTCAACTGACAAAGTGAATCTGTGTCATGCAGGAATGTTGCTGATTGAATTACCCTTTTCTTCAGCCCTGGCTGTACTCCTGCATATGTATTCAAGCTACGCCGTACAATAGACAGGCAGAGCAGTAGATTGGATTTCTGTGTGCTTCATTCACATTCAAACATTTACCTGTTAAAGCTTTCAGATCGTCAGACCTGTCAGAATTCGGTCGATGTGACTTGTTTGTGCTAGATTCTAGTCAAAAAGTGCATGTGTACATCACACACAATGTAGTGTTAAGGCCGTAATACTAAAAAAAAGCCAAAAGAAATATTTTATACTTGAATTAAACTTTAGCCATTAAGCTGCTTGTTAGCTTTAGTGCACACTTACTGATTTTAGGTGCTGCTCAAGTTTTTCAGTGTCAGTTTATTGATGAGTGTGATTATAGTGGACTTTTAGTTGTGGCTGTTTTTATTTTGGGTTAAAAAAAAAAAAAGCCACAGCAGTAGTAGTAAATAAATATTGCATTTGCAGAAGTCTATACCAAATGAGAGGTTTTAATTGTCTGTCAGCTAGTCCAGTGTGTTTGCTGTCTGAAGCTGAAAAGCAGCTACAAATTGTTTCCAATTTAATAGAGAAAATCAACTTAACAAGTAAAAGAAGTACAGAAATAGTGTAAGCTTTGTACTGAGCTGCAGTATCCAGAAGAGACTGAAAAAAAACACTTGAAAACACACATTAACATTGACACATGTTCAAGTTGCATCAATGATTTTGTCCTTTGTTATCAAAAGCATGATTAATCATTACATTTTTGCAAAACAGGGGTACTGTTACCATGGGGACATGAAATTGTCCATGCTGCTTTGCATATCAACTGAAAAGTTTGCGATTGTTGGACAACTCTGGGTGGCGTCTAAAGCTGCTGAAGGCCTGCATAGTTTTAAAAGAGAGTCCACTCTTTTGGCATTCTTTCACGCCTCCTGTGAGCTCTGTACTTTAGCTCAATGTGGTGCTTGTAGTGCACTTAAACACATTATTGAGCAATTCAGCAGGAATGGAGGTTTTGATGTTTTCCTGCATTTCCTTCGGCATTGAATGTCAGTGTAGATGTTCAGCCATCACTTTCATAAATAAGGGGAAAAAATTGTATCCGCATGAGTGTGTAAATCAACCAAAGTGCAAATGAGAGGAATCACTTTTTGTTTTCTATCAAATACCTGACATAATTATGATGATCAAATCAGAGCTCCAGAATGTTAAACATTGGGTCAAATTAAGTTTGCCGTCTTGCTCTTCACTGTTTCGGTTCCTGCAAAAATATTTAAAATGATTATAAGCCTTAAGGAAATACATGTGGGCCCACTATTCCAGTTGTGATGGCTCACTGAAACCAAAGATGGAAGTGTGTCATCCATTTATAATATCAGAACTTCAGATCAACTGGGCCTTCCTTCCTGCCTTTATCTGAACCAACACCCTCCTCTTGAATGATCATCCACTTTTTGTACGTACATGTTTTATTTTTTAATTTTTTTTGTAACCCCTTTCATTTTATATCTATGTTGTATTCTACCCATCGAATATATAAATGTTTGACTGAACTAATTGTAGATTACAGCTCCCTTATTCCTTTGTTTACGGGCATGTTTCAGGGTTTCAAGACGGTTTAAAAGGAATGGGCTCTACAGAGCCAAATTGGATCTGGGTATGTAAATACTGCTCTGATGTTTAATGAGAAACAAAGTTAGCTAATTATAGCAGCTCGGAGAAACATGAGGAGGACAGTGGGAAATGTTTCCATCACTCCCTAGCTCTATAGATTACTGCCTAATTGCCTCAATCGAATCAGGCGGAGACATTAGCCAGAGAGGCAGAGAGTGAGAGAGAAAAACATGGGGATGGGGCTGATTACACATATCCGTCGGTGGCTCTTTAGATAATCCAGCAGAGGACCAGCAAACCGGGCTCTCTGACTTGGTATGAGCCCGTCTGTCTTCTTTAGTCTGCATGTCTCCCATGTTCTGCTCCCCTCCCCCCGCTGCAGTTGTGAAGGTGAGGATAGCAGGGTACTGTGTTCTTTTCTTCCATGAAAGCCAGCTGCAGAGGTGATTCATGCTCCCATGCGGAAGTTTTTCAACTATAATTACGAGTAATTCTGACACATGTTTATGCCTGATTTTACCAGACAGCTTCTCCGCTAATGACAAAGTAGTACAGAACATCCGCCCAAACATTTGTTACAACAATATTTTTCTGCCTTATTATTGTATGTTGTCATTTTAAAAACACGAAAAACATGCGGCGCCCCATTGGCCAACCTGTTGACAAACCTGGAGAATGGTTTCGCTCTCTTTTTTTTTTTTTTAAACAATAACTCAATAATATCAGGAGTGTGAGAGTGTGAAACTTGAGCCAGATAGAAAATGAAGCCAGAGAGTTTTTAAGAAAGTCTTATTGTGGGAAGCCCAGTTTGCCTACTTGTGTTTATTTTATGTCTCACTGAAAATGATGAGGAGGGAGGAAAATGGCCCGTTCGCCCTGTTTATGTTAATTCCGGTAATTCCAGTTAATTGTGGCACAGGAATAAAACTGAAAATGAACTGTGTCCCACTTATGTTTTGTAGGCAGGGTGAGCAGAATAAGGCGCTCCACTGGATCTGTTTCATCAGAGCACAGTGATATTGAGGTCAGCTGTCCAAAATGATCTCATGTTAAGGAATCGGCAAGTCAGCAGGGTCAGAGCAGAACCGCCATGACGACACTTTCTCCACGGTGATAACGCTGCCCTCCTTTCCCTCCCCTTCACTTCCTCTGCATGGGAACAGCAGAGAGGAGTCTGAACTGTATCTGTGCCCTTTAGCTCTGAGCCAGAATGGTACTACCATTGCCTTCTTACAAAACGTGCATCAAAAATCAAGTGAGGAGCGTTATGATTAACTGGATGTTTACACTTCTGATTATTCATCGCTTCAGCATGACAAATCTTTCCGTCCTTAAAGTCCTCAACAAATATCCCAGTACCCAAAAATAAAGAAAGGAAAATAGTTGTTTCTGGATGTCATAGGAGTGTAAACGGGTGCCTGTAAAATTCTTCCCTCAGTTTTCCCAGACAGGATGCTTAGCATAGAAAAAGCATGTAGGAATTCTGTGTGGGGAGCCCAGTCTCCAGCAGATTCCTTTTTAAAGTTCCTTTGGGAAAAGAGGCACTGTAAACAGATAACGGCACTCATGCAGAAAGGGTCGGAAGTGGGAGGTCTTACTTTTTCAGGCCTTTGATATGATCACTCTGGGTGCCGCTTTTTGGAAGGTCGTGTGAGAGTAGGTGAGCTGGGCATTTTTGCTTAAGCATTGCTGCTCATTTACAATCCACTCCTCAGCACATTAAGCCCAATGTTGTCAAAGCATATTAAGCTGAGTTCTAAGTGAGTTTGATCGGTTCTCAGGTGAGGTTGCAGCTCCTATCTTTATCCTGTCCTACAATTGGTCAAATATGACCTAGCTCTTTAAATTTCTCACTCACAGACTACTTTGGCACCCTTACTCTCTGTCTCCCTCTCTCTCACGCACACATGTTCCCATAATTTATGGCTGCCGGGTCCTTGATCAATTGATAGCAGGGAATCCTTTGGTAAATAGAGTTTTAGACACATTGCCAATAGACCTGGGCTATTGATTGGAGTGTAAATTAAAAACTTAATCAGGTCTCCGAGATAAGATTTATCTCCGCTCCAAGCAAATTACAGGGCTGACTTGGAGACATAAAGGCAGGCCGGTGGGCAGATGAGCATTGCCCCTTCATGGGTGCCACGTCTGGCCACAATTCTCTGTCGTCTTTCACTGCTAGTGCCACCCACCTCCACTTCTAGGCTCGCTCTTGTCTTGTAGAATAGAACATGTGCACTTTTGTGTTGACATAATGGATAAGTGCTATTCTTGAAGTCTTTAATTAGAACTAAGACTGGCTTGGGCTAACAGACTCTAAAGCGTACGGTGGACATATTTATCCAGCATGTCCTACTGTGCCATTATGCACTTGGGAAGTAGTTTTATTTCTTTATCATTTTGTTCTGTTTAGCAGTTTATCTTGTTCGCTCTTCTCAATACCGCCTCCCTTCCTCTCATGCTCTGTGTTTAATCACTCACTTTCATTGCTGCCTGTGATGAAATATGTAAATCATTACACCCAGCTTTTATTTCTTCAATAATATTCTCATCTTGTTGAGGTCATTTTACGCTACAATAAATTCATGCACATTCATACGCACACGTGGTGTTGTCTATATTTTATATGTATTAAGACAATCCTTGGGATTGCACATTGATCAGTCTATGGATTTCTGCGATAATTGCTGAGGGAAATTTTCTCAGTCTCTACTCTTGTTCATTATTAACAATGGGAAATGGGTATACAGTCAAAATGTCTCTGAGTATAATTTCATCTTAAAATAGCGAGTACTTCTAATTCATGCTGGCTAATGCAGAGCATAGTGCATACATGCAAGGTTTTCCTCAGGTTTCACAGATAAGACCTGCTCACTGAGGATCCTGGGATCTGTACCTCACAGGTATCTTTCTAGATCTTTTAGTCCGTAATTAAAACATATACTTTTTTCCCCTTGTGATTAAGGCTGGTATTAGGCTCCTCTCAGGGATTATAGCACTTCCCATTATCTCTGGTTATAGTCTTCATATATAGAACCCACAGAAATGACATTGACCCAGAGAGAGGCAGACAGTGGAAGAGAAAGATGGAGAGCAGATAGTTGAGGAGGTCATAAGTCCATTAGTAGATAACCGTAAATATACATAAATATAATAAAATGTGCAATACCCCTAAGGAGTATTATGCAGTGGTAAAATGGACATCATTTTGGGTTTGCAAAGTGCTGGATAAGTGTTAGAGGTCTCCAAAAGTGCCATGTAACTAAACCCATCCAGTAGGTGCATAATGGTGGTCACCCTTCCTCTTTGTCTAGTTGTGGGGGAGGCTGAGACCATCAGTAATAGGCTTTTTGCCTGATAAGCCCGGAAAATACTCGTTTAGTTAGTGAAAGTGCAGAGGGATCCTGGCCTGATAAACCCACTGTTTCCTTCTGTAATACCCAACAGCTAAAATCAATAGTTGGGATAATTCTCCTGCTAGTCGTCCAGTCTCCTTTATCTGCAGCCTTCTTCAACCCATGTACATGGGGGTGGTGGTTAGCTGGAGTAAACCTCTGTGTATATAATAGGTTATATAGTTATACTTAAATATGACTTTGCTTTGTGAATATATATGTTTTTAAAAAGTCTCTTAACTGCCACATTCAGGAGTAGTAATGGAAGAAGTACTCCAAAGTGTTTGTCCACTCATGCTAAATGCTTTTAGTTAAATGCTTTTAGCAATTAACTACAGTTTTCAAGGCGTGACACTGGAGCATTGGGTACCTTATTTCTTAATTTTATTTGTGTAAGGCTTCTCATGATAAGGGTACAACTTTCAGCAATCACCTCAGGTGTTGTCTAAGCTTGAGTGCTCGTATAAATCTGGAGAGAGGAAGTGGCTGTCAGCACTAAATTCACCCCTGAGAAGAGCATTGTGCTCTGTCAACAGAGGCTCTATGTTCTGTCACAGGTGCTTGATTAGACTTAAAAATACAGTGCAGGTAGAGCATCAAACAAAGCCACAGGATTGAAAGGGTTCTGAAAAGTGGCAAGAGTTCTTATAATGCACAGTTCCTGGAATTTTCTTCTTCGGGACTGCCTCTCCTCTCCATGACGTTTGCTCGGCGGTGAAGTCGTGCCACAACATTTGATCAGAATTCCTAACGTGTCATTCCAGCGGCACACTTTTTTCAGCATTATCATTTCCTTGGCAGACTTTCCCAGAGTTAGTTTCTCAGTAATCTCACTGGCCATCACAGCACCGCTGTAAAATACTGCCTCAGGTGTTAGCAGCAAGGGTGGTTAGCCTGGGACACTGTTACCTAAAGTGCAGTGTATTAAAAAGCAGTCAGGGCCCTGGATCACAGTATATCACAAGGGAGAAGCAGTGATAAGGCCTGCCTGCCTGGCTGCAGATCAATGAAGGTTACTGACATCATATCACAAAGTGAAAGCAACTGCTGCACCCCTAGCTATTTATCAGCGGCGGATCGGACATTGGGGGGGGGGGGGTGGAGGAAGAGAGAGAGGATGACATGAGACTGCTCTGCCCCAATGTTCGGGGGGGGGGGGGGGGGGGGGGGAGTGTTGACTCCTCCTTTTCTACCCTGTCACTAAATCCTTTCCTGGTTCGCTGTGGCACATATGACATTTAGCCCATATGGTTAGGAGGGCAAAGAGAGAAGGTGAGTATGGTTGTAGTTAGACTGAGAATTGGTTTGTCTGATAAGCACAAGCTCAAGCAAAAGTTAGTTGTTGTCTGTGCTGAAATGTGAGAGAAAGTCATATCAGAGACTTTTGGGTGTGTTGTTCACTTACATTGTGTCTTATTTCTGTATTTTGGTTCATAAAAGTACTTCCTATGTCCTTGATTACCAGTTAAAATAATTTTTTATTTAAGAGTTTCCAAATTGTAGAATTCGGATAATCTGGTTGTCTGCGACCTTCTAAGGCACCAAAGGTTCATGAACTTAAGTTCTTGTGTCACAGCTTATGAAGATTTAGACGCTGTAAAATTATTTGTAACCCCCCTTTCTTTTTCTCTTTATCCTTACACACATTTATTCGTCCATCGTAATGTGTGTCATAAAGCCCCTATAAAGCCCCCTATTCTCCTTAATTAGTGTAAGTGTGGTAGTAGTGCGCTGTTTGTATGCATAGATGCACTTTGTGTGTCCGTGTGTAGGAGATCATGCTTACAGGTACTGTATGAGTTCCATTTATCAGCTGCCTGGGGCACAATGTGGAGGATTTCCCCCAATGGGTTAGTGTGTAACTACTCTGTCAATACATGCTTGTCAAGGCTGGGAGAGTGTGGAGGAAAAAAGGCCCCTCACTCCAACGCACTGAAGCCACTTATTGAGCAGCCAATAGCTATTTACCTCTTGATGGTGGCAGGCAGAGAGAGGGGGTCCAGCCAGCAAGAGGAACTCTGCGAGCGAGGAAGCAAAACCAGTGGCTCAGACAGAAGACAGGGAGGTCTGTGTTTATATGGAGCAGGTTGTCCTCTCCTGGCTCCTGGTCTTTGCAGGTCCTGGCTGTGTGTACAGCTTGCTGCTGTAAAGCCCTGCTTCCTCTCTGGAATCTTGGTGTTGACAGAGAGCATCTGGGCCCTGGGAGAGCTTCCAGCCTGCTGGGCCGTGTGTGTGTGTGTGTGTGTGTGTATGTGTGTGTGTGTGTGTGTGTGTGTGGAGACGGTGAAAGAAAGAGGTATGTAGAGAGGGTATGTATATATACTCTATATTTCCCTGCATATTCTAATTGGCTCTGCCCATTGAACTCCCATGGACTTATGTCTTCCCTGGTCTCTTCACCACAAGCACCTAAACGTGGTGAGTTTTATGAATGGGTGTTTTGATGAGTGTATCTTTTATTCATGCGTTCTTTGATTAGACAAAGAAAAGAATGTTGTAAAATACATGTGTTCATCTTTCCTCTTCTCATTTTGTTTTCTTAGACCTTCTTGCTCTGGTGAAAATAACCTTTTTTTGTGGGCTATGCGGTACGAGGCGCTCGATTTGTGAGTCGCCTGTTAGGACACGTCCCATGTACCTGAGTCACAGGCGGAAAAGTTAACCCTCACAGTACTATTTCGGAAGAGTTAGCCAAATCATGCACAGCTGAGGCTTAGCTGGGAGACGGAGGAAAAGGAAGGAATGAAGTCAGCCTTTACTGGGATACACACTGATTAAGTACCCTTGTTTATATCACAGAAGGTTCCCCCGTCACACCCAAATCTGTACATGTATTTCACGTATATCAAACTGAAATGAGATGTCAGTTTTGCACAAAGTAAGCCATACAAGAGCAAACCAGTGAGATGACCCGCTGTTGAAGAACAGCTGTACAAACAAAGAGAGGGGAAAAAAAGAACAAGAAAAACACATCATATCATCATTTAACAACAGTTGCTCTGTAATCTGGTATTACTTCCACAAGCAAAGGAGGGGCCTGTGTCAGGCCAAAATGAACTTGGATACTTTTGTGGCAGGATGAAGCCAAGTGCTTTTGAGAAGCTAGCCCGAGATGTGAAGGTTTACGGACTCATGTAAATCCACAGGGCTTGTACTTAATCGCGTTTGATGTGCATGTGAATATGACTGCTTCAGCATTCCAGCCTTGACCATACCAAGTTCAGAAGCACCAGGGCAAAGCTGAGCGGGGGGGGGAGGCATTGAGGGACGAAGGGTGATAGGGCTGGTATCTTGTATTAATTGGCTGCTTTGCTTGTCTATACGGCCTGGGGCAAAAGGAGAACCCTGCCCTTAACCCCCGGAGTGTTTTCAAACCATCTTTGTCCAAACTTGTTCCCTTTTCCCGGCCCTCATGGGTCCCCATAATTTTGTATATTTCCGTGTGCGTACTTATTCGTGCACGTGCTACACCATATAAGCTGGCGCAATATTAAGGGGGAATTCCAGTGAAAGAGAGAAGTTGAACAGAGAAGGGTCTGTCTTATTGGTCTGTGGTGGGTGGCATCCTTGCATTCTTCTTTGTGTGTGATTTCTGCCCACAGTGGCCCTGTGTATTTCTCTAGTCCGGTCAGTGTTGTGTTATTCACTGATGGCACATAATACTCTTACAAGGAGCATGAGAACATCCATCTGTCTTATGTTCACTGAACATCTTGTGGGGGTTTGCGCAGACCTGGAACTGTTGTCAAACCAGACTTTCGACAACTAAGTTAGAAAGATTTGGCTGAGGCACGCTAGGGCTTTGCAGCCAGGCAGTCATCCAGAGTGACAGAGCACAAAGATGGAAAGGGATAGACAAGGGGTAATAGAAGCAACAGGGGATTAACAAATGAGAAGTCATGACTTGGCATCTGTGAGTGCAGTTCACACACACATGCACGCATGCATACATGCACACACACACTCTTTGGTATATAGAGGAGAATAAGCTGGTACACTGTAATGTCTTGCCAAAGTATTGGAGTAAAGTGCAGGCTGTGTGCATGCCTCTTCCTGTTTTGTCCCAGTGTGTGTGTATGCTGTGGAGTGGTTCAGGTGCGGTTAATGTTGGCACCAGATCTTCACGCCGGCGGCAATAAACAACAGAGCAGGCAGGAGGCCAGATGCAACTCCACAAACTTTTAACCTCTCCCTCAGCTAATCCCTTGCCACACTAGTAACTCTTTCTTTTTTTAACTCATTCTTTCACCTCTTACTCTCTCTCTGTTCTTTATTTCTCCTCCCACTGCCTTTTCTTCTCTCTCTCTCTCTCTCTCTCTCTCTCTCTCTCTCTCTCTCTCTCTCTCCTTTAGTCCCACTCTCCTTTTAAGTGAAGTCAGCGTGCTGACCTCTAAATAAAGGCTGGAACACTACAGCTGTTGCCAACTTCAAACAGCCAATGGCTCAAAGTGGGGCCTGTGCGGGTGTTAGGGGTAGAAATAATGTGCCTATTAAAACTAACTTAGAGCCCTCTTTACTCTTACGGCTCCCTGTGTGTAAGTTAGCCACAGCAAACTAGACTTGATGCTTACTTAAGCTCAGCTGAGACAAAACCCACCCTATCCCAGCCTATTTGCACTCCCCCGTACCTGTATGGGATCAATTCTTTGATATGATGTTTTCATGTTGGAGAGCGGTAACAAAGGATCACCCACACTTCCTCGCTTTAGGTGCCAGTTACATCATTTGACTGGAAATCACCTAATCTGGCCTCATGCAAATCCGTTGAGGCCCCCAAATGGTACGCTTGTGTTTAGCTCTTTGTTCAACACTGTGCTTTTATATTTCTTTTTCCTGGCACTTATAATTAGTAAACTCAAAAGGAGTCGGGAACAGAGAGGTTCACCAGGCCACAGTAAAGTTTGTGAACAGATAAATGTGTACTGGTCATAGTTGTTAATTGGATAAATATTAATGGAAAAAGTTAAGGTTTGTATTCATGGAACAAGTAAGGCTGACAAAATCCAGGTCTGGTTCACAATGAATCATCCACCTCAGGCTCATATTAATAGAACTTGTAAAAATGGAAGCTGTCGTTTATCCAAACACTCCCAGAATGTCTTTATGAAATAAAGACTGAGCCAGAACTAAAATGGAAAGCATCAGGATTAGTCACCCCTCTCCCATATTTGTTGTTTCTTGTTACAGAGTAAAGGGTTTTGTGATTTGTATAAATGTACCTGGACAGATGGTTTTCATACCTTAACATAATCCCCTAAGATATCCTACAGTAAGTAACTTTTAAATTTAGTTCATTCTTCAGAGTGCCAAGGTACCCTGTGGGGATGACTAACCTTTTACTGGGTTAATGTGGTTTCAATAGATGCTTCCTAAATCCCAGTAAAGCTTGTTACTTACTTGGGGAAGAGACAGCATAAAAAAATAAGCAAATGAATATCAAAGGGCAGTTCAGTAAAGTTGCATAAGGCATATTTACACTTCTAATTTGCTTAAAACACAGCTTGAAGTGTAAGTCAATAATAAAATGACTATGTAGTACATTCAGAAGTAAACATTAACCCATGTTCAAAACAGCAAAAAAGTGGCATGCTTGTTTTAATTACGCAGCAGTGTTCCTGTGCAGTAAACCACACTCACTCTGCTTTAACATAAACAATATTTAAAACTAGTTGTTGTGATAATTGTATGTGACCAGTGTTGCATATTAGTTACTCCTCACCTTTTCTTTAATGCTGGGGTGTGTGTGTGTTTATAAGGTTTTTTTTCTTTTTTTTTTCTTTGGCAGGTCGTCCTTTTGGTGTGCATCTCAGTGTTTGTCCTTTTGGGAAAAAAATAATTATAAGTTGTAAGGGTTGTTATTACTAAACTGGTTGTCCAGTCTTGCCCCTAACTGCATGGCGGCAATAGGTTAATTACATGTCTGAAGTTGATGATGTCACTATGTTGGGAACTTTTCCTAGGCTTTTAGACACGGACTTTCTTAAACCCAACTGAACTCGCTTTAGTTTCTAATAATGCAAGTTTCTCCTTTTTTTAACCCCCCCCCCCCCCCCCCCCCCAAACTTCTTGCACAAATAGACCACCCCAATCTAATGATGTGTTATGTATGGCTCATAGTGAATGCATTAGTACTATGCATGTAGTTATTTCAGTTTCCAGTTGCATGATTTTTTTTTTTAAATATTCCCTTGAATGGTACAGGTAATGTAAGACAGTGTTTCCTATTGAGTATAATAAAAACGTATGTGTTAATCTTGTTAGGAAGACAGATGAGTAGTATTTGTAAAGCAGAGGAAGTGCATGTATAATACATTCCAGCCTGAAGCAGGTGAAGTATAGCAGTAAGTATAGGAATGGGCATAGCATTCCTGCTGAAACACCTGAAAGGGTAAGCAGATGGTTGCTGCAAGCTAAGAGAATGTTGAGTGCAAATCTCTGTCGACAAGTTGTGCCCCCTGCTCTGCTCCAACTGGGGAATGTGTTACTTAATGGGCCACAAAACAGCCGGGAGACCGCAGCTCTCTTATCGCTGATATTAGATGACCCTAAAAAATCCGAGATAAAGAAAAAGATCCTGGAAAAAAAAAGTAGAATTGAAAGCTTTTCTCTTTTTCTGTGGACAGAAGGAAAGAATGGTAGGTAATGTTATCTTGTTCACAGTTACAAGAATCCTGCTTGCAAAGGCTCTGGGTTTCGAGTTTCTAATATGTATATAAAGTTTCACTGCACAATGGATCTTTTGTCTAGAGCAAACTGAACACTCCCCCTCCTTCTTTTCCTCCCTTCTCTTGTAAAAAAAAAAAAAATGCATTCATGTGCTTGTGGGGCTGCGAGGACTCAGGTTTCTGCTATCTTTGTGTGCCATGTCGTCACTCGCCCCCGCGAGCTGAAATGTGCATCTTGCACAGACAGGCGCACTGCCAGGGCTGCTTCCAGCCATGGATTAGGGAGAATCCAGGAAACAACGAAGTCCTGACAAAACAGCAGCATGACAGGTAACTGAAGTTACACTGGGGAGAGAGGAGACAGACGATAATTACAGAGCTTTTTGTTTTCTGGGCACTCTTAGCTGGCTACTTAAGTGCCTGATCTGAAATCTGTGCCTTGTAATTACAGTAGTGGGCCCCATTAGGGCAGAGGTCTTGGTAGGGATTATTCTCCTTCTCTTCTTTCCTCTCTGTGTGTATATGTGTGTATGCATGTGTGTGTGTGAGAGAAAAAGACCTCCCCATCTCCTAATGCGTCATGTTCAAACCACAGCAGCCAGGGCAGAAGGAGGAGCAGGAATTAGCCTTCCCCTTGTCTGACTGTCCTGGGTGCACAACCACATTCACACTTGCCGCTTGATCCCAGAGCCGCTGAGACTGTATCATGACCTGTACTTAGTGTTACCGCCTTTCCTTCTACCTCCTCTCTCTCCCTTCTCTCCACCTCCATAATACCTTTACTCCTCATGCTGACGCTGAGAGATTTGTGTTGATTATGACAGGGTTGTCACAGTGATGACTGTGCAGGGTGGCGTGTGTCATGTCGAGTTGACAGGGACTTTTGGCATCGCATCTGCGGAGATGGGTTGTGGCTCTAGGTGAAGCTGGCCTAAACACCACAGGAACTGTGTCACTAGGTTGATGGAAGAATGCCAGGAGATTTGCTTGTCAAGTTCAGAGGATAAGCCAAGCACTGTCTTGCCAATACTTTGGCATGTGAATTTACTACTATATCACTCAACAGAATAAGACGGATATATGTGGGAACGATAGGACTAGTAGATAGGGTAACCACGCAAAGGAATCATCAAATGCATCCAACATCTAGGCACAAAAACAGAGATCTAGCAGTCAGCCATAGATAGATCCTGCCTCTTTAAGCTGCTAGCCCTCCTAATAGTTTCTTAAGCACTGGCTTTAGTGCATGTTAAACCAGGATTACCCAATCAATTATGGTCAGTACAAACAAGGATTACTTAAAACAGTACATTTTTCACATTGAGAGGCTAAAAGCAGGGTAAATGGAAGAAAGAGCACTCAGAATGGGGTCAGGGGGACCCCAGAAATGGGCACCACATGGAGATAATTCCTCACTTTTAGTTGATAGTTTAAGAGATCATTGTAGATGAGCTCCTTAATTTTTTCAGACATTTTTTTTCCTAGTTAGGTAAACTTAGGCTTCCATTTCTTCATTTCCTGAACTTCGAACCGAAGTAAGGTCATTGTCTTTATTTTCCACTATGTGCTTGATGTCTTTCTGACACTGCCCAGCCATGCTGGCTAAGTGAAGAATAAGAGAATTTTAGAGGGCGTGGAGAACTGTGAGAGTTGATCAAGCTTCAAACTCACATACTCGCCCTTTCTCTGAACTCGGCCTATGTTTACATTTTAATCACAATCAACAGCTGTAACCTCCTTCACAATACCCAGCAAGTAAGGACATATATAGTTGCCAAACCAGATCCCTGCACTCATGTGTGTCTATGTTTACACATCTGATTCGCTCCTGCTGAACCACCACACACCCTTTAGATACAGAAAATACATGACCTTAGAAGCCGGCATTTTAGAGCAGTAGTTTGCATATGATTGGTTTACTAGCTGCCTGCCATCTGAGTCAGTGCTATTTTCGTGGAGTCCTGAGACAGCAGTAAATATGTGTCATTTGAAGGATATGGAAGGGCTATGAATTGGGTTATGTGTCATCATAACCTCCACGTGTGTTTGTCCATCTTTAGACAGCAGCAGCCCGGGATGTGGAGATTTCTGCGAGATCTTACACAGCCTGAACTTCCTGACCCTCTCTCTCTCTCGCTTTGTTTCTCTCTCTCTCTTTCTGTTTTTTTCTCTCTCTCGCTCTCTCTCTTTCTCTCTCCCAACATGTGCACACACACACACACACACACACACACACACTTATATCTCTCATTCAGTTTTCCCCATGTTGTCAGTCAGTGCTGAGTGACTGGTGACTAACAGTCCTCTCCTGTGTAAAAGGTCAGCAGGCTCCTTGGAAAAAAAAGAAAAAAAGAAAAAACAGACTCAGCTGTCTTTTTGGAAAGCAACTGTTCCCACAGTATTCAGCGTGTCAGTCAGTCAGCAATTTCTAATCAGAATATGTTTTTAATGGTGGAGACGGATGTTAAAACATCAGGGTCTAGAGAGTGTTTTTGTCAAAGAAAGCACAAGGCTGGTAGTGACTGGAGCTTTTTAGAACAAATCGCTTTGTGGCCACAGATAAACTGGAAGAGCAAGGTTGCTTCTGGCAATACTGCTCGTATGCAAAGCTGTTGTTTAAAAGAACATTTCTTTCTCAATCTGAGCCTGTGTTCATATTTACGTTGAAGTCAGTCGTAAGTATTAGATCACTACTGAGCATGTGTTTGTTAAGTGTGGCGCAGCTAAGTGGCAGTTGTTTAGACATGCGAAGCAAACCTCAGCAAGTAAATTAATTCAAACAAAAGTCAAAGGCAAAGCTCTCCTTTCAAAAAGTGACTGTCCCCATTTTGAAATGAATCTTACTTAATTAAGAAGCAATGAGAGTCCACAGATAGCATTCGTTAATTAGCTTAAGCTGGCTGCTGTAACCAGATCCACTGCATTAATGACAACACAGCCCCTGTGAAAAGCATCATTGTTCTCAAGATAATTGTCCTTTTAGTTAACGCGGCCCAGGAAGGGCTCTCCTTGTTAGAGGAGCTGGCTGGGACCAAGGACAGCCGGAGGCAGGGAGGGGACCAGGACTGGCCCGGTGCCCGTTGTGACAAGCCCACTTGTGCCCTCTGCTGAAATCCCCTTGGTATGCAGTGGAATTAGCTGTCCCCGGGGTGTGGCACCAGGGGGTTGGTCATTAATTATATGCCCTGAATCTTAACGAATGAGAGGCAATCAATAAAATAAAACAGATGTATGCAAATAGGATGCTGATTATACTGCCTAATGAGATGTCATGTTGTTGGCAGGAAAGAGCAGAGGGGGGAAAGGAAAGAAGGAATGAGATGGAGATAAGAAATGAGTCCAAATACCCGTCTCATGTTAAAAACATGTATGTGTTCAGACACAAACTTTTTACATTCTTCTATTACATTTTTAATCCAGCGCATTTGCTGAATAATGGTGTTTGACTGTGAACATGCACCTTTTCATCTTCTTGTTAAGCTGTGTTTCAAATGTTACTGTAGTTTTATATTTCTTTATGAGAAAGGGCACACAGCCTGGCAATGGTGTGAGACTTAAGGGTTAGGGTGACTGGAACTTGAGAAAGAATGGGTCAGCTCTGGTGGAGGTGTAGGGATGTTAGTGGCACCACTGTTGATATGGCTGATAAGGCCTATAAGGCAAAGGAGGAGAGGTTAGTTCACCTGCTTGGAACTCTGCCTTTGCACTGAGATCTCCATTGTATCAAGCCAGCTGGAGCTGTTGGAAACTCTATACCTGCCTTTAAGCAAAGAGGGAGGGCAGCCAAGAATTAACTGCTGCCTCATCCTGGCAGGAGCCAAGGATGCTGTCTGTCTCCATTCATGGCAAGCGTGAGAGGCCAAAGAGGGAAGAACAGAGAGAGAGCAGTGCTGGCAATGTTTGTCACAAGACACTGAAAGAAAGTAAGATTAGCAGTATTAAGGAAAATGCATTCTGGCTAGTCACCATACAGTGTATGAGGAGGGGTTTTTTGCCAGTGCAATAGGAGTACACTATAAAAAGGCATGTCTGCATTTTTTTTAAAGGATACAGTTCATGTTGGTGAGACGTGTCAATTTCATAGCCTAGCTCTGTCTCTGTTTAGGCTGGACTCTGGTAAAGCACATTTTATTCTCTACTAGAGGCATCCTGAAATGACTAGGTATTTGTTGGTGTGACGTAAAGTGTCACTTATAGACAAAGAAGATCCAGATTTGTTACCAAATGGATATTAACTGATAGCTGACTTAACTGCATGAACACGCAGTAAAATAATTACAACCAAACTATTCCAGTTGCTGTCTACTGAGAGCTTATACATTTGTCATGGTTTTATACCATAGTGCTTAACTATATCTGGGCTTTGATTATTCTCTGCACCAGACTTCCGCTTTTCCTTCAGGACAGTGAAATCCAAGATCTAGGCACTTCAGGAGGTCCAGGACAGTCCAAGGAGAGGCCAGGGAACAGGTGGTGACCCTCCACAGCCTGGGAGTATATTATTGACCAGGGTCCAGCGGCCAGATTGATTACTTTTATTGTATTGCCATGAACCTCAGTGGCCAGAGACCTCTGGTTGACCCCGTCTCGGACAGACCATCGCAGTGACCCTCACCTTAGCTAAAGAGTTATGTGGCTTTGACCTGCTCCCTAATGGGGAGGTCTTGACCTGTTCAACCACTGGCCTGAGTACAGACCTAAAGTGGGCTCCTGACTCCTCCCCACCAGTGTCAGCCTAGGTAATTTAGAGGCTGGGGGTGGGCGAGGGTCTTGTGGAGGCCACCTTGTTTTTGGACCGATTGGGTCCTGACTTTAGACCTTCCTGTGACCCATCCCTGTTCATTGTGTCAGCAAGCTGAGCAGAGCAAGGCGAGATGTTAATTAATCTTCACCAAATTACACCAAAATGGTGGAAAATCAATATATCTCTATTGGATGTCCTCACTTCTAGCAAATAGCTCGGATAAGTGGCAACCATGTTGTTCATGGTGAAGAAGATCGACTGATACATGAATTTATACCGTTATAGTGCAAGTGGTAGCAGTTTCTTACTGATGTCAACGAAGGTAAAAAGAAAGCAATCTATTTTTGATTGTAGGTATGAGACACTTCCTGTAATAAGTGAAACTTCTGAGCTGTTTGTGTGGCGCAGCCCTTTTCTGGGATGCTACACTGACTAACCTCGAGACAACAGGCAACACAGGGGAAACAGTTTGTACTGGTGGAGGATGTTTCCCTTACCATCACTTCCTACTTCCATTTAGCTGACAGACAGAATATCTGTCGGGCAGGTTTTTCCTGTGCTCTACATATACTTTTTTTTTTTAGTTGTGAGCTTCTCATCAGAAATAAATAACCGTACACTAAACAAGCTGGGTAAACATTTGACTCTGTAATGCCTCCCTTACTCTCTTACTCCCCCCCCCCCCCCCCCCCCGTCTCGCTGCTTTTGTTTAATTGGAAGTTTCTCATGATTTCCATGAAAAGACACCTGGTGCCAAAAGCATGCTTAAATGTTTGAATATGCCAGTCTTATTTTTAACTATGTATGATGTACCACTTCTAAGCTGCTCTACCTATGAACCGCAAAAACAGCTTCCCACTTTACAATGCAGATTTGTTTTCATTGTCATCTTCACCCTCTCGGTTTTCACCCCAGTAAGTTTGCGGCATAGCTGTTGAGTGAAGAGAAGATGATCTGCTTTCTGCTTGAAGAGGATACTGTAGTTCTTTTTTAGAGCAGGATGTGAAGGGCACTTTTCTTTGGAGCGAGTGTCTTCTCGCAACTGAGCTCAAATCCATATGTTGGATTATTTCCTGTTTTTATCTGAACATTCACGAAAGTGGATAATGCAAACTATACTCAACTTTTACTAATTTTATTCGCATCCCAACTTCAGCCCTGTTTTGGGTTTGCCTCCGTTTTATCTATTCAAAGTAATTGCAGTTTAAAATGCAACCTTGAAGTAGAGAAAGTGATTCTTTGGCGTGGTGCTCTTCTAGAATGTAAATGTTAAAGAAGAGACTATAAACAGCAAAGTGTAGAGACAAGGTGGCAAGTTGAATGGGAGCTGTTTCTACCCAATAACAGGAATGTATGACCTCACATACACAACTACAGGGGTTGGCTAATTACTGATAATCACAAGGTGATAGGCAAGACAAACAGATGTTCCCTCAACTACTTCCTTTTCTTTACTGCGCAGCACTTGAACGCACACTAACCGTTTCTATTTGTTATACAAAAATAGTTCTTAAGCAATCAATTAAACAAGCATGCTGACGACATTAAGCAGCTTTCTGCATGACCCTGTTCAGCATTTTTGATGCTTCTGCAAAAAGCACCATGTGCTCCATCACCCACCCTCCTCTTACTTTGTCCCAATTAACACTCAGCCCCCATTACATTGATTGCTAGAGGTGTATTATTGGCTAGGTGGACCATGAGCGCATTGATCCCATTGACCCACCATGCGAGCCATGAGAAAATGTTGAGCTGCAGATTTCTTACAGTCAACAGCGGACTAAAAAAACATTGCTGGTGGACATGAAGCTGTGATATAGTATGTACGTATACATTGTTTGGCTGTGTGTACTTTTATATGTGTGCCTGTTTGCCATGGGTGTGGTTGTGTTGTTTCAAGTTTCAGCTCATGGACTTTCATGTGGTTTTAAGGACCTAATAGGCACACGCCACACCTAACGCATATTCTTTGGGGACCCTTGCTGCAGAAGTGTCCCCCCCTCATCCCCCATCCCCTAACTCCAATCTTTGCTAACCCCGTGACATGCATGAACACGTACACAAACACACACGCAAACACACACACTCACAGTCAAAGGGCAAACCACTGCCCCACCTCCATAGTGTGCACCTGGCATCTGTGAGTCCACTCCAATTACTTCTCCACAATTACAGGTTATGAACCAATTAGGTGCCCTCTCGTTTTACACAGCCTCTATCACTCTCCTTCCCCAAATATGGGGGCATCTGCTAGACATGGGGCAGATGATCCTAGCATAAGGAACATTGTTGGGGCGTTTGTTTTTTAGTAGGTTTGGAGGGATATTCTATACCGTTTTGGAAAAGAACAGACAGAATGAGAGTAGTAACATAAACTACAAATAATATAAAACAAATTTATAGTTTTGTTTTTTTTTTCATCCAAGCTTTAGAGAAAAAGGTGCTCGCCATCATTACACTAAACCAATCTGAATATAGCTTGTTTACATACTTTTTTTGTGTTCCTTTTTTTTAAATGAAGAGATAATGGAGACATGTAAATATCTTATCCAGAACAGATGTCTAGAGGCACTTTCACCAGCAAACTCCAACATGCATGTACGTTGTAAGAAACACATACCAGGGACAGTTAAAGCTGTCAACTTGTAATTTGTAGTGGCACTCAACTTGAACTTTCAGGGTGAGCCAGTTGGCCCTGCTCTAATTCTTGCCTCCATGCTAACATGTTTTTCTTTCTGTCGGTGTGAAAGGAGGGAAGCACAAATGTGGGTAAGCAAGTTGGCTCATGCACCCATGAATGAGTTGTTCTTTTGCTGTCGCCTTATGTCTTAGATGTAACGTTGTTGTCTTTTTGTCTTGTACTTTTATGACGTCTTTCTCTTTCTCGCTTTCCATATATAAATAATGTGTATGTGTAAAATATACGCTTGTATATGTGTGTAGTGTATACCTGTCTTTCTTGTTCTAATTGACATTGGCATGTGTAAGCACACTCAGCTATGTCCACCACGCTAGTGTTACGCGGTGGTGAAACTCGCTTCGCTACTGAGAGAATCCATTCACAATATTGCAGCGTGTCTGCCTGCTATTTAGTCCAACATACATGCATATGACCTTTACACATGAGTGCTAGTGAGTAAAATATTCTCTCATCATATGGAGGATTGAATGGAGTCAGCTAAGCACCCAGGGTTAAGATTCAAAGTGCTTTGAATGTGATCTCTCAGCTTTCTGTTTCCCTTAGTATTCTGATAGCACTCTTCCCAACGCTAGACCTTGTTTATCTTGTTTGCTGGCATGCACTTTCAATGTCAAAACAATGACATCATTAATTAAATGTGTATTAAATGTCCCATTCTCAAGGCAGTGTGGAATCTGCCGCCGTGGACTGAGGTTTACTTTCCTATGAAAAAACAAATAATCTTAGGGGGGGTTTATTCCTTTATTCCTTCCTACATTTATGTTTAGCCTTATTAGCCTTATTTGTGAGACAACTCTGGTCCTTTTTCACTCGTTCCCTAAACTCTCACATTTTGATGTAATGTGCCTCTTATTTGTATTTGTATGCATGTTCGCATGAGTGCATGGGTGCACCAGGGCAAAGTAAACAATGTAACCAAATGAAGTTTTCACTTCACATAGCAACACCAATCAGAAGTCACATGTAAGACCCAGTTTTTTCTACCCCATATATGTTTTATCATTGTCTGTAGTGTACTCAACAGTCTTTGTCCCCTTTGCATACACTCCCTCCAACATGCTGAATTAATAAATGTTATGTGTCATAAACCAGTGTTATTGCTGCTGTTCACATACCTGTTTTTTTTTTCTTCCGTCAGGCATCTTTCTTTAGCTTGAGCCCCTCGATCGTGAAGATAATTAATTGTTAATGGAAATACTTGTTAAACTGGGTAGTTATGTAGTCCCCTCATTCTTTTCTCTGTCCATTTGTTTTTCTTTTTTTTGTAGTCATCTCTTTGCACCACCTCAACACTTCATAGTGACTTATGGAAAATGAGAGCAGGATGTATCATCTATAAAAGCCCACAACCAAATCTCTAACAGATCCCCCCCCCCCCCCCCACACACACACACTCATTAGCCCCTTTTGTCACTTTGCACTCATTTTCATTTCTCTTTAAGCGCCCTGTCTCCATGTGCCGTGTGTGTGTGTGTTTGGAGTTATCCCATACATCTAAAGCTTGGTGGAGAATATTTAATATTCAAGTATAAATCTCTAGGGTATACGGGTGGAGTGGCGGAAAACTGGAGCTTTGGCTTCTTCAATATGCTTATGCATGCATGCATCGCAGTTGATGCAGACCTACAAATCTTCATGCACTGAAGATGTGTGCCTGTCCTCTGAGGAATGTGTGGGTTCTCTTACAGTCTTTGACCTTCAGCCTCTGCGATCACGTGACAAAAATTCCACTCGAACACACACACGCACATGTAAGGGTACATACAGTATGCTTGCAGGCGCTCAGCTACTTTTTATCTCCTTGCTCAGAAATAGATCCTAACCACTTAAAACCTGTAATAATACCCACAAGCCCACAGATAAGAAAGCCAAAAGATAAATGACAGCAATCAATGTCCATTGAAATTGTCACTTTTTTTTTTAAAACTATTGATGCCTTTAAAAAAGAAAAAAAGGATTCTTCACCATGAATACATGAATATATGTAATATGGGTGCTACAGGGTTTCTTGACATTAGCCTTACTTAGTTGGGCTACACTGTGCTCAGCAGGCTGCCCAGCTGGGGCCCAGATGTGGCAGCCATGTCATGCAGAGCTGTGAGGCAGAAGATAAGAGGCCGATGGTAGGCCTGCTTCTTGGTCTCGGGTCTGTTCTACAGCAGTTCAACTAGATGTTGCGGTCGGTGCGATCTGAACTTTGACAGCCCATGTCATGCTTAATGCCTCACTTCCCAAATACAGCTCAGTGAGCCTGATTTATATCTACCAGGTGCTACAGTGTGCAAGCAACTCTGAGATGAGAGGAGGCATGTGGCCATTTCATTAGGAAAGATGAACAAGGGCTGCAGTGTATATGCGGGGATGAGGGGCAAGGGGCTGGTCTTTCTCAAATATAGCTCCACAGCACTGTAGCTGTCACAACACTCAGACCAGGCCAGGCGAGGACAGGAAGAAGAGGAACTTATTAACACACTCCACATTTCTTAAAATATCACTCCAGTTTTTGCTTCTCCCTCTCCCTCTCATTTGTCTGTTTCCTCTGTCTCTTCCCTGTCCCCACAGGCGTAGGATATTTTAATGTCCTGTTACCACTGAGCATCTGCAACCTCAGCACCAAGTGAATGGACACTTGTACAGTAGATAGCAGCATGCCAGGTTTTGGTGCAAGCACTGTTCTATCACCCTTCAGATCATTTGTTAATTTTATTTCAGTAAGCTTTGTCTTTACCCCTTCTTCATCTTCTTCACAGCTTCAAACAGAGGGTTCATTTTACCACCCGATCCTTGCGTCTTTGGGTGTCACACACATACACCTTCTTGCTATTCCAATGGCAGTAGCTTTCCCTCATGTCAGATAGGTCTCCCAACATACACTGGGTTCAGATTTAGTGCATATGAGCACTTATTACTATTGCAGAAGGAATTGTTGTCTTTTAGTCACATTTTGCCTGTTTGTTTCCTGACAAACTGAAGTGTTTCTCTTCACACAAGGGCCCTCTGAACACTGTGGTCGGCTCTGTCAGTGCTCAGCGTTGTTACAGAAATGCTGTTTGATGTTCCCTGCACACTACAGAGTCAAGTGCTGAGGTGTCTTTCGGCATTGCCCTCCAGGCCACCTTGTTATACACTTAACAAGTTGTTTTTCTTTTGTTGTTTTTTTCTTCCCTTTTCCTCTGTTGACAGTTCCTCATCACAGCTTTACTCAGAAGAAATGCACATCACCTTGCAAGGTTTACCTTGGAAGCTGTCCTTGTAAACTGTAGGGCAAGCTCTGCTCTTCTTTTAAGATGACGACTACATCTAGATCTGATTAATGAGTGTTTTGTTTATAAACTGGCAGTGTAAAGATTAGACATCTCATCGGCATGGAAACCCTGCTCGGTGGGTTCATCCTTTATTTGTTTTTTGGTTTGTTTTTCTAAAAATGCCGAATGATTTTGCTGCTGTATGCAGTGGAATTTAAAATGCACACTGGTGAGTGGATTTTCTTTTGTTGGGAATTCTACTTGTCAGATTCTCCCCCGCTTTGATTGATCCAGGTTAGCCACACAGCCCACTGAAGACGTGACACATGCGGTGACTAAGCATGAGGACTAACGGTGGATCAGTCAGTTTGTTCATTAGAGCATGGTTCGTTCTAATCTTGCATTCATAGCGGGCTTGTTATTACGCTCTTTTTTCATTCTGAAATATAAAAGTCTTTGTTGCTTTGATAATATTGTCTGCCACATTGAAACATTTCTTGTCCACTTCCCCTTTTAAAACACAGGGCGCATTATTCTTTTAACTTAATCAACCCTCATAATTCAGTAGGGAATGGGGCAATAGAATTCACTTTTCCCTTGAGGTTTATTGTTTAAAACGCGTGCAGTTCTTTCCCAGGATAAGGGCTTCAGCTAAGCGGAGAGGAATTTGGGCCAGGCCTCATAAAAAAAAAAAAAAAAAAAAAAAAAGTATTTGTGTACCAGAAAGATTTTCGCTTTTCCTTTCTAAATCTTTGTCATTAATGACTTTAGCAAATGTGAAGTGGGGAGTGAATGGTTCAGCTGTGCAAGGTCTTCAAAGCAACCCTCTAATTATTTATCCAGGATATCCTACTCTAGAATTAGAGGCCAGGTCGCCATTGGCTTTCATGCCTTTTTTTCTGCAAAGAAATAATTTCCACAGAATGGTTTCACTGGGACACTCTTTAATCCCTGCTTTGTGTGTGTGTGTGTGTGTGTGCACGCGCGTGCGTGTGTGTGTGTGTGTGTGTGTGTGTGTGTGTGTGTGTGTGTGTGCTTACACATGATATGGTATATGCACACACAAGCTTATGCGAATGGGACTTCAGTTCTTCTCAGTATGAGGTGTGTAAAAGAGATAGTAAGTTTCCATTTTCCACACATAACGCTGCATGACTTTCCACGTCTCTGCTCTCACCCCAGACAGCTTTCACCCACATTACTCGGGTTTCCTGGTCATTTGGCCTTCACATGCCTTCTAAAAGGGATCTTATCACCCTGCTCAGGTTTAGATACTTAACCGAACACTGGCCTCTAACTCGCGGGCTTGTGGCACTGGCTCAGTGTTTTACTTCTGGGCCTTTGTGTCATTTAACTCAACTGCTCATAGTCTTGCTCACTGTTTCATGTCCTAGCTTAGCCTTAATACTTACCAATATTTTAGCGGGAAATTACACATTTGCTGTTTCTCCTCTACATTTTATTTCTTTAAAAAAGCATCTTTACATCATATATTCATACCTTCTAAATTACCTTAAGTATTTTTGAGCGTGTTGCTTTAAGAATACTTAGTGAACAGATATTTGTCTAATTCCAGGTGCTGGTGAAGCCTGTGTTTTACCAGGTGCAGGACTGGGTCATTACTAAGGTATTTGTTTTCAAGATTAGACAGAAAGGCCCAGCATTATAGACATGTCATACCTGTCCCCGATCTATCTGTCAGGGCGTGATCCTCGCATAGAGTCTGAGTCCTGTGCTCACCTGCATGCTTTGCCTTCAAAGTAACACCAGCCTGATGTCCCTTAGACTAGATCCCAGAGCTGCCAGGTTGTTCTAGGGGGCTAGATCCCTTTTCTCCTCTCTCAGTCAACAGAGGCTCAGTATGCTGATCAGTGTCAGCTCTCCTTAATGGATGCAGAAGTAGTGGTAATGACAACTCCCTGTCCGCCCCAATCCCTCCAATCCCTCAGGTTTTAGATGGCAGGGTAAAAGAGCAGAGCTGAGTGGGTTGGAACGTGTGTGTATGCGTGCACATGTGCCTATGTATATGCTTATGTGTGCGTGTGTGTGTGGTGGAAGGTTCATATTAAGCCACAGTAGATGGTGGATGAACATTTACATAAAGCCCCACAATTGTGATAATAAACCATTTTATCATTGGGTCCCAATCAATAATGTGGCTTCTTAAGGTTTAATATTTCAATGGTATTGATCACTTTAACAAGTCTGTTTGTGGTTTCCTTAGTTGAAAGCTGCAAGAAGGTGTGTCTTCACACATTTGTGCATACTGTATTTGGACGATATCTCTTTATAGCACCATGCAATGACAGATAACATTTCCACCACTGAAGAATAGCATTAATAAAGTATTTTTCAGTTTGCTCAGCCTTGCAGTCCACTATAAGGTCTATTCACAACATTTAGTTGTGCTCAGTGGTTCTCTTAGCTTCTACTGCCCTAATCCTGGTACCGTAGAACAAATGAAATGGAGTGAGTGCACATAGAAGCTTTGAAAGCACTGTAGTTTGCAGATTTCACTTCCATCCTCTCTTTAGAGACCGTCTGCTTCCCGCAGATATAAATAGGGGCAGATTTGATAATTAGTAGAAATGAAGGTCCGGGGGCTCAAAGACTTTGATCAGCACATTTCCCCCTTGTCCCTGACCTTTCAGTGGACACGTGTCTTTAGCTCTCTCACTTTCTCCCTCTCTCCTTCTCTCTGTTGTGCTAAACTGCAGGAAACGCAGTTGTACATCTGCAAATATCTATCTGGGGCATTCTTTCTTTTTTTCTTTTTTTTAAACTTGCATCTTCCCCAATCTGATCAGCGTGTACTTCTCTGATTGATTAAACCCTGAAAGACCAATGCACAAAGTGTTATCTGTCCTTTCAGCTTTTCTGCATTCCACACTATGGGAAAGTCAGATCGGCGTGCCAAAGTATGTGAGGTTGCATTTCAGACTGTTACAAATCATTCAATATCCATGTCTGTTAGTCTAAAATTGAGCAGAAATGGATAATGTATATCAAACTTATCAGATAAGTGTTTGGAAGATACTGCTGCAGAGTTTCACTCTGTCTCATTCTCACAGTCTTTCTTGCGATTTTAAAGACACCCTATTGCTCTGCGCACTGGGTTGCCTGGGGGTGAACATTAGTTTGTGCCCAATAGCCCTTCTCTTATTATACATCAATATCTTAATTCCAAGGATAATTTATGCGCTTATAAATTACAAAGCTTTCTTAACAAACCACGTGGGACATAACAGGAAAATAATGCAGTGCAGCCTTTCAAAATGAAGAATGATTTTGTTGCTGTAGGAAGTAGTTGCTTTTGCAGTAATTATAATATTTCCCACTCACTCTGTGGACTTAATGGCTGTTGTATTATTTGCGTCACCTTGTCGTCTAAAATTCCAACGTACCTTGCCACTTTTTCTACCCCCCCCCCCAAAAAAGAAAAGTACTAAAATGTTTCTAACACCATGCAAATTTTATCTACCGTCGCTTTCTCTTCCCTTGCACAGAGGTTTGAATGAAATGATTCTTACACATTTGTACTCCGAGTGCACCAGAGAAGCTCCCCTCCCCATGCTGGTTGCTAATTGGTGGGAGACTGGGAGCTTCCTGCTGTGTGTTCGCTGCTTCTCTTTGCTTTGCCACCCCACCAGGTCTTTCACTATCGCTCTGCAGAACCCAGTAATTAACCCACAGCTAATTAACTACTTCTAATTACACCAGCATGCTGTTTCTATCACACCCTCCAAAACTGAGGAAACACTCTAGTGCCATGTGTAAATCCCTACTGAGGGGTTTTGGAATTTAGCTGAGCTCAAGTCTGATCATTTAATCAGACTGCCCTGTGTATGATCAACATACCGTTCTGCGCTGTGATTTCACCGCTGATTTGTCTTAAATAACTTTTCTTCCGCTCTGCAACATGGAATGGATTAGCACGATTTGATGGTGTTGCATAAAGGGTAAAATCATTTTCAAGGTTCTATTTCAGGTCTATTAACAAAGGAGGCAATTGATACTACAAACAAATCAATTTTGCCTTCACTGGCCAGTTTTGCTAGTGCAAAATGATTACTAAAATTGAGTACTGTGAAACTAAAACAATCAGCATATCACCTCCTGGGTATTTGAGTTTGCTCATATTGTAATCAGCAAGGATTATTTTGGCTGTAACTTATACGTTTGGTCCAGCGCTAGATTAACGCATAAAGTACACAAAAAGAGCTACAGCAATAAAATCTGTGAGTTGTAAGCCTTGTCTAGCTGCATGCGTGACAGATCTACATGCCTCAGTTCTACTGCCTTTGAGAAATACTCCCAGACAGGCCAGTGATCAGCCTCCCTTACTCTCACACACTGATGTAAACACACAGCGCTGTTCTTCCCTGCCTTAGACTCAGCACAGCCATGGCTATTTCTGTTAGACAGACTGATAGCTCCTACTGAAGATCATTGATTTTACGGGAAGCCCTGTTTACAGGCCGAGTGCCATCGACCTGAGGTGACTTTTTGCCTCCTGCAGTTGGAGCAGTACTGGAGCACCTTTATGTCTGCATTAGCACAGGAGTACACTGAATATTTACAGCACATAATAAATTACTGTGTTTCATTGTTAATTGTTGCTAATTGAGTTAAAGTGATGGGGATCAAGGAGACCAAGACTTCACTTCCACACAGTTAACAACGAATATTGACTGTTGATGTTCACAGTGACAGTATGAAAGTAATCTTGGATTTTTTAAAATAAAGAATGACTAAAGTATAAGAGGTATATTTATATATTTGTTTATATTAATTGATGATTGGATCTTCTTCCTATGACAGTGTTAACCACTGCACCACAGTGCTGCTCTACTGATAATGCCATGTATTTATTTATTCTCGGTACCGTACAGTTAAGCTTCCTGTGACACCATATCAGTCATAAACCCACAGCTTGCCTTAGTGGAGTATAAGGTCTTTATATGGAAGCAAACATGCAGTTAAAAAACAAAACAAAATAGGAAAAAGGGGGAAGAGAAAAAGAAAAAAACACTTGTGAAGTTTTAAAAATATCAATTCAGTCACTAAAAGATGAGGGCTTTAAAACCAGACTTTTCTCAGCCATACCAGGCATTAAAGTAGACATATGTTAAAAAGTGCAATGCATGCATGCCTTTATTGGTGATTAATTGAAACAAGCTTACAAGATAAACCCATGCGCCGCTCTGCCTGAGGACTACAATGGTTTCCCCATCAATGAGCATGTCCCTAGTGCAACATCAAAAGCCTTCCCTTGCTTTATCAATAAGAACCTTTCCTTCCCACATCTTCCTGTAACTTGCTTAGCGTTCATGCCATTGATTTTCCAATAACCGCCCCTTACCCTGCGGTGGCTAGCCAGGCTCTGTGATGGCGCAGAGACAAGACACAGACAAGGAACAACACTGATGTACGTTTGAAAATCAGAACTGGTGTATTGTGTGGGGTCTTTCTTGGCAGATTAACAAACTTGTGTGCCCTCACAACTCGTGAGTATGCGTATGTGCAGTAAGAGTAAGGGCACCTAAGTAGCATTATTTACAGTTTGGACAGAGTCTGAGCCAATTCCCCCAGGAAACCCTAGAGACCAGGGTCTTCTAAAGGCAAGACCAGGCCTTTGGGCAGGTGATCAGGCATGCTTATAATCAGATGCTTCTTTAGCCTTTAATTCCTGCCTCAGTTGGCCAGTAAATCCCACCTAATGAAAGGACCCATATCTTAAAACTTATCTCATTTTGCATCCCTACAAAATGACATCCAGACCCACTCTCTGACATTGTTCATTAAAACCAAGGCCTTTTCACAAGGTTCAGTCTTATCTGCTTTGTGGTTGGGAGGGGGTTGAGCATAACCTTTTTTTTTTGCCACAGAGAAAATAGAAGAGCGAGGAGACTCTGGCATAAAGTCTTTGATGGCAGGTGGCAGTAGGGGGTGAATGCTGCAGTTAGGATCTGTGCATCATCATGCTTTCCCTGAGATCAACTCAGGAATCCAGCCTTTTCTTCCCTGTGATTATCTCTTATTGTCAACTAAGGCTTGTTTTGGCTGCGCACAGCCTGCTTATTGTCAACTCAGTGGACCCACATTCAGAATTACAAGGCAAAACAAGGGCAGACGCCATGACAGAATCACTTTTTGTAATGCCAGAATTCAAAAGGCAAGTTTTTTTGTTTCTAAATATTGCAATGTATAACAGTACATAAAGGTAACTAGTACATAATAACAGTACTAGTCACCTCTAGTGGTCTACTCCATCATTTTTATTTGTGGTTATTAACACAATCAACACACAAAGACACCAGCCTCCTCCACTTCCCCTCTACTTTGACCGCGTCTCTTTGTCTCCTGGACTCCTTTAGTGCCTCCTAGAGATTAAAGCTTTTCCTACTTTAAACAGGTGTCGCTGAGCCAAGCAGACCTCCTAGAGACAAACAGCATTATATCAGTTGGCCCATCTGCGACTTTCCGACTCCAGACAATCCCATTGCTCATCAGTAACCACTGCAGGTTATTGAATTACACCATCTTGATTTTAAAGGGCAATCCTGTTTTCTGTAAGCACTGGACACACCAAACTATCTCAGAGCTCCAGCACTGATCAAGAGTCATTGTTTTATCCTGTCTGTTGCTAATTGCTTGAGGAATCTTGAGCGGTAATGTGAATTGATGGGTACTGTACTCACCTTTTTTTTAAACCCAAGGAAAAGAGGAGACTAGAGAACTTTAGAGGTCATTGTTGGCCTTATCCCAGTCTCTTCTCCCTCTGTTTTACACACTGTTGCTTGGCTAGGGTTTCTCCCTTCTTTGGGGGATCGAGGTTTACTGGTCATCTAGTTTACCAAATGAAGCATGGAAGATCATTTAGAGGGACCTCCACAAAACATGAAACACATGAAGGGTAGAGCCAGGTTGGGGGGGGGATTTGAGCCGGGCGCTTAAAAACTAGTTGTGCATGTGGTCCTAGTGTTCCCAGGCCTGGTTGAGACAGGCAGTGGAATCTGAAGGAGGGGCTTAATAGATTACAGGAACCAAGTGTGAAAAACTCCATGTTCTGACAGGACACATGGAGATGTTTTCCTATGAGACAGTCCATTTAAACGAGTCACTCTCCCCCCCCCATTTCATTTCGTACAGTTTATCCACTTGCTTTTAGTCTGAAGAATCACTGTCTGTTTGACATGTGGCGCGTTTTTTCTTGCATTACTCTCACTGCCCTCAGTCCATTTGTGTGAAATGGCTGTTGAGCTCATAGCCTCTTATTAATGGAGCAGATAATAAATACAGACCAGTAAGGCTAGTATCCCCTCACTCAATATGGCAGCCATCGCTAAATCATGTCTGGCTGTATAAAGCAATCATGTTAATAAGCCAGCCAGTCTAATATCTTTCATTTTATATGCAAAGTAACTTAAGGGTCACTGAGGTTAGCTTTTGTTGAATGTACACAAAATAATCAGACAGACCATGCTCGCAGAAATTTATTTGTGTATTTATGGTTCTCTATTTAATTTTACTTAATTTTACTTACTGCCCACAATTGACTCTTCATGTAACAGACCAAATACAAAAGCATCTCTTTAAAAATGAGGGTCCTTTATCGTGATTTTTTTGTTTTGTTTTGTTTTTTGCAGTTTGAGTGCACATAGGCTGGGGAGGTCTCAGGTATGTTGCGTGGGAAGCAAGCCTCATCAGACATTCATGAAGAGGCAGACAGACATTATCAATCTCTCCTCTCCTTCAGTGCTTTATATGTTAGGGTGTGGGGTAGACTCCATTCTGATCACAGCTGAAATTTGCATCCCTAAGTAAATAAGTAAATAAATCAAGTGCAAGCAGTGAATGTGCTAATCAACCAGGACATGGCAGTGAGCTCGGTGCCGGGAAACTTTGCTCATGTAATATTCAGTACTGTTGGGTTAAAGGGCAGCCCAGAGTTATTGGTTTCAGCGCGATTGCCCCCTTTAATCAATGTTGGCTGCATCCCTTTAATAAAATTATTAGCTCAGCAGTATCTTGCGCTATCATTTTATCTCTTCTGCGCTCTAAATTGCAGCCTGCGTTGAGTCTCTCAGATGCTCGGGGCATGGCCAGCTCCCGAAAGCTCAGCTCCCATTTATTATTTCAGAGGCAGAGGATGGCTGGAGTGTTTGAAACCAGGCTAAGCGTGGAGGTTATTGGATGCAAGATCTAAACACAGCTGCAGTGAAGTCCCAAACCAGCTTATGTGTTTTGGGTTCATAGAAAATACTGACTTTTATTGCTCATGTTAGCGTCCAGACAAATCTATCTCAATAATGCACATGAATTACATTCTTCTTCTATGTACACCACTGGAGATGGAGTGGTAACAGTATTACTGTTAAGAATGTCTTTCTTTTTTTAGATACAGTTTTCCCTTTTTTTTTCTTTCTTCTAGTTATGTAAATGTACGACGTGCTGATGGGTGGCTTCTCAATGTCTAATTATCTCACAAGGAATCTATTTGATCCATTAAGTTAGACTGTTGCTGCATTTTTTCTGACTGCAAGTTAATTAAAAACGGATGTAGGATTTGCAGAATATAAGATTAGGGGTGTTGTTTGGAAGGTGAAGATAAAAGATGGTACCTTTGTGATATGGCAGGAAGATGAATCATGGAAGTCTTATTAGTGCTTGTCTCAGGTATTGTGTTTAAGTGCCTAATCTAGCGTAATGAGCATGGTGTCATTTTTCCAATTATATCTCAGACTTTTGTCTCTTACGATACATCGCCATACATTTGCTTGTTTTTTCTTTCACACTTTTTTTCCCCCATTGTCTTCCTTTCATATTTATAAGTCTGATCTTTCCCTAATATGCATAGCAAATAAATTATGTGCTGTGTGTGTGCTTACTGTCCCAAATACAACTTTAACCTCTTATCGCAATCATTTTGTGTCTCTGCAGGCCTGGATGCGATGAATGCCTCATGTAGGCATCAGCATGGACAGCTGTGAGTCTCCCGTGGTTTCTGGGACAGACGATGGGCTCGGCTCCTCCCAGCAGCAGCAACCACCTCAGCCCTGGAACGATCACAATAGCTCACAGGTCACCTGCACCAACCAGGCACCTTCCCTGGACCCGCTGTCTCTCTCTGGTCCCTACCCCTCTCAGTCCCAAAACTCTATTGCACCTCATGACAGGGTAAGAGAACTACAGTCTCAGCAGCAGCAGCAGCCAAAACAGACATCACCCCAGACCCACCGTGATAGCTCTGCCACAGGCCAGCTGCATCCCAGAGGTGACGGTCTTGACGAAGAAGACCAAGAGGGAGTGAGCTGTGGAGAAGAGGAAGAATCTGAGGACTTAGATGAAATGGAGATTGACAACTGTTTCCCTAGTCTTCAACCTTTTCCTGGGATGCCAATAGCTTCAGGGGGAGGAGGTATGCCCACTCTTCTGCGGCATCAGCCCACACAACAGCAGGGACCACCTGAGAGTGGGAGTGAGGAAGGGGAGGAGGAAGAGGAAGAGGAGAGCAGTGATGTGGAGAACCTGGCTGGTGAGATAGTCTACCAACCAGATGGCTCAGCCTACATTGTGGAGAGCCTCAGTCAGTTGATCCAAAGTAGTGGAGGCATGGTACCCAGCCTGCTTCCTACAAACTCTCTCTCGAGTGGGGGGAAACCAGGGGAACCTGCTGGGACTTCGTCCTCAGTTTACCCACAGATCATCAACACGTTCCACATAGCCTCGTCCTTTGGAAAGTGGTTTGGTAATTCAGACCAAGGTTTCCCCAATACCTCAACAATGGCAGGCCTTAGCCCTGTCCTGCACAGTTTCCGTGTCTTCGATGTGCGGCACAAAAGCAACAAGGATTACCTGAACAGCGATGGGTCTGCCAAGAAGTCCTGTGTATCCAAAGATGTTCCCAACAATGTGGATTTCTCCAAATTTGATGGGCTAGCCCTATACGGCAAGGGTAAGCCCATTCTCATGTGTTTTCTCTGCAAGCTGTCCTTCGGCTATGCCCGTTCCTTTGCCACTCATGCTGTCCACGATCACCGCATGACACTGTGTGAAGATGAGCGGCGGCTGTTAGGAGATAAGCATGCATCTGCCATTATCCAGGGCATTGGGAAGGACAAAGAGCCCCTCATAAGTTTCCTGGAACCAAAAAATAAGAGCACTCCTCTGCCATCTACGCTGCTCCCTCTTAACTCTGGACAGAGCTTCTATGGCACATTTAGTGGTGTCCATCTAGAGCCTGGAAGCAGCAGTGGGGGCAGTGAGACCCTCCTGAACAAAGACTCTGACTCTGGCCTCCACCAACAGCAGCAGCAACAACCCCCATTAGGCTCAGTGCTTTCTCTTGGAGGGCTGAGCATTCCCAAAGTGTCCACTCTTACCTCATCCCCAGGCTCTGCCAAAGACTCCAGTGCCCTGCCCAAACAGGGAGGGAGAACAGAGGAGCCTGCTGGGAAAGAGTTGGCTTGCAAGGGAGAAGATGGGAACACTAAGGGACATGAAAGCAAGGCACACTTATCCAGCCAGACCGGGGGCTCTGAGGAGGACGAGGAACTGTTATTAGGGGCAGAGGAAGATGAGGCAGAAAGCACTGCAATGGCCTGTGGTGGTAACAGTAGCAGCGGTGGGGGTGAAGCGGGGGAACCAGCTGTCTCAAACCAAAGCATTTCCAAATCTCCTTTATTAATGCCTAGTAGCACTCTCCAGCCTTCTCCCTGCACCTCTGCAGTCAGTTCCACACTTAACAGCAAAGCCCTTGCTTCCATTTCCTCCTCTGTCAAGGAAGAGGGTTCAACTGCAGATGGTGGAGGGAGGACCTCAGAGCTCCCTCTGAGCTTTAACTGCCAGGGACCTACTGTTCCCATGGCACTGGTGACAGCTGCCGTCAGAAGGAGCGAGGATGAAACTTCTGGCACTTCCTCCTCGCCTCTGTCCACCAATGCTGCTGCTGATGAAAGTGCCAATCGAGATAGTGCCACAGCTCCAGAACCAAATGATTGCCCTGCAGAGGGAGAGGAGGAAAATGGAGCCCTTCTGCATCATCACCACGTGCACCACCATCATCATCACCTCCACCCTTCATCTCATGGTCACTCGCACCCCCTCCCAGGGGGTTCCTGTGACATAACAGGAATGGGTGAGTGTTCACAGAACCATGGGCCCAGTGGCAGTGGAGGTAGTGGGGTCGAATGCCCTAAATGTGACACTGTTCTGGGTTCCTCACGTTCTTTGGGTGGTCACATGACCATGATGCATTCGCGCAATTCATGCAAGACACTCAAGTGTCCCAAATGCAACTGGCATTACAAGTACCAGCAGACTCTGGAGGCCCACATGAAAGAGAAGCACCCAGACTCTGGAGGCTCTTGCGTATACTGCAGCAGTGGTCAGAGCCACCCTCGTCTGGCTCGTGGAGAAAGCTACACCTGTGGATACAAGCCCTTCCGGTGTGAGGTATGTAGATAACTTTTTGTTGATTTAGGTGCATGTTAGATAGCAGCTAAGGATATTAAATTCATGTCTGTATCATTTTATCGAGGTTTAAGAAAAACTTATCTTGTATTTTGTAGGTTTGTAACTACTCCACCACCACAAAGGGAAACTTAAGCATCCACATGCAGTCAGACAAGCACCTGAACAATATGCAGACACTGCAGAATGGAGGCTCCATTGGTTCTGCACAGGACCAGGTGTTTGGACATACCCCAGGAGGAGTGGTGGCTGTCCCGTCAGTCACCCAGGCCAGTAGCCATCACCCTCCCCACCACCATCCTTCACAATCCTCCACTCATATGTCCGGACCTTGTGGGGTCCCCTCCCCAACCAAGCCGAAGAGCAAACCTTCTTGGAGGTGTGAGGTGTGTGACTACGAGACCAATGTGGCACGGAACCTACGTATTCACATGACTAGTGAAAAGCACATGCACAACATGATGCTGCTCCAGCAGAATGTGACTCAGATGCAGCACGGGCGACTTGGCTTGGGTGCTATGCCTTCGCCCTCTGAGGCTGAGCTCTACCAGTATTACCTGACGCAGAACATGAGCCTTCCACCAAGCCTCAAGATAGACCCAACTGGAGCTGAGGCCCAGTTCCTGATGGGGAGCTTTCACCTTGATCCGAACATGGCTGCCTTGGCTCCTGCACTTGGTATGTCCCATTTTGTTCTCAAAAGCATTTCCCCACAAAAAAGAAAAAACAATGAATAGACCTTTTAGCTGAACTCTATCTTGATTCCTAATTTATTCATTTACACGAACACAAGACAATAATGCAAAATTTTATCAAATGAAAAACAAACCAAAGCGATAAGCTGCAATACAATATGCTATACTCCGGCATATCACTGATTTGTACTTAGGCAGCTGCCTTGTTCTCATGCCATAAGATATGGGTTTACCAGCAATGCTAGAATGTTCTAGTGCACAAGGCCAGCATAACAATTTTTTTCTTATAATAAATGTGCCAGGCAGCATACAGAAAGCAAAAGATTGTATGAGTAGGGAAATATATAATCTTTTACAGGGCACTCAAATGACAGTGTGTTGATATGATTTAACAGAATTTTGAAGCTCACTGTGTGATATCCATACAAGGTGATTTAGAAGGCCAAACTTGTATAATCTATGCTTTCCCCCCTCCTTTCCACACAGCCAACCAGCCTTAGCTTTTTACTTTCAAACTGCTGCTGAACTTCACCACTGGAGTTCTCCGTTTCTTCCAAGTCAGTAATTTCAGCTATAAATTTAATCTTGGTCAAAGAAGGGAGGTTAGAGGCCTCAGCAAGGGTAATTCAGCAGCATAGCAAAGTGTTTGTAGGACCAGTTACAACCACACAGTTTGTACAGACTTGTTTCAACTGTCACCAGTTTGAAGACACAAACAAGAATTTATTGCTGTGACTAATTTTTTTTTCCCTCTTCTGCCATCTGGTTCATTTTCCTGTGAGGTGAGTTGTAATAAGCATATTGCAAGAGAGGCAATAATTACACAGTCTGGGCCCATAAACTGCAGTAGTGTTATCCATGGTCACACTTTAAGGAACTCTTAACGCTATCATACACAAACACTCTGATATTAACGGTACCACCATATAATACATAAGGCTCAGTAAGGAGATCCCTAACCAAACAGACACAGAGGTGCACTTTTTTATGCTCTCATTCTGGATTTCTTTTCTTTTTTTTTTACTGTAGGGTGTATTTCTAAAGAGGTACAATTTATGGCAAGTGCTGACCTCAGGTTATATCAGCTTCTTTCTTATCCTCGCTCCCAAAACTCAGGACTACAGTCCTGATAAAGACAATACGAGATCAAGAGCAGGAGTTAAAGAGAGGTGCAACTTTTACTTCTCTGTCCTGAAATATGGTTACAGCACACTGTGGAGCAATACAACTGTCAAGTCAGATGGTTATTTAGCTAAAACATTTGCCTTAAAAACTGTCTGATCAAATGGAAAGATTCTGTCTTTTACCTTTTTTTTCCTTTTCAAGAACCCCCTAGCACAAAAAAAGAATTTTAAAATAAAGGAAGAATATAGAATCATCACTCTATTTTCTGTTCATTTGTCTGCTCCAAGTCATGAGAGTAGCAGCACTCGTCTCCATGTGTACATGTTCCCTGTTTGAACTTCTTGCAGAGAGATTCACATTAAAATAGTTTGAATATAAAGCAGCCTACATTAAACAAAAGCTTGGTCTGATGACATGCAATCAAAATTCAGTTGTGGACAAGAGGTCTATGGTAAATAATGAAATCTTGATAGTAACAGACAATGAGGGAAAAGGGAAGTGCAAGGTGCAAGAAAAAAAAGCAGATACAGAACAGTATAATGACATATGTGTGCATCTGTGGTTTTGTATGATTGAGCATAAAGAGCCATGACTGGGGAGCTGGGTCTGGGAGTGATTTCACAGGGCTTCTCAAAGGTCTCCCTCTCCTGGCTATAAAAACTCAGGTAATGGAGAAAAGTCCAAGAACAGGCTGCATACTGCAGCAATAAATAAAAAGGAGCTGCTGGAATTAATTTAGTGTAAAGCCAGGCAGGGTCAAGCCTGCATGCTCAGTCTGGCCAGTGAAAGATTAAAGATCAGCAAGCAAAGGCAAAAACACCGGCTCTTACCTCGTTTTCTTAGCATTCATTTTTAAAGCCAGCTTCCCCAGACTCTACAGACATCAATTATGTGGTTGGTGTCATAAGATATGTGCTTGCTGTGTTTTTTCCCCCTCTGCTCTATGGTTCGACTCGGTACCAAGCAGACTTAATCTGTTAGGTGTTAGAGGTAATCTGAAGAGAAAGGTGGAAAATAATCCAAGGAAAGTAGTGTAAATTAAAAAGAATAAAAAGCATCATTATGTGAACAAGGGGAGTGGGGTTGATTCGCAGTATTTTGAGCTTGGAAAGTCTTTACTGTAATTAGAAAACATGTTGCTTTTTTCTGTTGACCTCATGGCTTTTAGAGTTGATTTACAGGCAGGAGATGAAAGAGCATCAGCTCAAACAGTGAAAATGTGCATGTTCATTTTCTGGCATTGGAAGGCTTTTGTAGAAATGTCCAGGCGCTCTTGTTTCCTAGCTCAGAGCTATTTGTTGGCTAGAGACAAACAAAAATGAGCATTATCCTTCACATAATATCATACCTACCAGACACATTCTTTTAAGCATGTATTTACTTGAAATAGCGATCTAGACTGTATGCTTTGAATAGGTCTCAGCTGATGATACTGTTCTCTTTTCTTTGTTTTGTTTTCTCTTCGTGTGTTTGCTTTGTTCTAGTAGGTGGGGAAATCCCTATGGATGTGCGGCTAGGTGGTGGGCAGTTGGTGTCCGAAGAACTGATGACCCTGGGAGAAAGTTTATCGCAGACTACAGATCCCTCTCTCAAGCTCTTTCAGTGCGCTGTGTGCAACCGCTTCACCACTGATAACCTGGATGTGCTTGGCATGCATATGGGAGCTGAACGGAGCCTTCCGGAGGAGGAGTGGCGTGCCGTTGTTGGAGACTCGCATCAGTGCAAGTTGTGCCACTACACTACTCAGCTCAAGGCCAACTTCCAGCTGCACTGCAAAACAGACAAGCATGTGCAAAAGTACCAGCTTGTGGCCCACATCAAAGAAGGGGGCAAAGGCAACGAATGGCGCCTGAAATGTGTAGCCATAGGCAATCCGGTGCACCTAAAGTGCAACGCCTGCGACTACTACACTAATAGCCTGGAGAAGCTGAGGATGCACACTGTCAATTCCCGCCATGAGGCTAGCCTTAAACTGTACAAGGTCAGTGATCCACAAGTTTGTTTTTTATTTTTATTTTTTTATCAAACCCATTATTCAGCCTTGTCCTGTTCATGCAACACAACTGCCGACTTACAATTCTGTCATTAATGCATCATTTGAAGTGTTTTAATACAGACTCAGTGTCACATTTGACATTATTTTTAGTCTTTGAACTTTGGAACTTTGTTTTGCTAAAAATGCAAAACAAATCTTAAAAACGAATCCCCGTTAAAGCAATGCTTCTCTGCAACACACAGTACATGTTTTAGCTTTGCACCGTTACTCGGTGCACTCCAGAGGCATGAATGAAAGCTTTGTCGTGTAGCTGTTGCCTTCCCAGTTGTCATATAGAAGCAGGGCCCCACTGCTGCAATGAGAAGAACATGCAGGACAGAACAGGCGTAGCTGTTTTGGAAGCTTGGGCCTGAATCACTTGGAGACGAATGAAGAAGTGTTAGGAGACAGAGGTTTGGTGCTAATACTCCTCGGAGCGGGAAAGGCTGAATTGTTCTCGACAGCCGTATTGATTTTTGCTGGACTTGGAGCTTCACCTTCTCCTCTAATCATTCCATAATAGCCAGTGGATGAACACTCTCCGAACAAATGGCCATAAATCTAACAGGCCTGATTCCACTTAGGTACCTATCCTGTGTGTCTGCGGCTTCGGCCACTCTGTGCTTAACCCAAACTGGCATAGTTGCACACACACACACAGATAACAAAACACATACCAACACTGACCAAACATACTTGCTATAAGCATACACTACACACACAACAGGATCCAACACAAAGCACTGAATGCTGCCTTCTAATAGATGTCATCCTTATTTGTAATCCAGCTTCAGCATCCTTGTTTGAGTATTTAAAGAACTCAGTTGACAGTGCAATGGAGGTATTAAAAGGTATGTGAAAAATGTGCTACTTCAAGCATGGTGTTTTAACCGCATTAAAAACTAAGGTGAAGTGGTCATTTTGAACCTCTTCAAAAATCTTGTCCATCTGAAAATCATCCACCATTATGAATGTTGTGTCAGGCCGGCTGGAATGACAGCCCTGTTTCCTGCTCACAGCTTCTTTGTATTGAAATAACAGCAAAATAAAAAATCAATTTTCATTTTTTCTTAAAGGGGAAGGTGTGAAGTGAGGCTTCTGTTGCTACTTCTAAAGAGGTCAGGAGGTGTTTAGCTTGTCATTCTGTGGTTTGCACCATGACAAGAGAGATCACAGGGACATTTTTAGATTAGCGTTATAGCATTATAGCGTAATTTCCAGCTTCATATTTATATTCTTGCACTATATTAAGAATTATTTTAATCCCCTTCAGTATAATCCTTATTTATCTTAAGGGGGTTTGGTTGCAGCGTCCTCTCCCTTAAAGACCCTCCTTATTTAAAGCCACCTTTCTTCTGATTGGCTGCCCCTTGCAAACTCAAGGTTTAAACTGCAGGAAGGCAGTGCTGCTGTGCTCATAGCCAGAGCTGGCTACTTTAAGGAACTCTTAATGCTATCATACACAAACACTCTGATATTAACATTTTAATGTAAACACATAGTCTGTAAATTTGTCAGGTCAGTGCGTGTGTTTCCCAGTCTTTGGTCCTCCTCTCTTAACCTTAGCTTCTGGACTTACTGGGCCAATTTCCAATAACAGTCTCCCATTAGAACAATGGACCGGCTCTGGCTTACTTTCTCTCATCCTTACACCTTTTTGAGAGAGATCCATGTTTTGCTTTGCCGCATAGAGTTTAACTTCTTCTACATTGTCTTTGTGCTTCAACTGTAGTGCGAACCCCCCAAAATCTCCCCTATTTCTTTTTCTGTGCAAGTTTTAGGAGAGAAGAGACATATGTCACACTGCTCTTTGGGCTGTGGGGGATTAAATATGTACAACACATCCAGGCATGATCATTTTTTATGACTTAAGCCTCTTAAGATGGCTCCATATTTCATAAAACCAATTGATCTTCTGACTGAGAGTATGTGCATTTGTCCAGAAATTACCTGCTCTCTCAACCAGAGAACATAGTGGTCTTTGTAAGCTCTTATCATCCCAGACCTTACTCCAAAACATAGATGTTCATGAGTCAACAAGAATTAATACAGTGTTTTACGACTCATCGACGTTTAACGGACAAGCACATGGTTTTAAGGTTTTGTCACTGTACTGGCTCCCCACTTGACAATGTCAGTTTTCTTACCATTTTGGATTTACTGTCCTGGTAGAGATACTGACAGACAGAAAACCACAGCGCCCTAAAAGCCTGTAAAACCAACTTGGTATATTATGCATGGGCAAAAAAAGAAAAATCACCATTCATTTATGCTTCCCCAAAGAAATCTGATGCAAATAGCACCATTTTTAACCTTTTTGGGGAGAAAATAAATCATCAAGTCAGCATAAACAGGCTGTAAGATGTGGGAGATGCTTGGGACACTTCACCCAAATCAAACTGGTTTGCATTAAACAGGCCCTTTGTGTGCACAGCTCCATATAAATTGGAGCCTGTAATTACTGGAATTAAAAAGGAAGGTTTAAACTGAGGGCTAAGCTGGATGGGATAATTTGAGAGTCTGTGGTATGCGGCCCATATTAGGGCTTTCTAAAAATATCACCCCCACCACCCCATGTATTGGAATGTTCCAAAAGACCACAGAACGATCCAGCAAGTCATCCTGACCACTAGACCACCACACAGTGGGGGGTGATGCTCTTTTCCCCTGTGTACTGTGCTCTCAGTTCAGAGATACCAATTCTGAAGTCTGTGAGTTCTGCTTCAGTCCCCTGTGCACTGAAACGAACTTATACCTTCTCTTTTTCCCATGGATCATGGGGATTTCGGTGGCTCTGATGACAGCATGCTGATCGCCCATCTGCTCACAGGATGGTCACTCCTAGAGAACCCTCCACTTGCTAATGTGATATACATACAGCTCTCCACTCAGGCCTTGGGGCTTCACTGTGTTTTAGTGTGGAGGTGAGAGACTCATCTAGCTCCAGGCCCGACTGCTTTGGCCAGACAGAAAGGGTGGGGACTATCCAGGCCAAGCCACAGGCCTCAGCTTCCAGTCAAGGGTTGGGGGGAAAGGGGAGGAGCATGGGGGGTTAGCTGGCTACCTTCCTTGTCTCGGGGGCCGGTGCAATCGGCGGTAATTGAGATTGATTGGATGTTATTTTTCCTCTTGCAAATGTAGTCCATTAGCTTGGCACATGCATAATCAGTTTAGAGCGCAGTTAGCCGAATGTAATCATGTTCCTCGGTGTCTGCTAGCACAAAATCCACTCCAGATGCCGCTTGGCCATGGAAAGACGGGGGGAAAGTGCCGTCACTATCAGATGGGGAATCTTTAACCAAGTAAGTCCTGAAATCCCTTCCTCTGTTCTGCTCCTTCCCTACTGAGCACAGAGGAGTGTTAAAAAATTCAACTCCCTCTTTTCTGCCTTACACAGCCGGTTGCAGGGACTGTCCCACGCCTTACCGTTAAGAACAGGGCTTTTGATCATATGTTCTGCCCATTAACAGACAGAAAACATCTGTAACTTGTGTAGAGTTACTGCTCTTATTTTACCCCTCAGTGCAATCCAAAAGAATCAGTGAAGACTGAGGAAAGAAAATGTCCACACTCTGCAGAGAGCAAATAATCACGATGAAACATAATAGAGGTAAAGAGGCCGTAATGTAAATGAAGGGATTAGTGGTTACATGAAAAGGCATTAAGGTGTTTCACTGATGATGCTACTCAGCAGAAGCACTGGCTTCTCAGATGCGGGAATCCAAGCCATGATGACCGCTCCCTGTTAATGATCAGAACTACTGGGATTGACTCGAGTCTTCTTGGACTATGCATTGGAATGCAGTTGGAGAACAACCACAAATAGGTTATGGATTTGATTCCAACTCTGGAAAAATGTTGTAGTTTTGCAATCAAATAATGCTGATGTGTATTTTGGATGTGTACTGCAGTCTGGTTGATTTGGTCTTGGGCCAAGAGCTCTCTAGCAGAGAGTAAGGCAACTTATGGCATCCTACAGTAGGTAAGGTGGGTTTTGTGGGTTTTTTAAAAATTGTTGTTAAGTTCTCGCTTTACTTGCCGACTGGGCTTGTCGTGATTATATCTTTCTCCCAGTGTCTTAAACTTTTCTCACGAATCTGCCCAAATTCTTACTCTCATTGCCATTAAGACAAAATTATAACAGGTGATCTTAGGTGTCCAAAACTTGGGCGAGTGGGTGCCTCGCTTTACCCTCTCACGAATGACGCATTTCTCTATGAGGGGGACTGGTAGGTGGTGGATGGAGAGACAGACAGGAGTGAGGGTGGTGGATGGGGGTGGGGTGGAGTGGGGTGCTAGAGGATTGGAAGCATAGATACACTGCTAATTATCATGGCTAGCCTATGATTGTTCAGTAATAGTGCTCAGTGGGAAAGGTTGCAGCAGTTCCAGGAAGAGCTGAGCTCTGATTTACTGGTACTACCACTCTAATAAAGCGCTCACTGCACATCCTGGGAGACAGCCCATTCTCTCCTTTCACATGCACAAGTGTGTGAATGCACACACAAACAGACAGACGAACAGGCAGGCGCACACACAGAGCAGCCGTGTCATCTAAAATGCCATAGGGCACATGAAAGGTATCTTTTCAGTAGTTCATAGAGAAGTTCTGTGTCGGCCCCTGCCTCTGTTTACTCCCCAGTTAACATTGTTATGATCCAGAACCCTGGTTACACTCTTTGTTTCAGTAGTCACCTGCAGGGTCTTAAACTCTTGCATCTTACTTCAAACAAATCTCACTTACTCAGTGGTGGGTGAAACAAGGAAGGAGCATTACAGCACAGAGAACCAGGGTGGATTTAAGAGAGCGGCTGTTAGGCATGTAAGGGGGGCTAGCAGGGGTTAGTGTTTGGCTGTGTGCAAAAATTTCACAACTCTTCTAGCTCCCACCCCTTGAGAAGGCCAGAGAAAGGGTCAGGCTTTGACCCGTGGCACAGCTGTTGCTGCTGGTGGTGTTGATTGTATGTGCACAGGCCCTACTGTGGGTGTTTCTGGGGCTTACTCAGTGACAGTGAATTAAAGCAAAAAGGGAGGAAGGAGAAAGCTCCTTTGACAGGGGAGGATAGACTTTTCCCAGCTCTCAGCTTTTTTTCCGCAGTTGCGAGAGTTAAAAATCTGGTGGATTATAAACCAGGTGCTCAGTCTGGGGTTTGTTTTAGACATAGTGACACATTTTCTGTGTTCTTTGGTAATTTCCTGCTCCTAAAGCTCTTTGTGTTTTGATTGTCTGCCATTATGTTATTTTTTATTTGTTGTTATATGACTTTTTTTTTTATGTGTGTGTTTTTGGGCAAGAGAGAAGTGCATAAAGTGTAGATTATGGGTTTGTTAAAGTAAACAGATATGAGACACAGGTTTCTGTGTCTAGGTTCATTGGTTTCAGACAGAGATAAGCTCCACTTTGCCTCACTGTAGATTTACACCACAAAGCACTTGCCTAAAGTGACAAAACCGCTGTGCATCTCCTACCAAATTTGTAGGTTTTTTTTTTTCAATTAAATGCTTGTTTAAAAAAAAATGTTGTTACATTTACTTTTCTTTCTTTCTTTCTTTCTTTTGCTTTTTTTTTTTTTTAATTCTACAGTGGAAATCTTTTTTCCAAAAATAGCCCAAAACATGGAGAGTGAAACTGTGGAAATGTAGATTTGCATAAGGTTTTATATGTGCTTTTATTTAATTTAAATTTTATTTTTGGGGGAATTCCCAGCTAAGTCCTCTTCCTGCCTGTTAGAAATTTCTTGAACCTCACTGCAGAGCTGTTAACATTATTACCAACACACTGATTCTCTCACTAAATCAAAAGGTCAGGCTCCCAAGCCCATAAAGCCTTCCCGGCTTCAATTTATTTTAAAATTTTGCAATTGTGACAGTAAAACAGTAAAATGAAGTTCTTAATTTGATCGTAGGAGATGGAGAGATTATTGAGCGAGCATTTACATCTTGGACAAACTTCTCGCCTGCTAAAGTTCTGTAAGGATGATATTTCAAGCGAGTTATGTTTCTGTCTTTCTTTACTAATTCCACAAAACCTTACTTCAAAGCTGCCTGGCAATGGTATAGCTTTTTGTTTTTAAAATGACCCCCTTATCAGTCTCTATAATCAGCAGTTTTTACAGTGTCTTTGAACATATATATTTGATAGTCATATTTTTTCTTCAAAAGGACCCTTATATCAGTCCATGTAATCAACAGCTTTTGCAGTGTCTTCGAATCTATAAATTTGATAGTCAAACTGCAGTAAAATGAGTTGCCATGTGGACCGACTGTCATCTGAAAATAAGTAAATTGCTGTAAATCCCCAGCTTGAAGTAAAGACTTTTCGCGTTATTCTCACAATCAGGATTCTGCAATAATCTGAAAGTATTTATGGTTTCCATCTGATTTCCACAAGACATTAATAGTAGTGCTGACATTAATTCTCTTCTATTTTTGGAAATATGACTAGCCTAGACAGCAGTTTAACTGAATTTCTTTTTCTTAAATGTTGCTGTGTGTGATTCAGAAACCAGAATTTCCTGCTCATATACTTATGATGTATTGTGAGTGCATGCAAAACTGCTATGCGGCTCTTAGCTCGACTCAGTTGAGTTTCAGACTTCAAGTTCATTAAGCCCAGTTGGTCAACAGATCAGGTGGTGTGTAGCCACCACACCTGAAAGACCAACAGTGTCAGTTTACAGGTAAATGCTACTCTGGGCCGCCACACCAGGGCTCCTGTGAATCTCTGCAGTGTAGCTCCTAAGCTAAGGGGATGGAGAGACAGAAGCAGGCAAGCTTACTGACTCTGTGCCATCAATACATCAGTGGCTTAGCCACCAGATTAATGGCCTCCGTGTGGTCTGGGCCACAAAACTACTCAGTTTTGAGGTCTGTGTTTAGTGCAGCTGTACATTAAAGTGGGGTAAAGAGAGATGAGAGGAGGGGGAGGACTTAGGTGCCAGGATGAGCACACAGGGACTGGTATTCTGTTTGGGTTTGGCCAGCAGGGCAGAGTCATGGGACAGCTAAACTCTACAGAGGGATGTAACATTTCCCTTGCCTTGTAACCTTCCCGTTTTGACTAAAAAAAGATGTTTGAGTACCAAATGCATTGTTATTACTAAGTAAGTATTTTTTTTATACTTGATATTGATTTGTATACACTTCATAACATGCCTTGTGAGACCCTTGCTTTTTTTCCTGTAGAGCAATTGCTCCTAAGTTGTTTCCCAGTTTTTAGTTGTCTTAACAAATCATACCCTAAGGTTTTTCCATTTTGCGATGCATTGATTACTGTTGGATTTTAGAACTTCAGCAGTGTGTCACCTGGATTTCTGACAGGTCATAGGGATAATGCTGATAGACGCTTTCCTCAAGGCATCCTATTTTGTATGGATTGTGTAACACAAAATTTGATGTGTTGTCCTCAGTGCATTGGAAAGTCCGTTTTACCCATCTGTGACTACTACTGAGGCTTCATTAAAAAAAAATAATCATCCACCAGTTTCCTGGGACTACAATTTTTATTTGGAACTGTGGGACCTCAGGGGTTTTTTTCCCTTGTGTCAAGAGAGAATAGCCATCTCTTCCTGAAGTTCATGGCTCTGGTTGTCCATCCATGTTTTGCCTAATTGCTGTGTGCTGGAGTCCAAGGTTAGAACTGGGAGCTGTAAATCCCTCAGTCTTATGCAGCCAATGTTTTCTCCAGATGTAGAAGAAAAGATTTCATCCTTTTGTAATTAAGCGGTGCAGCCCAGGGTGTAATGCGGTTTTTATTAGTGGTTCTGGAAAAGATCATTTTGCACCTTGTTTTCTCATTATGGCTTTTATTCTTGAATACAAAAGATGGATAAAATGATGGGATGAAAACGAAAGAAGCAGCAGAGAATAGAATCCCCTGTTTAAATTATTATATGGAAATTACAAGGTAGTGATGTAAGGGGTAGCTCTATGGGTGTGTGGGGGTGCAGACACAAAAGGAGACAAAGGCATAGTTTTGAAACTCAACTTAGTGCCTCAGATGAAAGATGCCAGAAAAAAAGTTTGTATTATTTTTTTTTTTTTTAATCCCAGGAATTTTCCCAAACGTTATCTCTCCCATGGGTGCCATCTTCTACACCTGTGTTCCACTTTAAACTTACTTCTGAAATAAGAGCGAAGGGTGTGGGTAGTGAGTCGTTAAAAGTGATAGTAAGTGAAAGACAGCTTTAAGAGTTGGGGACAAGAATGCTCTTCAGCTTCTCAAGGGCACTGATATTTTATGGCCCTCACATTCCTTCATGACACACTGATGCCCAGAATAGACAGAGAGAGAGTGAGAGACAGAAAAAAGTTTAACTACCGTGCCTTTTAAACCCCGCCCCAGCATATCGTCTCTCTTGCCTATTCACCTTCACCTCACCCTGCTTCGTTTATGTGGCAAACCTCTGGGTCACCCTCACACTTTTCTGCTACTTGGCAAAGCTAATGAAAGCAAGAGATTCAAGTGCAGGCTTTTGTTCAGCATAAGTACTTTCACACGTTTGTGTTTTATAATTTTCTTTTCAGTCTTCACATGGATCTACAGAGCATTCTTTCCTCTGAGATCTCTGAGACAGCGGAGGAAGTCCTCATAGCCACTGAACTCTTAAACTCACAGATAATATACTATCATCCTTCACTGCCAGCCCCACAACTTTTTTTTTTAATAATTTCACCACAGTCAACAGTACCCGTAAAATTAAGGCCTGCTGAATAATTCAAACTCTGATTCTTCCTTCAGATGGCCTATCTCTGTCACAAGATAGGAATTTACTTAATTTATGCTTGTTAGGTTGGAATAGTCATGTTAAAATAATTTGAACCATAAGGACTGTCTGTGTAGCTACTGTTAAAACGAGAACTCCGGGAGCCGTTAAAGTTTGGACATGAAATTGTGAGATCTGGAATGCAAATGATTATTCAAATGATCAGTGTATTAATTTGCATGCTGAAAGCATGAGGGAGAGAGAGAGCATCTTAATAAGTTATGTAAAGCAAAGTATTTTATTATTTGTTGATGTTTCAGGAGTGAGGGCATATTAATTTTGCAGTTGTAAGTCCCAGTGTGACCTAAATCTCTCTCTTTCACTCTCACTTTCTCTAACTCTCGCTCATTCACGTGCACACAAGCACATACACACACTGTTGTCATTATCATAATAATCACACACTCTTTCCTAACAAATTTACTCCCTACTCTATATATCAGAAAGCCTCCCTATTCTTCATAGACCCATCAAATAGACTGCATATAAAAGACCTAGCCAACATGATGTCACCAGTTGGTTTGCGAAGCCTCTGTGTTATTTTGACTGCTGCCATGCTGGGGTTTTTTGGAGCCAGAAGTGAACATATTGGTACAAGAGGGTGAAGTGCTACATTATTAGACAATGCTAAACCTACAAATTAATGCTATATGACCTCAGTCTCACAGAGCTGCAGACTGGTTTGTGCACATATGACAACTACTAGATGCTAGGGAAAAATGCTTGCTTGCTTGGCAAGTGTTTGCAGGTAAGTTGGCATCATCCATGCATCCATCTACGAGCAAGTGCAGTAATTTCTTAGCAACCAAATCATTCGCAAGGATAATTTTCGTGCAGCACCATATATGCCCTTTGCAACCCAGTTTTACGTAGCGACTACGAGCAACCTCCAGCCACCGTTTGCCAACCAGTTGAGAATGACAGATTTTCCCCAGCAACCTGTGGTTACTAATCATTAACTAGAGTTTCACTGTTTGTGCAATAAAGCACACAGCAAGCTATATTATTGGTCAGATAATCGAATTAAAAATGCTCCAGATGTCACCGACAGCACTAGCATAGTGGAATTTCAATCACTGAGACTGAGAAGATGAATCGCAACTATGATCATAAGTGGCCACACCCCAAACTTTCAGCCCTAATCAAATGAAAGGGTTTAAAAACCAAATGCCTCAGTACAATTGAAATGAAGTTAAAAATTAACTATTGAGACTGTGTACATGGCTATTTCTGGTCAGTTTTAATATGGGAATTTTGGGGAATTGACTCACTTTTGGATCATTTTACGAGAACTGCTTTTTTTTGGGCACATCTCTCTTTTTTTTTTTTAATGGGAGATAAAATGTCAAAGCATCTGGAGTTGTGTTAAATGGTCTTAAACCATAGAATTACACTTTAAGCAGTTCCACCTTGTTGAGTGAGGAGCTAAATAATGACAAACCCATCAGAACATGAGATTATGCTAAAAAAAGAAAAGAGAGAGATCTCCGAACCTGCCGTTTGTACTTTCTTACGGTCTTCTCTTACACATCAAATAGAGCTTATCATTCAATTTTCCTCCATTTGCAACCTTTTCTCCTTATTCGTGGGCTCGATTTCTAGTCTGTGCCGTCATTACCGTCTAGTTGGGTGAAAGGACAGAATAATTTGGTAATAGACTTTATGATATTTAGGATTATCTTTGATCTTAGGGGATTTTTGAATTTCTTAGAGTCATCACATTAGATTATAAGTGTGTGAGTGAGGAGCCTGTGAGGATATATTTTGTAAAATGAGACCAGGGACTAAAATGTCTGCATGATATGAAATGGAAAAAGCATGTGTGTTGTGAATTCAGTTCAAATAATTTATCACTGAAGGAATGAGTGGCTTATAGCAGAATACTAACCATTTGTGGTGCATGTTGTTAAGAGAGATCAGTCTTTACATCTGGAAGGGAGGTTAGGGCTTTTTAAATGAGAGAGCCAGCATTGGAGTATTCCCAGTATTCAACTTAACTTTTAAATCATTAAACATGATGAAGCCATCTCCACAAAGTCAGAGGTTTATATACGAAAATCAAACACCATCTGCCATCTCTGATCAGAAGCAACAGCCATCAGGCCAGGGTTACCAAGGCAGAACAGGAAAAGCCATTAACTGCCAATCACTGCATCGATCGACAAGCCAGTCCACCACTACCCCCACCCCCCCCCACCCCCTCACCCCCACCCCTCGCCCTCACCCCCGCCTGCCCCTACCCACAGACACACACGCATATGGTTCATCAGCTTTTTACTGTACAGTGGACACACGCACGGGCATAGTTTTGCTCAAACCTTGAACTTTTCGTGCACTACATGATGGTAACATTTGGTCCAGTTTGTCTCTTCCCCGCTTTAGACCGCATTATCTTTCTAATGATCTCAAGTCTAGATTGCAGGATCAACATTCTGTTCAGTTTAGATAAAGGCAGTCTGACTATTTCCTTTTTTTTTTTTGTATCAGATCGGTAAATCCAATGTGTTACGAGAAGGACAGAGGAGATGCTGTTCAAAAGATATTTCTTTCTGACCGTAGGTCTGTAATCTCCTCATTACTGAAATGCATCTCAGTAAAGTCCATTGCCCTGTCAAAGTGAGAGTGGACACTCCATTCTGCTCGATCTACCTCCACATTTTTTGGAGACAACCGATAAAAAAGGGAACTAATAGAGTCAGTGAAGGGCAAAAAGGAAAGAAGATTGATTTTTTTTTTCCCCCCTCCTTCCATTTTTAATGGTGTCGCTAGAACTAAGGGTCATTAGAAAAATATTTACCTACTTCCCAATTTAATGGAGATACTGTATATCAGAGTAATCTGGATCAGGGGTCAGGGCTGGGGGGAGCAATTAAAGCATAAAGATCCAGAAGCTTAGGGCATGTTGTGTGAGTGTAAAACACACAAGCAGACAGGTTAGCTAAAAGGAAGCCAAAGGCAGCACATATTGAACATGGTTGTATTAATTTATTGAGTTTTGTTACTGATGAACTAGCGAAGCGTAAGTTGGGGGCGCAACTTTATCCACACAGCACAAAATCCACACACGCTGACATTCATTGTTTTGTTCATGGTTTGGCTCATACGACTCATTCAAACATAGCAGTTACAAGCCTGTGATAAGTGAGATATGTGCTACATGCTGCATTAGTCTCTTATTCATAGTAAATTTGCCATCTTTTCTTTTACCCAGTCTGGTTGGTTCAACCTTCTCTGGGGCCACACAATAGCCAGAGACAGAACAGATATGATGGATGTGGCCTGGGGCCTATATGCTCGCTCTGCGTCTGCGGTGGCCTCATCTACACATCAGCCACAGGGGGAGGGAGAGAACGCAGTAGGGAGGGAAGGAGGGCAGAGATACAAACCAGACCAGCCATTTTCCTCGTTCCGCTCATAAATATTTGTGTGGCTGATTTATAAACAGTGGAGCAAGAGAAGAGATCAAAGTGAACTGTAACGCTTATATATAAAACCAGAGGCTTTTTTTCATGACACTGTTCTACACACCATGCTCATACCTATTAAAGACAAAGCCATATATCACAAAGTATATTGGCAAGAGTACTGAATGGCCAGTCGCACTCTAGGGCTCAGGCTTCTTCTAGTTCAGACTCTAGTTCTTATAGCGTCGCCCTGCAAAACACCAGTGAATAGACTTCAGTGTGTGTTGTAGCTAAATTTCAACCTGATCCCAAACTGTATAAACTCTCTTGAAGTTAGTGACCTCTTAGAGGGAGTTTAAATGGCTGCAGTAATGCTGGGAAGCCATAAAAAAAAATCATAGCAATTCTGAAGACTCACAGTGTCTTGGTAATCATAAATAGCCTTCATTGGCTACATGTGCTGATTCAGGCAACCAGCTGGTTAGAAGCAACACAAAAGCCAAGTCTCCTGTTAGGCAGAGAGGACGGATTGGGGTGGGGCTGGGGCCCATATGTATACATTTGGTATATACAGTGTGTATCTGTTTGCTGGGTTAGACTACAGACTTTGCGTAACTTCTTGTATTCAAGCGCTAGCAGAGACGGATAACTCCCCCTATACCCCCCAACTCCATTGTGCAATCGTATATCTCCCGCCCTACCATAGTACCCACCCCCACCATTCATTCTTGGCCTAGTGCAAATGTGAAGGGCAAGAGGTGCTCTCTTCTGCCACAAGCTTTCTCCCTGATTAATAACTCTTCTAGCTGGCAGATGCAGAGGAGCACCATGTAGATGGCTGCTCTGTGACCTCTGTGGGAGGGAGAATACTATGGGTAATAGGATAGAATAGACAGCCCCCCCCCCCCATTTGTTCACCAACAGGGAAAGATGTGCTCAATGTGGCGAATCTTGGGGATAGTTGTTGTGATATAGCCCGTCTCTCTGACAGTATGTCCGCATGTGAGTGCCTGAAGTCATCAGGCTTCTGTGTCTTTGGCAACACAGCAGCACTTTACCCAGTACTTGCATAAAACAGTTTCAAGTATGGATGTGTTCTCTTTTTTAAAGACTCCTTGAACATTTTTACACTTGGTGTGTGTATTATGTAACGCTGTTTTGTGGAAGCTTTTTTTCTCTGTGTCTATAGCACTTCTGTGAAATCACCTGGAAACTATATGAGAGTGATCTTTTCCCACCCAGTGCTGCTATCTTTAACAGCAGCTAGATAAAGAACACTTTTTCCTGTTCATCTACCTAAATTCTGTATATACACGCTTCTTATCAGGTAAGCACTGGAGGAGGCCTATAGAGAGAGTATAGTGCAGAATGCTTTACCCCTGGTGTGTCTGAGTTTCTGTGTGGGGAGTTCAAAGTCCTGCTGAACATCAGATCAGAAGGCTGATGCTGAGTGAGGCTGACTAGCTGCAGCCTGTGGTCTGGGAAGGGTTACTGAATTATTACTGATGGTTTCAGGGGTAACTGTCCAACCACAGGACTGGGGAATATTAATCATTTATTTGATTGTCCGCATGTGCTGATTAATCAATTTGAGTAGGATCTGCAGGATTAACTACCTTATTATTCCCCTGTAAGAACAGATAAGAGATAAGGCTTTAAAATATCATATTCCATTTATCATTTATTTTTAGATCCCTGCTGATGAGGGTGAAATAAAAACTGGGCTGAGATTAGGCAGAACAGCAACATGGGGAAACTGTTGGGAAGAGAATGAGAGAAGTAAGGGGAGGGAGAAAAAATCCGAACTGCAGCGTTGATTATTTTTGAAAATGGGTACGAGACGTGGCTTTGTATTACTTCAAAAACGGCACAGAAAAAAAGTTGTGCAGTGAGCGAGAGAGCAGAGAGAAAGAGGGGCGGAGAGACAAGAGGAACAGGAAGTTGATGGGAAAGTGATAGCTGTCTCCACCTGGGCTCTAGCCTGAGCTGTGTGGTAAGAGAGAAGGAAAAGCAAGAGAAAGGAGGGAGCTTCTGCAGTTGAAAGTGTGCTCTGGTCTAGGTAAGTTTCACTCTCATACCAAGTATTGTTAGCTAAGCTGATCCAATAAGGACACTATTCCTGTTTACCCCACTCAATATCTATTCAGCATATAAATTCTCAATCTGCCAACTGTTTAATGTGTTATGTCATGTGGTAATGCCTTTGATTCCAACATGCCTCCGTTTGTAAATACAAGAGGCACTCAAAAGGCTGTGGTTTTCCTTACAAGCATGGCGCCCCCGGCGCTTTGGTTGGGAATGCACTGAGAGGGAGAGGGACTGAAAGAGTAAAGGAGGGAGAGCGAGAGGTGGTTAGAAACTGTACACACTTCCCGTTGCTCTTCTGCCAACCCCTCTCCCTGCTGCCTCTGGTTGCACAGGCAGGCAGAGAGTGAGTGAGAAATGTGAGAGGGAGGAGAATATCCTCTCTCCTGGCTGCACACAGCACCATAATTATGCACTTTTCAGCAGGTTTTACCTTTAACACTTTCCTCCCGGGGTTGAGATTAGTGCGCACCATGCTTGATTTACTGCACAATTACTGAACAAGAGCTCTGTCTAATCAATAAACAGGAAGGGGAAAAGTGGTAGGCTTTGAAGTATAGTTTGAGATTTTTTTGCACGATTGAGCAGTGTATATGGTGTGGAAAGTAAGGACGGCTTGGCGGCGATGCCAGGCTGTGAAATATCAGTTATATCAGCCATGCCTCTTTGCTTTACCCAGTCTGCAAAGTCGCTTTACAGTGCTCAGCTACTGCAGTGGGAAACAACTTTTTATGGCACAGGAGGTCAGCAGCAAATTGTGCTGGTATAATAAGAATGCGCTTCCAGAACAATATATCAAAATCAAGTCATCTCATAAACGTATGAACGATTTTCATTTTATACCCTATGTGCACACATGAGAAAGGAGATCTTGTGTGGTATCTGGCAATGCCCAGTATTAGATGTCTGTGAATGGGCAGCCAGCTCAGTGACCTCCATGATGACACTTGCTAATGGCACACGAAGTTATTTTGGGAAGCGCCAAAGACCGTTCATCATCAAGTCTTTCTGGGGCTTATAAAGCTTTCTTGCCAGCATGACCAAAGCAATAGGGCTCTCCCAATTAGTCTGGGCCTTGTTTGATTTTCAGTGATGACAACTATATCTCTGCTGTAATTATGCTGTGCTGAAAATGATGAAAGTTTAGGTTATTGATCCTCAATTGATCCCACTGATCGATGAGCACTTTTGTTTCTTTTTCATGGAAAATGGAGTTATTTTTCTCCCCCTCTCCCCTTTGGCTAATGAGCGGCAATAACAGTGACCCTGTTAAGAAGTCCGTCTTAGCAAGGCCACAGGAAGTACAGATGGCGCTGGCTGTGTCCTTGAGGTTGGGGAGTGGGGCCACCGTATTAAGCGCCACTTTGCTTAATATTTTCCTACTTTAAAAAGGTAACGGTTTAAGCACTGATTACTGAACAATGGAGAGGAAAGTTAAAAGGATGTATGTGGCGACTCTGTTAAACGCGTTTTATAAGTGCAACTGAGAAAGTAAATATCTCATATTATGGAAGTGATGGTATTGCCGTTTAGTGTTAAGCTTTCGAGTATCTACACGCAAAAAAAGTGAAATGTCAGGCTTTCTCTCATTAAAGTTTCAGCTTTTAGTTGGCAGGTGAAACTGGTGGGTGTTTGGTGTATGAATTGCTTGAAGAACACTCAACAGCAGTTTCACCGCAACAAGGTACTTCATGTTCCATGCAAATAGGCCCACATATAGAGCTATTCTGTATATTCACCTCCACTCAACCCCACTCATTAATTTTCATTTTAAGACGAGGACCTCTCAAAAGCCACATTGCTCCTTTTGTTAGTGCAGTGCTACTAATAAAGATAGCTGCATAAGACTGGGTTAAATATTGACACGGGCTGAGCACATCATCACTGTTCTTAATTAGCTGGTGTCTCTGCTGGGCTTGTGTGAGGGCAGTGCATGAACAACCAAACATTTCCCCTTACGAGATCTCAAACACCCTCTCCCCAAAACACATTTTCTATGAATTTTACATTAAAAAGGATACAGAGAAGCCAGATATATACAGTGTTACAGCTATCACAGCCTTATTGCGTAGCCTGAAGCCGCAACCAATTATGTGTTAATGAAATATTTACACTACCAAACTGAGAACGCCAGGGGTGAAAGCTAGATAATACAAGCCTGAGGAGACTTGATTCTGTGTCTCGTCTCTCCCATTACGTCAGTGCAAAGGTGCTAAAGGAGATCAGCTAATGACAATAGACTCGGCAAGAAGAATGTCGGCACACCTGCAATTTAGCGAGCATGGCCCTCGGTCACCTGTAATGCTGTGAGGATGTTTAAGGCTCTTTTTCTGAGTCACAATGGCCGACAAGTGGGGAAAAAGGATACATCACTAACACTGACACGAGATGATGGCCGTGTTTATTTTCACCACCGGAGGTCTTTATTTCTGCTGGATACTCCCTCGCCAGATCTGCATACGCTGCAGAGTGTGATGTTTGTTCTCGAAGACTAATTGTATTTGGTACAATCCCATCCTGCTTCTCGCCGTTTCCTTCATGTACTCATACAGGGTTCATTCTCCAAACTCTTTCATCCTTCATCTCCATCTAACAAGCTTTCTGCCTCTCGTGTTCAGAGCTGCTCCTCAAGGCCACGCTGCCATTGTCTGGCTGTCAAGTGACAAATGAGTAGCAGGGAGGTGTTGGAGACTTTTGTCAGCTGGACGGGTGGAGTCCTGCCTCTGCCTTTACGTACTAACACACCAGTGACCTACAGTACAGCAGAGTCCAGATCTACTGTAGTCAGTCATCTTGTTCTCATCTAGTATTCACACTCGCTTCCATTAATAGGCCTGTATAGCTCTCCTCAGACAACCTGAGCAGCACCTTTCATAAATTCCTGAGATATCCCTCTAAATCACACGGAACTCGTTCTATAGGAGTGCAAGGGGATTCTGTTTGATTGATGGCTTTGCTTGTCTGTAGCCTAGCTTCATCAGGTACTCCTGTGGTTTGCATTGCAAACATTCACAGGAAGCACTTGAAAAAGCTGTATACGCACGGGGGTCCAACACTTGTGTAAAGCTAGATATGATTCAGATAGAAGTCTTTCATGTTGGCCCATTTTCTTAGCCAGAAGATAGGGAGTGGTTTATAGTTTAATATTAGTGGCCTCAAGACGCAGTTATTACTGCTTGCGAAGAAAATTCAAAGACTGGGGTGGGGCATTAAGTTGTTGCTTTGGGTGCCGATAGCAGGTGTGTTTCTTTTTATTCAAAATACCTGCCTGTTTTCTGTCTCTCGTATGAAAATCACATCGCAGGCTTTTCGGGTTGCTTTAGAGATGAACATGTTCAGGTTTTGTCTCATCTTTTGTCTCACCGGCACCTGTCACAGTCAAAAGACTGAGATCAACACAAAACTATTTCTCTTCCACCCGAATGTCCTGAGTCTTTATTGTAAGAGAGTAACACTTTATGCAGTGAAACACAAAATCTGAATATTGCAGCCTGCTGTGTGCCTCCTGTTTTGCTTAAATGAAAATCAAAAACATGTTCTTCCGCAGCCCTGTACAAGTAATTATTCTCACCGCTGTCCAAAATGGAGGGTTGTTATGTTGACACAGTACTCTGGGTAATGGAGAGAAGGGCCAGGGCAGGTCCTGATTTGCCCCATTCAGCTTCCAGATGGTACCTTGCCAGTACACATGTCATCAAGTGGCTGTAACAGTTGTTTGGGTACCCCCGTAGCTCCACCCTGCTCTCGCCTCCTGCAGGCAGACTTATTGTACTGCAATTTTGGCAAGCTCCTCCCAGCATGGCTTTCATAAAAGCACCAGGAGGTTAAGCTGTTAATTAGCTACTGAAAGAGGAGGCCAACAGCTTGCTGTTAATTTGCTTTACTCTTTTTTTTTTTTCTTATTTGGGGATTGACATCATTTCCTGCCTGTTTTGGAGTCATTGCTGTGTGTCACAAAAGCAGGACCCAGCTCATTAAGAGGGGGAGAAATGTGTTTATCTGCCTATGATTAGAAGTGCATATTATGTATGTATAGCCATGCTTATCCAAATGTTCTTAATGAGAGAGACCCTGGACGCCAGAGTGGGGCTCCTGTGGGCATAGGCCCAGGCTCGTTATCACCGCACAGGGCATTGATCTCTCTACTGCCTGCCTGCTTGCTTATCCTCCTCCTCCTCCTCCTCCTCCTCCTCCTCCTCCTCCTTTTTCAAAGACAGTGAGTCGCACATGAATTATGTGGACACATTGATCAGCTGATTGAGAGCTATTGTTTAGAGCCCTGGGTCATTATTGAAGGAGGGATTACCCGACTCTTGTTTTGTGTGTGCATGTGGGAGAGTGTATTACTCAGCTCCTTGTCACAGCACATACTCCCCTTGGCTCACCTTAGATTTGCAATGGCTGCACAAAAGTGCACACACTCTTACACACAGAGCACATACAGCAGCCTACATAATCAACATGGCCCAAATGACTGCCTGCATTGATTGCCTTCCCTCTGCAATTATGTTCCCATTGTTTACTTTCTAGCATCTTACTCATTCAAATGGAATTCAATAATTATTGCTTTATTTAATGTTAAAGTAAGTAAGAGTGGTGGGTGTGGAACACCAGTAGCTGCATTGTCTTTAAGTGTCTCCATGACCCCTCCCAAGCTACTTTGTTTTATAGGCCCATGTTAAGTCATCCTCTCCAAGGACACCTACAGTGATCCATCTTTACTTTGCTGCCCCCACTTACGACACAGAGGTCCGTTTTGTTTCTCCCTTCCCTCCCAGAGACAAATATGCAGCCTGGTTTTATTCACCGGTAGTGATGGATCATTTCTACAGCAAGACAGTAGAGGAAGCAACTTAGCACATTATGGGCTTTGAGACAGAGGGACAGGATGCAGACGAGGGTTGGCAGGTATTAAAGAGTAAAGGAAAAGAAAGGACGAGGGTGGAGATGAGGTTCAGGAAGCAGTAGGTATGCAGTTTGGCCTGGAATATACAGTCCCCTTAAGCCACAACCTAACTCTTAGGCATGTTGCAACTTGCAGTGGCTAATTCAAAGCAGCCACCACACTTGGCACCCAGTGGGGCCTGTGGTTGGAGCTGTTGTTCGTGCTGCTGGCAGTCGGGGAATCACAGGCCAAACTACGAGCACTCGCTGACTCCAGTCACAGTCACTCTCCTTTTCTTTGCTGAATAACCTGCTTCTATTCTAGGGGAATCCCAGAATGCAGATTCATGAAGTTCCCAACAAATCTGCACATGTACAAGTATTCTTTGGCTTCATTTACATAATCCGTTTTAAATTTAAGTTAAATTAAACTTTAAGGTTCAGATGTCAGTTTTGGCCAACTGCTTTTTAACTAATCACTTCACATATTTACACATTGAGATGGCCTGAGAATATCTTGAAACACTCAGCCTTAAGTATTGTACAGCTACAAAAAACTGCTTTGTCTTTACACATTCTGACATGAAGCAGGATTTTGTCATTCCCAGACTTTGATATTAAGAAGCCCAAATGTTCAGTGATTCAGTATTGTCAGCCTGCATTCATAAAAATGCAGGTAACAGTCTCCATTTTTCTGCCATTTACGCATTTCCAAGAGTTGCAGTTCAAGATGACATTTATAAACATTGTTTGACTTTTTAATATTGCCAGCTTGAGTTTATGTACATTGTTGTAAACACCATTTTTAAAACAGATTGCACCAGCAATGCTAAAACATTGAATGGCGGAGAAAGCGACATGAGTATTGACCTAATCGGCTCCATATTGAAACTTTATGTATATTTTTCTTTTTCTTGTCTGCATTAGGCATACCAGATGCTAAGATTTTTTAAAAAAATTAATGGTAATCACAAAGCTTTGCTTGGTCTGTTTGGACACAAAAATCCTACCTCCAGCCCCAGACCAGTTTTGAGTCCAGCAAAGTGTTTGTGCTGCTGTGCAACACTTTTTCTCACTAAGAGCAGATTCTTTGGTTGTCAAAACACATGAAACTAGTTGAAGATTAGGCACAGGTTCTTCATCGTTGCCTCGATGAAGAAGCGATAGCACAAGGTGATTTTTATCATCCCTTTGCCTTTAGTTGCTTTTTCAACCCAAGCGGCACATTTCATTGTCTCCATTCAGAGTGTAATACAATTACTTCACTGATTGGAATTTTTGCATTGATTTTGCTATATTTGAATAACAAAAAAAGCCCCCCAAAAAATAAAAAAATACCCCAATAACAACAAAAGTGCTGCCTCGGCTTATTGTAACACTTCTAAAGTGAGGAAGACAAAACCGAACCTCTACTTCTGTGATTTAAAGGACGTAATCTTATCATAGATCTGCTCTGTTGGAGTGCTGTGCACTGCATTGCTTCAGGTGTGAATTGCAGTTTAAGCCATGAAGCATGCACGCACACAATCATGCATACACACACACACACACACACACACACACACACACACACACACACAGACAAGAGCTTTTAGTACAGAGAATCAGGGAGACAATTACAAAGCAATATCCAAGCAGATACTCACCAGCTCTCTCACAGAGGGAATTTGGCAGCTCTCTTAGAATTGATAGCTATTTAGCTCACAGATAGTCATCTGTTTTAATGCATTAATTTTGTATTAACAGCACTGCCAAATTTAATGTTGGAAATTAGGGTATGATCATAATGGTACACGGCTGTGTGTGTGTGTTTGTGTGTGCGTATTTGTGCGTGTTTGTATGCGTACATTTTTGATTCTCTTTTTGTCTATACTTTTGTATGTGTTGTTACGTGTACATGTTGTATTATACGGCTCCTTTGGGAGCCATTCTTTGGAATTACCGGCTTTCTGTCTCCCTTCCACCCTTCCAGTAATGCCCACCTCCATCTTCTGCTAGCTGGACTCTCTCTGCAACCACACTGTTTTGTGTTAAAGGTCCACTTTTACTTTGCATTTAAGTGGATGGAAATGCAGATGTATGCAGTGCTCTGGGTGGGTGGTGAAACTGATACAGGCATGCGTTGCCCACTCAGAGGGCAAGGTGCACTGTAGAGTTGTGAGAGAGAGGATGGGGTGGTGCTCACACCGCCCCTGTCCCTCTTTACCTGAAAAAGCACTGAGCACTGCTTCAGCCTCCACAGCAAGAGGTAAGGTGCTCCATCGAAGAGAGAGGCTTAAAAAAACTATGACTGCATTTCATTTTTTACTGTAACAACTGCTACTGTACAATGTGAAGCTTCAGAAAGCTTGTTTATTTAGCTGTTTTATTAGTCGCAGTTTTGTAGCACTTTGATCGCCTTTAATTGTGTTTAAAAATCTCCCAGTCACTGCTGCAGTATTTTTAATATGTTATTATACAGGCAGCCACCAACACTCGCCCAGCTGAATCTCCTATATAACTGCTGTAAATTCCTAGACAGTTCAGTGGTATTGAATCCATGCCACTGACCCAGCCAGAGTCCCCCCATTATGCTCCACAGCTCCCCTGTAGTTGGGGCCTTGATAGGGCAGTTAGAAACCTAAGAGCCAGGCAGACCAACTCCTCCCAACCCAACATGACTTTTTCATTAAGCTGCCAAATTCCTGCACTCCAGTTGGAGGTGATTTATCAACTGGGGGCTTCATTGCAGGTTCATAGGAAACAGACATAGGCCCTGTCTCATACATTATTATGTTTCACATTCAGAGTGTATATGCATGTGTGCACACAATCGGAAAAGAAGCTGGCCCGCAAGCGCACTTTGTCCAAGCAGTTTGTACAGTTAGATAGATCATAGTCTATCACGTAATCAATATTAGAGAACGTGTGATATGATCAAATGCGCATTGTTGTTCATTGGTCAAAACTTTTTTCTTTTTTTTTTTTTTACACCATCGTCCTCTCCGTAATACTGAATGAGCGGCAACCACCTCACTCTCCTCTCTCCTTCACTAGCTCTGTAAAGGGCTCCAGACTGCTTTGGGTCATGGCCAATATAAGAGATGGTGAAAGTGTTGGTTTACAGGTGTAACCATTTGACATTGTAGACAGAGCTACAAACACCGGGGCAAGCCAGATCTGGCCCTGTTGAGGACATCTTCCTGGCCAGTCGAGGTTTATAGTGAATTATGGCTGATTCTGGGGCAGGCAGTCTCAGGTTCGCTCCTATATAAACCCTGTGCTTTTTATGGGAAGCTGTAAAACTCCCAGGACTTTTTTTTCCTGCCTCATGAGACTAGCTTTGAAGTCTTGGTCAGGTGCTGTCACTTTTTTTAAAAACTGGTTTTCTTGCAGATTTTTGGAGCCTTGAGTCATTTGCAGCAAGAGCTCCTTTTTTAAATTTCAAGACATCTGCTATGACTAAAAGAAATTTGATTGATTTGATGTCATCTATAACCAAATCTGTCTCTCAGATTTCTCTCTGCCTTAGTCCTGATGCAATATTTGTGCACAGAGGAAAAGGAGGAAAAGGAGGAGGGCTCCCCCAATATCCAGCAACACCTATTCATGACATCATGGATGGCTTAAAACGAGGCGAGAAAGGAGAGCACACAGAGCTTTTTACAATCACCTAATAACTCTATTACACTGAGCCGTGGGGCTCACAAAGAGGAAAAAAAAACTCCTATTCCTTTTCCTGGAAGCAGTGTCTTAATGCACATTTTAGGTGTAGAAGTGAGAAATATGAAGCCAAAGAGAATGAAACACAATAGCTCAGAAAACCCCATAGCAATATTAGAATATTGCCAGAAAATTAAACATTAGGAGAAAGGGACAAGAGCTTTTTAGGGAGGCATAATATTGTTATGACTTTTTTTTCACCAGCCTGTCAACACCTGATTTAGAAGTAATGTTGTTAAATGTGTAATGTTTCCATTGCTTTTATGTCTTCCAGCCAGCCAAACAGGCCGTCTAGTGCAGGAGAGGATAGTTCAGTGTCTTCTTGATGAATGGTTTATAAAGGGAAACTGACACATAGAAGATAATACTGTTTGAATGTATAAAAATTGTATAGGTCAACGTTAAGGTTAAGGTTCATTTTCTTCAGTGCATTTTGCCTTGTTAAAGGAACAATGTACAGGATTTTCTTTAAAAATATATATAAATAATCTCACTTGTGTGATGGTGGTGTTTTCTTGCAAGAAGAGATGCAACTAAAGCCAGTAAAAGAAGTATAAATGTTAAGCAATAGCAGTAAAACAATCATTCCTATCTATCTGGGTCAGTGATTAGTTTTTACTAATACTTCTTCCCCTCTCATCCAGTTCCAAGCTTGTTCAAGGCAGTGTTGTGTTTACAAAGTAAATGACAATTGCTGCATATTATAGCTTTAAAAATGAGCAGAAATACCTTTCAGTGTATCCAGTAGTGTTTCATCCTTATTTTGGCTTTTGTTGAACAGCTGTTTCACTTGTACTGTATCTACAAAAAGGTATATACTCATCCACAATCTCTCTGCATAAGACACTCTGCATTTTACACTTATTTAGTCGTACTCTCTCAGCATGCCTCACAGGAGACACAGGGGCCAATAAGATCAGAGGAAAAAGAGGAAAACTTTTGGTGATTGACATCGATTGCAGCCACAGAAATCCACAGCGAGACTGCAGAGTCTGATATAAGAAACAGCACGTGACAGGCATGACACAAGTAGCCATGCCCGGTCTGGGGCTTTTATTGTAAACATCCACCAACAATCAGTGTGATGCTTTAGGATAATGGTCAATAACTCTGTTGCTCGCACCAGGTTCAGACATATTGTGTTGGCATTGCATCATTGATTGAGCCATGCAGGAGGTAATTAGACTGGAGCCTGGTGGTGTGACAAGAGGTTGTTGTGGCATGGTGTCACTATAGGGTGTTGTGCATGTTGTGACTCTGTGGAGAGTGGGTGAAAGCTGGACCAGGCGTGCTGTGGAGCCTTGGAGGAAGTGCTGGGGTTGACAGGTCAATACTGATGCTGATTTCCTGTCCTCTGAAGGTTGTCCTCCTGTTGTGGAATGTTCCATTTTCCCTCAGTCCCCCTCCTGCCTCACCACTGGCTGGCTTTGCCTCTCTTTTTCTATGAGAGAGTGAGGATTTAACTCACCATGATCAATATTTAGTATCCCATGCGTGAAACAGGCAGATGTTTGGAGTTTCCTTTTCAGAGACGGGAAGCTTCTGTTGAGTGAAGGGGATCAATGCTTCCTTCCGTCTGTGAGGCTGTAGACCCGCGGCTTCTGAAGGGTGGCTGATGCGATTCCTGCCCACCCTTGGGCCCCTGAGATTTGCGTGCCTCCCAGGCCTCTCCTGTCCTGTTAGCCCACTGATACAGACACTCACGCAGACAAGTGTGCAGTCCAAACAGTTGTCCTGAAGTGGAAGAGGTCTGGATGTTAAACAACAGGGCTGTGATTGGGAATTGATTTGTTCATTTGCCAACTGTGTGAGTGAAAGTGAGTCGGTGGTGCCTAGCCAGCTATCTGCCATCTACAATAACTTCTTTCTCTCTCTCTTTTCCTCTCGATCTCTCTCATTCCCTGTGTTCCTTTCCATCTCTATCTTTCCCCTCTCTCTCGCTCGTTCGCCTCCCACAGCACCTGCAGCAGCACGAAAACGCGGTGGAGGGTGATGCCTGCTACTACCATTGTGTGCTGTGCAACTACTCGACCAAGGCCAAGCTCAACCTGATCCAGCATGTGCGCTCTATGAAGCACCAACGCAGTGAGAGCCTCAGGAAGCTTCAGCGCTTGCAGAAGGGCCTGCCAGAGGAGGAGGAGGACCTCAGCTCCATCTTTACCATCCGCAAATGCCCTTCTTCAGATACAGGTCAGAACATGCCCCTGGGGCTTGCTTTTAGTGTCTCTTTACGGTACATATGTCTTGTTTGTTTTTTTTAGTTTCTTGATGTCTTTGCCTACGCAGCTGTGTCTCTTGCACACAATTACGCATTCGCATGCTCAATTGAGAAGCTTTATTTACCTGAGTCATTAAAACTTTGCATTCACAATTGTTCAAAGGCTTCCCACTTTCACGCAAACTTCATCATAGACTAAATGTGACCATTAATAGATATGTTTCCAAATTAAATGAAGTTTTGTTTGTTTGCCTTCTTGTTGCATTTGCTCTTAGTTTACTCTGAAATGATGAAGACGCTCAGCCATAACTTATATGCATGGGCACTACACTTGTTTGTACATTTGGACTTTTTTACGTGTACAGAACTGTGTGACACAATACTCTATAACTTTTGTCTTCCGTTGTAGTTCTGATTTACTATGCTTTACGTAAAATGTTCCTACTAAGCCAATGTTGTGCAGCGAGAACAGAAACCATTAAAGACACATTGAGGCAACGCATTAGGGCGAAGGAAGGAGGAGCTGAACAACAGGAGCAGATGCAACAACAAGAAGAACAGCCCCCAAAAAAACACAGACTCCGCCACAACAACAGTTGCACGGCTGAAACAAAGTGCCTCAATTGGCCATTTATTATGGACTGATTAGGAAGAGTGAGCTGTGGTCAATTAACACTCTTTCTTAGTAGAGATTTGGTTTTCTAATCACTTTAACTCCTGTGCCCTGACAAAGGGGCTCTATTGTGTGTCCTTCCAAGAGGGAACCATTACTTCCCTCGCACACATACTCGCTGTCTGTGTTATGTAGGAGGAAAAAAAAAAGGCCAGCCTGTGAAGACGCTTTGTTCCAAGGAGGCAGGGATAATGAAGCCAGCAGCCGGGAAATTGCGCAAAAGGCAGTCACAGATCTGAAGCAAATCATTAGAGAACATATTTAGCCGAGCAATTAGGGACAATTAAGCTTTCTGCTCGCTGCACTCCAAATATGTTAATGACTACAGTACAGTGGACAAGCGAACATGCAAGGCAAGAGGAAGGGCCATTTAGGTTAAAAGGGGTGGGGGGTTGGGATCTTTTTTTTCTTTCTTTTTTTTCCAGACAGGAGGAGTTGTTTTGCTCTTTGCAAATAAATGTGTTTTCTGTTTTTCAGTAGATGCAGTGTTTATGATTCGTATTTTTTTTCTTCGCCTCTTTTAAGCTTTCATGTTTCAGATGCCCGTGTTTGTGCCAGGATGAAGGATCTTAGGTTAGGCAAAGTGTCCCTGCAGCGGGGCTGTGTGTGCACGGTATCATTACATGTACACACACGTCAGCAGTGGTTGCTGCCTTGCAGAGCTTCATCAAATTACAGCAACTCTCACTTACTCAAAAAGACCACTGGTATTTAACAGATTCAAGAATTGAAAAACAAGAGCAAGTTTTTAAAAAAGTTGTAGAGTGTGTTTTGGTGACGATGAAGCTTGATTATCGGGATGGATGTTAATGCAATTTCTTGTTATTATTTAGGCTCTAACGTTGTATAGTATTGTTGTTTAGCTTGTGGGATGTTACTCGTTCTATTCCTTGACAGCCTAACCGTGTACAAACGAGATCTTTTAAGTGGAAGGCAGTGTGTAAAAACTGAGCATCTTGATCACATTACTACTTTAATGATCAGAGCTCTTTGTCTATAATCGTTAACTCTAAAATTGCTGACTCCACACCCTTCACTTCTGCCGTTTCACACCGCAAAAGCATCAGCTGTGCTGGACCGCCAGCCCCACCTCTCAGCTAGGATTGAGCCATTCCCGGTGTAATATTTAATTTCCTCTTCTTTAGCTCTTCTGTAGCACAGGGCTCTTTTTGTGGTTGAGGCATACTTGCTAAAGTGGTGGAACATTCCCTGGTTTGTTAAAACAAAGTTGCCCCTGGATTTCTGGGTCACCTAGACAGTAATTCCCTGGCCTGCTGCTGTTCTGTGATCCTGCGAGGGCTTTCTCTGCTGTTAGGTGCTGGGCTTGTTGCGTTTCTGGGTTTGTTGCCAGAACATATGAAATTTGTCCCACCTCCCCCGTTTCAAAACAAACAAAAAAAACCCCCTCAGTTCTGTGATCAAAGACATGTCAGCGTTACACAAAGGTGGGATGCAACGGCAGTCTCACACAACTCTTACATAACAATTTCTTTTGGCTAATTATGTTGAAGTTGCCTGTTAAATTGCTATGACAGCAGTGCAGTAAATTTAGGGTGCCCTCACATATGATCTGGAGTGTTTTACAACTTTGCATATCCATGTTCTTTATGAGGATGCAGCAAACACTGACTGCTGGGATTTATTGCCACAAATCTCCTCCGGGCTGAATGTCCAAGGAGAGCAAGGGCAGCAGAAATTAGGTTTCTTTTTAATTAGACTAACACGGGGATAAAAAGCCTGCATTGTTTTAATTCTTGCCCATACTATAAATGTGCTGCTTAGGCATTTTACTCTGTGGCCCCACCTCCATTTGTCTTCTTTAACCCTTTATGTATGGCGAAACAAAGAAGGTCTCAGAGGGACCCCAACCCCACACAGCTGCCCTGTGTGCAGAGAACAAAGCTCAGCACTGACTTGAACTGGTGCACTACTTTCTTTTTTGTAAGAGTAGCAGCTGGCATATTTACATAAAGATAAAATAGAAAAGATATAGGGATGAAACTGAAAACTGAAGATGTTTAAAATTCCAATCAAGTGTTCAGTTATGAGGAGAGTTATAACAGCAAATATATGTTATGATACTACAGAGAAAAAGGTGAAACCAAGTGTGGTTTGCAGGTGTTTAGAGTGATTGTTGACAGCTGTCAGTGTAAAGAATCAGGTTGTACAAGTGTCCAGGAGAAACTAATACACAGAGGAAAGTCCCAAACGGATGCAGAGGAATTTGGGGAGCTTGTGTTGGAGAGACATGATGACCCTATTTCTTATGAATGATGTTCACCGGGGCATGTAACTCAGTGACACATTTAGGTTTCTCATTTTTAACAACTAAAATTATTTTTAAGCATAGAGCAAAATGAGATCATGCCTTTTAATAGGGACAAAATTAAATTGAGCTGATGGGTAAATGTCCTTCTGTGCAAGGGGTTAGTGTTTGCTTCAGGTCTGTGCATGGATGGAAGAGATTCAGAAGAGAGTGTTTTATAAGGGTAAAAAGTGAGTGTTTCTCACTTGTAGAGAGTTTGCAGTGAGTTTATGTATGTGCATGGTGGAGGCAGAGATGGAAAACAAACGTAGCTGACAGTGTGGATTAGCTCCTGCTGTAAATCTGCTTCAGTCACAGATGGCGGGCCCTTGATCGCTGGGCTGTGACGGCTTGGCTCTCATCGCAGGAGGAAATCCCTGTCTGTGAGCCTAGGAGGCTGAGAAGGAGAAGGCTGGGGCTGGGGCCACCTGGGCAGCCACCAGTCATTGTCTCCCGTCTGTTTGGACACAGAGACCTGGGTATTCGAGGGCGAAGACTGGTTTGGGGAGGGATTATCTCACTTTGACTCTGCGGTTGTTTTCTCTGCCACTTCATAACTGCTCGAAAATGGTACATAAACCTCCGGACTGGATCAGCGTTACTTTCAATGACCAGTTTGAGAAACTGGGCAGGGAGCTGTGTGCTTTAATAAATGGAAATGAGACGAGAGGATGCATACAAATTACTGCATAATAGTGGTATCCAGTATGAGATCCATTGCTTGTTTCGCTAAAAGGGGTGCACTTTCAGGGTCACACACCTAATAGCAAGGCCCATCCTGACAACAGAGGCATTTCTCTTCCCTCCCCACATGCCTCCCTTTCTACCTCATGCATAATTCTTGAGACAGTCAGAAAACGCTGGAAAATACACAATGGTGTGGAAAATGCTCTGATAGAGCAAAGTTGCTCATATTTTAGGGTTTGCCAAACACTGTGGAGCTCACCTTGAGATTTAATGATGGGAGATAGTGTGTTGCATCCTGTCTGTCAAATTACTACCATGTGTTCAGAATGCATATTACTGATCTTTATATATATATATGTATATATTTGTAAGAGGATTTTATCATCTACTGCTATCAAACTATAACCATCTTCACGTCCAGCGGCGAAGTTACTGCTATTAAAGCTACGTAAAATCAGAGGTGAGCCCGGCCACGCTCTGATGGCATGCAATGGCTATGGTCAGAGCTTTTGCTCCCCACAGGCAAGAGCAAAACAGACGGTAGCCATTTCTGGAATGTCCTTCTTTATTCATGCTTGTTAAAATGCAAAGTAAACCTTTCCAGAAACAGGATATTATAGCCCCTAACCACCAGACCCTTTCTACATGCCACATTATGGCCAATCTAAAAGTAAGTTGTATAGACAGACACTGCTGCAATGCGCTTTTAATAAAGGCTGTTATTGCCTGGTGATGCAGAGTGGATATGAGGATGAGGACTGTGCAGGCCTGGATGAGCAGGGCCCCAGAGGGCCCACAGCTCAGTCAGGCCTCTGTCAGTCGCCTGCCTTCTAATCCCTGTCCGAAGGGCATCTAGGCAGCAAAGGAAATTGTTTGCTGTCTGCAAAACGTGCCAGGAAATTCATAAATGCATTACTTTTCATTTTGAAAATATTACAAAAGACTAGACATTTATTAAAAAGCCAAAATGACGGCTTTATAGATTTTCCAGTTGTATTTTAGAATTCATGACCCTGCTGCTCAAACTAACACAAGCAAGTCCTTTCTTTCCCTGTGCCCCCTGCTTTACAGGCTTGGTATGAATTCCTCTCCTGGCTCATCCTGTAATAGCAAATTGACCAGAAAGCCGCCACTCTATTCTGGGATAGGCTGCGAATAAAAATGTCTGGTGACTGAACCATCGTTCGTGTAAATACTGGTTAGCTTTCCCCTCAGGCTGGAAGTTGGGTAAAGTCTGACTCCTGGTGTGCCACTCGGCCCAATACATCTGGCTTTGTGGCAGCATAAAGTTCAAAGATGAGCGTTTACATAAAAATGAGATTATCAGAAAAGTGATGAATCCTATTAGGACAGGCTGAGTCATGTTAAGACACCAAAAGCAAGTGGCCCTCAAAAGCGCAATGCAAACCTTTTAATGAAGCAGTCGTACTGTGAGACTTTCACACATTAGTTCACTTTAGTCCACCTTGTCTGTGCTGTGTATGTTTTGCACCCTGCATGTTAGTTATGTTACGTGAGTGTAACTATGCGCCAGATTTTATTTTGCAAACTTGCATACCCATAAACGAGCACACACATAGGTGTCCACACTGAAAGTCAGGCCGTGTGGGTGCAAGAGGCTCTCCCTGTCATCAAGCCCATTTTCAGAGCAGGCCGGCAGCACATTATAATATTGGTTTCCCTCTCTCTTGTCATTACCACACACTCTCCTTGAAAGCTGATCCAAAAGATAGACAGTCCATCAGGAGAGAGTCATCTCATTTGTACTTACTAAACGTGTTAATGAGTTCTATTTTCAGGCCTAGAGCCTTTGCTGCTGGATATTGGAGCAGAGGTGACGATCGGTGGTGTGAGGTGCTGGATTGCAGGATCAGAAGGCACTCAAAGGGAGGGGAAGGAGGTAATGCAGTAGCCTCGCTGCCCCTCGTGTCAGTCACACGGAGTGACCACAGCCTCCACAGGGTCTGTCAATCAGAGCTGAGGGCGAGAAGTCTGTGGTTACAGACAGACACACACGAAGGAGGAGGGAATAGATTAGGTGCCAAAGACATAATGGTTGTGATGGGTTTAATTATAGCACCAGTCATGTCGCTGCCATAGGTACATGAGATGAAGGAAAAACAGGTTTACACCCTTTAATGACCGAATTATATGAAATCTATTTGATTAAGTCTGTCTGGCTTTTATACAGAAATTATTTTTAGTGCAGCCAGAGGTAAATGTGAGATAGCGTGGGTGGATGACTTTTCTAATTAGACAATTTAAAAGAAACCTATACAGATAAACAGTATGATTTAACTGTTTTAAATGTGATCACAAGCTTTCTTTCATTGTTAAACCTTTTGATGGTAAATAGCATTTATCAAGAGATGCATATATAGTTAGTAAAATAACTTTTTGAAATTATTGGGCAATGTTAATACACTGAAAGCAATACAATACAAGCAGGTGTGAAATTAAAGGGAAAAAACAAATAAAATGAGTGGAGAAACACAACAAATGCAGACGCTTCCATGCAGCTGCAGAACATAGAACAATTAAGCAATTAGCATCCAATTATGCTTTGTGGTGTGTATAACAAAAATAACAAAAATGCAAAACAAACCCTGCTGATTTTGTATCGAGATACCAAGACAAAAAGATTAAAATGACTTTGTTCATTGATCATTGCTGTGGCAGAAATGGCTGGAGCTTCAGGAGTTTCAGTCACACAGACTGCTCACTGTAGGGACAGCGCATAAATTGACATCTGCATTTAAATCTATGTGAAAGGAATAAGTTAAAAGAATTGTGCACATTCGAAGGCCAAGATGCTTTTGCTTTAGTTAAAAAGAAACACGAGAGCAACTCTCATGAGCAGCTCTTTCTTAGGGGATTGAGAATGTCGATGCAGAACATTATCAGAGCATTTGAGCAAGAACAGTCCTTCGACAATAACAGAGAGAGGAATATTAGAATAGGACTGCAGTGTATAAGCCTGTCATTATAAAGATGAATACACATTTGAGTGTTTAGTGGTGCAAACCATTCTCTGTAGAGATCTGGGAATGAGTCATCCTTTAGCATGTTCTCAATAAGTCTGTAAGTGCATATGTGGGGAGAACGGTATAGGCCTGAATGCTTGACCCCTACTGGTAGGTGATCTGATAGCTCTGCTTTGCTGTAGGCGGCATTTTGCTGCCATGGTTTGGGTCCAGTTATCCCCTTGGAGGAAAGGGTCACTGCAAATCAATAGAAAGTTGTTCTGAGTGATCACACCTTTATCCTGTGATAAAACATTTCTATCCTAATGGGGGTGGTCTCTTCCAGGATGATTCAAAAGTAGTGGTTTGATGAGGATAGAAAAATGGTGCCAGGGCCTTTACGGTGACCAGACGTAGCTGAGCACATGTTGGAGGTTTTGGATTGATGTGTTGAGCTCCATCCCTCCAGTAATGAATAAACTTGTAGAATCAATGAGTACAGATGATTGCTTGATAGGCACATGGTGGCCCAATAATTAACTACATCTACTACTACTCCTATATTTTTTTTTACCTCTTTGTGTGTAATAGTTCTAATATTTAAGCTTCTTCCTAAGTTTCTGTTCACAGTCCTCACTTAAACTTTCCCCCTAAGGCTCGCATTATCGTCTTATACCCAACATTCTTTTGTCTGTGGTATTGATTGCAGTGCGAGTGTAATGCCAGGTAGTTTAGCAACTAAAGGCAATAAATTGTTAAAAACTTATATGGCTTCATTTGTTTCTGTGTTTTGGTATCGGGTGAACAGTGCGGCTCGCTGTCAGAATTAGGCTGCTCAATTTGACCATAGGCAGCATCAGAGAGGAAGCTGGGGTAAAGTTTGGGAACTATCGAGTTGAGGCTAGGAAAGTTTTATTTAGCCATTTTTAATAAGGCTGTTTGTGCCCCCCAGAGGGAGCTGGTGGATCAAAGGGCATGATCTGTGCTATGGATGAGCTCACCCTGGGTCCAGCAGAGACGATCAGCCTCGCTGACAGCAAAACAAAACCAGAGAGTGAAGGATGCCCTATCCAACAGCATGTTGCCCTCACACTCTGAAGGCTCCATTAGAATAAAGGCACATGAAACAAAGACTAGCTGAAAGCACAGATGTTGTGATTCATTATCTACTGTCTGATAGATAGGCATGAGTGGCGAACAGAGTGTGCATAATTGTGTGTGCGTGTGTGCACGGTCATGTGTGCAAAACTCATGTTATGTTAGTTACATGTGAAGAAAGCATCCTTACAAATAAACCAACATGCAGACTCACACGGGATACACACAAAAACGCACACATGCATTCATGTTTTGAGTGCATTAGTAAAAAGGGTCCCCTCCAGTGCCTTAACCGCATCAACTAAAAGCAGCCAGGCAGATGGCAGCAATGAGAGAAGTGCAGAAATAATTCAATAGTGAACCTTTCTAACCTTTACCTGTGGGCGTGAGCACCAGTCATTGATTCACGCTGTGCTTGACAGTACACTACACACCACCTGAGGAGGGGGGGGGAGAAGGGGGGGAGGGTGGATGAAGAGAAATGGATGAGTTTGATGAAAAACACAAAAGGATATTATGTGTGGGAGGGAGGCTCTACTGTATATATGTGTGAGTGTGTGTGTGTGTGTGTGTGTGTGTGTGTGTGTGTGTGTGTGTGTGTGACATTAGAGGGAACCTTCTACATACGGATATTGGGAATTGTGCTGGTTTGTCTAGTGTGCACAAATATCCCCCTCACCCCTTCCCCTCTGTAGCTGGCTATCGGCAGCAAACAGAAATTCTCACACCACTTTGAGTGTGATACCACCAGTGATGCTGTGGTAAGTTCCCATTGATTACAAAGCACGTTTAGGTCCAGAGCCTGTGGCTGCGTACTTTCAGGTGTTTTTCCCAACAGGCCCGATGCATGAAATAAGATCATGTTTTGAAGAACAATGCGATTGATTAGCAGAACACATACAGAAGAGTGTATGTTAGTGGGTGGTGTCTACTAGCTAAACAATAATTATTCTGTGAGAGCAACATTTGTTAAAGAAAGCTTCTATAGATTTCTCACATCCCAACTCTGCTTAACTAGATGTGAACACCTGCCGAGTACCAATCTGGAACAGAATGCTTTTTGTTTGCCTCAGTCATATGCATGGTGTTCCTCTTCCTCCAATAGATAGCCAGTCCCTCTCAGTTTCTCTTTATCTGGCTGGAAATGCTGCTCTGCCGCTGTTGTTTTGTGAGTTGACTGTAGATTTTCTTCCCACTGTCTGGAGCAAAGGATGGAAGAGCAGAGTAATGGATGATAAGTAAGAGACTGTAAATGAAAATCCTGGTATATACACAAATAAATACAAGCTGGTGAGAAAAGGTTCCACCATGACCCTTGAGATGGAGAAGGAGTTACTGCAACAACAAGATTTCAGCTAATTACCAGTTAATCAATGCCTAACAACAACAAATTTATATATACTATAATTTGTGCTTAATTACTTACTTCTGGTGGAACTGTCAGTGTTCACCCTGTGACACAGACATGAATAATAAACAAGTTTGCACACTTGTGTCTATTGCTGTCATATTTCACACTTTTTATTTTACCAACAGTAAAAATGGCGCAGTGCTAGGAAAAAGTCCGGCACGCTTTTTCTAATCAAATTATTGGTCTATTTTTCTCATTTCATTTACACATAGCCTTCATTTACACATCATTTTACACAATAATGTTGATAATCTGTTCTTTAAAAACTTTGAGACTATGATTTTGGATTAATCTGTTATGTTAAACCAAGTTCTGCTATAGAGAGGGGAAGCTTTTTTCCCTAATATTATACGCAGTGTTCTAGTTTGCAGTAGTACTTTAATACACACGCATATTAGTCAGTTTGTGCAATGTGTTGCAATTTCTCCACAAATACAAACTGTGTATATTCTAAAATTATTAAGTATGTCACCATCGATTTCAAGTGAACATAGCATTCTCTAATGGTGAACTTTTTCCCCCCTTATGAAAATACATTGTTCATAAATCCCTGAAGTTATCATTAGCGACTCAAATCATTATACATATATAGGTGTTTGTTTTTACAGGACCAATCGATTAATTTTATATGTAAAATAAATGTGTTTGCTAATTACATTTGGCTGAACCTTGACAATTTCAGGACATCTGTGAGTTTTAAGCAATGGTGGTGGGATACTTTATGGATTTACCAACAGAAAGATCAATAGCAGTGTGGTGTCTGTTGTTTCTTGTAATTAGAAATGACCTCATCTATTAGGTTTAGCCTTGTGTGGTTTAACACTTGTCAGAAATGATAATTAAGTATGCTGTTCTAAGGGCTCTATATTTTTAGCCTCTAACGGTCCCTGTAAAGAATAAAACAAAAAACCCAGAGTTGATGGATCTGTTCAGTGATACAGATGTTTGTATGGAATAGAATTATGGTACTATTTGCAGCACAATATCGTACTGTTTTTAGATGAATTTGAGGGCCACGCTTCATCAGTTCATTTGTGTTTTTTACCCCAGTTTGTCATCTCTTTAGCAGAAATGCTGAGCAGTGACTATCTCAAGAGTACCTTTATATTCCAATCTGTGCAGAATGGAGGAAACACATCAATCTTTGGTTGCATCTAATCTAAGATCTAGAGAAGAAAAAAAATACTGTTATTTTTCAGTTAAAAAATTAAAATGTATAAGCTTAGCAGCACTTGGTGAGTGAGGTTTTTCTGGAAATCGGTCCCTCTCATGTATATGTTGAATATTTCACCTACCTGGGAAACCCGAGATGGGGCGCATATTTGTGTGTGAGATGTAGAACGGAGAACACAGTGGATGTGTTTGAATCCATGTCACAAGTTGCTGTCAGTCTAACAGATGGGGCCACATTCTGAGGTAGGACGAAGTTAAGGTAGGACAGGGGCCGGTGTAGCAACAGGAATTAGGAAAAATTGACTGCTTTTTGTCATGTTAAACTGGGCAAAAGAATCTAATTTGGTGGGGGAGAGTGAGTGGCAATGCCTTCTTTGTTTAAGGGCCCTCTGCGGTCACTTTTCAAGACCATTGTGACTTGCCCACAATAGCATTAGTTTGTGCTCTTGTTCTGAGCTCTTCTTTTCTCTGACTCTTTGCGCTGAGCTCCTGTCCGTTCCACTATGTCTCCATGTTCACGTCTGTGCTCCGGCAATACTCAGGAAGGGGCCCAAAAAGCCACGCCCCCCATCAACACCCTTCACGATCCCCTACCATCATCTACCATCAATTTCCTCAGCTCTTCTAATCTATCTTTCCTATCCAGACATTTAAAAAGAAAAATGTAGACAAGCTGCCCAGAATTTGATCAGTTTAAGAATTATCAAAATCAATAGCTAAACCAGTTAACAGTCCTGCCGCAAGGTCAATGCAACATGCGAGGAATGATTTGTAGTCATGAAAATACATTTCTTTTCTGACATCATCAAATATTAAGAGACGGTTAGTATTTAAGTTGTTTTTCTTATTCTGCTGCAAATTTGTCTGACTGATTAATCGGTAAATCTTAAAAGTAGTGTAGTACTGAAAATTCCATTCAGTAGGCAATCAGTGGAGTATACCCGACTACTTATAACGTTTCCTCTCAACCCAGAGTGCTTTTTTCATATTAATATTCCTAAAGATGGGGACCATCTTTAAATTAGTGTTTGAGCCACATTACGACAAAGTGCACTTACCTTTCATGATGCCTAAGAGCAAGCCAGAGCAGTTCTCATGTTGCTTGGTGACCAAACCTGCTACTTATAGCGGATTATAATGTGATAGGTATAAGCATGCGAGGCCTTGGTGTAATGCAGAAAGTGGATGTAGCTCTATGTGAAATATTTCTTATGTCATACGTCCTGAAGGATATCCAGGTAGGAGATTGAATTAATAAGGCAAGAACTTTGCCTTATAGTATTTTACTAACTCCAGTAAATTCATGTGTAAATTGTATAACAACTAGCCTCAGTATATTTAGTGCACTGTTAATGGCCCTGTGCCTTGCAAAGGTGTAATCATGGTGGTAAAAACCTGGGCCAAGTTACTAACCTAGGAGCAATCTTGTGTGCATTTAAGTGTCCTTTTTTGTTGCAGAGGTCATTCATAACTTGGTCGCACTGTTGATGTACAGTGAGAGATATTGATTGATTAATGCATTAAGTGCTCACAATCCATTAGGTTCTGTGAAAGGGACTGGAGAAAAGACTTCTCTCACTATGTATTTTCACCTCTCCCTGTTGTTCAAAGGGCATGATTTTTTGCTGGCAAAGTTTAAGGGACAAAAGCCTGAATATCTGCCAAGTAATGCATTTAAAAGAACATTGGTTCTCATAAGTGTCAGTTCAATTACTCTGAAAAGCTTGACAAGGAATTGCTCTTACATTAGCCTTCTGCTCATCCTGACCCAAAAGGAATATGTTGCTTCTGTTCTTCACCTATCGTAAAACAGCATACTTCAACATTTAAAAAAAAAGATTCACTGTCTTCTGTGTAATTCAAAGAAAGCAAAATGTTTATTTTCAACATCCAGTCACTTCTCCGAAATTATGCTATCTGCCACTTCTCATTGTTATCACAGTGATTACCATTTAGTTGCGGAGCAGCAACAGACCACAAGTCACATTCAGGGATGATGAGTAAGATTATTTTCAACCTTGTCACTAGTTTGTACTGATTATGCCAATCCGTTCACCGAATCAGAGTTGATGCAGATGTGCTTTTCCCCCCTCACTAAAACCCTGTATACCTTCTTAGGATAGAGTATAAATGAGAGCACGGGCTGTGCCTGGGGTTTCTTCCTTACTGCTTAGTGACAAGGAATAAGAGACCTTTATCGCCCAGGCCTTAAGCAAGTAAGCCTATGAAAGGGGCCTGAGAGTCAGTCATTACCTTAGAAACATGGGCTGCATTAGAGATTCATAACAGTGTGCCATCTCTGCACCTTTCATCTCCACTAGGGCCAGCTCCATTAGGATCTTTTATCTTTGTGCTGATGGCTGCTCTTGATAATGGGGCTGCCGAGAAATCCCAAAAAGTAAAGACTCAACTCTGACACTATCGGCCCTCCTTTTCTTCAAGCAGAGTACATCAGCTTACAGTAGTAGATATATGTGCTCTCATTTGCAGTCACATAACCTGATTTGCTAGATTTCTTTCTTTCTTTCTTCTTTTTTTATACTGTTTTCCTTAGAAAGCTGATATCCCATACTAAAGTTTATTAAATGCTCTGAAACTTCAGCATGCATAGAACTTGCTTTCTCTCTCACGTCCCACCGCCTTTGAAACTACAACGTAATGACGGTTACGATGATGTGTGCCTCTGCCACCCATTCAACTGGTAAAACCTTGTAAGGTTCCAATTTAATAAAATAACCAGCATTGTTCCCGCTGATGCCCCCATGGAAGTGCATTAATGATATCCCATACAAGCTTCAATGAAAACTTTGCTTTTGGGCAGACAAACACAACTTCATAATGTTATAGTAATTCATGCAAGCCAATGTTTTTCAAATGTTACAGTAATTATGAAAAATATTCATACTTTCCTCTACATAGCCGCAGCATTGCAAATCTCATTTCCAAGGCAGAGCGGAGAAGGAATACACTGAATAATCATTGTGTTTAATGCTCTGGTCATAATCCCAGGTTTTATGATGGTTTTCTAATGATTTTCTAATGATGTTAAATATTAGTAGAGAGTACAGCCATAATTTGAACACAGCGGTCCCCCTTTTTTTTTTTTTTCAGTGCTCCATCAGCACACCCAATTGCAACTACAATGAATATTGCACTGGGAATGAGATTTAAGAGCCATCCCTTTTGGTGTTTTATTTTGCCGTCTCCCCATCTGCCATAAATCCTCATTGCTGTGCTCTTGAAGCCTCCGCCCTTGCCTGCCTTCCCCAGGTGGGAATACAATTAGGTGCAGGGGCCATTTCATTCACTGCCACTGTCCGTCCACCGCAGTCATTCGTAAAAAAAAAAATGCTCTATCTGTCCCAGAGGAGAAAACAGCGGACTCTTGGGAAATTTAAAAAAAATGAGGAGAGAAGGAAAAAAAATGGAGAAGAGAACGGCAGAGAGACGAGCAAAATTGCTGTGGGAAAAATCTCCAGAGTTGTTGTCAGAGGAGATACAAACTTAGCCTCTGATGAGTGACAATGTTGTGGAAAATATGTATTGGAGACAAAGGCTTTGTCTCCTTCCTGTGCCTTTTCAATGAATTACACCTCTCCACCCCCTACCCCCAGCTTTTTAATTAAATGGCTGCAGCTCCATCTCTCTATCCGTAGCTCCCCATTACAGAGGCTAGATAAGGGATTGCTATCTGTAGCATGTTAAGAAAGGCTGCTGGGCAGCCAAGCCTCATGAAATTTGTCACAAGATCTCATTTTCCTCATTGCCAGACGTGATGCTTATAATTGATGTGGAGGCAGCAGTAATTTATTGGCCGTCCGCAATTATCATCCCCTTCTAGCAGGGGGATGTGACTGCAATTTATAAGTGTATGTGTGTGTTGTTGTGTGTCTGGGGTGGGGGTGGGAGGGTGTCATTGTATCGTATAAATTAACGCAAAAACATGTTTCTCCTTATCGAATGGTAAGTGTGTATGTGCGCGTTGGCTCCTTCAGAATGCAAATTAATGACAGACTCCATGTCATAAACAATATGGGGCCTGTAATGCAGCTATCTTCAGCTGAGGTGTCGAGGCTGTCAGTCCACCAGCTGGACTTTCACACTCAGCTGGAGGGGGGGCAGCCAAAACCCAGTGAGGTGTGTGGTGCTTTGGGGGTGTCACATATAGCGGGCTAACAGGGCAGAGTGCTGGTGCCACAACCCTTTGTCCACTGCCTCTCCTTATGTCTGTGTGGCTTCTTTTCACATAGAAAAAACAGAACGCCTTGGGCTACACTGTTAATAATGTGGCCTTCTGAATACTGAGAGCACCAGACTTAATTCAGTTAATCATTTAGTTTTGGATTTTAATCAGAAATATTTCTTTTTAACGTCTCACCTACATATTCAGAAAAGGAAAGGCACACATTGGGAACTGAAGTAATGGTGCACAAAAGAAAGCTTCTGCATGTCTGTGAACCATCCAAAATGTTAAGTGTATAGTTCAAGGGCATGTGAATCTTTCTTTGCTGTTCATACAGTTAGTCTGAAATAATCAGAAAAAGAAAAAAGAGGTTAGCCATGCCATTGCTTCTTTGTCCTATGCAGTTAATAATGTGAATTCACCAGGCTGTGTACTATAACCACTGTTGTCCACCAGCGGTAATGGTGGCTGGCGTTCTTGTTTTGTGTGGGTCAGCCTGTTTCCCTTCATGCACAGTGAACTCTTTTACAGAATAAATATAAAACCCTTTACTTATACCCAAATAGATATTACAGTTCATATCATTTTCATCTTTACGTTCCCTGAGATCACCAGCATTTTAGCTTTACACAACTACTGTCTCATGCTTTGCACTCTTTACATGTTATATATTTTATCTGCACAAATAGGAGGCTTAATGGTACACAGATTTTCCTGTTGCACAGCGGTGAGCTCCATGGTCAGAGTGGATTGCTGTCATGCCATGGCAGGGAAGAGAATGAGGGAGATGAGGGCTGTCACCAGTAGCCGCTCTGAGCATGCTCCGTCTGTCTAGGGGAATGGAATCTGTTTGTTTTGTCTACCTGCACGCCTGTTGTGTGCAGTTGCCAAATTAGACTTTCAAATCAAGAAACCAGTGGGAGACCAAGACTGTAGTTTTCTCCTTCCCTTTAATAATCATCCCTGTTTACTCTTCAGGGAGTCATCTTTATATATTTTTTTTCTTAAACGCGCCCTCTAAGCACGGAGAGTGCCTTTAATAAAGCAAGACGGCAGAGCGCCATTCCAACATGTGAATTGCACAGGAGAGAATTGAGAGATGGAAGCAATAGAGGAACACCGGAGGAGGCGGGGTGGGGGGCTGCTGCCGCTGCACCCTTCATGCTATTATCTTTATGGCATAGCAAAACATGCTTCAGGCAATCAGCATGAAATTGTTAATTGCTCAGCCCACTTGTGTGCCGCTCAGGGGACAGGGGCCTTCAGGAGGTCCGCGTCGAGCAAGCAGGGGCTGTCCGACCAACTGCCTGCGCATGTGGTCTCCCGCTTGACGCAAAACACTGTCCAACAAGCGTGTTGTCTTTTTTTAGTCACTGCAGAGGTGCAGTGGCAATCATCAGAGGCCCAGTCTGCATAGTGTATTTAAAAAATGATTACAGCTAGAATAGAATTTGTGCTTGTTGCAGTAGAGCAGGACATATTTAGCCTCTAATACGTGAACCGATGATTCTGTGTCATCATCCTGCCCATGTCTATATTCTTACATAAAGAGTTTGAGAATCTGTGGATCCTTTTAGAACCCAGCTAAAGATTTGTCTGTTTGGATAATAACGTCTGTTTTTGTGTATTTATTGCACAAGCTTAATTTTTCTATTGCTTTTTCTCCTGCTATGCTCTCTTTTAAACACTGTGTTGCATTTACTCTTAAGTATTGTACGGTGTTTAATAGCTTTTGTAAAACACTTAAAAAAAGAACACACACACACACAATATAGAGAAATTGTGTGCTTTGTATTTAGATACAAGTGTATATATATATATATTTTTAAAAAAATCTAGTTTAGTCTGTTATCATTTTGCCAGTGGCTCCAGGTCACTATTGTCTTTGTGTGTCAACCGATATGTGGTTGTTATTGTCCATGTAATATGTGATTCAGGCTGGTAACGCAGCTGTACAGGATAGTGTGAGTTACAGTTCAGAAATGAGGAAACCCTGGAAAAAAAAAACAGGCATTTTTTTGTGATTAGACACAAACTAAATGCGCTTCGCTCTTTTTTTCCTGTTCGCTAAATTTCTCCCACCTTTAAAAAGGTGGCTCCACTTAGCTCAGAAAGAGGATATGCAAGATATCTTCTCAAACTGAACACCACCCCTCCTGTTACATGCTCAGTTGGTACATAATGCCCCTCCTCCTTGGCTATCAGTTTTGTTCCTGTTGGAAGAGAGGGAGAAAGAGCAAGGTTACACAGGGCGTCATATTAATGGGGCCTGTCATGCGCGTTGATCGTCTTAGGCGTGGAGGAGGATGAGCGCTCAAAAGGTGTTGTCTTCAAATAGGATTTCTGCAAGTGAGACATCCTCGTTGGGTGATATCCCCCTCCGAGCGCCACTTTCTTATAGAATGATCTGTTATTAAGCAAATGAAGTGCTGTGGGCCCAACGGTAAATCCCTCCACTTTGTCATGGTGTGCTCTCAGTTATCGCACCCTACTCTCTCATTCATTCCTTATGTTCTACCCATTTCACCATGTTATGCCAGGGCACGGCAGTCTCGTATTTGAAGTCAGTCGTCCCTTTGGAGCACACAAGGCACAGAGAGGATTCCGAGTTGTAATCAATGGCTCCTTAAAAGGCACATTGATCTTAAATAAGAAAAAGGAAGTAGGCTTTTCCCCCTGAGTAGAATAAAGTAAAATAGGCAGACCTACTACAAATCTGCCATCACTCTCATATTTGTTTAAAAAGGGGGCTTGGAACACAACAGAACTAAATCTAAGTCTTAATGTGCTCAAATCCATTTATTCTTAGTCATAATGTCTTCAGAAGCACACTAATGCTAATTTTCTTTAAAATTTTAATCCACACTTACCCTGCTGGACTTTTCAATTGAAGCTCAGCAAGAATATCAAGTCACTGCTGCTACAGCACTTATGTCAGATCAGTTAAAATGTCTTTTTTCCAGTATTGTGTAGCTTGTATTTTGCACCTCTCATTTGTCAAAACACCCTAACATTAGTTCTGTCAATCTGCTGTTAAATGACCTCAACCGTAGGAACAATTAGGAAATCTTTTAATGAACTTTTGTTTGGCATGGGTCTTTTGTCTCGGCCATCCAGATACTTGATAGAGGAAAAAAGAAGGGCCGATTGTAAGGGGGTGGGGTAGACAGGGGAATGGCAACTGCTAGACAGGAATTGATTGCATTAATTGATATGCCAATATGTAAGCTTGTTACATCCACCATTGCTTAGGATGATGGCTAACAGGTCCGGCTGATCAATGGAACCAATAAAGGCTTCATCCATTAATGAGCAATGTGGTAATTAATGTTATCCCTAAACCAATTACCTCAGGCAGTGCATCTACAGGAAAGAACACCAAATTGTCCGACCAGGTTATCTCTGTCATACTCTTGGCAATATTCTCATGCAGTCTTTACTGTTCTGTGGCTGTGAGGCTGTCCCAGAGTTTTCACAGGCCATGGAAAAAAAGAATAATTGTGTGGTCTTTCAAGAGGCTATCAAACTAATCTAAAATATTTAAAACATTATGTTTAGTAAGAAAATTTACTTCACCTTTTTTGTCGTCTTTTCTTAGTTAGTTAGTGTTCTTACCTTATCCATCATGTCTTGTTTCTTTATATGGACATTCAACAGCTGAATCTTTGAGCCTTTTTGAAAGAAAAAAGTTTCATAACCTTTGGAATTAACAGGCTATTTCTTACAACTTGGGCATTTCTTCATCTAAAGCAAAGTTATGGACAAACACAGAACTAAAAACACACAGCCTGTTGTACTTTTCATGTCTTGAATACGCAACTGTAAATCTCTAGGTTTTCTCTAGTCTGTACTGTAAACAAAGGTGTTCAGAATCAGAGTAACATTTCAGATGCCTCTTCAGACATTCAAAGAATTAGTCGATACTGATGTTTTATGACTCATCCATTGGCCAGCAACTACAAAACCGTGCAATTATTAACTGTCTAACTGTGTGTGTGTGCGCGCACTGAGAATAATGCACATACACACAATATAGAATTTGTCTATATTGCATGTAAATGGCCACAAAAGCCTGATTTTCTTCATGGTTACAAAGAGCAAGACAAAGAGTGAAATAACAAACTGCAGCTCTCTCTGAAATACGCAGACTCTGTACATAAATATAAGCAGCAGTCTTACAAATCAATATTTTCTGAGTTATAAAGTAAGATTTTTCTTACCTGGAATGCCATACCTCATTCTTTGCTCATCATTGAATTAATCTCATATTTATTTGGCATAAATAAAACACGCTTTTGTACATTTTACTGCGTGGTTATTGTTCGGGAATAAAAAGAAAAAGTATAGTGGTTGGAAAAGTCTGACTTTAAAAACATCAAAGTGTTGAACAGGTCATTCATGCTGAAATGCCTTCTATTACTCATTTACAGTAAATGATTTTCACTCACTAAGCATTACATGGCTGCTACATCTGGCTTCAATTAATTATGGGGGGTTGTCCAAAAAGAATGCTAGTTGTGCCTTACAAGACTAAACAGTTACTGTAGCTTGTGATTTGTTATATATTAAATAGGTAAAATCAAAGTGTGAGAACTGTATACTGCAAGTGTAATGTCTGCATTCACAGCACTTGTTTACTTTTATGAACGCATAAATTGAAACTACCTAAAGTGATTTAACAAAACAAGAAGGAGAACTAAGTGTGAAATGATGACTTATTAGTTGGGACAAGCCCTTTAGACTAAAATCCTGTTTATGTAATGGGTGTTGCAGAAGTGCGGAAAGGCCCATCTGTCTCTCTGCCTATTATCTGAAGCCTTAATCGGGACTTACAGCAGGGCAGGGTAAATAAACAGTAAGTAAGTTGTCTTGGGTAGAGGAACGTCAATGCCTGCAACTTGCTCAAGCCTTTCCTCTGAATGGTTCTGTATTGACCCCTGAGGACCCCCCGAGAATTCCCTAATTGAAAATTAATATTGAATCAATGCCGCAGGCCATTTGCATATTGATTATAAACATCCAGGAAGGCACCAAGTATGTCTGGGATCAATAGGGCCCTTCTGCAGCAGGCCGAGTGCACTACATCACATGGCAGCTGCCTGCTCCTGAGGTTAATGACTGCTGCTTGTTAAGAAGCTCTTGTCAGGTAGAATCCAGCGGCAGGGTTTTTCTGCCAAAGCTGGCAGCAGGTGAACTGTAGAGGGAGGAAGAGGAGGTATACATGAAGGGGCGAAAGTGAGGTATTTAGGCATCCCCCCTTATGTTTTAGGCAATATAAAATCCAATACAAACGTCAAAAAAAAAAGTCTGACTTTAAATGCGTTAGCAACTTTTAAGTACCATTGTTGCCACTAAAGTTAACAGTCTGTTTGTGTACTCTGTTAGATGTATTTTTGGAGACTTGGCAACCTATTGTTGAACCCTGACCGCTCCATAAAACAGCCTATAAAATATGTGTGTGTTTGTACTGTATACGTGTGTGTGTGTGTGTGTGTGTGTGTGTGTGTGTGTGAGAGAGAGAGAGAATTGGGAAGGCAGGCTGATCAAAGATAACACAAACCATTTCCTGCCCCTAAAGGGAGAGAAAACAATATTAGGTAGATCAAAAAGGCCCCTTTTAATTTGAAATGAAACTTTCACAACATTACAAGACAAAGGAGACCCAGAATCTCCTACTTTAAGGCACCGATTAAGATTCAACACATGCATTCCTCTCCCAAACTCCCCATAATAGTTTCCACATGTTGAGGAGATGTTAAGAGGTGGAGGCAGGAGAGAAGGGAAGGGAGTGGAGACAATGGAATAAAAAGGGTTTGATGCAAATGGAGGAAGATGAAGAAAGAGATTTCCGTCAAACCACCTTCGCGGGTAAATTAAGCGTACGATCCCACAGAAACCTGACTGGCTGGTTTTGTGGTGATATTGAAGCTTGGTTAAACTAATGGAGCTCTCTAAAACCGGATGATTCCCTAAACCCACGGGAGACAGCAGACCTGGTGTGAAGCACATGTGAGAGCAGCTTATTCTCCAGTCTATGAAAGACAAGGTCTTGAATTAATGCTTCCATGCAGTTTATGTCCATTCTCTACTCGTGATCGCCCCCAACCCACACCCTGCACTGGGAGCTAGAGTCTGGGAGCTGAGAATGGAGTGCCGGGCCCAGAGAACCAGGCTGCATCTGATTGCTTCATTACAGGCCCTTTCATTGACTTGGTTGCACTGAACTGATGAACTGAGGCAGTGGACAAGGGCACATAATAGGAAGAAATGAATTCTTATCACAGCCTTCTCAGGAGGCCACTGGTCCTGACTCCTGGCAGGGGCCAGCAGAAGCCATGGCTGAATAAAAAGGAAGGGGCTTTATCTAGGCCCATTCAAAAGCCTGAAGCAGGATGTAGACTGCGGACATGATGGAGCTTTAGGAGCTGGATCAGTACACAGGAGAGGAACCACAAATCCACAGAGAACCATATTATTGTAGGGAGCTTGTTTTAATGATTAGTTTGGTGATTAGTGTTTGCTTTCTCCCAGTAACTGACACCCACGGCATAAAATTCTTTCACTTGTTTATTCCAGCAGTCCTCCAGAGGCAGACCTCTGCTAGTTAGAGTCCCGGCTTTAGGCTCCATAGCTGCACCCAAACGCCAACAACTGAGATGAATAATTAATTTTGTACCTTATTGGGCTATAACCCCTAACTCTCCAACCTCCAGCTAATGAGTGAGAAGAGTCTTCTGCAGCGAGGACAATAACAGCACCCATTATAAAAACAAGTGCAACACTAACAACCACACATGCATACAATAGAAATGCAAGATGTGGTATAGCACAGTATCAATTTAGCAGCAGGCCAGGTCTCTATAGTGAAGAGGTTATTAATCCCTGACCATGCCTTAAGAGGCTAGAGACTCACACAGACCCACAACTCAGACCTTCTCATTTCCATAGTTATATGCAGAGTCAGCGTTACGCTGCGGAGGAGGCGGGTAGGGAAACCCGATGTTTTACAAATGCCGCTCTGTGATCTTTAAGGGGCACCCACACAGGAAGTGAGCAGAAGCGATCTGCCAACCAGAAATCATAGAAAGTCAATGTCATTCAGCGACTTCAAGTGAGGACAGGCTCGCTGCCTGGTGGGCGAGTCCAGAGTTAAACTTTTCGACAACTTCGTGGAGAGTGACTGTCAATGAGAGCACCAGATACTGTTGAGTGACATATGAAAGTGTGGTAAATACATTAGTGGGTTATCTAAGCAAACGGAGTCTGGAATGTCCACTAGCGACCAGCTGTCAGATGAAAAGCGGTGCGCGATGAGTGAATTGCTTCCTCTGTGGATTCCCATTTAGATCCTCATAAAAGTTAAGTCACCTGACTTTATGCGATATTGTGTCATCGAAGTATTCGTCAAACTTGAATATTGGCGAAGTTGGCTGATAGCAGGTCAAGACATCTTCCTGCCCCCCCCTTCTCCCAGAAGGAAAAAATCATACCTGTTCTCCTGGCAGAAAATGGATACTAGGGAAAGCCATTTAACTCTCCTCCAATTCAGAATCCAAGGACATTTAAAATGACTGTTCTGTGACAGTGTTTGCTAAAGAACTGTCTTGTAGGCTATGGTCAGTCTGACAGCGCACATCCTAAACATCATTTGGCCTCAGTGATTGCTGCTGGGGTATTGCGGGTTTTCTTTTTTAGCATGTTACAAGAAAAGCATCAGACGCTACTAGTCACTCTGGTCATTTTAGAACAGCTGGCCCATGTTTTAGCCACATCATCAGTTTAATTTTTTTCCCTCTTTCCTGTCTCGTCTTCTCGCTCTCCTGTGGCTGAGCCAAAGATAACTGAGTAGCAGTGTTTGACTGTAATCACTCCAAGTCTCCTTCTCTGGAGAGCAGCACAGCGGGCAGCACAGATCCACCCTTCTAGGAGCTCTCAGCCCACTTTCTCAGTGCTATTGCATGTTCATGAAGAATCAGCCATTCCAACTTTGCATATGTAATGCATAAGCACACGCAAACACACCCATGCAAATTGTGTTTCTGTTCAGATAAATATATAGTGTAGTAATGCAGTTAGGAACACAGACCATCTGACCCTCTCAGAATTCATTCAAACTGAACCAGTAGCAGCAGCAGTCATTTGAATAAACTTTACAGTAAAGAAGCTTCCATCCAAGGTAAACTGTGTAGGCCTGTTCTGTCATTCCGAAACGTTGAATTTCGGATAAAATTGAAAGCCTAAAGCTGTTTGGCTTACTAAACAGAAACAGATTAATGTGAGCTAAACATACCAGTAAGATTAGAAGGACGAGTAGCTTAAATGATGGTTAAGTTAGTGCGTTGCATCTCATCAGCTGGCCACAGTTGTGTTTTGTAATTAAGGCTGTAAGGTGTGTTCATATTCAAATAAATAAAGAATGTTGCCTGCATTATGTGATTAATAAATTAATACATTACAGGAGGTGCATAAAGAAGCAACTAATTGCACAAGATGAGTCTTTCTCATTATGCTTTTGAGGGGAAATTTCATTATATGCTTCACAAGCCAGATGAAATCCTGTTTTTAAAGTATGCAAATAAGGATAATACCTTATGTTGGGAAAATCATATGAGTCATAACAAAGCATTTAAATAGACACAACGCTATGATTTTGTTGTCTAGTCTATAGCACAGTTTATAGAGCCTTCATTTATCCTCGTCTCACAGGAGCAGAACACGGTGGCATTGAGTATTTTAAGAGAAAAGTCGCATAACTCGTAGGAAGGTGCATTACCTGTGTAATAGGACTGAGCAGTTTCACTTTGTACTGAGAAATAACCATATGAAAATTTTCTGTGCGATAATTGCTAATCGCATATACAATATCGACATAGAAGGTTTATTACTTGCAAGATTTTGTGTATGTGCAATACAGCTTCCAAGATTAACATGCGGTCTCGTATTACCTAGTGCTACAAGCAAAGGAAAGAAATGCATCTCCCATCATTGTACTGCAAAGTTGGTAGATAATTTTGCACATAATTGCAGTGGAAAACAACCTGCCTATTAAGCATTTAATGGCAGTAATATAGAAAGCAATTACCGTTACTTTGCTGCTCACACTGAAAATAAAGATTTCTCTAAATTAAAAGGATCCTTAGACTACAGCTAAGGCTAATTGTGTGGGGTCTTGTGCAGGCATCTAGTTGTACATCATTTGTAAGGGCTAAATGCTGATCAGTTAGGAAGGCCTTTACACGCTGTGTCCTGAGTGTGTGTTTTTGGGACTGCTCTGCTGCCAGGGAGTCTGATAGCTCTTGAATTATTTATCTCTCAGGCTGCTGGACGGTAGTCACGGCGACCTAGGCCCCGTAGTGGTTGTCTGGCGACATCTCCCTTCAACAGTAGCCATTAACAGACAGGGTTTTGGGTGCTAATGAGCAGGGTGCAGTGTGCAAGGGACTGGAGTTTTCTTACCCTCAAACTCTTTCTAACATAAAGACTCGCTGCACGCTGAATAAAGACGTAGGAATGATTTACAAAGATGTGAGTGCAGAACTTTTTAATTAGGTAAAAAAAAAAGAGGCAGAAAAAGATTGGGGGAAAAAAGATAGGAACAACCACCCGTTTTCCTATTAAGGAGAAATGTCAAGCGCGGTGGTGAAGCAATAGTCTGTGTGCATCCCTTTGTTGTCCTCCCTGACATTGAAGGCTAATTTTTCATGGTTATTTGAACTGGAAAATGAAAGAGAGGTTTGTGATTATTTCCTATAAATGACAACACAATTGCATTACGCTTCAGTACAAACACAGAGAGGATATTGCCTTTTCATATTTCATGTGAAAGTAATGGATGGGCTATGCAAAGAGGAATAGAAAGAAAGACAAATGGTGAAAGAAAGCTCCCTATGTTTGATTTGTATTAGAAACTGAATGGATAGAGGTAGGGAAAGCTTTTTTCAATAAGTGATCGCACTCTTGTGGATGTTTTAAAGTGCCTGCGCAGCGTAATCATTGGTTTTCTTTAGCAATTAGCTTTGAGCAACCAGCTGGGTGGTTTTCGAGAGAACAAGTTACCCTGTGTATTCACTGTAATCTCTAGTAGAGAAATATAGATCAATGCTGAGCCCCCACACGGTGTCCCATGTATATCTGTACAGCTGCATGATGTAATAAATAAAAGTAAATGTAATAAATAGTAGGATAAAACTCCAGCACACCACCCTCCCCTTATCAACTATCATGAAAGATCTGAACTTAGCAGGCCGTTAAAGCCTTTGAGAGCAAACACACATCAATGATGGCCTATATTTTATATTTTAAATAAAATTGATTAGCAAAATTGGTATTCATAACCTTGTCAGATTCTGTTTTATCTCTGCGCACGCTTTCATAAACAAACAGACGGTCAAGCCCAGGGCGGTGGTTGGAGACAGGGAGGCAGAATGACCACAGAGGAGGAATGGCGAACCAGCCCACTCTAGAGGCGCATGCTGTGTTTGTGTACTTTAAGTTTCCAAAGATTGAAGAACTAGCAGGAAAGCCTCTGTCGGCAGGACTCATGTAAATAGGACCCATGTGGGAGCTCTAAGCCGGACTCCTAACACGCGCCGAGGTAGGGGCTACATACATCCAACCATGGCAACATTGATTTTCTGAGCTAATACCTCCACAGAACGGTCCACAGGCAGATGGAAGCACTACAAAGATATGCAAATGGTGCATTCGATAAATCGACAGACAGAGATCTTTTTCAGACAGTCCACTGTACCGGTCTGCAGTGCCTAAAAGGAGAGATAAACAGATAAGTACCTGTTAATGGACACACAAACACAAGTGTGTGCACTCAGACAAACATACAAGCACCTGCCCGTTACCTGGGAAAACTTAGATCGATAATAGAATTTCGTGTTAAGCAGAGGTGCTTCAGAAAAGCACATCAAATAAATGCTGGGACTAACCGTTGCTAGCTTTTAATATGAAAGTGCTATTTTTAATGTGGCACACAATATTTTTTAATTTCCAAGGTTTTTGCACTGTATCTTGTGTATAATAACAAAACAAACTGTGGGTATAGTCATATTCAGCACGCTTATTAGTCAGATATGAAACAAAAGCTGCTGGGTGTATGTCATATATAATAGATGTGGGCTGTCTTGTTAAGCCCAGCAGGCTGTATGTGGCTGTGTCTCTGTGGAGAATGGCTCTGAAGCTCACTGTACCTGGTAATTAAAGAGAGTTTGTGGCAAAAGCCAAACATCAGGAGAGATGAGCTATGAACAAAAGAGCTGTGACAGTTTCAGGTTATGTGATTTTTGTGTCCCTTTTTGCCAAATGAAAAATCAATACATTTTCCGGGTTATACATATTCAGAGTGTCCACCATGCTTCCGCCCTGATGGAGAAAGGGGCGGGGGACTGCGGGCTTGAGTGGGGGAGTCGCCTGTTCGCCTGTCATAACTGTACCATCGCATTTTCCAAGCCACTGGTGAATATTTCAGAGTTGATGTGATTGCCCTTCATGACAGCGGTGATGCTTTTTTTCCCCCCCTTTCTTTATTTAAGGCACCCCTTCAGCCACCCCCACACTCCGCATCAACCCACCCCGGTTCTGTTTGGTCCTTTTCAATAGCTGCAAATAGGTGAAGGCATTGTGGTGTGAGCTGGAGGAAAAAGAAAAAAAGATGCATTAATAAAAAGGAGGCTGATTTAAGAGGAGGCAGCGGTGGAAGACGATAAGCATAAATGCATGGTGGGGGGTGGCAGTCGCAGCTAGGCAGAGTAACTCTTTGTGCAGGACATTGTCCCTGAGGCAGAGTAGATGGAAGAGCACAGCCCAGTGATGCTTTTGCCCCCTATCCAGGCTTTTAGCCCTCTGTCCTAACAGGGAAAAGTACAGCCTGCATCTTCCATTGTGGACATAATATGTGTTGGTTAGTAACCGTCATTTTGGGCATTCAAGGAACCCAGTGGTGTGTGTGTGGGGGTGTGTGTGGGGGTGTATGTGTCAGATGGGGCAGAAGAGTGAGCAGTCCCTGAATGCTCAGTCCCTGTGTACCCACATTAACCCAGATCCTATTCTCCTTCATCACTCAAGAAAAACACAAAGAGAAAAGAAGTAGAGCAGCACTCACTTTATCCACTTTATTTGTAATGTATCTAAACATGCCATTATCATGAGAAGAACTTCTAATTAGTATGATTTCCCGTGAGATAACACTTTAGGGAAAATATTTAATACATTACGTGGTCTCAATAACATTTCCTAATTTACTTTCATACCGAAAGCACAAAAAGCAAATTTTGAGCCTTTTCATGCATTTTTCTGTTCTTTTTTTTTTTTTTTTTTTTCTGTTCTTTTTTCTGTTAGAAAACACTTTCGAAAAACCATGACCTGATTACCTGAAAATGGCCCAGGAGTTTGAAACGCAGGGTTTGGGGGTGGGTCAGATAAAATGCTCTGTGGAGGACCTATGGGCTGTTTTGATGAGCATGTACTAGGGAAGTTCTGGAAGGATGTAGGAGGGGTTGCTGTGATATAGCCGGAAGGCAGTATGAACTGTCACTCCTGTTTGTGATTAACTTGCTGTTTAAAGTTTCTTTAGTTGTTAGCTACCGATGTACCCCTCCTCCATCGCTCCTCCTTTCTGCTACCCCCCACCCCAGCCCTTCTTCCTCCTGCCCTCAGCCCTTTGGAGACACAAAGTATTCATTCACATTTAGATCCCGAGGTCACAGCAGGGCCAGCAGGGAGAGAGGCCAGCGAGTCCCCCCCCCCATAGACAGGTCAGGAATCTAACATGTAACTCTGACCAGCAGCGCTGAGCTAGCTTACTCTTGCTTCCATGTGAAAAGGAAAGTGTGTGGGAGAGGAGGAGTGAGAGCATGAGTGAGAAGAGTACAGGGACAGATGAGCTTTCATTTTGTGCACAGTGCTTGGTGTATTTTCTGGCTTTTACTACATTGATTCTTTCGTGGATTAATGTATATTTTGGTACACTGATCTATTTTTGAATGCATGGCTAAATTTTAAATGCATTTCATAACTGAGGTCTATATGACTCATTACAACTGAAATACTACACAGATATCAGTAAGAATATCTTGCAACTCACTTAAAAAGCAGTTGTTTTTTTTCCCCAGTATTGCATGTGTCCACATTTTAATTAAGCCCTATGTATTGTAGTGCAGAGGCCATTATGGTTACTGATAGTACCGTGTTGTGGTTTATTGGTCGTTCATGAGCAAAAGCCCCGCTTGTGTCTGACAGTGTTGTGGGCATGTTTTGCTCAGTTGTGGTTTTATGAGGTGTAGCTTCAGAGCTTCTGCAGTATGTGTTGAGAGGGGAGTTACGAGGGGTGGGAGTGTTTTCCTGTGTGTTGTGCTTTTTGGGGGGTTGGGGGGCGGTGTCTTGCGTATGGGGCACAGAGGTGCTGATATGAGGAGCGGACAATGCATGAAAGCCCTCAGCATGAGTCCTGTGTCTCATTGTCCCATGGTACCCTCCTGTCACTTTCATTTTGCGCCCTCTAGTCCAGAGTCAGGCTAACTTTGATATGAGGAAGGGGTGCAAGGGATGCTGGGGGAGCATGAGGGGGATTTTTAAAAGAAGGAGTAGGGGAGAAAGATAGAGTCTCTGAAGTGTGAAATAAGATTGCTTTTTATCCGACAGTGCAGCGCTAAAGAAAAGGAAGCTGTCCGGCTCTGGATAAAGCGGGGGAAGCACACCTCTCTGATTTACAGTGCAGTCCTGTGACACCTGGTTAAAATGATAACAACAGCCTCAATAATCATAATGAGAGTAATGAGAGCTTAGACGCACGGCTCCACACAAGAGCCCAGAGAGAAGCACAGCTCAGCCCTCGCTCCCAGTACTCGAGAGCCGGGGAGAGGGAGAAGCTGAGCTCTGCCCCCGCGCTGGTGCTCCATGACTTACGAAACCCAAGCGAGATAAATAAGACAGTGGAGTGACTGAGATGCTATATATGCAACTAAAAATGAGCAGACTGTCACTGCTGTTTGAGGAACACTGGAGCCGTTCTCAGGTAGGACTGGAATTCTGTACTTTAAGAAAGGCAGTTATCATCACAGCATTATATTCTGCTGAGGCCGAGGATGGAGGAGGAGCCTGACCTAGTGAAAGATATCTAGAGTGACTATTATTACTTGCTGCTGCTCTTCTCCACAGTCTGGGAAGAAATACTGGAAAGTGCAGTGGTTACCATCAATTATTTATTAGGCCGTTTGTGCTTGTCAGTCTGATTAGCATTAGTGTAATCACTGCTCTTCAGGGGAAAAGGAAGGCTGCTCTCTCTCATCTGAAGGTAATCTTGCCATTTTCAGTGTCTCATCTTCACCAGACAGCTTTTGCATAGCATCTGCTTTTGTCATCTCCACATATTTCTTCCCTTTCCCCTTCCCCATGTGTTTCTGTCTGTTGCTGCTCGGCCCCTATCCCCCCACCACCACCCTCCCCTCACCTCATTAATGTGTGTGTGAGCAAGTTGCTCTCTCCCAGCTTGTATAGAGTGACACCTATGGGTCTGATTAAGCCTCTGCACTCACTGGCAAAACACAAGAGAGGAAGACTGCTAAGCACCTACACGGTGTAGGAGTGTGTGCGTGCGTCTGTCTGTGAGGGAGCCCATGAACTGTCCCCACTGAGTGACTGGGAGAGCAAAGCTGATATTTTTCATGCTCAGAACAGATGAGTGTAATCTCTGTGTCGGCAATGGGTTTATTCAGCTTGCATGATTAGATTAATGGAACTGTTTCATATCATTGTATTAGGATGGTTAATGAAGACAATTAATTAGAAGACAACCTTCAGGCTATTGTCCTTTACATCTCTCAGATTTGGGTTAGAAATGGCCTGCTGCCATAGCTTTGAGTGTTTCTCCTAATCTATTTTCTGAGTTAATCTATGGCTACAGTTTTAGTGTCTCTTCCATTTGCATCCTACTCTTAGGCCACTCGTGACCTTTCATTAATTATAGCTGGCCCTAGCTTTAATCATTCTGTAATACTTGTTGTAGATGAGATGAGAAATGGGCAAAGCCATTTGCCACTTAAAGATGTAACGGTACTCTTGGAATTAAATGTCTGCATTTCTGCATAAATTATAAATGTCTTCTGTGTGCCAAAAGTGATATGATCATTAAATATCTAAAAAGAAAGTGTGAAAAACACGAGTGGGGAAAAGGAAAAAAATCAGTACCAGCGTGCGCATGTATAGCATGTGTGCAGGAAGTTGGGAGTAGGTGGGGCGGTTACAGAGAAGCTTAGCATTAGAATGCTGGCTGCCTATCAGAGAAATGTTTAAGCACAAAGTGTGTATTATTGTGTAGGTGGGGAATTAGTCTCACTACAAGTGTCACATAGCTAAGAAATGACACCTTGCCCCGTTTTTAAAGGTGAAAAAAATTTACCTGGGGATTATTTTGTAATCTGAGCACCTATGCAGCTGTACAGTATCCTAATTCGCAGACTGTTGTAGAGATTTATGCAGGTAGGAGTTATAGGATTTTGGGACTCTGCAGCAGATCTCTGTTTTTTGGGGGGGGAATGTTTAAGATCCAGCTCACCAGTACGGGATGGAATTCATAGAGTCCCTTGGAAACATAATAGAAACACAGTAATGCAACTTTTTTGTTGTTTTGAGGTTTTTTTGCAGCTGATTTTGATTAAATAAAAGCTTATTCTTAACTGTGCATTTGTGCTTAGAATAATAAAATATCACAGTTGATATAAGAACCCCCTTATGGTTTTGTAGCTATGGTGTATACTTAAGAGAACCGTAAAAGAAATGGCGTTAAATATAAATACGCGATGAAGAAACGTGGCAAAAGCTCCTTAAGCAACTACCCAAAAAAAGAGGAAAAATGTCATATAACAAAACGATAATTTTTTTCTAATGTATTTTCCAGTTATAAATATGACTGATTTGCATAAGGAATTTCAAAACCCATTCAGCAGAATAAATTAAGATCTTTCTGACTATTTTATTTGTGCGTCATTGTCATCAGTAAAGGAACAAGCCACATGGTTCGGAGATGTATGGTTATTAAGTGTGTCTCTAATAATGATACATAGTTTGAGTCGGAGAAATGTACCTGTTGTATATACAACATAGGCTCTGTTTCATAACTAACAGGCTAAACAGTGAGTGTTGGGGAAAATGTACTGTCATAAAAATGGTTTTGGCTGTGGGTACTCATGTGGTGAGCTTAGATTAGATGTGTGATGACTCCAGGGCTGAATACTTGAACAGGATATTTCAGTAGCTGTTGTAGCTTTGTCAATATATCAATAGCTCATAGAGTAGAGACCTATGCATGAAAGCATTTTCAAAAGAGCATTTAAGTACATTTGCTGAGAATTAGCTGACTTGTATAATAACTGATAGGGCCTATTGACTGCGGCCTAGTTTACTGTTGTCAAATCAATGCTATTCCATGCAAGTCACACTACTTTTAAACAAACTTAACAGGCAAAGGGGATGTTCAGGGGGCACTGGAGGGAAATAAACAAGATTGATGCCCTTTTTATTATCTGTTTTTGCTATCTTTTCCTCTGTGTGTTACTTACAAATGGCGTTATTGGATATCCATTGTTTGGACTTCGATGCTCTAAATGGCCTGATATATCGAGCTGAGGCTTTTAAGGTGGTTACAGGGGATTTCTGCCTTTGACTTGGCATAAAAATAAAATGAATTGTGGCTCTGAAAGTTTTAAATATTTATGATTTATTTTTTTTTGCTATAGTGGGATAGCAGAAGTGAAATGAGGTTTGTATTGGTAAGTAACCTAACAGATTGCAGCAAGCGCGTGTGTGCGCGCGCGTGCATGTGTGTGCGTTATGAAAGGAAGCAAATGGGGGTCTTTTTCTTGAACTATACTGCTCAATTATTTTTCCATCTGGCCATTTGCACCCATGTGCTTGCTTTTAGTTTTATCTACACATTAAACAGAGAATTTTGCTTGTGTCTTTTGTTTTGAATACATACACACAACAATAGCAATAAAAAGAAAGAGTGGATATTCGACTTTCCTCCCCCCTTATAATTCAGCTCTGATATTTATTTATTTTTTATTCAAGTTGGAATTATTTTTTAACAGAGATAATCAGACAGCATAGGACAGAAAGCAGATTCTGCCCTCTTTGTCTGCTAGCCTTGCAACTGTGTGTCAGCAAATGTAATTGTTGCAAGCTCCTATAGAAAAAAAACGCTACCGCCCCTTTAAGTGCTTCCACCAATTCTGATGGCGTGGTGATTTACATATCCCGTTCTCCCTCCCCCTTCAGGAGAGCTGAGCGAGGATGTGGAGGCTGCTAGTGAGACCACCACAGACCAGGAGGACCAAACCAAAGACAGAGAAAGTGGGGGGGAGAAGGAGCTCACCAAAGGGACAGGTAAGGCTCATATTTACACACATTTAGGGACTACTACTCACATGATTCACGTGGCCATGCAGCTGAACATTGCTAAACAACATGCCTTTTGCCAAATTAAATTAAACATATTTTAACAAAGGTTTCAAAGCCTTTCTAAGCATTGAACATACTCTCAAAACTCCCTAATCTAGTTTTTAAAGGCTGCTCTTTCATGCTGCATGTTCCCAGGCATCTCATCAGCTACAGTTAGAATAAGCTGTCAATTTAAGTAATAAGTTCAGGTAACATGTGACCCATGTTTTGTCTTTGATCAGTGGGTGATGTGAAGAGCAGGGCCCGCATGTGTAATTCCCAGTGTGCCATGTGCACACACACATACACTTGAATAGCACTGCCCCCTTCTCAAATTTGCTGTACACACAGAAGAACATTGACACCACTTACCTGTGTTTTGCCTTATCAGATCAGGATGGTTTTATCTCTGGTCCTCTTTATTGATAGGTGCTGGCTCCTAAGCAGGGGGCTGGGTTTAGTGTGAGGGGAGGAGCTTTGGGCCTCAGCACTCTCTGATCAGGGGCAGGTTGCATTTATCTGCTAACTTTTCAAGATGCATTGGATGTTCTACTATAACAAATGTTTTCACATCAGAGGGCATTACTAGTGTAAATACAGTTCACGATAATGCATGTGCTTTTATTTACTTACCTACTTATTTATTTAGTCGGACCACCAGTGATCATGCCGCATACTGAAAACAGCATTGAACCCTAAACTTTCCATCATGTAGAACTTGTGGTATAGTTGGAGGGATTTCTGGGAAGCACTATATTATTTTGACAGATTATTGACCATAACAGATGATAGCACTCATAACAGAAGAAGTTTATGTTATTGTAGCGGTTTTGATTTTTGTTTTTTTAGTGCTGCAACTGGAAGAAATAGTTTACTGCTGAAAGTTACTGTAGCTGTACTGAATGCACTGCTATAGGTGCTGAATTAATGACACTTGGAGTGTGTGTGGAATTAGATTGGTTGAAATAAGAAATGACCGAAACACTGTCTCAAACACAAGTTTAATGACGAACAAGCTTAATGTAAAACTACACCCCCCATAGCGCGTTCTGTATGTGCATCACTGCATCTAATTATATATGAAAAGCTCTTTTTACTGATTCTGCTCCGGTTCCTGAGAAGAAAAAAAAAATGGCCCGAGTTTTCTTTTTTATGCCCAGTTTATTTCACTTTACTCGTCTGTGTTCGGAAAACAAGGCTGGCAGTCAAGACATCTCCTATTGAATAGAGAGATTTCTCATAATCGTGACACTGAGCAGTAACGGGCTTGGATAGATGCTTTTCACTTGTCTAACTTCTTGTGTTACTCCAGGATGTTTTGATTTACACTAGTCAGGTTAAAAGCTGGAAAACAATTCAGACCTTTTGCATACCTAAGTTTTTATAAGGTGCAGCAAAAAAAAAAGAAAAAGAAAAAGAAAAAAAAACTCATCACAGTGTTTGAAGCCCAGGCTTTGTAAAATGTCTTTGATATTCGAACTTCTATTTTAAATGAGGCTGAGTTGTTTGTGCTCTTTGAAAGGGCGACACTCTTCTTTGATGGAAGAAATAATGATATGCATGCCTGACTGAATATGGCTAAAAGTATGTTTTAGCACATCAAAATAAAGCACTTTAAAAAGCATTAAAATGAGCTGGCCGATTAATAATTCACTCATACCTGTGGTGCACAGGAAGACGACTCCTCGCATTAGGATTCCTCCTTTTTGAAAGGCATGCAATTTGATACAAGCATATTCAGTTCCTTTCCTCCCCTCTGTCAGTCGCTAATCACCAAATAAGTGTGTTTCTGTGTTTTCACAAAGGAAATATGTGCTTGCATATGAAAAATTTACAGCTTCCCAGCAGCTTATTAGAAACGCTTAGTTAAAAATAGCATTGCATTAGGGAACCAGGTCTGAGGTTCTGTTTGATGTCAGTGAAAAGGTGGGTGGGTAGATTGGGATGCTGGGTTCAAGGCTGTGTTGTCAGCAAAAGGTAGACAGCTGTAGTTTAATGGAAGGGTCTCTTTTTGTGCTTCAAACTTTTTGTGATTGATGAATACAATGCCCATTCAAAGCGTGTGCAGAAAACCTATCTTGTTGGGCGGGGGGGGGCGCGAGGAAGACCTCAGAATGCATTTGGTAAACACGGGAGCTCTTGTTTGGGCTGGTGATTGTCTAAAAATGTTGTACGCAAGGGGGTGTATATGTTAAAATACGGCGTATGAGCATCTTGGCCAACCTGTTATTTATATGAAAGGTGCTCAGTCTCCCACTGTCTGAAGCTGAGCTGTTTCTAAAGTCCATCATTAGAACTACTGAAGTATTTCTTCTCATCGTTGTCATGTAGCTGTTGGAACAGAGCACAACATTGTTCCCTTACAAATGACAGTCACTGTCAGACAGACGGCATTAGCGAGCACAGAAAAAAGGCTTCCTCCTTTTTAAAGCCTCTGTCAATCTTATTTTTTCTTTCTTGTTCCACAGCTCCTCAGTATTCATTAAAATCATTTAGAGGTACATCAGAAGCCTTTGTAAAATGCATATGTATTCGGCATGTCATCTCTTGAAAGATGCCTTCATTATTCTGGTGTTTTATTTATTTATTTATTTATTGCAGAGATAATTCATATATGTGCACGTGAATGCACATATGTAAATGCCATATGCTCGCGAACTCTGCATACATGGGGCAACTTTTAATGATTAAACAACTGACTGTTGATCGTGCACAGAAATAATGCACATTTCAAAGTAAATCCAATTAATACATTTAAAATATATATATATATATATATATATATATATATATAAAAAATCTATATAAAAAATTTTTTTTTTTTTTTTTTTTTTTCAATATAATGTTCACATTGGTGCCAGCTTCAACTGAATCATCTGGCATGATTAGTAATTCAGAGGGTCATTTTTAATGCCAGGTATGAAATATGTATAAATGGATAGCCATGAGCCTCTTTCCTCTCTGTCTCTCCACACTTTCTTCACCTAGCTGAGACAGCACGAGCTAAAGGAAAGAGCTTCTGCATAGGAATGGTATCCTTACCTTCATTAAAGCAGGTGGTGTATTTATGCAGCAGCTGAATGTATAGGAATGCAGCAGGGCGGGAGGGTGGCAAGTATAGGGGAGACCGAAAGATGAAGAGAGCATGAAGGTGGGTGCAGGGTGGGGATTGGGGGGTGATAATACACCGGCAGACTTAGACACAATGTGGTTTGACAAATTTAACATAAATGTATGGGCAGGGCTGTGTCAAAGTGTGTGTGTGTGTGTGTGTGTGTGTGTGTGTGTGTGTGTGTTTGAGGGAAGGTGAGAGGGGTAGAAAAATAGATAATTCTGTCAATTCTGGGACAGTCTTCGAAAAAAAACTCTGCTTGATAATATTTTATTCTTCATATCTGCGCTTAAAAAAGTTTATAGGAGCCGGAGCAAGGTGGTGAAGGCAAGGGGTAAAAAAACTATTTCAGCTGGATCATCCACATGCAAATACCTGTGACACAGAGAGCAGACACGCCTATGAAGGAAATGTTGAGCATGGAGATACACTGCACTTATTGCATTATATTGACATTTTGTAACCCATCGTTTGAAAAATTCTGGTTAATTCAGATAATTTAATGAAATTTTTGAATATATATATATATATATTAATGTTTTCCTCAAACTTTCATCCTTGTCATCATTTTTAACAAGTGATGAATGAAATCTTGAATCTGTAAGTATTTGCTGACATTCTTCTAAATTCTTTATTTCTCTTAACAAAGAGCCCAGTGAGTGATTTTGACACAGTTTATTGGAGCATTAATTAAAGGTGACATACAGGTTCCTACCAATTTGAACTTTCGCACGCTGTTTTTACACTACATTTGTACAAATAGTCACGGTATTTTACCACTTCATGATGCCCAAAAACCTACTTACTCGACTAGAAGCAACTCAGACATTAGTTTGTGCCTTTCTCTGTAGCATGTGCCAATCCTGTGTCATTTTTTTATCCTTAATGCTTCTCCAGCCAGTTTTCTCACATATGTGTTAAAAAAAATTGCTCAAGCATTCTCAGTTAAACATTGACATTAAACCTGTGAAATCTGTCAAAACAAAGACTAAGCCGCTAGAGTTTCCTGTAATATGCATTTGTAAGTGCTTGAATCTGTGTGCGTTTTGAGCTCCGCATCCACCTGTTTTTATGTAAATGTGCAGCATGTGCGTGTGCACTCAGCTCTGCTGTGCGTAAGAGAAGCAGATGTTGTGTTCTGCACCGAGGCTGCTGCATTTGATCTGTATAATGAACTAGATGATTAGCATCCCCTAGACGCGGCACTGTGGCATTGCAGTCTGCTCTTCTTTTTTCTTCTTTTTTTATTGAGCTCCATATAATGCTGTTAGTCTTGTGCTGTTGCTGCCTCACAAACAGACATACTAAACGTTATGAATTGTTTCCCAAATAACACTGGAAACACATAGACTTAATGCTGGCTGTGGTTGAAAGTTGAAATTGCAGCCTTATGGTTAGTTGCAATCAAATTACTCACGTTTATGTTATTGTTACTCCAAACTGTGAGACGTTCAGTGCGGTGGTGATTTGTTATTGCTTTTAAACCTTGAGTAGCATGAGAAATCAGGAGACAGAGCAGCGGAAATGTTTACATATTCATAGCACATCCTTTCAGTGTTTGTCATCCCTGAAATTATAATTCCTTTTGTCTTTGAAGATAATAGGCCATAAATTGTCCTTGTTTGTGAGCCACCTCCCTGAAAGCTCAGTGTTTATGAGTTTTACCACTGGCTGTCTAATAGCCAAGCAGTACTGTGTCATTTAAAGGTGAACAACTCGTCATCCAGTTGTGCAGTGGTCTATAGATGAAAAGAGTTGCCGCTAATTAGCATCTCCTCTCAATTTAGACTGCACAACGCATGCTATTCTCACTCCTTCTTATACAGTTTGTTATAAGAGGGACTTTGTTTTGTTTTGTAAATGAAGAATGGTTTTATATATAAATCCAGGTGTAGCCTCAATGTCAGGTTTTTGTCGAAGGTCCCTCTGTCTCTCTCTTTTTCTTTTTTTTATTAATGCAGAATAATTATCTCGGAAATATAAGGTGAGATGGAACACTGCCCTTTATTGCTCTGTGCTCTGACGGGGGCCGTAGATTAAAAAACCAGGATAGAAATGGGGAAAGAGAAAAGACAATATTCAGGTATTGTTTGCATAGCGGTGAAAGAAAATGACTTGTAGCATGGGGAGTTGAATCATCTCCATATTAATGGCCAACTTGCTGAGGGAATAGAGGTGAGGATTTTCTGCGGTGCAAGAGGCAGAGAGCGGCGGGTGCATGAAGGTCCCGGCACTGTGAAGGTGAAAGGTTTCTGGGTGCTGGGGATCAGAAGAAACGGTGTTCGGCAAGAATCATTGAGTTTCACTATGCTGAGGAAATTGTCGACTGAGCTTAAGTTTAAAATGATTGGCAGACTCTGGCTGTTCCGGGCAAAGTGACAGTAAAGTTATATGACCTTGTTGGCATGGGCAGAATGGATAATAGGCTATGTTTTTTTATAACTGCTGCCTAAAACTGATGGCGAGAGAGGAGCTATGGTAATGGGAGAGGCTCTAGACATGATGTGGAGCTCGTCTCATTCCTCTCCTAAACACAAGAAACATTTTTCCTGTCTCCGACATCCTTACATACTGTTTACTGTAACTCACATTTTAGAATATGGATAACCTTTCACAAGGACAAAGATTAATGGCAGCTGTGATTGCACTCTTGCAAGAATTCAATGGCAGATGACCTGTTGTGGTTAATTTAGTCTGTGCTGTGTCAGTCACTCTGTCCGGCAGCCATCTTTTTTTTTTTTTTTTTCCCCCTTGAAAGCACAACAAGGCTGTGATTGCTCCTGAGACTGGTGTAGTGTGCTGACAGCCCCTTTGCTGCTTGAATAATACAGTCCAGCTATGGGGGAAAGACAAGGTGCCAAAGTCCAATTCACTTACGGGACTCGACAGCACAAAAGCCTCTGGTTTACGGAAAAGGGGCATGAATTAATAATCACCTAATTGACTCTTAGTTTTTTTTTTTCTCTACTCTTGCTCTGGCTTTTGTGCTTTCAGACAAAAGCCCACTCTATGTATCTGTCAGAAGACGTTTGCTGCGGATGGGGGCACTGTGCCTAGAGACTGGGCAGAAGAGGTCAGGTTGGCAGGCAGACTCTCGGGTCACTGGCAGACGTGGACACTCTAGTTTTCTCTGTGTGAACAGGATGGACACTGATGATCTGAACGAACGCTGAGGTTGCATAAACGCACTGTAGTTTTAGGAGCTTTTAAAGCTTTTTACAGCTTTTAGAAGTTCCACCACAAGACATAGAGGGCCCAGTAATGAAGATGTAGCTCCACGACTGACTTTTTGTAATGACTGCAGTATTATCCTAGATGGAAATTTAGTTGGGGTTTTTTTTTTCTGTGCTCTTATACCTACTATTTTAATACCACAAAGTAACACTAGACTTTACCTTCAACTGCCAGCTCCTTCTGACATCAGTAACATATCTCACCATGGACTGTAAATGCTCCATCGGGAGGCAATGTTTCGGTCATTAGTTCGGATCACCTGTTCACACTGCAGATACGTGTGTCACATGTGTGGGCTTCGGACAACAGTGTCCAATCTAACACGTCAGACTATACATGACCAAAAAAAAAGTTTTATCTCTATTTCATACTAGTTTGTCAATGTTTCGCTCATTTTTTTTTCCATCACCCTTGAAGAGAAAAAAATCTGATACAGTAGTTGGATGTTAGTCACGGTGCCCGTGAAGGTGTTGGGGTGTACTAGTCTTAAGAGAATGCTATTGATTTATGGAGTCCTAACTGGCCGTGACGAGAGACTGCATCACAGTAAGCCTCCCCTGCCCTCCATCTGTCCTGCTCTCACTTTTACACACTCATGAACATAAAGCACCTGAACTAGAAAGCGGCTGTGCTTTCAACATAAACTGCCACTTGTTTCACCACTCCGGTGCTAATTGAGCAATTAATGAAAGCAATGTGAAAGTGGAATTGACTTAGTTATGTTTGTCCTCTTAATGATAAGAGGGGGATGAATGCATGATACTTTGTCCCTGCTTACTTGCTGTACTGTATGTATGTGCTTTGCTGCTAAGTTAACTGCTCTTAATGCTCGCGTGAGATTTTTTTTTTTCACACTTTCGAACTCTCCCTCAGTTAAAGAAGTTGGGTAATTCTCTGGGAATTTCAATTACATTATTATCTAAATTGTAAGAGTTGTTTTTATGTTTCTTTATCTGTCCTTGAGAAAAGTTATCTTGACGTATGAAAATTATGGTGGAATGCCAAGGAGCTGCCTATTGTATTAGGCCTTGGTGCAGAAATGGTGTTTATAAAATATGACATGCAGTGCTGTAGGAAATATAGATAGATGTGTGTCCTTAAGGAAAAAGTATTACTATTAAATAAAATTATGAAGCCATTTCCTAAAATGTTGGGGTGCTGTGTAAAAAGGTTTATTTTAATTGAAAATAGTACAAAAGACAGTTTTTAAAAAATATTTTTATGCTTATTTAAAATTTGATGCCAGTGGGTTTGCTAAAAATATAGATAATTGAAATGTGAAGGTGACCGGAGACCATCACCCCCTTTTTTTTCTTCTTCTTTTTTCTCCTCGAGAGATGAGTTCAGGGGAAGTAGGAGTAGACTGAAGTGGAGTTGAGGATGAATTGGTGAGGACAGTGCCATGACTGAGAGGTTAATGTCAGGGAATGGGAGGTTCCTTTTGTTTAACATTCCCTTTGTTTATTGGCGGATGTGTTTAATAGGATTGACTGTGACTGGACCCTAATAGGGTCTCCTTTGCTGATCCCGGTGTCTCTGGGAGATCTTGCAGCCTGCTCTGGCCAAAACCAGGTCCCCCACTGGGTAATCAGCTCAACTGCCCTCGTCCTGATTGGAGCTGACATTTTAATGTCTGGAGCAGGAGCGTGGTCAGCCCTGCTTAACCTGACCCCCTGCCAAACTGACCCTCCCCTACCAATGCCCTCTGTTCTCAATTTGCCCTTCCAGGACTGTACAAATCAGGGCAAATTTAACTCTTTATGGGCTTGTTAGGGGTTCAGCGAGACAACTCCGATACTTTCACCATGAATTCTTTCCACTGGTGACAAAGTGGGGTGCGACTGCAGCTCCCCCTGTACAGGCTCTATGTGGATTTAGCTCCTCTCTGAGCCCACGCTAAACCGCTCGACTACAGTCGTGACTCTCTGTGCATCACCTCTAGTTTCTCCTTTCCTTCATGAAGTGAAGTAGTCTAAAGTGGTTTGCAGGCGATGTTGTGTGAGGCCTTGCTGTACAGAAATTGTATTTTGGTGATATTAGCGTTGTTTGCATTCAAAGTTTATATATGGATAGATAGGATTGCAGTGGAAATCACATGACATTTCCATACACCAACACGGAACAATCCAAAAACATACAATACATAAAAACATACAATACAGACAGACATTTTCATTGCGCCTTAGGGATGTTTTGGCGAGACTGTTTGGACCTATTTTTGTTGAGGGGAAAAAAAGGGCAATAGCACCGTGGAGATGGCAGCACTTTAAAAGAGGAGGAAAGCAGATGCCTGTCGCCACTCGCAATAGTGTTTGCTTTGCTCTTAACACGGTCCCGATAAATGCATTCTAGACTTGGTAATGCAGTTCGCAACAATTTACTGTCTGTTGTTACTGTCTTTGTGTTTGGCTCGGAGGCATTTCCAAAACAACCAACAAGCCAACTTTGAACCAACATTCAAAGTAAATCCAAAGAATGCAGTAAGAAGAATTGCCAACCAATTCAGAATGGCTGTAGCACATTTTGTGAGCACCAAAGTGTAGTTTTAGCTTGTAAACATACTTAGGTATGACTAATCATCAGTCTCATGCTGTCATTGTATCTAGCGGCAGGTTTTTTGTTTGGTTTTTTTTATCTTTGAAAGCTTTTTTGTTAAATGAGAGCTTGTTATCGTATGCATCTGAACTTTGGGCGTAGTATCAGGATTTTGTCAATGCTTTAAGAAAAGGTTTTCCAATGTTGCTGCTCCATTTTCCTCTTTGTCACAGACTAATCGCGCAACCTACAATGCACTGAAGACATTTGGTAGCAGAAATACAAAAAATCTTATTGGAACAAAACAGCTGATAAGATTTCCCGGCTTTGCCAAGCTGTAGAAATTGCTTGATTGAAATCTTCCATAAAACGGTGTGATCACTCCTTAAATACATTTTCATTTGAGGCAAAACTGTGACTTAATGGATAGGTACCTGAATTAAAACTCCCACCTCAGCTCTCTCTATGCAGTTTGTCTATGAAAGCGCAAAAAGTATAGTTTAAGCCAAAAAAGATAAACGTGTTATTTTCTTGTTGCACTTGTTTTTTCACTATCCAAATATTGCAAAATTAAAGCCATATAATAAAAATCATACTATAATATATATTTTGCATTGCCTCAAATTTGATAGTCACATGTATGTTGCACATGAGCTCTCATGGACTGAAGCGTAATCACAGAAAGAGTCAATGTTTAGAGTAGTTTAATACTGATTTGGATCATCAGCCTTCTCTCTGTGGAAGAAAGACTTTGTATGTCTTGTCTCAGGTTTTGAACCTCATATGGACTGAAATTGTGGGGGTATGAAACCTAAATCTGCAACCTGCAGAAAGCTAATATTTTTATTAGCACTTTCCGGTGTTGTATAATATTCTTACAAGCCAACACTGAAGGAGACATTTATCGCTCAGCAGCAGCAGCAGCAGCAGCAGCAGATTTGAAAGACAAAATGTGAATAATTTTTGTTGTAACAACAACCCCTCTGCTCATTTACCATAAAATGCACTTATAGTATAATTAAAAACTCTCCTCCCTGTTTGCGTGTCTTTGTGAATGTGTCTCTCTTCAGCTTTGTCCGGCCACTTGGAACGGCACCAGTCAGGTTCACCAATTCCTTCCAAAAGGCCCTCTTCACGGTCAGAGGCCTCAGATAGCCCACTCTCTTCGAAACGACCCAGGACAGCTGAGAAGGGTGCTGCGGAGCAGGTGAGAGTTCCACACCACAGTATTTTGTGAATATTGATGCCCTCAGATGTTCATAAAACTATTTTTCAGACTTTGAATTAGAGGTTTCTTGCTAAAGGTTATATCATCCTTAATTACCAAGCCCTCATTAAAGTCTAAAACTTGCACATCATTTAAAAAAAGTACAAAAATATACTAATAATTTTCAGTTGGTTATCTCACCAACCTCTTTTATATTATGCAGAAATCTTCTTTTCAAATATACTCAAAATTATATTAGGCTTCCTGCTGCAGTTGTGCTGCTAATTGTGTATAAGGTGGAAAATCAATATAGTATTTGACAGATGAGAGCACTTTGAAGTGGGTGCCAGGACTCAGTGGTGCTTGGTATTACACACTTGTCTGTGATCAGAGGGATCTGCCTGCTTCAGGGAAGAGGCCCCCACTCTATCCCTGATCCACCGCTTCTCTTCAAGCAGGCCCACCATGATCAGTGCACCCATTTCACCCCATTAACTCTTTGTGGATCTGTGTTTCCTCTCCTCTTGCCTCCCTGTCTCTCTTCCTCTGTTCTGTCTTTACTTTCACCCAGATGTACCAGTGCCCGTACTGCAAGTTTACCAACACGGATCTGAATCGCCTCAGAATGCACGTGATGACACAGCACTCTGTCCAGCCCATGTTACGTTGCCCGTTGTGCCAGGACATGCTCAACAACAAGATCCACCTGCAGTTTCACCTCACACATCTCCACAGCGTGGCACCCGACTGCGTTGATAAGCTCATTGCCACAGTGAGTTCTGTATTCGGTGTATTTTGCATGTGGTTGGACACAGCAGGGGTTTATTACCATGTCTCTCCTTGTTTCAATAATCTTTATTTTTCCAGGTATATTGAAATTGGCTTCTCTTTTGTTAGGGTGGCATTCATTAGCTTGACTATAGGAGTGTTTTTTATTACTCTGGTCATTTAGCATTTAGCTCTGCCATAGCATTAGCATACAAGTTTACTACAGCAGCTGAGAAAAATAAGTGGATGAAAAACAAATGTCCTTCCAACTTTCACAAGCTTTATTGCATGTATAGCACCTAATTTTATTCCAGTTTTCTATCCACACAGACCAATCTCTTGGAGTGTTATTATCTCCACATTCTTTTATACTTAGTGGTGAAGGCAAGAAAGCAACCACTAATCAAAGCTCTTGGTCGAGAGTATTGCTACCTACTTATATCATGGCCAGTCAGAGGACAAGCAGTGTCAGGTGAAGGACTGTGGTAAGGATTCATTATTGTCAAAAAGAATAGCAGCTCACTGCTAATGAATCCCCTTCCACTGAAATGCCTCTGTATCTGTGTCAGTCTTGCCCTCACTGCTCTAAATTGCGAGCACTCAGTCAACACAAAGAATGCTGTTAATTGTGTAATGGCTACAGGCAATCCCATTGGCTTGCTGCAAATCATCAAACCTTTTAAGATGCATACTTTTCTTCTGTTTTTTTTTCCTTTTCTTCTTCATTGTCTTAATGTACCCATCATCAGAAAGGCTTTTCCAGCTCTCTTCTAATCAAAGTCATCTGGGGAGGGGAGCTTGTAATCGGTTTTTGTGTTTTTTAATCATTTCAAGATGAGCGGGTCTCTTAGCTCGCAGTTCATTTATTAGTTCACTGACATTATTGCCATGTCTATGATCACCTGTGTGCCAGTCAAAACAAGGCCTTTTGCAATTTGTGGTGAAACAAATGTGACACTGCTTAATCAAAATATAATGAACAGTCAAACCACTTCATGGAATTTTAATAAAACCAACTGAAATGTTGTTATTCACCACTAATCTGACTAAATTACAGCTTATGGAGTTCTTTTTGTTTTTGTTTTGTTTTGTTTTTTTAAGTGCAAGTGTGCACCCTCAGTAATATCAGAGAAAAGATTTGGCTGGTTTGTGCCATGAGCCCTGCGATCCTCACCTGCTGCAGTGCACTGGTACATACTTTTGTACCTATGCAAAAATTTCCTCGCATCTTTTAATGCTCATCAAGGAGAAATAAAATTTTATTATCCCCGTTTTTATGTAAATCACTGAGCAAACCTTTTTTTCTCTTCTATCTTGTGAAGCTAAATAGCTTGCTGGACAATCAGCGAATAAAACATTGCTCTGTCTGCTGCCTAACCATCTTCATCTCCCATCCAGAAAGTAAATGGCAAGCACATTAGTATGGTAGACGGCAGTATTTATTTCTTTTATAGAGGTAGTAATGTACTGAACCACTACAAGAAGAGATAGAACAGAGGTAATATAACACACATTAAAGCCAGCACCTTTTTATAACTAGTGAATGCAGATAGAAAGGTACTTTATCTTTTTCACATGTCTACTGAGAGGAGCCTGATTAATTTTGAAATAGGTGACTTTTATTTCTTGCCAAGCATGCATAATGATGCATTCACTCTAACAACCTTCATCCCTTCGTCCACTTATCGTCTTTCCTTTCCTTTCAGTTAATTTCCTTTCTTTTGCACGTCTGTCATGCTTTTCCTTGACATTCAGTGGATGGATGGATGGATGGATGGATGGATGGATGGATGGATAGATAGATGTAAAGAGATGATAGATAGAAAACTATATGTATAATATATACATACTCCTCCAATCCTCCCTCTCTGATTTTATGTCTCATTTTCTGTCTGTGGAAGATAGGGGTAATGAAAATAATTGTGCTTCATTAATTCGGAGTCTGACTGGATGATAGCCATTTTGAACTATGTTTGGCAATTAGGCTGTCCAAATTAAAAGTGACCTTGGGATACTCTGCTCTTGCCTCTAATCGGCTAATGAAGCAGTTGTCTAGAAACAGTCCACTTTGTAATGTAAATTTTTTTTAAGCGTTTCCATGCTGGTTGCACTAATTTTCTATGTTTAATTTTTAAGAAATAAAGAGGTAACACAAACAAAGACGGGAATATTGTGGATGTCTTCTGGTAAATGTGTGACCACACTTGTCATATAGTATTTGACTTTGGGATATAAAGGATTACACCAGACCTCAAATATCTTGTTGCTTCAGGGCAGATTCTGCTCTATTTCGATCTCACCCAGAGGTTATATGACATGCTACGGTACTTTCAGTTTTGTTCTCACTGTTATAAGAGGAGTAATTAGAAAGCATACAGAATATGTTCCGTGTATAGACCAACATTTATACTTGGGGCCCAGCAATATGCAAGATCCCTTTCCACTTTCGTGTCCCTTATGCAAGGCACCTTTAATTGGTATTACTTGAAAGAACTACCAATAAAAAGTCTTAATATAGAGGCAACACAGAAGGAAAAATGTGAGAGGTGATGTAAACTGAAATGCAACTCGTAGACTGAAGATTACTACTCTGTTTGTAAAGTTAATTGAAAAAAGGATGACAAAGGTAGAGTCTTATTACTAAATTAAACTCTATGGAATATTGCTCAGTGGTGACCTGTTTAATGAGAATGTTTAATGAAGTGTCAGGTTTGGGGGTGATGAGGGGCAATCAGAGGGCGAAATATGAGCTAAGTTAGGGGAGAGCACCAAGAATAAACAGATGTTGTGCTATCAGTTACTCATGATTGACGATAACCCTCTGAGACCAGGGGGAACCAAGGTTCATCTTTCTACTTTATTAGTACGTGCTGTGTTTTGTTAAGTAATTAGCAAACAAAAACACTAGTACTCAAGAAATCTATCTCATTTCTTAAGGAATCACACAAAAGTAGCATTTCTTCTGTCATGGGGAATGTGTATGTGTATACGTATGTATGTAAGTAGCTAAGTAACGTCTTTGTGTATCCTCTTGTTTGTGCCAGTATTCTTTCATGTAGTCGTTTAAAATAAGAGATGACATTACCTCACCTGTTTGCTCATTCCTTTACAACTGTTTTTCCAGGTGACGACAACTGAAGCACTACCAGCAAGCATGTTCATACCTGTGCCGAGTCCAGACAGAGAGCCGCAGAGCACCCCTCATGCTACATCCAACTCTAACGCTGAAGATACAAAGAAGCAAGCTGGTTAGTATCTGTTTGTTAAAAGCTATGTGTTCTGTAGTGAGCATATTAATGCACTTGGTGTATATCAATGAGATTCAGCGACATTCTACAACCTTATACCTGTGTATTTACACTTTGGAAAAGTCAGCTTTTATTGCATAGGCTGGAAAAAATTGTCATTTCACAATTTTGGCCTGCATTCACACCAACACATTATGAATGATTGTTGGTGTTTGCAGGTTTTGTAATTAGTCAGTGTGTGGCTTGTTTGTTTTTTTGGCACCTTTCCATGTCACTAACACACCGAGTGTCCTTTATTGATATTACTGGAAAAATTCCACTCAGCAAATGTGGAATCTGATGAATGGCTATCTTCTCTTGACTTATTTATTCACAGATGCATCAGATGCTGATCCAGAAAAAGGGGTGTCACTCCCTACTGAAATAGCTGAAGCTCGCAAGTCACCTCTGGAAGATCAACAATCAGAACGGGAGGATGCCACAGGATTCCTGTGCTGGAAAAAAGGCTGTAATCAAGTGTTCAAGACCTCTAACTCCCTACAAATGCACTTCAATGAGGTTCACAACAAAAGGCACCAGTTGCCTGTTTCAGATCGGCATGTCTACAAGTACCGCTGCAACCAGTGTAGTCTGGCCTTCAAGACTGTGGAGAAATTACAACTCCATTCACAATATCATGTGATCAGGGCAGCCACCATGTGCTGTCTTTGCCAGCGAAGCTTCAGAACACTACAGGCGCTGAAGAAGCATTTAGAAACCAGCCACCTGGAACTGAGTGAAGCTGACATCCAGCAGCTGTATGGGGGATTATTGATGAATGGTGACATTATGGCAATGGGTGATCCAAGCCTTGGTGAAGAACATGGAAGTCTGGGAGAGGATGACAAAGATGGAGATGAAAGTGATCCAGAGGAAAAACAAAGCCCGACAGGCAGTGACTCTGGCTCACTGCAGGAAGATTCTGGATCTGAACCTAAACGTGCATTGCCATTCAGAAAGGGCCCTAACTTTACGATGGAGAAATTCCTAGATCCATCTCGTCCTTTTAAGTGCACTGTATGCAAAGAGTCTTTTACACAGAAGAACATCCTTCTGGTTCATTACAACTCTGTCTCCCACCTACACAAGGTGAAGAGGGCTCTTCAGGAGTCTACTACCGGTCAACCTGAGCCTACCAGCAGCCCTGACAACAAGCCATTCAAATGCAGCACTTGTAATGTGGCATATAGCCAGAGTTCAACTTTGGAAATCCACATGCGCTCTGTTCTACACCAGACCAAAGCTAGGGCAGCCAAACTTGAGGCAGCAGGGGGGATCACTAGCTCTGCAAGCGCTACTGGTTTAAGCAGTGGAGGATCCGGCATGAGCACATCAACATCGAGTCCAAGCCCAGCCAGCAACTCAAACACTAGCTCCACCAACCACAGCTCTTCTGGGAGTCAGGCAGCCCAGAATATTCTAGGAGGAAACCACACAAGCCAGACTCACAGCACTGAAAACCAGGGGAATTCCTCGATGAGCTGCCACTCCTCACCATCTGAGAACCACGAAGTGAAAAAGTCCAAATTTTCAGACATTCTCTCTGCAAGGGGGCAACAGCAACAGCAACAGCTTCAGCAGCAACAGCAATTGGCTCAGGCTCAAGCCCAAGCTCAAGCACAGCTTCAACAAGAGCTCCAGCAGCAAGCTGCTCTTCTACAATCGCAGCTGTTCAACCCAGCACTTCTGCAGCACTTCCCGATGACAACTGATGCACTTCTGCCTCTGCAGCAGCAGCAGTTGCTGTTTCCTTTCTATATCCCTGGAGCAGAATTTCAGCTAAATCCTGAGATCAACATCAGCAGCTCAGCACTTGGCTTAGCTGGATCCCCCAGCTCTTCTTTGCTTGAAGATCTTAAAAACTCAGCCCAACAGAGTTGCTTGCAGCAGCAATTGATGCACCACCACCTTCAGCAGCAACAGCAGCAGCAACAGCAACAACAACAACAGCAGCAGCAACAGCAGCAGCAACAACAATCACACTTGCAGGTTCAGAGCCAAATGGCGTTGCTGCAACAGAGTGCATCACTCCTCCAACAGGCTGAATTAAAGCAGAAACCTCCCTCCTCTCAGAATGACAAGGACAGAGAAATACAAAGGGAGAGGGATGCAAGCGAAAAAAATGAGGACTATGTAAATAAGGATTCTGCAGACAGCAAGCCAAAAGAAAGGGATAGTCAGCATATTTCAATAAACATAAACCATGATACTGGCTTGCCTCCACCAAGGATTGCTTCAGATGCTCGAGGAAATGCAACTAAAGCCCTGCTGGAAAATTTTGGGTTTGAGTTAGTAATTCAGTACAATGAAAATAAACAGAAAGCTCAGAAAAAGACAGCTGGACCTACTGGATCAAGTGGTCCAGGTGGAATAACAAGAGTCATAGATCCCATTGGGGGATTGGAGAAGCTGGAATGTGAAGCCTGTGGCAAGCTGTTTTCAAACATACTGATTCTGAAGAGTCACCAGGAGCATATCCACCAGGCTTTCTTTCCATTCCGATCCCTTGAGAGGTTTGCCAAGGAATACAGAGAACATTATGATAAGCTCTACCCACTGAGACCGCCTACACCAGAGGCTGCTCCAGCTCCACCACCTCCTCCTCCTCCACCCCCACCTCCTCCTCCACCCCAAAGAGCTCCCACACCAAATATACCTGTGTCTAATGCCTCACTCACACCTCCAACCGTGCCACCTCCACAGGCACCAGTTCCGATGACACAAATACCCATGCCAATGGATTTGCCACTCTTCTCCCCACTTATGATGCAGCCCATGTCTCTTCAGTCCCTGCCTACTCAGTTGCCTCCCCAGTTGCCGTCTGTTGAGCCAAGCCTGGCCTCAGACCTGGCCCAACTCTACCAACAGCAACTGACACCAGCCATGCTGCAGCAGAACAAGAGGCCACGGACACGCATCACCGACGACCAGCTTAGGGTCCTACGACAGTACTTTGATATCAACAATTCACCAAACGAGGACCAGATCAAAGAGATGGCAGACAAGTCAGGCCTTCCACAAAAAGTGATAAAGCACTGGTTCAGAAACACCCTTTTCAAAGAAAGGCAGCGCAACAAAGACTCGCCTTACAATTTCAACAATCCACCAACAACAACTCTGGAAGATACTAAAATTGATTCCAAACCTCCTTCTCCTGAACCTCAGAAACACGAATACTATGGAAGCAAGAGATCATCCAGGACTAGGTTTACTGACTACCAGCTAAGAGTTCTGCAAGATTTCTTTGATGCCAATGCTTATCCGAAAGATGATGAATTTGAACAGCTCTCAAACCTTTTGAGCCTCCCCACCCGTGTTATTGTTGTGTGGTTCCAAAATGCGCGTCAGAAAGCAAGGAAGAATTATGAAAATCAAGGTGATGGAGGGAAAGATGGTGAAAGAAGAGAACTGTCAAACGACCGATACATTCGCACATCTAACCTGAACTACCAGTGCAAGAAATGTAGTCTCGTTTTCCAGCGTATATTTGATTTAATAAAACACCAAAAGAAGCTGTGTTACAAAGATGAAGATGAGGATGGACAGTATGACAGCCAAAATGAGGATTCAATGGATCTTTCCCATGAATGTTACACTCCCTCTGGGTCTTCCTGTCACACCCCAATGCCCTCCTCTTCAAGTCTCTGCCCACTTCCACCCACGACTTCAGCATTCTCACACCTCCCTTCCACCGAGAAAGAGGAGGCATCACCAGCAACCACCTCAAACCTCTATGATGAGAAGCCCAAGCAGTTACCAGAAATAACCGCTGATCCGCGAGAAAACCAAATCTCCATTAAGCAGGAAATTGTGCACCAACCTCAATCTGAGGCACAACACCAGAGACCACAGAGAGAAGAGAAGATCCAAAATGTTTCTAAGCCCTCCAAGCATTCAACTCCTTCCTTTTCTCAGCAGCAACAGCAGAGTGGTCTGTCAGCCTCACAGACAAGCCAGCCTTCATCACAAAGCTCTCACATGGGCCTCAATCCACACTTGACCTCTGCCACACAACAACTGGCACAGCAGATGATCCCATACCAGTGTGAGCAGTGCAAAATTGGCTTCCCTTCCTTTGAGCACTGGCAGGAACACCAGCAATTACACTTCCTTTCTGTGCAAAATCAATTCATCCACCCGCAGTTCCTCGACCGTCCAATTGACATGCCTTTCATGCTTTTTGATCCTAGCAATCCTCTCCTGGCAACCCAGCTAATCTCTGGGATGCCACAAATTCCAAGCAGCTCTGCCACCTCTCCGTCCACCCCAACCTCCACTATGAACTCCCTGAAAAGGAAGTTAGAGGAGAAAGCTAGCACTAGTCCAGGAGAAAACGATAGCACAAATAGTGGAGAAGAGCCACAACGAGACAAGCGGCTTAGAACCACCATCACACCTGAACAGCTAGAGATCTTATATCAGAAGTATTTATTAGATTCTAATCCTACGCGTAAAATGCTTGACCACATTGCTGTTGAGGTGGGTTTGAAAAAGAGAGTTGTGCAAGTGTGGTTCCAGAATACCAGAGCCAGAGAGAGAAAAGGCCAGTTTAGAGCTGTTGGGCCAGCCCAAGCTCATCGTAGGTGTCCTTTTTGTCGAGCTCTTTTTAAAGCAAAGACTGCCCTTGAAGCACACATTCGCTCTCGTCACTGGCATGAAGCCAAACGTGCTGGATATAATTTAACTCTCAGCGGTATGTTACCTGAGCAGGAGAACCTGCAAATAAAAATGGATGCTCTTGATACATCAGGTTACTCCCAGCTACCCCCTACTACAAACAGTGATGGACAAAGCTCCTCCATGTCACCCGTGAACAAAGGCTTGGACTTGTCTCCAAGGGGTCTACTGAGCCCTTCGTCCATCAAAGTTGAAGGAATGGAAGACTTTGAGAGTGCCACCATGTCCTCTATGAACCTGAACTTTGATCAGAGCAAACTCGATAATGATGACTGCTCTTCTGTGAATACAGCCATTACAGACACAACCACAGGTGATGAGGCTAATGCTGATAATGACAGTGCTGATGCAAAGCACAGCCAAATTAGTGGCGATTACCTGTCTAAGTCTGGGGGCACCGCTCCCATCCTTGAAAATGATGACCAGATGTCCTCAGGGCTAGTAAGCCCTGCAACAAGCTTTTATGCTAAGGACTATGAAAATGAAAATATGATTGACCACAGTGAGACGTCCAGTCTGGCTGACCCCTGCTCACCAAGTCCTGGAGCCTCTGGTAGCAGGAGCCTTGAAGGTGGAGATAGACCTGGCCAAAAGCGCTTCCGAACCCAGATGACTAACCTCCAGCTGAAAGTGTTAAAATCCTGTTTTAACGACTACAGGACACCTACCATGCTGGAATGCGAGGTACTTGGCAATGAAATTGGACTGCCAAAGAGAGTGGTTCAGGTGTGGTTTCAAAATGCTCGCGCAAAGGAGAAAAAGGCAAAGCTCAATATGGCCAAGCACTTCGGAATAAATCAGACGTCTTACGAGGGGCCGAAGACTGAGTGCACTTTGTGTGGTGTTAAATACAGCGCTCGCCTCTCTGTTCGTGATCACATTTTCTCCCAGCAACACATCTCTAAGGTGAAGGATACCATTGGCAGCCAGATCGATAAAGAGAAAGAGTACTTTGACCCAGCTACTGTCCGCCAACTTATGGCCCAGCAAGAAATGGACCGCATTAAGAAGGCCAATGAAGTTTTAGGATTGGCGCAGCAACAGGCCATGCAGCAGCAGGGGATGTTTGATAACCCTGCAATGCAGGCTTTAAATCTCCAGTCGGCCTATCCAAACCTGCAAGGCATCCCACCTGTCCTTTTACCAGGGGTTGGCAGCCCCTCTCTTTCCAGCTTTAACTCATCTAATTCAGGTACGTCACTATTTTTTTTCACTACTAACATTTCAGGTTTAGAGTTGCAGATGGGTTTTCTCAACTGAACTAATTTAATAAATGATCATCCATTGCTGCAGGAAGTAGTGTGTATTTACAGGCATCAGATCTAACTATGAATCAGTCTTCCACATATATTCATTAACACTGATGCAAATATATATGACTTAATTTAATTGCCATTGTTGCCATTGTTGTGCTATTATGTACCCAACCTGTCTCAAATGCTAACACTTAAGCTTTAGACCAGAAAATACCACAAAGTACAAGGCATTGATTTTGTGATATTTGTAGTCATTTCACAAAGCTTTTTATGATTCACATAAAGATAATCGTTTGCCTCTTTTGCATCACCTTTCAGTATTGTTTAATTAATTAGTTTTGTTACAGCTGAATAATCTTTTAAAAAGGCACTGCACTACCATGAAATAAAAACCTATTAAGTCTTATTTTCTTGTCTGTATTTGACAAATTTCCAGCTTTAACTCCTCCAAAACCTTCAAACCTCCTGAACATGCCTGGTGCCAGTGTTCCCTCACCTAGCCTCCCCACATCTGGATTGCCCAACAAGCCTCCCTCCTCATCGTCTCTCACTGCATCCAGCCCAGCCCAGACCAACACGTCTACTTCCCACTCAAACCCCACCTCCAACTCCACGTCCTCAACCAGTCAGTCGCGACCTGAACCCCCCAAAGAACGAGATGCTGAGAGAGTAAAAGAGAAGGAGAAGGCCAAGGAAAAGACAGACAAGCCCTCAACTCCATCATCAACTGGAAGCACCCCCGCCCCTTCCACTTCTGCTGCCAGCGCCAAAAAGGAGAAACCCGACACAGCTGTTCCTGCCACTTCTATGCCCACACCTGGAATGGAGTATGTGGTAGATCCTGCCCAGCTTCAGGCCCTCCAGGCTGCTTTGGCATCAGATCCCACAGCTCTCCTCACAAACCAGTTTCTACCCTACTTCATGCCTGGCTTTTCCCCATATTATACCCCTCAGATTCCTGGGGCTCTACAAGGGGGCTACCTGCAACCAATGTATGGTATGGAAAGTCTCTTCCCTTACAACCCAGCATTGTCACAAGCACTGATGGGCCTGTCTCCAGGGTCCCTACTGCAGCATTACCAGCAATATCAGCAGAGCTTGCAGGAGGCACTACAGCAGCAGCAGCGGCAGCTTCAGCAGATCCAGCAACCCAAGGCGAGCCAAACTTCAGTTCCCCCTCAAACCTTGGGGGATCGCAAAGATTCTGCCAAAGATTCAGCGAAATCAGAGGAGCAAAAGGGCAATCCACAAAGTGAACCTCCCACTTCCTCCTCGTCCTCTTCCTCCTCGTCCTCCTCCTCCTCTTCTCATACTACAGTACCCTCCGAGCAGAATGAGATGGATGGCAAAGCTGTGGACACCCATCTAGACCAGTATATCGTCCCCAAGGTGCAGTATAAACTGGCATGCCGCAAGTGTCAAGCTGTTTTCACCAAGGAAGAAGCGGCTATTACCCACCTTAAATCGAACTGCTTTTTCGGTCAGTCTGTGGCAAACCTGCAAGAGATGTTGCTGCGTGTCCCCGGTGGCGTAGGTGTAGGGGCTGGAAGTCTCTATGACTGCCTGGCTTGTGACACTACGTTGGATGGGGAGAAAGCACTCAGTCAACACCTAGAATCGGCATTGCACAAACACAGAACAATCAAGAGATCGGTCAGAAATGCCAAAGAGCACGCTACTAGTTTATTACCTCACTCTTCAGCCTGCTTCCCCAATCCTAACACCGCATCTACCTCGCAGTCTGCCACTCATCCCATCAGCAGCCCTCCTCCCCCGCCAACAACATCAGCCACCATGCCATCCTCTGCTGTCTCCTCATCTTTGTGCTCCTCCTCTACTACCCAACTCAACACCACAGCTGCCGGAAAACCCTGGCCCCAGGCCCCTTTCCCCAGAGCTTTAGCTGGGAAGCCCAATGCTAGTCCCTCCTCTTCTTCCTCCTCTTTTCCTCCAGTGTCCTCACCTTCAACGGTTACCTCAAGTTCATTGAGCACCTCAGGAGTTCAGACCTCGATACCAACAGACGTCTTTACCGACGAGTCTGACTCTGACAGCAGTCAGAAGTCAGCAAACAGGCTGGGCAGGACGGCGGAGGAGCCGCAGCAGCCTGGCTTTGTCAAAGACAGTAATAGTTGTAGTAGTAATCTTGCTAGTGTAGGAACAGACTCCATCAGATTGTAAAAGAGCTTTCAGTGATGGACGATATTTAAAAAAAACTCCCTAAAAGACAAAAAAAAAAAATCCAAAAATTAAAAAAAACCATAAAAAGCAGCAATGTTAAAAATACATTAAAAGTATACAAACCAATTTCAGAAAAAGATGTGTAAAGACTAACTGCAATTCCAAAGCTTGTAACCAAAAATTTAAATGTTAGTGGATTGTTTTCCCATATCAACATGCTGGTTTTCATTTTTGTATTTCTTTGTTTTTCTTTTGTTTTTGTTTTAACTCAACCGAAGCGCACCGATCAGCCACAACATTAAAACCACCTGCATTAAATTGTGTATGTCCCCATTGTGCCAGCAAAATAGTTTATGACCCATCAGGGCACGGACACTTGACCCTTCGGTGTGTCCCGTGGTTTCTGGTACTGGGATGTCGGCTGCAGACTGGGATTGCGTTGAGGTCCGGGGAGGTTGAAGGAGGTTAACGCCTTAGGTTCTTTGTCGTGTTCCTTAATCCTGCTGTGCGGTTGGTCAAAATACCATCCGCATGAATGCCAAGGTTTCCCAGCATCACACTGTAACGAGGTGAACAATTTCTTTTTTTTAATCACCTGTCAGTGTTTTTAATGTCGTGGCTAATCTGTGTACAGGCATACTAATATGTGAGAACAGAAAAAGATCGCTGCAGTTACGTTTTGGGTAATGGTGGAGGAATGCTGTACTGTATGGCAATGGACTGCCTCAAAGTTGACAGATGGCCCAAGAACCCTTTTGAAGAAATGCAAGTCAACGAGCTGTCCCTTTGTTTTGTAATAATTTCTACTTAATAGCACAGCCACAAAAAGCCAGTATGTACTGTATGGGAGAATAGTCTATCAGTTTTCTTGCTATTTAAGCATTCAGATACCAATGGCTTGCAAAAGTGAAAGAATAATGTAATGTCTATTTTATTCTCAGGTCAACAGCTCACAGATGTTTTTCTGTTACAGAAATTCATGTTTTCACCTTGTGTTTCCAACAGGAGATGAGCATTATTATTGTTTCCTTTCTGAACTTGATTTACTAATAGAAAGTTTAAGTTGAATTAAATCTTGATAAGGCATTGTTTCTGGGCATTCAAATAGGGTCAAACGATTTGCTGATTTCAATATCAGAATTCCTTTCAAAGTGGGGAAGTTACAGTCCCGATTATCCCATACAAGGAAAGCATTGCAGATGTGATAACGGGCGATGAATAGTTTTAATTAAAAAAGAAAAAAGAAAAAAAAGAATCAGCCTTCTGTATTTATGATAGATACAAGCATTTTTGGTGTTAAGTAGAATGTTGCATTGGAAACGAATTTAAACAGTATGGTAGGTTGGAGGGAAAAAAAACCTTTATGTACATTTAGCTTTTGTATTGTCCAATTTTATGACACTTCATTTGATGTTGTCTTGGTCATTCCGATAGTCTAGATTATGGACAGGTAATTTATCGAAACTTTATTTCTGTCTTATTCTTAACTTCTTGGGAAACGTGAACCCAAATGCCCCTCCTGACAAGGCAGGATCCTCTTTTAGCATTATTTAAATTTTATGATTTGGTTGGTATTGCTCTAACCAAAATGAAAAAGATAATGGGTGAAATATTGAAAGTTTTATTTAATTTAATTTTTGTGTTACCTTTGTGCACTTATCACTGTCTGACTCCTATTTTTCACTCTTCGTTTTCCTCTCTCAGCACTTATTTTTCTCTCTCGCTCTCCTGTGTTTGTAGATATGTATACAAAGCAGGTCTTTTGTTCTTCATGTAGTGTGGCTACGGTCTTTTTTTTTTTCTTTTTTTTTGACATTTTTGTTGTCATAAGTGAAAATGAAAAAAGAATACTAATAATAATTCTCACGCTTTAAGACAAAAAGAAAATCCAAAGACTAAACACTTTCACCATTGGTGCATAAAGATGAGAAAAGAGGGTTCTTTATACTTGAGAATTTGTTGCTGTTTTTAGAGGAAAGAAACAAAGTTTTAAAAGATAAAGGAGTACGCATCAGAGTTGCCGATTCTGCTTCTTTGCAAGCAAACAGGTGGCTTTTTTACGTAAATACCAAAAACCAAAAAGGGCCCTTGTCCTTGCATTGTGGAGTAGCACCGTTACAGAGCCATTGCAGTTTGTAAGATAGAGGTTATTAATCTTTGTTTGACTTTTGTCACATTCAAATGTCAATTTTTTTAAGAAAATGTATAAGGTCTGGTCTTCAAGGACATACGTTTTGCTGCTAATGTAGAATTTTGAGGAAAAAAAAAAAAGAGTACCTAGATGCATGCTCATTTTGCTTTTGGCTAAGCTTTAAAACAAACAATAAACCAATTTCTTGCCTCTGCAACACCTTTTTTTTTTTCTTGTTGCAAAAACGGAACTTTGAAGACTGTGAATATATGTTCCAAAGGACATTTTGCCGATTTTCTTTTTTTTGAATAGACCAATGTTTAAAGCCAATGATCTATAACGTTTGTAAAGAACAGTGCATTCCAAATATCACAATGGATTTTTCTTAAGCAAGGACTGATCCTGTTTCATTTGATTGCTTTTAATTGTCACAATCTATTTTTTCCTCATTTTTGAAGTGACTGTAAACTGTTGTGTACATTTTTTGCGTCATTGGTTGCTGAAGAAAGCGACCCCCATATGTCATTTTGTGCTGGCATGGAACGTTGCTGAAAATCCCTCCATCCAGTCAAGGTTGTTGCTCACTTGTTAAGCAAGTAATAGTGGTTACCAAAAAATGTATATAATACATCTGGTACTGATGCGTCTCATAGGTTTAGTAACATTTATACCAGTCGACCTACAACTAGTCTCAGAGGGGAATAACGGCCGTTTTGCTGAGGTGTTGTCGCTCAGTCACTTGTTGCATGTGTCTGCAGGGTGCCACTTCCACACATAGATTACAGGTAGAGACATCTTCATTCCAAAGCATTATGTCTGGAAAAAGTAGGAGGTTATTTTTGAAGATGTCTCTTGTTTTCAAATTGTTAGGATGCTTTCATGTCCAAAGAAGTCACTTACTTCATTTTGTTGCAATGGAAATGGATGTGCGTAGGTACCGCGCCCTTCTCCCTTATGATATGAACACATCATTTCAATTTTTCTTTTTTTTTTTAAACCAAAACCAAGACATATTTAAATTTGTGGAGAACTACTTTTTTGGCCACTATTGTATAGTCAATATATTTTGCCCTAATGACTAAAAAGGCACAATCTCAAAGGTGTTTAAAAATGCTACATCTTGTAGAGAAATGGTATTTGGTGTTAATACTACAGCATGCTGTTGGAAGTCAGTAGATCTGGTCTGCAAGCTTGCTACTTCTCAAGTCCAGTTCCCTGAAATACTGTTCACATGTGCTTTCTTGTGTTGGAAAAGAAAACAATCCCTAAGTTGTACAGTTTTTCCTCAAAATATGTTTGCTTTATTTTATTTTTCAGATAATGTCAGACATGTATTATTTTCTTAGAAGTATTTTATTTTATTTTCCGTGTATTACTTTTTTATCATAAATTAACACTAGCTTTAAATTGAATTGCTGAAATTGAGAGACAAAAACAAAAATTATGACCTGGCCACTTTATATTCATTGTCTCAATGATACTTTTTGCTCTTTTTTTCCAAAGTGTAATCTTTTGGGCTCTTTTGTGGAAGACACAGGTGAGGTCTTCACATTAGATTCAGCCAGCATGTACTCTGTATGGGTTTGTGTGTTTGTGTAAGTGTGCGTTGTACGTTTGTGCGCGTGTATGTGCGTGCGTTTCATAAGAGCCAGCATCAATTCAATTTTTTTTCTTCTTCTTTGCCTTTAATTGTTATTATTATTTTTTGGGTTATATGTTACTCACCAAAACAAGCTGAACCACGAAGCTGGATTGTGAATAACTGAAATTCAGAAAATCAAATTTAAAAGATAACGATTGGAAATGAGAACGATGATACCGAAGCACTGAGCAGTTTTTACTTTGATTGAATATATGAATGTGGCCAAAGCTTTATGCAGTTGAAACACAAAGGAAAAAAAAAACGTGCCCCGGATAAGTGTATATTTTATTGCGGCACACAATGCTATTGTGGATACAGGGATCCACCTCCTTACATTTGGGATACTTGATTTTAATGGACAATTACAAGAGAGGGATAAAGACAAGGTCTTGCTGTAGAGGTCATCTTTTGCCCACTGTGAAAACGAAAGTGTACCTGTATACAGATATAGATATATTTAAAACCAAGACATCAACTGTTTTTTTTTTTATTTGTTTGTTTGTTTTTTGAGATGAAGAAGGAATAAAAAGAAATGATAAAGGACTCTGGGAAGCTTTGGAGATCTTGTTAGGAGGACAAGAGAGGCTCTGGGCACACAAAACTGGGCATGGGAGCCAAAGCTAGGCTCAAAACAGCTTTAAAAACCACCTCCTTATTTGATTACTGACAACTCTGTAATGCGAATGGACTCTGGAACCAATGGACGTGTGTCACACACAGAGGAAAGTCTTTAGAGGAAACTGAACTTAAGTGGCTCCAGCTGCCTCTTTCTCCTTTCTGTCTGTCCTTTATTTCTCCAGCTCTGCCTCCGCTTCTGCTCTTTGATGGACATTTTCCAAATTTCAGGACAGGATGGACAGAGATGCTTGCTTCATATCTTCCAGTTCATGTTGCTACCCGTTTCATTTCCTCGTGCTTGTCTCCGGTTGACAAGTAAAGCTCTCCAGTCAAATGGCGGCTCACCCCTCTCTCTGTTGGTTACATTATCTAAACAGAGAAATTAACAACACAGAGAGGGGATGGGTTCTCAAAGCTGTCATTCTTAAAGAGGCAGTTACACTAAGAAAAAGAAAAAAAAAAGCATATTAACCAAAATTAACAACCAAACTAACAACCAAACAACCATTTGCTCCAACTTCAAAGATGAACTGTTACTTGGAGCTCTCTGTTCCTTTTGTGACTTCTGGTGCCACAATGTTTTTTTATCCTTTTATTTTTTTTTTCTTTTTTGTTTTTTTTTTTTCTTTTTGTTTCCTTGAATTACTCCTCCTTCGAGCCTCATAAGCATGGCTCTGTGGCTCCAGGCAGCCCATCTGAGGGTAGAAAAAAACAGCCTTGCAATGTACAAAAAAGAGCAAGTTAAACCAAAAATGTTGTTCTTGATGTCTTTTCTATACTGTAGTCTTGTTAGCTTTTTTGTTACTGTAATTATATGAAGATTTCCAAACTGTACCAAATTACATGGAAACTAACATACATACAACCACATGGAACTTCAGACTTTTAAAGAAACTTTTGTCACAAAAACTTGTTGTCCTAGTTAAGTTGATTGTAGATGGTAATTGAATATACTCCTTTGAAAATATTTCATCAAGTATGTTTCTTGCTCATTGTGATACATTAAAAAAGTATGAGCATAAAAACGCACTCGTTTGGTCTCCTTTCTGATTGTTGTGGGATTTGATTGCTTTGCTTTCAGCGGACTGCTGTTCGGCAGACCTCGGCACAAGGTTGCAAACAATTTTCATTTTCTCTTGTGTACTGAAAAGATTTATGCATCCCTTAAAATGCAGACTTTTTGTTGTTTAAGAGACCATATGGATTAGATATTTGCATGAATTTCATTAAAACATAATCATCTCCTTTTGATCCCTTTTACACCAAATGACCAAAGTTTCAGTTATTTCAATAACTGTGTGTGCGTGTGGGTGGATGTTACTAATTTAAAAGTGCCATCTAACCCTAAAGGATAAATCCACAAAAAAAATCCCAAACATTAGGAGAAATGAACTTCAAATGCCTTTTGTAGAAGCCTTTTGTTTTTTACATGTTGTATTCTGTTTATTATTGTACTATTACTGTAGGGTCTTTACTTTACAATGTACCTTTAAGCGGCTGTTGTGATTTGGCGCCATATAAATAGAACTGAATTTATAGACATTGACCAGCAACAAAAGAACCTCAAATGTATTCTCATATTCATATTTGCAGTAATGAGCATCATCAAAAAGAGTTAAAGATTAATATTTCTGTTCAGCCACTCATTCACAATTTATATAGTGCCAAATCACAATAACTCGTTGTAATAATAGTACAATAATAAACACAATACAAAATGTATGTATTCAGAGAAAACCCCAACAATCAGATGACCCCTATGAGCAAGCACTTTAGTGACAGTAGGAAGGGAAAACTCCCTTTTAACAGGACGAAACCTCCAGCAGAACCAGGCTCAGGGAGGGGCGGGGTGACTTATAAAGAAACATTCAATGCATCATGGGAATCCCCCAGCAGCCTAGACCTATTGCAGTGTAACCAAGGGATGATTCAGGGTCACCTGATCCAGCCTTTCCTTTTTTGATAAAGCATATAGTTAAGTTTTAAACCTAATCTTAAAAGTAGAGACGCTGTCTGTCTGCCGAATCCCAACTTGAAGCTAGTTCCACAGAAGAGGGGCCTGAAAGCTGAAGGCTCTGCCTCCCATTCTACTTTTAAATACTCTAGGAACCACAAGTAAGCCAGCAGTCTGAGAGCGAAGTGCTCTAATGGGGTAATACGGTACTAGAAGGTCATTAAGATAACATGGGGCCTGATTATTCAAGACCTTGTCTGTATTCATTGATTACATGTACAAACACACTGCATTTAGCACAAACTACAGTGAAAGGCATCAGTGAATGATTCGCCACTGATGTTGATGAATGAAGTGATTGAAATACTGTTAACAGGCCTATGACATTAATCAGATGCTTCTACATATCACTGCAGTTTTATTATGCATAGTTTTATAAGGCAGTAGGCAAAGATAAAAAGGTGCAACATCTGAGGCCTTGCCATTATACTGTCATATACACAACATTATAGTCAAGTGGACACATTATAAGAGTTTCACTATAGGTTTAACCTAGGTTTAGCCTATTTTTTTAATACAACATACATTTTCCTTATGAATTTAATTTTAGTTCTGCAAATATTGAGTCATTTTACTCCCCACTGACTAAAACAGGCGCCTTCTCTGAAAAGTTTTAATGTGAGCAAAATGGACCCGAACCTGTTGACGTCAACTATGCAACAGTTTGTTTTTCAGCGAGTGTCTCGTAGAGTAGTTAGCCAGCACAGCAGTGTTTTAAATTATAGTGTTCTATATTGTGCGTTCTTGTTTTGAATAATAATTGGTCTGGAGGGGAACTACACTCTTGCACCTTATGTCTGGCTTTAGAAAATCGAGACAAGGATCGGAGACTTTGGCCAGTCACACATCTTGTCTGACCAGATCAGGTGAGTAGTAAAAAGAAAAAAAAGTCTTCACAGAAAATAACATATGTGCCTTCAGAGTCAAGTATGAATCCATGTGTGTAAAGATAAAAGTCAGCAGTGTCTGTGGGTGATTATCTGGTGGGAGGGGCTTAGAAAAGATGAGAAAAGAAAGAGAGGAGCTTGTTGTAAGCATTATTCATGAATTATTAATTATTATAGTTCTCTATGATAGATTAACTTATCAAATAATAACCTCTACAACATTTTTATGCTCATTTCTGCATTTCGTCATGTTTTCTGCTTCTTTTTTTTTTAAAAGCTGCATGATGTTTTTCCTAATTTTGCCACATAGTACACAGTATATTTTCTGACCCAGTATCTGTATTATATCGTCTTTTATCCTGTTAAAGTTGTAGCTTTATAAAGTTTCCCATCCTCCTTTTTAATCTCTTGCACCTTTTGAACCATTTAATTTTCACCCTTTTCCCTTTCCCCATGTTAGCTTGGACTACTTTCAACAAAAGTTCAACTGTTTGAACTTTTAACTTGTTTCCAGGTGGTACAACTGAGTCCTGTGCTTTTATGAGTCTTGAGAGCAAACACATTGTGCAAGACTAGGCCCACTAAGAATACTTGTGGATATTCTGTATCAGCATATGAGCCGTGGATACATGAGCTGACATTTGTTATATCACACAAACAACCAAATTTAGACTCGGCGGCTAATATTCACAGCACTGCAGCTTATTTACATGCCCAACAAATAAAAACTAAATTTCTCTTCCCTTTTCAATTTCTGCAACATATGATTTAAAAAAAAGAAAAAAAGAAAGGCACAGTACTGAATGTGAGTGAAGTTGGCTGGGCGGGGATACTTCAGGAAGCCTGGGAAATTGGGACATTCCCAAAGAAGGCAGAGACAAGCTCTACTGTTTCAGGAAAGCTAAATTCTCAGCCAACAGAAACAAAGGCGCTACAATGATAAGCAACACTTGTGAGCCTCCACGCATGTGTTAGGTCAACATGTAGCAGTCAGTAAGGCATTTCTGACCGTAGCTCTAAAATTATCTGAGTTATAATTCTTATATCTTTCCAGTTTTTAATTAATTAATATTTTGAGTGATCTTGTCAGATTACTTTAGCCACTGAAAATCAGTGTGCCCACGCATTATATTAAGACTTGCTGTCGGGATTGTTAGTGCTCCAACCTAATTAGTGCGTGTTAAGTTACAACTGTGAACTTCTTCCTAATTAGAGGTGGCTCTGTGCTGCTAATGTGATCAGCCAATCAAGCCCAGAAATGTTTCCGAGATGCTCTGTAAGTAACGAGAATGAATGCAAGAGAAAACTGTTTTTAAATTATATCTATCAGTTAATTATGCATCAGAATTTGCATTTGTATGCCTGAAATAGTGTCTTCATGACAATGGCTCTGACAAATGTACATAAAGTGTTTTTCATGAACACCAAAATAAAAATAAAAAAATTCATTCATTCACTGAAAGCCCCTTTTTTTAGTCAGTAGTGAACAGTGGATTGTTACTAGCATTGTGCTCATCAACGACTGTTTGATGAGCAAATCAGTGCAGACTCTGATGGAAACAGTCTCATATTTTTATGCAAATTTTGCCACCTTGGCAATGAATTTAAGGCATCACACTGAGTTGAAGCATCCAGCCAGGAAATACCTGCCAGTGATAGATAATAGCAAGAAATTATTACCAAAGGGCAAGGCCATGAGCAAAACAGTTCCTACTGAGCTAAATTACATCTGTGAACTGATCTGTTTTAAGCTGTCCAGCTTAGTGATTCTGTAGTTCTAGTATAATTCATTTATACTAGAACCAAGTGGCAATGGTTCTGCTGTGTGGATGGTTAGTGCAGGTTCTTCTGAAGAGGATCTCAAAGCAGCTCATTTAAGACTGTCAGGAGTTCATTCTTGGGATTCTGACCTTGAAACTGTAAAATGCAGCTACTTTAGTTTAATGCAAACTGTGTTAAATGAAATTTTAGGCAACACTGTAGAAGGTCAAGTACTTTCTGTAACATGTTTCCAAAATTAACAAATAATATTTCACAATTACCTCTGAACTGCTAAATGGCTCAGACAGAATAACTAAATTGCTTAATATTTTATACATTAAACATATTCTCAAAAACATTGGTAAAAACCTGCCTCTTCTTTGGGGGGAAAATAAATTCTAAGGAGAATCAAACCTCTAAAGTAAGTTAAAAGACGAGGACATCCTGTAGCAGCAACAGGCGCGATTCATTGGCCATGTTGTGCCAATTAACACGCAAGGGCACATCTCGAATGAATTAAAAACACCCTAATCCGATCAGTGTGAAAAGCAAGGCCATTTCCTTCACAGGCCTGGACCAGATGGCACTCACACTCAGTTGCTGCATTGAAACAGGCCAGGCCCAGTCACACAGTGTGAAATTGGGTTAGCGCCTGATTCTAACATAGGCCCTGGGCAATGTGAGCTCGGAAACCCACTCTCGCCTGGCCCTAAGGTACAGGGGCCACCTTGCCAATCTTTGGCCCCATATTTAATTATCATTCTCAATGCACCTCACTAACTCAGTCATTTCAGTCCGAGGTGCAGCTGACAGCTTCCTAGAGTCATTTGTCTCTTTAGACGATTCAGCCTTTTACATGCAACATCCCAAATAGCCCCTGACATACCACAGAAATGTTCTCTTTTGTAGCACAGAAGACAAGCACTGCTCCACTGGATAGAATATCACAGGCTCAAATTGTATACTCTGACCCAAGCTGGGTGGTGTTACCATGCTGAGGTCCAAGTTCTTGCTTTGTTGGAATAATAGCTTGCTGGGGTTTCCAAAGCTCTTCAGTATCACCTTTCAACCTTTCCAGGCAGTAGATGGAACAAATGTTGGGTGATTCATGTCAGAAATGACTTTAAAAGCTGTGGTTATGCTGCGTCAACTCATGCATTGTTTTAAATTAGAAAAGAAAAAAAAAGCTCACCAAGTGAGGAGCATCCCACATTCCACCCTCTCTTTTCACTAAAACAGGACAATATGTTCTTTTACAGTGTTCACAAAGATCCTTAAATTACATTAAACTTTATACTAGCGTTATAGGATGTGAGGAAAAATTTGACGAGAAATGCCAAAGGCTGTAGGAAGTTTTTCAACATGAAATCAAGTGTAAACTGCATTAAAGTAGCAAATTTAAGTGTGTCAACAGCAGGCCGTGGAAATTTACAGCTAAGCCTATGAAAGACCTACCAAAGCTGAGCTGTTTTACACATGAGCAGTTTGCACTGACACTGTCAAGGGTTAACCCCTGACAGGCAGTCAGGTGAAATAACAGTTAACGGTGGCGAACAAGAATTTTAGAATTTAAACCCTGAAAGCAAGCCACATAATCCTCACACACCTACAGCCCTTTCTGGTTTTCCACCTCCGATGTGTACATCTGCCTTGTGACGTTGTCTTCATAGACAAATTAAACTACAGCCTTGAGGACAGGTCAGACTCATTCAGCCTGACTTGCCAGATAAAATGAGTGAATATCAAAGCGAAATGAAATGCAATACAAAATTTCAATATAGCTAATTTTCTTTGAAAAAGGGGAATATTCTATATTAAAAATAGGCTGTTATATGTTTATATCACACTGTACACCCCAGGAAAAAATGACTGTGTCTACTACACAGCATACACATCAGTGTTGACCCCCACCTGTCATGGTTTAGTCAGTGGCCTACAAACTTGCTGGCATTCAAACCCCTTGGGATTCATGATGGGGTAGGTGTGGAGGGTGTCTTGGCAGGCTCTAGGCATTTCTGAATCATTTCCCATTCCTGAACACAGGATCAGGTGTCGCCATTTTCACAGCACCTTCTGGTTCTGTTTAATGGGAAATGAGGTCCATCAGAAGGACTTTGACCAAAACTGAGCCCGAATGGGCCCTGACAGGCAGGAATATTAGCCTGTGACGGCAGTCAGTAATTGAATGATCGGCTCCCACCCCCCAACTGGTAACGAAGAGAATATGTGCTGGGAATGCGTTCGTCCTGCTCTATCCTTCATCTGCCCTTTGCCTTTTCTTGCCTGCCCCCCCCCCCCCCCATTTTTCCCCTTACATGTTAATAAATCATTTGTTGGGGCAGAAATAAGGGATAATTTTACTTTACTTCAAAGTGCTTCTTGTAGTGTCATTTCTGTAACCTCAAAGTGATGACGCATTAAGAAGTCTTCGGGTGAGCTCTGCCTGAAAGTGTTTTCGTCTCGAAACAAAGCTGCTGCGATAGTATCGTGAGAGAGTGAGCTGGAGTACATGAGAGATCAATTATCACACCTCATTTTGTTCTCATATGCAAAATGATAATGGGTGGACCATGTCAGACCTGAACCATCAGGTGGTGTATTCTTTCTCCATAAATGTGTTTCGCAGATTGTCTGAGGGGGTCTGTTAAATCCTTTTAACAGTTAAATAGCTGAAGGAAAAGAATTTGGCTTCTCCTTGATCTGTCTTCAAATGTCCCTCTGCGGACAAGATTTAAGAGTGTTAAAGCAATAGAGTAAACCTAACACTCAGCATGATGTCACCACACACTTGTAAACACTGCTTTTATATTGAAAGGTTTGCTAGAGAAAAGGAAAGGGAAATAACAGGATCCTGTAGTCTTTCCGTTGTGTTTGTCAGCAAATAGTAGAACAGCTCTGTATGTGTGCGTGCTCCAGTGAGACAGAGTGCACTGACCACAAAGGAAGCTTGTGTTCAAGGCACGGGTGAAGGAAAGGCAACGCTTTGAGATGCAGCGTCACATTTCACGAATCACTGGGGAGAAAGTGTCAACTCTGAGGAGAATTCCTAATGTAATAATTGCTTTGAGATTTGTCATTAATATTTCTTTGGCTTTGGTTTGGTATTTTTTTGTTCTTAACCAAAGTCAGTTGTACTGTATTGCCGCTGGAATGCCTGTCAGACTGGGCCCTGACCCTGAGCTGGCTGCTATAATGATGGGAAGATGAAAGAGCCAGGCCCATTCCCAGGCTGCCCTGTTAGGGGGTGCGAGCCTGTGAAATGGAGAGATAATGGAGACCAGGTGTGCTGTAGATGCCTGAGACAGCCCTCAGTCAGTATGAGAGCTCCTCTCAGTGAGAGGGAGGGCACACTACCACTGCTGAAAATGGCCCGGGCCACATCTTCTTCACACCACATCTCACCTATACATACTGTATCTACTGAATAATACATATGCAAAACAAAAGTGTAGTAATTACTCCAGTAGATAGGCATACGTTAGTGGAGCTGGACACCTACCAAGCAATGCACTTGTATTCAAATTGGTGCCTTTCTGTCTTTCTTCCAGCTCATAAAAAATACATTGCGGTTTGTATTCATAAAGCAAGAATGTTGGCTGAAAGTCAGTATTTTTGCATGAATTGTACGCTGGCCCGTGTCTCAGTGGTACTCATGAGCATGATAATTTGAACATTCAGAACAGCTTTTCTTGCGCATTCATTACTCGTGTCAATTCTTATGATAAAGAAGTTTTAAAAGAAAGGTCAGGCAAACTGGTGTTTTGCAGGCTCGCAATTTAATAAGATGCATGCTAATTAAATTAAAATTTAATCAGCAGGCATCTAGCAAAATCCAACAAGTCATGTGCCATTAACAATTTAACCCTTTTTCAAGAAACCCCCCGCCATGAACACATTTCAGAGATTCTAGCAGATCCAGTGGGAGGAACAGTCTGCCCCACGTCTGTCCTCTGCGGGAGGTCAGTAAATGTCAATTGGAGAAAGAGCTGAAAATGTTGAAGAGGGACTTACGTGAAGACAAGTCCTCATTAAAGCCTTCAGCACCAGAGCTTGTTGAGTGTTAAATATTAAACATTGATTACGTACAAATAGGAATGACTCTGTTCTCTTTGCCATATATTTTTGTCCTGTGATTATCCCATGATTAATATTCCATAATTACCGATGCGTCTTTTTTTAAATGACTGAAAAGCTCGCTGTTCCCACAGGAATAAGGGGCAACGACAGCCATAAGAACAAGCATGAGAGTTATTCTACAGAAAGGCATTTGAATGGCAATCACTCCAGACGGGTTATCTTCTAAATTAAATATTTTGGCTTTGTGTAAATTCAGCAGCTGTTATCATAACATGTTAGACTTGTAATGCTCGCAAATATTTAAAACGTACAAGAGACATTGAAAGAATGTGTATACTTCATGTTAGGGCAGTATGAACATAGACATCTTTACTTTGTTCTGTCACTTAGGTGGCTGGACTTTTACATTTGAATGTGCGCTGTGCTAGAATTCTTACAATTGTGAATCATTACCCAATTAATCTGTAGCATGCTGCCTGAAGCCCATCGCTACCCCCAACGCTCACTAAAGCAAATACAGCCCATCTTTTGGTCTCTTTATCCGTCTCTCCGTCTTCCTCCTGGAGACTCGACACTCTCAACGTACCAAGCCAAGGTCACTGAAAAGCCATTTCGGACTGTTGCCTGCTGCCGCAGCTTGAGATTAATAAGAGCAGCATTTAAATGCTACACTTATCAAACTCATATAATAAATGCTGGGCAATCTTCCCACAATGCACTCTTCTCCTCTCCCCTTCCCTTGATATACAAACGTCCCCGCTTGACTATTGTAATAAGGTATGATGTATCGAGCCTTGGCTGTTGCCATGGAGACAGCAGTCCCCTTTTACTTGTCATTAAAGCACAAACAAGCACTGGCATCTAATGTCATTCCAGTCAACATAAGGCAGAGCCATGAGAAATGGAGAGATTGTGCCGGATCCTTTACTCTCTTTCCCCCCAGTTTGAACTGTTTTGTTTTGTTTTGTGGACTGCTTGGAGTATGTGGGATGTTGCCGGGCCAGTTCACCCTCAGCAGGATCACTATTAGGTCATACATCTGGGAAAAGGCACATTTATTGTTACCCCTGTGTGATTATCACATCCCTGCAGTTTGAGCTTGGCCTGCAAGTGGAAATAGGTGTGTAGATGCTACGGAATAATTAACCAGCAAAGGAATGCCTCCTGCTTGCATTGTCTTTTCCTTCGTCTTGGCTTGCAAATAATTAGAAATTCAATTCAGTCTGGATTCATTCGACTGTGCTTTAGAAGGCACAGTGAGAAATGTTCATTTTTGTAAGATATTTATAATAAATATCCTTCTCAAAGGAAGTCAATTAGGACAGTATTGATGAAAAGTAAGATAACGTCCTGGGGATTCCCATTTTCTATGATAAAATTACAGGCTGATTGGGTTGGGAGAAAAGAAAGAAGACAAATTCACAACATCTTCAATACAGAAGAGGGGGGGAAAGGAAAATGAAACAAATGAGTCTCATCATATTTGGGACAATGGAACACAGCTTTCTCTCTGCTAGTATCATTTTAAGCTGTGGTAAGATAATGACATTGTAACTGAGTAATAGTACTGCAGCAGCTTTGGAATATTCCAGTCTATTTTATTTCCATTTAAGATAAAGCTTTCTGCGTGTTGTCTCGGTATGAAAGCGTGCTTCATTTTCAGATGTTCTTTCTCCCCTCATTTCAGTTTTAATCAGTGACTACTTTCTAGTCCCGTTGTTTGAGGTGAAAGTGTAGCCGCATGCCTCCCTGTCTTTTCTCTGAACATAATCTCTTCCTCACACAGAACAATAATCCTACCTTATTTTCTCTCACAGTGTTGGTCTTTTATTACTTCCAGGTGTTAAGGCTCTGTCTCCTTTGCAAGCAGATGTGCTGGGAGAAAAAACTGCCCTTTGTTTCGAGTTGCGCTATTTCAAAACCAAATATTCAGCAGGCAATGCTCTCTAATGGAAGACGACATAAAAAAAAGACCAAAATAAAAACTAGGTGAATGAGATATTTGCATTAAAGAAAAGCAATGAAAGATGTGGGAGACTGAAAAAAACAAATGGAATACGAATCAAACCTGCGTGCTGTGTACAGAGAAAATATTCGCAAAAGAAGCCACGAATTGCCGGCAACTAAGTTAAAGAGAAGCAGCAAAACTTTTTTTTCTTGTTTTTTTTTCTTTCTTTCTTAAATCCTTATAAGATTCAGTGTCTGTTGTGTATTTAATGTATAGATATATGAGTTTCATCTGGTCTAATCTTCAGTTTATTTGAATATCTTCTTTTACTGTATTTGCTTTCCTACACTGACGATTTTGTTAGGCGCACAATAAGATCTTTAAACTGGTTGTTTTTTTTATAAAGTTGATGTGTGCTGAATAATAACTAGTGCCTGATGCCTTTTTTTTTCTTTATATGCAAAAAACAAAGCACATGAAAAAAACCCAAAAGGGTCTGCAGGAGTTGTCTTATAGACTCTGGAACTTTCTCCTTCTTCCTGCAAGCAGCTAAACTGAGATCACATGAAGTTGCAATAAAAAGTGACGGGAAATTGACTAAAGCATTGGAAATCAATGGAAAGTAAATGTGCTCCCTAAGTACAAGTGAACAGCTCAGAGCTGCTTTCTGTCTTCCTCTCTTCCTTTGCCTTTCTATCTCTCTCATCCTCTCCCCTTCTCTGTAACTTCTTACCTCCTTTTTTTCTTTTATTCATTATCTAATACCCCGTGTCTCTGTCTCTTGAGCCATTAAGTAAACACCAAGTAAATAATACATGCCAAAACTAATAAAATTTCCTTAGTTTTTTTTCTTCTAAAGTTTGACGTTCACCAAGCTGTAATTTGTCTCTGTGTCTTGCAATAAAACCAAATTTCATATCACCAAGTGTCTCATATACAGACTATTAAAATCAGAAACATAGACTAGCCTATGTTTTTCAAAGAGAGGGCTGGACTTGCTCTATACCACATCATAATGTTTTACACAAAACAGAAAAAATATGCAGGACTGTCCAAATGTTTGGAGTCACCCCTAATTTTTTTATATTTTGCTTTGAAGGAGTTAGACTCTCATCATTTTTCAAAGTGGTCATGATCAGAAAACATCACACCTTTTTGGATTTTCAATGTTTTGTTGGATTTTTCATTCATTTTCAGTCCAGTCCTTGTACCTGACCTTTTTTCTTTGGGATGAACCATTGTTGCCTATTCATGGGATACAAAAATAAATTGTATCATTAGGCACTCTATTAATATAACCTATCATATTTTGATGTGTGAAGTGTGGCCTAAAAGAAAACGAATGAAACAAGTTTTAGTTTAAACGGAACTAAGTTCTAGTTTAATTTAGTTTATTACAGAAGAAGAAGCAGGCCAGTAGATGATCCATCTACTGTTCACTGAAGCCTCATCTGAAATGGTTTGTGGAAGAGCTGCTATCAACGTTACATACTTAAACAAGATGCACAACAGTGTCTGAAGCCATCTGTAAAACATGGTGGAAGCTCTGTCATGGTTTGGAGCTCAGTTTCAGTCAGTGGAATTGATGGAATAATGAATGCAGAAAACTACTGTCAGATTTAGATCATGTGGAAACATCTGATTGGCAACAGCTTCATTTTTCAGTATGACAATGATCCCAAACACATTGCCAATACAGTAAAAGTAGAATTGGATAGAAAAACACAAAACAGGACTTTATTAGTCATAGACTGGCCTCCCAGAGGCTGGACCTCAGTGTAATTGAAGCAGTGTGGGATCATCTTTACAGACAACCAAAATTCAGAGAAGAGCTTTGAATGGAGAATTCAAAGCTCTTCGAAGTTCCTGGAGAAATATTACTGAAGGCTACGTAAAGACATTACATGAACGCTTGTCTAAAAGAGTTAAGGCTGTTTTGAAGAATAAAGGTGGTCAAACGAATGTAATTCCTGGCAACAGTTTTTATTTGCTTTATTAGTATATTCATCATCTAGTTTTTAAAGCAGACCACAGCACATCTGCTGTATCAGCACAGAGACATTTTCTGTGGTGTATATGAATGAAATTGGGATGGCAATGGATATGATAAAAGAGAAATATTGAATGCATTTTCATATGTTTGTATGTTTTGTTTGATCTCGTTTTTATGATTTTCTTGGTGAGGTTCATTGCTACGTTACACGCATTTTCCCTTAGTAATCCCTCTTTATTTTAGTTTTTGGAAGACTGGGAAATCAAGTTGGGGTAAAACACAAATGTATGAATACAAACAACAAACACAAAAACAAAAGCTTTTCTGTCTCTCTTTCCACCCACACCTCTCACCCACCCTCCTTCTGCATGCACAGGCTGGCGTGAGTGTGACCAGGCAGGGGTTAAATCCATTGCACCATAAAAAGGAGCTGTTCATAAAATGGTGGAATAAGAAGCAGAAATAATATTTCAAGTATGATTAGTTCATCCGCAGGGCACCTTGTGCGATTGAGAAAGGGGGTGAGAGTGGGAGGGGGCATTGTGCACGGCAAGCAGTAAATTATATCTAGCCTTTGAATGATTCCTGCAGATCCTATTACGACAGCGAGGGGGACGGGGGAATGGTGGGGGGGAATGGGGCAGTTGGGAGAGAGAAAAGCAGCAGAACGAATCGGATGAATTCTGTTTCCAGCTGTCCGAATGATGTGGGAGATGAGGAGGTGTGTGGTTGGGGTTGGGGGGCGGGGGGTGCAGATAAAGGACAATAAGACAATCATTCGTTCTGTGGGCTAAAACACGGTTATGTAGACATGCAAACATACAGATTCTGAACATTGCTTCTGTTTTTTTCTCCAACTTTTACTCCAACCATTTCTCTGAACACATTTTACACCATGTCCTTTCCCCAAATGGAGGAAAACACTATATCCCATTACCACCCCTGCACTACTCCACCCTGCCTGAATATTTGAGAGGCACTTGTCTACCATTTGTCACTTTGACTGGTGATATAGTAGCTGATAGTGGCATTAATGTGCTGCAGCAGCAGATAGTCCTCACAAGGGAAAAGAGATTCTGAATTTATTTACCCATCACCTCGTTTTTTGTCAGTGGATGCCAAATATTGTTCTTTTTTTCCGTTCTGTGATATATGTTGGAGGAAAAAATATATAAAATAATTTTCACAAGTTTATGCTATCATCATATTATCGAACATTTCAAAGCACAGGTTTAATGCAGGAAGTCATTTCTCTTTCTTTGTTGCTTTCTTTCTTTGAATTAATGTAATCGGAGGCGTGTCACCATTTAGATGGACACAAAGAAAACAGCTTTATCTGAACTACTGAAACATTTAATTTAGCAAATCTTGCTTTATTTCTCAGTTGCATCTAAAATAAACCATTGTATAAGCAAGAAGAATGTGATGTGCAACATTACACCTGCAAACTATATAATCTATAGCAGGCGGGAGAGGTTTCACTTTATTGACACAAGTGTCGACATATGCCATCTAAAGTTTCATATTTCTTGGACATGAGCTATTCAAACAGGTGAAGTAAATAAACATTATTTCCAACAGTCACTCACTTATTGGCATTAACTTACAGTGACTGCCCTTCACCACTCAATTCAGCCTTCTTTAAAAAACAAGTATCAAGACAAGAAATAATAAAAAGTAAATTCATCAATGATTACACATCTGAGGCCAGTTATATTCAAGCCAGAATGCTTTTTAATATTTTTTTCTCAACACAACGAGACGTTTCAGTGATCGCATGAAATAGCCATCTAGTCCTGCATGAAACATCCAGCTCGTCCAGCATTTCTACAAAGACAAAAAAAACTATTTGATTTACTGTATGTTTGAGTTCATTAATTAAGCCTCATTTTGGCAAACTGTGTTAGATAGTGGGTGAGTGCCAAAGGAGAGAGCCTGGACATTCAATGCAGAACATTACTAATAACAGGGGAGAAGGCAAGAGGGAATTAAAATGAAAGAATTCTGCACCCAGCCTCCCACTTTAATTGCAAATTTAAATTTCCTATAATGGATTCTGACATCTCAAGTCACCAAAATCCATCATTCTGAAGGGTATTATTCCTCAATTAACCTGTCACCCCCACCACCACCACCCTGTGTCTTTCTGCAGGGCTTCAAAAATGAAGAATTCTAATTACTTTCAAATATAAAGCAGATTGATAATCTACCCCTCTATCACACACACAGGCACGCACACACAAGAACATATCATCCTACAATATGTAAATTAGCACTAAGCACAAGCAGGCTGAAAGGACAGTCAATACAACTTTGAAAAAAAAATGTTTGCCTTGCTCTAATCCGATGTAGCATCTAATTAACATATACGTGTGAACACAGGATGAGTAGCACTCAGGGTTCACCAAGTGGGACATTTTCCCTATAACTCCCAAATGTGTGTGCATGTGTGTGTTACTGGTGATGTGTCTTGGTCCAGCTCATGTCCTCGATCAGAGGACCAGGAAACAGAAGGATACGTGCAGCATCCACACTGTTTCTGGGACCTCTCTCCTCTGAACAGAGACCTCTGGTGCATTCTCAGGTCACTCTTCCAGTTTGAGGAACACAGCCTGTATACTAACATCACCACTGGGACTGCTTCGGGCTTTACTCTCCACATCTGTTCCGGATGTTCCTTCAGCGCCTTGATCTCCTCTTGCTTCTTTTTCTGTTACTCTTTGCTAGGACTGCTACAGCTATCACAACTGTCAGTCCAGCCAATGCTTTATTGAGTTTGTAAGTCAAGACTTGGCGTTCTGAAACTTAAAGTCCCACAGGATCTTAGAGAGAGTATAGGTGGTGACATCTAGCCATACCATCTATGTGTTGGCCCTGAGATACTTTGCATAGCATGCACCTTGATTACTTTCTCCCTGGGTTACACCCCTTTTCCTCTGGATCTGTTGCTTAAGACGCGTTACTCCACTTCTATCATCAGATCTCTGGCCTTTAGCCACTGGTAGGATTTCTTAACACCAGCCACTTCATCTAATCTCCTAATTTACAAAGCATAAGGGGGTTGTGATATTCCATAATGCCCCTCTAATGTCCCCCTCATCACGAATTTTACTGTTAATCAAATATTTGTGAGCTGGCTTTTGGAAGAACCCTCTGTTAAGTTCTGTGTCTTGACATGGGTAGCATCTTTTTCCTCCCACAGCAGCAAGTTAGGAAAACCTTCAGGATAAAGGTGTACATATATATCCATAATCAAAACAAAACTTCATAATGAGACTCTCAGAAGACTCGCTGTGGGATGCAAGGCCCTGTATGCAAAAAGAAGTGGCACATGAACAGTGTTAGGCAAGTTAGTTGAAAAAAGTAATCAATAACTAATTACTGATTACTTCCCCCAAAAAGTAATCCCGTTACTTTACTGATTACTTATTTTCAAAAGTAATTAATTACTTAGTTACTTAGTTACTTTTTAAAAACACAAATTTACAACCTGAATAGGTGATAAAGCGATAGATCTTTCAGCCCAATTCTACTTTTTCTGCATAATCCATCATACAAAATGTAATCAAATGGAAATGTCTCTTTTTAAAACTTGTTTTATTAGTTTTAATCTTTTAACTTTATGCATCAAGCAAAAATTAAATTATATGCAACATTCTCTGACTGGAAGAAATTTGTTTAACATTTAAACCTATTTTCTGCACATTCCAGCACATAAAATAAAATATTTTTTTGTGTTTACACTCACTCTTTCAAATAGATGCAAGTAAAACACAGCAGAAAATAAATAAAGTCAAAGGCTAGTTGCTCTATTTTCACCTGTAAAGCAGGACGGGGGTAGGCGGAGGTTTAGCCTGGTGCAGGTGTGCAGCAGCGGTCAGTTGAAGACTCCGCGAGTTTCTCTGTGAATTTCCCATTACAGTCGTAGCGCACTCGGCGCTTGCTTGGAAGTTAAGGGGGTTTTTTTCGCTGTAAAAAGAAGTTTTCTTCCCACGCACAACGGACGCTAATGTTTTTGTCACTTTTTATGGAATCAAACTCAAAGTAAGGTCAGTACTTCCACGCTTTAAACGCTGCACGCTCATACTCTCTCCCGTACTTGATATATTATCCATTGTTGACCTGCAGACAGCTGTTGTCACGAACGTCGCACTCGCTTACGTCACTATCATGAGACATTCTCGCAAAAAACTCACGGTTTTAGTAACGCAGTAACGCAGCGTTCCTACGGGAAAGTAACTGTAATCTAATTACCGTTTTTGCAATGGTAATCCCTTACATTACTCGTTACTTGAAAAAAGTAATCGGATTACAGTAACGCGTTACAAGAAACGCGTTACTGCCCATCTCTGCACATGAATGTTTTAATATTTGTCCAAGGTGATATGATGAATGCAGAGATAAACTCGCAGACTCAGCCCAATCCATCGAAATCATTTAGACAACCTTTTATGACTGAGGTGGACAACACATGACCAGAGGTTTTAAGAGCTGAATAGAAGACATCTTCTTGAGTGACCAAGTCAGTCATCAGAATTTAATTTGACTTGAGTTACAGTCTACTTGCTCTCTCACAGCTTTTTCTTTCTCTCACTGAAGACTTTATTATTTCACTTAAAATCAAACATTCTGAAGGAAAAAGGCCAAAAAACAAAATACAGAGACAAGACCAAACTTCCTACAAATTGGACTTTCCAATCATGAAATGTCAGATTCGTGATAATGGCAGCTGCAACCACATTCCCAACTGTGACAACTGAAGCCACATCTAACACAGCTGCTGCTTATGTTGCACCCTTCAGCTGTGACTTATGTCATGCTCCTCTCTGCTCACCACAGCCCGATCTCTCTTATAAGCAGCCAGAGGTTTGTTTGTTATAGCTGACAAGCAGCAACCACCACAGCTGAGGGCTGCCAAAGTACCCACAGATGCCGTTTCCCAATTGGCAGCCGGATGCTTGCTCTCAAAACAGTGACTATATTGAAGTCTAGGAGAGCAACCTAAAAACTTTTCTCCTTATCAAGAACATGAAGAAATCTTCCAGTGATGGCGTTTAAATTTGTTTTCCATCTTACTAATGGAACGATTTAGACAAAGATTTATTTTGGAGTCTGTTTAGAGGATTTGCAGGGTTTCTCTCTCTCTCAGCTGTAGTATATCTCAACTCACGATCTATCCCTGCTTCCAAAATATGGCCCATTTAAATGACTACAGTTATTGAGCATGTAGTCATGACAACGTAATTTTTAAACATTACAACAGCATTATAGGTGGTGTCACTATAGCAGGGCACTCCTTCCAAAACGTGTACTCTGTTACACAGCCTCATCCTTTTTCCCATATATTTAAATTCCCAAGCTAATTTCTGGGCCCTGTCAGGGATTGCTGTAATCGTTTTGTGGCACTCCACTCTATCACAAAGCTGAACCTCAACAATCCTGCTACATGCCTGTGTGTATATGTATCTTCTCTTTTTTCACTTTACATTACCTCCCTCCCCAGAAATCAGGGAGGAAGCTGGGAGACAACTGTATTTTAAAAGTAGTGTGGACTGAAGAGAAATGTTCAAACCGATTTTCAAACCAATAAATCACCATGTAAACAAAAGGTAGTGGTGGAAAAGCAGTGCTTCGACAGAGGGTACCAACAGAGGGCAGATACTGACTGTGGCGTAGGAAGCTGTGTGAACAAGGTGGGCACAAAACTACAGCTGAGTGCATCTCATAATTGAGCATGACCCACAAAGTCACCTGCCTTCTACTTGTATCGCACTTTTTGACCATCGACAGAGCAAAACAGTTTCCCTCCTCATTAATGACACAAATGTAAGATTTTGCTTGATCTGAGTACAGATACTCCTTAATGTGGTAATTTCACAGGAATAATAGCCCACTTAAAACAGTATCAACTGTTAATTCTCTTAACTGTCCATGATTGCGATGGCCCAAGGGAACAAATGGCTTTCTTTATTGTACGGTGTCTGTAGCACCCCGTGTTCTATTCATTTATGGACAGAATGAGGAATATAAGAGCTTTGTATCATCTTAGCCACATACAAGCATATAGAGAGATGACATTGCAAAGCTCGGGGTCCACAATATGTCAGTGAAATGAAAATAAACTATGTGATTAAAATATATTTGTGAGATATAAATGACACATGTTATACAGTTTGCAATACAGTTACGAGATGTGGAATACAGAGGAAAGAGGACCTTAATCTAAATTTATAGTACAGGATTGTAATTTCTGAGAAGCTCATCCACTGCTTCAGATTTGCTTAAATAGTAAATCCTGTTTACTACCCAATGACCAGTGAGGTATGTTCACTATTTTTGCATATTAGATGAAGATGACCATTGTTCTGTCTGTCTTATACACACTGTTCCAGTGATCCCAGTAGAAGAAGAAGTAGAAAAATATCTACCTCTTTGCATTATGCCACTGCACAGTTGAAGTTGAACAAGCAAAAAATATAAAATAAAAAAAAAAGTTTAAAAATGTAAAGAACAAGACTGGAAAAAGATTGGAAAATAATCAGTTCTGGTTCTCGTTGTTTCATAAATATGATCAATCTAAGTGTTCTGATTTTTCTAAATAAAAATAACCTCCAGAACTTTATTATTCTGGATAATCTTATGAAGCCTGAATGTGTTCCTGTGTGACTCATAGTTCATATAAAATAGGCATTATGAGACTGAACGACACATGCACTGATGTTTGCACCCTTTTCCTTTAATGCCCAGCTCTAATTAACAAAAAGTGTTAAAATCCCTAATTAACTAATACTATAATTAGAGGGTTTTTGTTGTTGTTATTGTTTTCACTGCAGGAACTATTAACAGGAATTCAGTGGGAAGAACAACCTCCAACCTTGTCTTTTGTGACATTCTTTTCCTTATTATGGCAGTACAGCTGACACACTGACTTCTTTCCTAATTGGACTTACAGTTAACTTTTACATGTTAATAAATCAACATAACTGCATGCAATGAGCAGGCCTAGTTGTGTTGCATTGTAAAAAATAGTCCAGAGTTATGAATCTACAAATATCTATGTTATATCTTTTAAAAGACTTCCACCTTCATAAATTTCACAAAACACTTTTTGGAGAATCTGACTTATAAATGCATCTGAAAGACGTAGAGAAACTGAGGCACACATAAAGAATAACTTGAATACACACAGAAGTAAATGTCAACATTATAAAGTCCAGGAAGCATGCCAAGGAGAGCTTAGAAAAAAATATATAAAACCGACAATAAGTCATCTGCCTGCTGGCACAACACAGTTCTAGCTCAAAGTCATGTAGCTGTTGACTGTTCTGTACTTTTGTAATAATTCAAATTTAATTAAAGGCTTAAGGAGAAAATGGCCTGAGCTGATGGTATAATGAGTTGCCAAGGGACATATTTTTAATAATCTTATTTTGTAACAAAGATGTTACCAAGTCACATTCGTATTATGAGAATTGCTTAGCCACTTTCACTGGACGGATAATTCACACCAGCCCCGAGGAGTTCAGTCTTTTCTACAAGATGTATGACTAAACTGATGATTTTAGTTCACTCATCAGTATTAATTAACATCAACAAATCAAACTGTTCTTAACATCATTATATCCTACTCTAGTTTGTCTCCTTACTTCTAAAAACAAATGCTTTAGAACTTCAGAAGCTTTATACTCAAACTAAAACTCAGACCAATACTATGTTTAGATAGTTCTTGCACTGATACAATGTAGATTTTATACAAGATATAGTATTACATTTACGAAATAATTCTTTAAATCATGAGAGATACTCAAAAAAAATGTTGGATTCTTAAAATTTAGTCTCTGTGGGCTGTTTCTATTTAGTCTCTGTGGGCTGTTTCTATTTAGTCTCTGTGGGCCAGTGGACTGGCTAACTTACATCTGATGATAACTGCCAAAGATGTGATCTTTGATTTAATTATGGATCCTCACAGATGTAGACTGTGATGTTAACATTGCCAACATTTGCGTAGATGTATTTATGTGTATTAAACCATTAAGCTGTCAACAAACCAGATCTGCTGCGCATTTCTAAAACATGAGATTAGCAACCGCCCTTTGGACATAATTTGCACTATTGAAAATTGCATGGTGCCAGGGCAAAGAAAAGGCCAAGAAAAGAAGGACTGCTGCGAAACCAACACAAATAAAGAAAATTGTCCTCTGAGTGATGATTACAGTCACTCTCTCAATCTTTTGCCACAAAACCCCACAAAAATAGTCCGCATTCCACATTCCATCTCTTGTTAATAAAGATTCATATTTTTAAATAAATGCTACATAATCACTCAGCCTTGAACAACTCAAGAAATGTTTCACATGATCTAAACGAAACATAATAAAATAAGTGATGTCTGGTGCATTCCAGTGACTTATTAAAATAGTTTTCACAGACTGTCATAATGTTTTAAATAAATACTTTCCATTAAAAGCTGATTTTGTATAAAATAAAACACTGTGTCATTCTGTGTAAATATAAGGAATAGCATCAGCAAAATCCACTTTTCTGGCAATTTTACTCTGTATTGATGATTAACGTAGTATTTCTTGAAAATGCACCATTGTGCAGCTTACCTATTCTTGAATACATAGAATATATTATTCTAACTTTTCAATTAAAATAGAGAACAAATTTTACTGATGAAAGTTGCCCAACACTTCTTTAATATTAGAATACAAAGAACTTCAGGGACTCCTTAACAAGGCCTGTCATTGTTCCCCTACAAAAAGAGTGCTGTTTGAGTTTTTTCCAAATTGAATCCATCTCAGACAGTAATTATTAGCATTTTAACCCAACTGCTTTATACCCGCACAGTATCTTTAAATTTATAATTTTTAAATCAAATTTCGTGTGGCAAAATCGTTAGAAAAAAGTAAATCAAAGTAATGATAATTTCATGTATTGTATATATGAAAGATTATTTCTGCTACTAGAGCCATTGGAGATTATGAAATCACTAAAGGATAGTGCTCTACGATACATTTTAATGAACACCAACCAGACAGTGTTCACTCTTTCACTATGTACAATAACTAGCTAACACAGTAAAAAAAAAAAAAAAAAAAAAAAATCTTTCAACTTTTCTTGTATATTGACACGTTTTTTTAGTGACCTTCAATGGGATACATACTGGACTTTGAGAATAGAAATAAAGTATTGAGCGAACTGCATTAGTATGGATCCGATACTGATACCAGTGTTGGTATCGATACTATCGATATTCGGATCCATCTGCCCACCTCCACAAGTGTCAACCAATCACTTCAGAGTATCCCTAAGCTAGCGATAACTTGTCTCTAAAGCGACTTTCTCCACTGTTGGCTCATACAAGCATTAACCAAATAGCAGGTAAAAATATTGCATCTATTTTTATATTTGCTTATTCACCCATCATCTCCCAAGCACAGTTTTAATCTAAATCAAAGGCAATTGCAATTATGTGGCTAACATGTGCAGGGTAAGTCGAGCTAAGTTTTGTATGTTTTTTTTTTTGTCCATCCACACATACAACTGACCTTGCAATACAAAGAAGGTATTTTGCAGGTTAATCAAAGGTTTTATGAGAAACTTTATTATTGCCATGTGTTTTGATTTTTTTATTTTTATAAAGGTACTTTTAATGGATTAAATTTTACTTGAGACATTTTGTTAGGTGATGGGTCCACCTGAAACTAGTTTGTCTGAAGTCTGCAAATGCAAACTCCATGATTAAATTTTACCTCTAACACATTAACATCTCTTCACTATATATCTACCAAATACTTATAAGTAAGTGTCCCTGGAAGCCTGTGCTCTTCCTGTTACTATTTCAAAGGGCAGTTTCCAGATGTAGGCATGTTTGTAAAGATGTAGGCAGTCTTTGATTGAAGTTTGTAACTTCAGGCATGTTAGTTTATAGAATTGCAAAGTTAGTTTTCTAAAGTTAAATGCTTCCTTATAATGATCCTAAATTTTCCAAGGTTAGGTGCTGATGTGTTGTTGTTTGCATCAATTCTGTTGGTCTGCACACCTTGTCACCTGTCAGTACCTTCCTCTCTTACCCTCTCTCAGTGGGATCACTCTAATCCAATCCCAAATATATTACTTGGTCCTCACTGAGATAAGGCATTCTGGGGGAAGTTAGTGTATCCATATGAATTAAACAGACAGCAACTCTATCAAAATCAGGCAGTAGGTCAAGGCTACTCTGCAAGAGGATATGATGCAGTCAAACAGATTTTTCCCCATATAGCCTCTTCTTTACCCCCAGCCTGGGTTATTATCACTCACCCACACCGAAGACAATAACAACACCAGACACCATCATCTGTGCTGTCTGCATCTCCATCTGCAGCTTTATAATGATAGTGGGTGATGAGCCTTTGCTTCCCCCCCCCCCCCCTTTTTTTAAGTAATTCAGTGATTCTTTCACTTGAACACCACTCAGATGTCACCACAGTACTAAACATTCAGATAATTTGAACTTTAACCAATGTCACTACTGAACTTTTAAAAAACCTACCAATAAGAAACTGGGAAGCTCTACATGGATAACTTGGATGTGATTTTAGTGTATGCCCTTCTTTTGCATTTCTTTCACATTTCCTGATTTAAGATGTGCTCATGGCAATGATTTGTCTAAACCAGAAGCTAGTAGAAATGTGGATATTACGTGGATAGTTTTAAAAGAATGTAAGCAGACCTCAATAAATTGTCAGATTTTCAGACTGTAGGTTTGGTGGTTTGGTTTATGATGTTTTCAGGAAAGCTGTGCCACACCTTAGATTAATTGTTGCCAGTAAAGAGGATGCCAAGTGAGCTTGGAGTGTGCGTGGCTCTTAGAAGGTCTCGGCATGTAATTAAAAACAATGGCGTGTAGAATAATGGCTGAGGCGAAAGTGTGTTATTAAGGCCATTTATTGCAACAGATTCAGCTTCTTGGGACAGTTGAGAGTCCCAAAGAAAGATTCCTAAGCATTTTCACGCCTCTGTAAGTACTGCTATTGACAAAAATATGTTTCACATTTTAAAATATTAATGCTCACATGTGTGAGATGTTAATGGAAACATTTCTTTTTATTTCAGTAAACATCACTGATATCCTAACACTATTTTAGTGAGCCCCCATCAAAAAAAGCAACATCCTGTGCAGGATGGTCTTTGGCATGTTGACCATAATAACTACATAGATACTTCACAGTTAATCTCACACAGGAATACGGAAAGACTTCACACATGATTGATTGAGAGTTTGAGAGTAATATAGATTTGAGCTCAGCTTTCATTTGGAAAAGCATAAACCCAGACTTTCAGTGCTCCGTGCTTTAACACAAATTCCTATTAGAACGGTGATGAAACCTTAATGGCTCAGCTGGGGTTGTTGTTGTTGTGTGTGTGCTAACAGCATAAAAAGAAAAAAACGCTAAAAAGAGCCCTTTGCAACAAAGATTGGCATAAGAATGTAAAATAGTAGCGCTTTAACAAAAAACATAACAATGAAAGTTGACATATTTTTTTGCAAGATTAATGAAATAATGATGGTAGATTTCATAAAAAGTGGGCAAAAATACAATTGCGTAATGTTTTTTTGTCAAAATAAGCAAGTAAAGGCAGAGGAAGACGCTGCCATTCACTGCGATTTCTGCTAAATAATGCAGTGCATAGATAAAGCTGAGGTGACGAAATTGAGGCTGCAAAGGAGCTATGTGTACTTTCTGTTTTGTTTGGGATGCTGTGCTTGTCCACAGTGCTGCTCAAAGTCAGTGTGACACTGTGGTTGTTGCAGACTTTCTTTTTTTTGGGGGGGGGGGGCAATATCACTATGGTAGCTTTGAATTGGGTTTGAGGGTTATTCTGCCTCCAGAAACAGGGGCACGAGCATGGAAGAAAGTGCTGCCTTTCAAATATATTAATCTAGCACATGGTTACTAAAAGGTAGTGTCTCTTGAAAGCATGACAGTTTCATCAGTGTTGTTTTACGAATAAGCATTGCTACATCAAAAAGCTTTTTGCCATTAGGGAAAATTCATTAAATATTTTCAGCTGTGAGGAAAACGTCCATTTTACCAAGTGCTTATCGGGGGAAAAAATAGAAACATGAAATATTAGTGATGGCAAAAAAAAGTAATTTAAATTTATATCTTCGATTTATTCATTATTACTTCTTCATATATAAATGTACAGACAGAGAGAGAGAGAGTAAAGATAGTCTGATGGCCTGTGATTGTTTACAAACAAATGACGTCATAAATTGGTAGACTTAAGTAATCGTCAAATGAAGCAATTTAATCTGTAATTACATTTGATCCCAAAATGAAAGCTTTGCTCAACATTATGTTTGTTGTTCTGTTTTTTTTATTCATTTTTTGGCACATGTTTTGAGTACAGCCAGAGATGGCTAAGATGAGAAGCTGTCTGTTTGTGGTCAGAGGATGTGGTAGACTGCTTGTGTTGTTTGATACTTGATCTGATGTTAATGTGCTGCTGTGTGTGTGGGATGGAGTAAGTTGAAAGAGGCAGAGGGGAAGATGGGCAGATAATCCCGTCTGCCTGATGAGATTGAATGCTGAGATTGATTGATCGCCTAATCATAGGAGGAAATGGGCCTGAAAATGAATGGGACTCTGCCCCTGCCTTGCTGTGGAGCTGGGGAGTTGGGTTGGAGGGGATGTTAGCTGCAGAAAGACATGGCCTTAATGTGCATGAGACCTGATTTCATTTGTGTCTGATATACAGTTATATGATCCTGGCTAAATGATCAAATAAAAAAGGAAGAGGGAGAACAGTGAAGGGGATGTAAATCAAGCTTTATTGCTGGAATATTACTTTTTCATCTCATCTGAAATGGATGCATTGAGAAAAGAGCAAGAATAAAAATTCATCATCAATGTAGAATTGATGGAACTGTGTGTCGGTGTAGAAACCCACTGTTGTGGATCTAGTTGACTGGCTAGTAATAGGCATTAGATTATAGGATTATATGAGGACTATATGATTGGTTTTCAGTATTTTTGGCTTGGATTGAAGATTTGCCTGGTCGAGTTGTTTACAGCTGGATTGGAGGTTTTTAGAATATTTAAAAAGCTAACATGCTTCTGCATGTGTCACTCTCTCTTTGTCCTCACTGCCACTTACTAGCTCAATTGATGGCAAGACTACTTAAAAATAGAAGTGGTCATTGTGTCTCTGCTTGAGAGCCTAATATGTACTAACCTACATTGCAGACACAAAGATAGCCACTTTAGATCAGGACAGTTATTAGCCCCCCTATGAAAAAATTAATTAAAAAATATTTCCTAAATGCTGTTAAACTAAGTAATGCATTTTTATGTTATTTTATTTATTTTGGATGTTAACATTATTTTACTTTGTGCACAGAAACAAAATTATTTCACAAAACCAAAAACTACTAGGATTAAAATTATTAGCCACTATGATGCTAATAGTCAATTGTGTATCATTCATGCTGGATAACAGCCTGGAGTCCTTTGTTGTAGTTCTCAACAAGTCTCACAAACGTCTCCTGAGCAGTCCTAGCTCATTCTTCTTTGGTGAATCTCTCAAGCATCTCCAGATTTTAGGATATTCTGGCATGGACCTTGGTCTTCGGTTCACCACACATATTTTTGATGGAATTCGACTCATGACTTTGTGCAGGCCTCTCACTAACTTTCACTGTGGTCTTCTGGAGGTAGTTCTTCATCAGGAACGGAATATATTTTGGGTCGACCAAGTTTAGCTGCTGCCTGCTTGAGGATTTCTTTGAAAATCTTCACATATCCTCCTTCATAATTGCTTCCACATTGACGAGATTTCCCTTTTACAGATACACTGAAGCATCCCCACAGCATAATACTCCCAGCACCATGTTTTACTGTGCTGACAGTGTGTTTTGGGTTATCCAACTCTCCCTTCTTTCTCCAAACATAATCAGCGCCTTTATGGTCAAAGAGGTCTAGTTTCATCTCATCTGACCAGAGGACGTGCTTCCAGTATGCATAACCTTTCTCCAGGTTGTTAATAGCATACTTCTGTTTGACAAGGTGTCTTTTCTGAAGAAGTGAAGTTTTTGCAGTCCATTCCCGTAAAGGGTACTAGTGAACGTTTTCGTTGAGAGTACAATCCCTAACTTAGTCATTCACTAGTGTATTGGCAGTCATTCGGGGGGCTTTAGACACATCTCTCACCAGATTTCTCTTGTCCAGAGTTGTTAAAATCTTTCTCTTCCTACCTCTGCCAGGCTTGTTCTATACTGTGTGGCTCTCTTTGAATTTCCTGATGATGTTTCTCTCTCCTGTTCTGGACACTTGGGAATGCTGTGCTAACTTTGTATATCCATCTCCTGCTTTGTGAGCATCCAAAAAAGTATGAACTGATATCTTGTTTTTTGGCCTGATGTTTTCTTAAGTGATACCTCAAAACCTTCCTGAGGTTTTAACACTGTGTGCAAATTGGAAGATGACCCTCACTTTTAACTTTTAACTTAAAGTACATCCTTGCACAGCAGTGATTTGTGCTGTGGCTCCAAAAAGGTTTTTTTTTGTTTTTTTTTTTAGGGAGCTAATAATATTAATGCTGATCATATTTTTTGAGGTAATTGTTATTTTGTGCAAATTGAAATAACTTATGTTTTCTTAAGAGAACTGGTATGTTTAGAAATCCTATGTTACTTGCTCTATTAAAAAAGCACTTAAACAAAAACTTACATCTCATAGGAAGGCTAATAATTTTATCCTCATCTGTATATAAAGGAAGAGTTTAGCTTTGTATTGTGAGGTTTCTTTTATTTTATGTAAGGCTGACATTTCAGAGTGAATACTGCTAGAATCTATCCATGTGCAATGCTTGATGTGTTAGATTAAGCCTGTCATTAAGGCAGAATCAAACCAACAAGTTTGCCTTGTTGTTTAAGTTTTACCAACTGTCAGTATGCTTGTCCACCCCTTTAGAGATGCTTTGTAAAGCAAATACCTCTCACAGTTGGAGCATTTGTGACAATTTTCCATCTCATTATCAAAAGAGCAGCAGTCATTTTCTTTCTTTTTTTGTAACTTAATTTAACACTTGAGTGATAAATATGTTTTGCAGATAACAAAATCCTGCATTGGAATTATCAGTGTCATAAGTGTTTTTCAAAACCGTATAGGTGTAGCAGAATGTGACTGTTATTATGTCACTGTAGCTATAAATTGTCATTCTTTTGTTCAGATTCATTACATGCTATATTTACCAGTCAATAAATCATGAAAGACAGCTTCCTATTGATGTAGCTTTACTCTGGAGCGCAAAACAGCACCAACTAGACAGGGCATAGCCACGAGACTGGTGCCAGGCATCACAATGTTGACGGAGCATGCTTTAGTGTGCCTGTAGGTGTTTAATAACATATTTGGGCTTACTAGTTTACAATGCTAATAAACACCCAAAGTTTCTGAAAACGACAGTTGAATTGAGATATGTAATGAGATGGTCAATGTTATTTGATTTTATCTATTTATCTATTTGATATCTTGAATTTCTAGCTGATTGTTGCAGATACTAGTTTAGTTACTTTAATTTGAGCAAGTGTTCTTTCTCTGAAGTGTTTTCTTTAATTTTATTTGCTTAGCTCTGTTTTGGTCTCCACCATCGTCTAAGGAAAATAAAGCAAAACATTTAGCTTTAAAATAACAAAACAAAATTAATTAGTGCTGAGAGCTAATCAGGGCAGAGATATAGCTCTAATCTGAAGGTTTTTTGTTTTTTAAAGATTAAATAATCAAGAATAAATGTCAATATAATGCTAAAATGCCAAAAAAGGAAAAAAATAAGACAAAAAACAACTGACACAGGCAGCCAATAGGTTTGTTATGTTTGTGTTCTTATGCGTGTGTGCATGCGTTCTTTATTTTAATATATCTTAGCCAGGATCTCTAAGCTAAGCATAAACCTAGTTTTGACCCTCCTCTTTGTCTCCCTCTAGTGTGGTGGTTGCATTCTGTAGTGACTGATTAGTAATTTGCTGTGATCCTGAGCTCGAAGCCTGATAGCAGGATGACAAACAGTAATATGAGCAGCCTACACAAAGAAGTAGAGAATCTGCGGACTACGTGATCAATGGCATTGATCAGCCAGTCAATCGTCAACTCTATATTCTACTGTGTTTACTTTCTCCCACTGCTGCTGTTAAACTGAGCATGCTCTAATCGGCCACCATAGAGACCCTCTAAAAGCTGGCCTCACACCCGTCATTGATTGACACACTGATTATCTTGGGAGCTGTTGACATCACACTTGTTAGCCATCTTAAACATTTATGATGATGGGGAGCGGTAGCTCTGTGTTACCCACTTTACTGGGCTAGAGGGAGAGACAGACATTCATTTTAAAGCTTTTAGTTTAATGTGGTTCGCTTTACTAACTTTTAATCAAAAAAACATCCAGATTGTTATTTGTGATGGACCAACACTTTGAGTTATATCTGTAGATAGTTTGTAAAAGTGATATCATGCGTTGACTTGTGTGTTTTCCTTGATTGCCAACATAGAAACTGAAGTATATTTTAAAATTTAAGCAATAGATGGACTGTGAATAAAGCCTTTTAGTCATCCCTTCAGGATTTTAGGAAATGTGCTTATTTTCAACGTTGATAAAAGCAAACTGAGTGATTTTGTGTCAGTTTAAGTAGGCATTAAGGTTTTGCAGTTGTGTGTCTGATTTGTTAATGTTTTCCTCTACTTTTGTCTTTGATATAAAATTCAAAGAGATTCTTTTGTCCTTTTACTTAAATTAGGCTTTTTCTCTTCCTATTTTTCTATGAAATTCAAACTTCATTATACAGAAACACACACAAAGCGATATTCTATTTGGTAGCCAAGCCGTACAATAAGACTGTACTAACTGAATGAGATATGCATAAGGTCACTTAATTCTGGCATTGTTTTAAGACAAGCAGACAATTTATACAGATGATTTATGATCAGACATCTCTGCCTAACCAGAATAATTCAGATTGTTTTGAATGTTTTTATATTTTTCTGTCAGTTGTCATTGGGGTTAATATTTTGAGGAATTGTTAACAGTGGATACCTAAACATACCATCTCATTCAGATGTCCAGAGTTCCCAGGATGAACTGCAGACCTGTTTGTTCTTCTGTCCTTATTTATTGTTGGTTAACATTTTGTACAATTTGTGCATTGTAATTAGTATATAGTTTCTGCAACTTCCTCGGGCTTAATTACACAAACTCTTTATCTTAGGCGTTCAGTAACTGTCTTTGCTGTACGGACAAGTGCCTCTGATAGAGATAACATCCCTGCTTGATTTTCCACATAGATGATTTTCTCATATCGGTTTGGCAGCCTCAAACAGACATAAGGTCTTTTTATGGGTCTGTGTTTTTAGTCATCATTGCTATTTTTACCTTCAGTTCCTTCATATTCCTGCCAGCTTCCCAAGGCCTCTTGTGGTTGGTCAGCACATTGAAAAGTGTGGTGCCTCTTTACAAGATTGTCCTTAATCTTTTGCCAACCATGTCACCTCAAAACGTGTGGAGGCTGATATGATAATGATGTGGACCAGTCCAGGGTATTAGAGTTAAGCTGGGTGATTAGGCCTCACATCGATTATTCTATCATTCAGCACTGGCCTTGTCTGGGCATCTAGGAGAGAGGTGAATTGGGTAGTGGTGGGGTAGCAGGGGATTGACAGCCATCCTGGAATGAGGAATGAGTGAATCGCAAATGTACATCAAACCTGAATTTGTTTTAAACCATACATGCTGGGTATAAAACATTTTCTTCTTTTACTGTTACTGATTCCTTTCTTAGACAAATGTGTGTTTTTGGAACTTAAACTGCCTATTATTAAGAAATACCTTCTGCTATGTTTAAGTAGTAACTTAAGTAGGTTGCTATTCTCAAGAAGCTCCTCCTGTATTTTTATGCTTGTGTTAAATTTTCTGTATTTGCAGAATCAAACTAGATTAGTGAATGAAACATCACATTACATAACTTATGCAAATGGCATGACGTTATCGTATCATGTTTGACAGCGTTTTTATTATAGTGCATCAAATTGTGCTCCAGCTCATCAAGCTTTCCTAGAAGCACGGAGTAGAGTTAACAGGGACAGGGATGTCAGTGTATTGAAATAGACAGTCAAACAGTAGAAATAAAAAGGGGGAAAATACAGAATTTGTGGCTGTAGATGGAATTTATAAGAGAAATATGGGCAAGGAAGTGTTGAAACAGGAGAGATGGAACAGGAAGAAAAGGTTAGGACCCTTGCCTTGCCTGAACACTCTGAGGCTTTTAATCCCGGAACAAAGTCATTAGGGTTCGCAGCTACAGAAGAGGCCAATTAAAAGCAGAGTGTAGGCATAAGTCGGGAGAAAGGCATCATTTGCTGTAGAAACCCAAGCCTTTTATCAGACCAGTGGGAGCCTTCCCTTATTCACCCAGAGAATCAGAAGGCCTGTCAGACATTTCTTGGAGATGTTTTTACTTCAAATAATTCACTTTCACTTAGAAATAGGGCAGTGGTGAGGAGAGGGAGATGGCTCAGATTATCTAAAGGCCACCAAAAATCATGGCATGACCGTGTTTATGTCCCGTACAGTACTGATAATGTATATTAGAAGATGCTAAAAAAAACAAAAAAACAAAATGATGCGATATTGACTAAAAAATATGGATGTTTTCCTTTTTGTAATAACTGTGTTTTTAAATAAATTATATTTGGTCATTAAAAACTGTAATGCTATTATTCATGTAGTGTGATTAACAGTTGTGAAGATTTACACACCCCATTCCTCTTGTAAATTGACTGTGTACTTACAGGCACTACTACACATGGTAAAGAAATCCTCAATTATCCCTCACAAAGCTCCATTTTACTCCAATTAGCTGCTAAATCCATCTGTGTGGTGATTTAATGCAAGGATTGAGTGGAGGGTGAGGCCTTGATCTGGACTTCCTTGTTTACTGAAATAATTGATATTATCAGATTCTTGGTGATTAATGGGCTTACTTACATATACCAGGGCTTAGCAGCTCTGCTGTAATGTAAAGCTGGAAGAATTATAGTATTTATGTCCCTGGAGTCTGCTAATTATTGTACTAAGTTTGGCCTTCTTGTGGAGTGAAGACTAACGAAAGATTGGAGAATGTAAAAATTTTAACACTAAATTTCCCTTTTGTAATCCATCATTATTTGCAATCTACCCCTGAAATTTGCTACAGTGTGTTTACTTCATCTTTCCAGAACTGCTTTTGAGCAGATGCTGGCCCAAACTCCACAAGTACTCGCTAAAATGTTACTGTTTACAGCCAGGCAGAACTGAAGTAACACTGGGTAGAAGTTGTAAACAGTATAAAAGATGGACATTCCTTCTGCGTCTGAAAAGTGAAGCAAATGCAATGGTTTAAAATGCTTTAAACATGCATTCTTTTTAATGGCCACTGGGGGCGATACATGTAGTTGCATAAAGACATCTGGTCCTGTAGAAATGTGTGGCAAAACAGCAGTCTGATTTGACCTCTATGAACGTTTCAGGTCAAAGTGAATTAATAATTAAGTCTGTTTTGACTGACCCACCTCTTCTCATCACGTCCAGTTTTGAAACACAAAGATGGCAACAATGGAAACACTAAATAAAATCAGAATGCAGTAAGTTGCAGATCGTTTAAAACTTACATTTAATTGAAAATAGTACAGAGATGTGACCAGAAACATGTTTCAAAAAACAAGGACAACAAAAGACTGTACTGGTTAGCATTTGAGCAATGATAGTAACAGCTCTAATTGTAAAACTACCAAGATTTTAGGGATTTCATCATGTGTGGCACATAAAATCAATAAAAGACTCAGAGAAATCTCTGTGTGCACGGGTCACAGCTGAAAACCAACTGAATGGCTATTATTTTCACATCTTCATTTGCTACTGTATGGAAAAGGGATCTAATTCTGTAAAGGATATTAATGCATGGGCACACAAACATTTCTTAAAATCATTGTCAGCAATTATGGTCTCTGAAACAGACTGAATTTGTGACAGAAGTGTCCTAACTTTTTAAAATTCTTTGCTGTGTTTTTCTTTGTTTAAATTTTACACAGAATCCCAACTTTTTGGAAAATGCTACATACTCATTGACATAGAAGTCATATGTATTGACCACAAATGCATCAAAGCAAAGAGCAATCACTTGGCAGTATAAATTACACCTTCCTGTTTAATATTTTGTTAATACAGAGAAATTAATGTTGTTCAATAGAAACTTTTTTTTAATCTTTGAAACCATGATTTATGATCTAGTTATAAATCATTTGAATTATTTGGTATCGTTTAGGATTGTGATATACTGTTGTGCAGCCCTTGAATTATTGAGTACGTTTCATTATTTAAAAGTGCACTGGATACAGCATTCGGCATCAGACCGCATATCATCATGTAGACATACTATACATTAAACCCTTTCTCTGGATGAAAGGCTTCGGGCTGAAGGGAGAGCAGGTTATAGGAGTTAAATGAATACATAAAAACTGCGTAAATTGCACCAGGTTCATACCACCATGGGAGATACAGTATGAGGGTGGATGAGATGAGCCAACGGTCTTTCTCAGCTAGCAGATCCTCCTGAGAACTATTAATAATAAAACAACATGCTGGTTTATACAGATTCACATATCATAAAAATGGCTTTTTAGTACTTGTTACAAACCTTTACCTGTCTGTTTCGCTTATAGCTGTTCGGGATTTTGTGAAAGGCACAGTAGGGATGAGGGTTGGGTGGTTCTTTGACCTGAATGGGTAAATACTCCCCATGAGTTATTGGTGTTGGGTGTATACGATTGCTTATGTGTGGGACTATATGGCATGCGGATTGGCAGTGCATTGGTCTGATCGAACTTGCAACACAGACCTAGTTGGATTGTTTTCCGCGTGATGGACTGCCGAAGAATCTTTACATTCAGAACCTCTCTGGTGTTTTTTGGCACAGTGTAAGCATACAGTATGTAAAATAAGAAAACAAAGTTGGCACAGGATATGATACATTGCAAATAATAATTTGTCTACTGAATACCGTAGAATGGTCGAGGTGAGAATATTTGACTTCATTTCAGGATATAAGAGGAAACTCTGTCTGAATTCTGCTAGCAAACCCTAAATAGAAGACTGAACCATCATTCTCTACCTTCCTGTCCATCCTCCATTAATTGCATTGCTGATTGATAGAGCATTCTGTAACTCCTCATCCCACACTGCGTCTGCCTCTTTTGCTGCTTCTTTTTTATGTCTCGTTTTGGTTCCTTTTCCTCTTCTGCTCAGCTTCTGTCGCTTTCTTTGTTTCTCTCTGTAGACTGTGAGCTGATATCATCCTTTGAAAAGGTAATGATCCCACTGTGTTGAGATTATGTATGTGTGCTGCACAGTGTAATGGCCTGGCTTTTTATTGCCTGCCGCATACTAATCCCACAACTGAAGGAATGAGATGACACCTGCAGTGAGCTGTGTGTGAGCAGCAGCCTCACATGAAAGAATGGCCATTAAAAATGATCAAAGAAATTACTGCACTCGGCTGCACAACATTGCTCTCACTCCTGGCTAGGTGTACATCTCTCTGCTCCAACATGCGCATGCACAGTCATGCACTCACATGCATACATGGACTCGCACTAATTAGTATCTCAGCCTGATGGATATTCTCCAAGTGATCCTCTGTGGAAATGTCTTGTGCATAGTTGCCTTAGGGTCTCTGTAGTTGATGCACCCACGCTTGCAGATAGGAAATGGAGGACATACAGGAGTTCAAACTGAGGAGTCTTTTCTTCATACCCTTACCACAAATTATTCATTGATCAACTCAAGTAATTTAACTAGATTTTAGCAGAGATTTGCCTGTGTGGTCTTTTGTTATAAGTTTAGTAATATTTTCTGTTTTACTCACTGTTGTTGGTGGTTCATAAGGAGTGAAATAATGTAATAGTTTTCAAGCAGATTGAAGTACTGAAATAGATTTGCAGAAGAATCGTTTGTCAGTAGGTGGGTGAGGCTAATTTGCTCATTGAAATATGTATGCTTGACCACATTAAGGATACTCCCACCCTATGACATCATAACAAATCCAAGGGTAGAATTAACTGTCAGAAAATAAGCATTAGAGTCTGAAGCCTGAGCTTTTGGCCCTCATACATATGCTGACTTAATATGCAATATATAATATATACACTTGCTGGACACTTTTTATTAGGTATATCTGTTCAACTCAAACATCTAATCAGCCAGTCACTTGGCAGCTGCTCTGTGCATTTAGACATGTAAATGTGGTCAAGAGGACCAGCTAAACTTTAAACCAATCAGAATGGAGATGAAAGATGATTTAGGAGTCTTTGATGGTGGCGTGGTTGTTGGTGCCAGATGGGCATATTTCAGAAACTGCTGATCTACTGGGATTTTCCCCACACAACCATCTCTATAGTTTACAGAGTTGTCTGAAAAAGAAAATATACAGTTAGCATAAAAAATGCCTTGTTGATGCCAGAGATATGAGGAAAACTGCCAGAGTGCTTCAAGTAGAGAAGCAGGCAGTAACTGAGGTAACTACTTGTTACAACCAAGGTATGCAGAAGACCATCTCTGAATACACAATACGTCAAACTCTGAAGCAGATGGGTTACAGCAGCAGAAAATCAAAGTGGGTGGCACTCTCGTCAGCTAAGAACAAGAGAACTGAGACTACGGTTCACACGGACTTGCCTTGTCTTGCCTTGTCTAAACGAGTTTCTGCTGCAATGTTTGGATGGTGGGGTCAGAATTTAGTTTAAAAAACATAAAAGCATAGATCCATGTTGCTCTGTATCAATGGTTAAAGATGCTACTGGTGGTGTAACGGTGTGAAAGATGTTTTCTTAGCACACTTTAAACAATGCTGATAATAAGAAGCTTAAACAACACAACCATGTTTATCTCTTTTACAAATGAACTTTTATTTATGACTAGAGAATTCGTTCCTTGCTGGCCAGTAGAAAGAATGCAGCTTTAACTTTTCTGACCTGTGCACTATTTCCATCCTTCACATACAGTCTATGGTTTGTACAGAGCATAAAGATTTTTGGCTTCAGATATATATGCATAATAAGTAATAGCATAAAAGCCTCACTGTAACTTTGTTAATAGTCTGCTCTTAAATAGAAACCTCCACTTAATGTGCTATTAAAATCGACACTTTTAGAAATGATAGGAAGGGTCTCACAAGTGGCAAGTAGTTTCCAAGAATTAAGAAACTGCCCTTGGAGACTTACAGAAAGAGTCAATTTTCATTGTAATTATGAATGATTATTGCAGTATATATGACTTTTTTCCCCCCGCATTTAACATGGGTCTATCAGAGCAGAGAGAAAGTGGTTATCACAGGGATCCACTTTACTGAGAGATTCCTTTTCTCACTAGTCCTCCTTTCTTCCCATTAGCCCCTTCCTTTCTCTCCCTTAGCGGTCCATTTTAGAACCACGCGGCTGCGGCATGTGGGTAATTTCACTGCCTATTCATGTGTTGGAGGGCAAGGATTCCTCCTCCATTAGGTAGTGTCATCTTGTGATGTATGATGTATGCACAGAAAGGCAGTCCAATGTTTATTCATGACTTTCAAGGCAATGCCTCAGCTAAGTCCTCTGATTTCCTTTTAAGGAACAAAACTACGTAAGATTGAGACTTCAGTTTAAAGGCATACAGACCATCCTGCAGTTCCTGTGTTTCTCTCTTCCCCTTTCTCTCTCGCTCGCTCTCTCTCTCTCTGTCACACACAGACGCATGCACTCTCTCTCATCTCTCGCCCACAGCTCCATTTTTTTTTTATCTCTTTTAAATTCTCCCTCGATATTTTTTCTGTCAGATTTAATTTATTTGACCCTTAGAAAAAAGATCACATGCAGTTATTTCCTTCTGATTTTACCAGACTGTCTCACCATCTTGCCTCTGTACTTAACTAAGAACTTTGATGAAGAGATGAATTTAGATCATTTTTTATAGTAGGCTGGCATGTTAATGAGACTAAAAGACCTTGTGAACACACACACACACACACACACACACACGCTCAGTATATTGGGTATGTGGAACAGATACGCTCCTATAGACTTTTATCCTACTAAGAACACTGCTACACAAAGAATAAAATCTGCAAGCTGTCACAAACACAGATTTAAAGCTTGTACATAACTCAAACTCCAGATTCAGTGTTTGATAAAGTAATCATAATTCAAAACTTGTTTTCCTATTTGCCTTGTAAATTATTCCTTAATGGTAATAAAAGCGCATCCATTGATCATACCAGGACAACTCCATGCAGGACTTTGATGGGACTCCTATGAGTAAATGGTATCTATTAATATTCTCAGTGACCATCGTTCCGAAAGCACATGATTCATAATGGTTGTATGTGGAAGCTGCTTTTCAAGAGGTCTCAGACACACATATTTGTGATGATTAGTCATGCAATTTAGTTGTGTGTTTGTATTTGAATTTTGTTTCAGGCTAAAATCCTATCAAGGATAGAGACTAGTGGCAACTGTCAAGTGGCTGCCGCCTGCATGATTTTGGTAAATTACTATCAGGTCTCCACACACAGAGGAGGTGGGAATGCAATATGTAGCCCGTGAACACTGCAGAACGTAGACCTGTTTACTTGGCTTTGAATGTTCAACATGCCCCATGGTTGATTAGCTAAAATGCAGTATTATCCTGTTACATTTTTGGGAATGCATTTCAGCAAGAGTGAGGCAAATGGCTGCAATTTGTATTGAACATTTGTTATATGGTACTAATAACCACACTCTTGCCTTGAGTTATGCATATTCTATCCTTTTATGATAAATAATGCAAATGTGGCAACCTCTGCAAATGCCTGAGAAAATGAGGTGGAAGGGAGGGAGAGGCCAAGGGAGTGAAGGAGAGAGTTGAGAATGAGAGAGCAGGGGCTAGCATAACTAACTGATTGTTGTGCTGTCAAATTGATTTGCATGAAAAAGGCTGGTCTAATTGCAACACTTAACTGCAGTGTATTGATAATACACTGCAGGATCACAAAAGGACACTGAGGAGCTTTTATTAAGACGGATTTCCAGGGTGTCTTTGAGAGGTGCACTACCAGCCTGTGTTTCTGTGGGGGCCATTCGAAACTTTGTCCCCACCCGTGTCCTGCCTGACATTTTATATCCATCATGCAGATGTGTACATATCGCTGTCTCAGCATCTATTGCCGTATAAATCGTCTTTATTTTTTAACGTATTAAGTAAACTTGAAGCTCAGAAATTATTTTTTTTATTAGTTTTCCTTCAAAAGTGGCAGTTTTGTTATAGAAATGGTGCAGAAAGACCTTACAAGTATACAGCAACAATGATGGCTTTTGGTATTCATCAAATGTGCAGAGACACCAAACCTTATGACCACCTGTGTAGTAAACTTGCTGAACTTGTTGATGCATGGAGTTGGCATGGAATTAGCATGCCGGTTTGGACCTACATAGGGAAATTTCAGTGCCACTGAGTATCTGTTGGATTCGCTTTTACTTCCAGCCATGTTTTCACCACAACAATAGGTAGGGTTTTAGCGAATGAATCTTCCGAAGCTAACTTCTTACTTCTGTGCTCACATCAGTACTATGTACTATTATAGTTCAGCTGAATTCACAGTGTGTCTATTCTCATTTACAGAATCTCCTCTCCTTCATGCGAGGCATCTCTACATGCATGAAATGATGACACAAAAGAGAGAAAAAAAGTTTTAGGTAATGTGGGGTTAAAGGTCTTAGGGGATACGAAATACTAACATTATATTTTCAAAAAAACAAGTTACTCTTGTTCTTTGAACTGCCAGCTTTCTGGGAAACAATGATAATACAGATTCAGTTTCAGAAGGATAAAAGAACATCATGTAGAAATGCACAGAATAAACATTAATGTTTAACATTAAAGCAAGCAGCTTATTTTAGTAGCCTCTCAAAAATACAGTTATGAGTTTGTAAAGGGCTACTTCACCAGATGCTAAAAAGTTCTCACTACTGAGAAAGTTTGAAATCCTTTGAGAAGGAAGAGCTAAAAGTTTAACATTTTTAACTGCAATTCTTTTGCCTCTGCAACTCATGCATAATACTCATATCTGGATGCCACCGCACATTAAAACACGCCTATGTGCTTTTACTGACCATTGCTAAATGGCAAACTTGCAACATTTAAACATTAAACACAGCTACTACGTCACACCACTTTTACCATCAGTTAACCACCCTTTAGTTAATAAAAGAAAACAGGCACAGGTCATATATTGTAGTTAAAAAAAAAAAAAAAAAAAAAAAAAAAAAAGCATCGATTAAACACCCCAACATTTGGCACAAGCGTGTCTAGCTCACATCCAACCTGACCTGGGTTAAATATAAAGACTGGCGCAAAGTCAAGGTGCATAAAGGAGCTTAATAGCAGCTTAATGCCATCACTGCTTTGGAAAAGATTTACCAGTAAGAGGAGACATCATCTTAAAACTAGCCATGGATCTGTCACAATGACTAAAATGTATCATGTCACATATTGTTGATGGGGATGCTGCATGGGTTATTAGTATAAAAATATACTAGTGGTTGCCTTCTGGTTCAAAGCAACTAAATGTACTTTATCTGGTAGTTTAAGACTGCATTGTTGCTTGGCATCAAGAATCCTCTTGTTTTTGTGTCACCCATGTGGTTGGCAGCAGGATATCTGTTGAATGCACTGACTGAGAAGCTGTTTAAATGGTTTGCAGTCTTGGTGCACAGCAGGTGTATGCCAGCATGGTAATGATGTGGACCCACAGTTATTTGTGTTTGAAAGGGTAAGGCTGTGGAGAAGTTGGGTGGTGTTTAGCACAGGGCTTCCTCGTGCTGCCAAAGGCAATACTTCCTTTTCTTCCCTTGATTTCCATCTTTAATAATAAATGATGGATGTTTCAAATTATGAAACCGCTGGGAAAATCCAATTTAATCCTGGGCCTTGTAGGCTTGTATCAAAGGCTCTTATTTAGCTTTAATATTTGCAATGGCGCCTCAAAGTGAATGATGTAATGTACCATTTCATAATGGTTTGTATGTGGTTTTAACAAACCGTGCTGTTGTTGATTTAAACTATGTTCTAAATAAACTGTTTTATTTTTAATTATTTTAACTGATTCTTTTGTACATGTGTAGCTAGAGTGGAAATTGATACAATTTAGCTGTCTATTAACTGCCTAACATGTGAAAGTCACTGTCACATATTTTTGGCCGTAACTCAAAACAAATAAGATGCCAAGCTTTTATATTTTTGCAGCAAGTTATTACTTTATTAATTACATGGTATAAACTGTTAACCCTCATTAAAATATTAGTTTACTATAGTCATTATATACTACTATAGTCAGTTATTAACGAGCTGTAATGTATAATGCTACCAAAATAAAGGATAGAAGTCTCTTATTTATAAACCATTCAGGACCTTGGCTGTGACATTTGCAGTGAGGTGAATCTTCTTTATTTACTGAACTAATTGTGTATAGTTTTCAGGTTTGGTCAAGTGAGCACGAGTATAGATCTGATTTAAGGTTCATACTGCATTAAAAAAAGTCCAAGGTGCTCACTTTGTGTTTTTATGCTAGCAATGTGTCAAGGCATAGATTAAGGCAAGGTTGAAAGGCATTTTTTATGAAAAGGATAAAATCAATTTCTTAAACTCTGAGCGCTTAGAAGGACACTATGATCACCTTACAAGAAGTCCAGAGCAAGGAGAGCGTTGGAGGTGACCAATAACCTCACTCACTTAATTTCTGAAGCTATCTAAAGAATTGGGAAATTGTACTGGAAAGACCAACAATGATCCATTAATTGGGCCTAGTATCTCTTAATAAGAAGTTAATTACTTTCCCTTTGGAGCTGTTTTCACACGTGTATTGCGCACAGAGTCCAATTTGTTTTATTAAGAATTTGTTCTATGGAACAAAATCTTTGTGATATCCAGTACAATTACTTGTCTATCAGAAGAGTGACATAGATCTGTAAGAATGCAAACATAGAAGATCGAAGAAGAGTCCTTTACACAAATATACCAGTAAAAAAAAAAAAAAAAAAAAGCTGGCAAAGGGCAGGAAAGTTCAAGGAAAAGCAAGAGACTTGCCTCTAGCTGTATGTCTTTGGACTGTGGGAGACGGAGTACCTAGAGAGAACCCACACAAACATTGGGGGGAACATGCAAACTTCACACAGAAAGATGGTGGATTCGAATCAGGAACTTCTTCGTGTGAGACAGCAGTGCCAACGACTGTTCCACCATGCTGCCCCGACCAGGTTCATAGTACTCCTTGTTTTGATGTGATTTTTCACATCTTTCTTATTGTAAAGTATAAATATTACCAAAAGGCTTTGGCTAAGATGAGGTCCAGCTGTTGAGTTTCTGTGGAGGTTGACCAAACCATTCAGGACCATGTTATTGACCAAATTGTGAATTATATGGAAAAAAAATTCAATTTTAATCAATTGATTGAAACTTCCTCCCAGAGCTTAGACACAAGTAAGCAAATCTATGGAAGGTTATGAGAAGTAAAAGGCATAAAAGAATGTTAGCTTTAAAAGGCATATTTTCTCTTTTTGTTCTTGCCCTAACTGAAGCAATTCTACAGATTTGTACTGAAAACACTGGTTAATGTCATTGGCTTGTGGGAATAAGAATGAAAATGGACCTCAAGGTCCCCATTATAAGCCTCTTGTGTCAGTTGTTTTCAAACAAGGCCCTCATCTACAGTATTTTCATTCCCTCTTTCTTTCCTTTGCAATCTTTATATAAGCTTGCCTCTACTGTATGTGAGGAACAGGCTTTGTGCTATAGTACTCTGCTCAGGTTTAGTGAGTTGCATGAACAATATATACTTTAAATATTTTTTTTAATATGAGTTACAAGAGACAATTAACCTTCCACTGCTCGTGTCAACTTCTAAACAGAAAGACTGTGTAAATGTTGACCTAATCAGTAATTTGCTGGAGAGCCATACACACATATATACTCCACATTCACTTGTCTGTTTTAAAAGCATTAGGATCAGACAGCTCTATTCAAAAATACTCTGCTTCACTGATATTAGTAAGTTGACTAATGTACTACTGTACTTACTCAGCTGCAGATTTATATGGTCTTGCTCAGGAAAAAAAATAGGTCCTACTTTTTTTTTGAGCTGTTCTCATAACCTTAGCACTAAGATTTGCCAAAAAGTCTTGAAGAAATGTCTTTTTCAGTCCAATTAAGTCTGTCATTGCCCTTTAGCCATAAAGTGTGGAGGCAGCAGATTTTTCCACTGCCAGCAGAGGTCATGTTCATGTGTGCTTGCCTAGCTCTATTCTTATAAGTGCTTTTTTGCCTTTTTCTCATCACATTCACAGGCTCAGCTCATTTTGAGTGGGAGGGACAGGGGAGATTTCAACCAGACAGGTTGTCTCTAGACAGTACAGTAAATTGTGAATAACATGTAATTTCTAAGGGTTCTCAGTGTCACAGGCTCATAGTGTTTTAGCTGGACTTCAGTATTATTAGATGAGTATGGCGTGCCGAAAAGGGAACATCTCGTTCTAGCAAAACTACGGATGTCTATCCAACGTGCTGAGCTCAGGGAGATCTGCTTTCTAGACATAGCCTTATTCTGATGCGCTATCAGAATGGATGGAGTCAAAGGGACAAATTTAACCAGAATCAGTATATTTTACTGCTGACAGATAAATTGATACAAGAAAACTCGAGTAAAAGAGGTGGAAGAAGGGAAGGTACTGTAAACTCCGAGATACAGCTGTTTTAGGCCCAGAACAAATCATTTTAATCTGGGAATAAAAGGCAGTTTTAAGGCAAAGGTAAGCTGCAGTATTTGGCTGTTGTCATTGTCAAAATTCAGAATCATTATTATGAAAGTCACCTTATGTAATTTTATTATTTTCAGTATTTATGTCCTACTATATGTTTTCACTTGATTGGCCACTTGCAGTTGCTACACTTGACTGACACTCAGAATGCATATTTTAATCAATTTAACCCTTACCCTAATACTTAAAAAGACTGTGGTTTATTTTTTTGTTTTTTTTGTTTTTTTAATCTACCCAGGGGGTGGGAGCTCATTATTAAACTAACCCAACTTTACCATCTTTCTAAATCCTTGTTGGTACATGTAGATTTGAACTTTGTTTGCAACCAAAGCTATACCTGCAAGTTTTTGTTTCAGTAGAAATGCCTCTGCCACAACATGGAAAGTCATCTTTAAGAAATGAACTAGAACTAAACCGCTTTACTTCTTAGCTCTAACTTCTTGAACCTAGTAAATGGGGAATCTTGATTGTACCACCTGGGATAACAGTTACACTAATTACACTATTAAAGTTGAAAGAATTTACACCCTTTTAACCCTCAGTGGTGTGACACTGTTTATTCCTGAGTTCTTAAAGAACATTTTGACCCTGAAACGGTTGTTATGTGACATGTAACAAGCAGATGTAATTTGTTGTTCTTTTTATGTCTCTGGCCCCTGCTCTTTGCAGACTCCTCTGTCTGACATGGTTGTTATTTGCCTTTAGGTCTATGTAAAAGCATTTCAGTATATTAAAAGGTATTATTTTTTGAAAAAAAAAAAAAGAATAATGCTAGATTATTTATGTTGATACATAATTTTACTGGAATGAACATGTATGAACATACAATATCTAAGTTATGTTTAAAGGGAAAGTGATGGGGTTCATTTACTTTTCATGAATGTACTTTACTAATTACTTGGTAACTTGGTGTGAAACACTGTTTGATGCTGTTATATTATTTAAAAAAAAGTGATTCTTCTGAACAACCTACAATCATGTGAAAAAGGTTTTCACAGGACTCATAGAAAACGAAGTACACCCAGTGATTCAGTAGCTTGTATAACCTATAGCACCAAAACATGAGGTAATAGTTTTCTGTATGAATTTATCAATCTCTTACATAATTCTAGAGAAACTTTGCCCAGTTCTTCTTTACAAAATTGTTTCAGGTCAGTGATATTTGCTGGCATATTTGTGCACAGCTCTCTTAAGATGATAAAACAGTATTTCAGCTAGGTTGAAATCAAGTCTGGAATTTAACAGGGCCAAACCACTGATTCTTTTTTTTCTCTATCCATTCACTAGAATGATATCTAATGAAATACATTTCACTGATGCGCTTATGAGCCTGTTGCATGACGAAGTTTCTGGTGGACAGATGGTGTTACATTTGACTGTAGAGTACTTTGGAGTGCAGAGAAAAAGTGTCTGGAAGGTGCCCAGGTCCTGTGGCTGTGAAACAAGCCCAAATCCTAGTTGAGCTGTTTTAACTAATACGCTCTGTTTGTTTTTCACCAAATGTGCTGCTTTGCACTATAACCAAACGTCTCCAAAATCGTGTTGTGTTCCAGAAGTCTTGTGATTTCTTCAGATGCACATTAAACCTAAGCTGTGCTGTTCTTTGTAGATAGAAGACGCTTTCCTGTGGAAACTCTTCCAAACAAGCCATTCTTCTTCAATCTTGATCTAATTGTACGGTCATGAACTTTAACATTCATGAACCTTTAACAAGTAACATGTTACATTGGGCCTATATAGTCTAAAACATTGCGCTTGTTTTTTTCCGATTTCTATGTCTGTGGTGACATGTTTTCTATATAGCCCTACACGTTTTTGCGCCGTTATGTTCAACAAATATGTGGAGTCGCATACAATACATCTGACAATATATCTGACTCCTCTGTTTAGATATTGACAAACCTTCTGAATAATTAGCAGTATTAAATACAGTAGTGTATTTTGACTGAAGTAAAGCTCTATAACTCTCGTTGTGTCGTTAATTGTAATTAATTCGGAAAGATGTGTACATTCTGATAAACATGGTTTATTTTCTTTCTTCAGATCATTTAATTTATGTTGTGGGAACCAAGAGTGATGATAACTTAGTTTATCTGTTAGAAAACGCCCATGGCTACTCTAGTATTTTATGCCAAAGCAATACTTAAGTATGGTCCAGGCTTTAAGTGGTTCTTTAGAGCTCAAATTTAAAGTATCGTTCTTTATAAGTAGCTCTTAATGCACAGTGTATCAAAGTAGGCACTAAAACTATTAAAGTGTATTTGGGCGATGATATGGACTACATTACAAAGCTGGGGTGTAAGGATGGTGGTGTTAACTGTCTGCTAGCGTAATGAGAGAGTGAGCTGTCAGAGACATGCATGTAATGGCTCCCTTGCCAGCCGCCCAGTTCAGGCCCTGTGGGACATAGCACAGACAAACCATTTCTTTCACACTGTCTCATCTCATGCATTCACTTCAACTTCAGCTCACTGTCTTTTTCTCTCTGTCTCGTCTTGCCTCCTCACTTACTTCTTTCTCTTTCTTCTTTGTTAAACTCTGACCTGGACAGGGACTATGCCTGGTCTCTAATATCTTTCGTCGATTTCTGTTGCGCAGACAGTAAATTGTACACTTACTAACAATCACACACACACATACTGAATCTCATGGAGCATGCAGGACTCATGAAGGGCATTTAGTGACTGTATCCCATAGGATGGCCTACTCTTTTTAGTATCCAGTGGATTTCTCATGGGCAGTGAAGTCTGCCCTCTCTGAAACAGGCAGCTTCTCAGTAGACCGAGCAGAATAGTCACACTCAGATGGTACATCTTTATATCTCTGACAGCCATAGTATGGTTTAAGCACTGCTCAGTTAGTACAGTGAGTTCCCAGTCTTCCTTACACAGGACATGTCTGTCAAGTGCAAAGTAATTTTACTTCAGTTTGAAGGAAGAAGAGTTGGCCTTTAACATAAAATTGCTATATTGGTAAACACTTAAAAAGGTTACTAGATATGAACTAGTATCTAGTATGTGTTTTAGCTAGTTAAAGGTGTTGGTAATGCTACAGTCACATGTGTTGTCTCAAATACAGAATTTCACAAATGCAACATTCTTTCTGTGACTGAGATTCCTCTTTCCCTCTTTCCCAGCCAATCTATAAGCGTTCATCCCCGGAGGCTTGCTGTTATGACAGTTCTTTCGTTAGCCATTATAGCTGGTGTTAATGGCATGCTCGTTCTGACTTGACTGATTATCATATTGTGCATGCTGATTGACAGTTGACCTTCATACCACTTTATAAAGAACCCGCTAGATCCAGGGGGTCACCACGATTGCCTCCATGACAGCGTATTAATAATAATCTGATAGAATTACCAGGAACCAATTAATCTGCAGACTCCAGACAAGACAGTGGTTAAAGAGATGCTATTTCTAAGCTTGGCTGGGCCAATTCAGACATCTAGATGGTTCATTCTTACTGACTACATGTCTATGTGATTCATAAAGGTAAGAATAATGGCTATGCAAATTCTTAGGTGAGGTTACACTGACCCACTGAGTTATATATGTAGCTGCCTTATAAATGAAAGATGGATAACAGGTAGGGTTCCTGTTATATAGCCTAATCCAGAACTTTGCAATGTGTATATTTTGTGGGAAACTTAGTGACACTTTTTTGTTGTATTCAAGGAAATGAAGGGTGATTAGCTCCAGTCTCTTACATTCAGATGCAGTTGTGCTTGATAACATTTTATATTTTGACAACGTACAGTTTTGCTGAATTTTAGCACAGTAATTGCACATGAAATTTTGGGAAACATTATATTTATCAAGTAAAAATGTACGGATGTAGTATATGCTATGTAGTTTGTTTCAATAATTTTTTGACTGAATGGATGTGACATATATAAATGTGACATCATATTTATTATACGCTGCATAAAAGTGAATATTTTTAAAGAAATAATAACTAACTGCATCTGCTACTTCCGCTATCAAATAAATGAATTCTGGATGCTAAAGGAAGCTGTGAAATTACATTTATAATATACAGACTGTATCATCTTACTGACAATTTAGTGTTGTCATCTTGCTTCCTCTCAGCGATGGGCCTTGTCATTTGAGATTCAGTTTCTTTTTCAAATTGGCTTCGATGGATATGATCTGTAATTAAACATTTTAATAGGAGGGAGAAGAAATGAGGGCTGTGTTTGTTCAGTGAGAGATAACATTCTAAGAGAGTAACTAAGGCATGGCAAGAACAGCCTAGCAATATTACTGCACGCTGAGCTGCATAATAAAGAGGGCCTGCATGCATATTAATATCAGCTCCCTGCATAATGTGTAGATCTTATGACAGGCTTGGAAATACACTGACACCTCGCTGGTATTGCTTAACCTCTCCCGCTTCGTTATTTGCATCCACATTCTCTCATACTGGGTGGGATCTCCCCTAAGCTTGGTCTCACCCATATCAGTACCTCTGGCCCTGGCTGCCAGCCTGATTCCCACACTCCACCAGTTTTCACTCATTAGAAACGCATGGTGGAGGTATGTGATGCCAAATAAATTCCTCGTTCCCACTCGGTTGGTAGAAGCTTTTGGAAGAACTATAGCGACATCTGCATGTGCCATGGTTACAAAGCGCCAGGCTTATACCCGCCCACTTCACTGGGCTTCCCCTGCCAACCTGCTTCCTCATCTGTGCCGCCCCTCCCCCTCGTCCCTGCAGCACTCATTTCTCAAATTACTAAACATGGCTAATTGTGTGAGGTGTGAAGCTCAGTTCATTTGAATATTCTGGCTTGGGGGGGGATTTGCCTTGCATAGGGGAAGAATTAAGCAAGGATGTACAAAATGGAAAAAGGGAAGATCCGCAGTTGCATACGCAGGTATCTGTGCAGTCACATTTTGACTGTCGCTGGAATTTTTTTTCCCAGCTGTTAATTTTGTAACTCACTGGGGTATTATTTTGTTATTTAAAAGCTATTTGATTAAAAAATAACCTGAACTTTAAATTGGTTGCATGCTTTATTTTCAAAAAGGTCGCATATTCCGAATCTTCTTTATGGGTCTTTATGATTTAAAAGAAGCTTTTTGCTTTGCTTGCTATTATTTAATCTTGATATAAGAACGATTGTGGTTCACATTTGATTACTTTTCTCTACCTGTGTCCTGTGTGGCTATAAAATATTGAAATTCACTGGATGTGGAGAAGGGGGTGGTGGTGAGGGGGCTCAGTTCCCACAAATTAATATACATATAATAGGCCTGATTCCAAAGCAATAACCAGTGTTAACTTTAGTTGTGTGAATATTTTAGGCATGTTTATGTGAGACGTAACCTGAAGTTTTCTGTTATGTTAGTGAATCATGGGGAAAAAAACATGCAACAGATTAGTATCAATTATTCTCTTCAAGTATGACAATGGTTTTAGTCCTCTCCCTGTCACTTAGACTGTGTCCAACTCACACCTGCTTTCACCTGCTCTCACTCATATAACACTTTTAAGCCCTTGCACAAGATCACATTAAATTCACAGCAAATTGCTTCTTTCAGTCCCCGCCTTTGCTGATCACAAGTCTGAGATCGCAATTAAAAATCTAATTTCTTGTTCCATTCAAAAATCCACAAACATCCGTTAAGTTCTACATGAACAGACATTCACTCTATCTGCGATGGCTTCTCGCACGGATTGTAAGGTGCTCAATTAATCCTCGCTAAAAAGGCTGAGCGCACTGACTTTTTTTTTTTTAATTAATGTTGAATTAAACGAATTGACAGGTTGCCAGAAACGAGGCGCACAGCTTTGAAGATTGTTATCGCATAATGAGTTGCTTTTTTTCCCCTCTTTATATTTTATGCTTTTCTGTTTCCACTCCCTCGCTCGATGCTGCCATTTGCCCGTATGCCTTAGCGGTTTAATGATATGCAAATGAAACATGCATAAAACCATTCTGCTGTAGAATGATTAAGCACAGAAGACATTAGCCAGTGCCTGCCACAGTGTCTGTTGTCTCTTCTGCATTCCGCTTCGACAGGGCACCAACACCAATCTTACAAAGATTAATGCCGCTAATGCACTAATCATTTGAATAACACGCATAGCATCCAGTTTGATTGAAATTAGATTCCAGGAGGGTTTCTTCTCACGCCAGTTTTGTAAGATCCAGAACCAGGGAAGGCAGATGTCTTCATATGTGAGAGTTGGTGCTCTAGAGAGCATGCAGAGAGCAAAGAGACCAGGTTTTTCCAAGAGGGAGCACTTAAACATCACTGGCAATGTTGGAGCTTTTCTCAGCTTGTTTGTGAGTACTGTGGCATTATTTGACTACTGGCATATAACGAAGGAAGAAAAATATCTCCGTTCTTGCTTACCCTCTCTCTCTCTCACACACATGTACACACACACACACACACACTCCACCCCCAATTCCATTCTGCTCTCTCGTGCAAGCCCTTTTTTTTTTTTCTTTTTTTTCTGTAATCCATTTGTGTGATGAAGACACTCCACAATTAACATCCCCCATGGAATTAAATAAAGGGGTGATTATCCAAAGTTCATTAGCGCCGAAAGATTAGAATATCCATGTGTTTCCATGTGATGAATGGAGAGGAAATACGCCACCAATTATGAAATAAATTGCTAATCGCATTTCTTGCGATCATGATTGTTGCGTTTGCGATGCCCAAAAAGATGCCATCTTTCAAGCGGTCCTTTCTCAGTGGTGGTACTACAAGATTCAGACATCTTGGTAGTGCCAGTGTTGGGTAGCAAGCACAAAGATGTTATAATCCCTTCCTTTGGATGACTTCCTTAATTATTCATATTGCACAACCATGCCCGTCTTCCAAATAAATCCCAGGGAAACAATTAACAATAATTGTTGGTGCCAGTGAATGAATATCCATGCGTTGCTAATTACTGTTTTAATTCCAATTGTGCATATTAATCGCGAAAACGAACTTAACGAAATCCTCCGTTGTCTTCGGAGCGATGCCCATCCTTGGCTCTGTGCCCGATGCCAGCAGACCGCGCTGGAGCAACAGAAACGTTCCTTCCAACCCAGAGAGTCCCCCAAACTGTGATTCAAACCAGTTGGTAAGTCTGCGTTGCATCTGTTTATGATAGTTTAGTGCGGGAGGGTATATCCTCAAAGGGTGGAGTTTGTTCATTTCTTTTGGGTGGTGGGCAAGAAGGGGGCAAAAAAAAGTCGTGGAGCTGTGGAGTGTGGGTGTGGAAGATGTAATGAGTTCCCACGGCCTCACTACCCCCAGTGTGGCTGCAGCCAGGCCAGCACCTCCCCTTCGGTGTTTCTTGAACTCGGCTTGTCTCGTTGTTCCCATGCTTTCTGTGCCCATTCCAATAACTTCCAGTCATTTCCATGCCAACTCTCTCACTTGGCTCTCAGGCTGCCACGTATATCGAGCCTATAGGAATTAAAGTGTGTGTCAAATGTTGGGAATGTAGATGAATCGCTAGAATGACGGCATTGCTCTCTGCTATTGATTGACTTGCTACACATGAAGAAATTCTGATCTTTTTATGCAGATTTTTTTCTCTTAGAAGTAGTAAAATATTCAGTGGGGCACAGAATGTGTTATTACTTTTGATAACCACAAGTTGAAAACAAAGAGGAAAAGATGAATTGCTGTCTGGCTGCTGATTATAATTTGTTTTGGCAGTTCATTAGTATGCATCCTCGTGTTTGCATTTTTTGTCTCTCTTTTGTGTCTGTGACATTGTAAACAGCTGCTATTGAGCTTCAGGCATAGCCCCTTAGGTCTACTCTTTACCCCCTCCTCCTCTTGCAAGCGATTGGCAGATTGGTACTGTCTGTTGAAGTAGTAGTACTCTTTCAATGTGGCTGCCAACCAGTGCAATAAGAAATGGTAGTTTACAATGGAGAAAACATTGCGTATAGAGCAAAGGGAGTTGGCACAAAAAGAGGCACTCTCTTCACGCCCTCTACTAATACTTGAACAGTTCTCTGCTTTCGTCTGGCTTCATCATGGTTGTGTTTTTCTTTTCTTTGATCCCCTGAGAAGTCGTTCCTTTGATTGAATGTGTGCCTAATTAACGTAGTAAATTTTACTCCAATTAGTCGTATCTGATACCGTAATTTCTCTGTTTGTTCTGTTCGCTATTGTTTTTGGCAGCCGGTACATGAAGGGTATCCGTTTGTGTCGACTTGGCTTTATCGTGGTATATTTCCTTCGTCCTTCGCTGGATTTCGTGCCAGATGCCATTACGTTCCCGCTGGCACACCACTTGAGACCCGTAAGTGCCATATTACTCCTTGGCAATCCTCCAAACACGTGACTTTTACCCAAGTCTTTAAATGCCAGCTGCGAGGTTGGTTTGCCATCTTCAAAAGATATATCCTTTACTGTTAAATGAATGAGTTGGCATAGCATCTCCTGCCCAGATGGCTGGCTGGCTGCCTGGCATAGAGAGCGGTGCCTCAGATGGTTAGAGGGAGAGAGCAAGAAGGAGCGTAAGGGAGGAGCTTTTTCTTGTGCCACCGCCACACCCCCCTTTATCACTAGAACAACAAAACATCCTTGAGTTCCTATTGTTTTTGTTTTCGATTTTACGTCTTCTTAATTAATCCCATGTGTCGCTGCCACCGTTTCCCACTCTTGTGCACCTGGCACCAATCGTCTCGAATGGACTTCCTGTCTTACGTAGTCTGTGATCTGCAGACTTTTTGCTGTGTTTCAGAGTACCTGATATCCACCCTTGTATTCTCAATGTGCCATCCTGCAACACCTAATCCATCTTATTGATAGCTCCCGGAGTTCTTTCAACTCGCATCTTCAGATCTTCATCAGATGTTCACAAGGTCCTCCTTGGGTATTCTTAACTAACGATGAATGTGTGTCTCAAGGCCGTTATCTTCACTCCAACTTTTAATATTGGCTAAACAGGCCATTATTAAAAATAAAAAGAACAATAATTTTAAAAAAAACTTTAAAAAAGACCAACTAAAACCTTATGACGCTACTAAAATGACAGCGGCATCCTTCCGTCTCCCTGGCTACATCTAACTACCTACCCTAGAGAGCGAACAGAAGTCCGCCTTGGTGCTACCACTGAATGGATGGCACTGTGCCAACTTCTCTCTGCCATCAACCGCATTCGCTCCTTGTTTCCCTTATTTGCCCATCCCCTTTCTATCTCAGTCCCTCTCTTACTCACCCTCCTCCTCTCCCTAGCTTTTCTTCCACATGCCCAGTACACCCACCTTCCCTCGCCCTCTTTTCTTCTGTGGCTAGACATTAATTAACATTTGACTTAATTGATTCTAGAAGCCGAGTTTCGAATGCAGGTTTTGTGCCCTGCCGTGTAGCCCACGTGCCAGGCATCAGTGCTGCTTTGCCTTTCCTCTGCCCTGGTACTGAATGGTGATAGAGCTTCGACCAACAAATAGCAGCCCTAATGTAGTGCAACAAAACCAGGGTGAGCTGTGGCTATTTGTGTCACAGTGCACAGTGAAGAATCTCAGTCCCAGCTTATCAGCCTGTAGCTGATTGAAGTTGACATTAAACAGTTTGATCCTACAGGACTGTGTTGTCCTAGCATTTTATAAACAATCAGAGAGCCGTCTATCCCCCGTACCACCCTTTGGTTTTTCTTTCTTTGCTATATTTTCCTCAATTTTGTCTTCTTGCCTTTTCGCTCACGCTACACACTTCTCTCTTTCCTCTCTCGCTTGCTCGGTTTGTAATTTTCTTTAATTGCTTCCCGATCATTTATCCTGCCTCCTACCATCTGTTTTGCTGTTATTTTTGTCGGACACGAATAAGAAGCGTAACAGTCAAACGACTATGTATTCCGACATTTTTGATAAAGCACTGGTTAAACTAGCACTAATGATCTTTTCTCTCTTGTTTGTGATTAGCGTTTTCATCAGCAGCGCATATTTGATTAAATAATTATCTTGGACACAGCTGCTTTCTCTTTCGTCGCCTTTTATTCTAGTCGTTTGGTACGGCGCGGATGAGATTCAAAGGCGGGAGATAGAAATAGCTTAATTATTTAATAAAATGACCCTCCCTTCGAAGATGGTATGTTCGCTGCTCTTAATTAGCAATGCTGTGGCTTGCTTTAAGTGTTGAATAAGAATAGACTAATTAAGCGAGAAGTTTATGGATGCTTCGGGTGCTGTAACTTCATATGATTTTTATGTTAACTACATAGCCTCTATTTCTTTCGTCTTATATACTGAACACAATTTATCGTTGATAGTTACTTAGCTGTACGATCAAAGTTGAGTCTTTTCTAAATCTGATGTTTCAGGGAAGCAGTGCTAAAGTGATTCATAGGGCTCAAACATGCTGTTATTATTGTTTCACACTTTTTTTATTATTAAATAAAAAGCAGCAACTGGGCAATTGAGGCAACAAGAGGAATTCATTATGCAAATTGGCCAGTATTTGCATAATGTCTTATGCCAAGAATATGCAAATGAGCCGTATAATTTATGAGCGCCTGCGTCTGTCTCATAGTGTTCCCATAACTTACAAAGAGTTTTTTTTTTTTTTTTTTTCACCTCGCTTCTCCTCCTATCCAGGCTGGCACGACACGCACCACTCTAACAGACCAGACCCACACTAAACAAGCACACCCACAAAAGGGGTTGCTGGCTGGGTACTATGACTGGGTGGGAAAAAACTTGTCTGGCAGACTGATGGGGGGATAAGAAGGCGAAGGGAGGGAATGGGTGGTATGGGAGAAATGTGTAGGGGGGCACATAAATCCCTCTACAAAGGCTCAGTACCAGATGCTAATTCTCTAAAACAACTGCGAAACTAAATAAAATGAGAGGCAAAAAACAAAGGCGGAAGACTTTGACTGGGCGGAGCGACAGCGATTTCTGACTATTCCTTTTGTCTTGTTGTGTGAGCGTTTGTTGTTCACTCTTTCCCTTTTCTTTGATGCCCGCTTTTGAGAATGTTTTTTTTTTTGCCATTGGAGCTCGCAGCTTTTTCCTCTTGTGGAGGATTTCCTCATGACTCAGTTGGATGAAGGCAGCCGAGTGCTGGGTGGGATGGAGAGGAGAGAGAAACATAGGAGAGAGAGGCTGTATCTCAAGGCATGCGTGTGTGGGCTCCAGTCAGTCTCCACTAGTACCCTGGGATGCCACCACTCAGCCCAGCCAAGCCCAGCACAGAGCCATCCAGGCTGAATCCAGGGAGAGTAGGACCAGACATCCTCATGTGTGATATAAATTGCACGCCAATTGTTTGGGCTTCTCATTCCCCAGCAGGATCCTGCTTGCTGCAATTATTCTATTACGACTCGTTTGTAACGATTGGCCTGCTTTGCATATTTGATATGAGGCTAATGGCTAAAGAGACAATTCCGGAGGAAAAAAGCCACCAGGGACACCGTTGGATAAAAGGCATCCTTCCCTGCACTCCAACTCACTGAGGACTAGAATGTTTAAAAAAAAAAAAAAAAAAGGCAAAAAAAGATGTTTGTTTTCTGAACTCTTCTTCAGGCCCTGTAACCACAGAAATTCCAGATGTCATGTCGTCATATTTTTGCATCAGCTGCCTCTGTCCTGGAAGTTGGAATCTTTCTGTGTTTCCTCATGCTTGGACACAGCTGAGATTGTGATTGTAGAAAGGTGTTTATTCCAAGACTGCCCAATTGCACACAAGCACAGTGAGTGTGCCCACCTCTTCCTGAGCCTGAAGGGGCATCTGTTCCCTCCTTCTTGGACAATTATTGTGTAGCAGGGGACATGTGTGTATGTGTGTGAGTCTGTATGCCTGTGTGTGTTTGTGTCCATTAGGGCACATGAGAAGCAGAAAAAGACAAAGGAGGTTGTGTTATGTAAGTCAGCATGTCGCTCTCCTTGCTTGTTTAACAAATGTACACAGATATATACACATGCTTTGATGAATGTCTCACCATCTCTGTTACTGTATGACGACTTTGGATTGATAGAAGATGAGAGAACCATCGTGTGAAAATACTGACTCTCCCATCGCATTATTTATTATTTTGTAATTTTACCTTTCGGCTGTTAAAATTCTGTCTTGCACGCTGTTATGGTTCGTTTCGCTGATTCCAGCTTGCACGTTTCTTAATTAGACTTTCAGACGATTATCCATTGCTTTTTCATCTTGTAACGATTCTCATTTTGCATTTTTTTAAGTCATAATTTCTGCTCCTTAATGAGGCTGTGAAATCGCCAAAGTTAGATTTCAATATGCATGGTATTCATGCGAGCAATTAGTTGGACATGTAACTGTACTCACGGCTTTCTGGGATTACGCAGGACATTTAATCTATTGAATGACACATATAGCGGGGTAATATTTCCATTTAAATGCCGTAAGATGAATATGCATTAGAAAAATCGCGTTAATGTACAGCTGATTTCACAAACTGGTTGCTTTAATAAGCAAAGTGATCATGTTATAAAATTGTTTAAACATCACAATCCCTGCAGCTTGTGTTTGCATGAAATTATTTTATAAATTAGCCCTCTTAATTACAGGTTTGTGTGATTTATTATTAGTGAATGCAAATAGGTGCTGTTGATTACTGTTGATAAAAGGCACTAATGAAGAACGATTTGGCCATAAGAATGACCCAAAACACTGAGATTTCAGCAAAATGGTACATACAAGTACTGTAAGTGTTTAACTCTTAGATCAGTATTATTATCCTAAGATAAAAAATGTGATTGTAATAGTTTGGATAGTTTGAACAAGTGTCATTGTCAGAAATATGAAAGGCGTTAAAAATAAAATGTATTCCCATGAAGGTTTCCGTGACTATATATAACATGCAGGAATATACTGAAGTAACTCCTATTGTCTAATGATATTACATTTTCATGTAACTAACTTATAAACTAGCTTACAGTCATCCCCATAGATGCTAACCCTAACCCTACCTACCCTGATGAAGCACCTTCCTCATTGGTGCAGTATGAGGTTTAGGATTAAATATCTCTATCCATCATTGGGGAAGTTAGTAACTTATGCCCCACCTCTACAATTGTACAGGCTATAATTTAACGCAAACAAATGTAAACAAAAACCTTTATTCAATGCAGAATTTTATTTCATAATAAAATAAATTGTCAAACATTTACACAAACTTGCGTAAGTTATAGGTCTTCTCTCAATGAGTCAGTTGCAAATAAAGTGCCTTGCTATTGGAAAATAATTACATGGAAAAAGTTGCTATACACCCACCTTTACCTGACTTATTTTACAGTTACATCAGATATATATAAAAAGCCAAAACCAGGTACTTACATCATTTTCCAATATTTTTATAACTTCTCCAGATAACAGGACATCAGCGTTAATTTTTTATTTTTATTTTTTTTAAACTCATCTCCATAATTTTCCTCATAACTGTTTAGATGTTTTGCTAATACTGAGGCTACTAGTTTGTGGCTGGCTCTGAACTCTGGCTAGCTTTAGCTTAAGTCATTTCCCTTTGTTAGCTTATTAGGATACCTAATGAGATTTAAGTATCTCATTAGGTTTGTTACAAAAATGTTCATTGTGGTTTGCTTACACTTACTTTGGCGAATTTTGTGTATTTCTTGCTCACAATGAAAAAGTCACTAATAGCCAAAGCTACATGCTATCATGTATGAGCAACTATTTACCTGTGTTGTTGTATGCAGTCAAACAGTCCCGATCAAAAGTTTAAGACCACTTGAAAAATGGCAAAAAAACACATTTTTGCATGGTGGATCCTAACAAGGTTCCAAGTAGAGTTTCAACATGCAACCAAACACTTCAAAAATTCGTTGCGGCATGCTTGATGCAAGCGTTTCCATGAGGTGAGTAGGAACATTTCTCAAGTGGTGAAGACGACCGCACGAACGGCATCTACTGTCTGGAACTGTTGTACATTTTTGTAAACGTTCCTCGCCATCCTTCCCCAAAGGTTCTCAATTGGATTTAGATCAGGGGAACACGCAGGGTGGTCCAATTCTTCTCCTGGAACAAGCTCCTTGTCCTGCAGGCATTGTGTACTGTAGCGTTGTCCTGTTGAAAAACCCAGTCGTTACCACACAGACAAGGGCCCTCAGTCACGAGGGATGCTCTTTCCAACATCTGGACATAGCCAGCGGCCGTTTGACACCCCTGCACCTCCTGAAGCCCCATTGTTCCACTAAAGGAAAAAGAAAAAAGGAAAAGGCACCCCAGACCATTATGGCACCCCTCCAGAAACCATCAGGACCATAAAGGTCTCATCAGAGAATAAAACTTTCTTCCACCCTTCAGTGTCCCATGTTTGGTGCTCTCTTGCAAAGTCCAAACGGTCAGTTCTGTGGCATTCAAGGAGACGAGGCCTTTAAAGACATTTTTGTTTTTTAAACCCTCAGTCTCAGATGGTTATGGGGCTGCAGTTGGCATCAGGAACGGGTGTAATTTGGGTGGAGCATCATCCAGTGTCTTGACGGACAGCCGTTTGGATCCTCTAGCTCAGTGCTGGTGAAAAATTTTTGGGTCTTCCACTTGACTTGTTTGTTCCATAACCATTGCCATTTTTCAAGTGGTCTTAAACTTTTGATTGGGACTGTATTTGCACATTTGTGAGACTGACCGGCTAGTCACCACTCAGGGCCAAGAACACTGGAAATCAGCCAATTCCTGCTCCTAATTACTCAATCATTGTATTTCTAACAGTAAGTAAAAAGAGTTTGGCCTTTTAACTAGTGATCTGTTTTCACTAAACAGTTCTTGTGTGGTAATATGTTTGCAAGTCTGAGACATGTCGGCTTGTCATACAGGCCGAGTTGGTTGGGACCTTTATAGCCAAACCAAATGATGTATGGACTTGCCACCAGCATACTTTTTTGCCACTGGTGTGGCACTGCAGTAAAGAAAATGTTTTTTGCCTGTTATTGTTTACAGCCATAATGTTGTCATAGTCATATCAAGTTGTCATGGCAACTGTGCCCAGCTGAAACGCTATGCCCCTTCATTGCTGTTTGCGGCTATATACTCTGGAAATCTTTGTTTGTACTTGTTATAAACATGTTATGACTCATAATGGTAACAATAATGTCCTTGGATGAATAAAATCAAAATGGATTAGTCCAACTATTGAATGTATTATATAGTATAAAGTATTATATAGTTTATAGTTATATAGTATTATATACTTTCTATTTTTATTTTTTCAATGAGCAGCTTTATAGCTGAAAAGGAAAGTGTTTGTTCCATAAGAGTATTAAATATACTCCTAATAAAATCAACAAGGACAAGGCAAGGCATCAGATTATTTATCTAGGTCCGAGGAGTCAATGGTTTTTTTTTCTGTATTTTCACGTAACTTTTCACACTTAGAACGAAAATGTTTGTTATATGTTTCCGTTTTGATGAACTAGTTTGGAGAGTAAAGAGTTTCAATAAGATAACAATAAACATCAGTACAAAACACAAAGATTAGATTAATTAAAAAGTGCCTGTTGTTGTTGTTTCTTCTTCGTCTTCTTCGTCTTCTGTTGTGGATTTATTTCTGCCAGATTTTTTCACTATAATTGTGATAAATCAGTTTTGGACTCAGAATATAGTGTTTGATTATATCTGTCTTTAAGAACAAGATAGTTTGTTGTCATGCGTTCTTTTAGATCGTACACAGTTAGGTTGGCTCTCTAAAATCTGTGTAAAATGATCTTTTAATACACGTAATTCCTAAAATATATGATTTTTGTGATGAAATTAAATGAATTTTGGGCACACTATAGTCCTGAATATTTATCAGCTTGGTGAATGTGATAGCATAGCTGTAGCCTACAACCACAGTATGATGGTACAGGGGGATTGTGTTTTAAAGGAAAAGCATAAATGAGAAGCAAGGCTAGATTGTTACTTTCATTGACAGCTCCCTCCACATTCAGTGCACCCCTTGATCTCTCAGCACACATTAGGAGGTGAGAATTTATTTCAGCACAAGACGTTCCCATAAAAGTGGCAATCTTGTTCCACTAACATGAAGGTTTTAGCATTCTGGTTAACAGCATCTGAAATCACAGAGACGCAAATGGATCTATCCACAAATCCAGCCATCCATGAATAATGTCACCCAGCCTATGTAAAAGCATCCATTGTTGGGAGGGGGGGAAAGTGTGCTCTCTCAATTTAAGGATATAATTGCATTTCGTCTGTGTTAAATATAGTTTAAATTTTAGCAATAAGACTTTTAGGATCTGGTGGGGGTTGAAAAGGTATCTGGTTCTACAAATGTTATAAGAGGTTGAATTTTGTTTTAGCAAAACGTGAGTAAGTAGTCACCTGCTAGCCATTACCTCGTGTGTATGAATGTTTCACTGTGTTGGGCTTTCTCAGCTTTCATAAAGCCCACGCAGCATGTTTGCTAGTGTACTGATGCACTCTCTCTCTTGCTTACTCACTCGTTCTCTCACTCAATCTGATCAGCATGCATGCACACATAAGTACATGCATACATGATAAAGAACGAATGCCTAAAAGTCCTGTCTTTTTGTAGCGTTTTTTGGTATTATTTTTAGTGTATAAGGAAAACCCTTATTGTGTGATGTAGTACCTGTGTAAATATAGGCTGATAGGCTGAAATGATATTTAACGTGGTCATGACACAGACATCAACCGGGCAAAAAAAAAAAAAATCTAATATAGTCTTATTGGAACTTGCTTTATATGAGTGTAGCTTCCACATTTTTACAGACAATGTGGTAACAATTTGAGTGTAATTTCAGCATCTGGACATTGATATTGGAGGCTTAACTGAAGCCTTTATTTCAGTGTGTGAGTAGATCCTGCTGTGAAACACATACAGCCTCCTCCTCAACATCATCAGGTCAGAATTTAATGTGCCTTTCTTAACAGCAGAATTAAACTACCCTGTTGATGTGGCAAGTAAAAAAATGCTAAATTTGACATGTATATATGGCTACAACAAGTCAGATAGTTGAGTTTAGCCAACTTTAAATTTAAATCGCTGCTTCTTAGAATTTTTCTGTCAATGTTTAGTGAGATGTACAGTCGATAAGATCTCTGTCTGCCTGTGCCTGAATTGGCAGCTCAGAAAATCTGCTTTGTCAACATGACAGCCAAGCTCTGTGTTATCTGTCATTGTCTAATTATATTTTCACATTCGTCGTGGCAGTTATTGCAGTGCAGGTATTTGCATGTGTCTGTGTGCATGTGTGGATGTATTTGTGCATGTCTTCTGCCTCATTGCACTTCCCTCTGCTCTTACCAGCAGATGCTACCACAGCCCCCCTGCCTTCTCACCCTCGATGAACCGGAGACAAGTGCCAGAGGGTAAACACGTCCACTGCCACATGTCTCTAAATGGTTGCATTTAGCATGCACCACATGCCACATTAGTAGAAGCATACGCATCTGTGTACTCGCACATGCACTCTGATGAGTCTAATCCTGAAATGCACACCTGTACAAAGGGGACTAACGCTGTGTTAAGCAGTTATGTTAACTACTGCATTCAGTGCACATTATCGTAGTTGTAAGCAGAATCTTGCATTATTCAGACTGGATAGAGGGAGTGCGGTAATTAAGACTCTTGTAGTCTTTTCATAATTCATCTGCATTAAAGCCTCAGCAGTTTTACTGGGATAAACACAGCTGGCACATGATGGGATGTATGACGAGACAACGTAGTACCTGCATGTAGACTTGCTGTCTTTTCTTTTGAGCACACAGCTAGTTAAGTTTGAAATTGGACATTAGTTTTAGTTGGTTTAGCTTTTGATTAAATAAATAGCTATTTTCCTTCATGATCTCTGCCAGTGTAGTCTCTTCTTATGTGCTAACACCAATTAGGTTTTAAAATCTGGAAAACTGCGACAAATTTACTGAGAGAATTTTAAGTAATCTGTTGAAGGATGTATTTGCTTGAAGAACATGCGATGTCTATGTATACATACATATACAAATAGGTTCTGACCTGTTTAATTGAATGAGCAGAATGAGGGACAGCAGCACTAAAGTATTGTAAAGTATTGACATTCAAATGTGTTAGCATTAACAAAAATGCCTCACTGAATAGAGCTTTAATTTGAACATGTAGCGAGAGTTTAAATACATTTGTTTCATGCTGACAGTAAGATGTATTCTGAGGGATAAACAGTGTAGCTCAAGGCTACTTAAAGACAAGTCATAGAAGACAAAGGAGGCATGTGAATGCATACCTTGTGAGTCTAAAGTGAGATGGTCCTTTGCTGAATACAGAAACATAAAGAAATGTACAAAGCAATCACAGATTAATGATAAATTCTTGTAATATTACTTCACTTTATTTCACACAGTATTGTAATATTGTTTCACATTTGTTGTTTTTACAAAGAAATGTAATATTGCAGCAATAATTCTGTGTTCCTATACAGCTTTTTTAAAAACCTTTCTCTATGAATAGAAACAAGTGAGATGTATAAGCAATGCCGAGATGTTATTTCATCTTAAAATCATTCAAACTGTTATCTTCTAGTAATAACAACCTGAACCTCTTTGACAGTGCCTTAACAATAGTTTTTAGATTATTTATACATTATATATTGAAGTTATGCAGTCCTAATACTTGCTAGGTTAATAAGAAACACATAAATCAGATTGGACTTATGAGGTTGTGAGAAACAGCCTTACAGGCTTAGTTGATCATTTAATAAATGGAAGCACACAATCTAGGAAATTAAGATACGTGTGACCTTTTGTAGTGTACTATGGTTGTCCTAGCTTTAGGGCGACATCAGTGTGCGTACGTGTGTGTGTGTGTGTGTGTGTGTGTGTGCACTCTGATAGCTCCTGCCTTTGCCTGTCTGATACACAGGAAGTGATCCCAGAGCTTTTTGAAAGGTCAGGACAGCTGTGCCTTTTGCAGCCATGACTTTGGATTAGCAAATCTACAGACATATGTGTATTTAGGGATGAGGCAAGGCCGCCTCTGCATGATTCAAAAAAACAAAGGGGGTCATTCATTTTATGTGAATGGCCTCCATGAACCCCCCCACTTTAAATTATGATTCATGTAAGATGCGTTATATAGCACCGGTGTTAAGTTGTCACAAGAATTTCTTGCTATTCATGATTGAATGATTTTAATTAATCTTCTGGTATAATTGGCATTTGTATCACACCGAGGACTGTGAGCCACATGTAGTGGGTCATCCATGCCATACATTCAGATTGCCAGTCCCTCCTGCCTTAGCCCCTCAACACACCTCTTCTCCCGGCAGTCTTGTGTGCAGCGTGCTCTGGTGGCTAAAGGTGCTCGTTAAAGTCCATAACTTATCTCACGTTTGAAGCTAATGGGAAGAATACTGGCTGCAGTGAAAAATAAATTACATTTTTCCCCCCTCTCTCTTACTGCCCTCCTAACCTGTAGCGTAATATAGCAGCGGTGAGACTATGCATTACAGATCTTAACCATTAGAATTTATCTGTGTTGCATGACGCTGACTGATGCATTTGGAAATAATGTACTGGAGTGGAGCATTACAGGAACCCTTGTAACTAATGGACAGCTCTCGCCTATGCCTGGCGATGTATATCATTCAGCTGGACGAGCTCATCAACTCGAGCAGTTCTTTGCAGGGTTTCCTAGCCGGGCAAGTGACTCGTGGTTTGCATTAAAGACTCTGGCAATAAAAGCTCCTCCTTTCCTCCACTGGTCATCATTCTGTCTCTTGCTCTTTTCCTACCTATGCTCTTGGCTGATTAAAGGCAGACTGCTGTCGGGTGAATTTTTATTAATTAATGTTTCAGACTTTTTTTTTTCCTCTTTAAATTCTGACTTAATGAAATGTCCTTTAAAGGCTGCTAGTGGTTCCACAGCAATTAAAATGAATAACTTGTCTGTCAGTCTCTTTTGCAAATCTTAAACACAGAGAAAAACAATCTTGAGTCAACAATGTACACATACTGACTTAAAAATTTAAATCACTGAATTTATTTAATGTTGCAGTCTTTTAAATAGCTTGATTTTTTTTTTTTTTTTTTTTAATGTATCTGAAATAAATAGTTACTTTCCCTTGGACAACAGCTTCAGGTCACTGAAACTAATAATTCTTCTAAAAATATACAATTAAAATAATTTACTTTTTTGGGGGTGAAACACTCATAGTTTGCAAGTGTAGTTATAAATAATCCTTATAACCACAAGGATATGGGTGTTTAGTACCCAGTCCAGTTGAAAATTAGTGATTGGTGAGGTTTGGAGAAGAATCGCAAAAAATTATGAAATCTAGCTCTCAGGGCCAAAGTTCAAAAATTCATAAATGGAAAAAGTCTTTTAGAGTGCAGAGTTTTAGAATTTTCCAAGGTCTCGTGGACTTAAAAGTTTGTACAAGATTTTTAAATTTATTTATTTAAATTTTTTTTACATTTTTTATTTTTTCCAAGAGAATCCATGACATGAACTTAGCCAAAGAGGTGAGCCAATATTGCATTGGGAATAATCCAGCTGATAGATTCTAAATATTTGCATTCATTATGTGTATCAGTGGAAGCTGTAAAAGCTCTCTTTCCTAACTTAGTAGTTCATACATAACATTACTTATTACAGAATAGACCGCAATTCAATTACACTGGACTATAAGCACAGCAGAAAGTCGTTTTTTTCTCTATGCTTTTCTTTGGCTCTTTCCACATCCCTCACTGCTCCACATTTTTATTTAATGGTGTTTATGTTTTAATAGCTGCACCAGACAGTAGCTGCTTGTCTCCACAGTAATGTAAAGAACAAGGGATAGGCCAGATGAATTCCATCCACACAGAGGTCAGAGATACAGAAAATGAATAGCAATGTGGATCCCCCAGCAGGCAGTAGGAGAGTCAGACTAATAAGAGCATAACAGAAGAAGAGAAGGGGGCCCCTGGGAACCAGCATAAAGGTTTTCAGTACATTTTTAAAGGAAAGTGGTCTGAAAATATAATGATGCCTGCTTTGAAATGCATCAGTAATCAGGGAAGGAATTTGTTCTAGGATATGAAATAGGATTGAAATTCCCCAGTTGTGTTGAAGAATGGGCTTTGTAGGTGGAGGGCTAGGTTAGTAGGGGCGAGAGGGGAAAGTATGGAATGAAATATGTGAGTGAGCAAAATGGATCCTTGTTTTTTTTTAACTTTTTTGGCAGGTATTGAGCATAAAGGAGGAAACTCATTATTCTTATTCTGTTATCTCTTAGAAATTGTTGCTGATGGTCACAAGTATTTGTCAGTTAGCGTTGTCAAACAAATCAATTTTCAGATACCAATCGATACTAAATATTAGTGTCATGTTAGATGCTCATTTGCATCATTACTGATACTGTTATTGATCTTTACATCCTCCAGCTGACACACTATTTTATACAGCATTGCTGCAGGCAGGTAGGCAGGCAGACCCTCCCCTAACTTGCAACTGAAGTAGCTGACATTCACAATGCAAATGTTTTGTACATTTATAAAGGTTTTGTGCAGGCAGTTGCCTTTGTTCGTCTGGTGCTGTCGCATTTGAATCTTAGCATATTCCATGTTTTCCTGAATTCTAACTTACTCACTTCTACTCCTGAGACAGCGTGGATGTCATCAGTCTCTGAACACTGTGATGGATCTGTTAAACACTCAGGTAGCCATCTACTACCACTGCTACTCCGTAGCATGTGAAAAGGATATGTTGGGTACTCAAACTGGAGGCCAACAGACAGAAAGCTATTATCTAACAGCCTGCCATTAAAAGGTTGATTGTGCCAGTGCCGGAATAGAAATGCTCCATAGCCAGCCCATTTTCACATAATTGACATTGTCTGATTATTTATTGAAGTGCACATTTTCAGTGTACGTTCATCGTGGTTCCACTAGGTGTTATATTTTATTATTTCCTTTATGTCATTTTACCGTGTAGCTATCATTTCTAATCTAGCAAACTACATTATCCTATCTGCACTGGCATTCCTTCAACTGGGCTAATCAACCCCCAAAAAGTGCTTTTTCCTTTTGGGAATGGTTACCAATAATACATTTCAATTTCAGAGCAGTGAATTATCCCAATTGGAAAATGAGAATTTCTGTTGCCCCGTATTTATTTTTGCCACACGTGTTACAGTCCTGGTTCTCCATTGCATGTCCTCACAGAGGCTCCGCTTTGAGGTGAATTATCATGGAGCCTCATCTTTGCTCCCAGTCACCCTGTCAGCACTTTTTGATGGTTCCACTGTGCATTTGCAGATAGAATTTGTAACAAGGAGTCATTATCATTTTGAGTTCTTGTTAAATGAAAGTAGTGACCCCTAGCAATTAGCCTAGAGAATCTCCTGTTGGAAGAACTGTTTGAGCTGCTATTAGTCAAAGGATTTGGTGAATTAGCAGCTAGATGTGTATGACGGACACAAAGCCCAAAATGTTTGTGATATATATTTCTAATAAATTAGCCTTACTGTAGCTAGTATGAGAATTATCCACCAATTTACCTTCATGCCATTTTAACCATGCTTTTGGGTTATTGTTGCTTTATACACAAATCAAACTGGATTATTCTTTTTTAAGATGAAAAATTAAAGTTGTTAATTATTTTTTTTTAGTCTTTTAAAATTCACTGAATTGTTACATTGAGATGTTTTTTTTCCAAATACTGCGAAGATTCAGTTTTTTTCATTTTAGAAAGTATTTGTAGGTCTCACAGTGTTGAAGACAGTAGTTTTATTCTAGATTTATTCTCCACAAAAAAGACCTTAAAAGATACTAAAAGTCTATATTTCTAAAGGTACCAAAAATTTGTCCCCCAAAGCCAGCTCTTTAGTTTAAAAAGAAAAGTTTTATTATCCAATTCCAGTCTTTTTGGGGAAGTATATAACTCGAAACTAAAAGTAAAATTGACTGGAGTTTCAGCCAGCACCATCAAGCTTACAATCTGAAAGGGGAAGTTTACAGCAATAATCTAAATTATGTTAAATCATTTAGCATTTAATTGGTTAATTTGTCCATTTATATTTTGCTTCTTATCTTATCTTTGGGCTGTACTGATTGAATATTGATGTGATATGGTTTCTCATAGTGCTCTTGTGTTTGGGTTTGTATGGAGTTATTATTCTTAAAGTACATTTTGTCTGGGTTAAAAGTCTTACATCTTACTTGGTAAATCTTGCAGGCCCCAGCTGCTTATTGGTAAGACTCAGGAAAGGCAAACCTAATGTGGGTTTTTTTGTTTGTTTTGTTTTGTTTGTTTCTTTTTGTAAAGGGTTGGCTGAATTCAGCTCTGTGTCTGTAATTTGAGAGCTTATTACCTGTGATGAATTATGGTATCACAAAAAAGGCCTTTGGGCTCACTTCTCCTGTGTCCAGTGAACACCTGCACTACTTCACAACGCTTTGTACAGCCCGTATTTGGAGGATGTATTGTAATTTAGTTCAAAAAGCTTTTATCTCATATGTAATGTAGAGGTCTTTCAGGAACCTGGGCTGACAAAGACTTTCCATGTGCTTCTTTTAGGTCTGAAAAATCACTCAAGATTAGCATGCTAATGATTGGCAGTGAAACCTGTGAAGATCAAGACAATTGAAGTCTTTTCTGGGTGCCTGAAGATAACAAATAACCTTTAACAGATGAAATGCTCTACTTCCATTAAGTAAACTCCTAATTTTCAGAGCAATTTGTGAAAAATACTGAAGGTAGGCATTTCTTTTATGTTTTGGAGTCACACATCTGCCTCCAGCTCATTGTAGTTAATTATACTTAGGTCCTTTTTTGGGTGTGTTCCTAGAGGATCTGCATATTTTCTCCCCAGCTCTACTTGATGTTGTTACGCGCTGCTTGAGTTCTGAGTGGTTCATTTAGGAGGCCTGGTGCTGCTGTTTTGTCACAGTGGAGAGAGATCAAAGAGGCTACTTAATACCAAGGTTTAGGAAGAGCTAGAACACCCATTTCAAGCAGTGTGCTGTGCCTGCTGTGGCTAGCATCAGGTCAGAAATAATGAGCATGGTATAATAACCCTTTAGAAATAAAAAATCTCCTCAAACATGGACATCATACTGTGGAAACACAGCTTCAACAAGCTCTCCTCAGGGAAGCAGGAGATAAAGAGAAGCACAGGTATATGCGCGGCCAGGTCACATTGTGCACGCTGAACAAATAAAAAGTGTGGGTGGGAGGCCTTGGCAGAGGGCAGGCACCGGCAGTGGCTTCATAAAGGGTGAACAGTGCTATGTGTTCAATGATCCTGTTTTGAAGGTACTTGGGAGGGCTGCACTTTGTTAAACACATCTGCCCCACAGTTCACAGTAAAAGGAGGCAGAAGAAACATTCATTGATAAATGTGTGTCAGTAATTGTTACAGTAAAAACTAAGGATCTGGTTTATTTCTTTTCTTAGATGTCCCCCGTTTCTTTTCTCTGTCTGCTGTTTTGGCTTCCTTTGCTGTTTTTTGGAAATACATTGTCGAAACACACAGATAAACACACCAAACACTAGTAGGTTGTGACCCACTGTTCAACAAACCTAGCCTTGGTAGTTGTTAGAGGAGCCCCAACGTTTACAGACAATACCCTGCAGTGTGCACACCAGCTCATCTCTCTCCATGTACTGCCCTAGGCCACGGGTTTCAGACAACCCCTGCCTTGTTACACCACTTGTACACCTCACTTTTGCACTCTGTTTCTGCTTCTCTTTGTCTTTCCATGCATCTTTTTTCCCTTTATTTATGTTAGATCCGTCTGTGTGTAGTCAATCAGGATGTGTGCAAGACTAAATATGTGTTTCAGCAGTTGCTTTTACAATAAACTACATTAACAGGTCTTTAAAACCAATTAAACATCATACTGTGTTGCCATCTGAACAAGCAATGTATTTAGATGTACAGCACAAGTGGTAATAATACAATCGATAAGGCAATAATCAATGAAACTTTATATTCAGAGTGTATAACATTAAAAATACTTTTAATGTCTTACTTATTTTGCAAACTTCCTGCCATGTTTAAAGAAATACTCCATTTATTTGTCAAGTCCGTCTCTGCATAAATACGTTTCCATTGTAGTGGTGTCAAGTATAATGTATGTATAAAGTTGTGAAAATGTATGTGAACAATATTTGAACAAGGTTAAAGATGGTTTTGTGCTATTGAAACTTTTTTCTCTGTAATGCTGAGTCCAAGTTAATATCACATATTTGATTAAAACAAAACCCCTACAGTTGCTGTTCTTTATGCAGTGACAGGAGATTAACAAGTGCCTCGTGTACTTGTTGCTGGCTACGAACCAAGCTGTTTGTAATCTTGATGGATGAACTATGAGCTATATATATATATGTTTGGCTTCAAAGAGCCATACTCTGTTGAAATTTTGGTCTTGTGGTCTTGAGCAACAGTTTTTCAATCTTTCTGGTGATATTTCAAGGATTTTTTGTAATTGGCGGCTTCCCATTTCTTGTACCTGACCATTTTTAGATTATTTGTTCCAGTTTCTTTAGTAGAATCTATGAAAAAGACAAAAATAAGACAGTTTGGCAGACATTAATTAGTATTTGCACCAACAAGGTGATTCCGAAAGAGGTGTTAGCCAAAAACTATGCATAGCTCGACATGGTCTGCAGTGTGTCTTTAACAAAAGTTTGAGGAAACAGACAAAAGAAGAAGTAGAAGGTTTAAGAAAGTTATCTACAGCAGATGAACAGTATCTAAAATCCATGTCCTCAAAACCTTAAGAAATAGAAAATCCAGCCGAAGACCTTATAAAATACCCCAGAGATACATATAACAATAGGTCTTTACGGAGTGATGAATCCAGAGTTGAAAATTTTGGTTCAAGTTAGTGTCAGCAGAGTGGTACAACAGTGTCTACAACCATCTGTGCTACAAGATGAAGCCTTTGTCAGGGTTTGGGGCAGCATTTTTCAGCAAGTGGTATTGGGGATTTTGTCATAACTAGTGGAAGTATGAAAGCAGAAAAGATTTTATTCAACTATGTATTATTATCTGGAAAGCACTTCATCTGGAGCAGCTTCATTTTCCAGCACGACATTGATCCTAAACCTATCCAGGTGTGCTTACCTGGATAGAAAAACATACAGTGGAACAATATCAGTCATGGATTGGCCTCCCCAGAGCACAGACCTCAACATCATTGAATCAGTGTTGGATCATTTTAACAGAGAAGCAAACAAAACGCAGCCAACATCCAAACGAGAGTTTTGTATGTTCTTTAAGAAGCCTGATGAACTGTTTCTAAAGACTTCTTATGGACATTACAAGAAAGCTTGCCTAAGAGATGAAGGGTGACTCAAGAGTATTACAAAGTACGATAAATATAATCATTTGGATGCTGCTTATGGTCTTAAAAAGGTCCAGTCCCATTGTGAGTTACTTTTGCTTTAGGATTGTTTCCATTGTGTGATGACTTTAAACTTGTGCTTTGTGTTATACTGTACCGCTATGTGTACAACTTTCTAAAACTTTCAATGTTAATTCCATACTTTCATGCATAATTCAAGTTATTCCCAGCCAAGAATGTAATTGCTGTGTCTCAGCACTTAATTGTGTTAAAGGCTTGCCTGTTAGATGGTTTTCTAATGATGGTGCATGTTAGACTCAGTGTGGGAGCCAAGGCCAAGTTGAATAGCAGTCTGTCTCTCTAGGCTTCACAGAAGACCCACTATCTCTGACATCGCCACACATCTGGCAGCCAGCCTAAAGACCATGGCATTTAATTAGCTCTAATGAATAATAATTTTGTGCATGAATCAGCTCTTAATTCTGCATAATTACGGTACAATTTGTAGACGAGTTTCATTAAGAATGCATCTATAACTAACTACTAGACTAGAGGGGTACGCAGATCTGCAAATAGACCATCTTTCTTTCATTTTTCTTGTTTTTATTTGAAAACAAAAAATTTTTTGCAAAAATGATGGGTCAACTTTGTATTCTCTGTCATTAAATTTGCAAGGTCAGACAGAATGACCAAGGCTGTAATAGCTGCTGAGACAGCAGATTGCCCAATTAGATGAGGCCCTTAAGCTGCTCTCTGCACTAAAGCGCTTTGACCTTCAAATCATTGTAAAGATTAGTTGGAGCTGTCCTGCCTAACAAGACTGGAATTTGCTTGTGCCTGTTTTCCTGGTAGGAGAATAGTCTGAATAGCATTCTGCATGATGGCAAGAGTTGAGCAAATTGGTAAATATGTTCTTATTACAAAAACATGCCTGTCACTTCTTTGTTTTTTAGGACTTAAGGAAATTGACTGCTAACGCTGAAAAGATTCTGTCATGCCCTGTGTAGACCTAACCTTACTCCCACATTCTTCACAGTTTGACTGTCTTCTTCCTATCCCCTTCTTTCTCAGTATGCTGGTAATGCATTGGAAAGAAGAACCAAAGTCACACTACATTAGTTTGGTGGTGGCTGTTGCTACAGAGAGCCATTACTCTTCCCTGACAGTATCAAAGAGAGCAGGAGAGCTGTGCTGTGCCTAGCCCACTACTCACTCTCTCTCTCTCTCACCCTGCACCACTCGCAGGAAATTGCCTCATACTTCAGCAGGCAGGAGGTGAAACGGCAGCGACACCCATGCATGTGTCACTTTCTAGGCTCAGGGCTTGGGTGGGAGTGGGCTTTGGTGTCACACACAAATGCTGCCAGGGGAGCAGTAGAGGAACACTGCCCAGGGGATGTGCATCTAGGCAGTGCTACAGAAGCTGAGATCTGCTGGAATACAATGATGACAATTCTTCAGGCTGTGTAGACTCAGCTGCATTGAACATAGCACTATTGTAGAGCTCAACTCACTGTGCTCTGCTGACTGATCTACTGTTCTGGGTTAATCATTTTTCCTACTTCCCTGTTAATGTGAATGGAATAACTGCTAAGTACTTTACACAAATCTTTTGACACAGTCTACATAGCCAAAACACTTTAGTGGTGACTAATTGAAGCAGGTGGAATATACTTTTAAAAGTGAAGAAGTAGTGAAGGTTGGAAAGGAGGTTAAAGTGTCTAGGACTGCTGCCTTTGGAACTTTTGGGTAAGAATAAGAGTAAAATAAGGCATTAAAGAAATTAAATTAAATCGTTAGTCATAAGGGATATTATTAGCTACTCTTAATACATTTTTGCTGGTTTTAAGAGACACTGACAGCGAATGAGCATATTTTGTTCCATATTTTCCCTCATAATGGTTCCATTTTTTTACACTGGATTTTTTTTATCACAATCTAATACTTGAGGTTCTGTTAAGTAAAGCTTAATTAGACTGTTAAATGTCAGGCATTTTATCAAAACACTACAAGCTGCAAACAAATGTGCGCCTCAGTGCTTGGTAGAGTATTGAAGTGTTTGATGTTTCCAGGGTAAAAAAACAAAACAAAACGCATGCAGCGCAATTTTAGATATAGAAGGACAACCTTTTTCAGGGTTTGGTAGGTTCTAACATTTTGATGATGTCGTTCCAGCTTTTCTTGCGTCTTACCACACCGTAGAATCAGTCTGTGCAGATGTCTCGAAAGGACAAATGTTTATTGCTATTATAAAGCAGCCTTTGTTGTGATTGTGTGTGCTCCGTGTCCCCCCTCTCCTTTCATTTTGTGCTGGGCTGGGGGGGATTGGTGCAACCCGCCGCCTCTGCAGCTCTGTGATTAGAATGGGAGGGAGGGAGAGTGCTTCTCAGCAGGACTCTCTGTTTTATATTCATCAAAAGAGCTGCCTTTGATTTGCTCCCTCTTTGACGTGTGACAGCATGGACTGCAGCACCACAATGCTGCTAAGGAAATCATGCACTTACCACCCCCTATTCCACACCACCCTGACACCCCCACCCTTTTCTCCCTTCTCTTCTTCCTGCCAGCCATGCCCCCCCCACCCCCGCAACCCGACTATTAAAGACAGCCACTGTCCCCCCACCACCTCCCGCAGCCGAACCCTCAGGCCAGCGCACCAGCTTATTAATTTCTTCATTATTATTGATATTGCTGCTCTCCACAAATCATCAGACTTTTGCCAAGGTCATCTTTGCTGAAGGTCTGCCCCCACGTGTTTCTTGCACCTCCTGTCTCGAGAAACGGACAGACAGGCTGAAAAGATGGCGAGCTCACAGGCAGACAGTGTGTCCAGTTGTAACAAAGAGACAATGGACGAAGAGCTAAAGCCTTGAATAGGGCGCGATGATAATGATACGATGTTGACGATGACCACAATAACGATGATGAGACCTTCATTAAGTCACTTTGTCATTAGTGCTCTACTTGTGTTCTTTACAGAGTGCCATTGATTCTGCTATTTGTCTGCAATATCATAAATGTTCCAGCGAACCTTCTGCTTATGATCGTGCGGTGTGTGACCTTCAGCCTATTTACTGTTGGAAGAAATCTGCGGTTTCCCCGGTGTTGACACAGAAGCCCACCCTATAACCACCCTAACTATCACATCAGTCAATTCTGCCTAGTCTGTGATAACTCATACTGCAATCACATACACATTCATACATACACCTTCACCTCACTGTTCAAACACTGTTTCCTTTCTCTATGCTGCACAGACACGCACACACACGCATAGCTGTGTTTGAACAGGACTGCTCTGTGCCATAGAGACTGTGCTGGTTATTAACAGCATGAATTATTTAAGAAATTTCCAACTCTGCAAACACTGGTCGGAAGAGACAAGACGCAGGAAAGAGAGAGAGAAAGGGAGAGAGTGGCTGTCTGCATGCGTGTTCGATCCATCAGGCATAAACTGAGGCTATTTGCTGTCGAAATCTGTATCTCCGAACTAGTGTAGCTAACAAGGTTGAACATGGCCAAGGTTGGCTTCCAAAGAAAGAATATGTCACATCATCTGTTTTGATTATAGAAGTTTCAAATTAATTGGATTGCATATTTTGTACCTAATACAAAAAAAAAGGCATCGAGTCCATAGGATGGAGTGGTATGCAAATGTTTGACTATTATGTACAGTTAGGTCCAACATTTGTCGTACAAATACACTGATTTTGTATTTTTTTTTCTCTGTACACCATCATTGTAACTTTTGAAACAAACCTAATTATATGTTTCTGCAGTATTTTCTAGGTATGTAGAAAGTAGCAAAGTGCATATCTATTATACATGATATCTACAGGCCTTCAATTGTTGGTATTACAAAGGGAAGTTTTTCATTCAGTATTTAAAGCTTTGACATAGAAAACATCTGCATTACTTGTGTGTATGTTAACTTACCAGACATATAGACTCAGGCAAACTTTCATACATCAAACCCACTTTCCCTCCAAAATGTAAAAATCTATGTTACGGTGGTTCTGTGCCTGAATAAAAATGAGACAGCGGTGTACTTTAACTATAAAGATGTAATGTTTATGCTCATCTCTGCGTGCCACCTTTCTCACACTTTGTCTTGACCTTAAAGTGTCTCTTTTGACAAGCAGTCTTCAGTTCATCAGTTAGCTCTTGAAAGCTCTTTGCTTAGTTGCCCAATACAGGAATGCTAGCTGAAGTGAGAAGGCATCACAGTAATAGCTAGTCACTGTGCATGAATAATAACAGCATTGGGGGTCACAGCACCTTTTGGCATGTGTAGGCATCAGTTTGATTTTGCTTTCAGTTGTGATGGAGTTTGATTGGAGTTTGATGCTGGGCTCTCACCGTGTGATCGCCCTCCTCAGCACAAGATGACACCAGGCTGTTCAAGGTGAACATTCAGTAGCCCTGCATGCATGCATGCATCTTATCACTGTCTCCCTAATGGTCCTTCACTTAGCTCTGAGGCATCTTCTCCAGCACTCAAGCCAACGTCACCCTCTGTCATTTCAGATGTTCACTTGCCCCAGTAAGCAGACACAGACGTTCGGCTCGTTCGCTTCTGTGCCACTTGACAGAGAGGGACTGCAAAGAAGGCAAGAGTAGATGAGAGGAAAATAAACGAAGAGAGAGAACAATGTTAAAGTATGCAGCGCTGCACTTTGTGTCAGAAATTGTCCACCCCCACCCCTGCTACCTCCCTCTCCCTTGTAATCTCTGAAGCCATGGTACGGTTTGTCACTGTTAAGTTGATATCAAGCTTTGGTGCTCTGTCTGTGGACTCGTATATCTGAAGCTTCACTGTTGCACGTAAACCCCATAATCCTTCTCGAAAAGGACAGGTAAGTGTCTCTGTGCTAAAAACTCACTGCTCTCTTCTCTGAAAAAAGTAGCAGTCTTCTTGGTTATTTTCTCCTACCACTCATTTCCTTGTATAGCCAGACTGCTCTTTGGCCCCACAGGACAGCCTGAAGCCAATGGGTGATTCCAGCATTTATCCTTTCCGTCACAACAACTCTCACAGTGAAGATCAGAGCTCATTCACTTACAGTTTGGCTGACTGCCAGTTCTAAACTCCACTGTCATAACAAAGTCTGCTTAGTGATGTTAAAAACCTATACTTTTACTTATAGTTGTGCGTTCTTGTTCTAACCAGAATGGAGCTGGCAGATACAATAATAATGAGTGGGCCAACACTCTATACAGTAGCTGTATTCATTATTTATTTTTTATTTTTTTTGTGGCACAGATTTGGCGGATGAACATCTCCAGTGTTATCTTATGTCTCATTGATATGTCATCCATCTGCACTTATGCCAAACGCCTAACGCTCTATGCAAACTCCCCGCAAGATGTCTGTTTTTGTAAATGGGTTGAATTTTCTTCACTATCTGACAAATCCACTTATCAGTATAACTGTAGCAAAGTAAATCATGTCAAAAGGAAGAGACAGAGGGTGCATTTGTTTGCTTTCTTTTTAAGGGCATCCTGTATTCTGTTTTATTTATGGTGTTTTTGTATTATAAAGTCAAGTTTGTTGTGCTCCACTATCTTGTCATTGGTTTATCTTTAGTGTGCTTTTCTATTGTCTGCTCTTCTCCTGCTGTAGTCAAGAGTATTTCATAGGGCTCTTGACACAACCGAGCCTTGGCAACTCACCTCCTTTGTTCTCTCAGGAAAGGATGCCAAATTCAATGGAAAGTAGAAAATAGGAAAATGCTTCAAAGTCAGTACTTCTTACCCATTGGAGCAATATATTTGTGCACTTGGCACACAGTAAAATTCTTTGCCCCCCAGATAGGATAGAAAAATAAACATTTAATATGTGTGTAAAGTTGGAGCTTTATCACAACTACAGCGTACCACAGCTGATCTAATCTTATCTGTAACATCTACCCAGGGCAATCTCTAAGTTTAGCAGTACCAAATAAATCACAAGGGAAAAAATGCTCCTAACATTCAGACACCTATTCTTGCATTAGAGAGCTTTTGGCAGGGCCAACTCCAAGCAATTACTTCCTAGTGGTCAGCATTTGGCCTATCTGTGTGGATTAACGGTGAGAATGCTGACCTAGGAACTGGTCAGCCGTGATGCTGTCACACCTGAGTGAGTGGACTCTGGGCTCGACTACAGCAGCGCCTAGACTGTCTAGAGGGATTGCGTATTAGGGGGGAAGGCTCAGTTCAGTTAGAGACGCATTTGGCTGATCCCTATATGCAACCAGAGTTCCTGTCTGTGTCTCCCATACCAATAACCTCCAACAGAGGTGAAGCTTTTGAAATGAACCACTGCATAATGGAGATAAACTCAAGTCACAGGTCATAGCTCAAGATAAGAGCCAGTATTTAACTGGGCAGTTTCATACATCATCTCTCCGCCTTGAAGCAGTGGATAGTTTGAAATAGGCTGAAGTTTGATTGCATGGAACAAAATGTGTTTGCCCATGTGTGACTACAAGTTAATGTTTTTTCTGTGAGTGTGTGAATGATTATGTGTACATTTGTTAAACAGTGTTTGTGTGAAAAGGATAGGGAGTGACTAGGACTTTGCTTGGGTGTGAATGTGTGTGGAGAGAATGAATGTATGGGTGCGGGCCTGTGTGCGTCTGTTCTGGCAGTGAATGTGATTGTGTTTTGATTAGGTCTCAGTGGTGCGCCAAGTTCAGGCCTTGTTGAGATTCTTGCCACTCCCACATCCCCATCGCTTTCTCAATTTGACAGCTGATGGGATCTCAGATGGAATGTGCATGTGTGAATTGCCAGCAATATACATAACAACCTAATTTCTTCTCTCCATCTCGTACACCTTTTCCCTCCCTCTCGCTTTCATTCACTCCTCTGCCTCCTCTCTTTTTATCTGCAGTCATTAAGCTGTCTGTTTCTGTCTGTCTTTCGATACACTTCTCATACAATATACAGAGTTCAGGAGCAGTGTCAGCCCCTGCATTTTGGGCTGTAGGATTTACCGTGTTGTTTTTGTTCTAGTGAAGAAAATCTGTAGCACAAAGTTAAGTCGTCAAAATGGTCTTAGTGATTGTATGCACAATTCTGAATTTTTACAGCATTAGCACTGTGGAACTATCACTGTTGTTTATTGAATAAAAAATTGAATAGAGTACAAAGACATACAGTTTAGGTTAATTCACCATAGTTACACAATGCATTTTCTTATGTCACACTAGAGTTAGTAAGCCAATTTTATGTTTTCAAAACAATAAATGTTCCAGACTTCCAAGTCATATAGGTTTAGTAAATAAGTGAAATTCTCTATCCTATTGATCATCAGCTGAAAAGACAAAATTCTTACCCCCAACTTTGTCAGATGCTGACATTTGGGCAGACTCATCATGATGTGACATTTCCATGCAACAGAACCTTTTCTGACGTCCATTGTACTAAAAAGTACCATTTTGGTGAACAAGGACATAAGAGAACTTAAAAATAAAAAAATAAAACATTGTTGAGGTGCAGAGTGAGGTCATGTTAACAATGCATTAAAATTTGCCTTAGATTCACCGAGGTCTTCAGGGTCAACTTAATGATTTATTGGTTAAAATTTACAAAAAACCGTATACCTTAGAAACTGTGATTCTTACAAGTGTGTTGTGTATTGTCAACATAAAGGAAGTACAATAACAAATGTAACATATGAAGATTTAAAATATGTTACATTTGATCTCTGACCTCTCCTTCGACATCAATAGATTGATCTGAAGGTCAAAGTGGTAATAATGCTACAAAAAGCTATTTAACTGTATGTTTATTATTATTTGTAGGCATATAGGGAATGTTTTATGGGAATTCTAAATGTTATGTTACTTTGGACTTCTAACCTCTTCTTCAAGGTCAAATAAGGTCAAATCTTATCTTTAAAACCAAAATCTACTGCCTTTATTATGACTTTGTTATGTACGTTACAGTAACAGTTTAACCATTTAATAGTGCATCCTCCGACAGAAAAGCACATTTGGCTATGGTTTACTGGGCTACCACCTTGCTACTTTGCTAGTGCTACTACTGAGCATCTAGGCGTTAGCACCAGCAAACCCACCTGACCAAGCATTACAGTACTTACCATCTAAGTAAAGTCTCAGAAAATGAAATACATTATTTTACCTTTGGGGCAGTTGTCTCAAACCTTTAGGTCCAGGTTTGAGGCACCTGGAGTCACAGTGGGGTTGGATAGGCCAAATTGGATAAGCAGAAGAGGATGGGTAGATGGATGGATAGATGATATAAATGTCAGACACATTTTTGTCCAGGGTTTAGCCCACATCTTGCCTTACATTAGCTGAGGTGGACTCCAGCTCCCCTTGCAATCTTCTGAAGAATATATTGGAAAAGCAAATGGGTGGATTGATGTCAGCAAACATAACGTAATTCAGGAATAGGTGATTTTGTTTTGGGGGTTTTTTTACCCAGGAGTGCCAATACCATAACAATCTTCCCTTTGTGTTGTAAAAGATGATTGTGTCCAGTGGTTAACATCCGCAAAGACTGGCCATCCTAATCTAAATCAAGCAGCTTCCCCAAACCTGCTTGATTTAGATTATATTTAATGAATATCACTTCTTCCTCAGTGATCTTGAGCATTTATTCCTGGTACATCTGACCTTAATATACACACCCGTCTGTTTGATTCAAACAGAGATGTGCTTTGAACTGTGTAGGGGTATTTATTAGTTTCCTAGGTTTTCTGGCCATTGTTGGCTCAGTGTTGTGGGTTGATTATGTATGCACTATTCCAGGATTTTTATCTTCCATTTACATGAACTTTACTTTATTACTTTTACCATAATTAGCTAAGTGATTTCACCCGGGGGCATACTGTTGTTTTAATCCACTCCCACGTGCATGTACTTAGTGTAAAAACTTAATCTATGTGTGAGATCTTGCACATTCATTAAAGTGAATAGCAGGTGCCCTTTGTCCTTTATAATATGGCGATCACAAATTCCCTATTTAGTTATTTTTAGTTTTCTGTATGCAGTTATGAAATCTGCCCTTTTTGTCATACATTTATGTATTTGTTGTTGCATTTCTCCATATCGGCAGTAGTGCTAGTGAAACCAGTGCCAGGCTGCTGTTTCTCTGATAACCAGTTGAGGCTGCCTTAACTCGGGCATTTTAATGTGGGAGTCTACTGGGGAAAGTGAGTAGCTTTTGGAGCCAGCCTCCAGTGGCCACTCCAGGAACCACTTTTGGCACTTCTGTTCTTAGCTTCATTTTTCAGCCCCAGAGGTTTCTGCCTGCTCCCAGTCAAGAGTCATGTTATATTAGCTAACTTTTTTTTATTGCTAAAAAAGAGAAAGACAAGTTGATGATATGTACAGCAACCAGCTTGTAGAGATCTTTTTTTCTCAAATGATTTCTGTTGAATATCTGACTTGCTCTGACTAATTGATTCCAAAGGATATTTAAATTAACAATCAGTGTCCCAACTACATTTGAAGCAGCTGATATGTTCAACTGTTTGCCAAAACTGGGGCACATATAGCATGCACTTCAGAAATGAGTCACAGTGACATTCATAAACTATCTCATTTTAAGGAGCAGCACTTGAGCCTTGATTTCATCTTTACTGGAATTAAGCCTCCAAAATAAATTATATTTGCTTATTCTAACTTTAACTTAACAAAGTAAAGATGCTGTGTTATCTGCCAGTTCTGTCAATTTTCTGAGGGCTTGATATTATTCAAGTGGTATGCAATTAATTTTTAAATAGACAGAGTGGGTAGACGGTATTATTGTTTCTCTGTATTTGTACATTATGTGCATGGTTGTCTTGCATATGCTGGGTACGTCTGTGCCCGTATGATAAGGACCATCTGACTTGGTGATGGTTTTCTAAATATGGTGATGCTCTAGGACAGGGTTATAGTAATGAGCCTTGGCAGTAGCTTGCTTTAGTATTAAATGTGCATCTCCCTCCCTTTAAAGGCAGTAAAGCATGTTGGGATGCAGTGAAATGTTTACAACACTGTGGTTGGCTCCTTCAACAGTCCTGACAGCAGAGGCCATTATTGCAGCTCACATTTCTAATCACTCATCCTTGGCAATCAATCAAGGCCCCACCCCCTACCTTTCTCGCCACTGCCACTGAAATTCAGATGTCTGCATTACAAGGACACTCTAAAATGGCCTCACAGAATACTTACAATCATCAACTCAAGTTAAAGAGTTTTCTCATTCTTCTCATTGTGTGTTAGCGGGAATTCTGTGAATGTGTAGGATCTGGTGTTTTGTGGCCAGCTGAAACCTCAAGGTTTCAGTGCGTGGTTTAAGTGTCCAAGGGGACGTATTTTACCTCAGGCTTTTAAAAGCAAGCTCTTGGTGTCAAGTGTCAAGTACAGCAACATGGGTGACTTTTTTTTTTTAAACACAATTGAAAATCTATTAACGGAGCAATTTTGTATCCTTTTTGCAGTTTATGCTAACTATATTAAATATTTTTAAAATTCACATTAATTTGTTTCTTTAAACCACCTTATTCAACATGATACTCCTACATACCTTAAGAATATGTTACTGAGAGCTACTGCAGGAATCGCCTTTGTTCACAGTTGTTCCTTTTTATTAAATCAAACTATTGATGTACTAATACAAACCTAAATTCTAAAACCACCAACACATGATTGTACATTGTAGCTTCACTTCACTTCCCTGGATATGCTGCAATTTCTTTGTATATCAAAAGATGCCCTTAAAAAACAATGCAAGGAATTCATGTTTCACTTATTTCATATACTTAAACATATATTCTAACTAGTGTCAGGAAGTTTTCTGTACCCAAGCTGAAAACTGAGGTTCTTTCACATTCAAACCATATCACATATGCAGACCTAGCCTTGACATCTTTCACAGATTTAATTTCCGCTTCTCCGCCAGCTATGAGGTTTTTCTTTATCATGAAAAGCAAAACAATGTGCAAGAGATGAATCTCACCTGAAAAAGGAGTAGTTGTTCTGCTCAATAGTTTTTAGTGTTTTAGTTCATGATGATGAAAAGAGATTTGAGTTTTTATATTGGTAAGAAAGAATTACTGCTATGCTTTTGACTGTGTCAGGCTAAACTTTGCTTTATTGTTTAAATGCATTCTCATTAGTGTCATCATTGCAAATTCTTTGTTTACATGCAATGACTGTAGTAGATTATTAGTAAAAACTATGGCAGCACTACTATTGTCAAGGCTCTTTATATAATACAGCTACAGAAGTCCTGAGTCCTTCTGACTGATAAATTGAGTATATGACTAGTGCAAAGTCTCATTTAATCCACTACTGTCTTGTCATTAAGGGTCTGTGTCTGTGCAAAAACCTCCTTGTGTTATATTTATTTGTGTACATTTACACAGATGTATGACTACCCAGAGCCGACATACTCAACGTTTTTTGCAGTTCTTAAAAAAACCCCCAAAAACCAACGCCATGTAGCTTGATGTGGATGACATCATTTTTAGGTTGAACCCTGACTGGTTGAAAAGTGGGGTGGAACAGGGGAAGGAGCAACAGTGGAGTTCACAGATAGTTGCTGCAGTGGAAACTTTTCAGTCTTTTTAGCACTTGTTTTTACTTGAGCTCTTTGTATGTTAGGACTCTTTTCTGTGACTAACAAGAAGGACCAATGACTGGACAAGCAAGAGCAGCCCATCGACGCCTTGTTCGTCTCAGTTCCTCCTGGTTGCTACAGCTGAACCCTGCACCACATGCTCCTCTCTCAATGCTTTCACTTGAGAACAGTAGTCGGAGCAGTTGTAGCAAACGTAAAGCACACACCATAACAATGAGAAAGCATTGCTATGTTTAACTGGAGTTAATGCTAACAAGTGCAGTTCTTTTGTAAGAGTGGACGCACATGTTGACTCCTGACACTGCTAACTTAAAATTATATAATAATATAGAAAGCTTCAGTTTGTGACTGCGTTGCTTTCAGTGTATCACTTGTTGCATGTATGCTAGCAAAAAAACATTTAATTTAATTAAAAATGAACCAAGTAGGCGTCTTTTCATCGTACAACCTCTAATGGTCAAAGCAGTATTTTAATTGCCATTTGGAAAATCAGGGCTGCTCAATAAAAACACAATAAACTGCATATTTTTTACAAATAAAGTGAAAGGTACTGTGTCATCTAAAGGGTGTCCTTAAATAATATTTAAGCAATATTAATGCACATTTTGTCATAGAAAATATAAAAAACAACCCATTTTAACAGTGTCATTAAAATACTGGATCTATAAGCAGTATCAGTAATAGTAGGTGTACCATTAAAATCATAATGATTCCCATCCTTATTCAGCATGCACTGGGGAACATGTGTATTGGTTATTATTATAGAGATAATTGAGGGGGAGATTTAAAGGAAAGAATCCATGTTTTATGATGTTTACTGCAGTGATGTCTCAGAGCTAGAACACACACACACACACACACACACACACACACACACACTCTATATGCACAGATGTGAAAGGGAAGAAATAATTTGTGGCACTGCAGAAGACAGGTGTCACTGTGTCCTCTTCGCTGGCCATAAAAGTTAATTAAAGAAAAGGAATTTTTATTGTCCTCGGTTGCTCAAGCACAGGCAATGGGCTGCTGCTTAATAACAGCCGATACTGGAGTCCAAGAGCAGTCTATTCTACAGCTGCTGTCACGAGATGTGTGCAGCCAGATAATAGCTGCCTATAGATATATGCACAGTACCTGCCTCTAACAACTGATGGCATGTTTTCTAGAATTCCAGTCTAGATGTTCACTCTGTATCAGGTGCCATATTTGGCTGTCTGTCTTGGTGATGCATGTGGCTATATGCAAATAATAAAAGTATAAAATGTCAAGTCCTGTGTTTCTGCGTATGCCTGTGACTCCAGCAGCTGAAACAAACAGCCCTGATTTCTCTGGACTTTCATAACTTACACCCATAGTGGGTTGGGCGATGGGTTATTGATGACGGCAGCTGGAACAATCTTGTATTAGTGAGCTAGCTAACTTGAGCATATATTTTACCAAAATATGATGTCAAAGAAAGAAATGGTTAATATAGGTCACAGAAGGAGACCATATCATGATCTTTCCACTTATTTTTCTTTCGTTGATGTATATGGTTTGGTTAGTTGCCACATTACTGCAGCTCGTTTCCAGTATGAACGCAGCTTAACTCATTAAAAATCTAGCAATTCACAAATGCAAGACCACCAGAACGTGTGTGTTTAGTTTTTTCTGTATGTTTCTGTATGCAGCAACTGTTTTTTACATATCTGCCAACACTCAAGTCTCTGGGTTCTCCTGGCTGTTTCTCCCAGGAAACTCCACGAATGTGTGTGACCTTTATTTTGAATAATTAGAATATACAGGTTAGTAAATTTGGTATGTTTGACTGTTGTTACCAAAGTTGCCAGATTGTCTACACATGCAGCCCACACACTACAGTTTCTACATGTCTGTCAGCATGACTTTAATGTTTACTGTTAGTTTGTCCCGTCCACAGCTGTCCCGTCTCATTACTGTCTGTGATTTTTGTATTTACTTTTAAATTGTTGATTTGACTTTCAGCTAGCATTTTGAGATTGATTTGAGATCATGTTGGAGAAGTGACATATACACTCAGTCAACACTTTATTAGGCAAATCTTGCTAGTATCTTAATATTCTTTGTGACATTGTTTCAAGCACCTTGTTGAATCTTTCTTCAGAATGATGGCATCACAAAGTTGCTGGAGTTTGATGACTGCACATCCACGGATCTCTCCTATCCATCAGCATCACAAAGGTGATCTGTTGAATTGACAGTGGAAGCCACAAAAGTCACCCATCAGTATATGGGTGGCTTTTATGTTTAAATGATGCTTAAGAGACCCAAGTTGTGCTATTAAATATCCACCACACTATTACACCAACATCACCAGCAGCCTGAACCATTTATACAACCATGTTGAATCCTGCTTTCATGTTGCTTATGTCCAAGTCTGATACTACCGTTTGAATATCAGAGCCGAAACTGAAGCTTAACCAGCATGTAAATGGTTACAAATGGTCACATTTTGGCCTGAATTCTTGCCTCAAATTTTCTGACATGAGTGGTATCCAATGTGATCTTCTGCAGCTGAAGCCAAAAGTCGCAGGATTTTCACCAGAGACAAACCACTCCTGTTATAGTGTGAACCTTGCAGAAGACAGAACAAAACCAAGTTGCAGGTGAGATGTTATAAACTCCCAGCTGGCGTTAAAACTTAAATACAACACTACATTGGGCAGTTATTGGCTGATTGTGCCAATTTGCCACCCTGAAGCTAGAGACCTACATGTAGTTCAACTTTAATTACCAGGGTGAACTTGATAGTAAATGAGGTGGGAGTGGAAGGAGATGAGAAAGGGTGGAGGGGAGAAGGAAGGAATGATGAGGTGGAGGAGGAAACTGAGAGAAGTGGAGTGGTGCAGCAGTAAAGGATGCATTAACCAATTAAAGTTGGGGAGCAGAGGAATTACGTGATGCAGTGATTTTCTTTTTCTTGTCTCTTCTCTTGTAATTGTCATTGTTATTGCAATAAGAAGAGAGAGGAGCTAACAGCAACAGTATCGTCAGGATCATCATATCATACTTTGGCTGTATTTGTATGTGGTCGGTTTACAGTCAATGTAAAACACAACACACATGCACTTCTGTATCATGGCAAGATAATTAGATGTATCCCCTAGGTAATTAAGTCTAATACGATCCACCAGAATCAAATTTGCCTTCATAAAACCAGTACTAAAAATGCCTTTTGCCACTGAGATATATTTACATATTCGCACAATCTGCACACTTATGCTTAAAAATAATTATGTATGCATCAATATTTGATGAACAACAAAGACGTTAGCGCCCTGCAGTATTTTTGAGCTTGAGCCATGGGATTATGTTAAGTGTTCACACAGCCTCATCTATGATTCATTTTATTGCCAGAACCCCAGCCACTGCTGTTTTACTCCTCAGAGCTTTGTTGAGTCTGTCTGTGGGAGATAGCCAGCGGAAAGACAGAGGCTAAGGTACAGAATGGAGAGATGAGCATAAAAAGAAAGATGGTGAAACGACAGAGAAATGTAACCTTTTGTGAGTGTTCAATTTGAAGCTGCATTTCTGCCCCATTCTGGCTTTGCTCCTTTCAGTCCGTTTCCTCCCTGCTTTTACTGCAGGTCTTTCCAGCTCTCATTAATGCTAATTTATGCAGCCTGGCTGGCACAAAACTAGCAGGGAGGGTCTTCTCCCTTGATTACCAGCAGTGAGAACGGGGGCGGTGGGGTGGTGTGGTGGGGGAGGCTGTGGTGAGGGTGACCTGGACAGACACCTCATTTAATTTAATACATTGGAGCATGCAGCAGCGGGGGAGTTGAGGCGAGGGAGGGAGATAATCAAGAGGCTGGGCCCTTATAAATGTGCTCTGAGATGACATGGAAGAGATTGGATTTGGAAACGAAGAGCAAAGAAGAGCAAAGCCAAGCGGAACACAATTGATTGATTCCATTCAAGTGATCGTACCCACTGATGAGGAATGAGTTTTTTTCTGAGGGAGAACGATCTGATGAGCTTTTTAAAAATTCTAGTGTTTTCATTGCCTGTCCCTTATTCAGCAAAGTCTCCCCATCTGCAGTCCCAGTTGCAGAATTAGTCACCATAAATGTCTCTTATGTAGCAATGCAAAACGGCAAGCTAAGAAGAATCAGAAACCTGGTTAAAAATCTGGTAGAATTCCTACAGAAATACAGTAAACTATATAAAGGTGCAAATCTTGAAGCTGCTTTGTATAAGTAACCGGTGTTGACAACAGCTCAAATAAAGAAATCCACAATGCAATTTCCTGGTTAATAAAATAGTTACCCTATAAATAAAGAGACTTGCAATATAGTTTTTTTTTCCAATACTCCTGCATCTACCATAGTGGCAATAAAAAATATAAACGTTAAGTAAAAAAGTAAAGATCGTTCAGTGCAAGCATGTTTTGATGGTTAGAAATAACATGTAATGTAAAGGTTGTTTATTTCTTATGTAGTAAATCAATTTAGGAGTTTACTTTGAGCTGAAGATGGGAAAGTGACATGACAGAATTTAACAATATACAGATGTCTTCTGTCTCTGGCTCAAAACTCTGTAAAGATTGTTTTAGTATCCCGGCTCCAAAATGCAAAGCTAATATCCATGACAGCCAGTGGCCTGGCTCCAGTATCGAGTCCCTTTAGGGTAAAGTGATACCTGAACCTCCTCATCTTCTAAAGATGAGCAGTCCTATCATGAGGTTAGAGCACCTCTCTAAACACCAGCTAAGGGTCGAAACACTTCCCGCCCATCCGTCCACATACTGTGACGAATGGAAGGAAATCAGACGGTGGCCATGACAGGCAGATTATGAAATCCCTCTGTCTACATGATTTAGCCCCGTCTCTGCTTCTTAATCGCCATATGTGATTAAAGCAAACAAACGAAGCATTATTAGATTAGTCAGAAGGACATGGAGTCTTTGTTGGTGATTATCTTTTCCTTTTTAATGAAATGCTGCTTGAAATTAACATGGCTTTAACTAATTTGATTTAGCATTGCCCCAAGAAATACCAGACAGCTCTCATTTGCCTGCAGACAGTTTGAGATCCTTGTCAGGGGCTCGAGATCAAATGTTGGAGCAAGGCAAATATTTCCGTTCTTCTGCAAAGTTCACGCGGCTTGATTGAGTCCCTTGCATTGCACTGTTTGAGATGCAAAGATGAGTTACTAAGTCAAAAACACAAGAAATGATTTCTCAGTATGCAGTGAAACTATATCAACAAGAAATCTAAAAGTTACTGACACCATGAAAATATTGTGGTGGTCACTTTTATGGACACTGACCTGTCTTTGCACTGACAGGGTTTATTAAAGAACTGTTGTGTGCTTGGATTAAAGGGGGTCAGCAGTTGCATGAATAGCATCCATGTCTGTATTTGGCAGCGGGTGTGCATTGTTAGTGGAAATAAGCCTGTCAGTATAATCCTCCTTTGTGAGATTCATTAAAGATAGGATGCAATCTAGCTGATTCAGGTCTCGGTTTTGAGGCCACCTTTAGGTTCACAAAGCCCCCGTTGCTACAAAGGCTAAAGGTTTTGGGGAAAGGGTGCTTTTTATCTTTATCTACACTGCTTTTTCATTTAGATCTCTACTCAGAGCAGTGTGGCTCAGTGTTGTATGGCAAAATTAATTTAACAGCTAGCCATCTTCGAATTGCAGCTGCTAATGTTGTTAAGCTTGAAACAGTAATGATTGATAGGTATATTACTATGAGAGCCAATCGAAATACAGTGTACATTAAATACAATGTATTGGAACTGCACCATTACATAATAGGATGCTATAAACTGAAATTCTTCTGCTCCAGATAGCATTGAAATATCTAGTTTTGTAGAAGATTCACTCCAAATGTGTATATTCATATAATATCTCACTATCCACCCAAGTAAGTATTTGGGTGGAACGGTTGATTAAGATGCATTCCATATCTAATTTACCATGTTTCCTGAGTTTTTTGAACCATGGTAACCAATCAAGCCCTCCACAGAGAAACAGCAGGAATTTGGACGAACCTGAGGAGACCAGGGTGCATTCTTGCACAGGTTTGCCCATGAATAACTCTTCATTTATATTTTCCTGAATTAAACTTTAGGAAATCCATTTAGAGAATGGCCTCTGTGGCTTTGACTGTCAGATACTGAGCCACTTAAAACCAGGGGTCACCTCCATGCTTGTTTAATAGCTACTTAGAGCACTTGGTGAGTGTGTTTTTGCCCTCGCTGGCCATAAATACTTATGGACATAGCTGGGTTTACCCTTTTCAGTGTTTTAAAGGGATAACTCTTTTTTTGAAGAAAGCACCATCAAACTCTCACCCAGGGAAGCCTTGTGCCTAAAAATGACAGTAGTTATATAGATAGTTTCAACGGTAATCCTCTAAAACAACTCGTGTGCTATAATTCACTATTCTCTTAGTAAACATTTATATTGTTGACAATATGTTGTGCTAAAGAAGGTGGGATTCAAGTTAACACTAAGTGACGCTTATAAATCTCAGAGTGAGTCTTTGGCAGGACTAGTTTCAGTTTGGGGCTAGAATCAGAGACATCAAAAGAAAGAGATATGGCCTCAAAGAATCCTGACATCTTAAGAAAAAAAAATCCTAATTGCAGAGATTATGGTTATAAACAATCACAAGTTAAACAGGGAGAAACATCAACCAACATATTAAAGAGTAGGCAAGTGTACTTAACAGTTTTCTCTGATGACACTTTCTATAATGTTAATTAAGCTTGCAATTTTTAATGCTTTTTAAACACTACTTTGGGGAAAATCAAAATTTTTACATTTTTGTTTTGTCAGATTTCTCTGCTGATTTTATAGTATATAGAATATAGTATTAATCATTTACTTTGACAGCTAGGCCTTTTGCCCATCCTAGTGCACTGCCATGGACAGCTGTTTTTAAAGAGCTCCCTTCTTCACCCAGGTCTCTTTGCTGGTGGTTTGCCATCAGTGTATTGTAGTAGTATTTATAGTGTTATTTGTATTAGTATTAGTATTATAGAAGTATTTATGGTGTGGTTATTAGACTCAGGCCCAACCCACCTTTTCTCATCCTGGACTTTGGAAAAGGCAATGTCAGAGTTAATCATTTACATAAGGGCTTTAGAATAAATACTCAGGGGCCTTGCTTGTAGGACATAGTATCACTATACCTCTATACACAAGATTCTAACTTGTTTCTGAGGAAGTGATACTTTATAGGTGTGTACATAAATCAAAGACTATATAAAAGATGGAAGTAGTTTTTGGGTCTGAAAAGGTTTAATGTTGAAGTGCCTTAAACATGGATTATTTTAAAGGCCACCAGGGGGTTAAACAAATTCTTCTGGTCCTATAAAAGCCCAGGGGAAACCAGGGTTCCTGACACGATCTCTATAAATACTTTCCTGATGAGTTTATGGTCTCAGTCTTTTATTTTGGGCCATATTAGATAAAGAATTAACTCAGTTTTGTAAATCTCTGTCATACTATGTTTCAGAAAGGAGGATTATCCAAGGTGGGCTCAGTGGTGAACAACTTATGATTAATAAGAAACAAGATGAGGTACATAGGTGCTTTCCTATTTTCTTTAAAACTAATTTTGTTAAAGGTCCATTTTAAAGAGTCATGAGTGGAACTATTTTATCCAAGACTTTTGCATAGTGTGAAAGTACAGTGGCTGTAGAAGAATAACACATGGTTGGTTAGATTATTGTTTACTGAAGTGTTGATGACATGTATCATAGAACAAAGCACCCTTTGGAATCTGTTTTCTTGATTCTCAACAGAAAGTTTTGCTCCTGTTACCCCTTGATTGGCCTTTTAGCCCCGTCCCTTAAAAATGTTCCTTTTGGACATCAGCAACTCAAGTTTAAAATTTGTAAAATACTGTTCAGGGTGATATACTAGTTCTAGAGGTTAAACCTAGAGCTGGGACTCAACACACAATTTTAACCTTTTACAAAAAGCTAAGCATAGCAATAAAAAATATATTTTTTTATTAGCTTTTTTTAAACTGCAAATTATGTCTGCAAAGATGATCTTTGTCAATATCTGTTTTATCCAGTAAGATAAGGTTATTATCTTATAGTAGTTTCTTTTTTTTGTTGCAGAATGAGATTGTTAAGCAGTCTGTGATCTGTGAATATCACCAGAATAGAACCAGCTGGCACACAGGTGCGTCCCCTTGAGTTGTGCTCATTGATGAAGACTCATTCATTTTGATGGCAACTAGTTGGGAATTACTTGTAAACCATTGGCAATCTCTCTGAGATCGACTGCAGCCATATCGATATTTGGTATCATATTATTATGATATTAATTAACATATGATATGAATATTTTAAGCTATGCACAAATAAAATACCGATTAAATACCCTAAATTTATACAGGTTTACTCACACATTGCATACATATGTTTTGTTTTTGTTTTTTTTGAGGAAGTGTCTGATGATTATCCAGATGAGCTGGAAAAAAAAAATCAAAAATCAAAAGCACACACACAGTCACACAAAGCATAGCACCCTCTGCTTAGCAGCAGTGCTGTACTTAAGCACTGGTATATGTGTTTTTTGGGGGGGTGGAGGGTTGAAGTATTGACTTCACTCATTCTGATCATGTGTGATTATTGATATGAATATTTCTGTGCTATTGTTAAATCTTTTCTGAGCCACTTAATTTTGGTCTTTCAAGCATATCTATGTTTTTTTCAGATTTTTTTTCTTTCCTCTGGCTGGTGGCAGCAGGGAACTTACCATGCATTTCACGTTGAACTGAGAGTATGTTGCTATGGTGGTTGCTAGGGATTTAGCCTAGAGTGACGTTGAAAGTCCAAATATTAAAGGTGTCCTTCTGATGCAGAGGAAATGGAAGGTGTGAGGAATGAGCAATTGCCTCAGAGTTTTTTTATGTGCCCTTTCATTATCATGCCTCTCTCTTTTGAAATAGCGGAATTGATTTTCAAAAAGCAAGAAAGGAGTGCATATAAAGGCACACGCGACAACAAAAGAGGAAAACATTACCTCTGCATATAATGCTTGTTCATTCTGGCAAATATTTAACAACCACTCAGTATCATCTTCTTAATGAGCATGATAATCTTATCTGCCAAAAGGCTACCAGAAACATTTGTATGACCATATTTTAGAATTATGTTTTTCAATTGTACCCCTCTTCCTAAAATACTCATTCTTAAAATCCAGTTCAGTAGTCTTGATTTGTCCTTGGCATTGCAGGATGTACAGATAGATGGATGGATAGATAGAAATAAATGATAAAATAATAAAGGCATCTAATAATATGGCTAAATCAAATGCCAAAAGAGAGGGATGGGTCAACCTTTACAGACTTGTCATCTATTAAGAAGGGAAGTTGGACAGAAATGTGTTTTTGAAATCATTTCTTTCAATGTGTTTCCGAGTTCTTTGCAAGACATATATGGCAGTGAACAGGTTTATAATGCCCTGCTGCTGAAATTGTCTAAGAAAGAAAAAACAAACTCAAGTGAGCAGGCAAAGTATGATTTTGTTTGACTTGAATGTAGTGAGTTAAAGTGCTTTGTGGTAATACAGCTATATGGGCTGAGCAAACGGAATGATCTTACTGTTGGATAGTGGTATTAGCTATAATACCATTAGCTCTAAGTTTGCATTGCTTAACAGCTTTGCTGATAAATTCTATTAAAAAATTAAGAAAGAAAAATATAAAAGACGCTCATACAGATAAATAAAAGCCAAAGTACCTGTGTCAGTGATTTTTTTTTTTTTTTTTTTTTTTTTGTGCACATGTTGCACGAATGTTTTGTTTTTGTTTTGCTTAGCAGTTAGCATACACAGTTAGCATACACTCAGAAGTTTTTGGACGATGACACTTTTTTTTTTGTCAATTTGTCTCCAATGGATTTTAGTCAAAGTCAAATTTATTTATATAGCACATTTAAAACCACAACCGTTGACCAAGGTGCTGTACAATTAAGACAATTAAAAGAAATAAAAGCATAGGGAGATATGATAAGAGTTAAGAAAAAGAATCATAAAATTAGAAGATTTGAGTGAGAAATAAGATAAATAATAGTAATACAAACTCATTCTGATTTAAAAGCCAAGGAATAAAAGTGGGTTTTCAAACGGGTTTTAAAAGTGTGTCCAGTGTTGGGGAGGTCCTGATGTGAAGGGGCGGTTCATTCCACAGTTTAGGAGCAGTCCCAGCAAAGGCCCGATCTCCTCTGTGCTTTAATCTGGACCTCGGGACAGCCAGGAGCAATTGATCCGCAGAACTCAGTGATCTTGCAGGAATGTACCAATTTAAAAGATCAGAAAGGTATGAGGGTGATGAGACTGATTTTAGGATCAGTAAGTCAAGATGGCCCAGGGTGTACCCCACCTCTCGCCCTGGTAGCTGTGATATGGTCCAGCCCCGATTCAAGGGGTTTGAGAGCTTTATGGCAAGATATGACCTGTTCCCTCATTATTCTGTTATGAATTAAGATGCTAAAATATCTAGAGTTGATTCCAAGTGTTGAACTTGTTTTTCATAGCTTTACACTGGAACCCTCAGTAGGAGGTTAAAATAGATGTGGATGCAAGTTATGGCAGAGATGATTAGGCTGAAAACCCAAATCAACAATCTGGTACGTTCTTGAAAAGATATAGTGGAGAAAACAGAAAACAGCTAAAAACTAGATGATCGCAGAATTCTTTCCTTGATTAAGAAAAATCCCTTTACAACATCCGTCAAAGTATAGAACACTTTGAGGCATATAATTATCACAATTGTCTACAATTAGTAGATGTCTTCATTAATGTAAATAGAGAAGTTTTATAGCAAGTGCAAACTACTGGCGGAAATCCAGCATGGGTTCTAGACTTCAGGCAGTCATTGACTGAAAAAAAATTGTAATCTAGTTTCTTAAAACAATCCTTATATTTTACTTTTGAGAAAATTAGAAACTCTAGGATTATATATAAAAATGTCTGTAGTTTTTCTTTTAACAGTTAATGTAATACTTTCATTAAACCCCTTTAATTAAAGCTAAAAGTGCACTTAAATCACATCTTGACAATTTAATTTAAAATCCACTGTGGTGGTGTACAGAGGCCAAAATTGTATCATTGTTGAAATAGTTGAGATTCTGTGTCATCTGTTTTTGTGGGAAAGCTCCAGTGATATTATAAATTTTGTAAAATACATTTACATCTTGCGGTGTTATCCAGAATGTGCTAAAGGTCTACTGTCATGTTATCAATTTGAAGCTAAGACTTTTGAAGGTAACTTATCAGAACCTACAGATCTTAAAATGCAACTTCTCTTCTGTTTCTTTACTTCCAACTTTAAGTATTGGGGAACTTCACTGTCTCCGGTTTCTTGACATAAATCTCTCTCATTATCCTGGAAATTAGAAACACAACACTCACAGTCTTAGCAAACTATCAGTGACAGTAGCTGTTTGCTTTCTATAATATCTTTGATTGGATGTTTGGATTCTTCTAAGTGCCTTTTCTTTTTGTATGTGACTGCTTGATGCAAAGCCTAATTAAGCCTGTGGCAATCAATAGCAGTCTAAATGATTGTCTGTTGTCTAACTCAAAGGCTTAAGGCCTGGGGAGAAAAAGACCTGCCCTGCCCTTCCTCCCACTTTCTCTTGTACTGTGTTTCTCTGTGTTGTAGTCCACATCTGTAGCAGCCATCACACAACCTCAGGCAGGCTAGTTAGCCCAGAGAAAAGAGCCTGAACCCCCCGATCAATAACTTTAGTCTTGTCTACCTAATTGCTCATTGGTCAACATTGGCGCCAGACTATATGTAAGTGCTGTTCGCCTGAGTGATCGACTTTGGCTTTCTACCACATCCCGCCTAGTGTTGGGCTTACGGTATGCCCCTGTCTCTTCTCTTTTTTTTCCTGTGTTCTCGGCTCTCTTCACCCATGTTCGGAATGGAGAAATCCGGATCTGGTCGTCCTCTGTTCAGCCACACAGCAGGGATGAGACTGTCCACAGACTGAAACAGCATGTGCTGCTCCTATCATCAGGCCCGTGACTCCGAGGCTGCTCAGGTAAATATCCGGGTTTAATGACGCACAGGAAGATTAGCCAGTTGCTACGGCTCACAATTTCAGTGAGCGCCAGGAAATTAGTCAGTCTTGCTTGGGGTTTTGTGAACGGCTTATTATATGATCTAATGCAGACGCACTTTATGAGTGTGGTGCAGTATGGAAAGGGCAGTATTGATTGTGCTCATTGTGAATTATGTGAATAGATAAAAGTGTGAGTGTGCATATATATTAGGCAATTATGCGCTCAGGTGCTAATGTAAAAATTCTGCTGAATAAATATGAAATATGCCTCTATCAGCATCCGACTGGTGTCCCCTGACACTAGTCATTTGAGATGATAATTGGGATAGTATGTTTGCCTTGTTCTGATGAGATGAGATATTGTGATGGTTCTCTCAGCCTCAATTTAAATGTGTATTGATCAGTGTGAGGCTCTGGACCTCAAATCAAAACAGCAGTACAACCCATACACTTGCATGTACTCTTTGTTTTTCGCATTATATTTTCAACATATCTTGAAGTCCTCGGACATAAAACACCCTTTACTGTGTCGCTTAACATAAGATGCTCGTTTGTATTTGTTCTCGCCCTCTTTTTCCTGTAGTAGTGTGCTAATGTCATGATTTAAATGAAGTATTGATCAGTTTAGGAGGGGAGAATAGAGAGAGAGGGAGCGATTGTGAGAGAAAGAAAGCAAGACCAGGGTTATCGGTGTGGATCGCACACAGAAAGAGAGTGCTAACGGATGAGACACGTTTTAAGCGATTTCGTGAAATGGATTTCTGCATAATTTTTATCTTTAATTCAGGAATAACCATCAGACTTGTTTGACTTGTTCCGAGAAGCGATAACGGACAGTGAGATGAGATCAGAGCTTCGTCGAGAAAAAGGAATGGGGATAAACTATTTTTTTAATTCTTCTTTTTGATTGGTTTCATGGAGTATTCTGTGTGGTTTGTCCTGGGTCTTGTTTGAGTCTCCATCTTGCCTGGGACTCCCTCTGCATCAGCGACACTGCAGCAGCATCAGGCAGACTGGTCTAAAGCCTACGATCTAGGTTTGTTTGTCTTCCGTTTGCTGTCCTCCCTTCCTTTCACCCAAGCTCCCTCCTCTTCCTCTCTTTCTCTCGCTCTCTCACTCTCTCACTTTCTCTCTCTCTTTGTTTCTCTCTCCCCCCTCCTTGCCTTCACCTCTTGTGATTTAGCACAAGAAGGTTATACTAATTAGCGGCCTGTTTAATATGGTTGGCACTCTTACTGGTCAGGAAAATGTTTGTTTGTGTCCTGTTTTACAGTCTGTCTCGTCCTTGCGAGACTTCATGGTGAAGCAGTTGTGTTTGGTGTGTTGCTTCAGGATTTCCACATATTGTTACACTTAAACACTCTTGTGTTATCTTCTAAAAGTTATTTTGTTCAGAAATCTTTTGTGTGAGAGAATCTTTGCTCAGACAGTTTTAGCCTTGTCCTTTTTCAAGACTAAGGCAATGCAGCGACTAAGGTTCCATCTAAGCCATTGCATTGCATTGTTTACTAATTCGGTGTGTGCACTTGAAATGTTTGTTTAAAGAGGCATTAGATTTAAATAAGAAAATGAAGCTTCATCCTCTGCTACAGTCATGACAGATTTAGCAAAGCCATAGGCCTGCCCATGAAGCACAGGATTCTGCCTGCATGTGAGAGTCTTTGAGTATCTACCTTGGAGAATCGGGAACCATGGTGCATTTTAGCCTTAGCTACAGAGTGAACAGTTTGGCTGCACAGACAGTGTAGTCTCTGTGCACTGGATTGATTTTTCCCTTCTTCTCGGCGCCCTGCCTCCTTTGTGGTTTAGTAGCTGGACATCCTGAAGCAAGGATCTCTCAGTTGCTGCCCGACCTACACGAGAGCTGACTGGATCTCGAGAGGAACAGTCGTATGCAGCAAAATTAGAAGCAGCTACAGAGTCCAACTCAGCAGGCCCAGGAGCGGCAGAGTCAGGTATAGTGTTCCCTGCTAAGCAAAGGTTTTTGTGTAATTTTTTTTTCCAGTAGGCCTCAGACTCAAACCCATTATGCTTCATGCACCTATCTGTGTCATACTTTTAAAGAAAAACAACATTTTGATAAGCACATTGAATAATTTTCATCCCATTGTTGCTTCGTATTGATTAAATGCAGTTTTCTGATGCCATCTGACCTAGACTTGTGTAGCTTTGCTGTCGAAATAAAGTGACTGTATATTTATAGGACTAAAAAGAACGTTATTAAGTGCAAATTTTTTTTACTTTAAATTTAAATGTATTTATGCAGAATGCAATTTTTCTTCTGAAAGGATTCACTCTATCTCACAAACAGTTGCATATAGTATAGAAGATGTATACTGTAGCAGTGGAATCAACAAGCATTTTAGCAAATAGTCAAATTCACAAATATATGCAGCCAACTTTCTGGATTTTATGGATGCCTTTGGTTTTTAACTGTTAGCCATAGAGAATAAAATGCTTCCTGCCACCTCAAAAAAAAATAAAAAAATAAAATCTGGAAATAAAAAAACTAAACAATTTTTAAAAAAAAAAATCTTATTCCCTGACTGTTCTGAGAGGACTGTTTGACTTGTTGCTAATCCCCAGGAGACAGACTGTTTGTATTGTATGGTCATACTTTAAGTGTTTTCAGCTGGAAACGTTGTTTTTGTTGTTTGTCTTACCTGCTGCCCATAATTTCTTAGTTTTCATACTACTTTTACAGCCATCATTGACCATGTTTATTAAATCCTTTAGTCTCTCTCATTGAAACGCAATAGGAGTAACATACTGTAATTTGTTTCTGGAATTAAAACAGGTAACACATTATTCATCATTTCATCAAAAAAAAAAATCCATAATAACCTTTAAATGTATTTTAATTCGTGTGGTCTGAGAGGGAATCCAGGCTCTGGCAGCTCCTCTGGGGTATGTTTTTAGGTTTTAGACAGTGTAAGTCACCACTCGCTACATTGGCCTATCCCAGTTGATTAAGCAGATGAGTTTCATCTGGAAGACTGGATTAAAAAAAGAAGAAAATCTGACCACCAATTCAATTTTAGTCAAATTAAGCACCTGCCAGGGCTGATCTGTTAGTGGTGTAGGGGAACTGCAGGCTGTCTATTTTCAAATTCTGGCATTTTTCGCTCACTAGATTTTTGGCTACTGTAGATTTAATTATGTCCATTAGGAACTAAACTGAATTAAACTTGAAATCAGCTTTTATAGGGTTACGGTATTGTAGAATAAATAGAAATCAATATTATGAGCTTAGCACAAAAAGTAAGGACATTTTTATCTTTGTTGTAAAAATGTTTCTTGGGAATAAATATTATACTGTTGAAAGGCCTGTTTATTTCCCTTTAAATGGAGCCACATTTGTAAGGAAAATGCATTTCTTGGTTAAGCAACAGAGTTGAGTGTTTGGGTTGCATTCATGAAAAACTTGCCAAATCGTCTCTGCCATTGCCAAACATCTTAACATCATATTGACTGACGATTGACTGACCTCGTTAGGGCCATACCATAAGGCAACTTCAAGCTGGAGTTCCCCAAAACCAAGTTTCAGCATTACTTGGAGTAAGCTTTAGTACCATCTCCAAAATGAAGTTCCATATAACAGGGGATGTCAGAGACAAGCCGCAAAGTGTCCCAAGAAGACGGCACTACAACAAGACTGTTTCCTCACCCTCTCAGAACTTAGGAACCATAGGCAGACTTCTACAGATTTACAGTCAACGCTTGCAAGACAATATGGCCGACGAGTCTTTACCCAGACAATCCAGAAAAGAGTGCACACAGCCAAACTCCGGTCTCATAGGACTGCCAGGAGGTCTACCATTGCCTTTCACCATCTGGCCCTTTTGTGCTGGTGTTGGTAACATGTGCACTGAAACCTAAACGTGTGGGGGAACGTTAACTTCAGCACTGAATCCAAATTCTATCTTCGGCAGTGGGATTTTTGGGTCATAATGTGGAGAATACGTGGAGAACATTATTCTGATTGTTGCACTGATATGGAAAAAGCTTTTGGTGGAGGCAGTGTGGTGTAGGGCGGCATCTCGCTCACTGGTAAAACAAGGCTTATCATCATTGAAAGCAATCTCAATGCAGAGACATATCGAGATGAGAGACTGAAACCAGTATAAATCCCATATCTCCACAGTCTTGGACCGAACTCTAGGGATCAGCTTGGGCATGCTGTTTGAGCCACAGTGACTAGCACAAAAACATTCGCTGCAACAAACATCATCGAGCAGCATTGTGTGACCAAGCTGGTTACCAGCATGTGGAGGAGGAGCCAGACTGTTGTGGCTATGTATGGTTCTTCCATATGTCCCTGTTTGTTAAATGAATAAAATATTAAATTGCCATTATGTGCTGTTTCTTCAGAGTTGAATCATCCAATCCAATAAATGACACCAATATCAAATGTGCTGTTTTGTATAGGTCATTTGAATTGTAATGTTCTGCAGTACAGTAACACCATCTTTTCTCTCTGTCATCTTCTTTAGCTGCAGGTAATGGATGCCTGGTGCAAATGGGAGCAGAGAATTGAAGCACTAATGGAGTATAAGCAGCAGAAGTGGAGCTCTCAGGTCAGATCTTGAAGAATTCACCACCATAGTTTCTGACCAGCACGCTCCATGCACATGCTTCAAAATACATCCCCTTGTGCAGGAGTACACAAACTTAACAATATAGGAGGAGACATTCAGAAAACAGGCTTTGATATGAGATTATACTGCTTGCTTTAGCTGTTTTATATTTGACTAGTTTAACACTGGGCTTACGTTCTCACAGACTTACGAATCTGGCAATATTTAGTGCTCGTCTAGCCTTAGTAAGAGCCTAGCATAGATTAGGGTTATAGGGTTAAGATTTACTTGCTCTTCTGATGTTATTTTCGAAATGCTTAAGCAAAATTACAAAAGACTTACAAACGATTTTCTACTATTCACCATATTTTTTCTGTTTTTTTTTTCATTACTTAAAACATGGATAAGAAACATCTTTTTTGTGTAAGTGTACAAACAAAAATACATAACATTTAAACATAGTATAATTTAAATGGTCTGAGATGGTTTTAGACTCCAGCATCTCCTCTTGCATCAGTTTTCAGGCTTTAGAAAAATGTGGCCGTTCACAATAGTCTTTGACCAATCACAGGTATTTTTTGTCACGGACAAGGACTGAGTGTGAAATTTTTTAGTGTGAGAAGTTGGGAGTTTTCTTATTTGTATTATTCTTTTCTATTAATTTGTTTTTCTTCTCAGTGCATCTTGTGAGTTTAGATAGCCAAGGCTCATCAATGAATACATGGGATTTCTCATAGATTCTAGGCTATTTGCAGCAGCATGAGCATACAGGATATATTAAAAAATGTTTTTTTTTCTTTTTTTATTGCAAAACAATCTCTGCCGGCCTTATAGTATTTTTTTGAGAAGAAGTTCAGCATGAGTTTTGTAGTGCAATCTGCTCTCCTGCCAAATTCTGGAAATGTGAAATGCTGCAAGTGCTTTGAATGGATGGTTACACCTGAATCTATGGTAATATGTAAGAGGTTCAAAGTGGGTCTAGTGTCTGCCTGCAATTTAACAGGATGCTGACCATGCACTGTATTGTTCTTTAGAAAACTTTGTTAGTCATTGAGTTCTTTTCTGGTTATTTTTAATCTGAGATTTTGCATCTCTTTCGTTATGAATCCTTGCAAAACTATATTTGCCAGTTTTCTCTACTAACCTGTTGGATTCATTTGCCAGTTAAAACATGTATAGAAACATGAGTTGTTTTACAGAAAGTATCCCCTCAGCACGAACAAAAAGTTCAGCAACAGCAGCCAAACTGTTCGTTCAGTGAAGCCTATAACAAAATGATTCATGGTCAGCCGTGCAAATATGCCTTAGCCAAACCTTTGCACGAGGAGCTCAAAGAGGTGCCTGCAATCAAAGTGCCAATCTGCTCTAGATGTATTATGATAGTCTGAACAGAGGAACAGAAGTTTTAGTTTCTCTGTAGGCCAATTGGTAATGACAGAATTTCCACAGGGTGTGAAACATGAGTATTTTAAAATGCTGAAGAGAAGCTATCAGTGGAATAATAATCATTTTTGCTTTATTTTACTTTGTTTAAAACTGTAGCAGCAATTCATCATTCACACATTAAAAAAAGAGACAAAATTCTAGTAGCCCACAGTTTGACACACCTGGTTAAAACGGTTTACATTGTTATAAAAATGTGGTAAGGGTTAGAAAACAATACATAATGCACACTTTGCAAAATACTTACAAAATATTCACCTTTTTGTATGTATTCTGTATTTCTTGGTGGCTTCAAACCCCTCAGCCATTGCTACTAGATAAGATATAAAAAAAACAGCATTTCCACTTTCCACCTCATCAGTTTGTCATTTCCCTCCCTGTTTGTCTGACTGTGCTGTTGTAATGAAAAAGACCAGGACAACTCCATTTTAATGCCCTTGGTTTTTCAATGAGGAAGATTACACTGAAATTAGATTTTAAATCGCATATGAGTGTAATGTTTGTGACTTTTTCCATTTAAAACAGGCATTTACTCTGTCAGGAACTGGCAGATACATGATGAGATTGCCATTAATTTTCATTGACTGGAGATGGTAAATCACCAGGTCGCACTCTCAGGATATCAGAATAATACAGTATTCCCCCACCTTTCTGTTTTTTTCATCCAGTTTTTAATGACAATGTTTTGAGAACATTTGACAATGACCAGAATTTCTCCAGTAATTAGTGATAAAATCTGGTTTGACCATCTTTTAAATCACGATTATAGACTAATGTAGTGTGAGTAAACTTGTAAAACAAATAGTTGTAGTTTGTCTTTAGTGAATACATCAAGCAACTGCAGTGCAATCTGTAAAAAGTATGTTTTTTTTTCTTGAATATAGTCTGTTGGACCTTCTTTAGCAGCAATATCGCCATCATTTGTTTCTTGTAGCTTATTATCAGAGTTTAATAATGATACAGTGGGATTTTCAACCATTTCTCACTACAAAACTGCTTCAGCTGTGCTCATGAATATTTCTGGGTGTCTTGACCAAAAAGTCTTCTTCAGGTCATGCCACAGCATTTCAGTTAGTTTAAGGTCAGAACTCTGAGTTGACATTTCAAAACACAAATTTTCTTTTTTATCCATTCTATTCATTTTTAAAATATTGTTATTATATTTATATTTTTGTTATGTCTTACTGCATCACCCGACCTCCTCCAACCTTCTGGCTGTGGACTACTACTCTGTCATCCTCCTGTAAAAATTTCTTGATATTCACATTTCCCTCGCTGATTGCAGGGCATCCAGGCGATAACATAGCAAAGGAGCTCTAAAACATGGTGGTTCCTCCTTTAAAAGGTGGTGTTTTGGTGGTGGGGCTGGTGATCTGCAGGCTCTTTTTCTTAAAGGTAAATCTTGTTTTTTTCCCCCTTGGTCCATAGAAACTAACTCCAGATGTGTTGTAGAACATCTAAGTGGACTCAGAAATTTGAAATGTTTTGTTTTGTTTTTCATTAAAAAAAAGTAGATAATTAAAGATTTTACTGTGCTGTATAGATTTTGGCAGGTGCTTTGCTGTTGCTTTGCACGTTTGTCTTATTGCGGATACATGAACATCCAGGTCTTTATAAATTCTGTCGCAGCCTTTTCACAATTCATGTATTTCTAGAGAACTTCATCTACTGTTAAAGTTGCTGTGATCAAACCAGGGTCCACCCAAACCAATTATTCTAGAGAAGAGCAGTAACCAGTCTTCATGTGACTTTGTTTGTAGGGAGTGACACCTCTGCAACGTACAGTTCCATCTAATTCATATGTAAAAGAAACAGAAAAACTTAATGAAATGTACATGTTGAATATCACATAGGAATACTGTGATTTACTCAATGAAAACATCCCCTCCCAAGTTGCATGTTTCTCATACAAGTCATGCTTACTTCAGTTATCTTTAGAAGTTTAGAAGCAATTTTGTATGAGAAAAAGTGGCCACGGAGTAAATCATATTAAAACATACAATGACATTAGACCTTAACAGTTACAATTTTAGGGAAATTCACAATCATCCAAAACAATTTCTTTTCCTATTCTTTTTTCTATTAGAGCATCTCAGTAACTGGAACACCTGACTCTAAATAGCTTTTGGAGAAAACAGCAGGACAGAAGTTCACATGCTTTTTCTGCCTGCACTGTCAGTGATTACTCTGTACTCATTAAGTGATGACTTCCAGAAAACATTTTCTATGATTGTGACTTATAGAGTTATAAATCTTAGACTTACAGCTAGACTTATAGGGTTGGACGATATATCCTCAAAATCGTATTGCAATATTTGAAGAAAATTCGAGATACAATATTTCTGAAAAAACAAAAAATGTTATTGATGTTCGCAGCTTGCAGGCAGCAGCAGTGTAAGTAAATGAAGTGTATCTTTCTTTTCCATTGAGTTACTGTCATTGACGACACACTTCCTAATTTGAAATATGAATCTATTGAAAACAAGGTGCCAGCAGCAGCTGCATTATAGTGCAATAGTGGTGGCAGCATTATATCTAGTGGCAGAACATAAGTCAAGCGCAAAAGTAGCCTAAGTAATGTTTTCCCTCTAAGTTTTAAGTAAAAATATAAAAGAACTGCTTAACAATAACTAACTTAACCTTGTAACTCTTCAGAAGCTGCACAGGATCGTCACATAATAAAAGAAAAATATTTTTCTACCTGTGATGCCGTGTCTTGGGTCGAGCTTTTTAACCAGCTGCTTAAAGCCCTGCTTTTCCACCACATTCCCACATCATTAATTTCCATACTCTGTTTGCACTTCCTGTCATATGGAGTGCAGCTAGTGAGTGCCACAGCGACACTCGGTCATTTGTTTACATTTGGGTTGCACATCACCAGCTGTTAGCATCTCCTCCTTCATAGCCTGTTTGTACTTGACGGTGTGTTTTTGCCTCAACTGGCGAAACAAGTTTGTTGTTTCCACCTTCAGTAGAAACGGTTTTCTGCATATTTTGCAAAGTACTTTGTTGGAGATTGTGGAAGCAGCTCATTGTTAGGTTCTGAATAGTCATTGGAGGCTGAGACGTGGCTCTTGTGGCTCTCTCAGACATGCCTGGGTGTGTCTCATTGTTGTATGCTTTAGGAAACTTAAGGGTATGCCATTACTACTATTACTACTATTTTCCTATTGCAAAAAAACTATATAGGTATTTTTGTGGACAATATGATATGGCACAGCTTAAGTGATTCAGATAAACATCCTAAGAAGTCCTGGTAATTCCAAATAGATCAAAGACTATGAACTGCAACTGTCATTCTGCACTTAAGTGAGTTTGTTGTTCAGTTGTAACGGCGTGGAAGAAAGACTGCAGAAAGTCCCCTAGTGGGGCTCGAATGTAAGGATCATGAGCATTAGCTACCGCAAAGATATGACGGAGTTATACAGTGCCAGGATAAAAGAGACAGATTGGGAGCAATGTTCTTTTAAAAAAAGAAGTAAATTGTGATTTTACTGCTAATTTTTGAGGAAATGTGTTATATTTTACTTAAACAGGTCATAAATCTAATTCTGGCATCTAAAATGATGTTGAATGTTTTTCCTGTGTCCTCATCCTGGACATGTTTACTTTATTATTAATGGAAAACGTGCATTCATTAGCCTACACGGTAATTGCTAATAACGGTGAGTTCCTAGGTTGCTAAAGTAATCCTGTCACTGTTGTGGTTATTTATTAAAAAAAACAATGAAATTATTGTTGCATTTCATAAGAAGGGTGCATCTGCAGCGTGGTAAACAGGCAAGAGCACCAGCATGACTGCACAGAATATTCAGTTATTTATGATGTCTACAGCAATACATACTGTACATGTCTTCACATTAGTTCCTTAGGTTTAGTGCATCGCCTCTCTCTCAGTTATCCATTATGGCAACACTGCATTATTTTATTCACTGGAGGTTTAGGAAATTGTATGTGAGAGAAAAGAGGATTTTATGCGTGCACGCTGTTGCAGGCATACAGTAGAGGTTTTGTTTTTATTCACGCACATGTGCATTTTTTTTTTTACACGTGTGTGGGCACATGTGGGTTTCTGGTATTCGTCTCCTCCGTCTTCGTGTCACCTTTGTTGACTTTGTCTGTGCTGCTGCAACACTGTGCCCTCCTGCTTTAATGACGCATATATCCTATCTCCAGTCGCTGCCTAATCCCAGCAGCGCTAGCTCAGGAACAGATTACTGCTTCCAGACACCAAAGGAGAGAAGAGTAGTGAAAGGTGGGGGTTGGAGGGGGAAAGAGATGCCTCAGTGATACAATATACAGGCAAATCGAGGAGGTCATCGCGTGCATGTGAATGTGCATACATATGTATGCACATTCACATACAGATGGTTAACATAACAAACATAACCCACTGCATTTGCCTCTTTTTTTTTTCATACCGCATGTTCATTTTCCTTTATTTTCCCTTTAAGTGAAAATAACCACTGAATTAATTTAAATAAATTTATAGCATCTAACAATGCAACAGGGATTGGAAAATCTCCATAAATGCATTTTGTAAGAAAGTAAAATATAAAATATAAGTTGTTGTTGTAAAGCAAGGACAGTGGAAATCTAATTGTTTTGCTTTCTTCTGACTTGAGACTTGAGCAAAGACCTTAGCATGACTTGCAGAGTGCCCAACAAGGCTGCCTTATTCAGCAGGTACAGTTCTCCCAGCTGCTTACACAAGAGAGTCAAAATAGTGATTTTCTGTGTTAGGGCATCCTCCATATAGCCTTATTTTATTTTAGTGTTTTGTTCACATTATTATTGCCATTGCGGGATCTCGGGTTGTTGTTGTTGGGTTTTTTTATATTTACTCTTGGCTCAGCCAGACACTCTCTGGCCTGCTGGGCTTTTGTATGAACTGCTATACATGTTCTGCTTGGTTAGCTGCTACTTGCTTCCAATATGCAGACTCAGTTTTGACGATTATTTAAACTGCATTTGATATTCTCTGAAAACATTTACATGACAGAAGCACCAGGACGGATAACCCTTCGTCACACGGCTGTCTTGTGGTTAATTAGAGATTTTCTCTGGCTTCTCGCGCAGTTGTAAATAATTAGAAGCGGTTTGTGCTGAAGTGGTATTGTCTGTCCAGCAGCTGCTGTCATCATGCCAGCTGCCTCCCAAGAACATGACTTTTAGGACCAATGATTGCTAATAAAACATTTGATTGAGAGAAGAAGAGAGTGAGAACCATAAACAGGCAGGATTCTGCCCTTTAATTTCACCATCTCCTGAGAATTGGTTTTGCTGTGCTGTAGAGTAGGTCCCACACACAAGCAGTTTAGTTGTCTGCCCAAGGACTGAAATTTAATTTAGCCAGTGTGTTGTTAGTGTGGCTGTGTGTGCGTGCCTGTGCATGTGTTCTGTTTGTGTGTGTGTGTCTGTTGTACTGTCTTTGTATGTGCCCGTGCGTCTGTCAGTATGAGTCTGGTTTTTTTTGTTTTTTTTAGTGCTTCTGTGTAGAAAAAAAATATGCATGAACTGCATATTTAAGAGTTTGTGCTGTAGTGCTTCTGTGTGTTTGCTTTATTTTGTGATCTTTTATTCTCTAGTGACTTAATCATTTTTACACTGCTGGGTTACTGCACTACCATTTTACAGTGGTTGCACAGAGACGTTTATTTGCTCACACTGCTCTGTTGTTTTTGGATTTGAATTCATTTTTGTTTTTGTTTAAACTCATTTATTTATTAATTTATTTTTTGATTATCACTGTAAACCTGAAAAATGCCCCCAGTTACTGTTGGCATCATCAGTTTGTTGTAGAAAACTTTTTGGCTGTAATATACTTTAGAGTGTATGCTGATTGGACATTATAAAATATAACAGCTGAATTCTTTAACAGTAGTTGCGATGGGTTTTCCGCAAACTGGCTGCTTTGTAACTATGCTTTGTGTGTATGTGCGCGTCTGTTTATGTGTTTAGGTGCAGGTTCCTGATGAAAGCCCAGAGCAGAGGCATATATCAGAGCTCCAGCACTAATAAAAGGCCAGCAAGCTGTGCTCCTCTCCTTCTGGGAACAGCGCTGCTTTTTACTGCTTCTCTGACAGCAAGATAAAGTGCCCTTCCAATTAGAAAAATATTTGGCCACATACCTACCAACAACGATCCTAGGTTTTTATTTTTCATGCCATTTGATCAGGAATCCTTGCTATTTTTTTTTTTTTTTTTAATTTTTTTTTACAGCAGGCTTTTTTATCATCATGTCCTGGGTATGCACATGCTAATATGCAACCCTCCCCACCCTCCAGCAACACCATTATGCTGTATAATGAAATAATGGTGTTTTAGGGTATTTTTATTTTGGTCTTTGTTTCGTAAGGGTGGGGCTGCATACGCTTGTGTTTTGGTATGGGTTCGGGACTGAGGCTGTGTGTGTGTTTTAGCATATTGCATGAGAGGATTCATGCTGCTGTGCGTGTTTGGGTTGATGTCATTCTTGTTGCCCCTGTCATCCGTCTCTGCCTCATGCAGAATTGTGTGCACATATACTTAACTGCTGACGCTAGTCTCCATCTCTGTTTAAGAAAAGTGTAGCTAGATGCTTTTTTTCCCCCCTTCTTTCCAGAGAGTGCATTAAAATTAAATTCTCTCTTGTTGTTGTGAAAAGAGGCACACGTAAAAAATAATTGGCTGTAGGAGAGAACAAAGGGCTGGCTCCTCTCTCCTCCCTGCACACCACAGCCAGGCATTAATACCAAGCCTGCTGCATTGTTCTGCTGTCTGCAGCCATCCCCCTAGCCAGACACTCAGCTCTGGAGAAGTCACTTTTAATGTCTGATAATCAAGGTGAATTTTCAAAAAGCTGCCATTTTCAAATGATGGTGTATATATTATGTGCAGATGGGAGTAGAGGAGCCCCGTTCAGTGAGAGAGAGCGCTCGGGCAATGCGAAGTGAAAGAGAGACACCTAAAGGCCTTAGAGGGAACTGCTGACTGATTTGTAGCTCTCTATGAAGGATGGATGCCAGCTGGAATATCAGTGTCACTGCTGCAATTTGTCTGATAGTTTACTTTGAATTTTATTAAGCATGTTTTGTCTTTTTTCAAATGACACCACGGTATCGGCTTTAAATACATGGTCTAGTGTTGCAGCATGAATATGTGCGTCATGTGGTTATGGAGTGTTAAGGAAATGTATTTCTTGAGTACAGATGCTGCCTGCTGTTGCTTTATGCTAAAGGGAGTTCTTTTGCAGCGTTATTGGGGAATCAGGCGTCTAGCATCAGAGCAGTGGAGCTCCATTTCCCTGCTACAGGACACAGGCTCATCTTCCTATTGCTCCTCCCACCCCCCCCCAACCCTTTCCCCCACCACTAGGTATGATTATTTCTCCTCCGCTCCACCGCACCATTATATTCCAGGTCTGCAGTTACCCCTCCCTGCTGTCATTTTTCATGGCATGTTTTTGCCCATGTGCAGCACTGCACATTTATACTGTGCCTGTGCAATATGTTAAGGAGGTGAATATATGCAGTGTGCAGAATGTAATAAGTATATATTTATTTTCTTTGCTGGTGATTTACTGGTTTTTCTGGTGCTTAAGAAGAAAGGCCGACTCTAGCCATGTATCTTAACAAACATGACTGCTGCGTATGCACTCGCCTCCAAGGCTTTTTACTCACCGGGGAAACCAAATTATACATCTGAGGCAGACTGGTTGTTTTTTCGTGCTATGACTGTTAAAACCCTTCTTAGTATTTTGGGATATAAGCCTTGCAAACGACGGCCGGGTAAAGTTTCGGTAATTCATGTGGCATTTCCAGCAATGTTGGTAGCTGATCAAGTGATTGGTTTGTGCAATGTGTATACTTAAAATACACCTCGCATAACTGACACCGAGCCAGCCAGCAAACCAGCCACCATCAGCACAGTTTGATCACGACTTGCTGTTTTCTACCTTCACCCCCCACCCCCCCGCCTTCCAATAGTCCTGGAAAAATATAGAACTCTCCAAAATCAAAACACAAATATACAACACACACACACATGGCTGAAATTGACATTATGCTCAGAGGGGAAGTAGATCTAACCCTGTGAAACAGTAGGATTTAAATGGATTCTGTGCTGAGAGCAGCACGGTGCACAAGTCTCCCTCTGAGAGGCTGTCACAGTGGGAAACTTGCAGATTTGTAGAGACAATGGGGGGAAAAAACCCCTCTTAAAGATACACTACCTAATTTTGTTATTGTGTCCAGTTATAAATGCCAGAATTTCCTCTTCGCTCACTTGTGATGAGTTTAAAAACATCAACAGCAAGCGGGAAACAGGTAGCAGGAAATTTGAAGGTGCAGTGGGAAGCTACAATAACTATAACAAAATCAGGGAGTCCGCTGCAGACATGACATAAAAGTATGATCCAGTCTGTATGAATTGATTTTTGAAGCTGACTGTAGAAAAGACAGTTTTTATTGCACCACTTGTGAAATCAAATGGCAGCTGCTAACTTGCATACACTTTTGCTGACATAAAATTTTTCTTTTGACACTTTTTATTAGAAAAGTGTACTACACACTGAGTAACAGTGTATGCATTTTTTTACATGGACTATTATCATTATTTAGATATATTCTGTGTTTAAATTCAGCCTCTATATACCACTGTCTGTGGGCAGCTGTGAACATTAAATATATATATATATATATATATATATATATTTATATATATATTTTTTATTTTTTTTTTTTTAATCAAAAATAGTCCCACATTATATTGCCGCACCTAGAAGTGTACAGTCAAACCAAACAAGAACGATCAAGTTGCTTTTTTGTGTTGATTCATGAAAACATACAAAGCTGAATACATATCAGGGCTCACACTGCCTGTTCATATCCCCCTACTATGCACCTAATACCTGATACGCTACCTTGATGTAACATTGTTTATAGATAACTAGGTTTTGCCTTCAATGTGATTGCATAATAGCCAAGCATTCAAATGTGTGAGCTCTTTATTTCTTCCCTGGCAGTGCTAGTGGTAGCATTATTTTTCTCTGGGTGGTTGGAGGGCACACTTTCAAAGTGTTGATCTCAGCTGTGGTGCAGAATAAAGACGGGGAAAGGAGGAGGAGAGGGCCGGAGGCATTCTGGTGAAAGGATGTGTGGGGAATCTGGAGTGTGGAGAGAGAGAGAGGCAGCATTTTGCCAGTCCAGTGTGGCAGAGCAGGTCTGGCTTCATGCCAGTCTGGGCACTGTGCCCACGAGGAGGCAGTGTGTGGCTAGCACTGACTGTAGCATAGAGAGACGAACAGATAGCAACAGAGAGACTGAGACACAAGTGCGTCTGTGGGGGGTGTCTGAGACTGACTGGCAAAAGAGGTTTAGTTTGCATTTGCATGTGAAGTGGTCAGGTTGGGGTACAGGAGGGTGGAAAACGACAGGGAAGAATGAGGAGAAGGGCTAGCCAGTATTATGTCACCAGCTCTATTACTGATCACCGGTGTGTACAAGGAGCGTTGGTTAAACTTGCAGCTGAATTTGTATCCTGCTCTTACTGACGAGGAGTCGATAGAACAATTGGCACAGTTCATTTAATCAGGCATTTGTTGTTTCATTTAATCATGCATTTGATTGTCGTTGTTAATTGCTTTGTCTGCTGTTTCTTTATGCACTGCCTGAGTAAATTCTTTCTCTATGGGACGCAAATGTTATCTTTCTGCTTTGTATGCATTTACATATTGTTTGCCTTTCTACGTATTATCTCTCCCTCTCTTCTTCTCTCTCTCTGTTCTCCTCTTTGTATCCTTAAAATATTCTGCACACCCCTCAGCAGTTCCGCATGGCAGACAGCCCTAATATAATCTGTGCGTCTGAATTCTAATTTATACCGTCAGGATAAAATAAATAGTCTGCAGTTAATTATGGGAAGCCGGCTCCTGGCTTTGCCCCGGTGATTTATGAAGTGCACGTAGGCATTCTGCAACGCATTTTTCTTAATTTATTTTTAATCTGTCTTTCAATTAATTTAACCGCAAACGTCTTAATGATGGCAGAGGGCTGCGTTAATGAGGCCTGTGAGGTAAAATGAACAGGCACTCGCCCCTGTGGGGTGGATGTTAGAGGCTTTGAGGATGGGGTCATGCAGAGGGTCTCGTGCAACCCTAGCAGTTCAGTTTCCACAGTTGTTGTTTTTTTTCTTTTCTTTTCTTTTTTTAACCTTGTCATCTCTTAACACAAACCCCAAATCTGTAGTGTTTCACTCAAGGCAGAGGATACAGTTTTCCAGCCTATTTTCTTGCCTTTTTTGGTTCTGTTTGTTCACGATGTGCCACAAAAATCTTTTGAATCATTTTACTTACAGCGGTGAATACAGTACAGTGTCAGTTGTTGTCAATGATTGGCGCCTTCACACCCACCATCACTGTGCTTTAAGGTGATTCATTCAACTGTTGTAAAGGAAGTGCCACTCTTTTCCCAAACTACGCCTATTTTTCCAGTCATTTTGACACTGCTTGATTGTCCAATTCACGTGTCTTGTAGACTACTCATGAATTCAGCCCATCAATAAACGTCATAATCACAGTGGAATCGAGTGACTCAAGTTTTGTTCTTTTTTTTTGTGACTAATGACTTCACAGTAAAGTAGAGATGTAGCACAGCTCTCCCAACCTGGCTGTTTGCAAACTGACCAATTTGAGGAAGTGCTTGTTTTCTCTATTGTGAGACTCGTGTGGCTTCACAACCATGTGTATCTTCTCTCTTGGCTCTCCAGAGGATGGAGAGAAGGCTGCAGTCACTGTCTCACAGACAAGAAAATGCCTCGTATGATTAAAAGCATTTTATCCATCGTTTCACCCCTTCTCAAATTAGACCAGCGTCTCCACTGCACTTGTTATGCACCAGCGTTTTCTGCCAATTAGCATTGAGTGCGTTCATCTCTATGCTGGCAGGGCCTGGTGTGAGATCGGTAGAAGCCAGTGTAACCGTAGTTGTAACTGTGGTGGTCAGCTACCAGACAGCACACTTCAGCCCTACCCCATTAGGGACATCCACACACAGCTCCCCGAATCAGGATGCTCTCATTTACTTTTTCCACATCCAGCCATTTATCTCTCTTTCCTCTGCTCTCTAACTCCCTTCTTTCTCTCTTTTTAATTTTCCTCTCAAAAACAGATCCCACATTAAGCAGCCAAGCATGGCTTGGTGCAGTGCCTCTCCTGAAAGAGCAAAGGAATGATTTAATTTCTCCTCCTCTGTCTCTGTGGCCTCCCCTCCCTGCTCATACACAGATCATTACACACAAAGGCCTCATTTTCATCTCCCTGTGAGGGCACATGCAGGGCTTTAACTAGTCAGCCACGCCATGGCCATTGCTGACGATCAATACCTGTGGTCAGGACAGAGCACGCAGTGCCTCCTAAATAGGCCCTCCAGGTCCGACCATAAAACACCTTTGAGGCTAAACATGCCACCCCATAAATCGCCTTTATTTTATTTATTTATATATTTTTTGTTTTCAGTCTTATGGAGGAGTGAGGGAGCCATGAGTAGAGTAACTATTGAACTGGAATAATGATGATTAAGAGGTTATGATAGTATCCAGAAAATATTGCTAAACCAAAGGTTCAGGGTAACAGCTGACTTGAAATGAGTCTGGTTGGCATAGAAATGAAAGAGTTTGGAGCTTCTCTTGATCATCAGCCAAGCAAAGGGTTAGGAACCTGTGGGCAGATTACATGTTTTGAAGTGAAAATGATTTGATAGAATAAGTGAAGTTGCCCAGTCTCACACCAAAACTTAACCAAAAACCTTTTCCCAAACCAAACCTAGAAATTTTTGTATTTAGATCATAGCAGGGGGATAAAACAAATACTAAAAGCAAAAATAAGTCTACTGGACACTGATACAATCCAGCAGAACTGACTGTAATGCTTAAGTTCAGGGTAATGATGCCTCATTCTACAGGAAAAAACTACCAAGGGGTGAACGGTTGCATTAATATCAAAATGACGGGGAATATTTGCAGTGACAATCACAATTACCAAGAGACCTCAAAGAAAAGATTTTGGACCAACAGTGCTCTCCACCCATCATCATTATCAAATAAATGGATCCTTTTCCGTCTCTCCAAGAGTAGCGTATAGAAAAACTGTTGAGGAACAAGAAAAGGCCCAAGTGATGGGGGTGGGAAGCGAGAACTGATTTCAGTTCCAATTATCTGATCCGTCCTTGGGCTTCTCAGTTCCTCTTTGTAAGTGCTGCTGTATTTTTTGGACAGTTGCGTGTTACAGAAAAGCAACATCAGACTTATAGTGGTGGAGCTTTTCCACAATTGAGCTACCTGCAGGGCTTTTTTCTACTGTATTCAGACTCAGATTTGTGTAACCTGTATGGACCCACATCTTCTATTGGACATACAATCAGACTCGGTAATAGCAGTCAAACTATCCAGATCGCAGTGTTATTATGCATTTGTTGGACATGTCGGAACCAGCCTGATCTATGGAAGCGCCACCTCAGAACCCACAGGGCATCCCAGAGATCATATGTTGGCATTACGATAAGGACCTAATTAAGAGGATAGTTTTGTTCTCATGGCTGTTTGGTATATATACACAACGAAAAAAAAGAATGCCAACTATGTTATTATTGGATCCCAATTAAGCTGCACTGGTTTTTCTCAAAACAAAGAAAAGTTACGGCAGAAATGACAAATATATGCAACATGCAGAATTTAAAGTACGCATTATGTTTACGGCAAACACATCAAGACCTGTGGAGATGGTTTAATTTAAATAGTAAGCTACTTACAATTGAGAACTGCTAATGAGATTTTACTCAGTTGGAACCTGAATGAAACTGATGTAAACTGTGAGGAATAGTCACATCTAGTTTTTTTTTTCTTCTTAATGGCTGCTTTCCTGCTTAGATTGTGGGATAGGTGATATATGGACCAGACGAAAGTAAACCTGGGGGCTGGCAGACTGAAAAAGAAAAATAGATGTGTTTCTCATCCTGCTTTTGCCTCCAAGGCTCTCAACTGGCCTGATCCTTACATTACCCAAACAGATAGCCAACAAGTTTAATTACCTTTGCATCCAGTCGCTCTCCCCATCCACCGCTCCCCACCTTGCCTGTGCAAATGAAAGAGAGGGACAGAAGGAAGAGAAGCATAATTACTTATTTTACTGGAGTGCTGCAGAATGCCTTTTGCCAAATGACTCTAATTCCAAATGGTTAACAAGATTTTTCTTTTTAATAGAGCCGAATCCATGTGACAGCAAATTGCTTTCCTATTTGGAGCCTTAATGGCTTTCATAGTTTGCACTTCCAATAAGCAGTAAACTCGGAAATTAATATTGCACACTGTGTTATGATGCAAATGGGAGCGAGATAGGAGAACTGTACCTTCATGCAGAAAGCTCTGATTAGATCCATAATTGCTCTGGTTGGATGATTTTTTTTTTATTCATTTATTTGTATAATTTTTGTTCCACACACACTTCACTCTGGCATCATTATCAGTGGCACATCTGCATTTCTGTATGTTGAATTTCACTTTTGAATGACTTTTAATAAAGTGCATACATATTCTAAAATTATAAATATGATAATAGAGAGTTATTTTTAAAAACCTACCACGCTGCTTCTGAGCTTCACTCTTTTCCTTTGTATTAAGTGATTCAGAATGAAAAAATAGCATTTTAAGTGCATCCTCAAGCAGACTTTGTCTTTCCTTTGAAGCAGATACAAAGACTGAAACACCAGCTTGCGGTTCTGTTCTAGTTTTAGAGCAGTTTTAATGCAAGTCTACTGGTGACTGGTTCAGTTATACTGGTTTAAGCCTTACATGCTAAAGCACCGTTAGAGCAGGCGCAATCTAAAAAGATATATTTGTGCAAGGTGCTTCTTAATTAACTTTTGATCCAAAGCATTTCATTTCCAATTCCATTTTACACATTCTCAAATATTAATCCTTGTCCATGCATGGAGGTTTGTATTCTTAATAAGGGGATCACAGAGTGGGACACAGTTCACAAATACACACATATATTCAGTGCTGTGATAAAGTATTTGCCCCCTTCCTGATTTCTTTGCATATTTGTCACATGTTTCAGATCATCAAACAAATTCCAATATTAGACAGGGCTGATCTTAGTGAATATAAAGTGCAGTTTTTAAATGATGATTTCATTTATTAAGGAGACAAAAGCTCAAACTAAACCTACCTGACCCTGTATCAAAAGTAATTGCCCCCTAAACCCAATAACTGGTTGTGTGATCCTTGGCAGCAAGAACCGCAATGAATATTTCACATCACTGTGGGGGAATTTTACCCCACTCTTCTTTGCAGAATTGTTTTATTTCAGCCACATTGGAGGGTTTTTCAACTATGAACGACCTATTTAAGGTCATGCCAAAGCATATTAATATGACTTAACTCTGGGCTTTGAATACACCACTCCAAAACCTTTCTGGTAGAGAGCAAAATTCATGGTTCCATCAATTAGCCGTCTCGGTCTTAAGCAACTCCAGACCATCACACTACCACCACCGTGTTGACTGTTGGTATGATGTTCTTTTTATGAAATGCTGTGTCATTTTTATACCAGATGTAACGGGACTCCAGCCTTCAGCAAAAGGTCAACTTTGGTCTTGTCAGTCCACAGAATATTTTCCTAAACTTTGTTGTTTTTATTTATGTGATACAAGCCTTTGTTTTGTTTTTGGTCAGCAGTGGGTTTCATCTTGGAACCCATGGATGCCGTTGCTGCCCCAATCTCTCTCTAATTGTTGAACACCAACCTTAACTCAGACCAGTGAGGCCTGCTGTTCTTTAAATGTTGTTCTGGTTTTGTTTGTGACCTCCTGGGTGAGTCATTTATGCACTCTTGGAGTAGTTTTAGTAGGCCAGTGACTCCTGGGAAGATTTACCCCTGTTCCAAGTTTTTTCCATTCGTAGATAAAGGCTCTCACTGTGATTCGCTGGAGTCACAAAGCCCTAAAAATGGCTTTATATCCCTTTCAACAATGATAGATGTCAGTGACTTTGGTTTCTCGTGTTTTCTGGAGTTTCTTTAGATCATAGCATGATGTGTTGCTTTTTTAGATCTTTTAGCCTTCTTCCTTTTGTCCGAAAGGATCTGTTTAAGTGATTAGTTGATTCAACTGGTCTGGTAGTAATCAGGTGTGGATTTGGCTAGTGAAATTGAACTCAGCTTTCCAAAAATATGTGGTTAATTACAGTTAATTTATTTTCATATAAAGAACGTCATACTAATAGCCAAACACGGTGGTGGCAGTGTGATGGTCTGGAGCTGCTTTGCTGCTTCCGGACCGAGACGACTTTCCATAATTGATGGAACCATGAATTTTGCTCTCTACCAGGAAATCCTAAAGGAGACGTTTGGCTATCAGTTTGTGCCTTGAAGCTCAAACTCACTTGCGTTCTCCAGCTGGACACTAATCTGAAACACCGGCAGCAGGTTTGCCTCTGATGGCTAAAAAAACCAAAAACAAAACAAAGGTTTTAGAGTGGTCTAGTTCAGTTTAGTTCAGAATCTAGTTTGAATCTGACTGAGATGATTAGGCATGACCTTAAACAGGCTGTTCGTACTTTACAACCCTCCAATGTGGCTAAATTTAAGCAAGTCTCCAAATAAGAGTGGGCTAAAATTCCCCCACAGCAATGTGAATAACGCCTTGCCAAACTCTTTGTTGCACTTTTTGCTGCCAAGAGTGGCAAAACCAGTTATTAGGTTTAGGGGGCAGTTACTTTTTGACAGAGGGCCAGGAAAGTTTGGATAACTTTTTCCCCTTAGTAAATGCAATCTTCATTTATAAACCAGATTTTGTATTTACTCATGTTTTCTTTGTCTGATATCAGAATTTTCTGATCATCTGAAACATTTAAGTGTGACAAACTCAGAAATACAGCAAATACTTTATCTCAGGACTGTAGTCTCTTAAATCAGAACGTATAGATATTTTCACAGAATTCACTGACAAAAGCCTGTTTTGTTTTTTTTTTACCTAAATGTAACTCCATCAAAACCATAACTATAATTTTATAGTTTACATTTTTGCAGAGGTTTTTGTGATTTATATAAAAACTCGCTGCCACACCGTCAGAATGTAGCTCATGTAGATTCTATAAATGCATACATGAACATCCCTCAGCTTTGTACCCAGCCCTCTAAAGCTGTCATTAGTCAAAAGGTTTGAGAACGTTCTGAATTTGGATGCGGTCGAGTCTGCAGGCACTACGGCGGTCTGACCCGGAGACAGAAATAGCCAATAAATTCAGTTTGATCGGCCTGTGATTGCTACCAGCGATTGAGGTTAAGTGTCCTTTGGTGTGCAGGGGCCCGAGCGTAGCTGCAGTTCAGCCAGACATCGGTCACGTGACCACACATACAGTATCCAGTATGATTCTTTGCTATATCACCATGGCAACCCTTCATTTCTTCCCAGCACGCTCCCATTTCACCTGTCATTCTGATAATTGGCTCTGAATTTTATTTATTTTTTTCATATCTGGGGAAAAAACCCCGTCACGATCATAATAAGAAAATATTTATGAACTGAACACTGACAGGCAAGTGTAGGGAAATGGGGAAAACTAAGCTTTCATTAGACTGGAATATTAATGTAGCAACAGGGCTTTTTAGGGACTAATAAAGCTTGTTCTCCTTGTTTTCACAGATTCCCACTCAGTCTGTGCGTGAGCCACACTGAAGAGTGAATCTGAGTTTCGATTTGGTTTTAATTGGGTCACCCTCTCCTTCCCTCTTCTTCTCTCATGCTGCCTTTCTGCTGAACTCCAGCTTAATTAGACCTACAAGATTGTGACACCACCAGAAACATATTATATCTGCTCTGCCTCTTTTTGCCATTGATGTTCTGTTTTTAGAAGTATTGATGAGACAAGCTATGTAATGACATTTACTATACTGCTGTAGTCATTAATGGCCCTGGGTCGGTGTTAGACAGTATAGCAGCAGCGACAGAAATGGATAAAAGGTTTTATGGAAATAAAAGATAGTTCCTGAAGGTGGAGATGGCTAGGCCTAATGACTGTTGCTCCAGCTGCTCCTCATTATCAAGGTTGCCAGCATCAGGACCAGCTGAGATCTGCTAAGTGGTCTTTTGCCTTTAAAATGGCCAAGAGGCCTTTCCATCAGCATTGCACCCACTGACACCATAAACTCTGTGAAATGCATAGCCAACTCATATTTTCTTTCATTATCCTCATTTAAACTACTTTTCCGCTGGGGCACTGTCAGAATATGTGTGCAGTCATGCTGTATTTACACGACAGCTGCATGTTTATATTACAGTATGGCATAAAATGCATTTTCTTGTTTGGTCATGGTTGCCTGACTGGTAATTATAGCGAGAGACGTGTCAAACCTCTCCTATTAATTTTATGAAAAATGTTGCTGTTTCTTTATGCAGCGGCACCAGCGAGGCATGCGCAGCTTTATTTTTCTAATTTATGAGATCCCTCCAGACCTCATTAGATTTTCAAATATCAAAATCTAAGTTATGTTACAGTTTTCTGTAACAATAACAAATCTTTTATGCACTGTATGGTTTTGGTTTAGAGTAGGACATAAAAACTAAACTATTCTGCTTTATAGAGCAAAAGAAAACAAATCAGAGAGTTGGACTTGTGCATGTGTTGTGGCAGTTGGTGGGGAGTGTCAGTGGAATTAACTGATTTGTCTGTATTTATCAGAAGAGAGTGAGTACCTAATCCCTCCTTGCATTATTAAAGATAATAGCATAGTGCTTTCTGCAAGACCACCATACTGAATCAAATTATAACATGGAGTGATGATGTATGGATAGAACAGTGAGGCCCCTTTATCTGCCCTCCCAGCTTACTTCTTCCTCATACATGGACACACATGCACACAACAACCACTCATCAAGCCCTGGAGGGCACCTGTGTTTTCAAAGTAAAGACCACTTAGAGAATAGCCCCAGGCGTCTGAATACTGAAGTGCTCTGTGTTACACATTAGACCCTTCTGTACAAGCCAGGAACATAAACACTTTCAATAGCCCTTGTCTCCTCCCAAAAATACCCCCAAATACCGCAAAACAGGAGGGGGAAGCTGCTTACTCGGGCCAGAATATGGAGCAGGTAGTCTGCTGGGGCATGAGCACATTAAAGACCACTCACTGGGGATGTGCTGCTCATTGGACAGTAACCTCCACAAGAACTGAAGAAGAAAAATACATTTCTGGCAGACTTTATATGCATTTTGTGTGTTTAAAGGCATTTTTTTTTAATCTTTGATTTCACAAATATTCACAGAACACAGGAAACTGCAACAGCTTAAACTCAGGTGCACCAAAAGATAAAATGTGTAGGAGGCAAACATCCACCCCCTCCTCCAGAGGCAGACACAGGGTTAATAATCGCACATTTCATTCAATCCCCCAGTCGAGTAAATGAGGTTTGATCACATGCCAGGAACAGGAAAACAAGCAGCATTGAGAGTCAGCCTCACAATCTGTCATAATGAACACTTTAATATTAAAACAATCCCATTAACAGGCAGAGAAAGACAAGAGTTTTCGGGAAAGCAAGGAAGCTGTAATCTAAATTTTTAATGACCTTTCCCGCATGATGACTTTTTCTATGTATTTTGTCTGTTTGGAAAGGGAAACGAGTCAGCGCTGTCACAGTTAATTCGGGCTACCCTTTTGTGCTGGAGCAGTGGGTAAATAGCTAGGGGAGACATTTGAATGTCTTAATAGACGATGTAACTGCTCCATCTCTAAATGTGTTGAAATGGAGGCGTGAGGAATGACATCATTAAGGTAATGTGTTCAGGAAGCCAATGAGTTGTGCTCTAACCTCTGCTGCTCAGCCCGAGATTCGGTAAGTGCACAATCTAAGGTCACCTTAATCAGTGAAAGGCAGCACTTACAAACAGGCGCATATACACACAAAGCCTCAATTACACTGTGAAATTGCCCTCAAATGAGTTGTACAACATGTCTAGCTGCTCTGTTTATGTATTCTCGTGAAGATTGTGTGACTGTTACGTTACAGCGGTTCTACAGCATGTTTCTATGATGTCTTTGTGCATTTTTTACATTAAAAAGATACCTTAGAAAACAATATGATTGGTGTAATGAAAGAGAATGTGGTTATATATGGTTTCCTTTCTCCAGGCGTCAGTTTGATAAAGTTTCAACAGTTACTCTTCTGAGCATAAGAAAATGTTTGGAGGAAGGGAATTTGAGCCATATTTCTTCTGAGGAACGAATGGTGTTTCCAAGTGCTGCACAGCAAAGTCTAAGAATTCTTTCTTCTATTTTTCCTTGTGAACCCTGCGGCGAGACTCAGCAGCCATCCTTTTCCCTACACTCATGTCCTTTAAAGTGTCTTCTCCCCGAGTCTGAAGGCAATCAGTACCCTGATGACCAGAGGTTCTTGTGTAGTTCTGTGCCCCAATGTGTGTTTTGTTTGGGCTCGATAGTTTTTAGTGATGAATTTCACCCATCACTTTCTCCACTGTGGTTGACCAATGAGTTTTGTGAAAGCATGGCCTGTGGTGTTTTTCTTTAATAAGTCCAGAGGTGGTGCAAAGCAATCGGGCCATCAGTCATCCTGTCAGGATCTCACCCTCTTGATTAGCTCAGTATATTGGTGGAGATATTTAACCTGCCATAGATGCCTAGGTCATGAACCAGTCTGTACATTCCTCATGTAGTAGCTTATTTTAATCAGTCGAAATATTGTGTTTGGATTGTATTTATGTACTTGTGTTATGACTTATGTTCTATTTCCATTGCAGAAGCAGTACAATGTTTATTACCAGATGGAAGAGAGATGCTGGCACATGCAAGTAGAGGTAAAAATTTCACGTCTTCTGAGTTTGCTTGTAATAAAATGTGCTTTAGAAATAAAATTGCCATTGCCACATTTATTTGTGATTGGAAGGAAGAGTAAATGCACCAATAGAATTCCAAATTAGAGTGAAGCTGAGTATTGCTATGCTTCTCAGGAGGCAATAAAATGTGCCACACCTGGCAACACGTGGAAAAATGCCTCCCACTTCAGTGCTACGTAATGCAGTGAAGGTCTAGATAAAAAGTGAGAGTGGCAAAAGTTGGACATTTCAAACTTAACCACATGTATAAAATAAAGAAAGTAACTACGTTCTCCCCGTGTATGTAATTATTAAAGTTTAAATAGTATGAAAGGTTGTTTGAGCTACCCTAATTAAGTTATTGTGATTCGCTGTCCTCGGCTCTCTGGCTTGTCCTCTGTTCCCTGGCCTTCCTCACCCTCTGATCAGGACATTTGTGTGGTCCAGCACAACCCGTGCAGGCCCAACCTGAATAGTGACACTTTTGCCTTTGAGCCTCAGTTACACACCTCAGAATGGATCTTTATTTACAACACAGAACTCGGAAACAGCTGGTCAATCCATTTAGCCTAAGGCCACTGATTTGTTCGTATTTACTACAACAGCCAGAGAAAAGCCAGGGTATTTTTTCCTCTCTCCTTCCTATTGATCCAGCGCTTAGAAAATCTGCCCCGCTGTCTAAACACTATTGATCCCTCCCTCTCAACGACAGGCTCTCGCACCAGTGTATAAAGGGACTGGATGAATTGAAATTTCATTTCCGACAACTTGTTCCTGTTATTTTTACCCTTTTTTTCAATAGTTGGGAACATGTGCTGGCGGGCCGCTACTCAGAGAGTCGATAAGTGTTTGGCTCAGAGGGGAGATGAGGGATAGAGGTGAGACTGTTTAGATTACCATAAGCAGATCGTAACACCACAATGCCATAGAAAGTCCTTATTCTATTACTTAGATCCCACCTATTATTAATGCTTTTAAACCTGCTTGGAGTCACGGCAGTTCTTTGGCTTTTGTAGACTGATCAAGAACTGTTGTTTGGGCTTGTCTTTAACCCAGCAACACTGAGGAGCCACCAGCCTGGAGTCAGGTGTCATTTCAAGGAATGTATATACAAGTAGTCTTGGATGTGGAGAATGTAGACCTTAATGAGGTAATTCTCATAAGCATTTAATTGTCTTGTGGCCTCTTTACACTGTTGTTACACAGATTCCCCAAGCTGGTTTTATTATAAAAGCAATTTACTTTCTCCTTTATCATTTAATGAAAGTACCAGTACATCATTACATGACATATCAAAATTGCAAGACCATTTGAAGGAATTATGAGAAGTAATGAAGAAATTTTATTTTATTCTGAAAAGGTTCCTGCTCACTAAATACCAGTGTCGTTTTTTTCACAAGCACGTCAACTTACCAACAAGCAGCTTGGAGTAACCACATTTTGCATACAGTATGTTAATATTCTCTATACACCCCAACATGAAATTGTCTTTTAAGTCACAGTTTAGCAGGTTTAAGGGTGGCTAGAAAATAGAGAAGGAATTTCTTTAATTATATAAAGTCAAAGTACATGCAATTAAAGAAAGTAAGACAACTACAAAAAGCAGAAAAAGTATTAAAACTGCTAAAACTAAAACTATTACCATAAAAACCCAGAATTATTGTTAAAGCATAAAATGCATATAAAACAGTTATTAAATGGGATTGAGTTTCTACACCTACACACCTGTGAATATTTCCTGAGCCACCCAGGAAAATATATAGCTCAATTTCTTAAAACATTTACAAACATACAATTTAAAAAGGCCCGAAAGTCAATGTGTGGTACGATGAGCACAGCCTCTCTTAGCCGAGCTTTCTTGTTGTCAGAAATAGTTCTTTGGGCTTCTTGAAGGACATTCAAAGCTCTTCTTTGGATGTTGGCTGCCTTTTGTTCTGTTCTCCTTGAAGATGATCCCACACTGCTTCAGTAATACTGAGGTCTGGGCTGTGGGGAGGCCAGTCCATGACTTTTTATCCAGGTTTGGGATCATTGTTATGCTTTCAAATGAAGCCTTTATAAATCAGATGGTGTTTAGATGGTGCTACATGGTGAATCAAAATCTGACAGTCGCAAGATCTCCAAAACTACTGACTGAAATGCATCCCAAACCAAGACAGAGCCATGTTTTATAGATGTCTGTAAATACTCACTGTTGTACTTATCTCCTAACCTCCTCTCTGTATATATTAATAATGATTACAAACCAAAAACTTCACATTTGGATTTATCAATCCATAAAACCTACTAGCACTGATGCTAGTAGGTCTTATGTAATCTTGTGTAATTTAGCATACCTGAGCCTTTGCTTGCTTCCTTCCTTAAGAATGGAAATGGCAACCCTTCCACTGAGACCATTTCTGATGAGGCATCAGTGAAGAGTAAATGGATCAACTGAAGGGTCAGATAAACCCTCTGGTTCTGTATCAGGTCTTTTTGAATTTGGATTTTTTCCTCTTTCTTAACAACATGACTTTCAGATACTGTTAATCTGCTATAGATGGATTGATTTAAGCCTGACACTTGTCCAATCACCTCAGTTTTTTTAAGAACAGACTGAATACAAAGCCAAGACATGCCAAGTTTTCAAGTAATAGTTCTTTGGGAGTTCTTTTTTTTATACCTCATATTCTTTATTTGTACCGGTTAAAGAAACATGAACCAGTTTGTGTTTTGTTTTTTTTCTTTGACAGACTGTTTACAACAAAACAATAGAGTTGTTTTATGTGTAGACACAACACTGGTTCATCTCTTCAGTTAAATGCCTGGTTTTTGCTTGAATGGCTCCTAGATCAGTGACACAACCATCATTAAAACTGCTAAATGTTATATCGAAACATTGAAAATCATGCGTGTGGCTGCTTAAATATTTTGCAGTAATTTTTGTGACCAACCTCAAGAAAAGTTTTTGCTTTTGAGGGTTTTTCCCCCCAACTGTTAATGTTCAGTTGCAGTCGTCAATGTATGATGGGAAAATCCAGATTAACACACAGAGATTAGAGGTTGCCTGGAAAGACCCTAGCACATCAAAGAGGAGCTCCAGACTGCCTCTGTGGGGCAAACCAGCCAGTAATGACTTCATCTCCATCTGGCTCGCCACCATGTACAACTCTTACCATTACAACAAGATGGAGTGTTACATAAAAAGAGAGGTTCTGTTTTAATTAACATCAATATTCATGTAACGGCCATAAAGCCAGCCCACATTCCATTTCAAGCTCTTAACGTTAATGCATATTTTAATACATTATCATTGCCACCATCATAATTCTTATTATGATAACTGTAATAATTAGATTTATGGCAGAATTATGGTTTTCTTCCCCGAAGGCACATATTTTGTAGCAAACCCAATTTTTCCCGAGTGTATAACGCTCTCAGTGTTTCCCCTTCAAAATACTGAGCAGACACTGATAAAGATAAACACACAAACACCCTAGTGTGTCTGCTGCTGTGCCTGTAAAACACTCAATCTGAATTGCATATCCGCCTTGCCACCGAGCTTGTCATAAGCTGTATTAAGAAAAATGGTCACACGGTTTGACATAAATTGGAAAATGACATTTGGAAAATGGGCACTGCTGTGGAAATTAGAGATATTAAAATTATAAATCAGTGTCTGGAAGTACAGAGGGGTGTGGTGGCTTGCTTTTTCCCTTTTTCAGTCTGGCTCTCTCTCTGTCTTCATCTTTTGCTCTATTTCTCTCTCTTTTTTCTTTCTATCGCACACTTTGTCTTTTGCACTTTCTCTGGAGGCAGTGTAGGGTCAGAGCCCAAAAGTAAAAGTGGTTTTAAATGCAGCCACACACGAGGCTACTCCGCAGGGACAATCCCACCCTCTCATCTGGCTCTAAAAGTGGAGGATATTGTGTGTGTGTGTGTGTATTTGTGTGTGACGCGTTTGTGTGTCTGTTGGAGCCATATCTCATCAGTTTATTGCTCGGCTCTTTTGCTGTAACCTGCTAATGGATCATCTCTGAGGTGTGATATGTATTATGCAAAAGTTAGGTGTGCTGACACCTTTAAAAACAGACAGCTTCAATTCCCCGCACGCCTCACCTCTGCTCCCTCTCTCCTGTCTGTGTGTTGTGCAGAAGGAGGCAAAAGAGGCAGAACAAAGACGAGATTTCTGAGCTACAGGTGGAGCTAGACGGGCCAGAGATGCTGCTGGAGGATGAGAGGCAAGTGGTGCAAAGAAAGGTCGCTGGCCCTCCTATTGACCGAAAGCACACTCATATGTGAATACACATACACTCGCGTGACTGTTTTCCTCAGTAGAGAGCAAAGGCTTTGCCACTATGTACAAGTGCTCATGTGTACCTTTACCCTCAGTTAATCATTTCTTTTGGTTGATCTTAAAGAGGAAAGCTAGAAAAAGGCTAGGAGTGCTATGGACCTTCAAGCCTTAACCCAAAGACCTCCTCCTTTTGAGAACATAATAGTATTTCTGCTTTAAGAGGAACTGCAGCTGTGTCACCTATAAGCCAGTGGTCGGAGGCTCTTTTCATCAGTGGTACATTCAGAAAAATGTAAGCTTTGCATCCTTGAAGGTTGGATGTTGCATTCAGACGTACATTGTTGGACTTTGGTCCAAAATAACCTCCGCTGTGAAAGATAGGAAGTCGCCCATTTAACAGGAAACTATTCTTCAGACCTGCATTATTTTTCGCCAACAACATCTGACAGGGTGCTTCACTCCTTCCAGCATGAAATTTAACTTGACTTGAAATGTCAGGTCAGTATTATATATATTCTCCCGTGTTAAAACTCTGTGTCTGCAGTCAGCCCAGCCTTATTTTCCTAAAACAGTAGGCTCTTTAATGTCAGGAATGAACTGGTGGCTAATGTTCATTAGCCCCTGGCTCCTCTATATTACAGAGATGAACACATTTGCAATGGGCTTTATCTCAGCACTCCATCCTCCACACCCAGCTTGTCTGTACTCTCCCACCACACAGCACAGTGTCATTGTGAATATTTTAGCACTTTATTTGCTTTGAATTTCGCTTGCACTCTTGATCCTATTATTAAAATATTAAAAGAGGCACTCTTGAGGACGTCAAGTCGTGAGAAGAGGCACTTGATTTTTGTGGAGTAAGGTGCCTTTCACTCTTGTTAAGAGGAGAGAGTATGTTCGAAGGAATGGTGTCCCTGCCTTGACACTTGTTAAATGCAGAAAAACCTTGGTAACAAATGAATTGTTGAAAAGGCTCAAAGTATGCCACTCTGTTCTGATAATGATGAGCCTCGATCTCTCACATAATAAAATAAATTAATAGAAAATTTGCATATATCTTTTGGTGTGTCTGACCCAGCTTTGTGTCAAATGCTTGAAGGGCAATGTGTGGCCCTTAGATTACAAACATTAAGAAACACCTGTGCACAGACACACACTGAATGACTCTGTGACTCTGATACTTCCAAAGAAGCCCGTTTCTGGAGTAGGAGGTGACTGATCTTGCCAAGAGCTTTACACTCAAGTCACCTCAGTAGCTTTTAACATCCATAGAGGAAATTTTCAGGAATTTCATCTTCTTCTCTTTTTTTGGCATGATTGAGGTAAAAAAAAACCTAACTGGACTTAATTGTCCTTATTAAGAAAAGTGAGCTAGATCTGAGCTGGCCTTACAAAGGTGATGATAAGTAGGATTGTCTGTTTTGTATTGGAAAGGACTTGAATGAAAGCTTATTACATATCTAACTGTGATAGCACAGCTAAGGGCAGGAATGGTGCAGGAGTTCTTCAGGCCCCACGCTAGATCACCACGTGTGAAGTGCATAACTGGAGGCAAGTGTTGAGCCCTGAGATGATGTGTTTTTACAACACAGTCTTGCCGTGCTTTGGGATGGCAATAAACCACGGCCTTCAAAGCACAGCCAAGCGCCACTTACTGCTGAGTGCTTCTCTGGTGGTTGGACGAGATTACTCTCAAAACAAAGTGCGGACAGGTTGATTAATAGAAGGGTCTGCAGAGGTGTGTGCCGCAGTATATTTTCACACCCAGCAAACACTCGTTCATTTCATTCGCATGGACTTTTATGGGCTGATCCTGTCACTGTGTGAGTTTGTCACTTCATAAAAACGGCCCCCCCTCTCTGACTGTCTTTTAGTGAAAACTTATCAGACCTGTTACAGACGTGTTGTTTTAATGTCGCGGCAGCACACTGTGACGTGAGGGCAGCACAGTTCACAGACTATGGACGTCTGCAGACAGATTTAGGCTCGAGACACCTCCAAACAGCTGCATTGTTATTGTATACGCCTTCAGACAAATTAATAGGAATCACATACTTAAATATTGCTACTCCTCTTGTATTTACTGCACTCTCACTCATTATCACTACTCCTTCATGTTTTCAGGTTTTTTAGCCCACCTTGCTAGATTGTGAAAGATGATTATGAACTAAATACAGAGGAAGCTGCAGGAATAAAAAAATATCTCTTGCATTGACTTGTGTCTGCAAGAGCCTAAACCTTGTGACCCCTGACTGTAGGACATGTTAGTGACAGAGATGAAGACTGTGAGAGGAAGAGACGAAAAGGAGATAACAACAGGGCAGAACCTTCAGTCTGGATGAGATGGGTATTGTGGTAATGCAATAACGATGAGCAGACTGAGGGTGATTGCAGTCGTGGGGTGGAGGGAGGAGAGCTTGTGGCAGCGTGCCGTGCGGTCACCCCTTCATCACATCAGATCACAGGGTTGTAATTAACTTCAGCAACGCTTCAGCCTGCAATCAGCAGAACCATGGAGAAAATTAGATTTTTTTTTTTCCCCCTCCGTGGCATTCAAAAGTGTGGTGTTAAAATGCATATTAGCCCTGTGTTTTTAATTAACAGTTTGTGCTTAGGAAGCATGTTAACAGTATCCCTTAATGAGCTTTATAGAAGCGAGCCACACAGAGGACAAAGGCCATCCTCCCACCGTGTTTGCTGATGTGCTGTTCTTTATTCTAATGCATTAAGATTGGTAATCATTGTTTAAATCCTCATTCAAGACCGCTTTCATGTGATTCGCACCTTTGCTACTTTTTCTGTTGAGTAGGACATTAGCAGAATGAGCCAGAATTGATCTGGACTTTTACTGAGTGCATTAGTTGGACACTTTAACTATTCACTTAGTTTATATCCTGACATTATTTGCTATTTTGTTTTGTTTTTTTTATGTACACATGAAACTGCTTGTAACTTTGACAAACTTAACAGAGTTATTAGGAAACTCTGGACATACCTCTATGAAATATATACCAAAAAAGGTAATCGCAAGGTCAGCTGACTTGTTTTTTCCTTGTGCTCGAAGGCCACAAGTTGCATCCATGGGCTTCCGAAAGCAGTTAAGTGTAGCTCGCTGTAAGATATTTCTGTCAGACTGATATTTCCAAGGTCTCCAAAAAAACCCCCAAAACTAGTGTTTATTATCTCACAGTAGTTTTGCACCATCTGACATTCTTTCCAAAAAAAAATGATTAATCGCCTTTGTGACAACAACAACACGGCGGTTTTAAGTCAAATATTTTTATTCATAATCCAGGACTTTGCTACAACCTGTGTCACGCTGCTGCGACTCTGTGTTTTGAATGATTTATCATTCTATAACCCTTGCCTCAGTCTGTTCTTATTACCAGACCTGCTTATGGCATCTGTGCATTGGGTTCTCATTCCATATCTCACATCGGCTTTTTATAGCACACACAGATTTGTTGTGCTCTCCGGTGAGTGAGTGTGGCGCCGCTTGGATTCAGTCGGAAATGCCTTTACAAACGAGGCTTTTTCCAACCAAGAATAGAACCATTACGCTAGAAATCACCATCTTTCAGTTCAGATCCTCTGACGCAATGTCGCTCACGGAATTGAATTCACATATAAATCAATTCTGTGTTATTCTAGACGATCTCTGTCAGTAGCTGAAAATGGCTTTTTTTTAATGTCCAAATATTTCAATAGCTGTTCAGGATTAGAATTCACCTTGTCACCATTTATGTTGGAATACTTTGAATTTTTTTCCCTCTTTCTTAGTACTTGGAAGAATTCGTTTTTTCTTTCGACAGCCTTCTGAAATCTTGGAGAACCTATCAACGGCTGCCAGTTTTTTTTATTTATTTCTTTATTCCAGCCTGCAGCTGATTGGTCAGTTATTTGTTTTCCCACAGTGTCCTTGTGTGTTATAAATGGGACCGGCCTGTCACTTCAATGCTGAGAAGATGTTTTGAGTTCCATGAAAGATTTTTATTTATATAATTTTGCTTAAAGCAGAGCGGTGAATAATGCATCTCAACCTGCTACATGTACTGTTTTTATCATTAGCATGCAGCCCAAGTTATCTCCGGAATACTTATGAGTACTGGTGAAATGTTTGTGATGTTATTTATTTATGTTGCTCCTTTCAATTATTCATTTGTTTATTTATTCATGGAAGAACTAACTGAAATTGGAAAATTCATTTTTGCTGAAGGGCACTTGGCCTCACTCTATCCCTGCCCTACACAAAGGGAAAGGAGGGGCTTGCACATCAGGCTTGTTAGTAATTGCTTTATGTGGTGTTTCCTTGGACTCAACAGAGGAAGTCATTTTCATGCAAGCAGACAGAAAAAGACAGAAAGGAAGTGAGACAAGTAAGTGGAAGCTAAAAGGTGAAAAGAGCATCAGAAACACAAGAGAAGGAGAACGTTTTTTTTCCAAAAACGGAGTTTGTTCAGACAGCTGAGGTAATGTAACATACACAGTGATAGGTGAAGAAATCACATTTTATGAACACCCTGACAAGACTCCACAGGTTGGATTCGAGGCAGAGGTTCAGATAGAGAAAGAACATAATAGGTCATGTTTGCCTTTGGTTGTATTCGTGCCTTCACGCTCTCCTGGCCTCTCAGTATTATTGTGTGCTCACTATGTTTTCTTTAATTATATGGAGTGGGATTTTGTTCAATTTCACAGTTGCACAAACATGCAGCAATTATTCCTGATAAGTGATAACGAATCACTGAACATTAAATAAGTGTGTTCTTGTGTGCGGGCAAGCAGGCACGCATGTTTGTGCCTCTGCACCGCGGACTTGAGCTCCATGTCACAAACTGCTCATGGACATAGAATTCCAATTAGCGTTAAATATAACAAGAGCAACTGTTCTGCATGGGTGTGTCACTGTGCATCCATAATCCCATCCATAATCATATTCACTGATCACTTGTTCGTTTTGGCAGCACTGTGTCCTTGAGTCATTTGTTTGTGTTTGGATGGCAGTGCAAACGGTGTAGTAGGAGTCTTCAGTGAACATGTTAATCCTGCAAATGGGAACTGGACAGAAACTGGAGAAGCTCCACCAGGAAAGGTATTATAGTCTCTTTCTGGTAAAACCTTAATATGACCTTCTTGGTCTTTAGTGTAACAGGTGGTTTATATCTTGTTACATTCATTGTAGACTTGGACAGTGATACACCTACCTCCTCCAGACTTGATACCATATCATGGGTTAACAGTGGTGCAGGCAGTGTTATGACATTAACATGTATGTCTGTGTTCATGATATATTCTTGAAAGCTTGAAAAAAGAAGGCAACTTAGCTACTTCAGGCTTTTGAAAACATTTCACCTCTAATCCAAGAGGTTTCTTCAGTTCTAAAAAACAAATTGTTGAAGAGTCCCAGGTGTTTTCACCTGTAGTGAGGGTTGTCCCATTTGGAGTTGGTCCTGAGGGTTGTTGTCTCACTGTTGATCAGTGAGTCATCACACAAGCCCTGGTGTGAAAAAAGGTGTAGGGCTATACCATCACCGGGGGTTGAGGGTGAAACCACTGTGAGACCTCGCCCCAACCTAGCACGGGACCTATTCAGTCACCTGAGGCAAGGTGTGAGCAGGAGCTGAAGTGCCTGGGAACGGTACTCAAAGCTGCGTTGTAGGTAGCTGACAGTTGGTGTCAGTGATGGGTGTTCACAGTGGACATAGATGGCCTTCTTTACTCCTCTTTCACACCATCTGTCTTCTCTGTCCAAAATATGAACATTGGCATCCTCGAAAAAACTGCAGGTGTGCAGGTTTTTTTTTTTGTTTTTTGTTTTTCAAGCTCTCAATATTAGAATGTACGGTTGCCTATTGAAGCACGTCAATGGTGTTTATTGATGATGTGACTGCTGATGAAATTAGCAGGAGGAATTCTGAAGTGTACAGGGCTATGCTGTCTCCTCTGATTCAGCCAAGTCCTGAAAAAACTGACTATACGGAGCTTTAGCGTGCAAATGGATAATGACACAAAAGCATTTCTCAGCAATAGAGTATTTTTTGTTATTAAATATAAAGCTGAGGGCAGAGAGACCCCAAAACCAAGCACGAATTAAAGGCAGCTGCAGTAAAGGCCTAGCAGAGCAAAAGAGGAAATACACAGTTTGGTGACTTTCATGGGCTGTAGACTTCAGGGAGTTGCTGATTGCCAAAAGATTTCACCCAAAAGCATATTTAAAAATCACATTACTTTGTCGTTATTTTTGAACCTCTGAAAATGGAGAACTGTCTAAAAACAGCTGCAAACACTCAACACAATATTTTGTTAAAACTGAAACTTTTGTGTTAAATCACATCTTATGTATGTAAAAATATGAAAAAAACCGAACTGTTGTTTTTAAAGTTTTATTCCAACAACACATACATATGTGGAATAATTAAACTATGGAATTACATTGTCTTTTTCATACTTATTCTCACAGTTTTTGATAGTTTCATACACATTTTCATAACACTTTCTTTATTACAACAAAACACTTCAACCATCTGAAAGAAATGCTGATTGTAAAAAATGAATAAAAGTAAAAAATTGTCCTGTAGAGAAATACATTGAGTTAAAAGATGGTGAAATGCTCTTAATTGTCTAAATAATTATATGTGTGTATGGACAATTGACCATCTTTGGATGCACATACTCATATGATCCACTGTTAGTGTGAAAAGTATAGCCAGATACTAACTAAAACAATTCTCTTCAAATGACCAAATGTAGAAACAATGTGTCATCTAGCCAAGGCAAGATTTACCATATGGCCTTAGTGTAATGATTAGTGTTAAGGATGCAGAAGGAGTGGACGGCACGAGGCTGGTCAGGCGTGTCACAGTCTTTTCTCCAAGGTGTCAGCAAACTAACTACAACCATGGAATGACAATTTGTATCATTTAATTAGAGCACGCTTCTTTTAGCACAGTTCATTTATTTTAATAATGTTTATACACCTTGATTGTTTCACAATATAGTTTTTTTTAATTAGCTCGGATTGATTAAATTGCATTGATTCAGTATCCTTATTAAAATAACCCCCTGCCGCTCTCCTTCCTTGTTTTTCATAATTAATGGTACGACGCGGGGCTTTGACAGCGCTGCATATTTTTATAATCAAGAATTATTTATTGTGGTGGCTGTCAAACACCAGCACTCTGACAGGCATTTTAAGAGTTTGCAGAGGTGTGGCGGTGCCATGCGTGGTCACAGAAGTAAACAACAGTGACATAAACCGCCAGAAGATTAGGAATTAAGCTCATGACACGTGTTTTCTTTTGTCTGAGCTCAGATTAAACCTACGCTCACCACCCCACCTATTCATCTGGCCCTCACCTTGGCTGATAGGCCCACTGCATGTTAAATACAGGCCTGCACACATGCAGACACGAGTGCATACGTGTGCCTGCTTGTATGGGATCTCATTCCAAACCCCGGGCTCTTTTTAATTTTGATTGATGACTCTGTTTATCTTTGAACCCCCCCCTTCCCTTCACTACCTCGTCAGCAGCCTTACTCCGTCCACATTGTAGACCCTCTCCTCATCACACCCCTAGTATGAAAATGATATTAGAAACAAAATGAGATTTGAAATTTTGTGTTAGACAAGCAGCTTGATGAAAGGGTTTCATAGCTGGGCTTAATCCATGGAAATTTTATGCTAATAATACTGCCGGCCAAGCAATCTAGTTGAAAATTAATCAGGGGGCTGGATAGAGGAGAGGAGAAGAGAGGAGAGGAGAGGAGAGGAGGTTGCTCCACATAAACACCCCCTCCTCCTCCTCCTCACCCTCATTCCCTCTCTCCACCTCTGAATCTCATCAGAAATAGCCATGGGGTGTTGTCTTTGTGATGAGGTAGGGAGAGAAATAGGGAGTCAGAAAATTACACTGCAGCTTAGTACTGATTGATGCAGTAATGTTTGCAGTAATGTATGCAGCCATGCAGCGAGCCACCTTATTATGGATTAGACCTCTTCCCTTCTCCAGCAGTCGCGTCCTGCATTACAGAGGACACGCACACAGCTTTAGAAACACCTTCATACACACACACACACCTCTCTTTAGCCACATCTGTTCTGCTTTTATTATTCTGTTTATCCTGTTCAGCCCACGATGGTGACTTTTTTTTTGCATGTATCATTTTCTTTGTGTGTCTAAACGGTGATTCAGCCTCAGTCCGTTTGTTCTTTCCCCTGTCTCGTCGCACTTTCATGAACAAACATACACACATCTCCACTCGTTGCCTCCCTGTATTTATTCCTCTTTCTCGCTAAACCCTAGGAGTCATCATTAGAGTGAGTCACTAATGAAGTCATTATCAAATTTCGCCTGTTTAAAACAACACAATTAGTACCAATGCCTTAATGATGTTTGCAAGTTAAATGCAAACTAATCGCTTTTTTCCCCCCATTTCTCTGTCTCATTTCCTCTCTCCTGGCTTGCTGCTCAGTTGGAATAAAGAGAGTAAATGAATCACTGAAGTGTTTCATGGATGTGGGTGTGTTTGTGGGCGCATTTTTTCTCGACCGTGTTACAAGTCTGTGTGATTTATTATTTTTACCCCGAGAGACATCTGTTACACCATTCCTTATTTTTGTAATGCATCATCAGCCAGAGGAAAAACAATATTATCCAGTCTGGGATATTGTACTCTGGAGTCTAATAATCTAATGTACACTAGAGCCGGTGTCATTAAAGTGGCAACGGAGCTGTAGGAAGATGGTAGGTACACATCTGTCTCTCTCTGAAACCCCACTGGTGCTTGCATTCTATCCCACCAGCTGCACCAGTGCAAAACACACACGTACAGGAGTGCGGCACACACTCACACATGCTGTCCCATAGGCTTTTCTGTTGGAGCTGTGATGATCCTACCAGCAGGAGGCAGAAAGGAGAAACACACAGTGAGCTACAAGCGTCTTAGACACATTTCTGCAATAAGAAGCCCATGGTAGCACAGCTCTATTTATGTGTGGCAAGCACAGAGAAGCCCTTTTCCATGGTGTGTTCAAGGTGGGGCAGTTGCACCTTCATCTGCTGGTCTGTGTGAAAGGTGAAGAGACAGAATGGAGCACAAATGTTGTTTCACTTTGGTGCCAGCAGAGCCGACCTAGAGATAGATGCTGTGTTACGTCTCGATTCTGGCATGTCAGGACGCCACCTGAAAGCACATGCTGGAGTGACAATGTGAACAAGCAAAGTCGTCTTAATGGTGGGGTGCGTTATAGTAGCGATCTCTCTGTGAATGGGGCTGCAAAGACTAACCGATAGCTAGGTGACTGTTACAGGCAAATAAACAGACTGCAAGCCTTAAAATTTCTGTTCGGCACAGAGTAATATGTGGCCTTGACAAACCTAAGGATAGACTTCTCTTTTTTCAGCAGCCTGTAAGCCAGTTAAAGTTGACCTCTGTGCCCCTCTCTCTCAGATAGAAAAGCCATATGCGGGCTCTAGAGAAAGGCATGAGACACGGATGCTAAACAGTTCCCTGGAGCTCCAAAGCTCTACAAGTGCCAGTCTTGCATGTGTGAAAGTATCCTTTTGTTCTCAAGGACCCAGTGATACACCATAATACCCAGAGTGCATCTGCAGTGTGCCTCCAGGTATGAGATTAGCTTTCCGCTTTCATAAATGGCAAATTGAACAATAAAAATAAGGAGTTAAAAATACTACCATACCAGTAAGTTACCAGTTGAATTCCTGTCTAAAAACAAAAGGTAGAATTCCAGGTCTTAAGAATTAGTGTTTAGACGTGATATGGTCATTTCATGAATGCTTGTAATTTTGATAAAAAGGTTACTGCTCATTAATTGGGCTGATGGGAAGGAACGGTGTGTTTGTAAGCAACAGTATAATGAACAGAAGCTGTGTGTCAAGGCAGATGTTTGAGGTGGCATTTGGCATCTTTCTGGAGATGATGCAGTTAGGTCTGTAACCACCTGGACAATTAGAAAATATTTGTAATTTTGCCTCTGCAGTGGATTTTAAATCACATAATCAAGATGTGATTGAAGTACAGACTTTCAGCTTTATTTCAAAGGATACAACAAAAGCAACAAAAGCATTGCATGAACATTTTGGGAATTACAGACATTTGTAAATGTATTAATCCATTTTCAGGAGCGCGAAAGTAATTGGACAAAAGAATATCAGTTTAATTAAAAGATTCTTTCTTGGATACAAATCATTTGAAGTTAGTGACTTCTCAAAGTCTGTAACCCATGGACATCACCAAGTGTCCCTTAAAATCCCCTGCCAGGCAGCTTCTCATTTTTGTAGGTCTGTAGCATATTGTACTGACTTCAGAATTCACTTGCTATTTGTTTCAGCACATACATCATCAATAAACTCCATTGACCCAATCATAAATGGCCATGACATGACCTCCAGCAGATTTGACAGATGTGGTAAGTTTTGGATCAGGGGCAGTTTTTCCCCTCATCCATTCTTTTCATATTGATATGATATCATCACAAAATGTAACTTACGGTACAATGTTATTGTAATTTTAAGCATTTAGTTATATGCTGAGTATTGCAATAACATATTGAGATATATTGTGATGTCATTGTTTTTCAGCATATCCCCAAAGGTGAGTGTTGTCTGTCTGTTTTATCCAAAAGGATGAAGTTCTCGGTCGGCGCCTCTCACTTCAGTCATTTTTATTGCTGCTAAAGGTTGCTAAGCAGTCAGTCTGAACAAAGCTGTCATTAAAAGCTGTCATGTATGTTTGTTGTGCACCTGACAAACTGATCTGTTTATTTTATGAATGAGTCCATCCTAAATTAACACAAACATGTGGATCACTGTTATGGGTATTTTCAGCAACAGGCAGCAGTCACCAGTCCTCTGAGATAATGAGCTGTTTATAGTCATATGAATCCAAACAGTGTGATGTCCATGCTTTGTGTTACTTCCTGGCTTAACTTTATGTTACTGCACGAGATGGGTGTTCATCTTCGTAATATTCCTAGAATTTTACTTTGGTAACACTCCTTGTAAATCCCATGTGTCATATCTGTCTCCGTTGTTTAAACATGGACAGCTTTTTTTAAATTTCTTTCTCGAATGCCTCTGTCTTGCATGAATTTTATTATTTTACTACTAAAAGATGTAATTTGCAATTTATGTAAGAAATTATTTATAATTAGTGTCCCTGTATTGATATAATATTGCTATGCAAAAAGATTGTGATATTACATTGTATCAACTTTTCTTTCTTCCTCCTGCCTTCATCCCTATTAGTCAGGCTCTTTTCGATGTTTTCATTGTATCTCTGGATTGTAGACCTTGACAATGTGATGCCTACCTCTGCTAGTGTTCTTGACTTGGTTAGATGTTGTGAAGTTTTCTTAACCATGGAAATAATTATGTTTAGCCGCTTTAGTCGTCTTCTGTGGTCTTTCATATCTTCATGTAACAGAGTATCTTCAGAGTATGGGAGATGTATGTATGGAGATGTATTACAGAAAGACTTTGGGCTACAAAAAGTTTAAAACAATGTTTTTATAGGTGACAACTTAAACTGCATGTGCTGAAAACATATAAGAGATGGAGACTGAATGTGTTTTCTGTGCATACATTTGTATGCATCACTGGCTTTATCTACTGTAGGAGTATCTGCACATACACAAGCCTGTAGTGAGACAGCGAGGAGGCATCATCTCAGAGCACAGATGGTCTAAAGTGGAACCTCATGCTGAGGGAGAAAGATGATTGATAAATAATGGGTGTTGGCACCCAGTAGAGACCAGTAGGAGAGAAGGTGGAGGTGGCTATAGGTCTAATCTGGAGCTCACCTCCATCTGTGATTGAAGTGTGGAATTGCAGCTCCCCACATACTTACATTCACAGTCATTTTCTTCTAACCCACAAGCCTAGTAAATAGAATCTTCTTGTAAGAAGTGTATCCAGATATCTCCATCAAATGCAAAACCTGATTAAGAATACTGAAACATTGTTCCTTTGTTCTCATATGACTTACATCCAACACGGACAGTTACACAGTTGTTAAAATCTTCTTTTATATTTTGTTATCATCACGAGGAGTGCTGGATATACCTAGATGTACCTGTTTCAATTGCTTATTAATGCAGATACTTATCATATGGCTGCAACTCAGTGCATTTAGGCATGTAGACATGGTCAACACTGAGCATCAAAATGGGAATGAAAGATGATTTAAGTGATTTTAAACATTTGGTGTGGTTGTTGAAGCCAGACGGGCTGAGTATTACAGAAAGTACTCATCTGCTGGGATTTTCCCACATGACCATCTCTTGAGTTTAATGGTGTGAAAAGAGAAAATAGCGAGTGAGCAGCAGGTCTCTGGGTGAAAATGCCTTGTTGATGTCAGAGATAGGAGGAGAATGGCCAGGCTGCTTCGAGCTGTAGTAGTAACTCAAATAACTACTTGTCACAACTAAGGAATGCAGACGAGCATCTATGAATGTCAAACCTTTAAATATTGTAGATGGGCTACAGCAGCGGAAGACCACACTGGGTGACACTCTTGTTAACTACAAACAAGAAACTGTGGCTACAATTTGAATGGGTTAACCAAAGTTGGGCAATAGAAGATTGGGTTGATAAGTTTCAGTCTCTGCTGTGAGATTCAGGTGCTGGGTGAGACATTGGTGCAAACATGAAAGCATGGATCCATCCTGCCTTGTATCAACAGTTCAAGTTGTTTGTGGTCATGCAGTGGTGTGGGAGATATTTGCTTGGCTAGTCCTTTAGTACCAACTGAGTATAGTTTAAACACCACAGCCTGTCTGAGTATTGCTGCTGACAGTGTCCATCCTTTTATTATCATCTACCCATCTTCTAATGGCTGCTTCCAGCAGGATAATTTGCCATGTCATAAAGCTCAAATCATCTCAAACTGATTTCATGAATATAACAATGAGTTCACTGTGTTACATTGCCCTTCATAGTCATCAGATCTCAGTGCAATATACCACCTTTGGTGTCCAATGGGAAATTTGCATCATGGATGCACTAAAGTCTGAGCAATGTTTCCAGTACCTTGTTGAATCTGTGCCATGGTTAGGGAATATCTGAAGCAAAAGTGGGTCCAGCCTGCTACCAGCAAGGTGTAACTGGTAGCAGTGGCCAGTGACTGTTTACACCAATCTGTAAGTTTGTATTATAGCAGTTATTGTCACTGTACCTCCTTTAACATATCCTCTGTACCATAGATGTAATATCTATAATGTGTCTGGTTTCCTTTTGTAGTATTCATATATTCTTTTTAACAGTCCAGTTCTTTTTGTACTGAAACACATTTGAATGACTGGATAATTCTTATCATTTTTATACCTTTATCCAACACTTTTATTTTATTAATATTACAATAACAAGGACTTAATGCTCTTCCATGCCAAATAAGGGTGGTTTGTGCCCATCACTGGGAAAGGCCCTCAGCATTTTAAGACTATGCCCACAGCAGTGACTAATTGTTTGTTGTGTCAGTGCTCGTCGTGCCCGTTTGCCTTTAATGGAGTGTAGTGTGGTGATCCATCAGGCTGTCGAGCAAGCCCCGTGTCAGTTGAAGTGGCTGTGTGTCAGTGGGGCGAGCGTACCGTGCAGATGTGATTTACTGCCCTGCTTGTTGCGCCGCCTTGCGCCTCTGCTCATAGCCATGCAGTGCAGCCCATTCCTCTCCTCTTCTTCCCTTTCCTCTCCTCTCACCTCAGATTGATTACCAGCGCAACTGCCTCATGACACTCGCCATCTTCTGGCAACCTTTTAGTGCCATTTTATAGATGGTTAGCACACCTCATTTGGCTATTTATACATCTGTAAGTGGCCATGAAATATAGATTTGTCTTGATGGGTGTCAACATCGGAGCTGTGGAAGCAGAGCTCGGTGACACCTCGTTATTTTAATGGTGTGAGATGAAGGGGCCACACGACAGGAGTCATTTTAATACACGGGCTAAATGATACTGTTTTTATTTTCATTTAATATTTGCACTCATATTTTACTCTGAGCAAAAAGGCTCTTTTCTTGCGGTATTTAGTTGGTGCTAAGAGGTGTAACGATGATGAGGCTGGGAAGCAACCAAGTTTACACACACACACACACACACACACACACACACACGTAAAAAAAAATCTACATATATTCTATGTGAATCATGAGGTGGTTAACAGTAACATGATATGTGACCTGTCATACACACACAAGCACACACGTTTTTCAGCCCATTCACAGGCAAGGTCTCATAGGTAATTAGGTGCTGGCACCCACTCAGTGTGATGTGATGGTTAATTGAATAGTTAACACATCAGAAGCAGGCCTGTGCAGATTGGAGGTGACACCTGTCAGAAAGCTGTTCTCTCCCTGCCCAGGACATTTCCTGCTCTGCCTGATACATATGTCATCTTTGTGGAAATACCAAATTAGGGGCAGGCAACTGAGTGAGTGCAGTTCAGCAGGTGTGGAGATAGCTTGGGGGTGGAAGAAGGAAGGCGCTCCTCTGCTCTGTCCTTCAAGAGAATTTGTAAAGCTCAGGGCACCTGTCCTCACTTCACCTCAGGCCATTTCCATGGTTATGTGACAGGAAAGTGACAGCTCCTTGTGTTTGTGTGTGTGTGTGCGTGCATGTGTACGCAGGCTCTACCCCAGAGGTGTGCTCAAGGCATCCAGCAGTGGAGTACGCATTGTGCAAACGCGGGGCCACCTGAGTGGAAGTGTCCAGATTCAGGTAAAGACAGCTGTCTGGCAGGTAGACTGACATTTGCAAAAAAAAAAAAAAAAAGAGCTTCTTATCGAACTACTTTCTATCCTCACAAATTGTAAAATTGTAAGAGGTTACATTTGCTCAGGCACCTTCAAGAGGAAAGGGGATCGGCTGCAGGCAGAGGTCCTGTTAAGGGGCAGCGCAGTCAAACGGAGGTAACAGTTCTAGATGAGAGGGTTAGCACAAGGAGCAACAGCCTAACCAGTGAGGCAGGTACCAACTGGGCACCTTACCTCCAAATGAATTGAGCAATTAACTCACACACATACACTCTGACACACTATACTCATTATGTCCTCTCACTTCCTCCGCAGGAGTGCAGTGGATGGAATGAGGGACCAGGCTCATGGATCTGTTGAAGACAGTAGGGTTTCTATAGGAAAGAGCTGCGCTACACAGTAGCAAAAGTAAAGAGGCATACAGCCTGATTGGGAGTACTCCATTGATGCAACAGACAGTGGCACAACATATTCTACTGTCAACCCACTGAGGTTTACACAGAAGCTCAGACAAGACCCCTGCAAAGACCCAGGTCAGGAAAGGCAGTGCAGCTGATTTCTCTAACTGTTTGAGAAAATGTTGTCATATAGTTCCCAGTAGTTTGTGTCAAATCTGCAGTGGTGCTTATGTGTTTAGGTCAGTTGTGACACATCACATTTCATGTTGTTCTAGATCTTCTGTAACTTATTTCTATCAATAACTTACTATCCTGTCTTAGTGGAGAGGTTTTCCTTTAAAAGAAGCTATTAAACTCCCAAAGAAAGTAATGACAAAGACATTGAAACAGAGAGGATGATTGATTATGTTAGAAGCTGGGGACTTGGGCATAAGGGACGCGAATGACAGTGATAAGTTTTGTGTCCACTCAGCTTGTCTCCAACCCTGGCTTTAATGTTTTGTGAGAAACATTCACCTGAGTGATGGCAGTTGCCCCAGCTGATCACTGGCATGGAAATGTCCCATGAGTTTCAGTTGGGGCCTTTTTTAGGTAATGCATTCTTCATACATACAAAATATGCCTATCCTCCCAATGCAATGGTGCACATGGAAAAAAAATACATATGCAAATAAAGACACTGAAGCTGTGGTCAAACAGACATACCGAATTATTTCAAAAGGTAAATGCACCGGGTTGGGGGTCTGTTTAAAACAGTTCAGTGAATTTTTTGTAAAGACTTTGGGAACCACCTTTTAAGTATTATCCAAGAAAAGGTTTCCAGCAGTGACAAATGTTTATCTAGGATATGTGTTTGAGTGAAAGGTTCTATACATCATTTTTTGTATACATTTCTTTTGTAGATGTACATCTAAACAGGGATTTGCTTGACAGGTGGAGAGGTCTTTGTTGTCAGCATCAGCAGCCACAGGAGGAGCTGGCAGAAGTTATGACAACTGGGTAGCTCCAGGGCATTAACTGCAAAGCTGCAGGTATGCTGTATTCCATGCAGTATTATCTTGAGATTACATTTCATTTATATCTTATTTTATTCCTACTTAGTAAGAAAAGCAGGAGGAAATGATCTTACTGTAAACTACTTGAGGTTTCTGCTGTGGATCTCACGGACCTGTGGCAGACTGTTGTGCTACCACTGTGACTCATAATATTCCCCATTCTCCCTTTTTTTCCCCCCATTCATCCCATTCCAAACCATCCATGTACATGTGTGGGCCAGTCACTCAATAGGCGGATCATTTCAGGTCGGAGGCCCCGTGTGAAATCAGATGTTTAACTGGCCGGCTGAAGGGGGACACAAGCATCTTAACCAGCACCTTGCCAAAGGTCTCGTGTTCAATCAACCGACCGGGGCTGCTGTGAGTATGCTCGCCACCTGCCAATAGGCATTAAGAAGGATTTAGTAATTAAGTGATAGGCTGAGGACTAAATTGGGTGTTTGTGGGCTGGTGAGCCACCCCAAGGTCCCTACAGCCATGCAGATAGGGGATTCTAATTGCCAGTAATATTGATCAGCTCGGCGAGGGGGGTGCACAGGGAATTCACTAACCATCGATTAGCTGTTACTTCACCTCGCTTGTCAATGGAAGACAGGGAGGTGAGCATTGGAAAAGCTCCAGGCTTTTCCCAGAGTATCCTTCACCACCAGTAGCTCCTGACACTTGCATACACGGTCAGTGACACAGCATATTGTGATAAAAGTGCTCTCTAAACTCCTCCATAGCTAAATGATATCTCATAGGAAATCTAGAAGTAAAGCTGAAAACAGAAATGGGCTTTGCAGAAGGTTCACTAGCCTTTTTCCTCAAAATTAGTCTCTGTGGGTTTTTAAGGGCTCTGATTTGTCTCTGTGGTCCTCATGTTGGAGAGAGAGAGGCCACTGAGTTTGCATACTCTCTTATATTTAATTAGTTTCTTCACCTGGTGAAGAGACCCTGGTCAGAGCACTTGCACATACTTTTTTAATCCAGCCTCTATCACCTTTGCTCTGGTGGCACATCATCATCAAAAAATAGCATGCATCTGGTACACAATATCATAATGGGCAGAGTTATTTAAAAGACTCAATAAATGTTAAAACATTGTCTGTCTCATTCACTCACACACACACACGCACACACTGCTCTGTATTGATTTAGTTCCATGCACGACATACTTAAAGCACTTAATTCCTGTGGCTGGGTTCAATAGAGAAGAAATCAATTAAGAGATGCATGAAAGAAGTTAATTTTAAGATCTTGATTTGTAAGTATTGAGTAAAGTTGGGCTTACTGTTGAAAAGAAATTATTGTCTTTAGTTTTTTTTTGTGTAAATGGCTGTTGTCCTAACCCTAAGAGTTATGGTCACATTCCCGCTTAAAATATTTTTGCTCCATCATATTAATTTCCAGTAAAGCTCACAGAATGTGCAGGTTCCAGCTTGCATTTTCAGTTCTGGTGAAATGACGTTTTATTTAATTCCGAGGGATCATTTGTACTTATCCAGTGAAAATATTGATCTCCTGTGTATAAAAATTGAGACGTCCTAATGTTTGTCTACCTTCCTTTTGATATAACAAAACAATAAACTGTGCAGCTGCTTTCATATACTGTTTAGTGTTTACAGTCTGGTTTCACTGCAATCAATGTTTATTAAGCTCACATTAGAAGCATCTTGTCGCATCCTTTTTAGGGACCAACCACAGAGAAACTTCAGTGAAAGACAATATACCTAAGCAACTAGGACACACTCAAGTTTGTCTTCATGCAGGGAAATGGCACATGTTTAATGTTAACCTTTCATCCATCGATTTTCTTAATCGCTTTAGCCTGTACCTGCTGTCATAGGGCAGCAGGTGGGGTACAGGCTGGACATGTTGCTAGTCTATCATGGAGAACCTTTGTCAGACACACTTTGAACGATTGACCAAATAATCTCATCCTATGTGCATGACAGTTAGGATCTATGCTATCATCAGTTTGACAGAGAACCAATCACAGTTAAGTATGGCACTCATGGGAATCAAATCAACTTGCAGTGTGTTATGGGACAGTCTGTGACACTTCCACTCTGTCACTGGCATTTTTGTAATTTGAGTCAACAAACTTTTTTTTTGTAATTTGCTGTTTGACAATGTTTAGTATTTCAAAGCAATTTCATGTAGTCTTTTATGTCTGTGCTGAAATCAAGTGCAGAAACAGAAGCAGTGAGGTTTGCTGCCCAGCAGTCTCTAGCCTGAGTCATTTAGAGCCTATTACAAAGCATCAATATATTGATTGAAGCAAGTGTCTCAGTGTACTGCTCTGTAAACACACAGTTGGTTTGGCTGTGCATGTTTTATCTGCTTGAATCTTATCAGGATTTAAATCTTTTTCCTCTTCTGCTCCATTAATTGTGGCAATATTGGCTTTTGAACCGTGGATTTGAATCACTCCTCCTTTGCAGTGTTTAGCTTTGGGTTTCCTTTCAGTAATGTGTGCAATTTTTTCCCAGTTTTTTCCAGTTCCTTGTGATATTTCCACATACGGTACACAATTACTTTAAATCATTTTAATCCAAATGCTGTTTCTAAATTTAAAGGATGTACTGAAAACGAGCCAGGCAACAGGAATAACGGGTCAGAGGGACAAATGAAGAGGACAGTGACTTTATGTACTGTCTTACTGGAGTTATCAAGTTTTTGTTTGCTAAAGCTGCATCCAAACTGGACCAAGTCACAACAATGAGGCGAGTAGCCACAGAAGAAAGTTAATCATATTGGTGACTTCAAGTGGCTGCAGGCGAAATAACTGTTAGCAACATAAAGTGGGCGGGAACCGAAATAAACTTTTCTCAACTTCCAGGCGAATAAACAATGACAGTGCAGGATACCATTGATTAACTAGGCATTCGGAGCCCCTCCAAAGTTATCCAGCTGTCAGCTTCAATGCGACATGTGGGGAGCAAATCACTTCCAGTGAGCAGGGAGGCAGCGTGGACACCCAAGTTTGTGATAACCCGAGAAGCAAGTCACCTAGGACAATAGGTCCATCCACTAAAAGTCTCAGAGGAGTGTGAATCTCAGTGACCTCGACCTTAAAGTCATAGGTCAAGTTTTCTGAAAATCATTGTGAATGTAATGACTTCAGAATAAAGCGACACAGGATTTTAAAATTCCTGCCATTGGTACATCTACTAGGACTTAAGAGTACCGTAGTATTTTTAAATCAAACAACCAAGACATAATTGAAATGCAGACATTAATTAAAGGGGTTTACCAGAAATATTCCATTAGCTGTTTAAAAGTTAAACATTTTATCTCTTGGCCTGAAAAAGAAACTTGCCATCTAATTAAAAAGCAGTTTCATGGCCTGTTCTTTTATTTTAAGTTAAAAACTAAATGATTTGGAATTGAGCTGTTTGGTTTGCATTTAGTGTCTCTTTACTGGAACAATATGAGGTTTCAATGGTACAGGATATGCACTATATGGACAAAAGAACTGGACCTACTTATTACACACAGAGGAGCTGCTCAGCCATGGAAACATCTGCTGTGAAGCTCCTGGCATACAGTTTGATGTTGATGCCAGAGAAGGTTCAGAACTCTGTAGTTATATTGAGTCAACAGAGCATTGTTGACTTTTACACACTATAAGCCTCAGCGCTTGTCAGCCTGCTCTGCAACTTTTTGTGGACTGCTGCTTCACTTCCACTTTGCAGTAACATGACTTAGCTGATCTTGTTGCAATATTGGCAGCAAGTCGCAACTTCAGACAATGTCCCAACTCCAACACCATCGGTGAATCTAAGTGCTTGCAAACATAAAGAGACATTAGTCCTGACAATTTACCACTTTTGTGACAAGAAAACAATGTTGTCTGTATTTATGTGTTTATCCGCTTATGACGTTCACCATATGGCTAGCCATACGGTCTGATTTCACGATCGCATCCGAGCGTCTGCACTGTTTGATTTCCAAGGTCGTTTTGTGATCTCTGAAGGGGGATTGTTTCCCCATGCTCGTCTTCTGATTGAAGCCTAGCTAGAACCATTTATACACCACTCACAGTCACCCTCCAGCCATGCTCCCAAATTGAATTAGTTTCAGTCTGAATTTGTGTTTCAAAACTAGTAATTATTTTTTAACCCCAGAGGAAGCCAAGAGAAATGAGTCAGATTTTCTGAAGTCATGAAATTTGACGATATATGATTTAACACCAACCAAAGGGACACAAGCCTGAAGCACAGCAATTTACCAACCATTCATCTGTTAGCAAATTAAATCACACCACATTTGACATCTTTTGGAAAGTTGGATAAATCTGATGAAAAAGTTTTTCTCTCAATTACCATCAGAAATTAATCTCCTTAATCCCAATTTGATCTCTTTCATGCATATAAGGGGTATCTTTCATCTGCCCACCTATGTGCTTAAAATCTTCGCCACGGAGTGAAGATGGAACGTGACTGTAAAACTTAGTCCTTCGTGAAACTCTGGGATTCTGGCTCCATGAGATGAGAGAGCTGATTAGGGGAGATGAGGACAGAGGTGCGTAACTGACAGCCATCCATTATCTTTCTGTAGCTGGTAGAGGACTGTAAGAAGTCTCCGCGAGTGTGTCATAGAGCTGCAGAGTGCCATCCAGAGGTTGGTATGGTTCAGCTGCAAGCAAAGGTACAAAGCAGAGCCGCAAAAATGTACCTCTGAAAATGTTAATTTTTCCCTTTGTTCTAGGTTTTTTTTAATCTTTTTTTTTTTTTTTTTTTAAATCAAATGATCCAATTTAGGAAGAGACAAACCAAATTTTGAGTCTGCTTATCTTAGTCATTCTCTGCTTTGAGAATGGCTTTTATAATTTCAAGATGGGCTTAATTTTGAGAAGTTTAGAACAACTTTTGGATGCCCTGCCTTTCTCTAGTTTTATATATATTTCTCTTGAATTGTATCTATTTCTGCAGTTTTAGTATTTATAATTTATTCCTGCACAGTTGGCGTGGAGCACCCATATTTTCGTTGTACATGTGCAATGACAATAAAGGGCTATTCTATTCTATTCTATTCATACGCTGGAGCTTAAAATTAATAAACCTTTTATGTGGTAACCATATTCGCCTTGGCCAATGCTGTTTGTAAGTATTTTTTAATGCAGATATATAGATTCTAGTTTTATATGTTCTGTTCGAGGTAGCTGAAGGTCACCTCACTGTAGTAGAATTAACAGAATTAATGCAAAAGCTCTTGTGTGATTGCAATTGAGTTTAAAGGTGTACCTTATAAATTGGCCTGTGTGAGTGAGAGGCAGAGAAGAATCGTGGAGTGGCGAGTCTTCCCCATCTTATGTCTCATCTGCAGCAAAGGATTTTCCAGCTGAGAGCAAAGGCCAGCAGGAGAGGGCTAGCTTAAAACTAAAGAGGTGATCAAAATACAGACCACCAGCTGACTCTAACATGACGATTCAGAGCAATCACACTCGCCCAGAACTGCTCTCAGCATCCAAGCAGCCGGGACCACAGCTGATACTGATCAGGTCTAGTTACACACCAGCTCTCCCTTCTTTAAGCAGCACCTTGAGCTGCCAGTGCCCTACAAGCCCCAAGCACAGCAATGATGTGAGTGCTTTATAATAGCAAAGAAAAGGAGTCTCGTCTCGTTTCTCTCAACAGCGGTATCTTTTTAAGATGGCCAGAGCTGATGGAGGGGCACGATGCCAGCCCCTTGCAGAGCATTTTGGTCATTAGCGCGGACCGCACAGCCTGTTTCAAGTAGGCCTCCACAGGTCACTCTGTTCACTAATTGTACACTGCAGGCAAGATCAGATTCTGTTGTCAAGAAAAGGGGAGAATCGTAACTTTGCCCTTGTGTGTATTCCTAAAGCTGATAAGATAATGAGGTCTTTTTCTGGGCTCAAGGCGTAAATGAGCAGTAGTATTAAATGTTTTTTTCCCCCCCCACATTAACAGCTGAAGAGCGCATGGTTTCGGTCCACCGGAGACCTCAGTGCTGCATTTGTATTTGTTTTGTTAGTTTTATATTTGTTTTGGTCTGGACTTTTTGTTGTACACATTGTTACTTGCTCTTTGCTCTTCAGTGCCATTCTTTATATCCATGTTGGTGACTCCATGCATGATTTTAGATGCATGTATTTTATTTCCTCCACGTTTGTGTGTGTGTTTATGTATGCGCCGAGTCCTGAGCCAGGAGCACATCTCCGGCTTATCTGGAAGGCCTGGCGTCAGCTTCCTTAAGTGCTGTCAATGTCACATGGTAAAAGCAGCTCTGCAGCCTCTTAATTAGTTTAGCAAAAGCATCCTTGTCATTTTGCGGTCAGTAAACTCCGTTAGAGAAAATTAAGTCCAAGCTTCTGCCACCTCGTCAACCCCACACAGCCAGCCCAACAACAACAACAAAAAAATAATGATTATGTGCTGTGTATATTTGTGTGTTAGCTGTTTTCACTTTTTGCTTTTAGAAATAATTGCTGTTGGTTGTGTGGCAGCATCAGAGGAAGGGCATTAATGATTCTCACTGGCCGTGAGGAAGCACTGTGCCGCAGAGGGCGGGAGAGAGAGCAACTCATTTTCTACAGTACAACTAAGTGTGTGTGTGTGTTTGGGTAATATATTTTTAGCAGCTTCCTTACTTTGTTGTTTAGTGCATATTGTGTGCAGACTGTAATAATTACGTCAATGGTATGTGCATACATGTTGTGACTTTAATATGTGTGTGCATGAGGCGTGCATGTGCACGGCTGTCCTTTTTCACGGATTAGCTGGTGAATGCTGCAAGAGGATGATCAGACTGGGAGCACACCAGGGTTGCTCTGCGATCACATAGGGATTATGGGGGATATAGAGCTGTAGTTGATTCCAGGCCCGCCTCCAGTTAGGCTCATCTCCGCCACACTCCCCTCACACATACCACTTTAATTGCCTTTGCTTCTTTCATTACTTTTATTGCCTCTCCTCTGCTTTGCGTGCTCCCTGGGCTTGTGGAAAGGTCATTGTGATGGCGCTGGTGTGCTCACAGCCACTGACTCTCTGAATAGCAGGAGATGATGATGCGGAGGCTGAAGTTCGGCAAATGAGTGACACATCAGGGTGGCCACTGACAGGCTGTGGATAGATTTTTGCCTTAAAGTCTATTAAAGGCTATTATAACAAAAGAAGTCTTTAAAGGAAGTCAAAACCAGGATAATAGTTTAAAATGCCAACCAATATGTGACATTCATTAATCAGATTCAATCAGAATACTTAATTAATCCCAGAAAAAGATTGTTTTGCTACAGATGCTTAAATAAAGAACTATTCAAACATTCCAAAGTTAAAACAGTACTATGTAGAGTATCGACTAATACAAGTGAAAAGGAGGAGGACTTACAAAGTTGAATGACTGCAGATAGGAGTGATTTCTCGTGGCGTTCTGTGATGCATTGTGGTTAAATGAGTTCTTTTGTTTAAGGTGCTATGCAAAATGAGATAGAGATGGTGGAAGGGGATTGTCCAGTATTGACAGTAACTTGGACAGGATCCTTCTTTCTGAAACCTTGGAAACCTCAGTCGAGCTCCACGCCCTGGCTTTGCAGATTAAAATAAAAAAAAAATAAAAATAAAAATAGTTGTGTATATATCAGTTTAAAATAATATAGAAATATTAACATTACTTTTAAAAAAGGTTATTATCAGTGTGCTAAAGGAAGGGTGTGCAGGGGTGTCAATGGCAATGTCGGTGTGTTGGTGCAAAAGCATTAAAGAGGTGATGGCCCTTGAGACATGCTCGTGCTTCATTGTGTTCCCTGTGCACAACACCAAATTGCAGCCAACCTAATTACTATTAATGTTACTTTATTTTGTATACCAGCATTCTCTCTTTAATCCTGCTAAACTTGCACTCAGTTAAAGTCTGTTGCTGTACTAGTTTATTGTTGATAATTTTTATTCATTATTCTCTCGCATTGATTTGGGTCTTGCAGTTTTAAACATGCAGTGCAGCTACCAGGCCGGGTCTGGTAGCTGCACTGCTGGCAGTGTGGGAGTTGTGTGTCATTTTAATAAAGGTAATGATAGCATCTCCCAGACTCAGCTATGCCCTTAATGTCACTCTTATCACTGTAGGTCTTCTCAGTCCACATCATAACCAGTTTTTCTAAATGCTCCTTTGTGCCCCTTTGTGCCTTATTTATAAGACTTCACAGGCTTGAGTCTGGGAAAAAAAAACAAAAAAAACAGGGGTACTGCAGAGCAGCATCGCTGCTATTCAAACAGCTCCTTGGGATTTTTATATTTTACTTGCCTCCTACTGCCTTTGTCCTTTACTCCCCATCTCTTGCTTCCTCTGTCTCAGTCCCAGTACAAGGTAGAGGTTTTGTGTTGGGTTAGACTGTTCTCGTGTCCACAAGAAGCTTTCCACTGTCACCCAGTCAGTCCTGAAATTTAACCAAGTCTGCTTTATTAAACACTCCTACTCTTAAGATCTTTCTGAACTTTTGTAGTAATTGGTTTTTATCCCAACAATACCTAATGCACATTTTATCGCATCCCAACGTTGCTGCAGGCAAACAAATGAAAAGCTGGCACTGAAACTAAAGGAGCAAAGAACTAAGATCAGTTGTCTACGCCAAGAGAGAGAAAGTAGAGATAGGAGAGTTATATTTATGTAGTTTATTCTCAGTTGAAACAGAAAATCAGTGCACCTTTTTCTTTGTGCTCCTTTCTTTGTGTTTACAGGTTCACCTGCAAGAGGGCGGGGAATCGGCAAATTGAGGTCAAAGCTACGCGCAGTGAGAAGACAGCAGAGGAGAAGATCTAGGTACATCTATCCATCTGTTTCCTTCTGCTTATCACTTTCAGGGTTGCAGGAGGCTGGAGCTCATCCTAGTTGCCATAAGGCAAGAGGTCGGGGACAACCTGAGGTGTCCATTCTGTAGCAGGCCCAACAGACGACCATTCACACTCACACCTACGGCCAATTTAGAATCACCAATTAACCTAACACCGAGCTTCCTTTGAAATGTAGGAGGAGGCCTGGGTCCCTAGAGAGAATCCATGCAAACTTCACAGAAGAAAGGCCCCAGTTTGAATCTCAATTGGGGTTTTTTTCTTTTTGTTCTTTTTTTTTTTTTATTCCAATACTTCTGAATAATTGTACTTTTTTTGTCTTGGAAGATTCTGACATTATGTAAAATGTAAACTTCCTCTAGAAATGAAGGCAAGCTTCCACTTTCCACTCATGTGGATCTTGGAGAAAAAAACCCCCATAAAGCATTAAACAGTTGGGCCAATATGGCATATACATAACAGTATATTATTAATAGGTTTAAATTTGATTTAAATGTATAGGAAAAGAGGTGATTTTGATTTGGCTTAAGCTGTGAAGGATCGGTAACTACGAGCATATAAAGTAAACGCTTAATTGAACTATCTTAAATAGCCTTTTTACGCCAGAGGAAAAAATATTGCAGCTTCAGTATGTGAAACAGAAATAAATCAGAACAGGTCATACGGTTGAGCCTGTTGTTGAGCTACACTTTAGCTAATACTTTATATAACAGGTATTGCAGTAAATAGAGTTCAGCAGCATGATATGAGCTGACACCTGCTTTGCTTCACCGACAAACAAGACCTTTCAGTGTTTTCCATTAAAAACTTGAGCAAAAGTTGTTGGTATGGTTGTCCGAGCACCACCCCTGCCAGAGTATCCATCCGCAAGTTAGTGTGCTTCCTTTCCTCTACATCCTGTCTCCGAGCTGACAACCAAGACATTGCAAACTCAAATGTGAGACGGCCCACGACCCGCTGAAAATAATACTTCTTACAAAGACCCCATTTCTCTTCAAAATGAGGGGCAGCAAATCTATACAAGCCCCTCTCTGCTTTTGCTCCGGTTGACTCCAGAGACGGTGTCGGTGACAAAGGAGCAAGCTTTCAGATGGAGCACGAGTGTTCCTGGAGTGGCTCATCTGAAACGTGGGTCAATAGAAACACTCACCAGCACATCACACACACTGAAAAACAAAGATGCTGCATAACTCCCCAGATTTTATTGGCTGTCATGTTGATTTTTTCTTGTTCTGGGATTAGCATAGGCCTCAGTGTGTTGGTGTGACTAATGGTCTGTGTTTTTTCCGGCTGTGAAATCAGCAGCCCGAGAGCCCAGAACAGCCTGCACAACAGTGTTTGAAGTCTGCCTCCCCCATGGGTGGTGCCTCTGGGTCCTGCTGCTAATGCAGCCCCAGCATATTTCTGTCTCGTCTCAGAGCGGGGGCTCTCCTTTACATACAGCCATGTTTAGCACTCCCCCCACTCCACTAATCTACCCCTCTACCCACTTTGTGTGCACCTCACTTGTGTGGCCCAGCCTTGACTGATGGCTAAAGCTTGTTAACACTGAAGACACATTTGTAGCTGGGAAATGTTAAGAGTGGCAAAGGGACAGGTGGTGATCAGAGGACACGGAAAGGCGGCGACGGCGGAAGAGGTCTCACATCCCTGATGCAGTTTGAGCCTCCAGAGTTGGCAAACTTTTCCCCCACAACTAACCCAAGGACGTTCTCTCCTCTTGCCAGACAGACAGATGAGTGTTGGTCGCTCTTAGTGTTCCCCAGGACCCCACAGGAGGCTTTAAGTAAACATGTCACTCAGCTATCACCATGGAAACTTGGAACATTCCCTAAATATAATATGAATTTTATGTGTTGCTTGGGAAATAGTTATTTGGTGCTGGAATGGTGTCTCCCAGATGAAGCCTCATTTCATTTTTCTCAACCAATATCACCTTGCCTCAAAGTAAGCCAGGTCTGTGTTGCCCGGTATTTGCCTGCAACACATTCTTATCTGACATCCTCTCAAATTGAAAGCAGGGAAATTGGGGCTGATTCAGGGGATACGTTTTTGGTGATGGAAGGACAGAGGCGGCGCAAGAGGGAGGGGAGAAAGATGTGAACCCAATCTGCCATGTGTTGACTGTACTGATTAGGGGCTTGTGCTAAGAAGAGCCTCTCTATCCCTTCATTCCTTGTGTTTACTTTGGACCCCACCGCCCTCCTCTATACGGGCATCACTGCAGCCAGAGCACCCTCTCTGTCCATCCCTTCTCCACTTCTCCATATCAAATGTATCACATGAGCCACAAGCACTACTTTGTATGCCATCTAGTACAATTAAAAAGATGACAGCTTAACTAGGGCTAGAAGGGGGTTTTGCTAGAGTTTGCCAATCCATTAGGAAAGGTAGAGTAAGTAGAGTGATTAGTAATGTGAGGAGATATATGACACATCAGAACGTTGACTGAGTTTAGGTCTGACAGCTGTGTATTTGTGCGTATTTGTGGAGAGCAGGAGAGTACAGATGCAAAACTGAGCCCATTAGGGGCTGCGGGGTTACTGGAGCAACGTCCAGCTAATGTTTCGGGCCATTCAGAATGCCTGCGGGGAGCCGGGATTACAGAGCTGGTCTTAAAAGCGAAGCAGACATACAGGGAATAATAATACATAGATAAATAAGGGATGGAATGGCATGGGAGAAGCTGGGAAAATAGCACATCTATTCTCACGCAGCATGTTTGTTTATTTATGGCGTCTGAAGGCCTGGTCTGGATGCAGGGTGGGGGACTGGGGAAAGGCTTTCCCTCTCATAGTCCAGCTCCCTAGCTTTCATTAAGTGTCATTACCAGTACTTTCAGAAAGCTGGCCAGGCTGAGACCTAACATCCCCTCTACAGATAGTTTGCCATGCATATGGATGCATTTCTGATCCCTCTTATCCACCACTGAGGAGGGGGAATTAGGCCAGCGAGGAGGAGAGGAAGAGGGGAGGGGGGGCTTAAAGAGTGCATCCATATCTGACTTTAATGGCAGAGACGGAGCTATTACTTCAATTGAGGGACAGTATCCACGCTTGGCTTGTTTTTTGTATATGGTTATCAACACTGCAAGAATTTCACTTAAGATTTTCCGTTTTTATGACCAGAAAGGTCACGTACCCCCATTTCTGTACAATCAAATGTGTTTTACACTCTTTAGAAGAGTTGCATTTTCATTTCAGCACAGTACAATGTACTCGCAGTGCTATTTTAAAATGTGCATTTCTAGCAGCGCGGTATTCATTAACAATTTGCTATTCCAGTTCACTTACTTTGAGAGCGTCCCCTGATTGATGGGGGGCTTGTTCTGTTTATTTGTATATCAGGGAATGAAAAATTCATATTGTGCGCTTTTTCGAGCAGAAGTTATCTAGATTCAGTGTAAATGGTACTTGGGATTAGATTTTCACAGCAGATTGCTGTTATTAAGGAGAAAAATCCAGCTCCTTTGAGCAGTCATCTTCCTGGGAGGCAATCTATTTCTCTTTCACGCAGCCCGAGTGCTGGACCAGGCTCTTAATGCACCGAAGCAAAAGTGCTTCGGTCCGCAACCTTTCACGCCTTCAGCTCTCCTTTATGTGATTGAATAGTTAATAACTATGAGTCGCCTTTGAAAGGCGCGCCGTGGTCCTTCTGAGGCACTTCTCTTCTTTTTGTCTGTTTGGCTGCTGTACCTGCCCATTGCTCTGTCTACCTGCACGTCTACTTGCCCCCGATGCCAAGTCAACTGATAGCCCACCCGTTTCTCCACCAGCTCCTTTTACTTGTATCTTTGTCTCTCCCCTGACTTGCCGCTTGTGTGTCTGGGTGTCTTGGTGTGCACATCAGAATTTTGAGCGCTGTGTATCAACATTTTTATTTATTTTTTTATATATATATATATATATATATATATATATATATATATATATATATATATATATATATATATATATATATATATATATATATATATATATATATATATATATATATATATATATATATCATCTTCTGCTTCTTCTTTCTCTTCACATTCACACAAACAGACAGACACACACTCCCTCACACAGCTCATTAGCCCATCCCACGCTCACAGCTCTGGCAGAATGTGACCCTGCCTAATTGTGTACCATGCTCATTTGTTCTCCCTGCGTGATGTGACGATTGCTTATTTATTCTCCTCAGGGCTCCCATCTCACATTAAAATGATTGACTCATTTCATTCACTGCACATTTTCAAGCTTTATTTGATAAGCTCATTTCCCTTGGCATTCAAATTCCTCCTTTTCCCATGCTTAAAAGTTATAATGTTACCGAGGCACGTTATTATTCATAGTCGGGATTGTTTCTTCAGCTAATTATCTGTGTTGGAAAATAATTTTGCACGTGCGATTCTGTTTATTCTGGTGGAATTGAGCAGTACAAAAGGGCAGACATTAACAATGCAGTTGGGATAGCTGAGGAGCCAATTGTGTACACAAAGTTGGCAGACGCGGTCAACAAGAAGCTTAAGAGGGATTGGGACGCTGTCGAAACTTGGCCAGAATAAGCAGAGCAAATTTGCATTTGGTTAGAATTTCCATCTGGTTAGAGACCTGCTTTACAAATGAGAAAGCCATCAACCTTTTTGTCCAGTCGTGTAATGAGGGAGTGTTTTGACACAAAAAGAACCATAACAAGTGATTGCTGATTGGGGATTTGGACGGCATTGTTACAGACGGATGTTAGCTCTTGTAATTTAGTCAGCTGACAGTCGATGTTTTCTCCCTTCAGCTACTGTATATCGACCAGGCCTCGGTGACACAGCACCTGCTGGAGGCCTACGTGCTGCGCTGCTGGGTCACTTGAGAATAAGATTTGTGCAAGTGACAGGCTTAAAAAGACGTGACTGACGGGGGTTAGTAATGCATTGAAGTATCATGTGGAGGGAAACAAACAAAAGGGTTGATTCTGTTCATCCAGACGTAGTGTTTTCTGAAAACGTTACATGTGGATGAACAGAACCAACTTTTTGGATTTCCTTGCCTGGATGGTTGAGCATGCATCAACACAAATAGAAGGGTACACGGATTGTTTGCGTATCTACTACAGGATGATTCATTGTCATGTAATAATAATTTAAAAAATAAAGCCCTTGTTATGTTCCTGAGTAACTCTCCACAGAGTAGTGGTTCACACATTCAAAAGATCTCTGGTTTGAGACCAGAAGGAGACAAAAATCCATGGAAGAGCTGTGTCAGGGAGGTTACCTGGCACAAACATCTGTCCAAAATCAAACATGTGAATTACTGTGACAAGGAAGTAGCTGAGAGAAGTTTTATGTAGCTGAGCATTTAACACTTGAGAATTTTTGCTTCTTTTAATGAAGAGGTACTCTGACAGTTGGGTCATTTATTTTGGTAAGACTGAAATAAATGTGAAGCAGCAGAAGCCACGACTTAAGGGTGAAATACGGTTCAGGCTCTGAAAACACCGGATCCTTAATGAGAAATCTGATTGTATATGTATGTCTCTTTCTTGTGCTTTTGCAGTGTTCGGTTAGCAGAGCAGAGAGCCTACAGAGGAGGAGGAGCATCACTCTGAAAACCTTTGCCAGCATTTGTCCATCCAGCAGCCAGCAGTCATGGCAGCTGGATGGAGTTTCAGCTGAAGAGCTTGTCCTTGAAGTTACTTCACCCTTAAGGGGACAAATGTTGAAAAGGACAGATTGTATCACTCCAATTTGAGGGGCTTTAAACATGTTTGTGATGTTTTTTTCCAATCATATATACTACCTATTTAAAGTAAATAGTTCAACAATTCTGTACTACCAGACTATAAAGGTGGAATATAAATGTTTATGATGTTTGATGTGTTTTTTTCCTTTCCTAGTCAGAATGTCCTGAATGACATTTTTTGTGTTGTTAAGTTGAAGAAATTATTGGCTTAAAGTAATAATAATCTATATTTCATGGTTAAGTTTCTTTACACTGTTTTCTATCAAAGTGTAGCACTTTTGTTTGGAGTCACAAAAAGCATCTTCTCCTAGAGCAATAGACCCACAAGCCAGACTCCAAAATCTTAATGAGTGTACCCAGATAGACAAGAAATTGCATCCAAATAAAAGAATAATAAAGGCATCTAAACCCTAACAAGTCTGCCTTTGTTCTTCCACTCCACCCACCACAAGCAGGCATTGTTGCAGCTTTGAGGGCAGCTCTGAGAGTTCCATGCCCATCGGCCTTCAATCACATGGGATGTCTGAGTTTGACAGTATAAAGTCTTTCTTCTAGAATAAAATATAACCCCTAAGCAATAGTGGATGAGCTGTTAGTAGCCATGCAGTCCACAGGGAGGTAGACCAAGCATGGTAGTACAGTATACACAAAGTGCTGGTTAGGGATAAGACAATGGACCAGTAAAAACATCACTCGATGCCGCAACACTTAAATTTCTCACCATTTGCTTCTGTTAGCAAATATGTTTGTTTCAATGGTGACATTTAAGTTGGCTTCACCAAAATTAAAAAATAAATAACGCTCTTTAAACAGTTAGTCTGTTTAAAGGTAATTTCATTATTATAAAAGTATTAAAACACCCTCTTTAAAGAAAAAAACCTTCACCCACAGAAACTGAATCTTCTACCGTTTTCCTGCACTGCTCAGCCATTCCAAACATATTGTGTCCATCTTTTCCTTTGATTTGTCAGAGAGCATCATTGAGGATGCAGCATGAGCTCAAATAGATTTTTCCTTGGTAAGATTTTCACTCACTGGCAATATGGAAGGTTTCACTCCTGCTTTACACCAAGAGGACATCATCAGTTCTTGTCTTGGTCAAATCAATGGACAACATTCTTTCCAGCATAGCGGTCAATATGCAACGCTTAAGGTGTCTGAGGAAACTAAAGAAGACCAATAACTGTTATTAATAACATGGATCTCCCAAAGGATTGTATTTAGAGGCTTTCAAATGTAACTATAACGTGCACATAACCTACAAAGGTCCTGTCGCCCTGTCTGAATATCTGTGTGCAGGAATGTCAACACCGCAAATGGACCAATTATATAGTAATTGTGTGTTTCCACAAAGAGGAACTCAAACATCTAGCCAGTGCATTCATGGCCACTTGAAGATGGTCACATGTATGAGTTCATTTGTCCATTGATTTGGTTAGAGAGGACCTTTTGTGCTTTTGATTCATTTTTCAAATGGTGATCCTCTAATCACATGAGCCACATGACCCACTCACATCTGACCTCAGGAATTCACATGACAAGGTGGGGCCAGGTTTCACAATGAGCTCACCCGAAACCCTGGCTGATTAGGTACCACACCCGCTTTCACACCTTGGCTCATGTGATTAGAGGATCACCAGGGGGTCCTTTGTCCCTCTTTGGGGGGATACTCCCACTGGGTTTAAATCTGGGACTCTCGGCCATTTGACCTTAGAACTGAAGAAGCTTCTCGGATGAGAGGTGAAACGTCTTCAAGCAACTCAAAGAAGTCCAGACGCTTTTCTTTGCAAATTCCTTTGACAATGCTATTTAAAATTGTTTTTTTGTGTGTGTATAGTTTCATGTAATGACAACACTGGTTCATCCCTCGAGTTGGATCCCTTTTTATGCTTGAATTATTCACAGGTCAGTGTTAAGTGGCTTAAAAATGTCTAAAATGGTCGGGTACAAGGACTGGACTGAAAATGAATAAACAAGCATCCAATGTTCAAAGAAAAACTTTGGACCCTTTGGAGCAAAATATAAAGAAATGAAGGTGACTCGAGACTTTTGAACACTTCTGCATGTATAACTATTACAGTGGTGGGTGCTCATATTGAACATGGTGTTTCAAATAGTGAGGGAGATCGGTCTTGGCCCCCCATTTTTTTTAGGATCTGTATGATGATCTCTAACCAGCAAAGAAGCCCTGCCTACTTGGATGGCTGAAAGCGAGGTGGAAATGAGCTAAAAGACAAAGGATAAAGTGAGAGGTTCCATCCATCCTCTTCCACTTATCCAACTGGGGGTCATGGGGGGACTGGAGACGATCCAAACTGCCTCGTGCAACTATAAATAATATATAATAACAATATTTAGTTAAAGTATGAAATTATTTTTGAATTGTCCAACATAAACTAATCTACTCACATTATCATCAGGAGAGTCAAAACCCAAACATAACATGGTGAACATGGTAGACATCCTCCCAGCGTCACGCTGGCACTTAGCATTTAGCACCATTGCACTAGGGTTGAGTTCAGCCATTACTGAGCTTGTTTACCATTTTCATGTTGTAAATGACACCTGTTATTTTGGAGCAGGCCATGTCAGGTGTGACATTCTTGACATTAAACATCATTTAAACTGAATTTTACAGCAAAAGTAAGTATTTTTGCTATAATGATAGCAATTAGGGGGAAAAATTGATTTGCAACTGATTAAAAAACCCTTTTTTGTGCTGAAAAACCCCAATTACAACTAACTTGGCATGATCTTTGGCGCTAACGTGAATAGTTGTAAAAAATAAATGAATAAAAATCACAGCAAATGGATGGTTGCATATAGTTTAAAGACACCACAGTTCATTTATTTTAAATCTCTTCTCTCTTTTTTTCCCCAGTTTCTTACAGGGACACTAGACACAAACAGGCTTTTGTGCATCAATTGCAGCTGCCCATTTGCATTGTATACAAAGGCATTCTGCGAAAGCCATTTGAAAGTGAAGGACGGCTAACAACAAGCATACATTGCCTCCTGTTTCCATCACAAACCACATGTGGGTTCAGAGCTGTTGAAGGTAAGGGACTACAGAAAACGGGGGTGAGGTGTGGGGTGTGTAACATTCAAAATTCAATCAAGTGAAGGCCATCTCCAGCAGGGTAACAGCGTGTGGAGGCAGGGTGGGGGGAGGGAAAACTCAGCTGAAGTTTCCACTGGGCCTGCTGTGTTCCTAATGCAGCCTTGGATGTAATTGGGTCCCAGAAGGCTGTTCATTATTGTGGGTGAGCGAGGCAACAAAACAGAAAGAGGTAGAAGGAGAAAGAAAATGTCTCATTCTTTGCTCAGTGCCTTTGTCCTGGCACCATTATGGGACAAGAGTTAATTAAAAGAGCAGTTGATGCCTCTGTTTTTCTCATCAATCTCACTTCTGCTCTTATTAAGTTTGTAATGACAGCAGAGCTTGTCCCTGTCAGCCACCAGACGCTCAGCTGAGGGGAAGAATGAGGGGAAGGCGAGGGCGGGGCAGTTAATGTGAGAGACAGCTCATCTCAACAAATCTCACAGTGGTCAACAGCTAACATAATCCCTCCATCACATCTCGGGGTGACGATGTATAGTCCGTGGAGGATGAGCGTACTTTCATGAAAAGGCAGCTTCTTTATTCGGGGTGTGGCAGGAGAGCCCGTTTAAGAGGCGTGGCTTTACGCCCTAATCCTGTGGCTCCTACATGCAGCGCCTTGGAGGCCATTTTAATTCCTCCATCATTACAGGCACCATCCCTGGAAAGCTTTAGTAAAGGTGACTGCTGACACTGTCATTCACAAGGACAATTTCAAAATGTCAGCCCATAGCTGAGATTTGTCTCATTAAAGTTGGTGGAGTCTATTATATCCATCCCCTCCTCCACCTGCCACACTCAATCAAGATGACTTGGAGAAATGAGGGGATTGAGGGGACTCATAATATGCTTATTTGCATTAGAGTTACAGTGAGACAGACGATCACTGACCAACAAGAAAGGCCTGTGGAAAAGGAAGTCAGCTGAGAGGAAAAACACTGCTGGTTAGTGCATTTGTAGAATTCACAAGCAGACCAAGCTTCGTTTCGTCTTTCCTTGCAAATTGATGCCAGCTGGCAGGAGAGGTTTCCCCTAAGAAACATCAAAAAAAAGGGAAAAAAAATCTAAGTGTGACTGTGACAAAGACGCTGGCTCTCCATCCAAGGCGTTGTTCAACAGTCTTGTAACCTGAAGATTTACATACAGCTTTAATAGCCCAGCTCTTCATCCAAAACATATCAGCACACATGTAGATGCGAGGCACAAGTCAGCGGTAGATGTCGCTTTTTGTTTCCCTTTGATCAGTTTCACTCACCTCAGTTCTTAAATGTGAAGCTGACGGGGGAAATTTCGCATCATCAGCAATGTGGCTGCGTTTGGGTAGTTGGACAACGTGCAGACAAACCTCTGAGCCTCCAGTTTGTTTTAATCAGCTGTTACCTAAGCTTTTTTGGGATGCTTCCTTATTAACACTTGGCAAACTTTTCCAGTCGTGGTCCTCTCAGAGACTCAACTCATCCCGGTCTCAAACCAGGCATCTTCTAATCAAACTCTAGCTCTAAAAAGGTTAGTTCATCATTGATATCAACCTGTGATAAATGAAAAGCCAGCTGTTCTAAAACATTCTCTTGTTCAGGTTCTGAGGTTGCGACCACTTGGCTGCTTGTCATTTGAAATTTGTTATCGGCTTCGTCATTCCTTTTTAACCCGGCTTTAGGCTCCTTTGTGACTTTTGGAGTATTTTTTGATAAAATATGATGGAAAATATTAATAAAGACTCAACTGGTTGGTTAACAGAGATCATTGTTACCTTTTCAGTGCCCACCCTCTGGGTGTGGAACCTGATTTAACGGTGGACATGCTTCATGATCACAGTTAATGACTTCTAAATTAATCGTTTGCCACTTAGTTTTAATAGATACATAAGCAAAAACCGAGTTGCATCATTTTCACTTATGAAATCATTATTCACAGCACTGCAAAACTAACCAATGTTTTGCATGAATGTGCAGAAAAACGCATCAGAACTACACTGGATTTAAAAAAACAAACAAAAAAAAATTGCTAATGTTTATTCACCTTTTTCATTTGTAAAAGATGTGGAAAGAAAAAGAAACATAAGCTGATTTTCATGTAAAAAGACCAAAAAAAGACAGACCAGTCTATATGAAGCTGCATGACATTCTGATCAGCTGAGGGGAAAGAGGAAGGTGCACGCCAACAAAGGCATATGAGCATTTCTGAACATCTGTTTCAAGGAAAACCAAAAAGGTAATGTTTGCCATAACAATGACAGCATTTATATATTTAATCGTGGTGAAATAATGAAGCGATGATGAGCCACAGTACGTTGTTGGAACAAGGTCAACAGGAGTAAAAAAAGGTCAATTGCCTAAGCCTGCATGAGAGTATTGTGAGTATTAGGGCGTATGACATTACAACTGTAGAGTCAGTAGACACTCGTGCCACAAGTACATTTTCAATAGTGCTCCAGTCTGTAGAGGAGCACTTCAAGGTGGCACGTGTCGTTCAAGCCACAACACTGCAAGAACTAGTAAATACAAGGACATGAAGACACGTAACACTTACATCAGCTTACCATTTATCAGCTGCACTCTGACAATACCGTCAGGAATATAGAAAATTAAGTTTGAGTTTTTAGTGGAGGTACAATTATTGTCAACACCTCTCTAAAAGCCTTTCAATAATAAGCACATATAAATACTGTTTATGGGGGAACAGAAAGAAAGAAAGGAAAAAAAACAGCACAGTCCTTTTTCCTTAAAATGCATCATGGAAACAGCTAGTGAAGGTGATGAAGGTGGAGGGAGGCTTTCTGATCAACCCAGCTAGTCTCCGAGTCTTGTGCCTTATACAAGTTCTCACTCTAGTGGTCTGAACATGAACTGCAGCTGACGGCCACACTGGGAGGAAGAAATGGCTGAAAGCTGCACTGTTTTTGCTTTTGCTGGTGTGGTCCGAGCCTCGATGACAGTGACTGCTTAGAAGCTGAAATGGATCGGGAGCTTCTTACTTCCAGAAGCCGTTTTACAGTCCGAAGCGGGCAGGGGTGTGTCTGGGTGTCATGGGGACCTCTTCTTTCCTCCCTGGCGTGCAGATTTTCACCGCCCTGAATCAGGAGAGAGAAGCAGGTGCAGACAAGTTACTTCCTGTGGCAACATACACAACAAGAGCTTTATTCCTTATTGCAGTGTTTGGTCAACGCTGAATGTTTCCTACTCTGGGTTAAAAGAGCTGGGGGGGGTTTTAAGCTGCATGAAGAGGAGAATGAATGAAAAGACAGAGCGGTGTCTCTGTGAAGAGTGTTGGGACGTAGAGCCTGACGCCTCTGACAGTGCAATCTATCATCTTTAATTACAGCAGTGTGACACTGACACTTCTCTCATCTCTCCCTCCTGCTAACACACACACACACACACACACACACACACACACACACACACACACACACACACACACACACACACACACCTGCAGCAATTACAACCATCAGGCCATAACCTCCTTCTGTCAATCCGTCCCCGCTCTCTGGCTTACCGGTCACTTTGGGAGAAAATGTTGTGCTTCCCTTAACACACACGCTTCCAGTAGCTTCATTAAGCTCAATGAACATGAATGTCTGACTGGTGGTGCATGTTTTATAACAGAGATACACTTTTTTAGTGTAGTGTCAGCTGGCCCACTGACCATTCCTAAAGGACTAAATATATCTGAATACTTGATCTAACATGTTCCAGCTAATGTTTAATGTTATGTGAAGCTTTAAAATGTAATCATTTCTGACTGGTGTGCAACTGCACTATATGACAGATAACTACATCTACTTGGTGAACTCAATTAGATTTTTATCACATGTTCAGTTTGTCTGATAAATATTGTTTGTTTATTAAATGCTCCCCGCTCTAAAACAGCAGAAGTGGTAACTTGAACCTGCTGGAAAGTGCAATTTACACTTTACTATTACTAAATGCTTTTCAACCTAATGTGTCAACAGGAATCTGGGACTTTTCTTTTGAAATGCATTTAAGCGTAGAATTTCTGAGAAGACCAAGCACATTACAGAATCTCTATTTCTGAAAACATATGGTTTTGATTTTAAGACCATCGAACCACTTTCTTCTTCTGTCTTCATGTCAGGTACAGGATACACCCTGCACATGTTGCCAGTCTGTTGCAGGACTAGCACAGACAATCAACCAGTCATACTCACATTCCCACCTCGGGTTAATTTAAAATCACTGATTCACCTGACTCCGTGTATACTGTGGGAGGAAGCCACACAAGGAGAACATGCAAACTCTACACAGAGAGACACAATCCAACCCAGCACCTTCCTGCTGTGAGGTGATGGTGCTAACCATTGCGAGGCTACATTTGGAGAGTTAAAACTTGTTGCGTTGTCTCTTAAGCATTTCATATAGAACAAACACACAGGCTCCAATCCCACTGTAACAACTGGTATGATGGCAAAAAACTCAATGCTCCCCATTTATACACAACACAAGCAACAGGGCTGTTTACTAATTCACAGCAGTGATCTGCGCTGCTGAGCAGGGAGACGGGTGATAAGCAGCTGCCACACGAAAGCACGCCCGACAACATATTTCATCCCAGTCACACTGAACTCAGAGAGGAGACGCTCGTGAGGCCCGCCGGAGGACAAAGGCAGCCACGAGCCCAGGAGAGCCTTCAACTTCATTATCACACACCCAGCTTCCTCTTCTTAAATCTGATTCTTAATCCTATACCTCGAGTGTGATTATTTTCAACATATCTGTCACAGATGTGGCCACACTAAGCTCGAGACAGAAAAACCAGCTGATTAATTAACAATAAAGGGACTTTTTTAAATTTGTCTTTATAACCCTATTTCTCTATGTAAAGCTCGGAGATGGGTGTGAAATTAATTTTTTTGGTCTAATTTGAAAATGAACATTCCCCTCCTTTCTCTGTTCTGCTATGGCACAATTTAAATTGCTGCAGTAATGGGGGTCAGCCAGGAGTCAATATTATTTCTTTTTGTCTCGTCTGGAGGGACCAGAGGTGAGAAAAGCTCATCATGAAGAGTGAGAAAGGTGGAGTAGAGGGAGGGAGGGAGGGGTGAAGATAGGGGATTGGCAGCAGGGTAGGTAAATTAAACGTTTCTAATCTTGACTGTGTATGGAAAATGAGGGCCACAGGGAACTATTGTTGGACGAGGCCCGTGTAGAGAACCAAAAGGAGGGGAGATTTGTTGCCGCCTTACCTCACGCTGCCGGCGTTGTTCTTCTTCTCCTGCTCTTCTCGACGAGTTCGCAGCTGCTCCTCGGCCATGGCCATCTCCTCCTCCATGTTGGTGATCTCCTCCTTGGCCCTGCGACGGTTCTCCTACAAGTCGAACACAGACAGATGGTTTAAAAAGAATAATTCAGAAATGTTTACATGCACAAGTCAATGTTAACATTTTATTCTAAAATCAGTGCTATTAACAGTCTCCGCTCTTCTAAGAAGGGATTTTATGGTGCAGGCAAGTCAAGTTCGTTTCACTTATAGATCTGTCTTTCTGCCTGAACAAGAGACTCCACCTGTCCAACTACTGCCGCTTATCCAGAAGATGGATAAGCAGGTTTGTGTTGTGGGGCCAGCAGTCTAAAACAGAGAGAGCCGGACCTCATTCTCCCAGGCCAACTTCTCCAGCTAATCCGGAGGCACTCCAAGGCGTTCCTAAGCCAGCTGAGATGTTAACTTCTCCAGCATGTGCTGCTCTGCCTCGGGGGCCTTCTTCCACTAGGGCGTGCCAGAAACACCTCACCTGGAAGGCGTCCAGGAGCCACCCTCGTCAAATGCCCAACACACCTCAACTGGCTGGTTTCGATGTTGAGATGTAGCAACTCTGAGTCTTTATTCCTCAGCCACCTTCAGAGGAAGCTCATTTTTGCCGATTGTATCCATAATCTAAGTTTTTTGAGCTTGTGTTCATAAGGTGTCAATCTCACGCCTCCCTATCTCCTCACTTGTGAGGCCCGCCACAGAAACTCCTCCATTTGGGCCAACAGCTCATCCCTTAATCAGAGTGAGCAATCTACCCTGAGGAACATGGACTCAGACTTGTAGGTGCTGGATGCTGATTTAGCTCACTGGTTGAGCAGGTGGCCGAATGCCCTACAGCTGAAATGCAGCGGGCCTGGATTCCAGTCCGACCTGCAGCCCTTGGCTGCGTGTCTTCCCCTGCTTTCTCGTCTCCTCTTTGCTGCTAAAAATATAAAATAAAGCTAAAAAAAACCCCTAAAAATAAATCGTTGGAGGTGCCAATTCTTATCCCAGCCACTTCACACTGTAGTGCAAGCTGATTAGACCAAGACAACCACATCATCTGCGAAGAGCAGAGACATGATCCTAAGTCTGTCAAAGTTGACACCCTCTGCCACTTGGCTCCAACTAGGATTTCTATCCATAAAAAACAAGGGCAGGCCTGATGGAAAAGGATCCGATTTACTGCTGGCAATGCAAACCAAGCTCTCACTACGACTGTACAGGGAATAAATGGTTCATAGCAACGGGGCAGTCAGCCTGTACTTACAGGATGCTCAGAGGGACACGGTCCACAAAATACATGTAGACTGGTTGGGCAAACTCCCACGCGCCCTCACACAACTTTGAGGTTGATAAAGAGCCAGTCCAGTGTTCCACAACTAGGATGGAAACTACATTACTCCTGAGTCTAAAAATTTTTTAAGAAAAGTTGCCACCACACCGAAAAGCTGATCAGGACCACAGCTGAGGGGTCAAAACAAAAACAACACAAAAATGTACTTTTTATATTTACACAGAATTTCCCACCTCTCCTTCTGACCTTCCTGTCATAGCTGCCTGCTCTTTCAGCCCTTCCACAACCCCATCATCCACCCGTATGCTGCTCCACCCATGTCTTGACTTACCTGTCTGCTTTTTCCAGCATGTTTGATGCTATAAAACATGGGTCCCAGTTCTGCTAGCCACTCTCCATCCACTGCAGTCACACACTGCATGTACTCCTGCAACACAAAGCACAAGTTAACATCAGCAACATAAATATCATCAACTGTTTTTCGCCAAAAACCTGCAGCAGTCAGTCTTCTTACCTTTGTGGTCATTACAAGCTCGTGGTAGATGATGTAGTCGGGAGTGTAGCCCATACCAAACAGGGAGCTGGTGGGATGGAGGTGACATGGCATACCTGTCCTCACATTCACATATTCCCCAATGCCCTGGGAGCAAACACATGCATAAATAAATTAAATGTTCAGGATCCTGGTTCCTGCAGTGTGCCTGTGTCTATGTTTGCACTATAAGGTCAGAGCAAAGCAGGTCATCTGGGCTAATTTGCTTCTCCACCTGGCTTAGACAGCAGGAAAATAAATTTAAAGTATATCCAACATTACTATGATTGCTTGGGTTAGCTGCCTACACATAAGTCAAACTGAGAACCTTGATTATATAGTCATGATTTCAAATTTCCTTTCAGATTTTACCGCTGTATTAATGGGAGGCCAGGGGGGATATTTCACCACTCTGTAATTATGCTGCTATAAATCTGCCACAACCAGTCGCCACTAGGTGTAACATATTAACTGAAGGAAACCGTAAGTGAAGAAAGTACCTTGAGCTTGGCAGCCTGGTGGAAGTAAGCAGCACAGATGCATTTTCTGATGATGTCCCAGTCTGAACCACAGGAAACCAGGTTCATCCTCTGCTGCACCATGATGTCCTTCAACTGGGAGCGTACCTCACGCACCTGCACAAACACAGTATTTATTGGAGGTAGAACCCAACAGACAAAACAAGTCCAACCTGGCTGCTTACAATTGTTTTAAAAATACATATCATTGCAATAATGTAACACCCTGAAAATCTCACAGGATTTAAACTTTGCCCAAACAGCAAACTTGACACTATTAACCATTAAAACTGCACAACATTCATATAACAGAGTTGCAAAGTGAATGAGAGATTTCCATCCAATGCTAGACGATATTCAGAGAGAGAATAGGTGAAGCAGTGCAAGTCTGACCTTGCGCATGGCCTTGGTGTGGATGAAGTGCTCGTTGCACCAGATGCTAGAGTAATTGTTGTTCTTCCACTGCATGTACACATTAAGGTAGGTGAGGTGGTCACTCTCGGGGACGGAGAACTTCTCCCTCACCTGGTCACTCTCCTCCTCACGACCCTGTAAAATCGCACAGACAGAGTTTAATATTTAAAAGTGTTCATTAGTGTTTAAAAATGCAATAGCTAATCAGTATGAAGCAGAAACTTAATATTATACGGCAAATTTGTTAGCAAACATTTGCACATTTATGACATTATCATTTGGATGGAGTTATGTTCCCGGCCACGTAGCACAGTCCAACATTCATTTTCTTCACTTTTTCCTTTACTTTTGTTTTTTTTTAAGTCTCCACTAATTCCTGAGGGAATTATCAGACTTTTAAGCTGCTAGTCACCAACTGTGTCTGTCTTCTGTCTGGTACAGTGAATTAGCTTCTCCACTGAAAAGGCAACAACTAAAAATAATGCCATGAGGGTGCTAAGAGTGAGCCAGAACAGTGCGCGTCTGAGGCGGAAACGATACGAACGGAAAAAAAAGGAAAGCTTTTAAACACCGAAGAGCTCTCTGTCTTTACATGGACCAAAATATACTAAAGCAGTGCAGATGTCAGGCTTTTGATGCGATTCTCATGTCATCATTTGCTTCTTAGAGCAAACCTTTTCACATTCAAGAAGTCATGTGACTGGAGATCATATTTATTTATTTTCGAAAAAACAACAAATCACATTCTTAAAAATTAAAAAAAAGGAGTTGTACCTTAGGTCTGTAAAAGATAGCTGGCACAGACAACATGGAGACGATGATGAGAATGTCAGCACTGCAGCCCATGTCACAGGACACTATCAGCATCTTAGAGAGGGCGGGGTCAAGCGGAAACTCCACCATCAGACGTCCCGTTGGTGTCAAAGCTCCTGAAAGGACGACAGAGGACACCGTGACAAACTCAGCGTGTGTGAAATATAAACGTACATGACATGTAAAGAATGTAGGAGGGACAAGTATTAAGATGAGTGGATAAGCTGCTTTTCCATCAAAAGCCTGCTGGCGTAAGGGAGAAGGCAGCATTGTGTGACACTTATTTATCTTTCACTGTGAGAGAGTAGAATGAACTGCTGACAGCTGAGAATACTTGTAGGGGAAAAAATAGAGTGTGAGATCAAAAAACTTTGCAGTTTCTGATTTAAATGATTAGACGAAAGAGTCTAAGAAGCTTATGAGGAGGAAAAGCAGAGTAGCAGAGAAGCCAGTTTGGGGCAGGTAAGCCTTAATCAGAGATAATCTGCTGTTAACACACCATACAGGGAATCATCAAAAGTCCCCCCCTTATCCCCAAATCCCTAAATCCCCTGGAATCTGGCTAAGGATGAGACCAAAATGAGACCCGACCAGTCAAATCAAACACAGGATCAGTTACTAGGCAATTACTCCACTGGCTAAACCTCACAACTGTCTCCTGCAGGCCTGTTTGCAGCGTCTGCACTATCAATGCGGCATCCTTTACAGAAGCCGGTCTCGTGCCTATGTTTGGGGTGTCACAATCACTATGTATCAGCTCAAAGCAGCGCTCAGAGGGGAAATGCAATTCCTAAATACCCAATATCCTCTGTCATCACTTCAGGAAAATGATTTATATTGTTTGGCCCTACTGGAAAAAAAACAACTGGCCTGGGCTAAGTCCAGCCTGCTACAACAGGCAGTATGTTAAAGTAAAAAGAAGAAGATGGCCTCGTTTTGCATTACAAATTTGGTAAATAATTTTACATGTCCATTTAACACAGATGGAGGATATACAAATAAATTTAGACTCAGTTTTATTTTATTTTATCACTAATCTGAAAATATAATGCTTTTTCTTTTCTTTTTAACTCATGAGCTGTGGAATACCTGTATCAACAGCAGTGCTCTGTTGAGTCTGAGACCAATCTATATACATCTTATATAGATCCTTTTTTTATACATTAATCTGCCAGTAATCCTCTCACTTAATCAATTATTTGTTTTGTCTATAAAATGTTAGAATATCATGGTGAGATATTTCCACACATGGGGAAAGAGAAGCATCAAATACTCAGCTTCTGAATTCCTGGAATTTAAAGTTCTACTTAGTTATCAAAAAGTTATTAGATTGTACACTTTTTTTAAAAGTCGACATACTAGAAATCAATTTAAATGGGGGGAGGATTTCCGGTTGGACACTAGACACAAACCTGTGTTGTCCAAAGCTCCCAAGATCCAGAGCTGGTACATGGAGTTGAGCATGTTATCCTCAGGTGGTGGATCCATGAAGTGGAAAAGGAGCAAATCCTGAACACCCAGAGACTTTAACAGCAGGACTACGTTGGCCAAGTTGGTTCTCTGGATCTCCGGTATGGTGGTGGTCAGCATCTCGTTCTTAAAGGCGCTCTGAGTGTACAGCCTGTTCGGGCGGAGGAGACAGAGAGTAATGGTAAAGCTGGTTTGCTTGTTTTTGAACTGAGAAGATGAAATATGCTCATATTATGTGGACACACGTCATTAGGAAAGTACCAAGCATACAGTCAGGTCCACAAGCTTTTGGACTGTAAAACAAGCCACTGCTGTGGATTTTAAAATCACACAGTCAAATAACTGAAATGCAGACTTCCAGCTTTAATTTGGAAGATTTTCATTATTTATTTATTTTTTACATGAACTGCTATTATGATTCAGTCATTTTCACACAGTTTGAAAATGTTTCCTTTTCCCTTCTTTCCCCATGATTCGGGTACAAATTAATTTTGCTTTTATCTGTTCCAGTTTTTTCTGTGCGGGCTCTTTTAAATGTTTTCTGGGAAACTCTAATCTGGAGTTCCTGTTCTTGACTTTAAACAGTGGTCTGCACCTCATTAAGGAAACTTCTGATTGTAGAATTTGATACCTCCACCTACTTGATGGTGTTTTTGACTTTGTTAGATGTTGTGAAGTTGCTGACCTAGTCAGTATAATCATTATTTTTAACATCCTTCAGTCACTGAACCACAAGGGAACAGGCGTCAACTGGTCATGATACTCCTTTCAGTGAACTGTCGAACTTATTCTTTAACTTGGTCTCTAATTCCTAAACAGTTATCGCAATAATTTTATCAAACCCCTTGAATTAAAGCTAAAAGTCTACATTTTTATCTTATTGAAATTCCACTGTGGTGATGTACAGAGGCAAAGAAAGTGTCACTATCCAAATATTTACGAAACTTCCTGAGCACGGGTTAAAGTATCTTTTCCAGCAATTACAGCAGTCTGGTGTAGGTGCTTATAATTACAGAATGATGTGAACATTGAGGGATTTGAGCGTGTGTGGGTGCCTACTGCAGGCACCCACACACGCTCAAAGGATCTTTGAACAGGGAATTCTCCACACGAGCTGAGTAAATCAGCGTGAATCTCTCTGTGCGCTCTCACATCCGCAGCTGCTCAAACGCCTCGTCTGCGCCGTGTAAAGCTGTTCCAAAACCGATTCTTTGTATATTTTTGTGAGCTTGTGTGTTAAGAGCAGGTGGGTAGGATTTATCTCAGCATACGTGGGCTATCATCAGCCTCACAGCTCATTTCAAATACAAAATGCTTCACTATGTGTAGGTACGTCAGCAAGTCTCTATAATATGTTATAATAAGTTATAACATGTCCAAAGAGCGAGAGGTCAAGTAAAACCTCTAAAAGGATCTCCTTTCCTGCCGTACAAACAGTCAAACTGCATGAAATCCTCCAGAGATTAGGCTTCTGGCACTCTCCCTCCTTTGCTGCCTCTGTCTGTCTTGAAGGCATGGCCACAGCACACATGTACACAATTTGTGAACACATTAACAAACACTTCAACCAGAATGATGCAAGCTTTTTAGACAAGCAGGAGCAGAATAAAAGCCTGACGCTAACCCCGGGTGGTTTGTTTCTGAATATGTGCCATTCAGCCAAAAATACATTTACAATTGTAATGTGGAACTGGATTGCATGTAGCTACTGTGAGAAGGTTTTAAAACAGGCAGAATGAGAATATCTTCCCTCTTAAAGGATCAAGAGACTTTCAGTATTGAAAACAAGAAAAAGCCTGAGTTAAAAAAACAAAACTGCTAAAACTGTAAACTATGCACTAACTCCAGCTCAGAAATCCTGAAATGTGCCATGTGAATGTGTTTGCACAAACACTGAGTGTGCATAAAGCAGACGAGGGCCTGAATATTACCTGTAACACTGCCCTGGTCCTGTACGTCCTGCTCGACCAGCACGCTGGTTGGCATTTGCTTGGCTAATAGGATAAACCTGGAGCGCGTCCATTCCAATGCGAGGATTAAAAACCTTTTGAATAGGGAAAAAAAGGGAAGTAAATATCAATGGTGTCACTTTCCTTAAATACTGTAACAAGAGCATGATCTTTGATCAACTACAGTAACAAAAATATCTTCAGCGGGATTGAGCTACCTTAAGTTTGCAATAGCCTGAATCCACAACAAACATGATGCCATCCACAGTGAGGGAAGTCTCAGCGATGTTTGTAGCGACTATGCATTTTCTCACACCATCTGGAGCCTAGCAAGCAATGAAAGAAAGTTAATCAGCTGAAGGTTATTAGTTTGAGTAAAATTTTTATTTAAACAAATTCAAAAGTGATAAAAACCTTCTGGAAGATCTTGGCCTGGAGGTCAGATGGAAGCTGAGAGTAAATGGGAAGCACAGCTAGAGGAGGAGCATTTTCCAAGTCTTCCAAACGCTCCACAATCTGATCCGATGTCACCTGCAATAACAAGGAAATACTTAAAACTTTACCAGACTCTAAAACTAAGATATTTCCTCCATGTTTTTATTTTATTTTAGTTAGTTTAGTTTTCCAAGTTCACGAAGTTGATTAGTTTTCTCAAAGATTTTGCTTTTCTCTTTTTTACTAAAACTAGAATAACTTTGGTGAGAGCACACAAACCAAAAAATAAAATATATATATATACTGTATATATATGTATGTATGTATGTATGTATGTATGTATGTATGTATGTATATGTATCACAGTTAGGGATGGGTATTGATAAGATTTTAACGATTCCGATTCCATTTTCGATTCTGTTTAACGATTCGATTCTTTATCGATTCTCTTATCGATTCTTGTTTTTAAAAAGGAGAACACTAAGGTCGATTAGCTTAGAACTGTTTTATATCTTCTCTTTCAACAAGATAGAAATTTAGGAGTAACATGGCCTTACAAACCCAACAGTGAGATCTTAAGAGATCCACAGCCTACGGCTCTTCAATGGAGTGTCACAGGGTCCCCGGGGAAAATTGTAAACGTAAAATAATAAAATAAATATTCTTCTGTAGCAATAACAAAGTATAACATAAATTATTCTGTAGCAATTACACAAGAATATCCAGTAATGTCCCTGCCAACAATTAAACACATTCACTTACCATCTGCTGTGGCAAATGGCTGCAAGGTTTTGACCACAAACTAGTCACTGCTCGGTGACATGCGGGCCTGAAAAGAGACGCTACCGGTAGACTGCAGCGACAACTGCCAGCGAGCGCCAGCCAGACTCTGTCTGTCTGTCTCATCATGGTCACCTAAATGCACAATGGCAGGTTTTGTAATAAAGCAGATCGCGCTAACATAATATGCACTGTTAGTTGATTATTTACCTGCCGCATTAACGGGAGATGACGTGCAAACGTTACCGCTGCTGCTGCTGGGTTGAGATTCATGAGTCCGGAGCGGAATTAAAGACATTCATTTAAGTTCATCGCGTGTTTTGTGAGCGAATGCTTTTGCATATTCGTAGTGTTTCCTCCCTTAATGAAATATCTACTTTGCAAGTATTGCAAGTTGCCCTGAACGGATGACAATCCGTTCTCATAAAGTATAAACAAACTTTTAAGCGTTTGAGCCGCTTAGGCGCCGTGTTTCCTGCCAGGTACGCTCCGACGCTCCGCAACATGGTGACGTCATTCGGGGCGACTGGAATCGATAAGGGAATCGTTTGCAAAAATGGCAAACGATTCCAAGGAATTGAAACAGTGGGAACCGGTTCTCAACAAGAACCGGTTTTCGATACCCATCCCTAATCACAGTCATGTTGCTTACTTCAATGTCCTCTTGCCCAGGCATGAAAATGAGGATGTCTCCCACCAGCCCACTGAGGTGAATCTGCAATGCTTGCTTCACAGCTGCCTCCACGTAGTCCTCCTGAGGTGTCTACAAAGCACCAGACACAACAAATCATCCAGACTTTGCATAATATATGTACTAGTTGTATTTCATAAACTGAAAGCTTCATGTTGAGGTAAAAATATGGCAACCTAATTTATGTATATTACACATATGATACAAAGTTCACAGATACCCGAAATAAGGAATAAAAACATAAACATACCTTGCTAAACAAAATGTCAACTGGAAATGTTCTCCCTGGAATATGGAATATAGGTACGTTGCCAAAAAACGATGCAAACTTGTCAGAATCCATGGTTGCAGACGTAACTATGAGTTTCAAATCGGTGCGCCGAGATACAACCTGATAGGAAAAGCGAACAAAAGTGAAGAGCTTGCTTGACATCATCGAGTATTCTTCTCATAAAAGTACGTTGTACCGACCTCACGTAGCAGACCGAACAGCACGTCGGTATTCAGTGAGCGCTCGTGAGCTTCGTCCATTATAACAGCACTGTAGTGGTCTAGGTCCGACTCTCTCAGTGACTCCCTGAGCAGGATTCCATCTGTCATGTACTTTATCAGAGTTTTCTCTGATGTACAGTCCTCAAATCGGATTGCGTAACCAACCTAGAGGAAACATTGTCAAAATAATCAAGTAAAACTGGGGAAAAAAGTGAGAGAATGACCACAAATCCAATACTACTGTGTGACATGCACAGACATTCATTTTAATAAAAGGGAGAAAAAAGCAATTAAAGCAAAGATAGTACCTACTGATAGAAGTAAAACAGCATTTTTTTAAACCCTATAAAAAAAACGTTTTTCCCTTTACTTACTACTATTTTTCCACACACGAAGTTGATCAATTCATTCACTGCCACATTCCAGGTCGCTAACAAACCTGATATTTTCCTCTTGCCCACTAGATGGCAGTGTTACACAGCATATGCAAGATGGCTCCAGTGGGTTGGCTTTACCTCCTCTCCGAGGTTGGTGCCGATCTCCTCGCTGACTCTCTTGGCCACGCTCATGGCAGCCACTCTTCTGGGCTGAGTACAACCCACCATGCCGTATCTGGTGTAGCCATCCTCGTGCAGGTACTGGGTCAGCTGGGTGGTCTTCCCACTGCCGGTTTCCCCAACAACAATCACTATGCTGTTGTCCCTGCAGTTTGCAGTAAACACAATTAAAAATTGCAGGTTATACTCAAAGAACTCATCTCAGTTTTAATATGGGTTTCTTGTGACTAATTTCATAGTCCATTAAATAGTAAGCTAATCAAATGAACTGCTTAGTTGATGAGTATAAACAAATATTTGTCCCAACAGCCAATCAACCACATCCCTCTTTCTTTTAATGTCAAACACATTTTAAAGGTGGAGAACAATCAACATAGTCTTGGTATCATTACCTTATGATATTTAGAAGCTGCTGTCTGACTGCAAAGATCGGCAGGTACTGTCTCTGCTCCAGAATGCTCTTCTTCTTAGCAAATTCACTGCTGGCCTCGCTCTTCTCTTTCATGTGGTCTGCAAATTTTTGCTCTGCTCTGTAAAAAAGAAAAAAGAAAAAATGAATACGGTAGATCAGACAAACACTAGACTTCAGTGCTACAAGCCAGATTATTAGTAAAAGAGAAAATTTCTGTCAGCTCACCTGTAATCTACTTTGCCGTCCTCTCCTACAGCTTTTCCCCCTGGCATGTCTTCATCCTCCGTCTTCTTAATACCCATGATATCTCCCAGCTTGGTGCCCGCCAATTCCCAGTGTTTGTGCTGCGCCTGAAAACATAATTAAGGGCAAGTACACATATTCAGATCAGAAGAAGTGTGAACACAGCATCTGGAGTCAGATTCATCCAATAGTTTTGCCTCATTAATGATTTATTCCTTACACCGACACGGATTAAAATATTGTGATTACTCATTTAATGAAGGAATGTTAGACAACAGCAGCATTATAAGACATGCGTTCGTAAGCCTATCACAATTTATTTACATATTAATTTCATTTGTTAGAGAGTTGGATCATATGTGGCTTCCAACACAACTGTGCAATACCAAACTACACAATGTATATGACACCTTGCACAATAATAGGGCATTTAATAGATTACATTATTACAATCAGGAATCTGTAATATTATCATAGATCTGTTATTGTCATATTATTATTATATAATGTATCTACTGTGTAACACTTTCAGGCATTTTAGATGTCTAGATTCTTTATTTTGTAATTCCATGAGGCAGGTGTCCCATCAGTCCCACATTCATTCTGCAGCATGAGACAACAATCCCAAAACCAGAGCCAGTTATAAAGAAATGTCTTCAGTGTTCAGAAGGACAAAGAATCCTGCAGCAACATACTTTTGCACACTATGTTATATTGTGTATTGCAGTAAATGCCATTCCCATTCTCAGACTGAACCAGCATGAAGTGTGAGGCAGGGTCACTAAATTGTTTTCTGTGAACCTGTTTGAGTGGAATTGCATGCCCAGCATACCTTCTTTCGCTCTTTCTGCTCACGATGTTTACGGACCAGCTGGCTGCCCTTCCTAGAGATGATGGCCATATCAGAAGTAGGATCTTTCACAGGGATGACGGGTTCTGGCTGCGGGAGGAGAAACACACACATATTGACACTAAAATTGCTAAGAAATTCCTCAAGCGTAATCGTGAGACAAATATAACATGTCACAGATTGAAAATCTTAATGACGAGAGGCCTTACCTGTTTAGTGAAGACTATTCTTCCATCCAGGAAGGGAGGGACCAGGTTATGAACCAGCAGGTGAACCTTGGCGGCATTGTCCTCCTCAAAATCTTCATCCACTTCCAACCTTTGCACCACACCACTGGTCAGCATTCGATTGGTCTCCCACCGTTCGTTATCCTTTAAGAAGAATCACAGCCTCTTACAAAGATATACCCACACAAAGGACATGCACACACACAAAGATCACCTGCATGCGGTGGCACGTCATGTATACAGATACACAGACAATGTGCCACTGTGTGCAGGCGTACAGTTTGGATTTTGGTACATATGAAGCAGAATGGTTGTACCTCATTGATCTGTCGTTTCTGGGCAGATATTCTTTTTTGAGTCTGCTTCTGAAGTATCTGCTCTCTCTTCTTTACGTAGTCGTCAGAGGTGGAAGTGAAAGGGTTGTGGAACTCATCATAGCCTTCATCCATCATGTACCAGTCTCTGTCAGCTTGCTGTAATTTCAGTTAAATAGTCAGATAACAGAAAAAAAAGCGCTTATGTATAAGGCATGAAAGAGTGATAATTTTGTACTCACCTTCTGGTCTTCCTCCCACTGTTCTTTCTCGTCCTCATTATCAAACATAATTCCTGTACCACCTTCTTCTTTCCTCCCTAAAGAAAAGACAAAGAAATTAAATTTCTCCGGCATACTATAAATGTTGAATGAAGGTTCAATGTAGCTTCCTTTTTTTTTTTTTTAAACAGTACCTTTTCCTTGTGATAAACGAGGTGTGGACCCCAAATGCTTTCGGTCATTGGCCCATTCATTATACTTATAGGATGGGGTAGGCAGGGGCGTGTCGTCAGCATAACGACCTGATCTAACTGATCTAAAAGCAGATAAATGGGATGTTAGCATCGAGTGGCAGTTAAGCATTTCACACAAAGTGCAATCATATTTACAAAAGCCTCTGATGGATCTAAGAAACTGATGATAACAGTATGATCATAACACTTGGTGATACAAAAAGGTGATATGCAGCAAAGAGCTGCGAATTTTATTTTTATAAAATAAAAATATACCAAATAGCATTTAAAGCTTAAAATGATTCTAAATGCAATTCTATATTTTCTATTCTGTGTGGGGTTACATATAAAATATCAGTCTTGATCAGTACAAAGAAATAAATAAAAATTACAGGTCCTGAGTCACAGAAATGTAATCTACAATACATGACAGTTGCTCACCTGTCCCTTCTCTCACTCTCTCGGCCAGAGCGTTGGCTTCTTTCCGAGCGGTCGGACTCTCTGTGAGACGGGGCAGGGGAAGGAGATTCCCACTGGGAATGCCTTGAACTGCCAAAACCACTGTCATCCTCATCCCAGTTGGAGCGGGAGGGAGTGAAAGAATCTATGTAAAAACAAAAGAAGGTAAGTGATCAAGTTGAATACACAACGTTTTGTACATGGCAATAAAACAAATTCAAATAAAAACAAATTAACCTCTGGGGCGACTCTGTGGAGTTTGGGGTTCATCTCTCCTACTGCCCCGGCTGATGCGATCGGACCACCCGTCCCTCTGTGAGCGTTCACTCCTCTCACTGCGCTCCCAACGCTCTGACCGACTGCTGCTGCTGCCACGGCTACAGCCGCTCTCGCGGTCATCTAACAGACAAAAGCAAAGGAGAGTTAATCTCAACATCTTCAATTGAAATAACATTTGCTTTCATTATCACCTGATCTACAATTTATGTCAAAACAAACAACCAAGGAATATCCAGAGTTTTTAGTGGTTCTTTTTCACAAATACTAAAAAAAAGTATTTATGACTATTAGAAAAGTGATCTATGGAGTCACCTCTTTCACTGCGTCGATCTCTGCCCTTATCTCTACTCCTTTCTCGGTCTCTCTCTCTGTTTCTGTCCTCTTTAGAGGAGGCATAGACTCCATGCTCGCGCCTCTCCTTCTCCCTCTGCTGGTGCCTGCGTCTGAACTCTTCGCTGACCCCTCCAGGGTTTGAGGGCGTCTCTGAGCCAGTCACACGATACTTCCTGCTAGCGAGACAAAAAATAAAACATTCTTAAGTCCATTATAGGATTACTGATGATAATTCCTCAGTCAAGCACACCATGACTTTTTGCTCTCTGCACTATTTCCAAGTCACGGTCCCATATACGAATAAACTATAAAACAGCACATTGTAAGCCTCAATGAAAGCTTTTTAAACTCATAAAATGAAATGGAACATCTATCTATTCTTTGTAGTGTTCACACTTACCTCTCTTTTTTAGCAGTGCTACTCTTATCACTGTCTTCTTCATCAGATCCAGAGTCACTTTTACCTTCCTCCCAGTCTTTGTAGGAGGAAACCTTTGACTTCTTGCTACTCCTGTCATCACTGCTAGAATCTGCTTGTTCCTTAGTCTCACGCTCCTTCCTTTTCTGTGCTGCCAGAAGATCCAAGCCCAGTAAAGATGTGCGTGGAGTGGGTGCCCGAAATACATGGGGCTCTGCAGCAGCGCTCTTCTTCTTTACAATCAGACCTCCAACTTGAACGGTCGGATCGGATCCTTCCAGCCTATGCATTGACACGTCATCATCCATTATCTGTGGAGAAGTTATGATATGAGAAGGAGTGCTAGTAATTGTTGCTGGTGATATCAACATTGATAACATAATTACATTCTTTCTCAGGTTTTTTCATATTTATTACACTTTTATGTTTCAGATCATCAAACTAAATTTTTAAATAATGATTTCACTCATTAAGGAAAAAAGTTAACCTGGCCCTATGTGAAAAAGTAATTGCCTCTTAAAACTAACAACTGTTAGGAATTGCAATCAACTGCTTGTGATAACTGCTAATGAGTCTTTCACATCATCCCAGAGGAATCGCTGTGCCCACACTTCTGTCCAGAACTGTTTTAATTCAGCCACATTGGAGGGGTTTCCAAAATAAACAACCTTTTTGAGGTCATGGCAAAGCATCTCGACTGGATTTAACTCCAATCGTGTATTTACTCGGGTTATATTTACCGGGAAGGAGACAAATACTTTTTCACAGCACTGTATCGATAGGCTGTCATTACACAGAGTCATTCTCAGAGTCAAAGCTAGGCTCCAATCAATAATCTAAACCACAGAGACATAACATTTAACTTATTTACTTATTGAATTTACGTTCACTGACCGATTACTGATGTTTGAAAAAAAAAAAACATCCAGGATATGAAGTAGCAACAATAACTTTTTACGCCGATCCAAAATGAAATAAATAAATCTTTGGTGGGAAATAAGTCACATATGTATTAGTACCTCTCATATTAATAGTGTCAAAACCTAACTTGAGGCTTTACACGTTTCCGCCTGTAGTTGGTAACATGTTTACGTAAGCTCTACACATTATATTTAAGCAGCTAACATTGATCCATAAAAGAGCTCGTGCGTAATAGTATTAGTTTCATTTAAAAAACTAACTATCAAGTACCTCCGACTGAGCGGCTAGCCTCGGCTAGCCTTCGAGCTGCTAGTGTCCAGACGACAAGGCGCAAAAATGTCGCGTGTTTCTGTCAGCGTAAAATACAAACACTCTCACATGAACGTAAACATCTGGGGCCAACTTATGGACCACAAAATGAATCACAAAACTAGCAGTAATGGCGTCAGAGAAAACGATTAACGATCGGTTTTCGTAAACTCAACGCGTATGTTTACAGATGAGGGAGCAGCCATTGCAATCCCACAATCCTTCTTCTTCTTCTTCCTCTTTGTACGGCGATACTAAACCGTACAAATGAAAAAGCGCCGCTTCTGGTTTGAAGTGATTACTACATCTCTTATATTTTTTTTCTATATTTTATGTTCAGAATCAGAATCAGAAAAGGGTTTTTTGCCAGATGCAGAGCATATTTACAACATTAGGAAATTGCTGCGGTACTTAGTGCGAAACATACTATAAGACAAACACTTAAATAAAAAACAAAAAATAAATAAAAATAAGAAAAGTGCTAAGTCCCCATTAAGTAAAGGTTGTGTAACATCCCTTTAGCTTCTTTGGCCTGTATTTGTTTTGTTTTTCTCTTTATAACCCCCCTTTAAGCTTGTATCCGTATTAATCTAGAAGTTCCTTTTCATTCATTTTCTACATGAACTGTATCTAAACATATCATCCCACAGTTCTAAAATGTAATTGCGAAATTTTTTTTATAATTTTAATCAAACATGTGGTGATAAAGGAAAAACGGGGATGGGATTTCTGTAATTATGTAGAGTTACAGGCGAGGAAAGAGTGTAAATGTCAAGAAAAATGAAGTAGAAAAATAACTTTGGAAACGAAAATAAAAAAGAGTACCTTGATACAATAAAATAAACAGCAGAGTTTTGGTAAAAGCACAAACAATTCCAAAAAGTAAACTATGGTGTTGACGAGCATTGTCCAATGACTATACAAATGATTATGATAAAGTTTGAACCTACAGCAAACGTGTTTTTGATGCAAAGGCATAAGTGGAAATACTGAAACTTTGGGATTAGTTTGACTAAAAATTTTCTTCAGCTTAGTAAAAACACCCATGTCTAAGATTTGACCTAAGACGAGTGTCCCAAAAAAGGGTTAGCAAGCACACTGTGGGTGATCTATCAGTAGAAAACATGTGGTTCACAGGGTTTATCAACAGGCAGATAACATTGTGTCACTGTGGGTTGTATCCGGGGTTTTTTAAAAACAGAAAAGAAAAAGGAAAAATACCAAATATAAAAATTCCTATTCCGAGAGTACCAATGAGTATAAACCTGCTAGGGAACTTTGGAAATGAAATAAAATCTTTTTGAAAAAAAAAATGTCTGTAGTCTTTACCGGGACAAAGAAAGTGTTATCTAAGCGCAGATAAAATGGGTAAAACACATGTTATGTCACCGGAGTCCCTTACATGCACAATGACAGCGCACACTTGACAACCTTGGCTTGCACCATGGTCTCGTGATCATCAGCTGGGCGATTTGATTGGTCACTGCTGAGAAAGTGACAGTTTCTTTGGTTACTGTCCCGACGATCAAACAACACTCGGTGGCATTGGTTCGTTTCACATGTCTGCTCATACCGGTTTAGGGTGTCTAATGCTTTCGTAACATATAATTGCTCAGAACTGGAATTGTGTTTCTTTTAACCTTTTTTTCCTGCGGTGTTATCAGAGGCTTTCCGAGAACTGCTGACCGTAATCAAACAGCACACGTAGTTATAGCCATCTTTACGTCCATAGCTAGATAAGAGAAGCTAAGGTTAGCTAGCCGCTAACGTTACAATGGGAGAGGAAAATAAAGAAAATCTCACTAACGCGAATAGTGGAGCTGGTAACTCCAGTGTTGAGCAAAATTGCGAAACAGTAGACGATGGCGTAAAATGTTACACGTTAGAAGACGTAAGAGTACATAATATGAGCAAGGACACATGGCTTATCATCCACGATAAAGTATATGACATTTCAAGTTTCCTTGAAGAGGTAAGAAAGACTTTTTGTTAACTGGTAGCTCATGCTTTGTCATTAAAGTAGTTGTTATTAATTGTTCTTCGTAAATCTCTTGGTTTTGCCATTTGTCTGGGCTTCCGGGAAGTACAGGATGAGCGTGAGCATTATCGTTACGTGTTGACGTGTAAGCTTTGCAAATTGTCTTCGGCTAATTTGCTGCTAATGACCCAATCCTAAACTCAGAACCGCCAGTATAAACAATCTAAAATTACGACTGGCCTACTTTAAAGAACCTTGTTATTGTTTTATCATTTCTTCTGCAAGGGTGTCCATATGTTTTAGGATAGATTAGCTAAGTTTGGTTAACAAGTAGTAGCTAGCCCAGTCCTATGATAGTTCTTCGGACCCTTTGGGCTGAATGTTTATAGCTTTATAAACACAGCTGATAAAAGTGTGATATATACATCAGTGGGCTGGTGGTGATAAGATCCTTTATCTGGCTAAAATGTGTAAAAAGGTCTGCAAGTTAAAATTTGCATGTTGTGTAAAAAAACAAAACAAAAAAACCCCCGACAAACTTTTTGCTATGTATACTAAACGGCCCCTCCTAGAGTGGTATGTGACGTCTTGTACAGTACTGTGCAAACGTCTATAGTCACCCTTCAAACTCTGTATTTTGCTAGTAAAATGGGGAGTAGGTGCAGGTTTGTAAATGAAGGAAAATAGAGTTTAAATAGTTGTAACAATCTTGAAAACCAACATTTGGTATGACCAAATGTTGTTCTAATATGTTCTTGTAATTTCTGTAAGTAATGTTGAGTTGAGGTCTGGGAATGCCAGCCAATGGCTGACAGTGTCCCGGGGTGCATCTTTTCCACCCATGTATGCATTCCAACACTGGCAGACTATAATATTAGTGCATTTCACTGTTTTGTCTTTGATTTCAGCTGTAATACTGTCATTATTCATAACTTGAACAAGTATACGAAAACAATCGTGCATGTCAGGTGCTTCAGAGTAACCGGGTCAACCACTTTTGATTTTAGCATCCAGGAGGTGAGGAGGTTTTACTGGAGCAGGCGGGTGCAGATGCCACAGAGAGCTTCGAGGATGTGGGTCATTCCTCGGATGCCAGGGAGATGCTCCAGCAGTATTACATTGGGGAGCTTCACGAGGTAAGGAGGAAAGACTGCCTGTCTGCCTGTAGTGTTTCTTTCACACGTCTAAACCAATCTTTCAATTACTGAAGTTAAATGTCTTTATTATTATGTCTTCATTATTATTGCTGCTTAAACCCTTCCAAATCAAACAGAGTAAGTAAATAATGTCACAAGATTGAGTCATTTGCACCTAAGTTGTTTGGAGTCACCTCCAGATGGTATCGTGCATAAGATGACGTAAAGTGGGTGGAAACCGATTTGCTACCAAGTCTATCACATGAGCAGTAGTTCTCTATTTAAGTTCCTATATCACATTCAGTCTGATCTTCACATTTTCTGTTTCCTGGTTTTCATCTGTGAGGCAGTAATTTGGTTTTGAATGAATATGAAAAACATCAATTTGAGCATAAAGAAATACTGAAATAAGAGAGATCACAACATTAAAAAAAGCATCAGAAAAATACAATGCAAATACAATCCAATTAAACATGAGTAACAATATTTTATGTTATGCCTGTTGGAAATTTAGTGTAGCTTATCAGCCACTCTATTATACACCCAGCAGTTTCAGCATATTTATAATATACTTTAAAACATGGTTAAATTTACTAATTTACCATAATTATACCATTAGATAATAGATTTTCTGTTCATACTATTGTTTATCCATTGTGCTTCCACTGAGCGCTAATGAATCTCCAGCAGTTTCAGTTAGACAAATCCAGTGTGTACTTTCACATATAAAGTCTCTTTAGACTTCAAATGTGAAAGCTATTTGTAAAATCAATCTTTACGGGTCTTTTACAAAACAGTTTGTGTGAGCTGCTAATTTTAATGCCACAAGAAAATGGCTGTAGAAACAAAGACTAGTCTGCCTTGCAAAAAAAAAAAAAAATTGGAAGATGTCCAGTTCATGTGATTAATTATTTAATTTGGACTGTTGCAAATTGATCCAGCTTATCTCCAGATGAACATTCCAGTGCAACAGGAAGTTGCAGAGTTTAAAGAAAGTTTCCTGCTGTCTTCCTGTTCAGATGACTTTTGCTTAGGTTCCCACATAATTTAAATCGCTGAGCTGGTTTCGTCCTCTTTTAATAGAAACTGGCAGCACACCACACAAACCATATTCAAATCATCACTTTTAATTGGTGGATTCCACCTCCAACAAATCAATGAATGTTTGAGGGATAATTAGTCTTCTGGTTCTTTCAACAGTCCCCCTGATGGTTACATAAATTTCAGTATTTATTTTTATAAAGTTCTACTCAGCATCACAAAACGATCATATGATTTCTTTTGTTTTCCTTCATAGGATGACAGAAAAAAGGACACTGCAAAGGTAAGTGTTATTGGCCGTTCCATGCACCATGAAACGATACGGTATTTCGGACTTTTCCACATTATCTCAGTTTGTGTTTCTCTTTTTTTTTATTTGTGCTGTAGAAAGCAGAAGTCACAAAGTCCGGGGAGAGCAGGTTAGTCATTCTGATGAATGTGTCTCAGGCTCTCTGTGTACTGTTTCAGAGGGGCGAGTGCAATGACACCCTGTATCTGTATAAATGAAAATGTTTTCAAATTAACGTTTTTGTAATATTTTTTTTCAGCAGCTCCTGGGCCATTTGGTTGTTACCTGCTGTTGCTGCTGTTGTTATTGGTATCGTGTATCGCTACTTCATTTTTGAGCAGAGGTCCTCTTGAGTGGCGACGTCCTGTTTTCATCCTCGTCTTTTCATCTCGGAGGCCTTGAAATGTTTGACCAAAACCTCCTCACCCTGGACACGCACGGTAGTGTCAGCGTCCTCAGCAGCAAGAAGAGTGGAGGGAGTAGTTTGATAAAGTGTTTTTGTCCTTGTCCGTCTACTCAGTGCACCAAATAGATAGTTGGGCAGAGACTTTACGAAACTGTCAGCCTTCGCTTTCTTCGTATGTCGTGGTCACTGTGCCAGTTGTCATAAATGTCACGTGTTGTCTTTACCTTAAACTTTCATATGCACGTTCCGCAGTTTGAATCTTCATTACGCCATTATTCGACGAGCTATAGGTAGGCTGAAGGAGCTGTTATGCAGGGCGATGGTGAAGTGAGGTTCACAGTTAACAGCCTCCAGCCTGTTTTTTTTCTTCTTCTTTTTTTATTGGATAATAACTTGCATAACCTCCAGTGCATTTTCTTGGGTTTAATAAAGTCAGAATAGCCAGTTAGCTCTCAATAAAAGGGTTTATTTTATTCACTCCTTTATGCACAATTCAGCTGTTAGGCAATGCTTGATTGCCTTTATCACTCGGTTGCAAACTCATAATCTTTCCGCTTTTATGAATGCATTTTCAAGTCTCTGTGTTGGATTGTTTTTGAAAATCGGAGTTAATTATATTGCATCATTGATTTGTTTTTGGAGTTGTCCCTTTCTGCCAATGTTCTCTTTTCAGGCATGTATAAATGTTCAAATAACCTAATCATTTAAATGTGGAGAGAAATACAACGCAGCTTATTACCCAGGTATAATAGCTGACAGCGAATGACAGAATACCCTTGAAAGAAAGTACATTTCTATTTCAAGTTGTTAATGTTCCCTCTGCTATGCCGTTTGTTATTTAACCAGTGCTTTTTCACAGCTTTTGTTCATTGTAATGCATCTGAACTTTAAGTTTTGGGTGAATGGCACAAGCAGCTGATTCAGGAGAGTTTAAAATCTGGTGTGTGTTGCTTGTGTAGCTGCTTTGGCTATAATCAGTGGGTTTGGCATTTGACCTATTGATGGGTATCTTTCAGTCTACATTTAGTTGTCTTGACATGTTTAATGATTATCCATGGCCTATATTTATTATTGATTTGATTTATTAAACCTTTGTCTAGGTTGCTAATTTGGTCTTGTTAAATATGTTTTGGTAAGCTTTCAACTTTCTTATTTAAATTTTCTAAAAATATAAATTTTATTTCATGGTAATTAAAAAAAAACAAAACACGTTTTTTCCAAGTAGAGACAAATTGATGTCAGCTGTCATTTCAAAGTTTCTGAATAGAACTTGCTGCTATTTTTACATGTGAGTACAAAACTGCAGATGTCAAAAGTTTGTTGATTATAAAAGATAAGATGAATACATGTCATTGTTATACATTTTACCTGCCATTTCCTTTCTTTGAAACTCTATCAATAAAATGGGTCTTGACGTGCAATTCGCCAGTCACTGATTCCTGAAAATAATTAAATGTAAATCAGGGTCTATAAGTTTTCTGTTTCCTTTTTTTTTTTTTAATTTGTGTGATTTGTGACTTTCCCTCCTGCCTGCCGTCTCTATATTCAACATCTTTTGTCCAGTGTATCCGCCCTCTCTTCTTTGCACGCGCCCAAACCATCTCAACTATAACTTTGTCTCCCTACCCCTCTGATGTACTCATCTTGTCCATCCTGGTCACTCCCAGTGAACATCTTGACATCTTCAGCTCAGCCTCCTGTCGTTTTGTCAGTTCCACCATCTCCAAACTATGCATCGTTGCAGGTCACGCCTCTTTAGGTAGTCAAACTCGTCCACCTTCACTACCACTACTTCTTGCTTCACTGCATGTATTCTGTCTCGTTTCAACTGACTTTCATTCCTCATCTCTCGAGTGCATACTGCCACCTTTCCAGGCTCTCTTCCACCTGCTCCCTACTCTCTGTAAAGATTACAATGTTGTTTATGAACATGAAAGGCCACAGAGACTCCTGCCTGACCTCAACTGTCAGTCTGCAAACAAGAAGGGGCTGAGAACAGATCCCTGATGCACTTGCACTCTCATCTTACTCCTACTACAAAAATCACCACGGTTAAAGCACATATATATAAAGCTGAGTTAACTAAACCTAAAATAAAAACTAAAACTTGATGGAAAACAACATTTAAACACACAGTTTAAGTTTTTGCTACTTTGGTAAATAAGAAATCTTATTTAGCTGCCCTTATGAAACCTTGGATGTCTACAAGACTTAGTCAATTGCTTTCAAAAAGTTCTGTTTTTATTGTAATACTTGTACTGATTTTCCTAAATTCTGCTAGAAACATTTTCCCTCCATATAATCTTTATTAATGAAGAATGAAACAAAACAACTAAACATTTTCAAAAACTAGAGCAAACACACTCTGGAAACTGGTTGAAACTAAGCTGAATTAAAAGCAAAAAGTCTAAACGAAATTTTAAAAAAGGCCAAATAGAAACTACAAAACTATAACAACTCTGGTGACCGAAGAGAAACATGTACATAGAAAAATGAAAGAAAGCACCCCAAAACAAGCTAGTAAAACATGTAATCATCACAGTAAAGGCTCTAAAACGTCACAACTTTTAGGTCCTCTATTTAATATACTTCAAAATACTAGAAAATTAATTCCTTTGCTGATTGCTATTTGCTATTTCCTCCACATATGTTTCAGTGTCACATTGGGGCCAATAGTAAATCCTGCTTGATAATAAATTAGCTTTTACTCTTGATACGTTGGAGTGTGGTGAAAGAAAAGCAATTTCAGTCAATGGGCACTGTGTGGATGAGGCATGCTTTCTGATGAAGGGTTTGAAGCAATTTGATTCTTGGAAAGTTTCACTCTTCACATGGCCAAAATGGGTTCTTTCAAGCCAAAAGCTGGACCTCAGTTATTGTTGAGTGCTAGGAGGATGCTCGGAACATGGAAACAGCCCAAAAACAAGAAGTCAGGCAACATGCAGTACAGAGGCATACTTCTGTTTCAACTGGCACCTTCAATGGTAGCCTCTGAGAAGGCTTTATCATTAAATAAAGCAGCTTTACTGAATGCAGCTTCGTATGCTATGTGTTTACCACAGTTATATTAGCAAATCGATCCTCATACCTCTGACTAGTGCTGTTTAAATGTGATAATTGATAAATATTTACAATTATAACTGCTATTTAACGACAGCAGCAGAGGATACCCTTTCATAGGTTCAAATTAGGACCAAACATCACAACTACCGTGGAAAGATGCCATTAAAACCCTTATAATCTAACACTGTAGCACAGTGTGATGATAAGCAACAGATTTATAACATGAAGTCATTTAATTTTTTTATATGGAGGTGAGAGAAAATGTTATAGTATCTCTTAGAAATGTAATCATGGCCCCATTGTGATTTAATTTAAAACTCCAGGCGGGTACTTTTATTTGATTTTCTTATGCCTAGGCAGTTTATAGTGTAATACCAGCACGATTTCAGCCTATGCCTGCAACCCTCGGCTACTTTTCGCCGGAAACATGAGAGGTGTAAAGTGGAAAAGAGCAAGAAGAGTGATTGAAATTAAAGTTTTTTTTTTCTGTCTACAATCTCCACAAGAGCCCTCACAGTTTAGAGTACACACCACATAAAGCACAAATCCGCGCCTGTTGATTTATCCTTTTAATCAGGTTTTAACTCAGGTGGGACTTTAAAGAACCAGATTCCTTAATTAAATAAATTTATGGCTTGTTTCAAGAAACCAAAATGCTGTTGTAGTTTATTTAAAAAGGACTCCAATACTACGTGAATAGTGCATGTAACACTGGTATTGGGCTTCATGAAACTTAAAATTAGCAGGACAGAAACATTAAATCCTGAAACAGAAAAGAAATGCAATGGTATAAAATTACAGCAATTTCTTTTGTGCAACATTATAGACATATTGATCTATATATATGAATATAGATACATTTTTTACCATGCTATACTTAGTAGAAACACAAGATGGCAGTACCATGTCAAGATGATTTTATGCCAAGTTTTGGATTAAGCATTTGCCAGAAACAGTGAAACTATACACCATTCAGCTCCAACTTTACAAGCAGTTACATTAAAAGTGAAGATCAGTGATTATTCTGTGACTGTGCAATGTTCTGCCAGGAAATATGTGGACATTACTTTGACATGTATCACACACCTAAAAATTATGTGTGTGGTCCTGGTCCAGACCAGCAAACCCATCATCCCAACCACACTCTCCTACAGCAGCGGCCTCCATCCAGATGTGGTGCCCCATGCACCTGTCCCAAGGGGGATCCAAGGTGTTAACCTGGCTTCTAAACTTCACCATCTTCCATTTGAGCATACACGGGAAGCACTGGAACAAGCCCAGTGTATGTTGGCATCCACCAGCAACCCATAATACCTGATAGATCAGCTGTCAATGTCTCAGTACCAGATGAGGGTATCCTCAGAGGTCACAAGTCTATTTCTCCGCTACTCAGAGCCATTTTGACAGCACACTAGAGACCTACATAATATTAAACATGCGGTTTAATATTGTGGGTTCAGCATTACAAAGTATATATTAAAATCATTAATCTCTCTTGTTCTCTCATTTTCATAAACACAGTTCTGTAGCATACATCTCCAAATGTTTATGGGCAAAGAAACACAATAACACGGTGTGATAGAGGGTGTTTGAACATGTAATACCCTTAAAGACTTTACAATGTTAATGGTTTAAAGTAAAATGTAAAAATATTCTGCTTACAAAACTGCAATGAGGCTAATGTAGATGAACAACAGAATGAAATAATTTTATAATAGGGAGCTTTTGACAGTATTGTCTCAAGCACTGTACTTACAAAGCCATAGAAGCAATGCATTGGACTTTATTGGGATCTGTGTTCTGTCTAGCTAGATATTAGATATTTTATCACCTTTTCAGCAAAGACCAGTGAAGCCACTTCTTGTTGTGGCAGGAATTATGAGCAGAGAGAATGATAAGCTCTTATAAGATGACATATGGTGTCTGTATGAATATACTGCGTGTGAATCCCTAAGACAATCACCATTCCCCAAACCAAATCACCTGTCATTTCTGGCAGCAGTAAGGCTTAAGAAGAGCCGAGGCTTCTAATGCACAACACTTCAGTGTCTTAAGAGACCTGCTTGGCAAACACCTCAGACGCTATGAAAATCACTTCTGGGTAATGTGGGAATACACCTGATCTCTGACAGGGTTTGAGTTAGCTGAAAGGGTCACATATTCATAGAAAATTTTTTAGTGTGACTTAACAAAGAAGGACATTAAAATCTTTTTTTTGTGCACAGAGAGATGAGTGACAAAAACATGCAGAGAACCAATGTCAAATTTTATGTCAGAAAGAATTGTTAATTTTTAAAATTGTCTAGGTTCATCAAAAACACTCAACTCTAGCTGAAGAACAACTTAATTCTTTTCTTCAGCAAGACACCTGCTGATGAAATCACTAAATTCACCCAAGCCTGAGTTTATGTATTATACAGCAATATGAGATGGTAGTGAGATTCCATCATGTATGTTTTAGATTCAGCGATGCTGTAAAAAAGACACCGAGCAGGATTCGGTGAAGTTGAAGACGTTAAGATTTTCCTTAGGAGCGACCAAAATCGACAAGATTAGAAATGTGTATATCAGAAGGACAGCTCAGGTTGAGCCATGTGGAGACAAAGTCTGAGATGCTGAGATGGTTTCACATGATATGAGATTCATCAGGTCATGTTGTTTTTTTTCCTTACATCATTCTTTGCAAAACTACTTATGGGACCACTTGCAGCTGCCTCACAAACAGTTTGCTCCCTTCATTATGCATGTATCGAGCTGTTGTTTCGTTATTGTGCCCTTTGTCATGAGCAATACTGGGCATGATATCAGTCGAACTTGTATCCATCTATTATGCATAAGCCAAAGGATCATTTTCTGCTTATTTTTGATCGTGTTTTTTTTAAAGCTCCGTATCTATGGTTCAACCTGTTATCTAACATGACACTGGTAGGTAGCAATTAGCATAATCCATCTCATATTATTCAAAAATCTGCCCAGAAGTATAAAACAGAGTGAAAATATTACCAAAAAATAGAATGACGTGTCATTTTTTTTTGTGCATAGACTAACTTGCTGAGTTCTACTCTGGGTGAAAAGAACGTTTATCTAATGACCACAAACAAGAATTTTCATTTTGAGCTTGTTAATCATCCAGGTTTGCCATCCTGCTTTAATATTACTGCTTCAAAACAAGGAATTTGCACTGAAATAAAAAGGACTAGGCTATATATAATCGTCATTAATTTGTTTTAACCCTCCAAAAAACCCCCAAAAGATCTGCATATTTTATATCAAACAAACCAAACTTGTATCTTCATTAGTTAGTCCTCTTACTGAGGAGAGCTAGCTATCCATTCGCTTCCGCTTATCCTTTTTAGGGTTGAGAGGGGCGCTGGAGCCTATCCCAGCTGTCATAGGGCGAGAGAGTGAGAGAGCTAGTGAGTGTAAAATGCTACTTTACTTCACTAAGTTGAAACAAAAACATTACCAGGTAAAACATTGACAGTACAGTTTAGCATTTATTATATACACCGCAGCATAGAGATGTTAACTGGAAGCTAACAATGCTGACTATATGTAGAGCATCAGACCAAGCATAGCTAGAAAAAAAATATGCTAAAGGATCAGCAAACATTTTTCACTTCAACTTTATTTCAGTTCTGCAATGATACATCTGTAAATATCAAACTCAAACTGAAGACTCGAAAAGAAACATCTCAAAGGCATCATGCTTTATTTCATAGATTATCCATATATCAATACATTAATTCTTTTATAATCAGGAATTTATAAATCACAAACGATATACACACAAAAGGTTAATATTACGTTTTTCAGATTTTTTTTTTTTTTAACTTACAATTTTGTGACACTTTTGATCCTTAAACACCGTCTGCCCTTGCACAAACTTCAATAATGTAACTCAAGCAGAAAACCTAAAGGCTAAAATTCACTGCATAAAACGTTACAGAATTTCTGAATTCAAATCTTGATTCATTGTAAATGTACAGAAATCGATAGCATGACAAAAACTTTAGTGCAGATAGTGTGAGGAAGATCTTAGACTTAATATCTCAAAGTAAACAACCATAGCCTCAGAACTTATCCAAGTTATCTCTTCCCAGCACAAATGTGGTGACCTTTCTACAGTATAGATGCTTAATTACTTTCCTCCTTGCACCCACTGAAATGCTGTGACTTAAAGGTTAGTTTCTCCAAGCTGTTATATGCCAAGGTATTTGACGCACAGTTTAAATTGAAGAAGAGGTAGATGGTTTCAGTCCTTCAATGTGCTTATTATCAGATACTGATGTTCAGAAATGTTTCATATGGAAAGAATTTAAAACTAACTAATTCGCTAATCGTGACCTGTGCAACAGGCTTAAACAGGTTGACACTGAAAGACTGATTATATCACTGTATGTAATGTCAAATTTTTTGGAGCACAGAGAATTTTGATGGATGGTTATAAAACAACTAAAAGATGTTTTTTAAGACACTGTCTCTAATTGTAAATTAAATCTCTGCAGCAGTGTGAATAAGTAAAAGACAAAAATCCAAAGCCGTTCTAAATTCATCCTGTGCTCCAATCAACTGAACACTGATTCTGAAGTTTGATAAAAAATAAAAATATATTACAATCAAGATATCGCAAATTTGGATTTAATCTGCAGAGAGGAAATTTTAAATGCTTGCTATCATAACCAAATCATTCGTACTGCGACCCTTTTAAAGCTTAGCTCTCACCCTCATTACCTTATATGGAACTATGTCAAAACATGGCTTCAGTTGTCTAGCTCAGCCAGACAATGCAACACAGTACAGAGGTCGCTGGCCATGTTTGTTACCATGTCGGTGGTGCTCTTTAGGTCTTAAGCCACAGACAGCAGGGTGCAGGTAGATGATACACTGGAGGAACGCCCATGGACACTGTTGTTGTTATCCAAAATTCCTGATGCAAACTGCATCTTTGATGTAGTGCAACACACAAAGGTGCTGGCCAATTCAGGGCAGAGGGCCAGAGCTAGTTTTTGAAGGACTAGATAGAATTTCTTGCGAAAGCTTCGGTTTATCCAGAAATAGAAGATGCAGTTGAGGAAACCATTGGAAGTTGGTAGCCAGACCACTACAAACTCAATCCACTCTGGTACACTGCTACCTGTGACTGCTGTAAGGCAGAAAACAATGAGTGTTAAGGCAAGTATCAACAAAGTGAAAACAACGTACCTAGCAAAAGACAGCGGCTACTTTGACCTGCTCCCTTTTTACAGAGCAAGTAGCTCTGCATGTTTTATTTGTCTGATTTTCACGCCAGAGGCCCTTCATGGGGTGACACAAATTCCTAAAAGTATTAGTATAATTAGTGTTAGTATAACTGCAAAAGGAGCCTCCTGAGACGGGGATATTTCACTTGGCATTATGAGAGAAGATAAAAAAAATCTGCTTTGGAGGTGCTTGCCTTACCCCTGAAAGCAATGATATAACCCATCAAACTAACATTTGTAGTCTTGACCTGAAAATACAAAGTTCACTGATCAGGTGGAAACTGCAGTGAAACTAGCATTTAGACAGCAGCACACTTTAAAGATTAAGCTAAACCGTCGGCTTCGTTTCACAGGATATTCATCCAATATCAGATCATTTACAGCACTCTTTGGAAAAGGTCTTCACTTCTAAAAATATTCAGCTGTGACTTTTCAGTCTTGACTGCTCCACGCCAGCACATGGCTGGGGTAAATGAGAAAAGTCAAAAAAGGTCTGAGTCATATAACTGGCCCCAAATCAGCTTTTCATGCCCAGAATTACATAAATGACTCAGAGCTATTTCTTTCAGCACTGTCCTGGATTAATAATAATAATAATAATAACACTACTAATAACAACAATAATAATAACAACAAAAAAGATTTTTTTAAAAGGGAAATGGACCCATCAATAGCCATCTAATACAATTTTTAATAAACACAATCAAATACTTTTGAATTCTCTTACTGCCTTTGAAACCACAAATAAGAAATACACCAAGACAAACAAGTAGCTGTGAAGTTTACCTCTTCCAGTTAAGCTTATATAATCAAAAACTATCTAAACCTAAAAAAGCAAAGCATACTTGCTACAAAATAAGACAGTTATACGAGTAGTTCTCAGATATTTTGTGACAGTAAATGCCACAGTTATAGACATAAACAGACTATATTACATGTGATATATTCATATATGAAATATATTCCTATTGTATTGAAGTACAGTTAAGTAACTACACTGATGGAAGAAAATCATCCACCATCCTCACACACTCACTTTACATATCGAGTGATGTTTTGCTTACCATTGTAGATCATTGCTGCCATGCAGGGAGTCCAGCAGATGTAGTAGGCTCCCATCACAGGCACAAGCACTCTGGAAGGCACATTGAGCCTACTGCGCCGCGCACTGTCATATTTGCGCAGTTTTAACCTCTGTCTCTTGGCTGCACACCAGACTTTTAGGTTTGCAAATGTCATGATGATGGAGCAAGGGAAAAATATTACACATGTCAAGCTTAGGGAGTATCCAACATTTGTAGAGTAAGATGGGTTGCAGACCAGTGATGCGGTGGAAAAATGAACTTGGATGATGCCATCTGGTAATGATATCGGCGACAGTAAAATGGGAGGGAAGCACCAGGCGAAGGCAATCAGAAACAGCGTCCTTTTCCTTGTCAGTAGAGATGAGTACTGCAGCGGGTAAAACACCGCAATGTACCTCTCCAGGCTTATTGTGGCCAGTGTGTACATGCAGGTGGAGTAGACGGTGGAATTGCAAAAGGCCACAACGTGACAAAGAGCATCTGGACCTTCAGTGTAGTCCTTTAGCAGACTCACCCAGAGATTCAAGGGCATGACCAGCAGTCCGAACGCAGAGTCTGCTGCAGTGAGCGAGAGGAGAAAGTACCGAGAGTTTCTCGACCAGCCGGACACTGAGGAAGTAATAGCCAGGAGAACTGCAATGTTTCCCAACGTGACCACGACGCCCAAAACGATTATTATGCTTATTTTGACGGAGTGGTGGGAGAGCTCCTGCTGTCTCTGAGAGTCAAACTCTGACATGTTGAAGTCGTCCGAAGTCGAGAGGTTAAGGGCTGTGTACATTGCTCTACACGGTGATACAAGTGGAAACAAATCATAAGTAAACCACAGACACACAAAAGAAAAGAAAAAAAGTTGACAAAAGTTTCTAAAGAAATGAAAAATATGAGCAAAAATATGTGGCCGTTCGCTGCCAGGCTAACTCTACAATCAGCAGCACACCTGAGGCAATTAGCGCTGGGTAGTAACATTTACTGCAGCCACGCCCCCAAAGTGCTTTATTCAGTACAGAAGCAGGCTAATCACGGTTTATTTTATGAACTAAGTGGATGTTTTTATTATTATTCTCGTCTATTTTTTATATTAATCATAGGTGGTTTAGCTGAAATTATTGTGTCATCATCACATCCTCGTTATACCCAGTAACTTAAAGTGATCTAAAAATGTAATTCTTACTAGTGTTAGTATAAATCTAAATATTCAGGAACATAAAGTCAAAGATTCCTTTATCAGTCCAAAACCATCTAACCTTTCCATTTCTATTTCTATTATATTCTATTTAAGTGAGCTAATTTTCCTAATATTTATTAATATATGTGCACATATTGAGTGTTATGTGCAGAGATATTTCTCCTACACATTAGGGCAAACTACCAGGAAACCACTTAACATTAGCACAGCAGGTTAAAAAACACATTTCCTGTTCTATGTCCTAATCCTATAATATAATATAATATAATATAATATAATATAATATAATATAATATAATATAATATAATATAAAGCAACTATTGTCCTGAATTGGCACTATATGTGAATCAAACTGAAAAGAACTGAATTAACATGACAGAAACACTGTACTACAAAATAGCCTGTAAAACAGGTATGCATGTTTCCACCACCATTACTATTTAAACTGTCCCCATTTGTTGTACACTAAGGTGGAAGAAAGTAAAAATATAACTTCTGACTCCATTCACAGCCTATTCCATCAACTTGTTCCGTCTAGCTTCCAGGCCACCCCATCTTGGCAGGTTTCATCACCTGAAATAACATTGAGTCAGACAACAATTCATCACTACCAGAAAGGTCCCACAGAAGACATACACACTGTCAGCCTGACGTCTCGCTACCAATCATGGTCCAATTTCCACCATCACGCACCATTAGTGTCAAGCATTCCTTCACCTCCAATCTGTGCCATCGTCTCTTCTTCAAATAAATAAATAAATAGACATACAACAACTACAGGACACAAGGGTAAGAAAAGGGCTGGAAAGAGTGTCACTGACCTTTCCCACTTAGGTAACCAGGAAACCATCTGTTTCAGCAACATTCTTGTGACTCTCTGCTATGTTAAACTGCTCATATCAACGCACTCTTTCAACAGGAACACTAATCCCACACTGTGAACAGTGGAACTAAGATGCGATATTTGTAATGTAGACTTCTAAAAATACACTCCACAATGAATTTTCTTACACTGGCTTTACAATCATCAATCCTCTTCCTCTCCTAAGAATCCATTACATGTTATTAATTTTGAAGAGAAGCTGCTGCACATGGGATAAATCTGTTCTGCAAAAGCTACACAGCACATCTACAAGACGAACTGCCTATGACACGCAGCTTGTTCCCCTACAGATCCTCCACAGTAGAAGTGACAGCTATATTTGATATATGTATTTCTCATTGTCCTAATGACAATATTTCTCTCTATTTAATGCAAAGCCTGGAGGAGGAGATGGACTGAGAGTCTGTGATTAATATTCTACCTCCTTTTTCCTCCTTTTTCACTCCTTCATATTCATTGCACACTCGACTGCATGCTTTTTACCTGATGCTTTCTTATTTTCAAAGGATGTAGAATTCCAATATCAATGGGTGCAAGCTCTCAGATCTTTAAAAGGAGCAATATCGCCCTAACCCTAACCCATCCATCCATTTTCTTCCGCTGCAGCACAGTGGCGCTGTGGTTAGCACTGTTGTCTAATAGCAAGAGGTCTTGCATCTGATTCCACCATCTGGCCCAGGCCTTGGCGTGTGGAGTTTGCATGTTCTCCCCATGTTTCCCTGGACTCTCGCTCCAGGTACTCCAGCTTCCTTCAACAGTCCAAAGAGATGCAGTTAGTTTGATTAGGTTAACTGGTGATTCCAAATTGATGTGAATGTGACTGTAGTCTGTCTCTCTGTATTAAAATTTTATCTCAGTGGAATCAAAAGAATATAATGTTCAAAATAAAGTACAACAAAAAAGCAACATTGCTTTAAAGTGGCATTTGATGTAGATATAAAAATAAAGCTTAATCATTTATTTGTTAATTTTAGTATAATATCAATTGTTAGCGATGAAGCATCTGTTTACAAAGCAGTTTCCACCAGCTGCTGGTTCCCAGCAATGCGAATTGGTATCATTTGCATGCGTGCATGTTATTCTGTCTGCCTGGAAACATGATAGCTTTAAAAGTTTTGAATGAATTCTAGAAAAAGTTGGGTCATGTTAACAATTCATTAAAATTCGGCTTACATCCACCGAGGTGTTCAAGGTCAACTTTATGATTTATTGGTCTAAAACTGACAAAATGCCTTATAACTTTTCATTCTTAGAAGTGTGGTATGGATTGTCAACATAAAGATTGAAAACATCATGCCACATTTGACCTCTGACCTCTCCTTTGAGGGCAACAGATTGATCTGAAGGTCAAAGTGATAATAATGCTATAGCCATTTAAAAATATGTTTCTTACTGCTACCATTTGTACTGACAGAATATATACATATGGGGATTCTAAACATCATGTTCCTTTGGACCTCTGACTGCTTCTTTGAAGGAAACTAAGGTCAAACTTTCATAAATTATCTTTTATCTTTAAAATTAAAATTCTACTGCCTTTGTTTCTATTGGCAACATTTACCAAATGATACTCTTGTATGGGGATTCTAAATATCACATTTTAGGTTATATCCAAATGTCACATTTGAAGTCTGATCTCACTTTTACATTTCACATCTGTCTTTCTTTCAAGCTGACCCCAAAATATATCATATCTTTAAAAATGTGTTGTCAAGAGAACGAGGATGAGCTGCCTAGTTAGAAATATGCTGCATTATATAATAAACTTAAGTTATTCATGTCCACTCATTTACAAATCAATACCTAATATCCATTACCAACTCCTACATAGCAAAAGTCTGCACTTTGCAGTGCAGTAAAAACAAATACAAACCTCTTAAAGTACATTTAAAAAGAACAGAGAAAATAAAATGATATATACAAAACACAGTATAAATTCCCTTAAAAATAAATACTGCAGAGACAGTGAGCTATCTTGAGGTAGGTTTGTGCTTTCAGAGTGCTTCTTGTTAATGCATGTAGTAATATGGGCCCTTGAAATGTTCAGCCATTGAGAGGCAGTGCAAAGTAGCCTATAATAGATTTACTTGAGTGAATTCACTACAGTACTCAATTAAATGCACTTTATTTACCATGTCTGCCAATATCAGATCCATTTATTTATCACATGAAATCTTTCGCTGAGCTAGCAGTAAAATATTCAATGCACATTTCTGAGAAAAGACAGAAATGCACATATCCTCACAGTTCATTCATAAATCTTTCTGTGTCTTTTGAGCATCTCTGCATGGCTCAAATCCTAAAGTGTTTTCATGTGACAGAGAGGGAGGGTTTGCGTGCGTGTTTCGATGTCGGGTCTACATGTGTGGGCGTGCACACGCAAGCACTTCTTGCCCAAAGCTGTATCTGTAAATGTAGTTGATCTCAGGCGAACATGAGTGAGATACAGAGAGGATGAGTTTCTACATGTGTGCAATTGAATATCCTGTGAGTGGGCGGACTCCTCCATCGGCCACCTACTGTACAGTACTTCCTGATGTAGGGGAAAGTAGCCATTGATTTGATCTGTCTGTGCATGTGTGTGTGCGTGTGCGTGTGCGTGTGCGTGTGTGTGTGTGTGTGTGAGTGAGAGAGGGTGTTTGTGTGGGCAGTAAAGCTATCTAATTCTACCAGCAAGGATGATGTTTAGGGGAGATAGTATAGCACGAGGTTTGATGGGCGATTGTGTGAAAACTTCATGTCTGTCTTGACCGTGTCTAACTGATAACAAGGTTTCGCCAGCACTGACACAACCAACCTGGCAGGTTGGATGTTATTAAAGTGGTGTCAGACATACAGTATATTCTTGTTGGACCTACACATCAATGTATCCCCCCTTTAGACTCAAATAAGAAGGAGAGTGCAGAGAAAGAATTGCAGAAACCAAATTGAGAGAGTGCTGTAAGTGGTCTGCTAGTGTCTTACATGTCAAAGACAGAAAAAGTGTAGATGAATCATACTGCAAATTAAATACAAATATCATAGAAATGGTATTTATATGGCTCTGCTTCTTCATAATATTCCCATTCATGAACAAAATGCTTTAATATAACAAGTGATTTAAACACACTACGAAATGAGGACTGTATTTATGAGGTTTTCTTTGTGTTTCATGGGCACTGAAAAACACATCGGAGAGAGTCTATTAATAAAGTCTGACTTATTAGTACAAATATAACGATTTGAGAAACATAGTTTAATGTGCATGAAGTGAAAGACAGAAATCGTGTGCTATAGATTCCTAAAGAAATAATAAAAATAAACAAAAACCCAAAACAATGCTTTGCAATTTAAGCAGCACATTTTGACCTGGTTACACAATGTTTGTATGTCATAGTGCCTCTGCTTCACTCCCATGTACAAAAATACCTACAGTGAGGCTAGAATTTCAGCCTCGCATAAGAGCCTTTCTCCTCCCATTTTAAAAGCCTGAGTATTGAATATCATTGAAGCTCTTTTTGCTTTCAGTTGTTTTTCCCAGAATCACAGCTGAATTCAACTATGTTGCATTTGTAGCCAATCTTACACAACAGGGGTCTCAGTCTCTTTTTGAAAAAGGTCTTTCAGACATTGAAAAAAAAATGAATATCTAAGGAGGGTATATTATGCTTTGGTGTTGACCTTTAATTTTTCACCAGTGGTTGCAACTTACACAGAACCACACAAGCAGAAAACCACACAGTCCCTTGGTAGCCTTGCTGATTTTCTGTAAGGGAGCTTTGTTTTGAATCCAGCTGCTTTCCACTGACCTGACCAGATTCTAAGGTATTTAAGGCTGCTTTTGTTATATACAGCAGCCTTTTAGGAATTGTACATCATATTGTAACCATACTGAAGTCTCTATTTACTATTAAGTTCTGTATAGAATGATAAGTTAGCTTCAGAACTGGGTGGGAACAACAGATTAAATAATACTGAGCTATTTACATTTTTTTTCAGTCATAGAGAAATCTTTGGTAAAAAGATCAAAGCTAAAAAATGGAAATCAAATCAATATTTTAACCTTTGAATCATATTTATTGTGGACCAAAATGTGAACCTTTCTCTGTAGCTTATCTGGGCTGCCATTTCCATTCCTTGGGTCAAAGATAAGGCACCAAATTAGATATTAGTGTTGAATAAATACTGACATTTCCTGACTTATATCTCAGTGAATTAAAGAAGTAGTTTCATTTATTTGGTATTTTTTTCTCTGTTGTGATATGACATTTAAAAATGACATTAGAAATATCTGGAAGAGATTTCAAGCATATTGTTAGATAGTGCAGCAAAACATCAGCACACTGGGTCAACGTGGCATGTTCTGTTTTTCTTGTTACAAATTCTGGTTAGAAAGCAGATACATATTTCTCAGAAGTTTCTTGTTATAAGTTATAAAACCTTAGCAAACAAGAAATAATCAGTAGCGTAGATCTATCAAGAATAAATACAATAGTCTGCAAAAGCTTGACCCACCCTTCATTTCTTTATATTGAGCTAGGCAGTCATCCATGGAATCACAGTATATGAAGCCAAAACTGAGTTTGTACAATTCTAATGAATTTGAAAGTCACTATTTGTTTACTTTTCAACACAGCCTGAACTTCCCTAGGCAAGCTTTCTTGCAATATCTGTAAGTATTCTTCAGTAATAGATTTCCAGGTTTCATGAAGGACATTCAAAGCTCTTCTCTAGATGTTGGCTTTTGTATTTGTTGTCTTTCATTCTGTTCTCTGTCAAGATGATCCCACACAGGTTCAATAATGTTGAGGTCTGGGCTCTGGTGATGGCCAGTCCATCACTGATAGTGTTGCACTGTGTGTTTTTCTATCCAGGTATGCTTTTTCTGCATTGACAGTGTGTTTGGGAAAAAATGAATGAATCAGTTTCCAGTCAGTTGGGTTGGAGATCTGCATTGTGGATCAAAATCTTATGGTACTTCACTGAGCCTCCACAAAGTTTTACAGATTACTGTAGATACTCCACATTATACTTCTTTCCTGACCCCCTCCTTACATACAGATGATTATTTGAACCGAAAATTTCAAATTTGGATTAATTTGGATTAACCTGTTGCCACTGATTTTCAAACACAGGTCTTGTGTAATTTAGCATACCACACCCCTTTCTCCCATTTCCCTTCTTTAAAAAGGCTTCTTGACAGCCACCCTGAGGCCATTTCTGATGAGGCATCAATGTCATTTGATTGTTGGGGTTTCTCTTTATTATTGTAGTCTTTATCTTTCAATACAAAGGGCCTTGTGGCATCTGTTGTGATTTGGTGCTATATAAATAAATTAAATTAATTAATTAAAATTGAGCAGTAGATGGATTAGCTGAAGGACCAGATCCATCCATCAGGACCCGTGTCAGGTCTTTGCTGGATATTTTCTCCTTCTTAAGAACATGAATTTCAGATTCTGTTCATCTGCTATAGATATCCCTCTAAAATTATACCTGCCAGTTCTTCTTTTGTCCTCCTCTTGTCCAGTTTCCTCAGATTTTTTTAAGCACGCACTGTACACCATCCCAGGATATGCGCCAATAGCGCACCACTTTGTTGGTGCAAAAATATTATTTTATGCCTATGAAACTGTGATACCTTTGACATTTTTAGTAGGTTCAACTAAATAAACACTTAAAAACATCTGCTAGCAACAAAGTGCTTAAAGATACAGTTTAAAATTGGGATTTATATGTTATATGTAGACAGAATACTGGTTCATCCCTTGAATTAGGTGCCTTTTTATGAAGTGATTCATACATCAGTGTTAGGTGGAAAATAGAAACACATTTCTCTTAAAATGAATTTCAGTCCAGTTCTCAGGCATGAGAACTGGACTGAAAATGAGTGGAAAAGCAGCCAATTTCCAAAGGGAAACTTTTAAATTCTTCAGAAATGGAAAACTATTCCTCGAGGCCAGTTTAAAAATAACAAATTAGCCTTTTTGGAAGCAAAATATAAAAAAATGAGGTGTGGCTCAAGAGTTTTGCACAGTATAATGTTATGTTTTTACTCCACAGTTTTTGTGAAATCTGCCAGTGAACAGTATTGCTTGGAAACTGAAATTAAAACATTTATGTGCTCAATTCCAAGAATATCATAAATTGAAATAATTGATGTCTTTGTGTTAGATGAGGTCACCTGTGCTCGCTCTAAAGCTTAGTTCATTCTACTCTAGACTAAGTTCTGACAGAATTACAGCTATATAACTGCAGTAACTACCCTTGTGTGGTTGAGTACTTGTGAAAGCTGAAATCGCTTTACCAAGTAAGGTCTCAGAATTATTGTGCTTTCATCTTTACAGCACATCCTTGGCCACAAAGGCTCTAAACCATCATAAGATTATTCACCACGGTAAAGCTTGGCAGGATGACAAAATTATCTGTAAGGCCAATAAGCCAATCAAATGGAGTGTGTACCAGTCTTGTTAAAAGCAAATGGGAAAATCCAGGATAAACTAAACTACTTTTATTGTTTTTCCATTCCCAATATTTGTTGCTCTAGACATCAGCCGGCCTCCGGTATTTTATTCAGATGTGGCCGAGTGGTCAGGCAGATAAGAGAGATACAAGTGCAACAATTAAAAAACTAAGGCATCCCCCAAACAGTAAGTAATATAATATAAGACCTGAACATTATTTACATGTTGTGTGAAAAGTCCACAATTCAGGTCACATGCTTTGATTAAAACTGGCCACTTGGCAGCACTGGCCAGTTTTAATCAAAGTCTCCTTGGCTTGTGGGTCTGCAAGCATAGCTGACTTTCTCTTATCAGTTGGTTCCTGTTGATTGTGCAGAGAAATGTTTATTATGTGACGTCATCCATTTGTGCGTCAAACCTTTGATGCTGAGTAACATGGGTTGAATAACAATGAGCCAACTGGGGAAAACTGTGCCTGAAAAGCCTGGCAATTACAGTTATGGCAGCATTTTTCTCCTCCTCCTGCAGTTGTACTTACCTCAGAAAATGCAGCTTATTAGCAGCCAGATATGCCGACATTCAGCATTCATAACACAAGTGGGTTTTAAAAAAAAAGTTCTCTGGGCATCCGGCAACCAGCGCCAAACACTCTTCATTTTAAAATGCTGGTTTTTGATGAAGTTGATGAATTCAGGTCTTTGGAAAAACAAAATAGTAGAGCAGATACTGATGTATGGTGGAGTCTTGTACGGCTCACGTCACATTCAAGGTCTTAATGGAAACATCAGTGGTTCTGATTTCTTATAAAGTCTATGTTTTCCACAAGAATGCCAGCAAAACACAAAATAGTACATGGATAAATTAAAGAAAAGCAACTTCGGCTGAAGGAATAATTGGGGGGGGGGAAAGAAAAAGAGGAAGATTGGCTCTTTGAGAAAGCATTTTGGCTGAGAATTGCTTCGAGCTTTATCCTAAATTGGAGGCCTATTTGTTATTTTGTACAATTTTGGTTACATATCGAAGCATTTTTACAAATTAAAACCTCAACCTCATGGTGCTGCTAGTGAAAAAAAATTGGGGTAGATTGTGTCCTTAGGATATATCTTACAAGGTTTCTATCCAGAAGAGCCTCTTCAATCAAAGTGGTGCTGGTGGATCATTCAGCTGCTTGGCACTGCCATTTCTGGAGTGATGCGGGAGGATTGGCTACACTGACAGTGTAATACATTTAGTAGACCATAAAATCCAATTATAGCCAGTCCATTACTACAATTATGCATTAAAATTCATGTAATAAAATCAACACTGTAAGTATAATGAGAAAAGCTCATTATGTATTTTTATGTATACAGATACAGCATGCTTATAAGTGCATATACTAATTATTATACTAATACTAGTCATGTTTTTGGCATTGTTTGCCCTGCCATTATGCAGAAAGCAGACCCTCACACATAGAGCTGCAGACACAGAATCATCCTATAGCTTATATTTATCTTGTATTTTGAACCACATAAAGAGACCAGAGCTGAATATGAAGTTGTCAGAGTTGAAGATGGTCAGATTAGATTAGAAATGAATATATCAGAGACACAGCTCAGGTTCAGCAGTTTTGAGACAGTTAGACATGTGCAGAGGTGGATATATTGGAAAAAGTATGCTGAATATGGAGCTGCCAGCCAGGAGGAAAAGTGGAAAATCTCAAATAAGATTCATGGATGTAGTGAAAGAGGACCTGCAGAGGGATGGTGTGATGAAGGAGGATCGGGTGATGGGGTACGATGGAGGCAGATGATCCACTGTGGCGAACCCTAAAGGGGGCAGCTGGAAGAAGAAGAAAACAGAATTATTGTACAGACTTTAAATTTGTAGTCTGACTTCTATCAAGCTTAACAATAGGTTAGGCAACATCAGTTGATAGGTGCCACAGATGAAATCTTATTGAGGAAAACAAGAATACATTAAAAAGCCTATGAATGAGCAGAACAATGCTCATCTGCCACAATCGTCTTCGGCACGAGACAGCCACCGTCGGGCTCACATGCACAAATGTTTTTGCTTTATTATGATCCCGGCTGTTGTCAAGACTAATAAATGGTGCCGTCTGACAATGCAGCTTTATTGAATAAAAAATAAGATCTTAAAAAAAGAAAGTTGTAACTGAGACAACAGGCAGCTCATTGGCTCATCATAACAGCCAATTTTTGCACATTGAAAATCTTCAACGATCTGATGTTTAGCTCTTTAACTGGCCGTTTTACATGTGACAACTATCATTGTTGAATAATGAAGCACTGGACTTGGAGAGCTTACATCTCTCCCCATGCTTGCTTCCCTCCCCCTCAGTCTACAATCCCTCCTGTTCTGGATTCACTGCTGTTTATCTAAGTAGAGGCAGTTACTTGCCATAGAATCCCCCAGGATTTCATCCTCATATGAAGCTTGTTTACCATTCACATATTGGTGCCCTGTGCTCTCGGTTTCTCTCTCTGTGTAACTAAATGGAAGAACAGGAAAAGATGGGCATCTATTATCCAAACATCACAAACACAGCATATTTTATCGCTGAAAACGGAATAAAAGGAACACTAGAACAGCACGAATATCGCACTACAGCTTGCCGATGTGAAACTACAATCTACCTTGTTGTTTGATGAATGACATTCGGTTTCATTTATTCATTTCTTTTACTGCCATGCTTCCGCTCTCTACTGTTTTTTTCATAACCGCTATATTACCACTATCTTTGACTGTCAGGCTGCATAAAAACCACAGGTACAAGGAGTCTGTGTCTTACCTTATGAGACGCTGAATCACAGACCACATTTTATCTGAAAGCACCATAGGTAACACAAGGATTTCTGTGTACACTGATGTTCTTAATTCATAGGAATTTTTGTAATCTCAGAGGTTTGCATCAGTCGACATGCAAAATATATACCGTCTTCCTAGTCCCCCTCCCCCCCAAAATATTTGAAAAATATGACTAAGCAGAGGTGTAGTGGATGAGAAGACCTTTCAGAATGAATACGTCTTTATTGTATGAGAGGGTCAACCATTTAGCATAATCGCTAACAAAAATGTGTGGATGCGGACTTAAAATATTTATGCTTTTTCATTTTCAAAGACTCACAGACTGGTATAATCTTCACTTCAATGCAGATGTTAATATTCACAAATATGCCACTGTTTGTGTTTTGTAAAAACATAGCTCTACCGGATGGGGAGTTGTACAGTCATATCGCCTTTGAATACACCTACTTAGTCATTTTCATTTAAAATCCACATATAAGACATGTACAACAGAATGAAAGCAGTTCCAGAGGTAAACGTGACATCAGCAGTTTGTCTAAAGAGAAAAATAAGGCCTTTAAAAAATACTTTCAGTCACTCCCTTATTCAAAATGAGGTCACCACAGCAGGTAGCGCTGCATGGTTGATTTAGCACATTTTTATGCCCTCCATGATACAACCTCCTCCCAGGATTGATCGCTTGTTAAGCAAATGCATAAACCATTCAGTGACTCTTATTTTCGTGGAGAAATTATCAACATGCTCTACATCCTTGTCTATATCTTTCTCTATTTGTAAAATTTTGTGTTCCTGTTTAACCATTTATAATTTTATTGAGTATATTTCAGATTTTATTTTATTTGTACTTCCTATCTTTGTCTATTTTTCCTGCCTGTCCTGTTCCAATAAGCTGACAAATGGCATAAATGGCATGACATAAGAACATAATTATGAATAGCTTGTTAACAGCAGAAATGACTTAAACCAGTTAAAACTTAAATCACAATTTAAAAGATTTTTTCAGATTTCAGTGAAAAATAATAAATAACGGCAGTAACCAAGTGTTACTGAGGAAGAAGATAATATAGTAGAATTAATGATCAGATCAGGATAGAGTTCAGACAGAGGCAGTGCTCCTTCATTACTGGAGCAACGTGTGAAATAATAAAAGTTTCACAGCATTATTAAGCCCTCAAGGTTTGGAAACTAATTTGCCTAATCAGATGGTAAGCTGCATGACTTTTTGGGGTGTATAAAATTTACAAAGGAATTTAAAAGAGCACTTTTATATTTGATTTCTGGTGAAATTTTGACTCAAATCTTTAAAGATTTGATGATTTTGGCTTACACTGACTGTTAATTACACAAGTTATGTCAGTAAAGACTTTTAACTTGAATGTTTTATTTGTAAAGATCAGATGTGTTATTCAAGTCTTCCCTTGTTTTGTTTTGTTTTTTCATTTTTGAGCAGTATAATATGAGTTGAGTCGGCTGGGTCTCCCTGTGCTTGTGTTCTCTCTGGTTTCTCCAAGACACGGGGAAGACAGGGTTGAGGCATACTGTATTTTACAGCAGTACACTGGAGGTAATGACAATAAACCTTAGCAAAGGTGTTGTTTGTCAGTCTAGAATTTTAGTTCTGGTTGGGTCTTCCTACCTATAATATACATGAATTTATCAAATACAGTTCTTCTGAATAAAATTTTGGGATCTGATAAATGAGTAGCGGTGTGACCATGTAACCATGTGGACAGTTAAGCAGAACAGTTAACAAAAATCAAGCTCTTTATAAAAGCTGATTTCTACGTTTAAACAACAAATGATCCAAAAAAGGTAAAATTCATAAACATGTGGGACAAATAAACAAGAAAACACAGAGAAACAAATAAGGACCATAAACAGTACAAGGCAACAATTAAAGACAGGACTTTATGTATATATTAAGGGCTGATTAAGGATTGGAGGGAACTGAAACACAGAGGCACGCAATCACCAACAGGTAAACACAACCAGGGAAGTGGGGAATGGCAGACAGGAAGCAAAACTATCACAGGACATCACAGGAACCTTCAAACTAAAAGACAAAGGAGCCAAAAGGAGATAAACAGCGTGAGTCTTAACACTTAATAAGGGAACAGAGAGAGCCCAAGACACAAACAAGCCCAAGGGAAACACAACAGAAACACTAGTTATACTACTGCTACTAATGATAAAAAACAAAACAAAAAACAAGAGAAAACATAACATAATGCATAAATACTAAACAATCAGAAAATCGACTCTATCAAAAGATATAAAGTGATGTATGAAATAAAACTTTTAAAAAATCTAGACCAAATTTTGAGATTTTATGATTTATAATTACAGCTTACAATCAGTCGTGTCTTGATCAGCTTACTAAGTCACTAAATCTACTTAAATTTTAAAAAAAAAATGATTGAAAAGCTAAACAAAAAGCAATCTAAAAACGGACTGGTGCTTATATAGCGCCTTTCTACTTGTTTGAGCACTCAAATCGCTCACTCAAATGGACAAGTCTTATATGGGCTGATATTCTAACAATGACTCCATCTATGAATCATTAACATGGCAGCAGTGGTGCTGATAAATATGGATGTTTGCAGCATCACTTCTGTCAAGTGGAGGCTTCAATATGGACATGCTGGCACAGAGAGAGAAATGTGTTTCTGACTGCTGCATCCCATGTGTCACAGACTTGACAACTCTCTTTCATTCCCTCCATTTACTGTCATTTCCACTCACCCAGCACCTGTGATTTATCATAGCAGTGGCAGGGAAAATGAATATGAGATTAAACAAATAAATATGCTGGTTTACCTTCAGCTGCTGATTAGATTGAAAGGGAACTTAAGCTAGCGAGCAAAGTATAGCGGAGCTGGGTAATAAAGTGAAGGAGACAAGGATAAAACACTTGAATGAAGACCTCTTATTTCTTAGACCACTGGACTAGACAACAGATAATGTAAGTTTAACATCAATGCAATTCACTCCTAATGGCACTCGCTGGAGGGAGGCACATTGATGCAGCTGTTAGCACGATCACCCGGCGGTTGGCTTGGTCCTTTCTGTGGGGATTTTGCGTAAACTCCCTGTGCTCGTGTGGACATTCTCTGGTTTTCTTACACGGTCCACAGTCATGTATTTGTCTATGTCACAACCTTTTTTTGTTGCGTTTGTCATTTTCTTCAGCTCTTAACAGAAAACCCACTGATGAGAGCATTATTTGCTTGTAGAAAGAAAATATGTAGACCATTTTGCTTCCAGCTTTCATTGTGTTTTCTGTGACTAGTAAGATTTTATGAAAATGTTTGTATCCTTGCTATTTGAGTGATTTGAAAGGGGATTAACTTAATTCCTCTTGCTTATGGAAGGACAAGTGAGAGATGAGTTGTTTGTAAATGGATATACGAAGGCTAAGATGTTGCTTCTAGCAAAACATCCACTTGAGATGCAATTTCAGTCAATTACTATGCAACAATTTCATAACCCACAAATCAAATTATATGCCCCCACTTATCCAAGCACTCCTTGCAAATATTTACCAGGCACGACAGCGGCGCTGGTATTGTTTTAACCTTGTGTGTCTTGTGTGTGTTTGTGTACGGTGTACGATGGTTTTGAGTACTTTGGTGGGTGTTTATAAGTTTGTTTGTGTCTGTCACGAAACTTGTAGGTGTAAAACTGAGATCAAAATGTGCTGGAAAACAAAGCGTGCTCTCACAGCAGAGTGTTGAATGAAAGAGGGGAGCATAAGGTCTAATTGTTTGGTCATCAATGGGTGTGGTCTGAGAAGTCATTGGTGGTTATACAGTCTATAGTTATTTTTATATTACTGATTGTCTGAGGCATAATTTTTTTTTTAAATTGACACGTTTTAAAAAAGAGAATGATGCATTTCTATAATATTTGTTATTTATAATGCCATCTGTGCTACAACTTCAGCATACTGAAATAAAACTTTTAAAATTTCCATCTGTCTGAAGAGAAGCACCTATAAGAATCAAACCAATCAGAGTTGACAAAAGTACAGAAGTACAGACATTCTGTACTTAAGTAGAAGTACAAATTCTTTGGAGGATCTTTCTATTTTTGTTCAAAGCTAACTGAACCTTGTGCAATATTATCATAATGATAAAATAATCTCACTAGATGGGAATACAACTTTAGTCTAACTTTTAAAAAAAAATCAATTATACTCAGCTTGAATCTGAAGAAAAAGAAGGAAAATTATTTTCTGTTGCCTCCCTTGTAGTGGGTGACTTTGCCTCTAAACAGTCAGTCAGTACAGTCAGGGGTTAAATTGGATTCAGCAGGGGGGGGACCCTAAAATTGGTTTTAATGGCTCAGTGTGGGGAAAAGAATCATAAGTCAAAATAATTTCTATTAAGTGCTCCAGTAGATTTTGTTAGTGTGCCGGCTGTGATCAGCTGACCCACAACTTAATTAAACCAGATGCAGGCAGATGTTTCATGAGTTGTCCTGTATGATTTCCATCCTCTACACTGACAGTACACTGTTTATGCTTTTTTCTAGATAGTCGGAAGTCAGTCAATGGATCTCAGCATCATCAGCTAAAATTCATATGAGTCTCTGTTACATGTCATGTAACCTAATTCTGACCATGAGCCGTGTCTGACCAACACACCATGTGACAAACTGCACACAAACAGTTTGTGTGTTTGTTGATGTTCTTTGCGCTGATAGACTTTGGTACACGTCGTCTCTTTTTGTGCGACATCATCTGGTGATTACTGGGCGAACAGGACTGCCTTTCATGTGCTCCTGTTTAGGCTCAAATTGGTTTCATGTTTGGAGGTGAAATAATAACTTCTCTCAAATGCATTAAAGCAAAAGTAATGAGCCTGTTTTGAAAATTTAAGGAGTAGAAAGTAAAGATATTTGTTTAAAAATGTAGAGAGTAAAAGTAGTCAGAAAAAAACTACTGAAGTAAAGGACAGATAATTGAAAACTGTACTTAAGTAGAATAACAAAGTTTTTTTTTTCACTTACTTCCCACCTCTGAAACCAATGGCATATTTTTTTCCTTTATGCACACGTCATACATCATATTTTAATGCCACAATACTGTGTCTTCTTCTCTGCTAGAGCTCTAGCAGGCGACTGGTCCAGGTGGTCGACCACGTAGGACACCACTGTGGCTCCCAGGATTGGAGCTCTCTTCATGACAGTCTTCCAAGCCTTTCTATTAATGGTATTAGTTCTAGTGTGCTGAGCTCAAATTATTGGCACTTCAATTCATCCCTGATCTGATTGGTCCATGTTTTCTTTGGTGTGTTTTGTTTGACACACCAATAAGCAGGCTGTTGGTTCCACAGAAATCAGTGTAGTAGATTTTCCCCCAATCTGCAGCCGTTCCTGAAACACTGATGGACCTTGTTTCAGTAAAGTCAAGGTTACGTGGCCATGAAGGAGCATGGTTAGGATCGCTGTTTGAAAGTGATGGAAACTGGCCTTTGTACTATTGTTAGACTTCTTCTATAGGCACCACAAAAGTGATGTGTTTGCCACTTGGCTCATTCTGCTGTGCACGTCTGCTGTTGACTTCTTTTCTTGGACTTGGGGGTATTTAAACTTGCTCGACCTGGGTGCCATCAAGATGAACAGCAGACATCAATCTGTCCTGCACTTTAGTCAGCATTTATTTAGGGTTTAAATGGTAATATCACCGAGGATGTTGGTCACCTCTGTGTCGTCATTGGTAATGACCGAGCTGTCGTCAGTGGACATGAGATTGGTCACGAAGTGGTCGGCACATGATACCTTGTCAAACCCTGAAATTTGTATTAGTGAAACAATGGGCAACCTAAATAAAGAAATTTAATTAACAACTTGTGTGAATGTGGAGAGTGGAATGGGAAAGAGACAGAAAGCTGAGAGATGGAGCTGTCTGAACAATGACTGCATGCTGATGTAGTAACCCTAATTATCAGACAGCTCATTTAGTCTGACAGAATGATTCACAGCCACTGGAACAATATCTGCTGTATCCATGGTGAAACCCAATAACACAGACACACACACACACACAGACACAGACACAGACACACACACACACACACGCACCTACTTTACTAACATTGATATTAGACACTGGCCAGATAGATATTTCTTTTGGAGTTGTTTTTATAACTTTTATAACTCTAACTTTTTTTCCTTTTTAATTAAAAATACCAGATGTCTTTATATTTACTGATCAAACCTGGAATTCAGTGTTTCGTTTCCACTATTTTACCCAGGTTCTAAGAATTTAAGCATCTAACTTTCAAAACAAATATTCTGAAACTCACTTAATAAATATTGCCTGCAACGCCTGTCTTGGTAGTTGCTATTACAACTGGAGATTACTGAGGTACAACATAAATGCTATCGCAAGGGGGGAGCGATCATCATCAGGTCAACAGTACAAGATTGGGTACCAAGTCCTAAGAACATATAGAATATATATATTTGACATGGAATATTTAATATTTCTCTCTATTTTGGATTCTCCAGACTGATCCAGATTCTGGCTGGAAACTAAGTGCAGCAAGATTAATTTTCTTATTAATGTTTTTGTTGCCAATTATATAATCTTCTAAGAGATTGTATCTACTAAAAAAATTATCCAACAAAACAAGTATTTTTGTTTTCCAAATCTTTGCAAAGCTTATTTAAAAAAAAGAAAAGAAAAAAAAAGATAACTTCAGACAGGATCAAGGTTGTCAGGAAGAAAATCCAAGGAGATGAGCCAGCTTCTTATTGTAGTCAAAGGAACATCGCAGCCTGTTCTTTAGGAATTTTTTTCAGGCATGATTTGATTCAGTTCAGATCCAGGTAGCACAGTGTGTTTCTAAAAAGAAAAACATATAACAGATGAGATGAACTCAAGACCATATAATCACATGACACTGATTTTCGGGCTAATTCAGAAAGGTTAACATCAAATGCCACAGAAAAACCAGTCCTATTACCTTCTGATGGGAATTGTTCACCTGGTATACCAAAGTGTTTGCAGGAATATCCTGGAAGTTTGGTAACGTAGATCTAAAACAAATCTAAACCAGTGTGACATAAACACAGCTAGATTTATATACAAAAACAGTCAGAAATAGAAATGATGCATCTGAAATGGTTCTAAGTGACGATTGTGACATAAATCTAAACAAAATTATAATTGTTCATCACAGTTCTGTGTTTTTCAAGGAATATTGAGCTGAGAGCCGAACGCCTCCTCCACCTGCAGCATCTGCTATAGTGCTTTGCGGGATTAATGTCATTTAAATGATGGCTCCCAGCACACGTTCGGCAAAAACTACCAGGTGAAGCACATCTTTCCAAACACCATGCCGTCCGTTCCACTTTGCCAGCTTGGAAGAGAATTGTGGGATATGAATTTACAAAAAAGTCTCTCACTGGACCCCCTTCAAATAAGATACATTTTTCTCTAACTTTAGTATATTTACTGAAGGTATGTTCACCTTTATTCTGTGAGTTACAGAACCTAGATTAGGGGTTTTAAACCTGTTCTAAGGATTTGCGTACAGATATTTTTCTCATATTCTGAATTTCCAAATTAACAATGAGAGACAGTTTTTTTCCTTTAATTTCATTGGTATTCTTTATCTGTGGCTGCACTTTTAGTCAAAATTTAATTAAAACTTGATTTTGTTTGTTTTATTGTCCATGAAGATATAAGGCCACTATATGTTTACTTATCAACCATTTAAATTGATCCATTTGCACAAACACAAAATGGGCTTAATAGCTTTAAAGCTACTCTTTTGTATTTTCTTTAGTTGTTGTTTGTAAAAATAAGTAAATAGTTAGAAAACAATATTTCAATATTTTGGGGTTATTATTTCAAAACTGCAACAAAACAGAAAAATAAAATGTTAAATGTTAAGAAATATTAAAGTACCAAATAATCACAATTAGCCCACTGCAGAGTGGTGACATGAGGTAAGCAAATAGTTCCAACTATTAGTTATGTTAAATGGCTAAATTAAAGTTAATAGGCTGTGTCACGTTCATTGTAAAGGTAAAATATGTTTTGTGTCTTCATAAAGATATTTCTAATCAAAAATGTCTCTGCTGTGAGTAAAAGTTACCGACCTCTGCCCTAGAACATAGGGTGGGTCCAGATTTTTTATTTTTAATGTCCAAATTTTTAATGTAATTTATTTTTCCCCAGCATTTTGAGTCCTCACAACGTCTTAAGTACAAGAGAGAGCAGCATGAAATACACATTTGTGTTCTGTTAAAAAAAAAAAAAAAAAAAAACTGCAACCAAATCATTTTTAGATCTTCTCCAAGCTGAGATGGGAGATCCGATGGAGATGGAGTTTTTGATAGGTTCATGTCAGACAGGGACACTTTGTTACATACCGTTCCCATTTCTAATTTATTTGATATGTTTCTGCTGTATTGGGTATCTAATTCAGGCATACTGTGTTGAAACCAATAACTGAGCGAAATTGCATATTACTGTCTGAGTGCTAGGGTTTCTTTAAATGTGCATATAAAAAAATATTAGATTTCCAGTTACACTGACATTACATTACAAAAATGCCCTCAGAGGAATCACAAAATAATAAATAATTTCATGGTCATTTTGATAATATATAATATATGTGCATTAAATTAATTTGCATGGCATAAAAAAACTTTCTCTTATTTCATTCCATTTAAAACACAATATTTTAAAAGCAAACGCACTGAGATATTAGAGTCTCTTCATAACTGCATGTTTCAGATGCAGATGCAGATCTTTTTTTTAGTTTTCATAAAATCATTCATAAATTAATGCTGTAAGAGGTGTGAAAGTAACCTGAAATAAGTAGTAAACCGTTTGTACTAATATAGCGCTTTTCTACTCAATCTCATCACTCAAAGTACTTTCTTACTACAAGTCTCACGCACATACATTTATTAAAGTACATTTTTCTATGCCTAAGTGTTTTGCCTAACATTCATACACACACTTCAATAGCTGAAACTCAGGATTCAGTATCTTCAATATATATATAATGCTTTGAGTGACCAAGTAGAGTAGAAAAGCGCTGTATAAGAACCGTCCCATTTACCTAAGCCACAGCTGCCCCAGCCTACATCCAACGCAACAACTGTCTATTTATACCAGATTTATACCAAAGCCCATGGAAACATGGTTGTAACACTGGCAGTGATAAATAAAAACAAAGTAAAACAAAAATGAATGCTGTGTTTCTCTCTCAAAAAGTTTATGTCATCACAAGATCTGCTAATATTTTGTATTCATATGTGAACAGATGATCAAAGGTATTCAGAGCATTCTGAAGTGACTGCTTGAATCTTAATGTGTTCTTAGACACCAATACTTTTAATATACCCACAGTTTGATATTGTAGCTGCGAAACCCCAATTTCTTTATTACTGGTAATGTTTATCTCAGTTTAACAAGACAATAAAAAACCATCACTTCTGCATCATTATTTGATTAATGTTTGCAGTGGGGAAAAGCTTTTTACTTAAGGTGGATGTTAAACATCAGGGTTTTTTTCTAAAGTGCTTCTATAAATCTAAATCTCTGCCAATAAATGTACGCAAACTTTTTTTCCAGTCAGTAAACAATAGACTTTATTTTCATTTAGTCCCTTAGTTAGAATTTATTCCACATCTCACTGTCCTGACATAAGATGGGAAATTGGCATAATCTTGACACCATCCCTTCAGACAAAGTCTGCAGCAGAGATAAAGCGTCAGTCAAACATTGCAAAATGTCAGGCACGTTGATATGAAGCAAAGCGTAGGTGGAGGTCTGTTTGTGCCAGAGGGAGTATAATAGACAGAAGTTTAGGGATGGATTTTTCAGCTGCTGGAGACACATCACACAGCCTTTTAACGCTAAGCTTTGGCAACGATATCTGTAAAAACAAAAGAAGCAAAGAAAAGAAGTAGCATGATAAGCAGATAAAAACCTCGGTATCATTGCCTTATTTCACCTGTCCTTCTGTCTGTCAGTAATATGAATGCACTCCACACAACAGAAATTTATTCAGAATTATGCTTGAGGCACTTATATTAAATGCCATTGATTATTTGTATTGATCCATTGTAAAAAAAAAAAAAAAAAAAAAAAAAAAAGAAAGAACAGAAAATAAAAGAAATCATATTCAGTCAGTATTTGCAGAGACCAACCATTTGTTCTGTCACCACTTCTCAGATACTCTTGCACAGACTTCGACAGTGTACTTCACAGGTAGGTTATTCTGAGGATCTAAGAGGACCTGCCACAGTCTGTCTGTGGATTTAGGCTGTGTCAGTGTCCTCTGGCTCTTCACGTAATCCCAGGGGCATCCTACCATCTGTTGTGGGAGTCTAAAGATAGTTTTTTATGATTCTGGCTGTGTGTTTGGGTCAGTATGAATTTCAGATCAACCCTAATATTACTGTGGGAAATAAAGGCCTAAATTCAAGTCAAGGATATTACAATAACAAATAAATTACTAATAATTAGCGTTCTAGCTATTCGACTTCACTAATACTTTTTGTTTTTCGTTTTGTCTTTTTTCCTCAAAGACAGAAATACACGCTGGTTTCTGGCCTTAACTGAGACTCTTGGCTCACTAAGCAGAGGTTTCTAACCTGTTCTTAGAAGCTAATGATGTTTAACCTTCACTTTTTTTAACCTTTCTGCAGACATGCATCACACTCATTTTTATAATGCAATGGAATTGCTTTCCTTTGGCAAGAATGCCTCTAATGTCAGGTGGAAATAATGATGATGGTGATGATGATGTTACTTGCAGCTGGGCTCAGTGAGTTATTTTAATAGCCAACACAAAGCTGTAGTTATTGTTAATCTATCATGAGTGATGAGTAATGAAAATGAAATAATTTATGTAATATCATATCAGTACCTGAGCTTATATAAAAAGACTGAATGATTTTCCACAACATTTACTTTTCACCAAAGAAGCTTTTTTTTTTCAAAAGCAACATCTAATCATTGATCTATGATTTTGTTTATTTTTCTTACAGAAAGATCCTCCTGGCAGCTCTGCATTCATTAGATGAGCAACAGAAATATTACTGTGTTAATAAGTTTTTCTTTGCAGTCAAACACTTCATGAGTTGAAAGATTTTTACCTGCAATTATCTTCGATGACAGGATAGTAAACTGCACGTCAGTGAAGATCAAAGATGTTCATTTTAAGGGAATCTTCTCCCTCTTTGACAGAAAGTACATTCTGTGTCTGACTTTGCAGTTTTTATTTTATTTTTATTTTTTTTACATATAATATCAAACAAGCAAGTGAATTAAGAACTCTAATGTGTTCTGTGGATTTTCTGTGTCTCATAAACTCTATGAGGAAAAAGTTTCTGTCCTGAAGTTTTATTATTCACGGCAGGTTTCTGAGTGTTTATGCTGGTGATCTTTCTGACTGAGGGTCAGCTTTGTCCCAGGTGGCTTCTGCTTTCTCAGTGTGACTTCCTGACCTTAAACAACCTGCCTGTCAAATGGTATTAAACTACATATACTTATTAAATAAATAAATAAATACACTGCATCCAAGTTAAATAACGTACTCTGCCAAATACTGTCTAAAGAGAGAAGAATATTTGTTGTTGGGAGGCACTAAATTTGTCTGATGTTAATACGACTCTACAACATTAAACTCTGCCGGAGAAAAAAAACACCTTGTTGCCACATTTTGGTACATTTGAGCTAATAAGTGTAAATACAGAGAGGCAGCATAACAAACCAGTCTTTTTCCTCAAAGCCTGAAGCACACCGCACCTACGGGAAACACACTCATATGTTTGAACTTTTCAGATCAATAACTCATAAGGAAAATGTTATTTGAACACAACACCTTTTTCAAACCACAAGCAACCACTTATTTTTTATCAGGATGAGCCAGCCGGCGGGTTTGACAAATAAAATTTGTAGTAACGGTAAATCTTCACCAGTTTTTGAGACAAGTGTGCAGGAATCATCTACCAAGTGCAACAAAGTGCAAAGCTGAATATATGAAAATATGCAATAACTTTAGTTTTACAATGTAACGTCACTAAAATCACATCACATGACACATCAAAGCCTCCTGTCTGTTATTCCAGGTTTTAGCATAATTTTAATTAGGAAAAGTTTCAATAACCTTTGTAGAGGTCTACTGTTATATTATATAACCTATGTTCACAAACATATTCATAAAATTTAATGTAATGTTACCATTTTTTGACAGCTGACTACTGGAAAGGGCTTCTAAAACAAAATTAATTCTAATAATGAAACTTTATTTACTCAGTTGAATAAATAAAAGACATTCAGAGTCTCTTTTTAAAAGAATTTACATGTTTGTTCAGATTATTGACATGTAAAATAGCACTATACTATATGAGTGCAAACTTATATTATATACACTCTAAATAGACTCAAGGTCACTTGATCAGATACATCTTTCTCATATCAGGATGACCTTATTTTGCCTTCAGAACTGCCATTATTCGTTGTGGCATAGATTTAACAAAGTGCTGAAAACATTCATCAGAGATTTTCATGCAATTGCCGCAGATCCATGAATTTCCTGTTCCACCGCATCCCAAAGGTGCTCCATTGTATTGAGATCTGGTGACTGTGGAGGCCACGGTGAACTCACTGTCACGTTCAAGAAACCAGTTTGAGATGGTTTGAGCTGTGACACGGTTTGTCAGCCTGCTGGAAGCAGCCATCAGAAGATCATGCACTGTCATATTAAAGACATGGTCGGAAACAATACCTGGGTGGGCTGTGATGTTTAAATGATGCTCAGTTGGTATTAAAGGGCCCAAAGTGTACCAGAAAATATCCCCCGCACCATTACACCATCACTACCTAACTGGACCAGTAAAGCTACGAAGATTGGATCCACACTTTCAAGCTGTTTAGACCAAATTCAGAATCCTACTGAAATCAAGACTCGTTCTGTTGAATGAATTTTGGTAAACCTGTGCAATTTGAAGTCTCGGTGCTCTTAGCTGATTGGATTGGTACTCTGTGTGGTCTTCTTCTCCTGCTTCGGTATCCTGCACATTCACAGATGTTCTTTTGCATATCTGGGTTGTAACGGATGGTTATTTGAGTTATTACTGCCTTCCTATCAGCTCAAAGCAATTTCTCCTCTGACCTCTGACGTCAACACGGCATCTTCACCCAGAGAACTGCCACTCACTGGACAGTTTTCTCTTTTTTGGACCATCCCCTGAGACACATTCCTCTTACTAAGATTTTTAAAAGATATACTTGTTAAGTTTGCAGTGTTTTGCATATTAGATTTTGTCTGAGAGGTTTAAACCTATGAATAATTTTCCTATTAAGAAGCATTAAAATTTCCATGCTTCACTACACTGAACACACAAATTGCTATTGCATGCAATTAATGTAGTAAACCATGTCCTTGATATATATTGTTTTTCTTTCTCTTTGTCACCTTCTGGGATCTGGATAACTTTATAAAGTATACTAAATGGCAGCTGTAGAAGAATTTTGATAGAAACTTTGTTTTTAGTAATTACAACTTTTGCTCACATTTTTTTGCAGTGTATGACACCTTAAAACTGCAGGAAGGATTATTTTTTTAATCAGATGTCAAAATGATTTAACAGGCACCAGTGTGTTACCTAACAAAACACAAATGACATGTTTTGATTAGATATTTTAATGACATCAAAATTATAGGTCTTCTACCCGACATTGCCACATCACAGAAGATTTGTGCTGTCAAAGACGTTATTTAATATTTTATATACAGATACATTTCATAAACTTGTAAACTTTGTCCAGCCAATCACATATTAGGACAAAAAACATGTATCCATATGGCTTCATGATTCAATTTAATTTACTGCAGCTCAGAAAGTCGGAAAAGATGAATCTTTCAAAGCAGATAGCAATTTCATGCTTAACATTATCTGGCAGAGGTTATTTTTTCAGACGGGTAGCTGTAGAGGGCACTGAGTACTCAGACCACTAGACCAATAAAGATGCCTGCCCTGCATGAGAATTTACAGACTCATGCAGAATTACTAAATGTACAGCCTTTTTTAACATCATGGAGCTGTTTGACATTGTCTGCTGCACTTTACTGCCTTGATTATTTCCTCAGCGAAGTTGTTACATGGACACTTTGATTGTAGTGCAGCTCCACCAGTCACAGTCTGTTTTCATCATCATTTTTTAGCTGGAGTTCTGCTGTTTACTCGGATTCAGTATGCTCGTGTCCTGGCAAACAGCTCAATACAAACAACAGGAACAAATACGTGTAGCTGTATCAGACGGACTGTTTGGACAGCACAGTATAAATGTGGCTTTACACAGTCAAACTTGCAAATCCGGCAATTATGTTTGGAGATAGTGAACAAGTAAGCAGAGACACAGGAAAAGCACCTTTGTAGAGTCAGTGATATCGATCGCATCACGGCTGTACAGACCAGTAAGCCAAGATGGATTTAACAACTGGACACGTACACAAAGCAGCTTTTGCAAATACAGGGAGTGGAGGAGGCAGCCTCGTAACCATGTTAATCAAATTGTGTACATATATGCAAAGTGAAGCTTGTTGTTTTGTTGTTTTACCATTGGAAGAAATCAGTCATGTTTTCTTTGGCTTGTGAAAAGTTTCTGAGCATTTGCAATGTCGTTGTTGCAGATTGATGAGATCTCTTCAAGATCAAGTATCCGTGACGTCGCTCGAGAGTGTTTTAACCTTATTAGAAGAGAATCCGACTCCATGAAAGGAAAACAACCACTAGCATCCAAATTAAAACAACACCAGAGATAAATGGGAAGGCAGAAGCTTGTGAAGGCAGTCAGAAATGGGGGGAAACACCACAGCACACGGCTTAACCCAGAAGAGTTTACACTGCAGAAATTTGACATACTCTATCAGCACTGACTAGTCTTTTTTTCATTACTAAGCTCAGTGAGATAAGAAAGGATCCCTACTTGCTGCTGAAGATTGATTGTCCAGAGTAAGCAGAAATTTGATCTACAACTTGTCCCCAGTGAAATGCAGAAGGCGGCAGAGACTGGCATGAAAGCGCCAGCCAAAGTATTTCCGGAGGCTGATAAAAGGGTGCACGAGTGACAAAACAAATGGGGAAAAATCTGCAGTGACTCACTCATATCACATTTTGACCTAAGTAACGTCTTTTCTTTTGTTGCGTTTTTGCAGCATCCCTTGGCTCTAATCACGGATGTTGCACATAAAGAATCTCTTTTAACAGGACTCAGGGACTGTTTGAGGATCTACTTCTTGGTTTTTATCAAAAACACCAGCATGCAAAAAAGGTCACAGTGGCAATGTTGACATTTTTATTTAGTCTTGAATCAAAGTTTCTGATTAAGAAATTTTATTTGTTTATCTTACGGTGACACAGTGAGGGAAAAGACATTAGGAGTCGTTATCTCGGAACAGTGGATGTGTGTAGAAATTTTCATGGCATTCGGATTTGTTGAAATATTTCAGAGAACCAACTTTATGCCTGCTCATATATACTTTACCTTTAAAGAGTTTGGTTTAAACTTTCTCACTGAAACATTTTGATGACCACACAGGTGGCCTAAGTACACAGTGTGCTGATGACAGGCAAGCAGTAATTTCTCAGGAACACAGATTAAAACGCTCTAAAGAGGCCGACTATTATCAGCCTCTGCCAGGTGCACAAAAACAGATTTGCAGAGATTTGCACCTGCTAACAACCCCGGTCACACATTTTCATTCAACTGTTGTTTTTTGCCGCCTTTCGAAACTCTTCTCAAACCCTAACTAGGACCGTGTGTCTGTGTGTGTACTTTTGTGAGCCTGGAACAAAGTCTTACACTTCCATTAAAGTTTTTTGTATTATCCAAACTCGGTGCTTGTGCAGAGGCACCAACAGCACATTAACGTTTATAGCATGCAAACCACAATGGGTAAAGAGAAACAGAGTTTCCTGACAGAAAAAAAAATACAGTGTACTCCTCCTGGCCCCCACATTAATCTATAATTAAAACAGGGACGTGGACACTTGTGCTTTTGCAAGGACATTTTGTGCTTTTAAAAAAGTGACGCAGTGAGAACAAGTATGTGGAAACGAGTGCTGATGTGGGATGGTCCAAGCTGCAGTGGCATTAAATCACAACAGATTTTGGTCCCACATGAAGCTTTGACTTTTTCCACATATACACATGGGCAAACCTGTAATGGACTAACAGAAACATTATCAAGCTCTTAATGGACTAAATTGTTTCTGTGCATCACCCCACAATCTCCCTTGGTAGTTTATGTTCTACATTATATCAACACTCACGCTAGAAACAGAGGGTCAGGTGGCCCAGTTTAATTAAAGACATGCTGTAGGGAATAATTAAGCCAATCTTTACCAGGGCTCTCACACAGCGTTTATAACTTAGTTTATATGATCAAAATGAGATTAGAAATGTAAATGACATCAAATTTAAAATGAGAACATTTATTTCTGAAGTTCAGTAAAGTTTGAAATTTGTGTAGCATCTCATATTTCTGTACTTTAAAATATCTTAACACCACATTCATTTGCTTTATTCATTTATTTATTTATTTATTTATTTATTTATTTATTTATTTATTTATTTATTTATGTTGGTGATGCACACTTGCTGCAGCTGGCCTGGTGTCCTTCAAAAAAATCGAAAGGAGACAAGCCATACGGTGCATACCGGAAGATGACACTATAGTTTCAGTCACTGATATCATATAATCTGCTGCTGTACATGCCAGTCGCCCCATATAACAGTAAGACGACCCCATTCACAAGGATGTAGTTCTGGGGAGCTTTTTTTAGTCACTTTACAATCTTTGAATCCACTAAAAGCTCACTGTAACAAAGACCAATAAATAAATAATTTAATGATGTCACTTGGTGTTAAAGACTGTTTTTTTGGTTTGGATTTACACCTTTGGCCACTGACTGAAACTCATCTAGCAAACACATAAGTATCGTATAAACTGGCCAAAAATGAGGAGGATTATTTTATTTGATATACTTATCAGGGTTGATATCTCAAGCTTTTTACTTTTTTTGTAGATTTACTTAAAAATATAAGTAGAAATTCACTCTATATGCATATCTTAACACCTTTTTTCTTGAAGATATACCAAATTTGTCACAGTATGCGGAAGCAGACTGTAGGAATTTGTAAAGAGGACCCAAAACGCAGACACAAAAGGAACATGGAACCAAAACTTGGGTATTAACAAAAAGCGAGCCGTTTAATGAGGCTGTACAAACAAAGGGCAAGGCAAACTGAAGCAAAACTAACATTAGCCTAAACTGGGTGAACTAAACAAAGAACATGAAAAACCTGGACATGAAACTTAGAAACATGGCGTGGAGAACATGACGTGAACAACAGACGACATGACAAAGAATGAACAGAAACACACAGACTAAATACACACAAGGGTGATTAGGGGGAAGTGGAAACACATGGGGAAAATGGAAAGCAGACAGGAAAATACAACTTCACAACATGGACAAGAAGACAAGAAACATGACAGACTAACACAGAAGACCTAAGTGAAACATAAATAAACTAATGGCAACCAAAATATAATCCAATTACTCAACATGATAAATGAATAACTTGAGAACTCAGAACGTAAACTGAAAACGCTGGGTCAGAGACCCAGGATCGTGACAAAATTAAATTAATATATAGACGATGACCTGAAGTAGCACTGTAATGTCTCTCATCACAAATGAACTTTTAAGCTGCCATATGATGGAAAGATCTGAAGAGTGAGAGGGCCGAAAAATAAAGTTGAACATCTACTAAGCAAACTATTCCCTGATGAAGACAATGTGAAACGATTCAGTGTCACTTCTTTACCTTCCGATCCATTTAGCTTCAGCTTTTTTCAGAACTACTAGTGCTTCAACCAAGGTCATCACTGTATCCACTCCATGTGCCATACAGCCTTACTGTCTGATATAGCTCTTCACCTTTTTTCCTCTATCAGTATTCAGACCACATCATGCTCATATTTCTAATGAACGATTACTGTGAAGTTTTATCACATTTTTTCGACTTATTGTCCGCACCACGTCAAATTAATTCAGTTATTCTTCAAACCATTCTCCCATTTATATCTCTCCTTCCTGAAAAAGACTAATTTCATGCAAGTTTTTTTAAAGTGTCCATTAATGATAATATATAGCAGTAATAATTGATTACATCGTCCACAATACGGCGAGGAAATGTGATTAATAGCGACACGTTCATGAAAAAGGGTGACAGATGTGTTTATGCTGTTTTTCAGTGCTGATGGATTGCACCTTTGTCAGCAGTGTTAACTTTGGAGCTACCATCGTGGCCATTTAAACAAAATGTCTTGTTTTGAAGCTGTTCTCCTCATATTGCTCAAGGAAATTAAGGGAGAAATGTTAGCACTGCATTACTCTGACAACGAATGTGTTTGGAGAAGACAGACTGCTCTGTCTTATTGACAAAATCAAAACAAATATTACTAGCCTTCTGTTGGGGAACATTTGTTAGGTTTAGAGAGTGCAGCACTGACGGCTCTTGTCCAGCATTCATCAGATCACAGAGACAAGCAACTGAATCTACTTGTAAAATATATATGAGTAAATCCATATAAAGTAAATACTATAAGCCCATATTTATCACTATCTCTCATTTTTAACATTACCTAAGGTTCTCCCTGTCAGGCCCACAACAGCATTTGTAAGTATTTGTAACAGCAACAACAAATTCTTACCCCTCACCCTGTTATTAGTTTTGCAACATGAATTAAATATAAATTATGAAATAACCATCCGTTACAGGGAAGATCTAATATTATTTTATTAAATATATCAACACTACAAGTTGGTTTTTGAATTGTATCCACTGTATGAACAAAAGTGCTGGACCACCTACGCATTACATCGACAGGAGTTGCTCAGGCATGGAAACGCATGCCACGAAGCTCCCAGCACACAGTTTTTGTGCAGATGTTAATGCCAGGGGAGGTTTGGACCTCTGCATTTATTAAATCTTTAATGCCCTGAGCTCCTCTGTAGTCCGTAAGTTTACACAATCTGTCACTGATTGTGGAATATAAAGACTGGACAAAACAGATTAACTTCTTGAAATGGTGGCATTATGTTACAGTATCACACTTGAGCTTCTGTAAACTATTTATAATGCTGAAGACTTGAACTGGACAGCTGTAGAAAGGTGAAGGAGTGTATAGATTTTGAATTTTTTGTTAGGATGCCTGGGTTTTGAGTTTATTATATTATTTATCATTTCTAGTCTTTGATTTCTTTGTTAGAGTTCTGTCTTATGGTTTATGTCTCTGTCTCTCTAGTTGCTCCGTCTCCCGTCAGCTGTATCCCCTTGTCAAGTTCGCGTCTCTGTGTTATGTTTCCTGTTTTACTTTGAAAATCCGTGTCTCATGTAAATGCGTCTGGTTTTGCTTCCTTTGTCTCGTTAGGCCTGATTTGCCCCAGCTGTGTTTCCCTCCTGTTACCCATTCCCTGATTGCTCCCTCTGTGTATTTAAGCCCTGTGTTTCTCTGTGTCCCTGTCGTGATCTACTCTTATCTACCCTCGCTTATGCTGTGAGTTTTGTTTTCCTGCCTGCGTTAATGTTTGTACTTTGGAAGTTACTTTGGCTATGTTCACACTGCAGGCGAAAGCGCATCATATCTGATTTTTTTGACCCTATGCGACCCATATCCGATCATGGTACGACAGTGTGAACGGCACAAATCCGATATTTTCAAATCCCATCTGGGTCACTTTCGTATGTGGTACTGAATCCGATACATATCCGATATTTTAGAAAGCGACTGCTGTTTGAACGGTCATGTCGCATTAAATCCGTCTTTTACGTCACTGACACAGGACAGACGCCAGTTATCAGCGCCGGAGAAGCGCCCGAGAAGACATCGTGAACGCTTCCTGGCCATCCAGTGCAGATGTTAGTGAAACTGTTGGGAAGACAACGTGAACATTTTATTTGTACTGTATAATCTGCAGATTCTGACAGAAATCTGCAACTATCCTTTGAAGCACCGCTCCTCTCTAAAACAGCAATAAGGATCATTATTAGGTTATTTACAATATTATGTAAATAACAAAATAACTTAAAGCAAAAATTGGGAAACGTAAAGTCCGAAGTCTTTATATTAAGAACCATCAGTCAAACAATATTGTTTCGTCTGGGTCTAAACAGAGCGCGTTGTGTGTGACGTCTTCTTTTGCGCATGCGGGCCGCTTTGAGCGTTCACGCTAGAGCGCGTTTGCTGTCGCATTTTATTTGTAGTGTGAACAAGCAGACAAAAATCGGATTTGATCAAAAAATCAGAATTGAGCATTAAGACCTGCAGTGTGAACGTAGCCTTTGAGTTCAGCATTAAAGCTGTTTTTTTGAGTTCACGTCTGTCTCCGGAGTCTGCACTTTGGGTCCTCCTACTACCACTTCTGCCTGCACACAGCCCTCACATAACATTTTTAAGTTTTACAGGTTTTCCTGCTGATAAAGACTGCCACCCTCATTGCCTTTCATATGACATAAAAGAGATTACCTAACAGATAAACAATCAAATGACTCAAAGTTACTGTTAATTCATGTCTCCACAGTAAATTAGCAAAAATGTTGTTTTTATAATTGCTGGATAGTCTGTTTATATTAAAATTTTCAGTAAATTACAATATATACACTAATATATCATGTAGATTTACTGTTCCGGCCCATTTACGATCACCTAAGACCAAAGTGGGCAGTATGTGCTAAGGCTGGTGGGGGATTCCCATGATGCATTGAGTACAGTGTCCTTGAGTGTTTTGAAAGGCACTTTTAAATAAAATAATATCATTATTATTATTATTATATATTATTATTATTATTATTATTTCTTCTTGAGTCACCTTTCTCACTCAACATCTGTTAATAGACCTCTCTGCATCGAATCGTACTTGTTATTAACCTCTGTCTCTCTTCCACAGCATATCTTCTATCCTGTCTTCCTTCTCTCACCCCAACCGGTCGCAGCAGATGGCCCCGCCCCTCCCTGAGCCTGATTCTGCCGGAGGTTTCTTCCTGTTAAAAGGGAGTTTTTCTTCCCACTGTCGCCAAAGCGCTTGCTCATAGGGGGTCATATGATTGTTGGGTTTTTTCTCTGTATGTATTATTGTAGGGTCTACCTTACAATATGAAGCACCTTGAGGCGACTGTTGTTGTGATTTGGCGCTGTATAAATAAAATTGAATTGAAATATGTGGCCCACAATGTAAAATGAGTTTGACATTCCTGCTTTAGAACAACCCACCAGCAGCCTGCACGGCTAGCTGCTTGATTTTTATACAGCTGTGACAATGGGAACAAAAACCCCTGAACTCAAAGATTAAGAGGTGTGACCTGATACTTTTGCCCATATAAAGTATATAAGTATTTATGTAAAACAAAACCATACTTTAATTTATGATATATAAACACAACTATACTTTACACCTACACATCTTCACAAGCCAATCCAAGTTTTCAGCATGAATTGTTACGTTTATGGTAGCTGTTACTCAAAACTAACCTTTTATGATCAATATTATAGCACTTTGAGTTTTTTGTGCAAGTCAGTGCATCTTTATCACTTTGCTTTTTATTTACCGACTTTCATGTTTTCTTTTTGATTATCACTTAATTATTTGTGTTTAATTTTTCCCATGATTTTTATTTTGCACTGTTGAGCATTACCTCACTTGTAATATTGCTCTTCTTTTTATTAAACATTGGGACAAAAGGTTGATTATATCTACAAAAAAGCTGCCAGTAAAAAAAAAAAAAAAAAAAGCAGGATCAGTTTTAATCTAAAAAGGTCAGAAGAACAATTAAAAATCTCCGCCTCATAATGTCCATTATAACCAAGAGCAAGCTCTGCTATAATAGACTTTTTACATACTTGGATGGAGGTTTGGTGACCTGAGATAACCTTTCCCTCTTAATTACATTACAGTTATCTGAGGTTTTAGCTTCTAATTATAATTTAAATTTTCAGTGTAGATGAGTAATTCCTGCTTTCTTTTTTCAGCGATTATCTAAACAGTTAAAAAAACAACTTATGAATGAACAATGGGGGTCTTTATCCAGGTCACATATTGTGACAGACAAATTATTTTATTTGGCATCTCATTTTTAATGTCTTATTATACTGAAGTATATTCACATAATAAAACACCCTAAAGCTGTACTAACCAGTTTAGTAAGTTCTAAACAGCTTATTAGCTCCAAACTAAAAATGATTGCTACAACATGAACCAAGTATGAAGGAGGAAAGCAACCGTTCCCGACCTTTCCGTTCCCGATCTTGTGCTCATGTCTGTTTATGTGTATAAGACCTGATATTTTTGGTTTATAAATGAAAGACTCACAAATTCAATTCAGTTTTATTTATATAGCGCCAAATCACACAACAATTGTTGTGATGTGTTACTCAGTGATCAGTGATGATCATTAGTTTTTGGATAAAAGAAAAAAACTGTATTAACAAAGTCTATTTGTGGTTTTAGATTATTTTGAATGATCATCAATCATCTTTAAACTGTCACAAAGGATACTTATATCTGTATTATTCCACTAAGATCTAATACAGAACTCTTTCTTGGCCCTTTAATAGCTAAAATAATCTTCCCAAAACATGCTACACATACATGTATGTGTACAGTTACATTATGTTAATAATGAAATTGGCTGTAGGTGTGTGATTGTGTGTCCCTGTGTTTGCTCTGCATTAGACTGGTAGCCTGTCCAGGGTGTGTGTGTATACACACACACACACACACACACACACACACTCTAATGCAGAACATCCTCCAGGGTTCATTGTTTAAAGAAAGGCTTATGCTTAATTAATTAATAATACATTTCTTGTATATAAACAGATATCAAAAAAGAACTTTTTCTGTTTAGAGACAATCTGCCACATACAGACTTTGAGAACTACCATTTGTAGGTTTGTTCACGTACAAAAAAACTTAAGATTCTATTTTTTATGATAGTTTTATTTTAATGGATGGATGATTCAATGTGGATTTTTTTCTGTATTTTTGGTTGTTATTCTGTCTTTCTCCATTAAAATTAAACTACTAAAAAATTAAAGATTAATAATTTCTTTGTAAGTGAGCAAACTTTCAAATTCAGCAGGGGATCAAAGAATTATTTCTCCCACTGTTTTTCCAAGTAAACAGTATCAATGATGATTCATAAAGGTCAGATGATTTCAGTGTCCATTAAAAATGTTCTGTAATTAAGTTCATTGTGTGTGGTTTTTTTTCTCCTTCCTTATTTTTTCTAAAATCATAATGATGTAAAAGAGTTTAGATCAGTGATAATGCATTGTCGTAATGATCTGATAAATAACCTTGCTACACCATTTAGAGTATATATGGTGGCATGTATAAATATGTGTAACAGCTAGTGTCATAACGTGTACACTGGGCTTTAGTGCCAGGAGTGCATTAAAAGAAGGCTGTCACTAAGCTAATATTTGTTTCTAAGTATAAAGGAATGCTTGCATCAGTAACAGTACAAGACAATTAGTTACAACAGTAGCTAATCTCATGAGCAGGTATCTAAAAGTTTTAAGATACCAATTGGAGAGCGAAAAATAAATTAAGCCGCATGTAATGTAACAAGAAGACTACACAAAACTAGAGATCTACATACATATATAGAGTTATATATTAGGTGAGTGGCTCCAGCAGAACCCACGAACAACATCCGAGATCTCTTCTATAACTAGAGAAAGTTTTGATTTTGCTGGCATCAAGGAACAAAGTAAACAAACTACACATTTTTCTCTTACAGAAGTATATTAATCTTACATATGTGTTGTTATCCAAACCTTCTGTTTTATCTTGCTATATTAAATCGATTCACCTTGATAAACGGGGCTGTGCACAGAGATAAAACAAGGGGAAATTACAGCTTTAGGAACTTTAATGCTGGTTGACTATAAGAGTTGTGGAAAAATGTTCAATACTGAAAACACTTGAAAATAGTTTGTGATTACACCGAAAACATCTTATCGAGGGTGGGTGTAATCCGCCATGAAGAACTGTGATGAAGTAATAAGTTGAAAAAAAGCTAAGGCAGTCTTCAGCAGTGGACAATATGCATGAAAATATAGTTTCCCCTGGACATTTGTTGAAAGTGAATATACTGTATACTTAAAATTATTTTGAGTATCCTGGCAATATAAATGAATAATGCGGTCTGCCTCTTGATGATCATCGGTGAGATTAGAAGTCAATCTTCACAGCTGGGTCAGTTTTATGGTCATATTGTCTGGAATGGTACTAGACTGGCAACCACTTGTAAAATTAATGAGTACGATACAAATTTCTTTCTAGCTTACTCCCAGCGTTCACATCATTGCTTGGTTGCACTAAAAAGAGCATATACCCTCTGCTTATTCTAAAGTTTTACTTATCACAACATAATTGCAGGCCATAAAATTAATTAAATACATCACTTGCCATCTGTGTCATTTTTGATTTAAGAAAAATTATTTCCAGAATACAGAAGCAATGTGTGATAAATTAAGAACACCAAATAATGATTTAATAGTCTTTAAGACTGTCTTTAGAAACAATAATTTGAAATAATAATTTTCAGTATGACTTTGTCAATCGCTCGGATCATAGTGGAGTCATTTTGGCCCAGTCTTCTTTACTGGATTGCTTCAGGTCGTTTATTTATGCACAGCTCTCATGAGGTCCCACCACAGCATGTCAATCAGGTTGAAGAAGTTTTCTGGGCCATTGCAACCCCTTGACAATGATCCCAGCAATGTTGGTGGTCATTGTCCTGTTGCATGATCCAGTTTTGGTCAAGCTGTCAGACAGATGACCTCACACTGGACTCTAAAATACTCTGGTATACAAAGAGTTCATGGATGACTCAAGGTGACAGCAGGGTGACATGTCCTGTGGTTGCAAAACAAGCCCAAATCATCACTCCTCCAACATCATGCTTGACAGTTGGTTTGTGTTGATATGCTGTGTTTGGTTTTGTCCAATCACAGTGCGGGCCATAACAGCTAAACATCTCTCACTTTGGTGTCATCTGTTCAAAGCACATTCCTCCAGAATTGTTGTGGTTTGTTCAGGCAACTTTGCAAGCTAAGCTAAGCTGTTTTTTTGTTGTTCTTTCTCCACGTTCTTTCTCTGGTAGCTTTTCCAAACAAGTCATATATGTTCAGCCTTTTTCTAATTGTCATGAACTTTAACATTTAATATGCTGAGGCCTGTAGGGTCTGAGATGTAGCTCTTAATAGTTTCTCTGAGCATTGTACAGTCTGACCTTGGAGTGATTTGCTGGGATGTCAACCTCTGGGGAGATTCACAACTCTCTTGAATGTTTTCTACTTGTGAATAATCTTTCTAACTGTTGAATGATGAACTTCTGATTGTTTGGAAATGGCCTCTTAACCCCTCCCAGATTGATGGGCGGCAACAATTTCCTCTAAATTCATCGCTGATGTCTTTCGTCCTTGGCATTGTGCTCACATGGACCTGAATGTTCCAGTTCACCAAACTGCCCAAACCTCTGCTTTTGTAGAGCGGTGTAGTCACACTTGCTGATGATCAGTTAATCAAGCGCATTTGATTAGCAGCACCTGTCTGTTACTTACCCTCTTGATGGAAGTAGTAAGGTTGTACTTAGATTTTCACACACTGCTTCTTTTCATTAAATAATGACAACAGGGTAAAATGTTTTTTAGTTCATCTGATGTTGCATTTATCTAATGTTAAGACCTGCTAAGAACCAGATTATTTTTCATACGTCCTGCTGCAAAAAATCTTAGACGTTAAAGAGTGTGCACTTTCTTTTGTTGCTGTGACTGTACATAACTGAATGCTCATTCAGGAAAAAAGAGGAAAAAGCCATAAAATCCATGTAAGTTCTTTGTTAAATTCTGAATTGTTACCTTCACATCTTCTCCCATATGTGAACAGTTTGAACAAAAGATTACTACATAACACCCGGGTAATTATGTTGTACATTACAGACTGTGATTTAAAGCTTTACTGAGATCTGAAAGTTAAATAAAGCAAGTAGTAAAAAAGGGAACTCACTGGTATCCTCCTGTATTGTTCAGATATCATAGAGGAAGAGTTATTGGCATCTGTGTGCTAGTAGCTTGTTTTATGGTTTTTCTGGAGTCTGCAATGGAGCCATGCAGGCTGGGCAATGGACAAAATTAAGCCAATTTATCTCCTGCGGAGGCAGTGAGCCACTGGAGGCTGTAAATTGTTCACTTACTCAAAACAAAGACCATGAATGCAAGGCATTATGTTTTTTATTTTTATATGTTAATTTCTCACGGTGGTTTTGCAAAGAGAAGCATATGCATTCTGCCCTTTCTGTGTTGTTGTTAAATTGCTAAATGCACAAAATACAGCCAAACAAGTGTCACCATTAAAATTGCTGCAAACAAGTGCTCAGTCCAGTTTAAAAGCATCAATCCGCAAAAAGCACTGAAGCTTTTTGAAAAGTGTATCAGAGTTTAGTTGAGAGGACCTAAGAGGCAGTTTGTAAAAGCAAAAGTAAGCTTTACTCACAAACATCAAGTTCATGGTCACAAAACACAGAGAGCAGGCAAAGGTAGAGGTGCAGGGAAGGATGAACAAAACACAAGCAAACATGAAGAAAGAATGTATAGATCTCCTGCAGGGACTGATTATCAGGAAATTTAAGGTGATGTAACAGTCACAGGTGAGAGTTATTCTTCTGAAGTGACAGTGGGTGAACAGAAAACTCAATCAGAAGAAAAGAAGAAGTGTGGCTTAAAGTACTGACTGGCTGGCTGATGGTCAAAGAAATATTTAAAGATGACAAAAATCTATTTGACTACGTTTTATCAATACGTTTATCTATAAGAAACATTAGAGAACTGTGTGTTTATTACTCAGCTCAGAGTTTTGATTCTCTTGTAATCAGCAATAACAACAACCAGGTTACACCCAAGACAAATGAGAGTGAATTATATAATTATTTCACATTCTCTGCTGTAAAAACCGATGCTGTGAAAACAGGGATTACTACAGACGTATTGAGCACACACAATAAATTTAACTCCTAAACTATTAAAAGACATTTCTGATATTAATAGTTTGTCGTGTTTCTCATTATACAACTTTAGGAAATATAGGCAATTAAAACTCTACCAATAAGGAAAGAGAGCAGGCAGTTGTTGCCATCCCTGATCAATAAAGATCATTAAAGGGGAAGGTGCAAAAAAGGTGCAAAACAAAATACATCATGAGTCTGTGACAAACAAAAAATAAGCAAACAAATAAAAAACAGCCCAGTAGAAAGGAACGGGGAAGTAAGTAAAAGGTTAGCTTCTGTTTGGTTCCTAAATGGCATTACACAACCATAAACAGGTGTCATATAGGCCCTGTGAAAAACAGATTTGAACCCAAACCTCACAACAAACATATTTAGAGATTCTGAGAAGGTTTCTTTTCAGCTCAGTGACATCACCAATCAATGCAGCCTCTTCACAAACCCAATTTAAACACACCTTGGTGCTGTTGTGGGATTCTCCTCATGAGTAGGAATAGCGTTCACTCTTGTAAATACACGCTGAGATCAATAAATGTGGAAGAACTTGATTTGCAATGTAATTTTCCGGTCAATACATCTCATCAAGAGAAGAAAGAACTTGAATCACGTAACCTGGGATGAAACTGACAAAGACATCAGTCTTTTTATATAATAAGCTTTTTCCATCTTAGGCCTTATGTTGGAAAGAAATGTGTATGAAATATCAAATAATTGATTCTGCTACATAAAAAATGCATGTTCAAGGTTGTCTGTTGCAGGTTTATGGTGAATCACAGATGCACACTGGTCTTTATATATATAACCAAGTGAAGTCCTGATGTCAAAGTGGGAGACGCCCCCAAGGGTGGTGAAGAATGACCGAGCTAAGATCCTGTGGGACTTCCAGATACAGGCGGACAAAATGGTGGTGGCTACCCAACTGGACACATTGTTTGTAGACAAACAGAAGAAGGCGGGTGTAGTGATAAATGTAGCTGGAGAAATACCAAGAGCTCAGAGAAGAGCTCGAGAGGATGTGGAGGGTGAAGGTAACGGTGGTCCCCGTGGTAATCAGAGCACTAGGTGCAGTGACTCCCAAGCTAGGCGAGTGGCTCCAGCAGATCCCGGGAACAACATCGGAGATCTCTGTCCAGAAGAGCGCAGTCCTGGGAACAGCTAAGATACTGCGCAGGATCCTCAAGCTCCCAGGCCTCTGGTAGAGGACCCGAGCTTGAAGGATAAACCGCCCGCAAGGGCATGCTGGGTGTGTTTTATATATATATATATGTGTGTGTGTGTGTGTGTGTGTGTGTGTTTTGTAAAGCTCATTTGTGATGTGCTTTACTCTCTTTTGCTTGCAGTGTGCTTCAGTGAGGATTGAGTGTGTTATCAATGATACTGGCATTTCTTGCTCTTTTCTTGACTTTTAAATGCCAATGCACAAAAGTGAGAAAGGGGGATTCTCTCTTTTTTTTTTTTAACATGAACATAACACTTTCTGTCACTGATTTGTTTAAATAAGATGAATTGATATGCAAAAATGCCCAGAACAGTAGAATATAATACAGTGTTTTGATGGGAGAAACTAAGCTAAAAGTATAGCACAACAGAAATCAGTTATGTTCAACATAAGATTAACTGGAGATTAGTTACATTTTGCCAGTACCAGGTTGGACCCTTATTGACTTTAGAATTACCTTGATTCTTAATAGTAAGGATTTACTGACACAATAGTATTGCACAGCTGCTGTAGATACATTGTCATGTCCAAGAAACCAGTTTGAGCTTTCTGACATGTTACCTGCTAGAAACAGCTATCAGAAGATGGGTGCACAGTGGAAATGGTCAGCTGATGTGGGTTGTACTATTTGATCAATGCTCAGATGGTTTAGGTTCAGGTGTTTTATATTCTTTTGTTAGTTTCACCTATTTCACCAGCTGTACCTCATAGTTGACAGTTGTGGCTTCCTTGTGTGGTCTTTTACTCTTGTAGCCCAATCTAGTTCAAGGTTCAACATGTTGTACATCCAGAGATGCTCTTCTGCATATCCTGATTGCAACCACCTGTTATTTGAGTTAATGTTGCCTTTCTATCAGCTCAGAGCAGTGTGACCATTTTCCTTTGGGATCCACAAAGCATTTTTACACCATGCTCTGCAAAACCTAGAGACAGTTATGTGGAAAAATCCCAGTAGATCAGCAGTTTTTGATACACTCATACCAGTCTATCTGGTGCTAATAACCATGCCTTGACCATGTCCACATGCCTAAATGGACTGAGTTGCTAACATGTGATTGGCTGATTAAATACTTCTGACAACAGGTATGTCTAATAAAGTGGCCAGTGGATGTGCACTGGAGTGTAACTTGAACTGTTTGATCATGTGTTGAACAGCATCATCGGCTCATTCCTTTTATTATAAAGTCAACATCATAACATTTCTGCATTTGTACAGCTCTACTGCTGATTCCAACAATTAGCACGAGCATGTGTACACCGCTCAATTTAACCCGATTAGCACATAACTGCCAATCATCCCAACCCAGCAGAATATTTGCAGCTCCTCTATAGATTACTTTTTCCCCTTCAGGTTCCTCAGTTACATAATCTAGCAAAAATCCAAAGTAACCTTTGCCCAATGAAACTGTGAAGCAGTATTCCAGCACGTCTGTCGTCTTATTATGAAAAGAGTCAGAAAAAGTGACCCAGTGCTTTTTATGCCTTGTGAGAGCATGGCGTGTACATTCCCAGGTGAGCGTTAACACTGTATCTGGTGAATGAGTAAACACAAAAACTGACTGCAACAGGTCCTGATCAAATTCAGTGTAAATCCAAAGTCAAACAAGAAAACCTCCACCAAGGCAGCTCTGTCTCTATGCAGTATATACTTTTAAGAGAACAGTATTATTTCTTGCATGTCTTCTTTGTTCTTTTTAAACATACTTTTAAAAAGTGTGTAGTCCAGTGAAAACAAAAATAAAGCGCAACTCATAATGTATATAAGAAATAATAATTATTCAGGATTATAGTACATGCATTCTAATTTTATAATTGAAAAGTCACTGTTGACCTTAAAATCAATTTATTGACCTTGAAGGAGAGGTCAGAGGTCAACTGTGGCATGACATTTGAAATCATTATATGGTACTTTTTATATGTTGACAATAAACACTATACATTTGTAAGAATCAGTATAAGGTATTTTGTCAATTTTTATTCAATAAATCATTAAGTTGAACATGAAGACCATGGTAGCCAAATTTTAATGGATTGTTAACATGGTTTCAGTCATTATGCAAATGTACTGTTTATAAGGTTTGGGGAAACCTGCAGTCAGCTGAGACTGAAGAAGTCACTTGGATGAGTGACGAAACGTTTCTCCCACAAAATGCTACGTCCAGATGAACAGATTCAACTTTTGGAGATTGTTAACATGACCCCGATCTGCACCCCTACAAAGTTTTATCAGGATGCATTCAAAACATGTTAAGCTGTCATGCTTACAGACACAATCTACCAAAAACAAAACCTCCTTTGCAGAAGAATCAGGACAGTATTTTCTTTTGCTCCTTTAATTACAGTATTTTTGCTTGTTTTTAACTTTTAACAAAAATGAAGCAGCCAGTGATCCATGATCACGTCTGCTCATGCTACTCGAGAAATAAAAGAGGGTGGCATCGGTGAAAAAATAAAACATTTTGAAAGACTGTAAGATGGCTCCCCCACTTTAACTCATCTAGATCTCTGTATTGATAACGCCAAGGTTGTGTGACTCCATTGCAGGTAGGATTCTCACATCTTTTTAGTTATTCCACTTCAGTTTATCAAAGCTGAAAGGATGGAAGTGAGAGGGAAGGGAGAAGCTTTGCCGGTGGGAAACAGAAGAGTTAAAGTTGTGATTTCATGAGGGAGTCTAATTTATACGACTATATCTGTTGGTGTCAGAGATGTAGAATCTAGGGCTGTGGCACAGAGACTGTACTAGTTTTCTTTTGTATAATGAGCTTCCTTCTTGGGCCATTTTGTCTAGACGGAGATGATTTATAGGCATGTATCCTCTTAACATCTTATGTGTCTTACACCTGACAATGTCTACAGTACATATCATCTCATTACATATAATTACATCAGGTGGGCTTCGCTTAAAGAGAGATGTGACATTCACTGGCAGCAGTCCCTACTGGAAAATTAAAGCCTCACCTTTCAGATGCACTCTTCTTAGCTCTGAACATGAAGAGGCTGCCTTTAATTTCTTTTCTCCCAACTCCAGTAGGAAAAATACAAAACCCAACACATTTAAACCTTTTAGAAATGTGATTTTTTTTTAAGTTTTTATTTTTTAAATCTGTGTACCTCTACTAGTTTCACTCCACTGTATTTTATTTCACATTTTAATTACCTCGTTTATCAGTCGAATATTTACTTCCTCTGCACAGTACAAAGACAGCCTGTTGGGTTAATTGGTGATTCTAAATTGGACGTGGGTGTAAAAATGAGTGCTGGCGACCTGTCCACGGTGTACCCAGGCTCTCAGCTGGGATAGGCTCCAGCATCGGATAAGCAGAAACAAAAAAAAAAAGTGGATGGGTGGAATATTTATTTTATTTGCAATTTTTTATGGTTACTCATATTAATTTGCATTTTAATTATCTTGTCTAACAGACCATGTTGACTAAACGGGAAGTTTCCATGATTTTTATTTAACCAGCTGTGATAATGCCTCTTCTCTTTGTGCTTTATCTCCTTTCTTTTTGTGTTGACAGATGCCACTGAACAAAAGAGGACTGTCCACACATGATTTCTCGAGATTGAATAAGGGTCGAATGGATAGATGAAAGTGTAATAACTTTAGTGATCCCTTAACTTTAAATCTCCTGCAATTGTCATCATTGCAGTTTTCTCATTTGATTTATTATATAAAATTAATGACCTACCCATCAAATTCACCTGCATTTTTTTGTTTAATTTGCATATTTAGCATGAAAATGCAAACAAAGATGATGAACCTAGTAAACATTTCTTGCCAAAAGTATATTAGCATTGTCACCGTGACCATATTGTCGCCCTTGCATTAGCATTTATCTCAAGCACGCAGCCTCCTAAGGTCTCACAGTATTATGATGAGGGGTTTCACATTAAGTGTTCGTGTTATGGGAAAACTTACACTGAATGCTGATAGTTTCTGAATGCTGAAGGGTTTTTGTTTTCTCCCAAGCAGTAACAATGGCTCTTGAATTGCAAAATAAATGCGAAAATTGAAATGAAAAGAGAGAATGTCAGTGGACGGCACGAGGGTGCGGGAGAGTGCGATAACAAATGAGGCACGATTCAGGACCACGGGATGACATTGTTTGACTGCACAACATTTTCTCAAAGTGAATTTAACTGAACTCTGAATCCAAACTTCATTCTCCTCTGTGGCGCTGTGTCTTTTCTTCTTCCTTATCAGGCTGCTTGAATCCTGATTCCAGATGACTCATCTATTGACATGTTTGAAGAGACTCGCTTCAATCAAGCTCTCTGCATGCATGATCGACCAAGGGTGCTGAGAAAGCTGCTGGTGCCTGGGAACACGGCATCATTTGAAGATAATATAATGTAATCGTAGGAATTGCTTTTCCTTTTTGTAACTTGCACAGGTGCTCCTCACAAAAGCATTATTAACAACTTTAGTCTTCAACATGTGACTCAGTTGTATGTTCACGCATAGACAATGTGCTCCATAGTATGTGCACAAAGTAACAGGAGAATAGCGAGCATGTGAGAGATAACACTGGGTAAGCTTACTGGAAGCATTTCAAAGGTGTGTATTGTTCCCTCGGGGAAGGGGGAGTAGCTAATTACTACAGAGATTTCCCATTCTCCATCACTTATTAGTCATTTCCTCATTACGGGCAACCAGCCACTGAGAATAAAACCAATGAGTCCTCCTCCTGTCCTTCCTGCTTTTGCGGCACCTCCAGATAGACCTCCAAGTAATACCAGGGCGAGGGAAGCCCAGCTGAGTTTAAAGGCATTAAAAGTAATGTGATAACATGGAGGCGATGAGCTGCTTTCACTAAACAACAGCACCTTGTCCCAGGGTGGAAGCCTGTTGTTGATTTTATTGCCAGTGAATGTTAAGTGATGGTGAGTGTTCTCTAATTGTGGCCATAAATCAGTCGACCAGGCACAAAAAGTGCTGCAGAAGAGAGCCTGAGAGCGAAAGAAGGAAAAGCAGTCTATACTGGACTCAGAGCCCACCTGAGGCTCAAAGCCACCCTGGACATTTAGTGGCCTTGATAAAGACAGTTTTCATCACAATCAAACCCCCTCCTCCGTTCATAAAACATGTGCAGATGACCTCCTGCCAGAGTCCTCGCCACATCCTGCATCTTTGTCCCTGAATCTGACAAAAATGAAGGTCTACGTCTCCCCACAAGTAGGTGTCACCATGGAAACAACCGTTATTCAGCGCTCTCAACAATAGCCGTTAAATGAAAGGAGCTGTCTGATGGAATTAAAGAGTAGGCTTAGTCCCTCTTTCCATGCAAGGTACTCACAGCATCGGCAAACTACACAAAGCAAATGTGTAGATGATAGCCTAACCTACATTTTACCAAGCACATCAGTATCGCTTTCTTTTCTTTTCATCCTGCTTGTGTGGCAGCGTGAGGCGAGGAAATGTTTTGTGAGATGATCACTGGAATATATGAGTAGGATCAGAAGAAGCTAGATGACAAAAGAAACAGATTAATGCTGATTTGAGATTTGAATCATTTAATCATTAATCGTTTATTTAATTACAATAAACCCCAGAGACATTTTCACTTAAATGATGAGATTTATTTACCTAACTGCAAGACAAAGAGCATAAACTACAGGAACAGAGGTTTGTGCAAATGCAGGCTTGCATATTAGCATATCATAAAATCCAAAGGAATGACTGTACAGCACAGCGTAACAATAAAAGTATGCATGCAATAAATCCCTTTTTCCCTTTAAAGAAATCAAATATTTACTAATGATGCATGGGATCCTTGTTGGCCACGGGGCCGGCAGTTACACCAGGTTCATATTACAGCTATGGACTGTAAACCCTACTCTGCTGAGCAGGGGAAAGATAGAGAGAGAGAGAGTGCATGGGAAATTTCCGATACAACGAGGAGGTGTAAAACCTATGACTTGTTAATTTTGTCTGACAATAGTGCAAGAATAGATAAGGGAGAATAAGCAGCTCAGTGAATTCCTCACAGCTTTTTTTTTTTTTCAATCTGCAGAGCAAGATGGGCACATGAACTGCGGTCTTACTGCTTTAGTTAACTCTTGATTGCACCATTATGGTGCAGTAGATAAATTCTCATTAGAACAAGAATGCCGTTTATTTTATTTAAAAAAAAAAAAATCCAATTAAGTTTGTTGAGCCTTGATGATGCCTGTGTTCAGGGCAGTTCTTGCAAACAAGCACACAATTATTATTTCAGCATTCCATATTTGAATCATTGTAGTTAAAAGGAAATGGAAACAGAATAGGATCTTTAATTGATTTGAGTAAAGATTTTGAAGATTTGTTTGTGGAAAATCTGGTGAAGCATGGAAGACCCATCCACTGCTGTACAACCATCAAACACCCCTTGTAATTTAGATAAGCCACGAAGCATTTTTGATGATAAAAGCAAACTAAAGTTGCTTATAAGGGATAACATTTAGCCTGAATTCTGTGGTTAATTACCAATCATTTTTAAAATCCCATCTCATGCAAATGTTAAAGGTACGAGGGAATGAACCATTTGAGCCGGAGCAGCTCATAACCTGAGGCAGAGTTGCGTAGAGTGAGATACTGTAAGTTACAGGGGATAAAAAGCGTATTGCCAGGTTAAGGCACAAATCACAGAATGAACATGGATGTCTTCTAGTTATTAATAAGGGAGCTGGTTTGCCCTCAAGGAACAGAAATACTAGTTGATATCTGCACTTCCTGCCATATTTCATTAGAATAAGTGGCAGCTAAAGAATTGTGATAAAGTAAAAAGCTTGCTTCATTGACAAAATCTCTTAAAAAATGCTTTTTGTTACAGTAATTATCCAAGAATGGCAACATTTTCTGTGCTGTAAATCATTTACAGGAGAATAATAAGGACTGTATTAAGATGCATGAACAGCAAAACAATTATTCATCATGCAGGAAAGTCAAAACTTCTGAATAAACAACCTAAAATTTCAGATGCAGATGATTCCAGTCGAGTATTTCCTAATTTTTGCATTTATTCCTACCCCGCTGTAAATTGGTAACATGGAGCTACGCTTCAGCTGTGAGACACAATTCCCTCCAGGATTATTTACATTCGAGTAACCGAGTACGGCTCTGAATCAAGGCCTGCTGAATCAATAGGCCTCATCCTGTGATCTATAGTGACAGAAGAATCCTCAATAGCTGATCGTCAAAGTTCAAAAAGCAGCCGACAGCAGAGGTAACTGTGTTTAGGTGCTTTCATGGGAAGTCAATAATCTGTGTCTGGGGAAGGGTGGTTAAACTCTAGAGGACAAATCAAAGTCTGACTAGTATTTGTAGTTTGGAGTGGATATGTGTATGATGGAGTAGCTGTAAAGACTAAATTTGCATCCTGTACATTTATTGGCAGTGACAGAGTGGTTTCTTTCCAAGTGCATTTGTCGCCATTCAGAATCATTCACAGTGCAAATGCACCATAGTAGATAAAATATACAAAGTACAGGGTCATTACTGGAATAGATATCAAATAATGAACAGCCAAACAGTGTTAAGAGTATAATTTGCACATTATCCAGCTTGACAGTTGTGGAGCGTTCATGTTATTTATTTTTACTGAAACTCACTACTGTATCATCATGTTTTAAAGCAATGGTCATCAGATGATTAATGAGGAATTTAACACTTTCTGTGGGGCTTAAACTTGTAGTTATTAACACTGTCATTAAAGCAAACTTTGCATATGCAACGGAAAGCCAAAGGAGAACACAATACTAAGCAAAATATAGGATTTCTTTAGTTCAGGGAGAGATTTCATTCAAAACGTAAAAATCTTTAGAATTAGTGTTGATCAATAAAAATATAATGCTGAGGTGAAATCTCCATTTTTGGAAATAGTTACTTGATTAGACAAAAGTTTTTGTTTCAGAGGTGTCAAGGTTATTTGTACACTTATGAAAATTAATTAAATGCCAAGAGGACGCCTTTTGAAGGCGAAAAATGTCCTTCTTTCTGGTGCTGTTGACTTTTTGCACACCCCTTGAAAAATAATTGCCGGTAGCTTAAACACACAGTCTCTCTTTTCTTCGTTAGATTGCAATATCCACACAGGTATTTACAGTACAATAATAATATATATATTTTTAAAAAACAGCAACTTGTTTTTCTGCTGCGAAGCGTTTCAGTTTAGAGACTGTGCTTTAAGCACTGTAGCATTAGTAATAAGGGCAAAACATGACAGCTTTGTCTGACTGACACAGGTTACGGGCTACACTCTGAACAATATGAAGACAATCTGACAAAGCTCAGGCAGGATAAATAAAAATGAAGGTTATGTCTTTTATATACTGAACATTGTAGCGCTCAATAGAACAGCAAAAGTAAAATCCAGTAAGCAGGAAACCTTCAGGCAAGAGTTAGGTGGAAGTGAAATAAAGAACAGTTTATCACGGATCGACCTTTAGCACGTTTTTTTTTTTTTTTTTATGAAATGCTGAAGAAAATGGAAATTTGGTGACCAGTCATACTTTTCTTTTAAATTGATCTATCTGATGTAAATGTAATGGATATATTAAGTTGTGCATAACAGCGCTAATGGTTCGTCTTTCTCACCCATTAAATTTATCATGAAACATCAAGTAGAATTATATGTCATATAAAAGGCAGCACAAAAAAGGAACGGAAATATATCTATAAAAAGAAGTCACTGCAGAAAGTACAACCTGCATGGTTTAGAGATGACAACAAACAAAGATGGACAATTCAGAGGGAAAGGATTCACCCGACAAAAAGCATGACTTTCACAGCTTACATCGTAGCCACTATAGACAAGACCAAAAATAGGGTGCAGTCATCGATTAGCTCTTTGAGAGTATGTTACTCGAGCTTTGCTCACGGATACCCTCAGAAAAGGCAGCGCTTTACAACCTTTCGCTACTACACAGCCACCCAAACACATCTTCCGTTCCTGTCTTGCTCTGTCTTTTCGGCTCCCTGTTACAACTGAAAAAGCATACCAAGAGCTGAAGCTGTAGCAAATATTGCAGACTGCTGAAGTTATTATGTCGCTTGCAGTTTCACAGAAGTTCAAGATGAACAAGTCTGGCATGAGAGCGCTCAACAAAGATATTTCCATTGCTGCTGTTTTTTCATCAGGTTTTCTTGGAAAATGGTTCAGAGCTGTTATTTAGACGCTTATTTTACACAGGATACATACATTTGGCAACCTGTACAGTCCAACTGTCAATCACACATGGCACTAATTGTTTTTGTTTGCCAAGAAGTAGTAGTGCCAGTTCTTGCATTTGCAATGAGGGCTGCTCTTGATTTGTTGATTATGGTTGCTGCCTTTTGGAAAAAAAAAAAAAAGCTTTTAAGCCTTAGCAACCGTTTTCATTTATTCCAATGTCAGGTCATGGGTTGTTTGGCCAATTCTGCAGACAGATTTTGATTTGCAGGGCAAATTGTTTATTTGTTATTAACTATTTTAAGTATTTTCAAACAATCCACATGTCCATGCTTAAGTTAAAACAATCAAATTGCGATGAAATCATCTGGTATAGTACCTCTCCAAAACAATATCTGAACACACTGTATGTATAAGGGGAAAAAGCTGAACTTCATGGGCAACAAAGAATATTAAGCCTGCACGCGATCAGTAGATCGTCACTAAGAGATTTGTCTGCATGCATAAAAATCATGGGGGAAAAAAATCCTCCAGGACTCCTGATGCTGAAACAGCTGGATGGTCGATTTGCACAGTCAGAGACGAGTGCTCAATCCGCACTGAGCGCAGAAATACAACTCGCAATCTCTGTAGTACCGTCCTTGTGTAAACACTTTGCTTGTTTTGAAAAATGAAATACACGAGCGACAACACATTTAGAAGGTTTTTTTCTCCAGTTTATGTCCAAAGTGAGACAAGCATCCTTCTCAGTTTGCCAGACTGATGCTGTGGTCAAAGCTTGGTCGCGGGAACAGGGTGTGCAGTTATTCTGTTGGAGTGGTGGCAACTGGGCTGAGGATGGGAGTCGGTAAGTCCCTCATAGGACTCATAGGAGAGATGGCCTTGTGGCTGAAGTACTCTACTACTTGGCTGGGCACCTCTGCCAGAACACATTTGGCCAGGGCGGCAGGTGATGCCTGCAACAAAGTCAGAGAACAGCTGGAGTTGTTAAGACAATTGTTAAATATTGTTTTAATCTGTGATAAGGAACATAAAGGTTATAAGGTTTCTCATCTAGATCTAGAGCCTCTGGTGGCAATAACGATGTTCTTTGTTTTAGACAAATTTTTAAAAGTAGGTCAGAGTAAGACACTCTATTAGATGGCACCTGTTGTGTGCATTACTCTGTACAAAGTCTGTTCTGTCTCACTCCCAGGAGTTACATAAACCAAAATAATAAGTCCTGCATTGTTTGTTTTACTGTATTGTCACTGATTTATTTGTGTTTTTCTTACTATGAAGGGGCAATCTATAGTTGCACAGTAGCATAAAGTTATACATATACATTACAGCAACATAAACCTGACAACATATCTTATAATTCATTTTCAACTCATGTGACTTGCATGAACTGATAGTTTCAGACTGATAAACCAACCTAATATGCAGTAAGTAAATTAAAATGATTCTGATCCATCAGAAGTGGCCAGAACAGCTTTAGTTCTTCTTGCATTGACTGTCCGAGTCTCTATAATTCCAGCAAAGCGATGAACACCATTACTTTGAAATGTGTTTACTGATATGGTGTTTTGATTATTTGGTTTATGCATTAACTCGTTATTCCGTGTATTCTGTGCATATTTTCAGAAAATAGGGAGACATGAACAAGAATCTATAACAGACGGTGCAATTATACATCGGAAAAATTACTAATTGGATGTAACAACATTAAGAAACCATTCTCGTGTGTGCACATTTCTGGATTTCCTCCAGTCCATGATGGCCATCTGTAGCAGTTGAAAAACCAGCAAAAGCTGCCTGTTTATTCTTTCAAATGACAAGAGCTTAATAAAATAATAATAATAATAATGTTTGAGCGCATCCCATGCACAGCAGTCACACGGAGTGGGATTGAAAGGAATCCTGAACAAGTCAACAAGAGCAGACAGATGGAGAGAAGGACTGACCGTTTTGAAGTCTCTGAAGGGCACAAACTGCACAATGTCTCTGAGGACCGGCTCGCCCTTCGGTGAGCGTAGGACTCCATCGTCTCCATCCAAAATTTGCATGTCTGTGAAGTCGGCATTGCCCACACCAACAATGATTATGGAGAGAGGCTGGTAGGAGGCTCGTACAATGGCTTCACGTGTGTCTGCCATGTCAGTCACTACACCATCCGTGAGGATGAGCAGGATGTGGTATCGCTGGAAGAAGATAAAACCTTTCAGTGTGAATTAATCCATGCTAACGTTAACCCATTTCAACCGCAACATGTGGTTCTAAGCTCAGTGTGCGCTGTCATCTGAAGGAGGCCTTTCATGCTGTTCTGGATCATTTCACAGCCTCCGCTGAGTAGAAAAGATTATGTGTTTTTGTCAGTTAGTCAAAAATGTTACATAGAAAACAACAGAGTCCAAAACAAATAATCCAAAAAAAAGGAGCATAAGATAAAGAACAACTAGATCACAAGCAGAGACACCACATGTGTGTCCGTGTGCGCAAAATTAATTTCAAGTGTGTAATTACGTGAGCAGCATGGACCCAGGATATTAACATGGAACAATATACTGTAAACACTTCGGATTGGTCCAATGAGTCGAAGTTTGTTTGCTGTTACTGTTCAAAAGGCAGACTGACATTTAGGAATAAATTATAATGAAGGTCAGTGCAATCACAGTATGTGTAATAGTTCAGAACACAATGTCTGTGCAGGCGGTGGATCAAAATCCTGACTCTCAGCATTAGGAAACATGAGCAGCAACTAACTCTATCAGACGCACTTTTACTGCTGTACAAAAAAAGTAAATGATATCAAAATATGTTGAATGAAACACTGTCAATTCAGCTCTGTATGACTTCAGTCTATAATTTAAAAAGTACTACTTGTTTTATAATGGGCTCCTACTTCTTTTGGACCAAAGGAAATTACTACTATTAGCAATGCTGATTTGGGGAATTTCACTGGGAGGCAAAAAGAAACCCTGGGAAAAACAAAAAGACTAGGAAAAAAAAAAAAAAGAGTAAAAATGTGCACTCACAGAAGCATCTTTAATGTTGCCGTCACCTGCCGCCACCTTGGCTAGCCTGTTAATGATCGGAGCAACGTTGGTAGGGCCGTACAACTGGATCTTAGGAAGGCAGTTCTGGTATGCCTCAACCACTCCTTGGATCTCTGATCAAAGCGAGAGCGGAGCAAATTGAAGAAAACATCATCACAGTTATCTACACCTGTCAGTTAACAAGCAAGTGCAGGCTGAAGTGTACAGTCAGATGACTCATTTGCTGAACACTAACAAACTTGGCCTGAATTAATTTTGTTGTTGTTTATCACAATTTGAAGACGGACATTTTAGGTTTCAGCCAATCAGATATAAAATCCATAAATATTATCACATTAAAACACTAACTTTTAAGTAAGTACAAAATTACAGAGAGACGAATGCAGAAATGGTTGCACCTAATTAGTTTGTGTTATTTCTACTATTATCAGTGGAGGTAAACAAAGCCCTTCAACCTACCTTCACATTCATCATCCTCTGGGTTGAAATTAATGGCAAAGTCATGGGACACCTGTGAGTGGGGAACGAGAGGAGAAAGTGTGAAAGGCTTCCAATTTAGGATTTGGTGAAGAAATCCAACTTTTTTTTACTTCCATGTTTTGTTTTTTACTGCAATTCTGTTAAAAAATGTTAGGTGAATACGAACGTTTGATCTAAACAGAATCAAAAAGAGCAGTTGACCAAAACTGAAGACAAGTTTTCTGTGTGCTCATGTTATTCCAGTAAAAATGACAGTTTTTCAAATGGACCGACTGGCTGACTGGACTGGACTGGACTGGGAAACACACATGTGGCTTAGACAATGACAAGACAACGAACTGGAGGAAACTAAGGAGCTAAATACCCGGGACGATGATGATGATGATTAGAAACAGGTGAGTACATGGCTGAACTAAATCTAACTAATGACACAGGAAGTGAAACAAAACATAAAGCACAAAGAAAAAAGGTTAACACAGTAAAACAGGAAACACATGAAAAAGTCATATAAGGTAAACACAAGACAGCAGGATACTAAGACACAGGGTAAATATAATAGTGACTCACATCACGTGGTTATCCAACAAGAGGATTAGTTTTAGTTTTTGTTTTATTAACTAATCAAGGGGAAATACTGCATTTCCTAACATTAGTCAAAGGCAAGCTAGATCAGAAACTGGTGGTAAACAGACAACAACATCAAGAGTTTTGATTAAAATGTTCATCAAATATTACCGAAATTTGACACGTATTGTTTTTTAATGAGGCTTGCGTATGTCCCATAATGGTGCAGTCTATCTATACTATTTGTATACATATTCCAAACCAATTATTCATCACACTATACAGTAATGAGCATAAAGCATGTATTACGTGCTTAATATCTGTTTTTTTAAACAGGCTTTGCACCCACTCTTCTTTTAAATGTTTTTTTTTTTCCTGCAATCCAAATGTCAGATACATTTTGTTTATCTCAAAGCTGTTTAATTGGCAAAAATAAAATCCCCCTCTCAATCCATCCTCTCACAAGAAACTGTTTTTTTTTTCCCACAGGCACCAACTGTCAGCCAGATCAGTGACAACTGACTCTTCTCCAGCTGGCTACTTTTTTTTTAACGTCACTTTTGTAAATCACGTCTATAACGTGATTTACAGCCTGAAGTGAGTCACAGTGTAGAGTGTTTAACAACAGACTTTCTCACATGACGCAGCAGTACAACCCCCAAGTGTAATAACATTAATAACATTATAATGTCTAATAATGCTATTAACAGCCGTCTCCCTTTTAAATGGTCCATTTGTGTGCCTCTGATTGTGCCTCTGGCTCACATGTAGCTTTCAGAGACACTTAGATGGAACAGAGCATTTTTAGGCACTGGTAATATTATTAGTTTCATTTGTGCTATTCCAACTGTTGTATGACAGTCAGACATTAATATTACAATCTTAAAGAAACTGCAGTATTCGTAACTGATTTTTTTGTTCCTTTGATCATATAAAATACTGCACTTAGTTGCTGTGAACGTGCCTCTGTGGTCAGGAGAATATTTGCATGAATATGTGCCACACTCACTCCTGAGCAGTTTGCATTCAGCAGGTGGCTCTAACGGCAGTCACAATCAAGCTAAAAATCAAGGATACTTTCAGGCCACCCGGGAAGCACATAAGAGGTCACTTGGAAGCAAACAACTGGCCAAAGACCAGATGCAGATGAAGATCTTGGTTGTCTGAAAGGCAAGCCAAGGCGACGTATGTGCAAAAACAATCCTAATTTCATTATTGACTAAACCTTTGGAAGTTTTTTTCTTCTGAATTTAAGATTTAAATAACACACATTTAATCACGAGTATCAACAGTTACAGGCAAGAAAGGCTTTATAGTAAAATGAAAAAGGTCAAAGATTTTGCAATGAAATGTGTAGAAATAATACAAACTTTGCCACTCCTTCCAACAGCATCTGTTTATATATGGAGCAATTCTTTTACATAGTATGACTCCATTAAGATTTTAAATTTTACAACTTAACTACTTGTTACTTGTTTTGTATTATTTGTGTTGTGTTAGAAAAAAGGGTCTTATTATATATCATAGTATGAGTCATAGAAATCATATGAGACATATAACAAATAAAGAAATTCATTTTTTCTATTTATTCTTTTTTATTCCTTAATTCCCACAGCTCATACTGTATGTTATAGATCTTTAGCACTAAATTAACATCTTTAATACTTATGCATAATGCACAATAAATGATACCGCAGGCAGTAGAGCCCTGGCACTTCTGACACCCAGTGCAGTCCCTCACCTATGAGTCCATAGATGCACTTCATGATTTATCTAATAGCTTAATTTACATTCACCTGCACCACCAGCGGCAATAGATCAACAGGACATGGTTAAAATAAAATTGGCTCCTGTGAGGAAATCACTGCTATGGCAAATTCAGAAATTAATAGTTTGCATTATTGAGCTGCAAAGCTGAGCATGATTGAAATGATAATTATGAGTTTTTCCGACTGAAGAATAGCACATTACAATCTTACATTAAACACAGGCCCTTCTGGTCTGATAGACTATCTGAGCATAGTGTTGCGTCCGTGTGTGTCCGTGTGTGTGTGTGCTCACTGTTCACATGACAGACATCTCCCAGGGGCTCTATTCAGAATCACCGAGGGCTTTCGGTTCCCAAAGTCTAATTTGCTTAAACAAATGCTCTCACACTCGTGAATTCTTATGTAAATTGAGCATCAACACTCTGGGGCTTCTGTGTCATTGTAACGTGATATTTTCTGGAGACAAGTGGATATTTTAAGACGAGGGGCTTATGAATAAAAATACCCTCGGTAATTAGTTTTAAATGTGAAATTTTGAATGACAAATTGTGTCCTGGAACAGGTCATGGAAATTGGCTCGTGTAACGTAAAATCCCAGATTAGTGGAAAATACCAGGTTTCGGTAAGAGCACACTTCTATACAGCACGCATCATTATCATTGGAAGAAGCACAGTGTTTAGAACAGAGGAGTAAAAAGGGAGAACAGAGATGCAAACAAAAAAATACTCACCTCATAATTCGGAGGGATTCTGGCGCCGAACCCCAAAGCTGAAAATCGCTTGTCACTGAAACGATAAGCAAATCAATCAGTTACAAATTAAAGCAACTGCATTTTAATCTGTGGTTGCCTTTTGATTCCAATCTGGAAAATATTGATGGCTTATCCATCTGTTTGTATTTCTGAGGGCATACCTCATGCTTGTTTGCATTTTAGAACGTGTTAAAAGCTTGAATTACAATTTGAAATCTGTCCCACTGTCAGTGCAGACAGCATTTGCACCTGTTCACAAAGCTTCTAACGATTTTTAGCCTCTTCATTTTTCACTGTACCATTTAGATGGGAAGATATTACTTCAAAAGTCTGTTAAGCTGGATTCGCTGCCTCCAGTCAGAGGCCAGGGTGCACAGTTTGTATGAATAACAAGATAGTACACTCCAGATAAAGTGTATTATATTTGCCCACTACAATTTTATTTGCGTGTCTGAATTCTAAGTATGGATATCCTTTATGAAATGAAAAAGCATCGTCCTGTTCAGCTTTAAAGTAAACTTGAACCTGACCCTGAACCCCACACCTTCTCAGCTGTAGACAGCAAGTGTTTGCACCACACTAATGGGATTCAGTGCCTGTAACTCCACTGCAATGCTGGAAAGTTACTCACTTGATGGCCTCAGTTACACAGTACCTGTGTGAAATATCTTCCTCTAGCATTCACTCAGTCTTATGCTGTCATTCAAACATGACATGCACAACAAATGCACACTACCTACAGTACAAGACATGATTTTTATATCTTCATCACATATCTTACAGCCCAGCTTTGTTCTCCTTGTCCTGTTTCCATTTTTGCTCTTTTGATTTGATCTGTTTTGAAAGGCATGGGTTTAACCAGGCGGGATAGGAGCAAAAGACACATTTGGGTTGCGTTATGGAAACTGAAGGATGTTGTTGTAGTCACTCACTTTCTGTTACACACCATTAGAGTATCCTGTTCATTAGCTTTATTGAAAAAACTACTGTATATGCAGTATAAAAATACATACAGTAATGCCTGTAAAGTAATCTAATGTATTCCTGCAAACAAAAAGTATTTACAGTAATATTTTGGGAATTTCTGGGCATTTAGAGTAAGTACTGGAGCTGTCACAACTTGTTTTCAGTCACATCAGGGACTCTTTGCCTACAGACAGCTTCGTCTAATGGCTGCTTCTGTTATCAGGACATTTATCGATTTCATGCCTTCATCACTGACAAGCCAACCCAGCTCCGTGCAATCACAAACAAAATCTCTTCTCTTCGTTTGGGGTTGAACAAACATTTTGAGATCATGTCTTTTATTCATTTATTCTGGACATGGTGTGGGTGCCTCAGAGGGTGGCCAGCAAACTGCACAGTGTTAGGAAGTTGTTGTGTTATTTGGTGCATGGACAAGTGTTGATTGGAGAGCTGTTTATCCACTTATAGTGGCTAATGTGGCTTTGAGGCAGCTTTTCAGAGCTATCAGAAGTGTTCGATTAACTCTGGTGTTTGTGGACTTACAGAAACACTGGCACAGAGATGATTTTCACACTTTCAGAGGGAGCAATAACTCTTAACTGCCTGATAACTATTGAAAGAAGTAACTTCGGCTTGACAAGTTTTAGTTGTACTGCAATTAGTAGTAGCTGTACCAGCGACATTGTTATTTTACTACCACAGAAATTACTGGTTATAAGGGCCTGAGCAGTAACAGTGGGAAGGCCCCATTGTATTTGCTCCATTCATTATTATTTATGAAGTAATAAAGCCTAAAAGTACTCAAAATTAGCACGTGTGTAAAGTCTGGTGAAAAGTTTTTCAAAATAGTTTTGCTCTATAGCTCCACCTAACAATGAAGTACTACCAACACATAGTTTGAGCTACTTGAATGAACACACATGAGTGGGGCCCACTCATGGAAACCCAACAGGAAGTCTACCAGGCCTTATACTGTTTTGAACTTTTGATTTTGTCCAATCAACTTCCTATTTGGCCAGTTTAAACTTCAGACACGTGCCATATTAAAATATGGCGCTTTTGAATTGTTGTTGAAGGGCATGTCTGCGAATTCCAATAATTCGCCATGAACTTTTGATTGTACTATTCCTCTCAGGCTGATTGCATTCACTTTAAAACCAATGTGGTGACGCATGCAATGGTGCTGTGGCTATTCTACATGAAACAGAAAATTGTTGTTGAGGTGCTTGGCAAGCTTGAAAAGTCAAGAAATTTGTCCCACTTCTCAAGCCTAATGACAGCTTTCTTAGGTTTTTTGGGCTCTGATCACTAAATATGGCAAAACGACTCCACAGCACCACCTACAACATTTCAAAAAATCATCCCCTGCACTGCATTTCATCTATCTGTCTGAAATTTGGCAGCCTCGTCCAGTGTCCTGAGATCTCTTGGAACCATAACCAAAACCCAACAGGAACTCAGCCATTTTGGATTTAAAGTGTAATTTCAGTGCATTTTTTTTTTTTTTTTGCCATTTTCAGGCCTTGTACATTAAAAAACTCCTGCTAAAGATATTTTCAGACTCAACATGATCTTTGGTGGGTCCAATCTAAAGACCTTAGAAACGTTAAATTGCAAAGCTTTTGAATTCTCGGAAAAGGGCATGTCTGTTGTGACCCGCCAAATGTATTCGCCACACGAAACACCAGAAACTCAGTTGTCCAGTCTCTCCCAAACTTCACGTTAGATGGGACTCTGAGTCTGGAGACATCTATGTGCCTGCACTTATGGCGTCGCCTAGTGGCAACAGGAAATACGCGGTGTGTGATAAATGACAGTTCCACGCATGATATACATAAAATAGTTAATGGGTATTGTGCATCTCCAAGGTATTCATTATTATTGTTGTTGTTGTTACAATCTAAGGACTTTTCCATAATCTAGAACTATAACAAATTATCAGCTTGTAGTTTCAAGGCATCACTGACTATGGCTCGGAGGCAAAATTTCAGGTACCCATGTAACATACATTAATGTATTCTTATTTTTGAATACGTGCTCCAACTAATGCGCTAAAATACTCTAGTAACAGTGCTCCACTGACATTTATAGACTTCCTGTTCAATAGGTTGTGCAAGTGATATGACAGTATGAAAGCAGCTCTAATATCCCCTTCAACAATTAAATGTTTTCAACTGAAGTTAAATCCATTTTCATCATGGAAAAAAAACAGCCTTCCATTCCAACTGAATACAGGCTTTACTCCCACGATTTTGACCTTTCAAACACATCGAGGCATTCTGTATCAATGCAAGATAATAGGAAAGAAAAAATGTTTTGGGTTTTGTATTGGTTTTTACCAGCTTTGCCAGTGTAAAGAAAGAGCGTTAATGAAAATATTTTAATGTGGAAGCAGTTATTCAAGCTGAGCCAATTTTGCTTTGGCATGTATTCTGTTCCTGTTATTGTTTACATAGAAAACTGATTATCCTGGCCCCGGGACTGTTGTGATAACACAGCAAATACATTTCATGAAACTTATTAAACGTGATATGACATAGGATCGGCCCAGACGAGAGAACAGAGGAGACTGGCCACAAGTGATTTTCATCATATGAATTTTGCCCAAAGTCCACAGAGGTCACAGTTTTCTCCTCTTCATCAGCACACGTGAGGAGCCACAGGGCGATGTGCCCGGTGTAATAGCCCTCTCAGCAAGGTAAACGAGCCTCTGCCCACACAGACAAAAGCTAGTCACTCCAGCTCTGTAATGCACTCCTCTGCACGGACTCTAAAATCCCACATCACCTATATTCACTAAAGGCTAAAAGGTTTGCTTGCCCACGTTTTACACCTCAATAACAATTCCAAGGGAAGGGCTGCCTACACTTGCAGCCGCTGTTGGCCCAGAGACATGTTTCCATGTATGATGCTGGTGTGCATCAGTGTAAACATGGATGCGATAAAGCCACAAAGATGAACTGCAAATTCACAGGCAGGATTTCAGTGTCTCCGGCGCTATCGCTTGCATGCTATAATTAGCCAGACAGTGCTCCTGATATTCAATAGGAGGATCTGCATAAATCAGGAGTTGGGGTGTTAATCCTCATCTGGCTTACTTTTGACAGATGAGAGGGTCTTTCTCCAAAACAGATAATATCATAAATTATTTTTCATTAATTAGCAAATACCTGCAAGTCTACTAAAGATATATATTTTTTTACACATCTATACTGTAATATTTGTGCTCTGTTGGCAAATCAGTAAAAATACATGTGACTGAAGTCAAACATCATAACTACAGTACATCAGCCAGTATTTACAGTAAGAGGAATCCTCAGAGGAAAACAGGCTTCATGCTGCACCACCTCTGTCTTTACATCAGATTCTACACCATGCTGTTATTTCTCCAGCCATAATGCCTCCCACTTCTTTTTGAAGTGCCTGCTATCCTGGTGTCAGCCCCTATCTCAGCATGTGTTCGTCTGTATCAGGGTAATGAGCCTGTGCGAGCTAAGAAGGAGGACCAATCGCTGCAACAGATGCTGAGAAGAAACTGTATCAGTCAGTTATCCACAGGAGAAGCAGCCCCATGCAGCTTCCGCTGAGAGCAAAGAAACTATGACAGACATGTAAAACAGCACGACAACAAGAAGCGCCACATACTCGCAGGTACAGTTAGGCTACTACCTGTGACACGCAAGACTAAAAATATTTAGCGGCTACGCGGCAGGAAATTAAAGTTACATAAGAATGATTATGATTTGATCAACATGACAGGAACAACATAGCTCTGTATAGAAAATAATGAAATAACAGAAGGTACAAACCAAGATGTCTTTAGTTTTGTTTAGTTTTTTTGATAAAAGTTTTCTTGGCTGCACATCCATGATGAGAATCTCCTTTTCCATAACATCTTAAAGTGTGAACTTGCTGTCATGTTCCAGAAACCAGTCTGAGCTACTTTGAGCTTTGTGACATTGTGTTTTATCCTCAGAAGATGGGTACGCTGTGGTCATAAAGGGATGGACATGGTCAGCTAAAGTACTCAGATAGGATGGTGCTCAGTTGGGACTAAGAGGCCCAAAGTGTGCTGAGAAAATATCCCCCAAACCATTACATCCCCACCAGGAGCTTGAAATGTTGGCACAAGGCAGGATGGGTCCATGCTTTCATGTTGTTTACATCAAATTCTGACTCTGCCATCTGAATGTTGCATTAAAAATTGAGACTTGTCAGACCAGGCGACGTTTTTCCAGTCTTCTATTATCCAATTTTGGTCTGTCTGGCCTGTGCAAATTGTAGCCTCAGTTTCCTGTTCTTTGAGACACGAGTGGTACCTGGTGTCCTGTTTGAAGCACCCTTGAAGCACATCTGCTTCAAGGGTCTGTTGTGGGTTCAGGAATGGGTTTTTCATACCTTGGTTGCAACGAGTGGTTAATTTTTGTTCCTGTTGCATTCCTATCAGCCGGAAGCACTCTGGCTATTCATCAACAAAGCATTTTCACCCAGAGAACTGCCCCTGACTGGATATTTTGGACCATTCAAATTCCAATAAATCAGCATTTTCTTAAATACTGCAGCCTGTCTGACAACAACAAACATGCCAGGTTTAGAGTCACTTCCTCACTTCCCACTTCCCCATTTTGGTGTTTGGTTAGAATTTCAGCAGCTTGTCTTGACCACATCTATATGCTTGAATGAGGTGCTACCATGTGATTGGCTAATTAGATATTTGCATTGCCAGAACAAGTGTGCCTAATAAACTGGGCGCCAGTTTAGTTTACAGGGTGCTCAGGCTAAATCCAATGGCCCGGGTTCAGCTCCGACCAAAAGACTTTAGTGTCACTTCATTTTATTTATTTTTCAATCTACTTCGCCTGAATGGATTTGAAAGAAATCCCCATATTTGGTAAGAACTCTCTGTCCATCAAAATCTGATGTCTGCAAGATTTAAATGCCTGTGGCTGACAGGGTGAAAAAGGTCAGAATGTCACCTATCTCGCACACAGACAGAAGGAAGAAAACTAATGTTTACTTTGAAATTGCCGGATGTAAAATGACCGTAAAGAAGTACATCCACAAAACTGCGTAAGTGTCCTTGACTGCTGCCACCAAGACCCATCTTCAAGCCCCAGATTAGCCTCATGCATAAATAATGCCAGCAGAGGCAAAAATTTACTTGCTCTAGTTTTTCCAGGTACAAACAGTTTTCTCATCTATAAGAAGATTAAAATGTACTTACTATTGTGAACGACGGTGTTTAAGCTGCAAGTTAACGCTGATTTTTTTCTTAAAACTGCAACCCGACTGTTAGAGAAAATTAAAAGTGCCAAATTAATTTCAGTGAAGGAATAAATGCGAGGGAAAGGAGCCGGTGGTCAATAGCTTGGTTCCATTAGCGTCACAAAAAACTGGCGAGCAAAGCTATAATGACCTGCAGGGTTCTCTGCCCTTCTGTTTCAACACTGCACTGTTTCCATTACAGTCCTAATGCTGTGGATCAGATGGAGTGGCTCCTTTCACTGGGAGAGATTCCACTGAAATGGCATGCGAGGAGCACTCTGCAGCTCTGCTTCACAACAGGAGACAGTGACAGTCCCTGTAGGCCACAAAAAGCCTTTTCTGAGAAACAAAAGATTGACAAACCTGTCATAGTCTTGACAGATCTCCCCCACAGCTATCAGAGCCTTTAGGTACTCATTGGGCTGGTAAGGGTTGATGTAGTGCAAGGAGCAGCTGTTCCTGGGGTCTCCATTGGAGGCTGTGAAGTCAATGGCAACCTGGTGGGAAGAGAAAGAAATTTCAAAGTGTGCAACATGAACAGTTCATCAGAATCAGTTAAGCTTTTCTTTTGGCACTTGACTTCCTGCAAAGACTTTTACTTGGTTGCTCGGCTGCTTATTATATTCCGAGCCATTATGAGTGAGGGAGCCTGAAATAAACCTAATGGCGGTATAAATTACATGATCAGAGGTAAGAACTTGATTTTTTTTTTTTACACCCACATAGACTGAAGCAGCATCACCTCCCATACACAGTAGATCCAAGCAGCTAGCTATTTCAACAGGGGAGAACTGCATCTACCACAGCAGTCCTCATGATTAATATTCATTGCTTCTCTGATCCAGCCAGAGAGCGAGAATGTGCACTACAGAGGGCAAACCAAAGGGCAAGAGTTACAGAACATTTGAATTTATTTCATGAAGCTGCCTACAAGAAACCTATGTGTGCACAAACAAAGAACATGAAAAGATTTTAAAAAGTCTTTAAGTGCCAAGTTTACATTTAGAAAAAAATGCATACAGCTCAGGAAAGAAGGAAACATACCAAAGGCTTCATCGAGTAGCAACATGATCGGTGTGCCAAGCACAATATGTATGTAAGTCATGAAACCAGGCTGCAGTTAACAACATTCAGTGACGGCGAAGCGTCATTAAAGACAGTCGGTTTAATTTACCGTAAAGTGAATTTGGCATCCTCCCATGATGTAGTCTAAGAAGGAGTAGACTCTGTGAAGCTGCGAGGCAGAAAAACACAAATCTTTCAGGCAAAACCGCAGAAGAGTATAGTTATGATGTCATCAGGTCATTAAAGCACAACAAATCTGTTCGCTGTAAAGGTAAAAGAAAATGTCAAGAAAAAAAATGCTGTGCTGTATGCTAAAAAAGTAATGGAGACTAAAAATGCTCTTGAAAGTCTTCCCTTTATAAAACAGCAACAAAAACAGCAGCAGTGTCTATACCGCTTTGTAAACTGAGAGAATGAAACACTGACTGATTCTCTCTGGGGTGTTGCCTCTGCTGAAGCATGTTTCTGCAGGAGTTTCCTACCTTGAGGTCAGTGAGAATGACAACGCCTGAATTTTTATAGTTTCTCTTCTTCTGTTTGTACTTAGGATTCATACAGTCCCACGACACCTTGAACAAAAGCGAATGAAAGACAAAGAACAAAAGCGACAACTTGTGGCATTTTGAACATATCAAAGCAGCCTGACATTTTTTTTTTCCTTCCATGTGCGCTGGATTTCAGCAGAGAAAAATCAGAGGCACATTGGGAAAGGATAAAATTGTTACACAGCTGTCTCTCCCCTCTCCTCCGCTCTGCTCCACCTCTCCATTCACTGACCTTATTTCCACTGGAAATTTTCTGCATTTCCCTGAAAGTGGCGTAGAATTCCCCAATGAAGTCGTGCTTCCCCCTGGAGTCATGATCCCACACTAGGCACTGTGGCACACACACACACACAGACATTGTTTACTACTTTTGACATACAGCAACTCATTCATATATCCCAGGTATACTCACAGAAAATCCATATACAAATCAAAGTGATGTATTTTCAGTGTTCTGCCCTGTTTGCTGATCCCAGCTGAATCACGCTGGTCATGCAGTTTCTGACTCACTGACTGTGGTTTTTACCGTCACAGTTCTAAAACGTTCCCTACCTTGAGCTTCCGGTCTTCATCGCAGCTGCACAGGGATATGAGTGACACTTTGAAGGGCTCCCACACTGGATTCAGGTTGTTTTTAATCACCTGTTAGAGAACAAGTACAATAACAACAGAAGTAAAGTGTTAGAAATGCATTAACAGCTGTCGATGAAACCGGGATGGGAATGTGATGAGGTTACCTCAGTTCTGTAAACAAGCTGCTCGGTTTCATCGTCATTGATTCGATAGATTTCCAAAAATGGGTCCGACTTGCTGAAGAGATCCTGCAGAAACAGAGAAGACAAAACTGACTAACCCACTAGATCTGGAGGTGAGAGATTCCCGAAACAACCAGTTCACAGGAAACATTCTTCTTCCTTTACTTGCTGTAAATCAGAAAAGGAAAAGCATATAAAACTAGTATTTCTCTGGCTTTCTTTTTTAGCTTTATTCATTCACGGACTCTCGCAGAGGTCAATGTCTGTTTGATCAAAATATATGAAACATCACATTTAACAGAAAGGATTTGGTTTAATTCAATTTGCAGTCTCTTCAAGCGTTTGCTAGCGTTTACAATGAAGCTGTGACGATTTCCACCCGGGTTTGGGTGCTTGTGATATCTCAGTATGCTTTTAGGATTTGTCCAGGTGATTTGTACAAATGTCTGCAGACACTAATTCATCGTTTGCTGATTGCAGGAGGAATAATTGTCAGGTAACTGTCTGCATGATTAAAGGTCAGGAAGACGCAGCGTGGTGGAATTTTTGAATAAGACATCATTGATGAAAGGGTTGATCTTTTATAAGCTTCTAATTCATGCCATTATCTACTTATTAGATTTTTCACTCAAGTATTGACATTTCCCTTCAGCAAATAGCCTGTACATGCTACGGCTGAAGTTCATTAGCAAAGCATTTGCGCTTTCCTTTGCGCGTTGCAATGTTAAACAGCCCCAGCGATCGTCTGTAATGAACACGATGAATTCAGATCAACTCACTAGTGTTTGTGTCCATTTTCAGTGTTAGTAAATGCCCCAATTAACTGAAAACACGTGGAACATTTTGCATCTTTTATAGTTATTTGTGGTAGCCTTGAATCATCCCCTGAGTCTCAAGTTCAGGCGTCTGAGAGCAGAGGCAACACTGATTATTGAGGTCAATTGATTCTTCTGGGAGGAAAACAAATAATTACTGTGTGTGCGTCTGCGTGTCTGTGTCGTTCTGTGTGCCTGTGTCGGCTGGGTGGGTGAGGGGGAGTTTTGTGTACAGCGAATGAGACGGTTAAAGATGCATTTCCCGCTACATTAGCCAGATACATCTCCTGAGGGATAGGAGCAAAAAAAAAAAAAAAAGAGCTGTAAGATCCTCACTTTGTTGCCATGACAACCACTAGCCAGTGGCATCAGTAGCATGGACTCATGAGGCAAACATGTCAAAATTCAATTTCAGGTTTACAATAACTGTAATGTTTATCATTAGCAGTTACCACAATCTATCATGCCTCATAATTAATCCTTCTGCTCAGCAACGTGAACAGTCTGACATTCAGTATTTACAGCAGGTTGAGGGGATGCAACTGATGAGCAGCTCATTAGAAAGAGTCATGCTTCAGTCATCATCTGTTGTCCTTGTTAGATAAATGTTATATGCAAGCTGCCTGTCACAGCTAATTTATTTTGTTAAAAAACTACTTAAGAAGACATCCTGTCACTTGCAACAGGAGGGCACTAAGACCCAGACACAATTCAGGGGCTCAAGGTGAGAGCACCTGACCCTTTGAGAGGCTCATTAGGTGGGTTAGTTTCATTCCTGCTGCTGTGATCCCTGCTGTTTTACCTTTATTAGCTTGTTTCAGCTGGGATTATTTTAACGTAGGGATGTATGTGCAACCTGGGGTGCTGGGGCGTAAATGCAATAATAATTAGTATATAAGTAGTTTCGTTTTTTTAAACATTCATCACGATCCTGGACCAGTGGCAGTCTCAAGATGCAGTGAAGGTTGCCCAACAAGGGTTCACTTTACATCATTTTATTGCTCGTTTTCGGTAAACTCTAGTTTTTCAGTGCTAATAAACAGCTTCTATTTGTATTTAGCGCTGTGGCTCCTACTGTGGGAGGTTATTGTTTTCTGTTAATATTTTATGTTTATGGTGGTACTGGTATTAGTTTGGGTGTTTTATGCTGGAAGTTGTGGGTTTATTTTAAGTGGAGTGTGGGTCATTCAGTCCAAGCACACTCCCAGCGTATCAGTTTGCTGATTGCCACACCAACATAGCGAGTCTCCTTAACTTCTGACTTTTTTTTTATAGGATTGATTATACGAACTGTAGTAACCCAGCTTGAAATAAAAACCTTTGTTACAGCATCTTGACCCACACTGATTGTTGGTTTTCTTATTGAGTCTCAACAGCGCAATTTATTCAAGTGCTCCACGCTGATAAGCTCTGATAAGTTTATGGAAGTTTAAAAATCAGGGCATTCATCAGGTTCTTTTGGAGGATGCCCAGAATCTGTTTGTAGTACCTGCATAACCTACAATATGTTGGATTACATGAAACATTTTTCATTCACCATGTGGTTAGGGACATGACTCCACATGTACCTCTGTATGTGAGCTGGATAAATATAAATATACTAAGTTTTCTTCTCCCACAGTTTTTGTTCTTGCCTGTTTTTCTCTTCTCTTTCTCCTGTCATCCCAGCTGGTAGCTGTACATAGTTGCCCATCCCTGAGCCTGGTCCCTTCCTGCTAATAGGAAGCTCTTCCTCCCCACCATTGCCAAGTGCTTGCTCAAAGCCATTTATCTGACTCTTGTGGTTTTCTTTCCAATATTTGCTTTGCAACCTTTACAGTTGTGAGGAAAATGGTCGAATGTATACATTGTGCTGATTGGAGTATTTACTGTTTCATGAATGGGAAAATTGCCTTATTAATATAAAGGTTTCCAGTCGTAACTTCTTTTCTTTTTTCTGTCTAATAAAAAGCACCACAATTTCAAAATAGACAACACCTCTCCTGCAGCTCTACATTAAGCATCCCCAGTGAGTATCACTTAAAAAAAACATCTATCAGGTGAAAGCCTTGAACTTAACCTATTGCACCACAACAAAACTATCCTGATCTGCTCCAAAGACAGCTGGCACCGACCAAAGTCTCCATTCTCCTTCTGTCTCTGAGCACTTGAATTACAATATGCTGAAAACTTGCTATGGATTTTTGGTGTCCAGTCATGCCAACGACAGCCTGCCTAACCCAGCTTTAACACAAATATCTGCAACAGTATCTCCTCCCAATCTGAGCAGAGGACACAGAAGAAATGCCATTTTTTTTAGAGATGCCAACACTGTTCAGAGGCATGTTTCTTTTTCACTTCTTTGCTTAGATGACGGAAAATTGAACCATATCTTAATACCAGGCTAGATTTCTTACAACCAGCTTGCCTCTTATATGTAGACCAGGGGTAGGCAATCTCAGTCCACGAGGGCCAGTGTCCCTGCAGGTTTTAGATCTCACCTTGGGTCAACACACCTGAATCACATGATTGGTTCGTTACCAGGCCTCTGGAGAACTTCAGGACATGTTGAGGAGCTAATTTAGCCATTTAAATCAGCTGTGTTGGTTCGAGGACACATCTAAAACCTGCAGGGACACCGGCCCTCGTGGACTGAGATTGCCCACCCCTGATGTAGACCAAGTTATGCCCACAATCCTAAAAAATTAAGCTTATATGTAACTTCAACAAGAAATATCTGTGATCACTAATTTGTCTGGTTTCCTGAGTGCTCCCCTTTCCCATCCTGTCAACATCATCAGTCTAGTCAAAGGGGGTCAAACATAAGGCCCCAGGGCCAGAAGTGGCCCCACAAAGACTCTAATCTGGACCACTGGGTGACTTTGGAAAAAGTGAAGCAAGATGTAAGTTTTGGATTTTTAATTGTATTCTTAAAAGTTTTGCAGCTTGTCTGCTGATAAAGATATCCCCTTATTTAGACCAAAGTAAATAATAAAGTGGGTTTTATGTGGCCCACAGTGTAAAATGAGTTTTACATCCCAATCCGCCACCTCTCCATCTCCACCTCACACTGGTCACTCAGAGCCCCATCCAAGCATCCATCTTCATCTTTGTCTTCACCACCATCAGCATCCAGACTCCAGTGGGTCCTGTCCTATCACTGCTGGGCCTACTTTCTATGATGGTTCCTCACAGTCTAATCACCAAATAGCTTACTAATTGACTTCTGTATCTCAATAAATGATGTTCAGTTCTTCCAAAGGGTGTCTCCTCACTAACATAGAATGAGTTATTTTTGGAACCAAAATTAAAATGTCTTTGCTCCTAAATAAAATCAGCATTTAATCACCGTCTATATTGCTTGTTCAGAGCAAATAAACACTTTTGCATTTGAGTGGCAAGTTATTGCACATCATTCTCTAAAAGTAAAAGTAATTTATTTGGGTTAGAGTGGCTTCTCCAGCATTTCAACAGAAACTGGATACTTGGGGCAGCTATTACGAGGAGGAGAAAATGGACTTCGCAACAAGGATATGTTTTTATTATTTCCCATGTGTTGGAGTCGGGTTGAATTTCACTGTCAGTGCGGCAGTAAAATTCAGAGTGGAATTCCAAAAATAAATGCACATGCTGTAGAAAATTTGAATTTTTTCCAAATAGAGCTGGAAATCAAAGGGCAACCTGTGAGTCTTGAGTCCCGAGGCTCGTTCTTGTGAACATGGTGTGACTACAGATCATCAGAGTTGTAACTGGATGTGAACTCGCGCTCCCTTTTTGATTGAAACATGCCTTCAGCAAAGTCTGACAGCGTGAGTCCGGGAGAAGCTAAGGTCAGTGATATGCAGCTTTAAAGTGGATCAACATTTAATAACACAAATAATGCTGAATACTAATATAATTTGTATATGACAGCATGATTTTTTGTGAGAAAATATTCCCTTCTGTGAGCATAAATTTAATGCCATTGAATTACTGTGGATGGATTTCTTAGCCTATACAGTATCATGACAGGAGGATTCTCATATTACTCACCATCTAATGCTTCTAAACCGCATCTAATAAAACAACTGTGTTGGTGTTTCAATCAAAGACGTGTACTCCTCTCACCTTATCATCGAGCTTCTTGGCACAGAAGGAGAGTTCCACATATCCGTTGTTGCCAGAAATTTCCTCAGCGTGCACCTAGAAGGAAAAAGAATTTGGCAGTAATGTTTTTGTGTTTGCATTTCCATTATTACTGTTAAAAGAAATGTGACTTAAGACTGCGATATATATTTCCAAAACACGATCTTAAAGCTCGCAAACATGACTGTTGTGACTCAAGCTCCAGAATATCAATACAATATCATTTGTAAGCATTTATAACAAACTATTGCCAATAATTAGTGGCTCCTTTTTTTATTGCATTAGCTACTGGAGTGAATCGTGCTTTTATTTCAAAGTGTCCTTGAGCAAGACACCGAAGCTCAAAATCCTCCTGATGAGTAATTTTATGAAAGCTCTCTGTCATCACTGTGTGAATGTGCATAAATGTGGGAGCGGGCAGACACATTGTGAGGCTCTTTAGAAAAGAGATTTTTAAAAGCTATGTAAATGCTATCCATAAAGACTCTCCTAAGGATAAAAGAGACGTTCACGTCAATGCAAGGTTAAACACACAAATCCACAAATTACACGGCAAATAAAATTCCACTCTTGTAAAACTTACATGCACCTGTGTAACTTAAATATCTATCATCAGTTCTAATGAGTATTTGTACTGTTTTGATTTTCTATTGCAGATGAAAGTGAATTTAGAGTGAAGTCCTGTAAAACATTTAACCAGTAGGCGAAAAGAAGAATGAGTGAGAAAAAATGCAAGAAGAAAAAACATCAGAAAAATACTCCAAAGTTAGTCATCACTTATCTACAGCACTGTGCAAGAGTGCAGAGCCACCTCTCATTTCTTTACTGTTTGCTAGGAAAATGAGAAATGCAATGATTTATTGAAACATGTGCAAACAGATGTGGATATTTGGTATGAGCAACAGTTCTTCTTTGACGTAGTCTGAACTTTCTTAGGCAAGCTTTCTTTTCATTTCTTTAAGTAGTCTTCAGGAATAGTTCTCCTGGTTTCTTAAAGGATAGTCAAAGCTCTACTTTATACATTTTGCTCTGTTTTCTGTCACAATGATCGCACACTCCTTTAGTCATTTCTGTGGAGCTCTGGGGAGGTAAATTCTTGACTGATAGTTTAACCTTGTTATCTTCACTGGCAGTGTTTGGGATGGTATTGCATGATGAAATCCAAAATCTATCCAAATCTGATGGTACTTTTCTGTGTTGATAATGCCATCAATTTTGAAAAGATCTCAAACACCACCGGGTGAAATGCAGCCCAAACCATGACGGAGTCTCCGCCGTGTTTTAAAGATGGCTGCAGACACTCACTGTTGTACCTCTCTCCTGAACTTCTCCATACATACTGATAATAGTTTTAAAACCAAATAATTCAAATTTGGATTAATTACTCCATCAGATCTGTTGCCACTGATTTTCAGTCCAATTCTTGTGCAATTTTCATACCTCAGCCTTTTCTCCATGTTTCCCTTCTTTAAGAATGGCTTCCTTTTTTTTGTAACTGTGTGTTTATTGAATTTTAAACTTTACACTGACACCAAAATTAAACAAGACAAAACCAACATAATAGAACAAAACAAAACAAACAGACAAACAAACAACCCGGCTCATGAATACAAAGAAATAAATAGAAAATCCAGACATTTTAATTATAAGATACGATTAACAATACATATATGTAAAATAGCAGTGATCTGCTTGCATTACACCAAGGCCTGTGAGAAAATAGCAGAGATATCCAGACCAACATACGCCATAAATGGGTCCCATATTTTATGAAACTAAGAATGGCTTCTTGACAGCCACCGATCCACAGAGACCATTTCTGATGAAGCTTCAGTGAAAAGCAGATGGATCATCTGAAGGGCCAGATGCATCTCTCAGGTCTTTGTTGGATTTTTTTTTTTTAAGGACCAGACTTTCAGGTTCTGTTCATCTGCTGTAGATATTCTTTTTTGGACCCAACACTTTTTATTTTGATTTCCACATGTCCAGTTTCCTTAAATCTTGTAAGGAGAAACTGCAGATGATAACAAGATATGCCAAGTTTTCTGTTAACCTAAGCAATGACCTTACTGGTGCAAAAAATACTATCTTGTGCCTGTCAAACTTTATTATTTTTGACATTTTTAGTTGATTAAGTTAAAGAAATAGTAACATTTCTACGACTGAATGTGTTTTTGTGACCGGCTACAAGTTAAAAATGGTTGGGTTCTTTTAGCTGTCTGTTATGTTTAGACAAAATATCAGTTCATCCCTTGAGTTAATGTCTTTTTTGCACTTGAAAGATTCAGGTCAGTGTTTATGGCTCAACAAACAAAAAACAGTCCTCTGAAAATAGTTAGATTGAACTAAAAACCAGTGGAAAAGCAGCCTCCGAAGAGAAATTGTGAAAGACCTGCAGAAAACCTGGAAAATTATGCCTCAAGACTACTAACAAGAAACTCTGACTCCCTGGAAGCAAAATATAATAAAATGATGGCTGGCTTGTCGTATAAATGATCTCTACTTTCTTTCAGAATACTCCAAAGCTACTCTTTACTGATTTGTTTCTTATTTACTTGAAATCCTTCAAATGCTGCTACATTGTTCTACAGTGCCTACATATTTTATACTCTGTAAATGACACCTTACATTTGTAAAAATTACACGTTAAATGCAAATTACAGGTTGCAGTCTACCTGCTTGCTTGTAACAGTAATATTTCTGTGCACATAATTCATAGTTTTATATTGCAAAAAAAATAGTTGAAACTCGTTGTGATCATTAGCATTTTTCTTGGAGTGGCTTTTACTTGGTGTAGGATTAAACCAGAGAGTGGAGAGGCACATTAGCTAGAAGCTTACTAATGTGTCAGGTTATCACCTCAACTTGTGAATTTACATTGTTATAGATGTAAAAGTTACCACAGCAAAGCAGCAAAGTTGTGGTTGTTATCAGATTTTTTTTCGCTTTCCACATTTATTTAGAGAGGAAAAAGTTCAGGTTGTAAGAAACACCGTGCACCTTCTGCTGCTCCCATTGTGCTGTCTGTCCACCTCACAGAACACAAGGCTTGGCTTTCTGCTTCTTTGTATGAAACTGGCAGCAACCTTACATCAAATTGCCAGAACTGTGGCTGTAAAGTGAGCATGCCCAGGGCTAGACAACGCTTGACAGTGATGACAGGGAAGGAAAGGCTTTATTTTTTATTTTTTCATCACGCAGTTCGTCCTGACAAGAACAACTAGCACGTAAAATCTTTGTAAAAGCTGTAGGCTGAAGGGGTCAGTGCATGTGCTCTTTCCATCTTTGCCAGGACAGCAGATTAAATAGTGTAGCGTGAGTAGATTGTGATCTATTTTAATGGCTGTTTAAGGATTATAGTATTAAAGTTAGAATGAGGATTTGCATGTGACTACAGACATTCACACCCAAAAGAGTTGAGCCTGAGACCCTAAACGTCTGAAGCAGTCGGATCCGACATTAAGCAGCCTTTACCAGCCAGCTGTCTTTACAACTGTTAAGTGCAGTTGCACTGATGAAGGCTTTTAGCTGAAACACACCTGCTTTGCCCTTTAATAAACATTAAGAAGTATGTTTGTTCAAATGTCCAGAAGATATGTGAGAAGAATGCACAAAAAGAAGAGTGCACTAATTGCCTGGTGAATTCACACCTCCAGGATGCAGGACACATGACAGCATGGGGTAGCACTCGCGTGGGAAAGGGCAACTTCAGACATTGTCCCAGCATGATTCCCTACACATTTTCTGGGATTCATGCTTGAAAACAGCTTCCGTCTCATGCTTGAAGATATGGTTTTTGCTGCCTGTTATACATAATAACAATACAGTGGGCACAGAAAGGAGCAGGTTCATGCTTTTGCATATGAAAAGCAATGAAAATGTATTTGTTTGGTAAAGAATAGAGCAGGCTGTATAGCAGCAGCAAGCTGTCTGCACATTAATGGGTACACTGCAAACAGTAGATGCTAACAGGCATTTTTGGTGTGGATCTACTGAGCTCACTTCGTAGCCCACAGCGTGTCTACCTAACTATATGGCAAAAGTATACTTTCTCAAATCATTCTCTTACTTATCTTAACTTTGTCTGAGGTGAGATCCACAGGGTCTGACTTTGAATTTAGCTGGTAATTATGTAACCTCAAATACCTGGTGCGTTACCTAATCCTGGTCCCCTGGGTTCGATAATGCATCATGTCAATGGGGGTGTAGAAGTACAAATATGTGTCTATAAATCTAGGATGTTTTTTACAAAGACAAAAAAAACTCCTACATTATCTCCATCGTGTCTCATAAAATATGCTACACTAAGAATATTTTCTGTTTTTGGTTTTTTTTTTTATGTGTAGCAAGTAAAGTATAATGAAGAGCTACACTATTATAAATCAACAGAGGCATATTTTTAATGCCATTATGCGTGTGCCACTACAGCATTACGGATAATGGTTCAGCATTATGCTGGTGCACTGAATTCTCTGTGCTTGTGCAGATGAAATGGTCAGATTATTCCTTTGTGAGAATCCTCACCATTCCCCTCGAGAGCTTCATAATGCATTTGCTCTTTAAATAAATTCTAAATCTGGCAAAAGATTGAGTGATTTTTTTTTTTTTTTTTGCCTGTATTCAGTAAGTGAAAAGAACCAAGGAGCTGAAGTTTGTTGTCTGTGTGTGTAAAATGGGGTTGAATTTAAATCACGCTTTGTACTTTTGCTCACACCAAAAACATGCAGGAGACCGGCGCAAACACGGGAACATCTGTACTGCGTGTGACAGTCCAGCCCGGTAATAATAACGCTGTCAGACTTTGCAGCAGCTTGTCCACCATGAATTCATTAGAGAAAGGAGAAGATGAGATTCTCTTGTGTATTTCCCGACCTGAGCGGAGGGTTGCGTGATTACCTTGTCATGTTTTGATGTGCTACCGCCACTGGCTTGTTAACTATAAGATGGTGGATAATGAACCAAGAGCTATTCTCTTCCACATTTGACACATGATTTCTTGTGCATGCATCATTTCTTATGGATTTTAGTGCTTCCCTGTGAGCTTAGTGGGAATGCCTCTCCGTGCCACTAAAACAGACTCTACCATAGAAAAGATGTCTGACTTATAAAATAAAATTACACCGCTACAGTGATACCAAGGAGCAACACAGGGCTAATGTGTTATGTGTTCAAATTAGTTCATTCATCAGAGCAGCAACATTACACACACGATGTCAGGAACCTACTGTGATGGTGGATTTGCCGGCATATTTCCCATACTTGAGCAACAGAGGTTTCACCATCTTCTTTTGGGCCACAATCTGCAAAGAGCAAGATGAACAAAACGTTTGGCCCTGAGCCCTCAGCAGCAAACAGCAGCATATAGCGATCTGAGCCTTTGGCATCACTAATAAGTATGAATCATTTACTGCAAGCGGTGCAGCAAATATACACCATTTACCAGTAAAGACAAAGGGGGCATGTTTTAGTGCTTTCACACAAACAAATCCCAGTTATTAGACCACAAATCTGGAGCTACAGCTGGCAAAAATGGGTTAGTAAGACAGCAGCATCTGCTTACCTGGCCAAGAGTGCACTCCACCCCTCCCAGAAAGTCATCATCACGGGTTCCGATGCTGTGAGTGCCGTGGATGTCGTAAACCTCAAATCGCAGTTTCTGAACCTCCTCGAAGTAGTAATCCAGCGAGAAAACCTTGCCAAAGACTGGGTGCAAGTTGCTCTTGATCACTTCTGTCCTGTCCAGCTGAGAGGGAACATGCTGAATGAACTTTTGAATCTCAACACTAGTTTATCTAATGTTCCTAATTATGACAGACTGTATGCATTTGTAAATAAATGAAGCCCCCCTTTGACAGACTGTATCTTATATCTTATACCATCGCATGTAAGAAACAGAACCAGCTTCTTTACAAAGAAGGGCAGACGTTATTATGTTTGTCAAGAGGATGATACGAGAGATGATTGGAGGGCTCTGACATTTAATCTCAGCTTAGAGAAAACATCCATGCTTGTCTTTGACTGCCTGACAAGGAAAAGCTGATCTCTCTGGGGCCCCATCTGTTCGTGATGTAGAATTTAGCTCTCACACAGTTCCATGAACATTTCCACACTGCCCAATTTGTCACAAGGACAAATCATCATTGAGCGTGATTTTGAAGTCAACAGCGCTTTAGTACTGGTAAATTTAACAAGAACAATAAATATACACAGAAAAAAAAATTGTCACGAATTTCCAAGATTAACCAAATGTGTGTGTATAAGCGATGTTTGGGACTTAAAGCTAAATGTGTAAATACTGAATGACCCAGAAGGGAAAAGACCCACCAAGATGCATCATATGGAAGTGATCTATCAGCAGCAAATGAAGGACTGAGGAAGGTTTAAGTGCTCATCCAAACGTAACGGCTTCAATAGCATTCATCTGCGACACAGTCCAAAGTCATTTCTTCATTGTCAGCGGGCCAGGTCCACACTTTGCTTTTGATTACTTTACAAACGGTTGACAGTGTTTTCCCATTTCTCATCTCTCGCTTTGGGAGAGTCTATAAGCTGAAGGACTGAACTGGAATAAGAAGCGTGATTCCTGCATCACGCACAAAATTTTATACATCTAATCTACAAATCAAAGCACAAACATCAAGCAAATATCTCAGATCACAAGCCAACAGCTTCTTGTAATCGATTTTCTGGGTCTTTTGAAAGGTATTCCTTCATTTTGTGATTTTTAGAGTGATGCCAGTCTTCCAAGATCTGTGGAAAAATATAATAATTATACTTTACATTTAAAATGGTAATTTTCTTCCTTTTGAAGCCACTTAGGGTTTTTATAAATAATATGCCAAAGAATAACGATGCTGTCAACATAATTGGATCTGAAGCTTTCCTCTTGCATGCTATATTAAAGCATAATCTTTGCCACGGTGAATGATGGACTGTCTTCATCGTGACAAGGTGTGCATAAGCCGTGACACTTTCTTCAAGGGGGAACATTATGGGAAATCATTAAAAAAACAGCACTGAGGGAAAGAATTTGCTTTCTCTTGCAAAGCTTCAGATCCCGCCTTTCACAAATAAACTCATACATCAATATTTAAGGTCATTCTTGGTGGCATTTCTCAGACATTTGAACGGACACTGACGATATTGAATATAATATTGTGAAAGTTATAAAACTTCCTCGTCATCCTTTTCAGTGAATCCTCGCACGCAGTGAAGAGAGTTGTTACCAACCTGGAAGAAACCCACTCATATTTGTGAATAGAAATGTTTCATTGTAGGACAATAAGGATGACTCAGAATAACTTGAGCTGAGCCCTCCCTCCAAGGAGACCCAAACCACATAAAGCCTCCCACCTACTCGGAAGCATCTTTATTGGTGCCACTTTACATGATAAAGAAGGGCATGGGCCCAAAACACCCATGCACGAATAATTCGACTGGAGTCCCGATAGTCCTGATGGGGTTTTTCTGGGGGTTTTGTGCTTTTTTATGTCAACAAATAAGTGCATCTAATGAAAATTGTAGGCTTTTTTGATATTTGGACACATAAAATGTTCAATTGTGCCTAGAGATAAAGGGGGTATTCAACCACAACATCAACGAGCGTGCTATTCTTCTGCCAAAGAAAGAAAGAAAGAAAGAAAGAAAGAAAGAAAGAAAGAAAGAAAGTAGGACAGTGAAGCTATAATTGCCCCTTTTGGCAGAAATGACCTCTTAGGGTATTTTGCAGAATTGTGAATCAGTGTCTGAGATCAGAGATTTTCAATGTTCGACACAAAAATTCCTTCAGCTGCAAGATGTTTTCTTGCTTGAGCTTTCTCCATCCCTTCTTTCTGAGACGTTCCTTTATTGATTTGTTAGTGCGTCTAGGATCATTATCCTGCTGAAAGGTCCACTTCTGGTTCAACTTCAGCTTTTGGTCTCATGTTATCTTCAAGCACTTTTTGGTATGATGCAGGATTTTTACTTGAATCAATGACTGTAAGCTGCCTATTCCCTAAGGCACCGGGGCAGCCCCACGATATAACACTTCCGCCATAGTTGGTATGATGTTCTTTTTCTGAAAAGCTGTTTTTGGTCTTTGCCAAACATGTCTGTCTAGAGCATATTGTTTCACAAAGCCCGGTGTTTGCCCTTTTTGTTCTCTCGCAAACTGCAGCTTTGCTCTAATGTACTTTTTGGACAGCAAAGTGTTTATTGCATGTTTATTTGTTTTGTTTTTCCCTGCCGTGCCTCCTGGGCAGGTCAGATCTCACTGTAAATGCAGGAAGTTTTAACACAAACACTTGCAAGTGATGTTGATCTTGTGATAACATTTAAGTTCTTCTCTTAGGCTGGATTTTGCATGATGACATTTCACATTTCATTTGCATGTAAACACCAGAGTCACTGTATAACCCGTTAGCGCCCAGTGTATCATATTTGATATATGAGTTTCCACAATGTTTTAAATGTATTCTAAATTCATTTTTAATTTTAATTGTTAATTTTAAGCAGTAATTTTTTTAAAATGCTGGATGTAGCAAATATAATACAAATTAAAACTCATACAGGCAAATTTTTGTTTTAATTGTCTGAAGATTTAATTTAAAAAAAATCCATTTTCAAGACAATTCTGGCCATTATTTCATGTTTCAAGCTTTAAAGGGTTGAATAAGTCACATTCCACCTGTTACTCCCTGTCTTGTGTACACTCTAATCATTGGAGTTTGACCTGCACTCACATTTTCAGTGTGAATAATCGGCTCTGCTTTATTTATGTACATTAATATGTAAACTTTTTGTGTTTTTTTTGAGGGGTGGAGGTTTTATCTGTAGACACTGCTTCGGAGGATTACATGAGGCCAACCATTTCCATTTTATTTACTTACGTTTTGCACAAATATAATGTAACTGATCAATTGTCAGTTTTTATCTTATTTTCCTCTATTTTTGTAATTCAGCTCCAGGTTAGTAGTTCAGGGGAAAAAAGGATGTACTTGTTCCTAAACATATGTCAGACTTCTAGATTAATAACCAGAATAGCTGTCTGGCTAACGGCAATAATAAAAAGCAGGTGTTGCTTTATTGTTTTAAAGCAAACAATGCAAAGAAAAAAAGAATTACCAGGTCAGACTTGGCCTCCTTTGTCACATTTACTCCTATTTATTCTTTACTGGCTTTTCTTGCCTATTCTTTCTCTCTTTGTGCCATCTGGACGGACAGATTTGGGATGAGTCTGATGAGTCTGTTTGTTGATAAAGGCTAATCAGAGCTACATAGGGTAGTTTGTGCTAGTCTGTGTGTGACGCCTGTTTGCTTTTGGTGTGGGGCCAGAAACTATAAAGAGATTCCTGACATGGGAAATTCATTTTTACAATCAGTGCATTATTTAGGCTGCTTTATCATAACAAATACATGCAGCCTAAATTAGAGATCGGGTTTTGGGAATAACTCGTTTTCAGAGAAGCGTGCAGGGTCCAGTTTACGTAAGAAGAGGACAAATCTGCGAAAGCAGCACATGTCATGTGATCTTCAACCTGCCTCCTAATTTGCCCCGTGAGCAGGTGGTGAAAAAAGGTAATCATGGAAATATGTGCAGTTTAACAAGCCACTGGGGCCACGCAGCATGAGCTTAGACGGCAGGAAGAGCGTGATATGGTGGCGATATGAGTGGGCTCTGCTTCTTACTCAGTTGTTGACGTAAGTAAACAATTTGCAGACGGGATGGTGCCGCCCAGAACTGAGGGATTTGACAGCAGAGCATTGGACAACTGGTGAATACTGTTATGATTGTCAAGACTCGGATGGATGGATGGATGGATGGATGGATGGATGGATGGATAGATGGATAGATAGATAGATAGATAGATAGATAGATAGATAGATAGATAGATAGATAGATAGATAGATAGATAGATAGATAGATAGATAGATAGATAGAGCTGTAGTGATGGCACTATTATCTGATTTTTTTTCAAGCATATGCTTCAGTTAGTGCGGCTAAAAATAGCCACTCATAAATTCATGCCACATTGAACCCAGGTCAGTCATCTCATGTAACACCCTCCCATCAAATTAAATCCAAGACAACTTCAAAGCGAGTTTTTATCGTCCCCTGAAAATAGCATCTCGAGGTTTCCACGTTCATATAGCCCAAACATTAATGTGCGCACCTCAACAACAACAATGACTCCCATGTGGCCGGAATCTGTCAGGGTTAATCATCTCCCATTTCCCTGAAAACAGAGCCTTTTGCTAGATGAAGGGTTGCAGGGGAAAAAAAAATCTATATAATTAGATATCCTCTGCCACACATTAACACATCCTCTACTTAACGGAGACCTGCCTTTTGGCTCTCCCTCATGAACTAAATGACTTAATTAACAGGGAAATGAGAGAGCCGCTGCCTACGCTTCAGATCAGCTTGGGACCAAAGCAAGAAAGTAAACATTTTCAGCTGGAACACATCTCATCATGCTGCAAATTACCAACCCACTGTTTACCCATGTAGACAAGTGAATTATACTGCACATAATGTGAATCCTACAGGGCAGCGAACACAATTTGTGTGCGAGTTGTTTTAATTGTGGAGACAGACAGTGATGACTGCAAATGTATACTCCATTTGACATTTTCAATTCTGAATCAGGCATCTGTTGTGTAAGCCATGCTCTTTTCCAAAAGAGCAAAGAAAAAATAAATAAATAAATAAAAAGAAAGAAAGGGAAAAAAATAAAACAGCTGCAAGTTCACCAAACCATTAACAGATTTATCTCCCTGGTCGATCTTGTATGACTACACAGATTTTGTGACTACTGGAGAGAGACAGAGAGAGCAATATCACTCCCAATCTACAACATTTCACACATGACCAATCTTTAATCTTAGGTTTGTGATACAAGGAGGGAAGAGAGCAAGTCTCCTCTGTATTTCCCTGTGCAATTAACATTAATAACATTAAGAAAACATGTTATTTAAATCACCTCAGGAGCCTGCATTTGAATATTTCAGCTCTCTTGATGTGTGAGTCAAGGCTTCAATTCTTGAAATAATGCAGGTAATGACTCAGGCAGGGAGATTAATAAATGAAGGTGGACTGCTAAGTGAGGAGATATTAGTCACACTTTTCCCTCCCAGAGGCTCACCTGTACATGTGCCAGTACTGAAGAATAAAATGAGGTCTCACCTCTATCCACTGTCCATCATTCTGTACCATGAGTATGACGCAGGGGTCAGATTTATTCAGAGTGTCTCGGTCCAGCAGAGCTTTGCAAGACACACGCAGCTCAACTTTGGTGACACAGGTAGCTGGACCGCTGAGGCTGGTTGCAGGGGAGGTGGCCTCCAGAACATCATTCATCCTGGCTCAGGGCAAGAGAGATCTGCCAACCGGCGAAGCAGTGCGAGGTGAGGCTGTGGTGTAGCTCTGAGGGATGGAAAAATCCAGTGATAGGTTGAGGGATCTCGGTAAAGACGTGGCACTCTCACAGGAGACGGGCCCTTTTGACTTGGTACAGCTGTCACAAAAAAGAAAAACAGAGATTCTTGCTGAGTCTCAGGGGACCAAAGCAAACTCAAGCTGTTATTGCTGCCTGTCAGAGCTGTCCCCCCTCCTGAGGGTTATCATCTCACCTTGGTAACGGCGACAGACAGGGCATGAAGGTGGCAGGGTTGTGCCTTTAGGAGTCTAGTTAAAATTCCTGCAAAAATTCGTTTAAGATGGTCAAACTGAGTGCCGCCTCTTATTCTAACGAGCTTTATTACAATCTTTAAAGGGGGAGAGAGCCCACCTGTATCAAGATTTCCCTGTATTTTCACTATTTTATCCTGTTTCAAGAACTGAATATGAGATGGCTGATGCATTTAAAGGATTTAAAGTGCATTTCCTCCTAATAAACAACAAGAAAACAAGTGAAAGTAGATGGAAAGAATCATGGATCCAAAAAGGCAATGGGTTTAGCAGGTAGTAGTCAAAGAAAGGACTTTGATGTGTTTAATGTGGGCAGCATACGCCCTGCTTAAGTGTCTTTGAGCACGGCGGTGTCGCACAACTAATAACCCCCCTAAATGCTTTAAAGGTGGGGCTGTAATTTCCTCTAATATCACTGTAAATGTGACATCCTTATGATTCAAACGAAGAAGTGCAGCGCACTCGGCGCTTGGCTTTCAGCACCGAGGACAGCGCCCGTACGCGTCTATCTCAGCCAGTTGTGAAACCACATGTTATCTCAAAGCATCAATCTGCAACTGAACTCCAGAAAGCTCAAAACAGAGCCAGGATCAAAGGCTCCCAGATACGATCGAGCGCGTGTTAGGAATCAAACTTCTACTCAATCCACGGGTCAAATTTACACGTAAGGCGGAAGGCTGCCTAAACGCGCCTAAACGGCTAGTTCACACTTTATCCCGGTGAATAAACTCCACCGCTCATCTATAAGCCTCAAAATCCGACACCGGTCAAGGCTCAGGGGGGCAAAATAACAGCAACAGTTAAATAAGAGTTAAAGCGTGAGGCGAACAGTCTACTTTCACAGCCTCATTTACCGCTGGCTCATCTGACTCACTTCCGAGAGTATTTGCAGCTGATCAAAAACTCAGCGGCACTTCACCCAAACCGATAAACTGAGCTTACAGTCGGGTTAAGCGGGAGACTCACTTCCTACCTGAAGCTGTTTCTCTTCTTGAGCACACTTGTTTAATCCGCTCCCATAACACACTGCTTGATTTTTGTTTTCTCCGCCGAAACTCATTGGCTTAGACTGGTGAGGAGGGAGTAGGCTCGGCTTGTAGGGATGGGGAGTGGAGAGAGTCCAGCTGCTGATGTAAGGGATGGGCTTTTCGCTGGGACTCGATTATTTTGAGTTCAATTAGAAATCGAGTCCGTAAAAGAAAGAGGTAGGGAAAAGAGGCTGTGGGAAAATGCTGGGATCTGGAAGCTCATACGAAGCACAAAACCTGAAGTGAAAGCGAACAGCGCGCGTAGATCTTGAGTGATTTGGTTAAATTCCTGTCTATAAACACAGACATAGCATCATTTTCATGTTTAACCCGCTTCCATAAGGTGTCGCTCATTTCTATCTGATAATTCTCTGCAGCCTCTGTGGATCTTGGACCAGGATTTAGACAGATATGCCATTCAGATTGTTTTCCAACACAATACTGTTTATGGCCAAATGTTCAACTAGTTATTACAGCAGCCTCCCCGCTCAGAAATAAGTTGCTTACTGAAGATTATGAGGATAGAAAGAGCAGGATGCACTGAATTATGTGCAAAAGAGAGAGGGAAAAGACGCTTCTTAATGTAAGCTGAATGGCAAGCAGCATTTGTGTTTTTTCTTTAATTTCTATACTGCAGTGGTAAAAATATTGTGGTTAGCATATGTGCAAGTAACCTCTGTGAGCTGAAGCTCAGGCTTCAGGCACATTACCGTTTTTTTTTCTTTCTACTCTTTGATGCTCTGTGATGTTATTGAGGGTAGACATTCTTAAAGTGGCCATCTCAGGCACACAGATCTGGCTTTCAGAACAGAAGCCCAATCCTCTTGCTTTTCTGTTCGGACAGGGGCTGACCGAAAGCGAAGGTGGCCTTAAGCATGTTTCAGACAGAGCATGAACTGATGGGCTGCAGCAAGGAAGAGTACATGAAATGAAAATTTTGGAGTCAACAGTGAACACAATAGTGCGCCTTTCACCATCCTCCTCTGCGTCTTGGCCATTTACGGGACCGCCTTTCAACAGAAACCACTCATTCTGCACTGACATTCATCCTTTTAGTAGTATTGTCAGCTTTTACACAGACATACATAAAACTGCAAGAGGAAGTTCAAAAGAACTGCTCATCCAGCAACAGCACATCGCAATCACATCTCCGTGTGGAAGCTGCAGACAGCTAAAGGCAGGTGACTCTTCTACCTTTGCTAAATACACACATGCGCGCATGCACGCACGCACAAATGCTCCAAGTCAAGTGTAAAGTTGCCTTCAGTAAAAATGACAATGAATTGATTCACAGAGTGGTTTTTCAATCACTTGACAGCTGTGTATGTTATATAATGTATTGTTTCTACACTGCGTCTATGCTTGGACCTTTTCACAGTCCACCCACAAATGTATTATTTTCCTGAATGTATTTCCAGATATTGCATAACATTCATACATGGCGCTGACAAAAAACATCAGCTCTCGAGTTTCTGCAAAACAGCACCGAAGGCCGTGAGAGACAAAGCAGTTGAAGAAAACAGAGAAAATGTAAAACTCAAAGTAAGAGCTTAGTTCGAGCTGTCTGAAAGCAACTTGTGCAGCTGGCTGTTAGTTATTGTGGCAAAGTGAATGACAAAAGCAAAGTGTAGGTTTCACATTTTAACATTTTATTCCAGAAGCTTTTTAAACCTTACGGTGCTAAAATGTCCTTCGGATACGTGGAACATTCTTTGCTTTCATTTGACTTACGCCGCATTAAAATCTGGTCTTTATATCAAGAGGATATGAGGCTTTGAGAGGCTTTCAAAGCAGATGGGCAGGTCAATAAAATCATTCCAGCAGCATGAGATGTAAAACATTTGGCTCCCTGCTTCTAATTAACTACTCTGCTGAGATGATCACCATGTTACTCACTCAAAAGTAAATAAATAAAAATACACACGCATTGCTTTCAGGTTGATTTTACGTGTGAAGCTCTTCAGACAAAAGAAGCCTGGATCAGCAGCCAGTGTTTAACGCGCACACACTGGCTGCTTTCCGACAGAGGCAGATCTCTCCTGGAGTTTTCACCCTCACTGCCTCTTCTTCCATGGGTATTCAGAGGTGGTATTAAGCGTCTGCTTTGGGCCACACACCTGAGCCCTGTTACGCCACAGCTCCAAACAACGACCATCTGCTGCTGCTGCTGCTGCTGTGTCGGTTGTGCACCTCACAGGACGTTCCCTGCGTTTACACATGGATTATCTATTCCGAGTCCCCCTGCTGCTTCTCCCCAGTCACATTCAGTGCTTGCCTTGGTGCTGCTGACCACATTGCATGTACAATAACCCAAATAGGAGGATCTCTACACATGGTCTGGTGCACTCAGATTTTTTATTTTTTTTTAGTCTAGTCAAGCTCCCTCAGTGCATTTGTGTAAAATTTTCCACCAGCGGCTCCACTGAGTGGAGTTATTTCTGTCCACAGGAAGGTTTTTAGAGGGTTTCAAAGACATTATTGATTCTAAAGTTTTCTTACCGGTGATGGAAGCTGCTATCTCCAGGCGTCATGTTTGACTCGTTTTAACACTGTGGTCAAAAAGGTTGCAGTTCCCCTTTTACAAAGGGTACACCATAGAGAAGCTCACACTGCCGGATGCCCAGCCTCACTGACTGCAATTGGACGTCAAACAGTCAATGTGAGATGTTTTGTTGAGCAGCAAAAAAGAAGAAGACATTCAGCTCATTCAGCTCTCCACGCTACAGTTATAGATTAAGGTGAGACAGAGATATAGATTTATTCTTTAAAAGTGTATCTGAGGTAGTGAGTCTGTGATTTCTTGCTCAATAAAGGAGTTAAAGGGATTGTTAAAGTTGTTAAAAGAATTTCTGTCCATCAACTAAAAACAAAATCACTCATCCCTGGGCGGCTTTTTTATGATGTGGGATACATTGACTTAACAATCTTCTCCTGCCCGGTGGCTGGGCCCTCTGTCCTAATCCACGGGATGGGTGAAATGCAGAAAATGAGCTTCCCGGCAGAAATCAATAGGAATATCTATATTTTGTTAAGCATTTAAAGCGATATTGCAAAACAGGAAACTCATCCCAGTGGCCATTAATGAGACACGGTGATAGTTGAATGTGTCCATCCTGATTAAATGACTGCACATAAATGGCAGATAAGCCATTTAGTTGAGGTAGCAATATTTCTAAAGTCTTTTTTTTTTCTCTGTGTATCGGTTATTTTGCAACACCCTATCATACGAATAACAGGACCATCCATTTGAGCTCCTATCAGCCGTATCAATCACCCCTGTCCAACCAACCTGATTGTCCACTCACCTTCATCAGCTGAATTATTTATGGACGTTCAGACCGCGGGACCACAGAGACGCTCTAAGGAGACTCAAGGGCACGGAGTCCCCCACATCCTGTTTTTTTTTTTTTTGGTTTTTTTTCCAGCTTGTGTACGTTGACATGCTGAGCATACAGAATCTTTGACACTTTCCTCACAGTGTAGTGAGTAATGCATTAGAGGCAGGAAATCTCACTCCATCAGCGAGATTTCGTTTTGTTCTGCTCTGGTGTTGTTTTGTATATTTATTCATTTCACTTTATCAGAACACCCACAGAACACAAAATGCAAAATGTGCAGAGCCTCGGCTGTAATAGCAGGGCTTTATATAAGCCTTGGTTCATGCCTGCCAGACAAAAGTCGACAAAAGAATTTAACATTCAGCTTTGTTTTCCTGCAGGGGCTCAATGTAAAACTTTCCAACTTTCTTTTTCTTTTTTTTTTTTTTTTTTTATTACCGTCCACCTCTCCTGACCTTCTTTCCGGGCTTTTGTTGATATCCACTCACCTTTGCATTACCATGCTGTAAAAAATATACAGGTCTTTCAATATTTTAGTAATCAGTTTTTTCAGAGGATCTTCCTGGCTTAAACCCTGCTTTAAACTTGAGTTTTGTTTTGGGGCCACATTAAGAAAAAACTGCAGGATTTAACTGGAGTATTTCCCACTCCTGAGTTACTGATACGCTGATTAAGAGTATTAAATTATCAAGTCTGACACGCTACAAAACAAAATATTAATTTGGAACTACTCCATTTATTTGACGTCTGCATCAATGATATGTTGTGCCTACAGTGCCCCCTACTGTTGTACACGCTGAACCAAATTTAGAGCAAGTTCACAGCTGCTGCACTACAGACAGATGTGTCCCAGTGTTGTGCTGGGGGCTGGTCTCTCAACTTTTAACCCCACCACTCTACTCTGCAGCTGACCAGGACTCACAAATGTAATACAAAAAAGTAAAATAACTGAATTTTGACACAAGTCACAGATGTGAATTAAAAGCCGTGTGGGTTGTTTTTAGTATCCACGTATTTTACGGTGATCCAAAACACCTGCTGGATTAAGACCCCATCAACAGACTTCCTATTGATTTTAATTTGTGCAGTCATGTTTTTGATTAACTCGTGTTTTCATATTTGTCTGAACCTTAGTGCCAAAGAAAGTTTCCATTGGGTTTCTTTCTCCTCTCATTATAATGCAAACACTTCTGATCCAGCATATTGTCACGTATTAGACAGCAGTCTTAACCCAACAGCTATTTTAAACTGATTTTATACCATCTATGAAATGGACTGCCGTGAAGACATCCTCCAAGGCTCTGACATTTTTTAAATATTTGATTAGAATACATTTATCTACCGAGTTCTTCCTTCACTCGTGCTCTCCAAGCGCCTCTCCAGGTTTTATGAAATGCAACCTGGTGGCGTTTGTGTGTAATGTTGCTGACAGAAACGCACGACTTGGCTCTCGCCTTGACGACGGAATAAATTCTTGCCAGCTTATCTATGATTAGCTCGTGAAAACTGCCATCTGTCAATCTAAATGAGATTGTAATCATGACATTCACACCTTGCTCTTTTTAAACACTTTATTTTGCAAAGTTCCATAGTGACTATTTTCACTTCTTCTTCTCCACGTCCTGCTCAGCAGCCTCTTTGGCTCTCTTGGCACGAATGCCAAATAGACGAGCATTGGCGCGAGCCATACGCAGGCTGGCGAAAGCCTTGAAGTTCTTCTCATCCTCGGAGATAACCCTGGCCTTCTCCTTCTTGTGGACCTAGAGGAAAAAACAACACAAGTTAAGACACACACACACACACACACACACCGAATACTGCAAAATAATGGTTTCTCTAAATCCTCAAGCTTGCATTTTGAGAATTTAACATTTTGTGAAAATCAGTTCAGCTTTCTAGCCGATTTATTATTTTTGTGAACAGCAGTCATCAGAAAAAGGGTTCAAGTGTTTCATCAAAGAAATACAGAGATTCCGGAGATTTGTCATCATTTGACTGCTGTAATGCAAAATGATCACTGTTAATGCATCTTTTATCAGTCATTACCTCTGTAATACTGGTCCAGGTAAAACTGGCCAATAACTTCAGTGAAAACAAATTACATTCAGCTTTCTTAGTCCTCATCAATAAACAGATATACAGGGTAATCTTGCAGGAGCTGTCACTTACAGTTCTGATGGGCATGACTGGACCAGTGAGCTGAGTGGCCATCTTGATTTCCTCCTCCTGAAATGAAGAAACAGTTAAATATTTTTAAAGGGAACAGACAGCAAGACTTTTCACTAGGGCATCAAATAAATGCTTATTAAGACCATCTGGTTTGATTCCAATCACCCCAATGGGAATCGTACTCATATATTCACATTTAAAGGTGGCAGAAAGTGAGAGCGCAGCTCATCTCCGGCAGTCAGCCTTGAATTATTATACTGACTGCAAGGGTGATTCGGCATGTTTTAATAATGATCTAATAGAGAAACCTTGAATTTCATCAGTACGCCTCATTTTCCCAGCTTAACGGAATTTCATAATTAGTAGACGTGTCCCCAGGTTACCTAGGTAACCTTAAATCCTATGGAGTCTAAAGGAAGCAGGCGAAAAGGTATTCAATTATCAAATTATGCTTCACGCATAAAAGACTGCTGTAGTCTCTATAATCTCTTCTGTGTCTTATTTTAAAGGCATGTGCAAGTCTTATTTTAGCCATTTTTTTAAAACATTAAAATTATTTTTTAAGTAATTTTAAATAAGGAAATGGCACATTCACACCAAAGAGGGCTTCCAAAACTGTGCTTTTTCAGTTTCTATATACAGCCAACTCCTACTGGCCACATGCTTTTGTTGAATGCTTCAACACTTGTTTTTTTCCTCAGGAAAATGAGCCAAACAAACAAAACAAAGTAAATTAATAACAAGGAGAAACACCAAAGTCTAATCTTTGTGTGCCATGTGAAAACTTACAGTGCTATCTCCCTTCTTGGGGGCAGAAGCCTTCCTGGGGAACAGGATGAGCTTGGAGCGGTACTCCTTCAGGCGCTGCACATTGGCCTGAAGAGATTCTGTGGATCTGTTGCGGCGACGAGGGTCCACTGAGATGCCAATGGTGCGGGCCGTCTTTTTGTGGATGCCAGCCGCCTGTGGGAACATTAGCACAGGAGGTCTTGATCGTTTACAATTCTGATTTTGCTCACGTGCCCTGTACATGATAAAACACTGATGTCAAGCTGTCAGCATAAAATCGCTTCCTTTTTAAATAACAAATAGCAGCATTCAGAAAATGCGTTCAACGTATTCATCAAGCAAATGCAGCAAGTCCAGAGATTTGTCATCATCTGGACTGCTGTGATGCAAAACAAAATGGTTGTTACATTCCTGAACACATCCACCATCAATGGTTAACGCGCTTGCTGGAGGCATTTTATAGTTACATGGGATACAGGGCCACTTGCAAAAGCAAGATCACAACTCGAGGTTTACTAGCGATGGCCAATGATGAGAGCACAGCTGGCTATGACTCAAAGTTCATGGATATTCATTACTTAGCCGATAACAATCAGACTCTTAGTTTAGCTCTCTTCTTGATTAATTTTATGGCAGATAAATGATTTGATTTATACAGTTACACATGCATGAAAACACTTAAAACTTGAGAAAACAAAAGAAGCCCTCGTGCTCTCAGCAGTTTTTGATTAAAGCTCATTTACTTTCCTCATACAGGGAGAACTTGATATTTTTGCCAAGGTAAAGTGTAACAAGAACATTAAGGTCTTCTACAGCCACAGTTCTTTGACTTGATAGTTTGTTCAAGTTTCCATCCACAGTAACGCTAAATATCACTTCTGAAGTTTTTAGTCTCTAGTGCTTCATTTTGATATAGAAATAAACTTCCACCAGACAAAACAGTTGCCAAACATCAGTTTGCTTGCAGCACTTGTGTGTAAGTGTGCATTTTAATTAATTTTAGGTCTAAAGAAATTAAAGATGTGCTTTACCTTCTAATGAAACATTTACAGGGAACTACAATCGTACCTTCAGTTCCTCGAGGGTGAAGCCACGTCCAGAACGAACCTTGGTATGGTACCTGATAGTGGGACACCTAACCTGTGGCCTCAGTGGTCCAGCGACAGGGCGAGGAGCAATGCGGCGGGCTTTAGCCTGACGAGCCTTTCGCCTAAGGAAAAAGTCAGAAGTTTAGATCAACCAAAAGACCTTCTTAGACATCTGTAGACATCAGTGAACAACTTCCTCGAAGGAGGATGTACTTGAGGGACAAATGTGTTTGCCTTTGAAAAGCAACTGACCCAAACAAAGACTGCTAAATAGGAAGGTAAAAAAGATACTCATAACATTCACTTCTAGGGCTGACACCACATGTAAAACGCCAGGACACAATAAGACTAACATAACACATTAACATAATGCACCACACAAACCATTAACTGCTAGAAAAGACAATCAGTTGTAGGGTCTACTAAGATTCACAGCAGAAAGCTACATCAGCTCTAAGACTTTATAGCTTCATGCTCCAACCTCAGGTTTATACCTAATCAGTGAAATATCAATATCAATTAAAAAAAGAAAAAAGCAAAACAAAAAACATGTAGTTTGCTGTATCTGTTTAGTTCAGTATAATTTTGCAGGCAAACAGGTATGCCAAAATTGTAAAGATTGCCCTGTTTGACCAACAGCTTGATCAGCTGAAGTGGTGGCTCAAACCAAACAAGGTACAGTTACTTCAACCACTTCTGAGTTTGTTTTATTTAATAGTATAATAATGTCTCATGGGACTGAGGGACAGACACAAGCACGTTCACATACTACCCGGTAACTATAGAGTATAAGAAACGTCTGTCAATGTAAATATTATATTGATGTATACATGGGGTGAATCCTGGTTTCACAGCATGGTTTAGTTAACCTGTACGGGCCCAAAATTCTCACCATTTGAACCGAATTCGATGCTAATCATTTACGGTCACGCTAGCTCAAATTAGCATACGTCCATGTCCTCACCTGCGGATCTTCCTGGCTGGCTGGTTGAACCAGGTGCGCACTCTTTTCTGCCAGTCTTTGTGAAAGTGAGGGTTCAGGATCATTCCATTCCGGCTGGGGGCCATGGCTGCCTGCTTCCCTGCAACACAGCGTGGCACATACACATGAGCGGACCGTCATGCCGGCGCACCTCCGCTTCATACAGTGCTAAGATGCTAAGCTAAAGCATTAACGAGGCGTTCGGCTACTTTCATGCCCCGATAATGTCGTTACAAACTACTACATGCAATAATCCATTTGTCATCGTCATTTCGGCATTCACGTAGGTTCATCTTTATTTTGTAGGACAGTGTTTAAACATAGCTACTGACAGCCATCGCTTCACCGGTCATCTCCATAAAAACATTAGCTATTTAGCAATTTAACGCAAAAAATCATGATAATAATCACCTTATTTAAAAGATGACAAAACGCACTTTTACAGACTATAAGCCAAACTCACAAATACAAACAGAAAATCGAGGATTGAAACGGATTTTTTGAAAATCTTTGGAGGATAACTTCACATACCTACAAGGGAGGAAAATGGCCGAAAGGAAAAAGGAAGTTGTAAGGCGGTGGATTGTGGGATATGCAACAACCAGCCAATGGTAGAGAATAGGGCTTTGGAGTTGACGTCACGCCGCAATGCATTGTGGGAACGCGGCACTATTTTCGGGGTCTACGAATCAAAACAAACACTGTGTTGGAACGACGACTACAAGAAAGATGCTTAAAAGCAGCTCAAAAGAAAACGGACTGTATAGAAACCGATTTCGTTCAGAGGCGAAGCAGCGGTACTTGCAGAAAATAGCGTGCATTGGAAATATGGTTATCAAAGAGTGTGTAAAGGATCATTCACCCCCATACAATCGTAAACGGAAACGCCAGTCATAAGCGGTACTTCAAGTAATCTAGTGTAGAAGAATGATTTATATCGTCTTTATATGAGCAATGCTAGGCCACGGTGTACATTAAGTTTCATTTCTATACAGATTGTGAAAAATGACACTTAACAAACCGTGCAAGGATAGAAATGGGTCGTTTGAGGCTTCAGTAGCTTGAGTGTCGCACTTTTCATCTTTGAAAATGAAATCATTTAACGTATGCCTTTTGTATTCACTTGGGTTATCTTTGTCTAATATTACATTTGTTTGGTTTAATGATCTGAAACTTGAGTGAAATATGCAAAAAAAAAAAAGTTGTGTTTTTTGTTTGCAGTATCTTACATACGGATCAGCAATGTCTTTGTTTTATCGATCATATTTGTAATTATAACTTTTAAAATATCACTAATGGCAGGGATGAACTGAGTGAACCGAGATGTTAAAAATGTTAGGATTGAATCATTTTCCAAAATCATATGAACATAACCAAGTATTGAAATTCAGTGGAAAAATATATAATATATTTTAAAAATCAAAACGTACTGTACTGTGCCTAGGAAACTTTCAGAGCTATACCTTAGTTCATGTCCAACCGCATGTACAGAGATTTAAACTTTAAAATAGTACAACAATTTGTTTTAATAACAGGCTAATTGCTTTAATGAGGAGATAATTGTGACTTATGGAACTGATGGCTGGACATTCTACTTCAGGTTTTTCTGAACTGAAATCTTAATATAAAAAAAGAGAGCGAGAGATCAGGAAGGGGTAAAATGCTTTTTCACATCAGTGTATTTTCTAATACAGTTAGTATTTTTATTTTTTGGTTGAAATATCTTCAGTCAGATGCTTTTATGGTATATTCTACCTCATTAAAGCAATCGGCCTGCTATAAAAGGGCTGTTAAAGAGCCTGTTTTCCTTGTAATCTTGCTATTTTCAGAACAGTGACCTTGTACTCGACTTTATCTAGAGCTTCATTGTAATATGTAGCATAAAAAGGCATTAACATGCTAAAACCTGGCCTGTTCTCCAAAGGCAACTGCACCAGCACCTCATGGTGCACGTGGCATATCCAACAAAGAGGTACCAATTGAGGAACTCAGCAGTTCTGTTGGTAAATCAATTTTCAGACAGAACTGACGACAAATGTGTCCAGTTAACGGTTTTTTAATTAAAAAATAAATTATTAGGTATAAGCGTAGGACAGTTGTAATCAGCAGCATATAAGCTCCCACGAGTTTGTATAACATCATACAGTCACGCAGTGAGAAGCTTAAACCACTTGTAGTAAATTTCAAGCTACAAATACCATAATATGTGATTGTGTTCATTTTATACTATAAAGCTCTTAAATTGCATATATGTTTACTGTGAGTCTTATTACTTCTAAAATTAATGTAGTAATTCAGTGTGTGGTTTATTTAGTTCTAATTGAATGTTGCAGCTGTCTATTTGGCTCTTTTACAGAAGCCAGCCCATAACCATGTCAGAGAACAGCACACCCTGTATTTGGGTGTATACATATGCTCAAGTCAGTGAATGAATTTAAGTCATTGAAAAAAAGTATCATCTTATTGGAGAGTGCCACCTTACATTAGCTTCCCCATGAAGCTGTTGCTCAAGCCTGGACAGGAATGCACTTTGGTGTGGATGTTATAATTATGAGACGTTGCAGTCAGTATAAATATATAGCTGTAATATGCTCCAAGAACACTCTTGGGTTGAAATTTTGAGTTTCCTTATATTTGAATGAGTGTCCTATAAAAGATTAAGGTGATTTATTTACATGGAAAAAAGGTCATGAAATAAAAAATGTGTAGACTCCATCATATTTGATTAATTTATGATTTTTATGCCTTTAGCACCATTTTTTTTGTTTTTTCCTTTTTTGCAGTGTAAATATGTGAAAATAATATAGATTAGGCACAGGTTTCTGTAAGAGGAAACAAAGATGTTCAGGGACTATCCCACCTGCAGTCCTACAAAGGTGTTGGACTCACTTGAAAACCAGCAGAATGACATTAACATCCATGAAGCTAATTAAATAAAGAAAATAACCCAACAACATTACCATCTTCTGCTTTGAATTCCTCTCATTACTCAATCACAAGTGAAGTGCTTGTTGGAATTTGCTTGATGAAGGTTTTGTTTCTTCCTATTCCTCTGCTGCTCATTCTAAAATACATCTGAAAGGTTTTTCCCGGGTTTTAAAAGCCAACTGAGGGTCAAACCGGCCTTTTTAATCCAGCGGAGGAATATGAAAAATAGTTGTTACAGTCAGCAGCAAACACTGGTGGTGAACACACACACAAGCAGTTGCATAGGGAGTTACTGTACAGCCATTTGACTGCAAGAATAAACTGAAAATAACCTATTTAGACCAATCAGTCTTCTCATTATCAACCTGAATGTGCATGTTTTTGTTCAGTCACTGATTTTAAAACCACTGTGGCATTAATCATTGATTAACTAGCTTCGACTAACTCAGGCTATCATCACCTGAAGGCAAAGGTCAAGGTATTTTAAACTATAACAGACACACACAAAAAGCTGCAGTCCGTCCTGGCAGCTCATATGAAGCAATTTGGTTTGAACATGTGTCTGAAAAACTTTAAAAAAAAATTACAGCTAAAGGTGTGCTGTCACTTTTGCTGTGCAAATAGGTGTGAACATGTTCGCAATACACACCTCTGTAATTACTTGCCTTGCCAAGAATGCGAGAAAATGATTCATTTTCCAAGTTTGGATGCAACAACCCAAACAAAATGCCCACATTTTATTAAATGGATTTGAAACAGCACGTTCAAGTTGTTTAACACATCTGTGAACATATTGGTAATGGAGCAAAGCACCACACACAAGACCCAATAATACTGACAGATCTTGAGATTAAGAGCCCTTTAGATGTGCTAGTTGCGTAACAAAAAGGAACTTTCTAAGTGGAAGCTGTTACTGAGCATTTGTAGTCGAGTATTTTAGTTTGAGGACACAATTCCGGTACCAGAATAAATACCACAGACGAGTAAGTGTGACACACTACATGTTAGTAACCTTGCAGGGACTAATCTTTGACTGTGATTACATTACAAAGCAAAATTAGTTTATAATTTTATTCAAGTGATTTGACAAATTTATCATATGCAGCTTGATCCATGAGGCCATCAAGTTCTTCGGGCTTTTCGATGGTCATCTTGATTATCCATCCTGAAAGACAAGAGTTTATTTTAAAATCAACAGCTGTACTTGCTGAAAAGAACAAGCTGTAATTTTACTTCTTTGTAATACTGGTTTGGCAGGTTGTCCTCTATCCTGCAATTCAGAGAAATCACAAGGACAAGTGTACTGGCAGAGTACAGCAGTGAGTGGTGGATGCTCACCCTTTGCATAACAATCTTTGTTCACAAGTCCAGGATTTTCTGCCAGCTCTGTGTTGACTTCAGTCACCTCTCCTGTTAATGGTGAGTACAGCTCGCTGGCAGCCTTTACACTTTCCAGTGCACCAAACTCATCTGCAACACACACATATACACACACAGAGGAAAAACACTTCTTATTTCAATACTAGAATCAATTACTTGATAAATATGTCAAAACTTCACAGCTCTTACCCATTTGTTCAAGTTTTTGGCCAACTTCAGGGAGTCCACAGTATACCACATCACCTAATGCTTCCTAAAATGACAGAACAAACTATATGACACAAAGTATTTCATATAACCACATGGAAGTTGTCCAAGAATCTCTTTTTATTTAAGATTTAGAGAACTTCATACAGTACTTCAATATCTAATAGCACTGTAGGAATACAAAGCTTATTTAGGGGGGTCTATGATTATAATCGGTTTAGTGCTTTAGTAAGTAGCAAGCAACAGCAGGATGGCTCAAAGTAATGAGTCCCTGTGTTCAATGATCACAGTACTGAAAAGTGTCAGTCTGGTTTTTACTGTTCTGGATCATTTTATTGTCCCAATAGCCAGTTTACGTAGCCAAGAATCAGAGCCTCCACCCCTGCTCACGCTGTGCCCAACCCCTATGGCACCTCCTGGGGGTGGTGGATATACAGGAGGAAAGGGACTCGGAGTGGACTTGCTGCTCCTCCACATTGAAAGGAGCCAGTTGAGGTGATTCTGGGATCTGATTAGAATGCCTCCTGGGTGAGGTGTTCCAGGCATGTCCCACTGAGAGAAGGCCCCACAGCAGACCCAGTGTGGTGAGATTACATCTCTCACCTGGCCTGGGAACGCCTCTGTGGCTGGTGGCTGGGGAGTGGGAGGTCTGGGCATCTCTGCTTAGGCTGCTGCCACCTTAACCTAGCCCCAGATAAGCAGAAGAGGATGGATGGATCATTTTATTTTAAATTGTTCTAATGCATGCTTTATCCAGGTAAGGAAATCTCAGAAATCCTTCTGTTTTCAGTGAAGGATAAACACAAAACACAACGTCCAGATGAACAGAATCAACTTTCTGGGAATTACTGTTAGACGGTTCATGAAATTTGTTGCCAAAACAGTAAGATTTCACCAGATACGTTCAAAAAATCTCAGTCAGGCATTTCTGAATTTTGTATGCCTACGATGAAATCATACTGTTTCAATGCTGGCAGTCTGTTGAGGGTACTGCTACAGAGCAATATACTCTAAATCTATGGCTTTGTCACACTTATTAACTGCTGCCTGCCACAGTTAGCTTTAACAATGCTTTCATAGCCAAAAAGTAAAACTCAACCTTGATGATGTTATATTAAATTATCTCCAGTTTATTATTACAAAATAACCCTGAAAGAATTCAAAACGCATTTTCAGGGTTGTTTCTTAGTTTAAATACATGGATGTTTCATGGATTCATTACACTGTCTTCAGTAAGCCTCATCCTAAGGCTATATTGAAATAGTGAAAAAGCAAAGATGGGTAAAATGAAAAGATTTTGAATGTGATGACGTTTCAGAAAGACGGCATGCTGCTGCAGTACCTCCTACTTTGAACCTCCCAATCAGCCGGGCCTTTGTGTGTGTTCTACCTGTGCCTGGCTTTCCTCCACATGCTTCTGTTTCCTTACACAGATCACAGAAGCTTGTTAGGTTAACTAGTGACCACAGGTGTGGAAGTGAGTTTGTATTAGCCCTGTGATTGGCTGGTAATCTGCTCAGGACCCTGCCTCGCATCCTATGACTCCTGAAATAAGGCTCCAACCCCTGGACGGCGTCAGGCTCAGTGGCCTCAGGATTTCATCTCCGCTTTTTGCAGATGATGTGGTTCTGTTAAGTCATCAAGCGAGAACTTTCAGCTTTCACTGGGGTTGGTCTGCAAATTAGTGTGATGTGGCTGGAATGAGAATCAGGACCTCCAAGTCTAGGCCTGTGCTTCAAAACCCTCCAATGTGGCTGAATTAAAACAATTCTGCAAAGAAGAGTGGGCCAAAATTCCTTCACAGTGATGTGAAAGCCTCATGTCAGTTATTGCAAACTGATTGCAGGTGTTGCTGCCAAGGGTGGAACAACCAGTTATAAGACTTACGGGACAATTACTTTTATTTACACAGGGCCGGGTAGGTTTGGCTTGTATTTTGTACCTTAATAAATGAAACTGCATTTAGTATTTACGCAGGTTACTGAAAATTTGTTAGATAGTCTCAGACGTGTTGCAACTATGCAACAGTAAAGACAGGTGAAGGGGTCAGATACTTTTTCACAGCACTGTATGTCAGGTGTGAGGAGTAGCAGTAATAACGATTCTTTAAAAAGCGAGATTCATGTTGACAGATATTCCAGTATACATTCAAGTCCTTGAATATCTCGAAGTGTCTGCCCAGTCCTGCACAATGCTAGTGATCAATTGTGTCAAACAATGGCCATAAAAGCACTAAATTAGCCTGTTAAAGCACATCAGTTGAGGGCAAAGACCAGCTCTAAACTGCACACTGCAGACTTTTCTGCAGACTATTTTATTGCTATTTTTAGATAATAATAAGTAATCCTCTGAACCAAGTGAGCCATAAATTAGTAGAAAGACAAACCTACCTGAGCATAATTGCTGATACCAACAATCCCAACACCTCCCTCCACTTGCACCCACTCGTGCTTATCTGTGAACTTTAAGGCTACAAAGAGAAAAACAAAAGGAGAGTTAGTCTGGAACAGCTCAAACGATTATGTTTAAAGATGAAATTATAACAGTATGAACCAGTGGAGCGGTGATGACGCTTTTGACTCGCACACATCAATTTCTTGACAAGCTGTTACATCACTGAGAAGCCCACCAGTTGTGTGCTGTCAACAGGAGCTAACTTTGAGGCCTTCATGCGGTAACAGTTAGAAAGCAACGTCACAACCCCATTTTTTGGCTTGCTAAATTTTCAATCCTAACGATCGCTGCTTTAACAGTAACCACAGCTGACAGAGCTGCAGTTTTGAAAAGAAACACTGAACCATTTTGATTCAAGGCTCCTGATGTCGCGTTTACCCTGCAGGAGAGAACTGTAATGGCTCAACAGCTTCCAGTGTTGGCACCTGACCAACGCTGAAGAATACAAGTTCAAACCAGACTGAACTATGCAAGATGATGGCCAAGGAGTACAGTAACTGCCACTGCAAAGGGCTCAAGAAACGCTTTCTAGTAACTCATTTGCTTCAGGAATATTTTTTTTAAGTATGGATATCTGATAGGGTGGTGTCTGTGATTGAGAATTAATGAAAGCTACATGACAGTCATCCCTCCCCTGCCATTTGTAGCTCATGCCCAGTACCAAGACTGACTTTTGTTTAACAAGCTGCGTCTGGCTGCACGAGACTCGGGTAATTGGTCACCATCACAATTTAGAGCTCGTGCTCCTCTCACAGAGAATATATATACAGCCGTCTGAACACTTTAGCCAGCGTAACATGTGGTGGCTAATTATCTGCACGTAAGCTTCGGTCTGTGTAGCTTCTATAAAGTTAAAACAAAGTTTTAGTTGCCTTTCCTCGCGCTTTTCTGTGCCGCCCTGTGGGAAAGTGACACAAACCGTGTGACCCCTTTTATTCCCACCCATTACAGTCAGACAGGAATGTGTGAGCAACCCGCATGTAGTACCATTACAGCTCATTTGGCAAGTCTGGGTTATTATTATTATTATTATTATTTTAAAATATATATATATATATATATTTACCTGCAGACAGGACCGAGGACGTGCTCAGCGTCCGGGGGGAGCCGCTTCTCCACTGCAGCCGAGTCGCTGAAACCTGCGAGAGCTGAGGCAGTCTGGGCGAAAAGTTTGCAGACAGGCATCGCAGAGCTGCTCTCATCGCCATCTTCACTCAGTGTGAAGCCACAGTTTGATCGAAAGCGAATCACTTGACCGCGAGAGCGCGCACCATCCCACTACACGGTGTGGGAGGAGAGAGACCCGGGGCCAAAAAGCTCTCAAAAGTGAGTGAATGCACACTTAAAAAAAGAAATGCTAATCATTCAAAGTTAATGGGGTTAGAAGAAAATGCTTACATGTTCTACTTGGGTAAAGTAGCTAAGGCGACACATGGCTGTTACGTTTGCTTTGTGTCTTTCTAATGAAAAAAAGGCAAACGATAATATAAAAACAATAATCGCGATAACAGTAATATCAATAAATGTTTTTCCGAGTTTGAAGTAAAACTGACATGTTCAAATTTACATGCAGCCTATTTAACAGGGGCGCTTCTAGGATTTATTTTATATGAGGTGGTGGGGACCCCAAGATTTTAATTTCTGAGAATTTCATTTTCAATAGCAATAGTTTTTATATTGACAAAAATTTTATTTACAAATTACTTTATACATCTGTTATTGAAATGAACTGACTACAACTATGAGTGCTATTCGGGAATTGTGATCACATGTTAGAAAACATCAGGCTCTTTATGTGTTACAGATTTATCAACATAAAAAAGTGGTGCTTCACAACAGTGTAAATATATTTTGATTGCAAATTGCATGCCCTATTTAGCAGCCGTAGTATGATTATAACATTTTTTCTTGAGTATAAAGCATTTCTTCATTTATTTTAAACATTTCTTGCCACTTTGTAAAACCAGTAATCCAGTAATCCAAAAATACACATTTCAGAATCATGTGTTATTGGATCATTGCAGCTGCTGACACTTTGAATTACTCGTGTATTGCTGGTTAGATTGATCTGTGCTAATGTAGTTTATCTGCAAAGTAATAAGTAACTTATTTTGTAAAATAAATAGTATGGTGCACAAAGTACTCTTTACATACAAAATATGTTAGAGAAGAAGCAAATGTACTTATACTAAATAAAGTACAGGTACATTTAACCTGTACTTTAGTAAAGTACTTAAATAAAAGTAATAAGTTATACTATACTGTTCCTATCAATGTCCATTGGATGTATCTCATCCAGTGGGCAAAAATCTATATTTCTAATCAAACAAAAGTACCTTTTGCCTGAAGAAAAAACACAAATTTCCATAAAAAGGTTGATACTCGTCAGCTGTGCACATCTCAGTGAAACAATCCACTTATGTGGATTCTGTCTCCTGTTAGTGCAGCATGAATTTATGATGAGCTGTTGTTTAAATTTAAGCTATACACAGGTTTGCTCCTGCAATAGCATTGTACATTTTATGGGGAACGATTTATGTACATGACACATATACCATCCATAAAAAGATTTATATAGTACTCAGACCTTTTATGATCTTATTTAAGTGTATTTTGCTAAAAGTTTGGTAATCAGTAGACTTAATAAAAGGAAGATTTTTTTTACATGACTACAGAGAATAATAAAATGAGTTTGTAGTTTCTCTGGTAGAATATAAAGCAGGGGTATAAACAGAATTACTCAATGAAAAAATGAAAAAGTGCTGCATGGACTGTGCAGCTGTGGTGTCTCAGTGTCTGATGTATAAACATAACATCACTGCACTGGTTTGTAGGGAAAAGATTAGTGGAGCAGATTTTCTACAGTTTTCTGATGTATGGACTCCACACAGTGTTTCTTTTTTTCATCAGACCCCAGTTATGTAACCACATGTACTCATAAAATAAACCTCACTGCAGACTCACCATCTTTCTATTATGTTGCGCCTTTTCCTTTAATTGCAGTGGCAGAAACTGAAGCACATTTACTCAAGTTCTTAATTACAATCATTATGTAGTTGTACTTAAGTATTTCCACTTCAAGCCCCTTGAAAATACAAAGCCCTCCCACGTGCTGGGCCATAGTTCTCATCTCAAATGTATTATTTCCCAGGTCTCTCTTCCTGCTCCAGTCACCATCAGCAAGAGCTGTTGGTGGATCTGCTCGTCAAGCTGATGCTGAGGCTCAACCTACACAGGAGCTCAACTGGTCCAGAAACAACTGCTGATACTCTATTTGCATGTGAACACTTTGACTTTAAAGGTATAAATAAAATAAATAACACTTCTGGATCACAAGTGTTATTGGGGACATCTAGGAGTACCTCAAATGTATGAGGAGGCCTAATTTGTTCAAGCAGGACATTATGGGAGTGGAAAAAATGCTTTCTTCTTCAATACTGACAGCTCCCCACTGCAGAAACCTGCGGCTCTTGACCACAGTCTGGGTGACAGAGATTAAAAGTCACTGGTTCTTCAGAGCTATTTGTGAGAAAAACAGACCAGGGCCTTGTTTTTGCCTTTGAGGGTAAACTTAATCTTAAACTTTCAAAAGGCACAAGCCAAGTTTTTACCCTCTCCAGCCAATCCTTGGTGACACTTAACACGAAATTGATCATACACAGGGCTCCGGTGATTGAATGTACCATGAAAAGGGACTTTTCTTAAAGTCAAGACCAACAACACCAAATATTCTGATAGTAGATAGTGGGGTATATACACTTGATGCTTCAAAAGGGAGACAAAGTGATCGAGAAACGATATCCAACCTTCCTCCAAAACCTTTTATTTTCAATTTCCTCACTTTTCTTGCATGTAAACAAACATTTAAAATGTTCTTTTGAAGAGCAAAAGCTAAGTTGTTTACACAAACACAATGACAGACACTTTTGGGAATAACCACACCAGTAGGTGCAGTTAGGCTCATTAGTGGATTTGAACTTTTCCTTGTTTGCTCCTGTGTTTTGTATTGAGTAATATTTGTATTGAGTAATATTTGTGATTCCATTGGTGTCACTTACTGTGTTGGGTTAGTGAGTACATTCTTTATGAAAAAGAGATTATTTGCATTTCAGTTTTCGGACCTGGTTCATTGGGTTACATTTTATGAATACTGAAAATAATAATCACTCATAATTAATATCCTACCATCCATTTTCTTTTGCTTATCTAATGAAGAGTGGTGTTGTTTTGGGGCTTTGGCTATCCCAGCTGACATAGGGATGGGGTACACCTCAATCACACCTGCAGTCAATTCAGAATCATCATTTAACCTCATATGCATGTCTGGACTGTGGGAAGAAGCTGGAGTACACAGAGAACCCATGCAGACACGCAGACTATACACAGAAACAATGGACTCAAACCCACAATTTTCTTGATGTGAGGTGATGAGTATGCTATTTCTATCATTTTATTTTATGCAAAGCTTTCCTACATTTATTCTTGTATGGGTGATTATTAAACGTGTTTATTTACAGTCTGCAATAAATTCGATTTTTAGTATTATTCAGATCAGTGACTCAAAACCGCAACAAATGTTTGTAAATGTGTTCATGTTTCCACTCATAGTTGAAGATAAAATTTTCCATTTACAAGTTCATGCACTGACCTTAAGCATCCAAAAATACAAGTTTAGTAAGCCTGCTGACATATTTAAGTGCCTGCGTAAAATTTACATTTCAGATTGTAGCCAATTTAACAAATACCACATGCTGCATCCAAATTAGGCTATAGTGAAAAACCAAACATTAAAAAGTTAAATATACCACATTTTAGGAGGCTTGATATTTTTAAAAAAAAGTATAAATTCAAATGTCAAACTATTAGCACACGTTTATTCTTGTTAAAAAATAGGAAACAAACACAAAAAAAACCACACACACAAGACTTAAGAAATCAGTTTTACTTTATATGAACTTTATTCAAACCTCTTGGCAAAGGATTATTGTGGAGTCCAACTTGAAAAACTTAGACAAGGATTTTAAGTAGATCTGGTAAAAAGACATGAGTATTAGAGGGTCTTGAGCATTGTTATCATATGCTGTACCCTAAAGCATCTCTTTAAATAGCTCAAAGTATATTTTGATCAGACAGGATTGCAAAAGTATATGGAATAAAAAAAAACAAATCCAAAACGTGTGTTTGAGACCCGATGATTTTCCTTACTGACAGAAATTATCAATCATTTGACAAACTAACATTGATAAAACACAAGACTCAGAAACTCCATTGATGACAACAATGAGGTAAAGGCTCATTCTTCTTCTTCTTCATGCCGGCTCCTGCAAAGGTCTGATAGCAGGTCAGAGGTCATGTTATTAGACGGAGGTGCCCTCTGATGGCGCTGCTGTCTTATTGTCATCAGGCTTCATGGCTGGGAACAGCAACACCTCCTGTGAAGGTGAAAAAAAACAAATGTTAGCAGATTTGTTTTCTTTTTCATGACACAATGATATAACAACTGCCCGGCAGAAGTTAGCAGCTCGTTTTTTTGTGTTCATACAGTAGCTTCTCATTAACCCATTATTCTTGGTAGTTCTCAAATTCTGTGCTTTTCTGGGGTAGTTTAGTCGAAACATATAAGTCAAGAAAGGCACCATTTTGTCTTACATAGTTTGGCTACAAACTGATTTTTGGGGAATAATTTTAATTTCGTCTCAGTAACCTTGGCCCATCTTTCACTTGTGGATTTAAAGTGTATTCAGTTTTAAATGTTTTATTAACATGTTAGTCGACGATCATGTTTTTTCCCCCTCTAATTTAAATGACTAGATATTAGTCATCAGGAGCATCCCTAATAAAAGCAACCCTGGCTCATCCTTTCTATAACGTAACATGATTATGAGCAAGGATTCAGATTCAAAAGACCAAGACACCTAGCATAAAAAAAAAAATACGAAATTAGCCAGGGTAAATAAAAATAAATACATTTAGCAAAACTAAAATAGCCAAGTTTATAAAGACATGAATCTATAATGTAAGTTCTCTTCGTCAAATGTACAGCGCTTAACAAATTTATCAACTATGGTTTATCAAAACTATTTTTAATGGTAAAATATAATTACTGTTGTTATCCTGTAGTTTTTCTCTGTATTACCTCACAATATAAAGCATCTTCAGGGGACTGTTTGCTGTGATTTAGTGTTATATAAACAAAACTGAACTGAACAAACTGGATCCATGAATTTTAATATTTATTATTTTCCAAATAAGCACATTGTTATTTTTTGACTGAGATGCCAAATTACATTTACTTGCATCCATGAATGAAAAAAAATCGGTTTCCTTTTTTGGATGTTGATTCATTTCCAGTCCTCAAATTCAGTTATAATTTGGTTATAAATTTAATTTGTTATTTGTGAAATAAATTATATAATTTTTTAGTTTTAAAAACAAGTTTTTGGAAGATGTGTCTAATGCATTTGTCAGCCACTCTATGGGTAATAAAAAAAATACACCTATGATTATTCTGCTACGGGAGAAACAGTGAGGGTACCGACTCTAAAACCAAATGTAAATTACTTTAAAACTGGTTGAATGCAATACTAAAGAAAAAAGAAGTGGAATTTTTCACAGAAAAAAAAATAGAAATTTTATTTGCAATCTTAAAGAAGAAACCATTGGCAGAACTGAGAACGATTCATCTGTTGAAGTTGGAACAGAGGAAATTCTTAATTTGATCCTGACTGCAAAAATACAGCATATAAATATAAACCTATTGAACACCTCAGAACAGGAGTAAATTGTGCATCCCCATTAGGGATGTGAGTGACTAGCCGACTAGTCATCGTTGCTATTGTCACTAGTCGGAACCAGATGTATTTGTTGTTTAATCTAACTGCTTTACATTTAAATTGATACCAAATGCTGGTAAATAGTTGTGTCCTTTCTGCCACCAGATGGCACATCATCGGTGAGAAACACCTCAAATCCGTTAAGCTCTGCCTCATCTTTTTGTTAACACTATTATTGCTAGTTCTTTTAAAGGAGAAAGAATGAGAGCGTGGATACAAGCAGCAGGTGAGGTGTTCAGTCTTTTGGAAGGGAGTCTGAGTAGAGCCGCTGCTCCCACACATCGAAAAGAGCCAGCTGAGGTGAGCGCCTACTGGGTGGGGTGTCGTGACCAGGCACGTCCTACTGGGAGGAGGCCCTGGAGTATACGCAGGTGCTGCTGGAGAGAATATATCTATCGGTTGGCCTGGAAACGCTTTAATATTTCCCCGGATAAGTTGGGGAGGTGGCGAAAGGGAGGTCTGGGCTTCTTTGCTTAAGCTGCTGCCCCCGCGACCCAACTTCACAAAAGAAAATGGATCATTTATGAATTTATTTTAAATTTTGAAGTGGTTTTCATGAATTTTCGAATGGCATGCCTAATTCATAACGCACGACATAACACTTTTTAGTCACAGTTTTTTTAGGTTTTGGGATGGTAAATTTTACATATTTTAATAATACATGAACATTTTTGTAGTATCATGTTTTCATATCATATTTAACATCACTTTAAGTGTTTTTCTTCTTCTTTGTCTGGATTATAATATGTGATGTTCATAATGCACGATGTGAGGTTAGTTAAGCAGCATGATTCATTATTGCCGAACGTGATTAATTAATTAATTAATTACTTTGTTAACAAAGTTTCTGACATTAAACGGTTTGCAAATTTTTGTTTTTTGAGTTTTAGACTAGTTGGTTAGTCTAATTTTTCCCCTGGTTTAGGAAATTAGTCAGCAGAACATCTCTAATCCTCATCATGAGGACTTTAATTTACCTTGATGTTGTTGGAGTCCGTGAGGAACATGGTGAGACGATCGATGCCCATGCCCCATCCGGCAGTTGGTGGCAGACCGTATTCCAGAGCTGTGCAGAAGGTCTCATCGATGAACATGGCTTCATCATCGCCCTCAGCTTTGGCCTGAAAAAGATCCACCTCAAATCACTGACATGCAATACCACAGCATTGTCAATGGAAAATTGTACTTAGTAGTCAGTATAATCTTTTAATGATATAAGTTTCCATATATGCTTAGAGGTGTATAATCGATTGTGTAGTGATAGAGTGTGTGATCTTTAGTGGGCTGCAGGGGCTTTGTGTGCATTCCAGAGTGTTCTGGCATTCACACCCACATCCTCCAAGCATGGGAAAAGGGCATACCTTCTCTTATTGTTTTATGATAGGATAAACGTATCTATGTCTGTTTTTAGCTAAGTGCCTTTTGTTTAGATGAACTGTTGGACTTCCAGACCAGCAGGTTTAGGGAAGTCTTTATGGGGTCACACTCTGACCGAACACCCCCCCCCCCCCCCCCACACCTACACACACAGAACCAATATAAATAAAGACCAGGGCAGTGGCACGGCGCGAGTCTCAGAGCCCTCACTTCTGTGCGAGTACTCTGTGGCTGCCCTTGCTTGCAAGTAACTAACTGCAGTGTGTGTTTCTCCTCTCTGATTCGAAGCTGAAGAAGTGTCTTAGAATACATCTCTTGACAAGCATAAAGACAGAACAGCAGGAACAGGACAGTGCACTGAAGTAGAAGTGAAACAGGTCATGTTATTCTTCATACACACCTTGGCTTGCTGCTCAAACAGCTCCCTCTGTCTAATCGGATCGTTCAGCTCAGTGTAAGCATTGCAGATTTCTTTCTTCATCACAAAGAGCTCGAAACGCTCAGTTAGCCCTTTCTGGGTTCTGTGCCTGTAACAATTCAGAAGTGTCAGTATGAACCTGAGCATTGCCGTTTTAAATAAATATGAAGGCTAAAGATAGCATTTCTCACCATTTTGCTAAAGGGCTCATGATTTGTGGGTGATCACAGATGAATGTTGGGTTGATACAAGTCACCTCTAGGAAGTCTCCAACCAACTGTAGGGGTAAAAAGCCGTTAGCAAGTCAGATTCAACGGAGGAAAAAAGAAGAAAAGGCGGTTAAGTAAATTTATAAACCACCTTGTCAAGGAGACGGGCAGTGGTCCTGGGCGGAGGACATTCAACTCCTTTCTGGACACACAGGTCGTCAAAGAATTTACGTGTCTCTGAAAAAAGGAAAACAGTAAAAGGAAAAAAATGACTACAAGAGAATAATACACATATTTCCTAATGATCAACTATTGTAAGGATGATGAAGTCATTTTTCTGAAGCAGTAATTTTTGGCATGTGAAGTGTCTATTATACGTTTCACAGATTCTTACCATCACTGTCATAGCTGTCAGCAGGAGGGAACTTCACTCCCATAATTTTCTCCAGGTCATGAGTCATGCTCACTCTTTTGAATGGTGGAGTGAAGTCGATCTCATAGGCCTGTCCCTCTGGACCATCAGGGTGATAAGTCACCTTGTATCCTCCAGTGATGTGCTTCACCATTCCTGCAGCAAATAAAGTGACAAAACTGAAAAGACCCTGAGGAGAAAACTCTGGTCAACTTAACATCAGTTTTCATGAAGCCATTTACAATGACATCATGGCGCTTCAAAGACTGCTTTCTATACTGTCATTGGCCAAATAGCAAATCACTAATCCCATTTAGGTTTTAAATCAAGTCACATATTCTAATCCAACTCAATTTATCAGGAGGTAATCTGAGTTACAGCTCATAATGTCATAACTATTTGTGAAAGAAAACTCTCACTGACCAATGAAATAACATGGCCGGCGATGTAGTCTCTACTTACCTGAGAGTAGTTTCTCCGTGATTTCCATCAAGTCGTTGTAATCAGCATATGCCATATAGAATTCACAGGTGGTGAACTCTGGATTATGAGTAAGATCAATGCCTTCATTCCTGAACTGACGGCCAACCTCGTACACTCTGTCTATGCCACCGACTACGAGCATCTGTGGGAAACATATGATAGACAGTGTATATAATTCAGATATGGTAGAAAAACACAGGTTAAGAGTTTTAAGTGGTTCACCCAATTTACTAGAACATTAAAAAACTGATTAAGATCAAATAAGGTCAGATGTGCTTTAGGTATCGCAGAACTGGGAAATTCTTATCACATGGGAGTAACTCGTGTCTTCAGAAACTGCTGATCGACTGGGATTTTCCCACACAGCCATCTCTATGGTTTACAGAGATGGTCTGAAAATATTTAGTGAGTGTCAGTTTTCTGGTCGAACTTTCTGGTCGAAGAAGAAGACCACACGCTACAATTCAATACAAGTTAGGTGCAGAATTAGGCACAAACAACATAAAAGCATGAAGCCATTAGACTGCTGCTGGTGGTCTAATGGTGGGAGTACACTTTGGGTCCCTTACCAGCAATTGAGCAACATGCTACTGCCTACCTATTACCAGAATGTACCCATCCACTGGTGGTAACATGCCATGTCACAAAGCTCAAATCATCTCAAACTAGTTTATTGAACATGACGATAAGTTCACTGCAGTCAAATGGCCTCCACAGACATCAAATCTCAATGTGAGAGAGCAACTTTGAGATGTGGTGGAATGGAAGAGTCACATCAATGATGTGCAAAAATTGCTGAGGAATGTCTCCAGGACCTTAATTGAATCTAAGCCACGAAGGATTAAGGCAGTTCAGAAGGCAAAAGAGGGTCTAACTCGGTACTAGCAAGGTGTACCTAATAAAGTGTCCAGTGAGTGTATAACAAATACATTTAATAGTAAGCAGAAGTCTATCTACTCAAGATCAATAAAATGCAATAAAATGATTCAGAGTATTAGTGATTATTAGTGCTTAGGTGTAGTGAGTCCAGGGTTGAAATAAACTGTAAATCTCTTCCATCACATGAGTTGTCACGCTGTAAAGAGTTACTGCAACACATCTGATAGATGCATGAAATCTTTTATAATGATTTCATAACATTTACAGAGGAGCCTGACATACATGCATGACTCTGGGAAAGCACATTACCTTGTGGTAGAGCTCAGGAGCAATCCTCATAAACAGGTTCATGTCCAGGTCATTATGATAAGTAACGAATGGGCGGGCCACTGCACCACCAGGAATAATATTCATCATTGGTGTCTCAATCTGAAGCAGAAAAATAAAACATGAATCAGCACGGCAGATTTAAACTTACAATATGTTTAAACAAATATACAAACTATTAGAAAATTATTTTATAAAATCCACACACCAAAAAACAAACAGACAAACACAGATTAGTTAGGTATATGTTCAAATCCAACTTACCTCCAAAAATCCCAACTGGTCTAGGAAGCTGCGTAGATATGTGATGATTTTGGCGCGAGTTATAAACTTCTGCCTCACGTAGTCATTGAGAATCAGATCCAAGTAGCGCTGGCGGAATCGTGTTTCCTTTGAGAGAAAGAATTCACATTGGGAAAAATATATTCATTATTCAAAAGAGAGGGAAAAAATACTGCCCATTGTTTTACATTTCAAAACTGGCAATATTTTTAGTGGTTTAACTGGAACTACAACATCTGCCAGAAAAATAAACCCTTTCATTGCATTTAACCTAAGCTAAAGCATAAACTAAAACAGCCTTCACTCTGCCTCAACCAGGAGGGTGAGGTAGATTAGGTGTTTGTTCATGTGAATGTGTTTTTGTGTGTTTAGATGTGCTAGTGAATGATTGAGTGTCTGTAAGAGTGCAATGAAGAAAAGCAAACACATCAGCATTCTTAGAACTGGGCTTTGTCCTGTGCTGCAAAAACAGATGTTCTAATGGTGCAGGTCTGAACTGGAGTTAATAATAAGTCCTGCCTAACAGCACTGGGTCAGTGGTGCAGAGTTTTACTTTTACTGGCCTGTGGAAGAAAAACAGACTAAACCAAAAAAACAAAACAGATTCAGCCCTGTCTTCTGCAGGTATCACTCAAACAGAAAGCATGCCTAAAGATTATATCAGAGTAAGTTAGCAGTTCATCTGCACAGATATGCTCTTATTTTAACTTCTGCAGTTTTATAGTTTTGCTGTATCAAACAAACGGCAGTAGATGGCAGCAGCTACACTGAAGTTCACTTTTCTCCACGTTGGGGCTTGCTAAACAGGTGGTTTGTTTAAGGACTCTCGCTAGGGCTGCTCAATTAATTGAATTTTAATCTAGATTACGATCTGGGCTTTCAACGATCATTAAAAATGACTGAGCCGATTATTAGCACCTCCCTCGTGCTTTACTCGCGCGCTGCTCCGTGTGGCAAATCGAGCGCACCTCTCTGCGTTTCGAACACGCGTCACAACAATTAAGAGGACCCGAGGGAAGCTCGGAATAGATGTTTACATTTTTGTTTACATAGATGTTTACATTTTTCATTTATTTTTTATATTGCAAACATTTGCACTGTAATCAGTATTTGCACACTATTTTATACTATTTTTTGACAATCTTTAAAGCCATTATTCAATACATTGTTATTGTTAAATAAATATCGCCAAATAATCGAGATCTCAATTTCAGTGAAAATAATCGTGATTATCATTTTTGCCATAATCGAGCAGCCCTAACTCTCGCCAGCTTTTTTTCTAGTAAAAGTTTTAATGGTGGTTATAGTAACAAGTGCTGCTGTTTTTCGCTCCATTTGAGGTCACCCTCTCAGTAAGGGAGTCCATTATTAATATTAAACCATGGCAGCATCATCGTCACTGCTGCTGTCAGTGTTTCTGTTGAAAATCTGCATGGGCTTAGTGTTGTAATACCTTTTATTCACAAGCTGCTCCTAAATACGTTTCTACTGCAGGTCTATTTCAGCTGCAACTGCGTACTACAAAGTAGTGGATTAAATAGAGCATTGAAGCAAAAAGTTTGCTGTGAGAATTAAAAAAGAAACTAGTTAGTTGATGAACTGTTGCAGCCCTATACTGATTACTACAGTTCTAACAACAGATATATTTGTTTCCCTCCTCTTAACAGAGGCTAAAGTCTACATTCACAGCAATATTAGCGCCTCTGTAAAAGCTTTCTGCTTATTGGACACTGCAGCCAAAGCTGGTTAGTGAACACAAAAGTGATCCTTAACTGTCATTGAATAAATATCACGAAAGATAAACCGTTATGTCCCCTTTAGCCACATACTTTACAGTTAAATCACATTTTCTAATACAAAAAGGGCATCTTATGACATTAGATGCCTAACTAAAAGTAAAAATCAACGTAACTGAAAGTGAAAGTCACCACACTAACTTGTACTTGAGTTGCAAAACTAAACACTGGTAATTACAGGCTCACTAAGATAAACAACTCAAATGCTGCTAGAATGACAAAATGTTGCAGAGCATCTCTCTGACTGCACAGACTTGCAGTGCAGGTAAAGAAAGTGACACATGACTATGCTGCAGTGAATGATTCTATTATGTCTTTGATAAGTCGCAATATCTACTGTAAAAAAAGGTCTACACTGGAGAAACATTTTTCTAGCTTGTGTCATTTGCACTTTGTCACTGCCTTGAAGCAGAGTGAAATTTAAGAATGAATGCCTGGGCTGTTAAAGCTAACCTTTTAAATTTGGTAGCACTCCCACTTATAAATGATTTAGTTCCTTTAAGAAAGAGACAACAAAAGTACCGTTTAGTTTTACTAACACTGTGCCTTAATATAGAACCTGAAGAAAAGTACTGGACCAACTACACATTACAGCTACAGGAGCTGCTCTGTCATGTAATCCCATGCCATGAAGCTCTGGGCAAACAATTTTTGTGCTGATATTAATACCAGAGAAGGTTTGGAACTCACCGGTTACTGAGTAAACAAAGCATTTGTGACTTTTATACAATATGCACCTCAGCAATTTTGTGGGGTGACTTGCTATAGTGCTGAAATGCTTCTGTTTTATGAATAATACCACTAATAGGTGACTGTGGCATATGTGGGACAGAATGAATTTCAAGAACTGACTGCATCCAATTATAATACCATGCTTGAATTCAGTTTGCTCTTGTAAAGCCAGCCTGTCTGGCTAGATGTTATATTTCATGCGCCTGTGGTAAAGGGACTGAAAACAAATGAATTAAAAGATGAAGAGGCGTGGACCAATACTTTTGTCCCTACAGAGTGTGCTGGTCACTACCTTGTCTTTGAGACCAAAGTGGAGGTGGGGTAGCATGTGCAAACATGGTGACAGTAGAGTCATCTCAGTGGGAATGATACTCAGCTCCCCTTTCTTGGTCTTTCCTGGGTTACCGCGGACACCAATGATGTCACCACGGCGCAGTTTGTTGTTGATAGCCACAAAGTCCTCCTCAGACTTGTAGTTTCTGAAAAAAGAAGGTAACACAGAAAATCAGTCACTACAATCTGAAGTTTCCTCATAAGGAGAAACATTATTTGGAGATGTAAATGCAGTTTTTTTTCCCTTCGATTTTATAATCATCACATAATCAAGAAATCTTGATGAAAAGGTAAATCATCAGCTCATTATAATTTAAATATATCATTATGAATCTGTAACATTTACTTTTGCACAATTCATGCAAACCCAAAACAAATTCCCAGATGGGGAGTGTGTCATTCACAGGGTCAAGAGGTGAAATCTCTTTGGGTTTTCTAAAAAAACAAAACCAAAAAAAAACCCCAACTTTGTTTCTGTACCTTGAATTTGCCATAACTTGCAATTTGACTCCTTCACCTCGCAAGTCATAGAACAGCAGCTTGGCACCTGAAGCCCTCTTAGCATGGACGCGGCCTATCAAGCATATATTCAGTTTGGATTAATTACAATTAAGTGCAAACACACACAGAAAAAGAAGAAGATAGTAAACACTTTTTACTACCTGACACACTGAGAACAACATCTGTCAGCTGGTCTCCAGGCTGTAGATGATTGTATTTCTCAATGAACTCTGTAAGCGACAGGTCCACATTAAACTTGTGCGGGTAAGGGTCCTCCGCTGTCCCCTTCAACTCCTGGATGGCCTGAGTGCGGATCTTAAAGTATTGCTGTATTACATGGGAAAAGACAGATGTTCTTGTTGTTAATACATGTTTTAAAAAAGGGTTTAATATATATGCACTGAGGTAAAATAACTACACAAAACTCTCACATTGGGGTCAAGCGTCTCCTCATCCAACGCATTTTGTGTTCCCTGGTCATTTGATTCTTTTTTTTGCTCCACCTGCTCTTTAACCTTGGCTTCTTTCTCAGCTGCCTTTTTCTCTGCTTTCATTCGCCTCTTCAGCTCACTGAATAAAAACAAAAACAGCAATCAGTGGTTGGATAGCACACTTTGCCCTTATGATGCATTTGCAACTAAAAAAAATATCTTTTGGAATTCAAAAAAGCCAAAAAGTCACATCATATAACCTACTCTATTATTGTAACCAAAATAAATAAAAGCAAAACAAAAGGACAACATGATTTTCTAATAACAGAGAGGTACAACAAATATTCATGCAAAACGGTACGGATGAACACATCAGCTCTAATGACAAAAGGTTGGTTGTTTTCCGCACTGGAATGGAAAAGCCACCAACCTTTTGTCACCTCTCCAGCGGTTCCCGTAAATCTGAGCTGGGCTTGCAGCTGTACATGGGGGCGCATATTTTAACCACTGTCCCCTGACCCCACAGGCTTGGCACAGCTGCTGCCTGGCTGCCCTGACCAGACACAGCATGCTGAACTACGACAGTCAGCAGACAGACCTGAGAAAATAGACATATACAAAGACAGTGTACAGTATATGAAGGCTGTCTCTGCTCTGTCCTCCAGGCAAAACTACACCCTGCTAGGGTTGATAGAACTCTCCTATTAGGCAAGACCCTCCAAGATCCAAACAAGTAAACAAGTATATATTTTTATATAATTAGCTTTACACTTCCTGTAATTAGATTCAGGTTTCACTTTCTACAGCTTTACTCTTGGCAAACAAAGATGATCTGGAGGAACGAACCAACATGCGCTTGGCTTTATTTGAGATTTTTTATATTCACAGAGCGTCCTTCTAAATAAACAAATCAGCATACATAGTTTCACCCGATAAACCATCATTCGCTAAAACTACAACTGCACATGTAAAACACCCATGCGATTGCACGATGTATCGAAGTCGTTTAACGATGTATTGTGGATGTTGTAGTTTCACACATCAACAAGAGACACGTTCGCCACTGGTCTTAAATTAAATTTAGGACTACAACTACCAGAAACACACACGACTTGAATTCTGGGGTATGTAGGCTAGTACGGTGCCTCAATACGGGACCTTCACTACGTTTTCACGCTCTGACCTGATGTTTTGCAGTGCCAAACTGGAACTGCCATAACTGTCGAAAGGACAAAATCTTGGACGATGTGACAAACGCGATAGAGGTAAAGAGCGGTGAAAATGCGAAAGAAGAAACGAATAAGCTCACTTTTTGCTGAGTTTGTCTCCGTCCACCGTCTTCACGTCTGCCATGTTCTTGATGCAGCGCTCAGAAAGAGCAACTGACATGCGCGCGCCGCAGAAACGCGAGAACTGAGTGGTGAGAACTGAGGACTGACGGAAACCAGAAAACCTGAAACGTCCAAGGATACGTCATAAAGTGGGCTGCAGTTGATTTACTAGATTTACTAAACCTACGCAAATTTTACGTAACTTCCCTCAACCCAACACCTACTAGAATTACTGGCTTTTTTATTTTCTGGTGCAAGTCCCGAGATGTTAATCACCCCTGCTGAGATTTTCACAGGTCGTCAGCTCGTTTCTCCTCCGGCTTTTGTTGTGGCAAGACAGCCACTCAGACTGCAGACCTGACATTCTGATTGAGATCCAGCAAACATTGTTCAGACTTGTTATGATGGGGCTTGTGGTCACATTCTTATGGGTACCAGCGCATCATGGAGTTAAAGGAAATGAAATGGCAGATAGGACAGCAAAAATCTCAACAAGGAGACCAATGATAGATATGGTTATTAGTGTGAGTAGGACGGAGCTCAAGAGCAGAATACGACACAAAATGAAGGAAAGGTGGCAAAAGCAATGGGAGGAGGAGAGGAAAGGGCGATGGTTGTACAACATCCAAAGGGAAGTGGGGGAAATGAGAAGTACAGGACGAAACAGGAGAGCGGAGACGATTATATCTCGACTGAGATTTGGACACACTGGCTTAAATAGCACATTATTTTTAATAGGTAAACACTGTACAGGGGAGTGTGACTGCAGTAGGGAACAGAAAACAATAGAACATGTTTTATTGCATTGTCAGAAGTATGATATGGAGAGGAGACAGCTGATCAAAAAGCTGGACGATATGAAAGTGAAGTTGGACTTGTTTGATTTATTTCGCGTGAGCTCTTTGAGTGAAAGTTATCAGGCTGTATTTTGGTTTTTAAGACAGACCCATTTGTTCGGAAGAATTTGAATATTTTCTTTTCTTTTAATTTATTTATTTATTTGTTTAATTATTTATTTTTTGTCATTTCGGTCCACACTCCACACCAGTTGGTGGCGGTAATGCACCATTTTGCTGTTTGCCAACCGCCAATAAACCCTATATAGAAGAAGAAGGAGCTTTTATTGTGCCAACCACCCATTATCCTTGAGGCCTGGCACATTTGCATTTGTTTACTCAGAGTAGCTCAGAGCCAAGGCAGGCCAAACCTCTGTGTAGTGATGGGTAGATGAGGCCTCGTGAAGCGTTTCAGCACATTCCCCAAACTGTATTGATACTGTGTCGACACAGTGTTGCTGTTTTGCTCCATACTGACACCTGCTGGACCTTAAATATCATTGCAGGCAACTTACTTGAGACTCACAGCAGACACTAATTCAATGACCTCGTCATAGTTGTACACTGTAAGGTATTGTACTTTTCATGGAATCATTTTATATCTTTTACATTTCAAATATTGTAGACATCTATAAAATATATTGTGAATGACACTAAGTGAAAATTAAAATGAAAGTATTGTGAATGTAATATTACCCATTTGACTCAGAGTTTATTATAAAATTCTATTCAGAAAAATAAGTTTATCCAGTGTTTTTGCATTCAGTCTATTGCATTTTTTTTGACACCATTTCCCCAGCTTTGGAAAACTCACAGGCACAGATGAAGCTGGGGTACACAAAAACTGTAAAGCCAGGTGGGAAAAGTTCTGATAAGATGTCTTCCTATTCCCCGAGTACCTTAAAGGATCCTCTGATCTTGGAATGTTTCTCTCCGACACTCTCCACAATACTAAGGGTTGGCAGTCCCTTATAATAAAATTCAGGACTGACTGGTCCAGAACAGTCTTCCTAGATGCTTGATTTCAAAATAATAAAACACATATTAATAAAAAAATTAAAAATTAAAAAAATTAAAAAAAGATGATAAAGCTGTTCAGTGTCAATATAGGCCGACCTGTGTTCATTCTCGGTGTGTTTGTCTCCTCATTTTCATGTTTGGCTCTGTAATGCCTAAACACTGAGGAGATGCTTTCGTTTGTGTAAGAAAGCGCCGCAGAACAGATGCGACATTTAACCTGCATAAAATGAAATAAATAATTTACACTTCAACTCACATTGCTGTTTTTCCTATTCTGATAGATTACACTGAAACAAAGACAGACAAACTATTACCTTATTTGCAGTTAAAAGATCAAAATGATCCCACACAGCAGAAACATTTCTTTTTCTTTCGGGCTCCATTTTGTTATGGAGAGATGTGTATTTTTTTTTTTTTTAATCTTTGCGAGAGTAATTTCGTGTTTTTTTTGGTGGTGACTAAACACAGTTTGGCGCGTTGGCAATGAGCGATAAAGCGGCTGTATCGATCACGTGACTTTTTCTTAAAGCGACGCACGCACCGATACAGGCTTCGCTAGGTGAGCTTGATACATGCGTCGGTGCGTCAGTGTTGCAGGGCCCATCACTACCTCTGTGTTACAATCATTTCTTCTTCACATTTCTGAGAACGCACATCAGGATGGCCTCCGTATCACTGCCACGCAGGAAGAACCTCTCCACGCAACAGGCTTTGGCCTTGCTTCAGGAAATGGACGAAGCAGACTCTGATGGAGGAGAGGTTTCATTTGTCCAGCAGGCCACTGATACCTCCTCAGAAGAATCTGAAAAGGAGACGGAACAAGAACCCAACATGCCTCCACGGAAGAGGCCCCGTGGTACTGGGAAGCCCAGCCAGAGCCACACAGCAAAAGACGGCACTGTGTGCGTAGAGGAGGACATTGGAATGCCCAGTGCAGTAGCAAATTGCTCGTCCTTCACTGCGCAAGCTGGACCCACAAAGTTTGCTAAGGTTTGTCATTGCCATATTACATATGATATTTATATAAACCCATTTAGAGTGAGGTTCATGTAAATTTACCATTCTCTATTTGTTTATCTTCCGACAGCGTAAGATTACAAGTGTGCTCCAAAGCTTCCTTTGCCTGTTAGACGTGGGAATGCTGCAGACCATCAGAAAGTGCACAGTACATCAAGCCCGCAGAACAGAGCCGGACTGGAATTTGTCAGTTCATGAACTGATGGCATTCATTTCAATTCTGTTTGTAAGAGCAATCATGTGTCCCGTTGGTGCCATTGTGGATTGCTGGTCAGAAAGATTTCTGGTGCCAGTAATCAAAGAGACAATGCCCCGAGATAGATTCATTTCAATTATGCAACACCTTCGATTTGATGACAAAGACACGCGGGCAGAACGGGTGAAAACAGACAAATGTGCGGCAATCTCTGACATCTGGACACGCTTCAACGAGAACTGTGCTAAGAGTTTCACTCCAGGAGAACACATGACCATAGATGAACAGCTGTTCCCTACCAAGGTTCGTTGTCCATTCACACAGTATATCGCAACCAAGTCAGGCAAATTTGGGATCAAGTTCTGGATGGCCACGGACTTGGACACCAAATATGTCTGCAGTGCATCTCCTTACTTGGGAAAAGACCCCAGTTGTCAGAAGGGAGAGAGGCTGGCAGAGAACGTGGTCATGAAACTGATGGAGCCGTTTTTGGATGATGGGAGAAATGTCACAACGGACAATTTCTTTACTTCACCGTCACTGTCGCACAGACTGCTGCAGCGCAAAACAACGTTACTGGGCACGGTGAATAAAGTTCGGCGTGAACTTCAACTTGCGCGGATGTATTCCGTAAGAGCAGCAACACACAGGTGGCCAGTAGCGGTTTTCTACAATATGCTGGACCTGGCGGCGGTGAATGCCTACATTTTGTACAAGGCATGTACAGGGTGGACAGGCAAAAGAAGATTGTTTCTGAGTCTTCTAGCTCAGGAACTTCGTTGCCGATTCATGCAGCACAAGGACATATTAGCACAGAGGCAGGTTGCTGAAGCTGCTGTGCCAGGGACTGTAAAGACAACGCAGTGCCAGGTGCAAGAGAGCTGCAACAGGAATCGCAGCAGGTTTACCTGTGCAACATGTAAGAAATTCACCTGTGCCAAATGCAGGGATGATGGACACTGGGTCTGCAAACGCTGTAAAGTTTGAAACACTTTGAAATAAAACAGACTTGTGTACCCATATATTGTGAATGTGTGTCTTTTGTATCGATATGGCAAGAATTTCTGAAGGTTGTAACACAGAGGTTTGGCCTGCCTTGGATCTGAGTAAACAAATGCCAATGTTGCACACACACACACACGCAGCAAATCTGCATTGTCATTGCAGAAAAGTGGACAGTGCAAGACAAAAGCAGATTCAATTGCATACCAACATTACTATATGTTCTGAAATCTAGCATAAATCTAACATAATCTAACAGAAATGTTTCATAACTTGTATAATGTCGCCTTCATGCTGCATGAATGCGTGTAGTTTAATTGAGATCTTCTTTCAACACATTTAAAGCTGGATTAAGGTAGGCCCAGTTTATTCTCCCTCCATCCTACGCTTAGGAGAAACGTTTAAAAACGATTTTGCCAGACTTTATTCCATTAAATGGCGCAGTAACTAAATTAACTCTCAGTTACAGATTGCTTTATCTGATATTTTGTTGCTACTTATTTCATTAAAAGAGGGGTGTTTTGGTAACAATATACCAAATGATACAACTATTATTTTCTGAAACATAATCCTATGTTTCATCAGAAAACAATCTACATGAAGTCAGTGTGGAAAAACAAATACTAGGAATACCTTAATTTGTGTTAAGAAGGCATCCAAATAATAAACTAAAACTAATAAAAGTTGTGTCCTCCTCTCATAGCCAAGCAATAGTTTTACACCAGAAGCATGAAATAAAAACCCAACTAGAACTTAAAGTAAATACATTTATTACAGTTAGCAGCAAGTTTAACAGAAAATTAATTGCAAGAGAGTAAAAATGTCCCAATTAAAGCCAGATATATAAAAGTTAGTTATTTGTTGTTGTTTTTTTAAATATATATTGGGTAATGATGATTTGATAGTTGTTCACATGGTTAGAAACAGAAAGGAAGATTTTTACACCTTCATATGTTTACTAGAAGAGTGGTTCAGTTAGGCTTTAAATATGGCAGAGAAATGGGAAATACAATTTGTAGAGAATTTGTGGCATGGATAATTATCCACACAGTTTTCAAATTGCAGAACAAATCAAGTGTGCACCACCTTTTACTGGTCTGACAGGTCTGAGCAAAATGACTCGTGACAATTAAAATGACATCCTGTTTACCAGGATGCCCTGAGAGACATCAGAAGAAAGAGAACCACTGCGCAGTAAACAACTGGTATAGACGGAGGTATGACTTACATCTCCCGACAAAGCCTTTAAGTAAGATGGTAACAAAGAAAACACACATTTGTGACCCTTGTCTCAACCAAAACACAAGAAAGCATCTTTAATTGTTGCTGAAAAGTTAGCAGTTTGACTAACAGAATTAAAATCAGGCAGCAATTGTAAATAACAAAGAACATCTATTTTGGTTTCTCCTTTAGTCTAAAAAATGGGAGAGGAAATATAGAAAAATATATGTTCAAAAAGTAATAGATCTACATTTAAAAAGGTTTATTAGCTGCATAGCAGTTTCAGAGAAAAATCTTTTCTGCATCTGTGTCGAACAACATAAATGCAATGGGTACTTCAGTACAAACAAGTCAGATATGACACAAATTGCACAACACATGAATCCACCACAACCTCATTTATCTGGTCACTGTTGTCGAGCACTTAAAGTGCACTCAAAGTGTTATGGCTTGAAACATTCTATTTAATGAGGACTAACCATCACTGGTGGGGCAAGTGGGATGTTAAACAAGCACCAGTGGTAAAACGACAATCTGACTGTTCCTACAACATCTCGTTAAGGCACGTGTACAATCGTTATGGGTGTTTTAAGCAGTGTTTATGGAAAAAAAATAAAATGTGTGTGACTCTGCTGACATAATATTAATAGGTAATAATAAAAGAAAACCACATCTTGTTCTACTGAAAACAAAAATTAAATAAAATGAGAAAAAACATGAGAACTTTTTTTTTTGGAAACAAAACAAAAACAACAACCTCCCTCTTCTTTTCCATACACGACGGTGTAAATGTGCGAAACACACTCATATCTGATCAACAATTACACATAATATACATAATTGAGGAAAACAATTACCCCCCCCAAAAAAAAAGGAATCCCCTCCCCCATATGTGTACCTTTCACTGTGGCTCAAAATGAGACTTTTACAACCGTGATGCACATTTGTTATATTCATTGTAAAAATACTGTTGCCCTGTCTTTAAGTATTTGGTCACATGGGACCTTCGGTCTAATTACAAACCATAAATAAACATGTGACATCAGCTTAACGTTGTAGCTACAACTTCTGCAAGTCACAGGAGGAACTGTGCACAGAAATATCCATTGCAAGGTGCCTGTATCAGCATGTGTGCGTGTCTCTTTGGGGGGTGGCTGCCAAATCACAATCGGTGTCATTCACGAAGTTAGAAACACAGCTCTGATTACAATTTGGAGAGTAACCAACACACAAATAAATTACATATACTTCTCTGAAAAAAGGCACAAGTACTAAACTGATAAAAAACAAAACAAAAAAAACAAAGTAGTAGTATCTACAAACAAAAGGAAATTAAATCATAAATACTCAACACTGGAAATATTAGTTATTAAACAATGTCACAAATTGAAGAAAGCCAATCTCAGAAAGCTCTTTTCTCCAAAGACCGGTTTTCTTCAGGAGTCGGGTCCCTTTAAAAACCACTCCAACTCTTCCAACTGACGCACTGTAGCTCCACACATTACATTAGTCAAGTTTACAGCGTCTCCATCCTAGCATATAAAATGTAACGGCGTTGATGTATTTCTGACAAACTATACACAGAAAACACGGCAACAACGAGGCGTAAAACAGAGCCGATTCTATCAGAGACCAGCCCCTTGTTCGTGCACACACTTTAAAGGGAAACTAGACATGACATTGAGGGGAAAAGCGTGAACAGTAGAACAATGTCTAACAATAAAATCTGTAAATTCTGTAAAGGAAGAAAAAAAAAAATCTACGCTGATCGTAAAGCTAAAATGCAAGTCTGTAAAAAGAGAATAAAAACTCATGAGCCATAAAACTGGCCTTCCATCATTCCTGGATTCATTCAGAGCAAGATTTGAGTCCAACTTTGGTCCAGAGGTTACTGGCCAACTGCTTACGGCGACATGAAGTCTGTAAAAACTGTACAATATCCATTTACAAGAAAACATAAGTATCGGGCTCTGTTCGTGCATGTTAATACACTATCCTGGATGAGATGTGCAGTAGCATTAATGAATGTTGCTGCTTTTTCAACATTCACTGAATCAATCACATTAATAACCTGCTGGAAAGGCTTTTTTTTAAAAAAAAAAAAAGAAAGAATACTACTCCTGTTCATGCGTGCCTGCCGCAGAATGACACCACCAAAATGACACTAAAGCACACAATGATCTAACCCTCATCATAAAAAATATAATATATATATTCTATATATAATATATTCTGCTCTAGGTGCATGTAGATATATGAGATATAGGTCATCTGAAGTTACATCACCTGCATTAAAATGTTAAATGCTTAAAGTTTTTCCTGATTTGTCCAGTTTTCCAGCACGGCTTTCAGGAATCTAATAAGTTTTAGCTTTTTCTGTGAATGAACACTGACAGTTGTAACACGGATGTCAAAAAGACACACTGTTATAAAACATTTTTGTTATACAGTAACTAATTTGGACACATTTAGCGATACTGGCTTAAATCAGACTCTCGTGGTAATTTGTTTTTATGATCCATATTCATATTCACTGTAAACAATGCAGAAGAGGCAGCTTCAGGCAAACTTGCTGCCTCCTGTGGGCTTTACTGTTCTCTAATGGACCGGCATCATTAAAGTGATGGGGTTTTTTTTGTTTTTGTTTTTGTTTTTTAAATGCCTTAAATTGTGTCACGCCTTCATTACAAAGCCTGTACACTGTGGTGGATACTGCAAAGTATTTCATACTCAAAAAGACACTGATCAGCCACAACATTAAAACCCATCTTCCTAATATTGCATGGGTCCCCCAAAACACCTCTGACGAAGTCCTGATCTCTGGTGGCGAGGATCCTTCGGGACTTGGTGGGTAGTAAATTGAGGACTCCGTAGACCAGGCTTGTTCCAGCTCAAACTGTCGATGCTTGACCGGGATCTGGGAAGCATGACGTTCCTTGAGCTGTATTTACGCTGGTCAAACAACAGGTCCAGTTATATCCTCATGAATGCCAGGAACCAAGTTCTTCCAGCAGGGCGATAAACAGGATTAAACTATTGAAGGTTTTATTATTGTGGCTGACTGGTGTGTGTTTCACATCTGCACTGACCATCACACTGACAAACTTTGCTTGAACTACAAATATTTTAGTTTATAGTCATCAGTCTACTCAACTGGCCTTGACAAGACTGATTTGCAGCAAAACATAACACATAAAAGTATAGTATACCTAGTGAGCATCTGAGCTTCCATCATCAATGAAACCAAAGTCACTTTGTGACAAAGACAACTAAAGCGGATTTATTTACATTATCGGGTGCAAGCTTGCTGCTACAACAATGACATATTATGCACCCACAAACATAAAAACTTAATCGTGATGTTACATAAGATTAGTGTGTATTCGTTTTTACAGCTCGTCCTTTGTCTCTCATTTCTCTGCCTGCTCCAGCCTTCTTTCACACTTTCTACACTGTTGGATCACATGACTCAACAGAAGCTACCTACCAGGGGTGTCAAACATGAGGGCAGAGGAGCCAATTCAGCCCACTAGAAGACTTTAACAAACTGTAAAACTTGCACAATCTTTGGCCTCTTCAGTCTGTTGGGTTTTTTAATAGCAGTAGTTAAAAGTAATTAAAAATCATCCAACTAATGAGAGTGGCTGTCTAAACCAACTCCCTCTTGAAAAAGAAATAACCCATGGCCTGTCACGCCACACTGAAGTTAAACCAAAAACATCTCAGACTGTTGGTTTTTGTTTTCTTTTTGAAAAATGGAGGATTCATTAACTTAAGTTTTTTAAACTTTTTAAAGTTGAAGTTCAGTAATTCAACTACCCTAACACCCACTGAAATGAAATCAAACTGATTTCATGTGGTCCTTGAACTAAAACGAGTTTGACACCCCTTCAACCCCTACATACCGCACTCCTCTCACTGTGTCACACAATCCATGCTCCATGCAACCAAAATACAAAAGTTTTTAAAAAAGTAAAAAGAAAAAAAATAAATAAATAACGTGATTTGTGAAGACACCACAAGAACTAAAAGATACCGCAAATAACATTAGTGAAATTCTACTTACAGATAGAAATCTAACAAATTCCAAGGTTTGCTGGTTAGTGTCTTTGCAGAGGACTAAATTCAACATCTTTCAAAGTTTCACGGAAGTTTCCTTCTCTGGAGTCCATTGCCATTTTCAGCCATTCAGTCATTGAGTTAGAGACGTTTGCGTTTCGTTTCTTTTAGTTATCCAAATATTAATTTGTCCACTTTATCTTCATGGTCACTATAAAATCTTTAGCTCATCTTAACTGTTGTTTCCTAACACACCCTTAAAAGAAGACCAAATCATATGCATATAGTTCAGAAAAAAAAAAAAAAACATTAGGTGACCAGAAATAAACACATTACTGAGGGTTAATTTTAAAGGTTTAACCTACATAAAATTCCTAAGAGACAATATTTGGACCTACAAATTTTTACAATCTTTCCACATATAAAACTTTTTAAAGAAAGAAAAAGTTATAAACCTGCATTAAAATTAGTAGGAACGAGTTATGTTGCTGCCCGGCTCCTGCAGGCTGACCAGCAGATCGTCAATCTTCTCCATGTTCTGAGAGGCAGACATGGTGTTCGGCACAGTACCAGACTGAGAGAGGGACTGGCTGAGCAGGGACTGGATGTGCACTTCACTCTCTCTCTGGTTCTGACCAGACTGGCTGATTGCTATTATCTGATCTGACAGCGTGTTTCCAGGAGTTTCCATCAACTGGCCGCATTCTGCAAGGAAGGAACAGAAAGGGCTTCATGACTCAACAGAAACCATATTCAAGAAAATAACAAACCACAGGCCCTTGAACAAAGTAAGTAATAATAATCTGTTCACTGCTTATGCTTTGGTCATATATTTGACTGACAAGTGGACACAGCCACTACTTTACTGTCAATAATGATTCCTCACAATCCAGTTTTGACTGTACTCAATTCTTGCCAATTTGCAACCTATAAATACGACTTAAAAATTGTATTGTATTTTTTTTTCCCTTTATTGGACAATTAAGGGATGGGGATAAAAAAACAACAACTTTACAAATATGTTAAAGATGAACATTGATAAAAAATAAAAAGGATACATTCTAACACAGACATGTGAAATTTAATCTGAAGTAACTAATTTTTGTCACTTGAGGGCAGCAGAAACAAGTAGTGAAACAGAGAGATACAGTCTATGCCAGGGGTAGGCAACTCCAGGCCTCGAGTGCTGGTGTCCTGCAGGTTTTAGATGTGTCCTTGATCCAACACAGCCTGGAGTTGCCTACCCCTGGTCTATGCAATGAACACATTAACGTTCTATCACCAAGATGATGTGGTGAAAATACTGAGCAGATACAAAGCAATGCTCAGTAGTCAGAGTTGTGAGTCTGATCACTCGACGAAGCTCCTTTTCAGCTCTGCTAAATAATGAAGAAAAAAAAAAAATTGGCTTTTTGACTATGTAATACTCCTTTAGGTTTATCAGCTAATTACTAACTGTATCTTTTCTTACCATAAACAACTGCTTGCTGCGTCTGGAAACAACTCTAATGAGAGCAACCAGAGTGAACGAAAAGAGCAAAGCTGTGAACGCTAAAATCAGAACAATGAGCCAAAACTGCTGTCGGACAGCTGAGTGATAATCTTGTTCCTCACTTCTCACTTTGTGTCATTTCAACAGTTTGAACAACGTGCACTTGCCTAATAAATTCCTTACCGTTCTGGATACCAAAAAGGAAGAGGCCAGCTTGTTGAGGCTGGCTGGATTGATTGACGCTCCCACTGACAGCTGTTTGAAACAGAGACCCTGGCTGTTGAACAGGGGAGGATGTAGTTGTCTGGAGGTTTGCCACGCCATTCTGGGAGGCAAACACGGCTGATTGTGCAAGCTCCTGAGCGGCCAGACCCCCCTGCAGAGAGGCCATAGTGGACTGAGGCATGAAGAGACCCACAGGCTGCTCCTCTCTGTTGCTGCTGTTCCCCAGCTGCATAGGTTGTTGCTCCTGAAACATGGCTTGCTGTGGTGGTTCACCAGGGTTCCCTAAGGTCATGGGTTCTGGGCGATCTTGCTGGGTTACCGTCACCATGTTGGCTTGAGAAAAGGGCAGAGGGGTGTTTTGGGGCTCTTGAGAAACTAGACTGTTGTTGGTCAAAGGAGGCATCTGGCCTTGGTTACTGAAAAGGATGCTAGAGCCCTGGTCTGGTGTGGGAAGGGTGTTGCTGCAAAACAGCAAGCCAGCCTGCTGTTGCTGCTGCTGCTGGCCTGGAGAAAGTGAATTTGTAGATGAATGTGGGGAGATGCTCTGAAACAGGGTGGCCTGTTGGGCTGGCTGTGTGTGGTGTTGAGGCTGAGATGGTTGCTCCTGCTCCATGGGGCTTCTCTGCTGGATGGGGGAGATCTGGGTCTGAAATACTGACTGTGGCTCAGGGGAAGAGGATTGTAAAGCGCTAAGGAAGGCCAGCTGCTGCTGCTGTTGTTGCTGTTGTTGCTGCTGCTGTTGCTGGGAACTATTGGTTGAAAGCTGATTGGACAGAGAGGTCTGGGGGAGGAAAAGTCCAGAGGATGAGGCTTGCTGATCTGGAGACTGTAGCACTGTCATGGTGCTTTGGAAGAGTGCAGCCTGGACCTGTTCCTGGGAGGCTTTTTGAAACAGCGCCCCCTGTGGATCCTGCGTTTCTGCCAGAGTGCTGGGATTGTGAAACATCGGTGGTGAAGAGTGAGAGGGGGTCTGCTGGAGGAAGTTGGTCTGGATAGAAAGAAGATCATTTGCCTGCTGAAAAAGAGCTGCTTGCTGTTGCTGCTGCTGCTGTTGCTGCTGCTGCTGTTGTTGCTGTTGCTGGTCCGGCTGAAAAAGCGACCCCTGGTTAGTCACCACACCTGGCGATGAGACCTGAAGCTCTCCATTCTTGGCCTGGGATGCATCCTGAAACATGGCACAGTGCATCTGAATCTGTGACTGAAACAGCTGCTGCTGCAGATTCTCCATAACCTGCTGCTGCTGTTGCTGCTGCTGAATTTGCTGTTTTTGGATCTGCTGCTGATGCTGGATGTGTTGCTGCTGCTGTTTGGTTATAGGGTTGTCAGATTGAAGTGATAAGTTACAGTATCCTTTGGCTTTTAGTTGTCTCACTGCTTCTTCCAGCTGGGCTACTTCATCTGGAGGAAAGAGTGGCAGCTGCTGCGGTTGAGATGCAGGTTCCCCACACAACCTTCCCACAGCTCCAGAACTGACACCTGGCCTCTCTTGCCTGAGGCCATCTCTGGTCTCCAGGAGGAACTGCTGTGATCCTTGTTGAAGCAGAGAGTCTGCAGGCACAGAGAACGAGCTGCCCGCAACAATGTCCTGCTTCTGGATGGTGCTTAAGGGCTCAGTGCTGGTAAAAACAGGAGCCTGGCCTTTGTCAGGATCACCTGCAGGCTGAGACAGGTTGCTGGAGAATACTCTGTTTTTATTTAGATGTCCTGCCGTCATATCAGAGTTCTGCTGGGCTGGACGCAGATCACCAGTCTGCTGGTAACCCACAAAACAGAATACAAAAGATGTGCTTCACTTTGCTTTTCAGTTATGCATCACTGTTATTCTCTTTTTCAAAACATATTTCCACAAAGAATACTACCTTTATGCTTTATTTCAGGGACAATGAAACATGAATGGATTGAAAGACTTGACTTTAAAACAAATTATGAAAGCAAGATAAGATAAAAGCTTCACCTTAAATACTCCTGAAGACTGAAGGTTGCTTGTCACCTCCATTGGAGTGACATCTTCTCTCTTCACTAAAGACAACAAAGGCATCAGGGATCCATCCACAACTGTATGAGTAGCAAGGATTATATTACATCTTTTTCCATGTATTCACTTAACTATATATAGGAAACCTTGGTGGCTTTGTTAAAAAATTTGAAATAAATAAAAAAAATAACCTTTAATTTGCTCATCAAAAGAACACGTCTTCACTGGAGAAGGCAACTCTTTCTTCACGGGAACATCGAGTGTTGCTGCAAGTGTCAGCAAAACGACAAAAATTGATGCAAAATGTCAGCACAGCAAAAATGTTACTTAAGTAAAGCTACATATGATGTGACGGACAGCTAATTAATGCTAGCAACTAAATTTTAGTTTAGTTACTTTGTCACACCTTTCAGTGTTTTACTCAGAAGACTTCAAGGATATCAAATTAACTAGTAAAGAGACAATTTAAAAGGTAATGACTGCTAAAACTAACAATGACAATATATTGATATACTCAAAGGTTTAAGGCCCAATCACACAGGCCAATAGACTGGTTTGCGAACCCCTGGCAACCATCGGTCACCAGGAAAAGAATGTGTATGCCTCAAGGCCAAACACCTAGAGAATGAAATTTGGCCTGTGTGTCTGGGGCGTTAAATACAATACAGCTTTTTTTCAAACTAGGTTGATCTGCTTTGGTACCAGTCAGTAAATCTAATCAGCCATGTGTGAGAAATGACCCAGTAATCTGAAGGCTACATGCAAGGTTACCACAGTCTCGATTACATTTTCATGGTCATCTTTCTATCAGCTGATTGTAAAAAGGACACACTTTATGTGAATTAGTGTGAAACGGATTCAAACCTACCTGGATCTGGGGTGTAAGTAAATGGCTGAACGTCATGGGATCTCCCAGCATTGGTCACCACGTAGATTCCTACACACACTTTAGATGTGATGGCTTGGTTCTGGTAGGGAGGAACCTTCACTATCAGGTGATTCTTTGGGATGATAAAGAATCTGTTATAGAGATTTCTATGACACATCTGACGTCACAGTGAAATCAAATATAAATGGGCAATATATCATGTTTCTTACTCTCGCTGTAGACGATGGATTTGCAGCTACCAGATATTGATATTATTTTACTATTAATATTTATCCTACATGCAGCCCTCCCATTTATCCAGGCTTGGGACCAGCACTATGAGTCCACTAGCATTCCAGCCTTGACCCTGGGATCTGATTGTGTCTGAGGTGGATGTGTTAGCCACTAACATGCAGCCATGTCAACTAAATATCAATGACAGTAGCACTTCCAGCTACCAGCAGCTGGTGGCGGTAAAACTTGGCTCAATAATGAAGAAGCACAGAAGGCCATTAACCAACCAAAGTAATGCCAAATTATCTTTCAAATTATCAAAGCATGGTTAGCCGAGTTGGTTCATTCAATCATGTTTATTCAGCACAACTTCAGATAACTGTAAAACTGGTTTATGAGAGAGTGTCAAGGTCTTAGCAAAATGTGAATACTTTCATTTGGCAGCTGCAGATTCATCGCTCTGGTCATTTCGTTTAACAAGAGCAAAGGTTCAGACTGGACTGTTGAGACACACTCAGTAATAGCCTCTAAGATGGAGTGTAATTAGGTCAGAACACAATGAGACTACTCAAACCTTTGAACAGCAGCCATTTAAGATGATTACATCTAAAGCCACTTACCAGTCTGAAATGGCTGCATCTATCTACTGAGCTCATTAGCCATTACCATAATTGTTTGGCACAAAAAAGATCAAAAATAAATAAAAAAAACACACCTGGTGAAAAAGCTCCATGTCAATTTCAGCCTCTGCCTTCCATGACTTCTCATCTGAAACACAGAAAAGATGTAAAGTGTCAACCAGGGAAATGACCTCACCTATAATGACCATGCAAAACAAAGGTTTACTACTGACCAGAGGCATTCTCGTGAAATATGACTTTGGTGTCTTTAAGAAAGTTTTTTCCAATGATGAAGACCTCCTCTCCACCCCTCACTGAACAGCTGTGCAGTGACTTCTTCAGTATTTCAGGCACTCCTGCTGGCTGGGCTGTAAACACAGCAGATACACGTCATGCATTTACGTTTTTAAAGTTTTCTTTATACACGCAACCCAGGCAGAAATAAAATGACATCTAACAGTAACAGCAAAGAAATTCATGCTGAAACGACTGAAACAGTGATTCAAAAAACTAACATGAAAACATAGAAGTGCAGTAGATTGGCAGCTTTGTTTTGCCTTTTCAAATTAAAACTTTCAATAAATTTAAATATTTCAAAGATATTTCATCAAAATAGAAAAACTGATCACCAAGTATTGAGAAAACTGTTTAACATACACTTTACCTTCAACATTGATTTTGTTGGGCATTGTCTACTGTACACCACACCCATATCCACACACGCACATGTGTGGACACACACACTCCCATTTCTGACTTCAAAGGATATTATTAACCATGTCAACCTTAAACATAGCCATTACTTTCTCAGATCTAACCCAATCTTATAACTACCTCGTCGGGTCACGAGTTACAGCCTCCATAACATGACTGTATAAACAGATTTAAGTCCCCACGATATGAGTAATATCCGCCCCCACACATGCACACGTACAGACATGCACACACACTAAGATGCCAAGCAGGATTACTGTTTTTTCTTGTTTTGTGGAAAGATATTTCCCTGGGTTGTATGCTGGCTCCATGTAAACAATAGAAGTTCACACACCTATTGTTTCGTCCTTGGCCTCTCTTTCTCCCCTGCCACTCTCAGAGCAAATTCTCTCAAATCCACTGACACAGATATTTTCTTATGGCCCTAAGCGTCTTTCCTGTTTATGAAACCAACCACACCTTTGTACTGTAGGCATTATTAAACAACTAAGTCTAATGGGATCTTTGTCTACTTCCTCTCCAAATGTTGACATCAGAAGACAATAGTCTCCTGACCTCTGACTCTAAAAATGGAGAAACAGGAGCTGAAAAAAAAAGTTCAATTTACAGTATTATAGTCATTATTAACAAACATGTTACAGGTCAGCTACTCATTTTTGCACAGTTAACCTGTCATAACTACATGAATATAGTAAACAGTACCTTGTAATTAAACCTTGCTGGGTAATTTTCTGCATAAAGTTTTTCTTAAGTGGTTTAACTAATATACCGACTTCACAACACAGTATTTCTAGTAAAACAGTGAAATTATGAGAAAAATAACTTACTACACAGGATTGGAGATGAGGGAGTCTGTAGTGTAAGCACTGAACCATCTGGACGGGGGATGTTGACCCGAAACACGAGCCGAGCACGTGTGCTCTTCTTCTTTGATCCGGCCACCCCAATGCGAGCCTCTACATCAGCGTTGCGGAGCTTCAGGATCCCAACACAGTCCACCCTGCAGTGAGGTGCAGTGTTAACTTGGGTTTAACTTGCTCTCAAGAGGATTTTGTCAATTATAAGGAAATGTTCTCAATTGGACTAACGACTATCACTAAAACGACACAATTTCAGTTTTAAGAAAAGCACGTACGCTAGGGTCATGTTGGAGCTTGGATCCAGGGACACTTCGATAACAGTTGTGCCTTCAATATCAACCTCCTTGCAGGCTGTGGTGTTGCGACCAGTAACCCTGCAGGCTTGGTAAAACCCATGAGGCTTCACGCGGCCGGCATCGGTGCCAACGAACACCTGCAAAACCACTGGCTCGTTCCCTCCCTCCAACTGTGCAAGGCAAAAAGAGATGAGGAATCACATAACGCTCCTGGTAGATCTGCTGTGTCATAACATTTTCATACAAAACTATGGAGACTAATGAGCTCCAAGTTTACACTATTCCATCATGTAATGCCCAATCAGTTCTGTGCATTCAGCTGAACTTGTGCATCTTCACTTACTTGACCAAGTGATGGTGTCAATGTCTCAATGCTCAAGTACATTGTTGGCTTAATTTATTATTAGGTTCTGCTTTCAGATGCAAAGACGGTCAGCTTTTGTTCTTTATGGCTTTGGTGATTGTTTTATTAGTTATGATTTACCTGTCATTCCTGGGCTCTGGCTGCCTTGTGGCCATCTCCAGAAGCTGGGCAAATTAATGATCAAACACAAAACAATGTGCCTGTTCTGGCTCATGTCTGGTTTTTGTCTGCTTTTGAAGTTGGTTAACTACAGTTATAGCTTCAGTCTCAGCGAGTTCATAAAATTTAATTCCTTTTTCATCAAGCTACAGCTCCTTAGAGCTTTGGTCCCCGTTTCCACACATGAACTCAAGTGAAAGTTGGATTCCTGATAACCGATGGACAGTTGGAAGGAGCTGATTTCCTCATCCAACTTCCTCGTTTGTGAACAGCAGTGAGAACTAACAGTCTCGTGAAATATTACAGACTCTGACAATTTGTTTCATCCTCCCAAGGACGTAGATATCCACTTGAACACAAGTGGAACACTTCACAAAACCACTGTCAGTGAACACAGTCCAGACCCCTCACTTGGAGAAAACATTTGATGTATGTAAACACAAGAGGCCTATCTGTTAGGAGGCTCAAATGAAAATTGAGGGAGCATTTTGCTTTCAAAATGACAGCAAGTTTAATACAGTATTGTTAAAAAATAGAGCCCATTTTTTTTAAACTTCTTTGGAAAATGTTGCCAGTAATAAATTCAATATCAGCAAATACTTTGACCCTAAGCTAAAGTTAAACACAGGGATGCTAAAGCAGTAGAATTTCAACATTAACTACAGAGAGGGTTTACTCTTACCTTTACAGTAGGAAAGCCCTGCTGAGTGCGGTCCTTCACTGATCCTCTGCTGCCTTCAGTCAGATAGCGGGCTCGGTGTTGTGTCTCAGGCTGGACGAGGATCTTCAACTCTTTCCCCTCACTCTTTTGTGGGAACTGCATCGAGAGAGTTCCTCCTTTCTGATTAGTAGTCCTAGGTTCATCAGAGCTGCAGCAAAGACCGATTTGACAGAGACACGAGCAGATGATCTCCAATTCTAATGTTTTCATGTAGCCTATGATGGATTAAAAAGTCTTCAACTTAATCCATGCAAATGTTTGCAGCAATGTTAGGTTCAGAACCCCAGTTAAGAAAAAAAGAAAAAAAGAAAAAAAAAGAACCCTAACAGTATTATATATCTGTATGCAATTGGCTGGGGTTTGCTGCAGTACATAGCTCTCAGTCACAACAGTGAAACTGCTCTGAAGTTGCCATGGTGCTCTAAGCAATACAGAGTTAAGAGGGTCTCCATCAACCAAACATTTTCTATCCCCAGCTCCTAAAACGTTCAGCCTTATCTGTTTATTTAATCTGCTCTGCTTATCCTAGGTCTTTGAGAGGGGCTCTGTGATTCACTGTGGCTGACCATTGTTTGTACTTCAGTATCCTGCCCCTCCCTCCCCTCTGATCTAACCGCTCTCCTTCAGTCAAAGTGTGGTGGGAAATTTAGAGCCAGATCAGTTTGGTAAAGATTTCCATCTGTCGGTGTGTGTCAACGTGTCATTTCTTGATACCACCTCTTCCTACAATGACGATGAGGGCTGAGCAAATTATTAAGACGGGTCTTTAAAGCTATAGTCAGAGAAAGGCTGAGTACCCAAGTAACTACTAAAGGGCTGGTGCAACTATCAAAGGAAACTATTAAATGAACAAAAAGTTAGCTAACATGTGAGTCAACAATGTCCTAAATTAATGTGTTTTCTTTACTTACTTAATGTAACATAATTTATTTCAAAATCAATTCTATTCATATAGTGCCAAATCACAATAACAGTTGCCTCAAGGTGCTACAATAGTACAGAAAAAAAACATAGAAAACCCCAGCAATGATATGACTTTCATGAGCAATCGCTTTGGCAACAGTGGGAAGGGAAAACTACCTTTTATCAGGAAGAAACCACTGGAAATATTTTTGACAACTCCATGAAATGTAGAGAGGCATGTGACAAATTTCTGGTGATCATAATACAAAAAGTACAAACCTTCCTTTATGTCCTCCCTTGCTGTCAGGGCCTAGCTGCGACAGGACAAAGTGTGGGCCTTTGGCACTGTCTGCATCAAACACATCCATGCTGCCCTCCCCTGGTGGCACCGTCTTGGGGCCAGGCCTTTGACGAGGGGTACGTTTGCGGGACTTCCGTGGCACCTCTGTGTTGTCATTGTAAGACAACGTGCTCGTCACACTGAAGTTGGACAGAGATTCATCCATCCAGATGCTGTTACTTTGCTCTGTATCCTGGGTCCTGTCATCTTGGCAGGACATTCGGCTGTCATCGAACAAATCTTCTGGAGGTGGCGAGATGTTCAGTACGGTGCGACGCTTTGATGGGGTCAGTGGGTGATGCAGTGCGCCTTCCTGGGTTGTTACACCTTTTCCTCCTGCTAGCTCGCCGCTGCCCCTGCCGGTACCATTTCCACGTTCTGCTCCAGCAGCCTCTGGTACCACTTTGGTACTCCTGGTGTCGTCTGGATCAACATTACTGGCTTTAACTGGTTTCTGGTCATTGGTTAGATTACTGGAATGCATGGTGGAGCTGGAAGAGGTGGAAAAAGCACTGCGAGGGCCTTCCATGGTCAGAGAAGAGGCATCTATAGTGCAAATAATTAGATAGTTAATAAAGGCATCTCAACTAATGTTGGCTAGTAGTCCCAATTAAACAGCAAAATAGTTTTTTTGTCCTCTTTCATTTTTTTGCTGATTTTATTAAGATTTTTTTTATATGTTGTCATCCAAAAAAGAAACTGTGTTGTTACTAGATCTTACATATAAATGTGCATGTGATTCTGATGAAGCTGTAAATGTGGAGTATTTGTAGCAGAGTGGTGTTATGTCAAGAAGACTAAAAACAAAGACAAAAGTTGAGCAGGCCACTATATTTTATTTCAATGTCTTGTAATCAACTTCAAAAACAAACAAAAATTCATTATTGCTAGCATTTTGTGCATGCTCAAATAAAAATCTGGACAAATGATAATACTGTACAATATGAGGCATGCCAATTATGGGAACTTTTCGTTTATTTATATCTTGCTTTCTATCAGTGTTCATTTTGGGGACTGAGCATAGCCGCTGAGACAAAATAAACAAGCTTCTGACCTAGGAAGCAGAGAACTGCAGACCATTTTCTGCATATAAAATGCAGACACTCCCTGCTTCAAAGGGAACTTCCTGGAATATAAAAATGAGACAGCGAATAAGCAATAAAAGCTGAACAGTAAAAAAACTTATTCAGATTTTATTAAAAAGAAGAGAAATAAGAAATCAATAGAACAGGGAAATTTGTTTGGCAAAAATAATGTTGCTTCAACATGCTTATATACACTGATCAGCCATAACATTGAAACCACCAACATAACAAGGAATACAATGGTAAATGTCAGGGGGGTGGGACACGTTAGGCAGCAAGTTCTCTGAGCCGACGTGTTAGAAGTGAAGGAAATGGGCAAGCACAAGGAACTGAGTGATTTAATACAGTGGCCATCCTGTCCCATGTCTCTGGTATAATGTGCACATAGGCACCAGAACCGGATCATGAGTCCTCTTGACGGCTGGGTGCGTGCACCTCTTTCACCTGGTAACAGCAGGACGCACTATGGACAAAAAAAGGCAAGCCACCAGAGGCAGTGTGACGCTCCAGACAATGCTAGCACCTAACAATCTTGTGTATTGTTACGTTGATGCACATCACCTATCTAAACACTGGGGGAGACCATGCAAACACATTCACTGCATTTCAGCTTCCACCAGGAGAATTGACACTGCAAACGTGCTCCGGAATGGTTTGAGAAGCATAAATAGATCAAGGTGTGGCCTGAAAATTCCCCACATCACAATCTCAGTGAAGAAGGATATGAAAAAATAAATAAATAAATAAAATAAAAAAAAAATAGCGTGATCTACAGATCACAACAACGAAGGCTCTGCTGCTAACATCTTGGTGCCTGGAGGACACCTTTAGAGGTTTTGCAGAGCTATCGTATTTGGCAAGCGGTTTTAATGTTGTGGCTGGTTGGTGCACACTGTTATTTCAAAAGCATTTAAAAGAGTTTAAAATGAACTATATAAAGAGTGCGGAAAAAGGGTGGTTAAATGGCAGATTGGAAACAAGGAGTTAGACTGGTCTTGACATTGTTGACATTTGGATGAATCACTGGTTTAAAAGAAAAAAACAAAATCAAAAAACAGTTGGAAGAAAAAAAGAGCGCATGAAGATAGTGTCATTTTGAGCAAGTATCAAGAGACAAAAAAAAACACATGATCAGAAACCAAAATACAGAATTGGCAACAAACAAATGAGAGCAAATGCTTAAATTAAATACTTCAAACAACAAATTATTCCTCCAAACAACCAGGAAAACATCAAAACTATGGCTGTTTCTCGCAGGACATCATGCACAAATTGCTCGATAGTAGTCACCCATATTGGACGTGAGACAACCACATGTCACGCTGGGGGGGGGGGGGGGGGGGCTATTCCTTGACTGGCTGGTGAGGTGAAATCAGTCAGAAAGAGGCTGATTCGCCAAAAACCTCTCTGGGATTGCATTGTTCACTATCAGATTGCAGTGGCTGCCTGTAGCTTGCATGGACGATGCAGACTTGTCTTCAGATGCTCGCTAACTACTTAAGTGAAATTTATTTGCATAGCCCTCTTCAGACACCAGATGATTCAGAATGCTTTACAGAGTGATAGAAAGAGACATTTAAACCTTTTAAACATATCCCGTTATGACCCATGACAAGTCAATCGTAGGAATATAAAAGCAATAATCAGGAGTTAAAACTGGAGTTGTAACCAATCTTCACAGATGTCTCCCTACTTTTATCTGGAACACTAACATCTACTACAGATGTAACAGGCAGCTGGATTTGCAGTGACAAACTGTAGGAAAACTTGAAAAAGTGTAACGAAAATGAAAAACGTTCACTTTCTGAGCAAAAAGTTTTACCCCAGCATTGGAGCCAAAACATTTCAAAAGGTCTCCATTTCTGGTTGGTTTTGCACTTTTCAGAGTTTTACTACCGCTTTTAGAACACCCGGTGAGTGTCTGTAAAAAAGATTGTGTGTGTTCCATGCAAACTTTAGGCGACCACGGCAATCTGTCACCAACCAAACCAAGTGCAAGGTGGTTTATGCCAAAATTTCACAAGTGATGGGAAAAGACCATGGGATTTTTAGCTGGCCTGTGTGACTGGGATCTTATTCACTTGACCTAATATTGTCACATGTCCAAAATGGTAGACAATTAAATGTCACATGGTTAGCAGTCACGTGACTGCAAAACCTCAATAAGCAAAAATCTATTAATGATGTATTTGGTCTACATGCATTCCTTGTGGAAGCAGTGACCTAGGACGGGTATAAATAATCAAAAGTCGGCAGGAAAACATTTATAAAAACCAAAAAGGGGGTAGAAAGCTTTGGATCAGGCAATGAGAAGAACCTACCATAAAGTCTGTATCATAGCAGTCTGCACTGTCAAATTCCCATGCATGCAAAAGTATCACAACGGACTTGATTTTGGAGTCTGGAGCTCCTGGACTTTCTGAGTCTACCTTGCTTGCATTATTACCCTTTACTGTTCATCTCTCCTCAACTAACTATTGGAACAGTCATTTAAAAGTCACAGGTCAGCTGAAGTATTTGAATAACTACAAGTATCAAGTGAACATAGAGCACAAAGATAAAACGTCAAAGGTAAATTCATTTTTATTTTATTTATTTTTTTTTTAAATCAGTGACACAACGCTTTGTTTTGTTGTTCATTTTTAGAAGCACATGCTGAGATTTTGAATTAATCTCTAGAATCATTGCAAAACTCTCGTGTGTTCATTTCCACCATGAAACCATAAACCCAAGTGCAACAATGGCGGGTAAAAGATATGCTTATCTTCACACATTCAACAATCTGTGGCTCACTGAAAAAGTATTTTTCACCCTCCAAACATTTCAATCAGGATCTAAATCTGGAGCTCTCAACAAGCTAACAGTCCTCAAAAAAACATGGGTAACTTTTACTTGTGCAGGAAATAGTCATTAGCTGTTAATTTATGCTGGACTTCCGTGTTGGTCTATTAATAAGATTTTCTTCTGTAAATAATAGCTCCACCTTGGAACTGCAGAATGGTCAACAAGGTGATTACAGCCATTCAAAGCTTCTTAATTCTCTGGAAAAAAAAGGCTAAGAAAAAAAAAATGGGTAAGTAGATTTAGTCTGTGGGGTAATGAATAACAGGCCTTTGCCGGGGCCTCATATTCGTATGGTCTGCAATCGTTCTACTTTCCAGTTTTATTAACATTACGCACTAGTATCATTGTCTTAAAACATGTGCATGAACCATATTTCTAAACTGTTGCTACAAGAGACCACAACATATAGTACATAGCAACATGTGAGTACAGGCAGCAAGCTATGTTCAGCTGCCATTAACTTCCCTCACCAGCCTTTTATTATTGTTTTTTTTTTTTCCCTTCACGTGAGAATCACAGAGGAGCACGATGGTTGCCTGACTGGCTTTCTTGCCAGATGCAGGTGTTTGTTTGCCTGAAGGTACAGACTGTAACATGAGTTGTACTTTTTTCAGGGTGGGGCATGATCAGTCCTGCTTGCAGAGGAGAAATAAGGATAAGAGAAGCAGGATCCTACCTGATGCTATAGAAGCTGAAGGGAGAGGCCCTGCCTCTCCGCCGCTCTTTTGACTCATGACTTTTGGGCTTTGCTGAGTGGATGAAGGCAACTGCAGCTCTCTGGGAAGAAGGTCATACACTGACTCTGTTGTGAAAGGAGGGGGGAACCAATAAAAGCGACAGTAAGGTGACAGATTTACAGGATCTCAACAGCTTTTGTTGAGCACCAACAAATGTGTCAGCTCCATGACCGAGTTGTAAACGGGAAACCTGAAAGTGATGAAACTTTTTTGGTTTTGGCTCATACGTTCTTCTGAAATTATCTAATTACACAGCAATGTCATATCACCACTCTTACACAATTATAAAGAACCACCATGACCTTGTTGGCAATGACTCCAACACAATGACAAACAAATACCCATGATACAAAGCTAGGGCTATTGGAACAATGCACTGGAACATATTTCACCATCAGTTCAGATGCCAAACGAGTCTTCACCTTTTCACTAAAGCCAAAGCCTGCCGCAGGCCGCAAGTATGAATAATCATGCCACACCTTTCACCCAATTTGCTGACAGACTAAAAATTCAAGGGGAATTCAAAGCTATATAATGTGACTAACAGTAGATGGAAAATGTATGTAAAGAATCTTTGCATATCAGAAAAGCAGCATCATAGTTTTTAAAAGATTTACTAATTTATCACTTATCTTCTAATGTCACAACAGACAGATAAAAATAGCATAGCTGCAGCCAATGCAAAGATCTTATCCAATTTCCCACATTCTTCTTGCTTGTCAAAGCCTGACGGCTGCATTAGCTATAATGCAACACGCTACTAACAGTCCAGCCAGAGATTCAGGTGTGTTCTGTTATACTACCTAAGGCACTAATGTTGCCTCGGGTTAATGGCTGTAAACAGAGATGATAGGTGGCTACAGGGGTCATGGAAGTTCACTCTCTTTTAACACCTCTCCCATTTTCAACTAGCAACTTGTAGTGCTTAAATGACCTCATTTGAGGTAATTTAGCACATTCCTTACTGACACAGGAGCCTTTATCCACCATGCTTTCACATATAAGCAACAGCACTCCAACACTGTATTGTAACATGAAAAAAATGACGCCATCATTGAAGTTCATCATTAAAGTTGCTGCAAAATACGAATAATAATAAAAATCAGGAAAGGCAAGAAGATAAAGAAGAAACTGGAAAGACATCTAACGTGTCAGCTAAAGATGAGAGAATCACTACAGTCATGAAAAAAAAAAACAAAAAAAAAAACAAGTGCGAAAATGCCAAGAAATTAGGTTGTGAATGATGACATCCATCAAGGATGAAATGATGCCCATTTTCACTCAAGATTGTGTGTGAAATATCTGGAACTTTTAAAAATTTCTCAAAGTATGTTTCATAAAGGTGGGAGGTGAATTAAACCATCATTATTTTCAATATAAAGACATTTGTTTACATTTCCGAGACAGCAGGACTTTGATTATTTGTGCTCACAGTCTGAGGCAGTTCATTTGTTTGCAGCACACAAACAAATTCAGGTAAGAAAATTTGTGAGTGAAACTTTTGTACGCACAGTTTAAGCACAGATTTGTGTGTATGCACTTTGTGCATACACCCATTGCCCCCTACTATACAGCATCCAAAGCTGAAAGCTGCATATTTTCTCAGAGGCTCGGTAGAATCATATCATATCTGAAGTAGTTAGTCAAGACTAAGAGTAAACTTCTGGGAAAACTCAAACCACATGGGGAAAAAAAAAAAAAAAAAAAAAACTCACACAGGTTGACAAGACACTTAAGACAATCAAATGCTGTAGCATGCAAAATAAATAGCAGATCTCATTACACACCAAAAACAGGGTCATACAAAGCCTTTTTCTCTCCTCTCTGTGCCCCCTTCTGGGGCAACAGGACATGGAGAAGGGAGAAAGCCTTGGGTCAACAGCATGACAACACTTTTACTAGCAGCCTGATTCATCATCCAAATATTATGGTATGAACTTAGAGCGGCCATTACAGTCGCCTGACTCTCTTCTCTGCCAACTGCCAGCTTTAATTACTTGCAGCTGAGTCCCAGGGTTTGGTGTGTATATCAGATACGTAACCCTCCCATTGTTACCACTCGCTGTGTACAATAGACAAACCTGGGACATACTGAAACCAGCCCATGCCTCTTCATTCCCAAAGCCCTCCAGTCTCTTACAGCTCGGTTTAGAAGAGCAGGGAATGCTGGTTCCCAGAAAGAGGCTTAAAAGTGGACCCAACAAACTCCTAACTCCCAGTGAACCACACATACACAGAGGATTCTAGTGTGGTTTTCCTGGGGTTTAAAAAAAAATAAATTTTTTTGGCTTCGTTCTCCAAACAAAACTCAGAGACACACACACACACGCATGCATGCACACAAACATATCCCACCACTGCCACAAAAACACTTTCTCTGCCCCTGCATTTACACTTTTAACTTCTTGGGCCTCACTGACTGCACATGCAGCAACATGTGCTCTCAGTGAGAAGCCCTTCCAGTACACAGATTGCCAACCACACAGACAGAAAATATGTACTCTTCTCTCACAGCAGTAGTGTCGAATCACTGGCTGGCCTGTTCAAAGTGTTTCCACAGTCCCTTGGACATTTTTTTTTCTAAAGGGCTGAATGAAAATTCTTATTTTCCTGCATGCTGGTTTCCTGACATACAGACAGAGTGTAGTTCTTTATTTACACGTGACAACACACTGTCCCTTTCACTCTGAAGATTAAAAAAAAATAAAAATAAAGCCTTGCTAACTGGGCAATAAACTGTACAGCCTCACACACCACGTGATGTTTTGATTTTACCTTAAGACTACAGCGATGTTGTGCAGTCCACTGACCACAGAGGAAAACCTTTCATTTTCTGTGATAATCATAACAACCAGAATAATTCACACTGACACATGTGGTTAGTTTTGATCAGTAGCACTCATGCTAACAATGCACTGAAATATGTGTGTATAAAAACTGAACTGACTCACAGCTAAACTAACAAACCACACACACACTCACAATCTGAGTTTCACATCAGTAATTCTGCACAGACTCATAAACATATCACAAGGCATGATGAGTATGTGGCAAGTAGTGCAGACTTAAGATGAAAAAAAAGAAGAAGAAAGAACTCACCATGTGAATGGTAGGACTTACAATCCCATTCATTTCCCTCACATTCCTCCTGCTTGCTCTTACTAGCCCTGGCACCTTGGGCGTGGCACTGGTTTTTTTAGCTGAGTGACTGATTTAACTCACTTCTGTCCCCCTCCTCCACTCCACCTACCTCTCTCCCTGTCTTGTTTACTGTGCTCCAGACCCTTTGCTGTAGTGCATCCTGCTCAACAGGTTAGTGGTATTGTCATGTGGAATCCTGTCATGCAGAAACCAAGCAGTAGTGCAACCTACTTGCTAAAAAATTTCAGGCTGCACAGACTTTGTGGGATTTCACAAAATGCAATGAGGAGCACAAGCTAATCGACGGGCACCTGCAGCAAACCATCTACAGCAACCCTGAAATGTTTACAGCCGACCTACATGTAGGCTACCAGGGACTCCATAGCAACAGAGATTGAGAGACAACTCTTTTGAGTGTTTGTCTCGCTTCTGAGCCAACATGGAGAAATTAGAAAATAAGCAGTATTATCAAGGCATAAATGAATACAGGCTTATACCCGAGCAATGACGTACGAACGCATATAAATAAAAATCAGTATGTGGCTTCAGTTTATAAAACCGTACTAAAATCTCACTCCATGTTATTGTTACCACCCACTACTAATAGATAACAGCAATGACCCAGTTTTATACTTACACTGGACATTTTAAAGAAGCTAAAAAAGGCAACATGGTAGCTAATACTTTATAAAAGGTAATTATTTGTACCTTGTGGTGACTATTTCTTGAAACCAGCAATAGTCATCTTTAAAATGTTAGCTTATATTTCAAGACTGAGATTTATGTTTTTACATTTACATTATCAGAAGATTAAGGTGTGAAAACTTAGTTTTACAGCAACGCAAACCACAGGATGAAAAATAAATACCAAAAACTTGACCCCAAAAGCCTCTTGGCATGTTGAGCAAAACTTGTCACACACCTATGCACAATATCAATGTAGTATGTCAGCATATATATGCAGGAATGACGCACGAGTAGACAAGTGCTCGCGCATAAGTGAAATAATTTTGCAGGGTTTCCTTCTGCAGTAATTACATAGGAAAAGTCACATGAGCCCAAAATAATACCACCAACAAGCATTGGTTTGATACATGACCGTATACGTAGTGCATCTGTCGCATTGCATACAGGTCATTGGTATTAAATAACCCAAAAATCAAAGTTGTATTTTAACCAAATTCTGCTGCACCTAGCTACATTCAGATTTGAATAACAAATTAAGTAGTTCAATTAATTTTTCCATTTTTTCTTTATGGCTGCAGCCCATAGAAAGGAATGTTGTGTTACAATCGCTTCTCCGCTGTTTTCATTAACCTCTCTGACAAGCCCACCATTTTTCTCTTGTCATAATCCTGATGCTGTGAAGGCATGTCCGGACAAAGCATTTTGACAGGCTGCCACCACCACTTACTTGTGTACAGCATAAGCCAATGTATTCATACTCTTCAATGCTACAATGTATTTGTCCATAAACTTCTCAGAACTCTTGGTTAGTGCCACGTATTTAAGGAAAAAAAAAAAATTACAGAGAAGGTAGTACCTGGCTAATTGAGTAATCATGAATACGACAACCACCCCACCCAGTATTAAACCACTTTCCCACGAATATTAGAACATACTATTTTATTTCATACATCACCACTGGGAAAAAAATTGGCATATTTTCCAATTTCATTTTTGCCAGCATATGAAATCGAATACCCTACTAATACAAGTAATGATACTTATACTTATGACTGCACTTAACCACATATTGCATTTGGGAAAAGAAAAGAAAAAAAAAAAAAAAAAAATCACAACACCATCATCATTGTGTTTGGCAGTTTACCTGATGAAGAAACTCACAAGACTTACCAAACCACAAGAAGAAACTATTTGTGAAACAACAGTTGTTGCATGTGTGTTTTATGGAGTAATACTAAGCTACAGTCCTGTGAAAAACTAAGTACACCCTCACTGCTTCCATTGGAATTAAGATAAGTAGTAGCCAGGTGCTGACAATCAAATGCACTTGGTTAACTGATCATCAGAAACTGTGAGCACCTTTTTTAAAGCACAAGTTGTAGCAGGTTTTAGGTCTGGAGCATTCAGATGTGTGTTAACAAAATAAGAGGGGGGGGGGGGGGGGGGGGACAACAAGAAAGGATGTCAGCAATGATCTTAGAGAAACAACTGTTGCTGGCCATCAATCTGGGAAGGGAGGTTTCCAAATAATTTAGGCCATTTTTCTCCAGTTTGACCACAAGTGGAAAGCGTTCTTTGAACAGATGAAACTGAAGAGGAGATTTTTGGCCATAATGCACAGCTCCATGTTTGGCGAAAACCAAACAACATATCAGAACAAACACCTCATACCAACTGTCAAGCACGGTGGTGGAGGTTGATGATTTGGGCTTGGCAGAACTTGCAGTCAACCACAAACTCTTCTGTATAGTATATAGTATTCTAGAGTAAAAATGAGGCCATCGGTTCGCCAGCTAAAGCTTGGCAGAAAATGGGTTATGCAACAGGACAATGATCCCATGCACAGCAGCAAATCTGCAACAGAATGATGGAAAAAGGAAAGAATCAATGTGGTCCAAAGTCCAGACCTGAACCACATTGAAATGCTGTGCCAGGACCCGACAAGGACTGTGGAAAACGAAAGTAAACAAACCTCAACGAATTTAAGTTGTAAAAATAAGTGCGCCAAAATTCCGACATAGTGACATGAAAGACTGGCAATCTTCCAGAAAATGATTGCTTTATGTTATTGTTGCTAAAGGTGCATCTTAAAGCTACTGAATCACAAGGTGCACTAAGTTTTTCACAAGGCTGCATAATGCATGTAAAGTGCAAAGTGTACAGTGACATATGTAAAGACGCTTTCACACTTACCTGAGTTTGCATGAGATTACATGGAACATAAACCAACTTTTCTCACTTTAACCGTAACTACTTTGTACCCATCTAACTCTTAAAAAACATTGCTTTTACCCAAATACTTAAAAAGATCTCAACTGCTTACAAAGTTATCATCTTTCCTCTCAATAGAAATGTAAATTCCCCAACTTTTGTTTTGTTTTGCTTCAGTGTATATTGGAAAAGTTGGCCTAAAAAGGAAAAAAATCCAAGTACAAATTTAGAATGTGTGTTTTTAATTAGATGCATCTGAAATAAACAATGTTTTCATTTGAGTTATGTCAACATTTTCTATTTTGACCATCACCTCGTCCTTGTCACATGTTTTTGAAAAGAAAAAAAAATAAATCTTACAGACTGTTCTTTCCACACAGCGATCTAAAAAAGTGAAAGCCAGAGAAGCCTTGGAGCGGGTCAAGTTATTTGTGTCACACCAGGTTCAGCATTTGTGGCATGTAGCCCTTTTATCCCAGCTAATCCTGAAGCGACCAGGAACAACCCCCATGCGTCATCTTACATGGCTTGTTTTCAACAGACACCTACCACTATGCTGGCTTTACAAAAAAGCCCACTGAGACTCTATGAGGGCCAAACCACACATCCACAAGTCATCTTTGAAAGCAAAGTAGGTCACTTATCATATTTATTATCTAAACAGTACCACAATGGAGTCTGTTTTACTGTCAGCAGATACTACTGGAAAAGAAAATAGTGACAATCTGACTGAACTTAATGCTCTTAAACCCATCTACCTTTAGCTCTGTGCTTACAAGTGGACCCAAAAGACGAAATGGTCATTCAACTTAACCTGGCAGCGTGACTTCAAAAAGCAGTGGAATTCAAACTATTTGCAGTGAACGGCTCACACAAAGGCTCGCGAATACAGCACGGTCGGCTTTGAAAGTAAGGCTGTCACAATATCAGATTCTTACCGTTTAGTTTGTCAAATTTACCCTAAACCTGGTCAAACCTTGTTTTTAAACAAGTCAATTATAGAATGTGAGATTAGGGATTCTTATAACCTTGCAACCTGGGTTGCAGTAATGTCATATGAATCTATAAATATTTACATGATCAGGGACAACTGACACAACATATCTATGTCTGCGTAGATGCCTCTCAGTTGCATCACCGTCATACACACAGATAGTGTGGGTGAATTTCAATTCTAACCAAATGTGCAAGGAGAATCATATTACCCATTATTTTGTGCAGTGTCACTGAGACCAGCCTGCGCAGCCTGTGATTGGTCGGCAGACTCAAAGACACCATGACATTGCTGAAAGGCCTGTCACACTGGCCTAGAGACCGGTCAATAACCTCATGGCAACGCAATCCTTGCGACCCCCAGCAACCACTAAATGAGTGAAATTCACATTTTACTCACATATGTGTGGTCATCGAGGATGTTTTAATGTTTCTGAAAAACTTGGAGTGTTATCTATTGAAGGAAAACAAAAAGACTTTTATAAAAGGTTCATCTTCAATACCAGTGCATCATCATGATGGTGCCACTTGAGAGCCTAACAGACACACTGTGGCAATTTTACACATAAAACGTGTATATTTACATCTACTAATACATGTACACGTTTTGATTGTCCTGCGTTTCCAAATAAATAGGTAAATTTTTTGAACTGACAAGGAGTCCAGAATCTTTTCTTACCGACGGCATGTAGAATTTACATTATATGGACAAAATCAGTGTACCACATGCAGATTACAGAATACCTTTACGCTCGTGTTAATTTCAGAGGAGGTTTGGAGCTCTGCAGTTATTAAGTGAGCAGAACACTGGTGGCACCATTGGCCTTACGACTGGGGGACCTCACTCTTAACTGTAGCGGTTTACCACTTGGTGGCCGAGTTGCCATGGTTTGCAATCACTTACATCGTGGTTCATCGTGGACTACCTACGAGGGACTAAATTTCACAAACTGACTTGTTTCAATAGTGGCATGCTATTTGCATAGCTGAGTACTCGATTTTACATATCACATATGCACCCCTTTGCAACCTAAGTGTGTGGGCCATGTGTGATCACCTGAATTAAAATACTAAAAGTGCAAACACTAGCCGAGAGAGTGTTGGAAATAAAATTGAATTCATATTCTTTATGAGCCAGCTGTAACATACGAAGTAAACTTATCAGAGAGTGATGGTATATACTCCTGTAGAAACTGCATGTCTGTATATCAACCTCTTTCTTTTCACCCTTCGAAAAAAAAGAAAAAAAAGAAAGAAGGAAAAACGTGTTTTATTTCCAATGTCGCAGAAAATAATTACTTAAAAAAAAACAAAAAACGATCAAACCACAAAATTTCCAGTGAATTCATGTCTAACTGCTGATGAGAAGTTTTCCAAGTCCCAGTTTCCAGTGAATCAGAAGAGGCCGAACACACACACACACACACACACACACACACACACACACACACACACACACACACACACACACACACACACACACACACACACACACACACACACACGACGTGTGATGTGGTAAAACAGGGATTTCTGACAGGTTCACAGGAAAAGTGATGAGGCAACAGGAAGTGTCTTTGAATATACTGGCAGACAATTAAATATGTTCACAAGGGTGTTTAAAAAAAAAAAAAAAAAAGGAGGGGGGGGGGGGGGAGGCAGCACCCTAGCTTCTTAGACTGGAACAGTCACTATCAGCAAGACCTTCCCAGTCTTTTTAATATAATACTATCCTGGACTACCCTGAGACTTTTTAATGCAACAACTCATTTCATAATTAATATAAAGTATGTATGCACATCATAAAATCAGCATCTGTGAGCAAATGATGGAGATAATGATTCAAAGATACTAATAAATCTCCATTAGCACAGAGCCACTGCACGTCGAGTGTACTTAATCTATTATGTCAGATATAACATTATGCAAAAACAGCTTGTAGTGTCACAAAGGTCTAGTATTGGAAATTCTGTGGGCTGATTTCTGATGGAAGCTGTTGACTCTAATGATAAGAAGGGGGAAATAAACGTTAAAAAAAATAATAATCTGGCACTGAGACAACATTTAGAGTCCACTGGGAAGGTCTTGAGGTGCACTAAATCTACACTGAAAAAGTCCAGAATGTAGGACTAGCTGCTAATACCAATGTTTTTCAGAACAATAACTGCTTTGAATTCTTATCCTAGGTCTTGTAGATTTTATTTCTTTGTAATATTTTCAAGATTTCTATTGACAAACTGTTGTGAGACAGCCTGTAGACTAAGCCTATAACTTTACCGCTTATATAGGAAGATTTACTTCCAAAAAAGGATTGAGAATGAGTTGTCAGGCAAAAGTCACAACAGAATGGCAAAGATCAATCAAACTCCACTATCGCAAAATGCAGTTTGCTCTGGCAGGGTTGAGGCCACTAACTGAAAAACAAAAATAAGGGGTGATATTGGGATATTGGAACTTGTGTTGAAATTTGAAGTTTGCATGTTAGTCTAGTAGGGCTGTTCGATATAACGATATATATCGGATGACGATAGAAAAACGTCTATCGTTTCATTTTACGCTATCGTTTGTTTCGTGGTGTCGCAAAATAAACTGTTTACGGCAATATTTTTTCATTATTTTGATGGTCACTGTAGTGGCTATATTAATTTCCTAAAGTTCTCTCTTTCTCTTATATTTAATATAACCACACTACAGACGGACAAGCGCTTGTTTTTATGCGTTGTCGTTAGCAACAACGATGGTAACACCACCTCGTGTCCGCTTGTTTATTTTCCACATAAACCTTTCACAATAAAGCTCAAGATCCTGTTGAGACTTTTCAAAATAAACAATCACGTGAAAGATGCAGAGTATTAACGGATGAGAAGCAAAAAAGAGCCGTCAGGTGCTAAAAAAAAAAATAAACCTTAGACTCAAACGTTAGAACAGGCTTTTCCCCGCAGCACGCTGTGTAATAAATACTCACAAAGAAAACGGCGGCCGTTACAACCTATGTCTAAAAATGTATCGTTTCATGCATCAGTTAAAACACTCGACTCCAGGTACGCGACGCCCAGCTGGAAACACTTCACGCAAGTCAAGCTGCCCGACATTCACAGAATTTACAGAAAATGTTACATTTTTGTGATTTATATCGTTATCGGACGATAGATGTCTTAATATCGGGATATGAGATTTTGGTCATATCGCACAGCCCTATAGTCTAGTTGCCTGGACATGCAAAGATTGGCACCCAACAACAGCTTTTGATCCAGAAGCCCTCTTTATGTAATTTCTGTTGACTCCTAAGGCTAAAATTCCTTCCAAATAGCATGCTTACTACTCTGCCCCACGTGCTCAAACAGGTTTACGTCAGACTGCACACTTAAGTCTGCACCTTTATTCACTGAGGAGGAGAAAAAAGTTGCAGACTCATCTGTTGCTCATTGTTCGAGCAGGCTGTGGCTTGTTGATATGGTGAGAAATGAACATTTTTTTTTCTGCTAATGACCCGGTATTTGACTCATCAAAAAAAAAAAAACTCTGCCAAACTAATAAATAAAGGAGTGGCAACAGGGACTGCACAGATTATACAGTAATAATGACATAATAAAATGCTTTTTATCATTAATACAATGATGAATGAGTATGGCCTGCATAAGGAGGATTAGTTCTATACAGTATTACAGTTTTTACAGTCGTATGGTGAGACCAGGTTCACTGTATCTTGTCTTGTCGTGTATCAAGGGAAATATTTTTACTGTGTATGTGGGGGGGGGGCAAACCTGACCTTTGATTTAACAAGAAACTATGGCAGGGCACCGCAAGGTTAAAAAGACCATAATGCAATCAAATAGATAAGCAGTGACTTTTAAATAGCTACCAAATGTTTTCAAAAACATGCAGTTAGCAGCCTTGTGACCAGATGTCACACTCTAGATATTTAAGATTTGATTTTATCATAAAAAACTGACACGATTAATGATTATCCAACCTAAGTACACTGGTTTATTTTGCATCAGACATCGTCTATATAATAACATCATTATACTTTTATAATCAGATTTAGTTTCAAAAACTCAAAAAAAGTGTAGCACGTCTTTATCTCTTTGAATTTTGTGGAATAATGTGGGGTTTAAAGCTGAGGGCAAAATTGTTGTGGTAAACCACAGACGAAGTAAAAATAATGCCAAAGTAAAAAAAAAAAAAAATGTTTTCAATGTCAGAGTGGAAAAGGAAAAACTGTTTGGTAAGGTCACACAGGTCTGGAGACCCATCAGTGTCTAGGGAAAAATGTGTATGCCCCAACCAGTAAGCAAGGGTTTCCTGAAGACTGGTAACAGTTTCACCTAGCAACAAACGACAAAGAGGTTGCTGCATCAAAAACCTCATCAAAGTCAATGCACTACAGCAAACACTTGCTAACTAACCACTAAGTGGTAGTGAAACTTGAAAAAGTGTGACCAAACCAAAGACAGAGATTTTTCCCTTGTGGTCTTTAGACCTGTGAGACTGGGACTACAGCAATTGATTTCACAGCAAGCGTTCACAACTGGTGGTTGCCAGGCAGCCACCAACCGGTGTCTCGATTTGTGTGACTCGGGCCTTAATTTTTCAGATAGTCCTTAAGTTTAGTGGTTGAGCCTTCCAAACCTTTCATCACCTTACTATAAACAGTAAGAAAAAAAAGGGGGGGGGGAGAAGCTGATACTTTTGGTCAGGGTTCTATGTCTGATGCAAACAGTGTTATCAGAGGGTGAAGACGAGCCTCCGTGCAGATGTTTGCATGCACTCCCAACTTGTTGTGTTTGTGCAGACGCTACTCTAAACACTGCGCATGCATCTGTGTGGCGTAAAAAGTATATTCTTGGCTTCACTGGATTGAATGTGGGCCAAGTGAGAGTGCACAACAACAAGAACAAGCAAGGATACAATCAATGAAAGGATACAGGAGGACATCAGTGCTCCAGTTCATTCCAGCACAAATTACCTGCCAGTCTGCTGGGGAAGCCAGATGACTCAGAAAGAAGAAATGAAAACACAGGATACTGGCATACCACAACTGCTGGCTTGCGGGGTGGATCGCTTGAGCACTTTGTGACAAAGAATTCGTCATTACTGAATGTTATGAAATACCTTTTTGTGTGAGGAAACTCAGAGCTGTGACAAAATGTGTCAAACGCAGGAGAAAGAAAAAAGGCCTCACTAATGAGATATATCCCTTACAGGCATCACAAACCTACAACAGGATTTTAAAGCTAAATGACAGCAGCTATGCTGTATCAGCAGGGGAGGGGAAAAAAAAGAAAAATAAAAGCTCAGAGCATATATCATATGTTCATGACCAAGTAACATTTCTTCTACTTGAACTGGCTTGCAGACCTTAACACAGCCTCAGATTCACCTTTCATTTCATTTGGTGCAAGGATATTAACAAACGGCTACAGATGTGATTAAACTGACTCAGCACTGAAGGAAAATTGCCTTAGCTCTGGCTCTGGCTCTGCAGGAAAATAAAACCATGGATGCAGTTCAAAGTCTCAAAAGAGAGCCACATGTGCAGTCTCAATCAAGCCCAAACAGCATGCGGACAAAAAGGGGGGGGGGGGGGGGGGGGGGTGTAGCAATTTCAATTTGATGTATTTATACAGCTTTGGTTAAAATGTAGAAATCCATAAGGGCTTAGAACAACACAAGATACTACTATGTACTGTGTGAAACTGCCTGAAAGAAAAAGCCCAACCCTAAATATACGTGCCAGCAAACATGTGTGAACACATACATGAAGTTAGTCAACAGGTCCTTTGTGCATGTTATCATGTTTCAATAGCACTATGTTTAATGCCTCGCTGCCAACTGGTATTGCAACACCACCCAAAAAAAAAAAAAAACTCCAAGGTTGCATTATATGAAAACTGATGGGATGATAAATGTGCTAATTACAGCTAGCTAATAAAAGCATCATTCACACAACCAACATGGTGCAGTAACTGTGGGCTATAACAGTGGTCGGAACAACAACGCAGCAAGACGACTGCTGCAGGACAGTCAAGCCACTTTGGAGAGCGGTCCTTAAAGACCATTTGACTCCACAGCTCTCTGGCACTGTCTCAATAAAAACTGAATATGATAAGCTCTGTGGAGAAGGGGTTTGTTGTAAGGTTGGTATATCGGATTACTCAAAGTACGTGTTTGGGTTTTTGATTTCAGTGTACATTTAAAACACCATACTCTAAAGTAAACACATTTTGGGTTGCTATTTGTCTATCAATTGGACAATAAAGTCTTTTCTTTTCATTATTTGTTAATTATTGTAAACTGACCACTGACTGGCTTGATAGGACCTTGCATGCACATTTGCTTTATTTAGAAATAACAGGAAAGAATTAAAAAGAAATAAATAAATGTGTGAATTCAATTTAACAGTCTCTTACTTTGAACCAGAACACAACACACACACCTTGCTTACAGCCTAGTTATGAGTTTCTGACACCTTAAACTGCCGCATGTCACCTGCCAATGGAAAGAGCACGGCAAGCCAAGATTCACCGCACTCAATATTTAATGTCTTCGCTCAGAATCATCTTGCTTGGGCCAGAAACGCAAGGGCAGGCTGTAAGATGTCACAGGTGCTTTGGGCTTTTCACAGAAGAGTGTTGAGAAATATTCTCCAAGATCTGTGCAAGCAAAAATGTTCAGGCGCTATGCTCGAGTCCTCTTCCTGTTATTTTGCATTGGAAATCCTGAACTCGGGACACTACAGTACAACGGACAGGACTCTGTGAAACATGGTGATGGACACAAATTAAGTGGGACAAATACAATACAATGCTCCACTTTGTACCCCACTACTGTATTTTTCTCAGAGTTATCCTGCTGCACAGCAACACCTGTCTGGTAGATAATCTCCTTTCAACTGCTGAGAGCAGCAATTCATGAACACAAGTAACCTGCTCACCTAAAATAGGCCAAGGAGACAAAAAAGTCTTTACTTGATTACTTATTAAAGGCCGGTTTCTGGCAGAACGGAAAAACTTTAAAAGACGCGTATAATACTTTATAAGTTCCGTGATTTCGGCAACTTCATTGCACGTCGTAAAATCTATAAAGGTGCGCGCAAAACTGTCGAATTGCAGTTTCAAAAACTAACACTTTTCAATGTCTATAAAAGGTATTTGTAACTTTGGAAACACACATTTTTTTATATATGTATGACACAAACGTGATACTAAAGTTATACTAGTGCTAATTATTACAAACGTGCTCGTTTTTGTGAAATATTTCACTCTTTTTTTAAGGATTAAATCTCAACACGGCTTTTGTGTTCAATGCAATACAACAAAGGAGATTTTGGAGATCTATACGTATAGCAAAAAGTAGTTCAATAGTTGACCTCAACAATCATACACACACAAAAAGACACTTTTAGTATAAACTTCAAGTGCTCTGATTGGTTAAAAAGCTCATATATTGATTTTCCACAGCCAAAACAAAGTCACAAGTGTGCAGTAAATACCAGAAGAGGCGATATTTTGACCCGACACTGATTAGACTTCTTATTGAAGTTTGGTTAGTGTTAATGATTGATCAAAGAGATTTCAAAGAAGGTAAGTGAGAACACTTGGGCCGCATTTAGATGTGAGTAATCTGAATTACTTTATGGCTTTTTAGGAGCACTGAATGAGCTCATTAACAGTTAACCCTGAAGATGAATGTATCGAGCACTAGCATTTGTGATTTATATTACAATAGGAGATCGTATTTTACTAGAAGATGATCATAAAAACGAAATGTTCTCCATCTCTCCTAACTCTTAAACAGCTCACTACTCCAGACTAAACAGATCTCAACTTTAATAACAGTGTTGCATTTCTTCTATTTTAAGGGCAAGACTGCAGCTACTTTGGTAGTATGTGCAGAAAGTAACAGTTGCACAGCCATGTCATGTTTAAACAGAGACACTGGGGGAAAGAAGACCGAATATGCCATTAGTCCAGATGCCTGTCTGTCTGCATTCCTCTTTCGCTAGTGGACTCTGATCTACTTCTTCCTTAGATTAGTCAAGTTGCCAGCTGCATGTAGCTTTGTTCATAACAATTAATATCATAAAACACTTCCAGGCCACAAAAGACAAACAAACACCGCCACTAGCTCTGTGAACATGGCTAGGCCTCAGAGAGAGTATAACTACAGGAGTAGTAATTTTGTAGGCCGAGGAGCCAAGGTCCTTTGAGACAGAGTCAGTCTGCACATTATACAGCAGGACCGATATAGAAAACTGTTATGATAGGCACTTATAAATGGCAGAGGAAGAGGGGTATGAGCGAAAAGTGAGAGGATTTTACCAGTAAGCAGTTTGTAGACATTCCCCATTTCACCCAGTTTCATAGGACTCATATTGGTTGTCTCCTCCTGGCTTCGCAGACTGAGTGCACGCAATGCAAATTGTGCTCACAAAGCTGTGTTGAATATTGTAACGCTGAGGAGGAAATCCATGTCATGTAATCAGCATACTGCTGGTATGGTGTCATGCGTGATCTTATCATGACACCTGGCAAACTTGACACACGAAAATATATCAACAAGTGCGACGGTTTAAAGTACGTCGAACAGGTCTGGGTTGATGTTAAAAAAGATGAAGATTGTGAGTTACCTTACTGTGCATTTCACCGTGTTCACAATGAGCTTAAGTTCCCAAGACCACTGACTCATGAGTTTACCATTCATTTACATCTCCAAATACAGGAGTTTAGAGTCCACAGATGGCGACGTGTCTGCGTCAGAAACATTCAGAGTGAAGCGCCAACTCTTAACGCACTGCTTTTTCAGACATTTCCCCTCTACGATATTGTTTCTTTTGTCATCAGATCTCAACAAGCTTTCAAGGCAGTCAAATATTTCTAAGCGCATGCCGCTAAGTTTGCTTAACACAGCAGAGTCAATATTAATAGAGTGCTATTTAAGCCCAGGTTTATACACAGAGCAACCAGCAAGGTAATGATTGACCAGGCTTTGGTCGTGTCAAGAGAAAAAAAACTATGTCAAGATCTGAGGGTCTTACAATTGTTAAATGGGACTGATAGAACACAGAAGACCCATAACATTCTTCAACCTTAATGTGAAACTGGTGGAGAGACATTTTATTACATCCACTAACTTACAGTCCATCAGTAAAAGACAGCAAGCAGTCTTATCTTGAGTGCTATTGTTTATTGAATTTCCTTTACATTCTCTGTCATAACAGCAAGCTAAAAATATGTTCCTCATCATTTTTTGCTGTTTAACGCAGCTTTTCTATTGTTTTAAATGGCATTTATTTTCTTACTCATCTTACTCCATCTTGTCTTGTCTGAGAAAAGCATATTACAGATAAGCGTTACTTTAAAAAACAAAAAAACAAAAACAACAATAACCAGCTAATAATTCCAATTGACAGTATATTTTATTTCTGGGCTGGGGTACGACTTAAGCTGATGTTAAGGAGTTAAAAGATAAAAAAAAAAAAATCAACTGTGGAAGAGTGGGCCTTATCAGGACCATACCCAACACAGTGAAACCCAGCTTCTCCACTAAACAGACGACGGTGTCGATTGTGCTGACAGGAACACACAATAGTGCGATTAACAGGTTTAAAAAACAAGTTACCACTGGCCTTAATCTCAAAGGAGTTTCAGCTGATTTATGTGGGGCATAAGAGTTCACAGTCTAGAGTTAGGAGTAAAAAGTTCAATTATAAAATTGACAGCAAAAATAAATTGTTCTCCTATTATCCTTGTGAATGACTGGAAATGACCAATGCTGCTTAGAAAAGTGTTGAAGTAAAATTACCTTTACTTTAATACTTTTAGTATATTTATTATCACTTTTCTCTTAGAAGAAACTGACTAAAAATGAGTATTTAGAGCAGTCTGAACTTTGTTGATTCACAGCAATTACTCGTACATGTGGTGGCCTTCATGTTAAACTTTAGTACTGTTTAATATGAGCAGCCAGTGCAACATATATTTGGTAAAATAAAAGCAATACTGGGTTAAACTTGTTTACTACTCCATTAATGGACTCCTGAATCTAGGTAAGCAGCTGATGAAAAAGGTGTTAATATTCTGGTAAATATGCTAGGGCAGGGAGAAAAGGCAGAGGAGGGCTTCATTGCTGCACATTTCCAGCGATTGAGCCAGCGAGATGATATAACACAATTTGTGAGCGCCCATTTGGGTAATAGTTTCAAAGTTTGACACAAACCAAAACCACAGCACGACAATTTGAATTGTGGAAGCATTTCACAATTCTGGACAGAGGTTGCAATGGAAGCACGACACTAAAACATAACACCTAAATCTTTACATTTTTCAACTTTTTCTCTCCAACTTATTGCAAAAAGTTTGTACAGAAAAATGATACATATATTTTCAGGCAATGTGTCATTATTGCATCTTATCTTGAGTCATGATCGTTTCTCTTCATGATCAAGCAGAGTAAGGTTGGGTGTTGAATTCTGCATCACGACCTTCATTTTTATTTAAGAACATGTTTTTCAGTCTAAGATAATTGTAAAAGAAGCATTTGTCAGGAAAATTAGTTGTTGATTTACAGAATTACGGCGTTCTGGTTTTATGTTTTACAAAGACCCATAAATTAAATCACTAATTATATTATTATCCCATCGACTCAGACTTTCAGGTCAAAACTGGCAACAGATTTCCAATTAAGATTCTTAATGATGCAAAATTTCCGCAGGAGCATGAATGAAGCCACCCACTTAATTCGTTTGCTGGAACCCACTGCTATGAGAAAAATGGTAGCATACTATTCTTAACCTTAAAAACTGATATTAGCTTTGCACACCCCCTGTTGGATGAAATCACTTCCAAAAGATATTTCTGCATATGACAGTTTTGGGAGATATATTTTTCCACTTTTCTCACGTTGGTATCATGCAAAGCAGCACGCCCCCACATGTAATTAACAGGATACCAGAAAAAAACGCTTTTTTTGTTTTGTGTTTTTCAAATTTTACACGTAATTAAGCTCATTTAAGTTAGGCTATGGTATGTAAAGGCTTGCATGAGGCTCTCACAGTTCATGTCCATGATCCCATTACAGTGTCACTTTGGGGGCAGTGCCCTGCATATGTAGTGCTTCAGGGGGCGGGGGTCACTGATGGCCTATTCAAACAACCCACAGAACATAGATATCACTGTTTTCCAGCTGCCAGGGAATTGGTAAACTGGTCTGACCGGTGTGCATGCAGCTGCCCAGGGCTTTAGTTTTGAGAAAAGATAATAATAATTTAAAAAACAAAAAAAAACAAACACTGCTTCGCGTTGCTTCAGGGTCCACACAGGACACACATGAAAATACCTATAAATTCTCTATAGGAGATTCAGTACCTTATTTTGAGCAGGCGCTTTAAAGAAGATGGTTTAAAGATGAATGAGAGTGAAGGAGAGCGTTCAGCCACCGCACAAAAAAAAAAAAAAAAAACCTCCAAAAAACACACACCCACACGCGCGCGCGCGCGCGCGCACACACACACACACACACACACACACTTGTTTAAACCCTTGGACCAAACGCGGCAGGCGGTCAGTCGCACATGTAAACTCCGAAAAGTGGCAAATGAGAGTGACAAGCGAGAGAGAAAGTGAATAAAAAATTGCTTACCTTTAGAGTACAAGGATCTGGGCGAATTCAGGTCGAGGTCCCCGCTGAAAAGGGAGATAAAGTCAGAGGGCATTGCAATCCCTCAGTGTGAGGAAACCGGACAGCGTCGCGTCGCTAAAACGTTTAATTGTTTCTCTGTGACGAACAGAAAGCCCCAAAACTTTGAACCACACAGCGGTCGCTACTAGCGTGAGAGTGTCCTTAGAGCTGGTTAACTGCCCCTGCCGCCACTCTGCTGGTGAGTACCCCCTCCGGCTGCCAACGACGCATGTTTGTTGTCAGCGGACGAGCCGAGATCACTGGCTCACGCGGATAGCCACGCCCACCGCCGTGACGCAACACGTAAAAAGTGCCGTCGGGGATACGTAGATCGTTGGGAGTTGTGTAGTACCCTTACCAGAGACACGGGCGTTTTATTTGTATGCAGATTAATATTCCCTTCATTATGTGATTTAAATACTCTAACTTTACGTTTCCAATAATACTTGCATACTACGAATGCATTTATTTTTTGTAAGCTACACTGTAAAGATGTCTAATTTTATTTTAAACCCCAAAACACGTTGCGCCAAAAATTGGTCCACCCCAAGATCGGGCTCCCCGACACAAACAGAGTAATATAGTGTACGCTGTTAAGTGCCAGGAGGATTGCCAGGATTTATACATCGGGGAAACCAAACAACCTCTGGCGAAGCGGATGGCACAACACAGAAGAGCCACCTCTTCAGGCCAGAACTCCGCAGTCTATTCACACCTACGGGCCAGTGGACACTTTTTCACTGATGAGGATGTACGCATCCTGGACAGGGAGGAACGCTGGTTTGAGCGGGGAGGCCATTTAAGTGAAAAGGGAAAGACCATCTCTGAATCGAGGAGGGGGCCTAAGGGTACATCTTTCACCATCTTACAATGCTGTGAGTGCAACCAATCCCCAACTCTGTGTGAATGGTACTCATGGTCTTTGATCAGTGGGCTTTGATCAGTGGTTGTCGATCACTGGTCATGAGAATTTGCATATTAATGATCAAGAAACTGAGCTCCCAGCCCATTGTTCCTTCAGTGGAGCTAGTTTCAGTCATTATGCAAATGTATTGTTTATAAGATTGGGGAAACCTGCAGTCAGCTTAGATTGAAGAAGTCACCTTTCTCCCACTGAAAACGCTACGTCCAGATAAACAATCAACTTTTGAGGATGTCTAATTTAACTATTTTAGACTTATATTGCACAGACTGAAGAAATTCGTGTCTGAATGTGCAGAATATGAATGTGTGTAAAACAGTTAAGACAGCATATGAATAGAAAATAAGAAAGTATAAAAAAGTATAGACTGAAAAATGAATAAAATGTTCAGTGTAACATGATATACTGTACGTTACTGAACGGAAATGCAGCAAAACAATAGCAAGTAAAATATGGAATGAGTACAGTATAATTCATGATATCTGATGAATACTAACAACTTTCACAATATCTTCTTCTTTCAGCTGCCTTCAGGTGTGACTACAACAGGTCACCTGCCTCTATCTTACCCAATCCCCAGCGTCCTCCTCTGTCCTCCAACTCTGCCTCCCCAAACCACACATCATAGCAGGTCTCACTAACATCTTTTAAACCTTCTCTTTCATTTTTTGCTCCTATCCTTCTGTCACAAATCACCTGTGACACTTGTCTCCACCTCACCTGCATTCTCTTCGTCACCTCTCATGTACTGTCTGTTGCCTTGGATGACTGACCTCAAGTATTTAAACTCATCTGTCTTCCCTACCTTTACTCCTTGCAGTCTGGCTCTCATTCACACTCATGTATCCTGTCTTGCTTCTACTTACTTTCATCTCTCTTCTCTCCAGAACATACCTCTACCTCTCAAGGCTCTCTTCCAACTGATTTGAACTTTCACTACAGATCACAGTGTCGTCTGCAAAGAAAAAAATCGTTGTCCATGGAGACTCCGGCCTAACTTTATCTGTCATCCTGTCCATTACAGCTGTGATGGAGATGATCTCTCATGTAATTCTAACCCCATCTATATGCAAATTGTTGTATGATGCGCCCAAAAAGCTTTCCAGGTTAGTTTTATCCTATCCTTCATCAACCTCCTCTCCCACTATCTCCAGATTGTAGGCTTCTGGACTTGATACAAAGTAAAAAGTCCTTAGCATCCTCTTATGTTTGCTTCCAGTCCTGAGGTCAGCCCTGTAGTGCCACAATTCAATTCAAAGGTTTAAAATCAAGCCTGGTCAGCTACAGCAAGCACACAGCACCTAGGGAACCTTCAGATCATCAAGTCATCAATATCGTTGCTGGCATGTTTTCAAAAGACACTTTGACATTCTTTCAAATGTAATATTTGATTCTTTTTCTCATTTTAACTGTTTTGGTGTTGTTGGTAAAGTCCCAGTGACAGAGGAATTGTCTAAAGCAGTCTGTATCCGTCTGTCTATCCATTTATGGGTTATAAATCTCACTCAAAGAGCTGAGACAGACAAGAATTACATCTGCAGGTGATGTAGAACTACCAGTTATCCCAGACTAGATGACAGGAGAGAAAGAAAATTTGACTTTTATATTAATGCACATTAGAGCAACAGAAGAATTTCAGTTGTCAGGTAATATGAACTGCATTCTGGTATTTATGGTTCACTGATCTTTTGATTGTTACCATATGCACTGTGTGGAAAAAGACATTATGTGGGTTTGCAGTGTCTTAAATTCCCTTTTTTGTAGCTGGAATGGATGGAACTTCATGCGATAACGTCTTTAAGAGGTCTTGAAGATGCTATGAGCAGTCTAAAGAACCTGCACATTAACTTGAATGTTGTTTTTAACAAGTTCTGTGTTCTGCTGTCTTGTGTATGTTGTCTAAACTTGTGTTATATGAGATACTCTCAGAGGAATTGGTCATGGGGATATAATGCTAAGTACAACACAATGCTCAGTAAATTACTATTAACTACTGGGCATGGCTGCTGACTACCGGATAGTAATGACAGTATTGATTAGGCTTGCTAGGGTAATGCCAGTGCAATTTTCCACTAATATCCATGAGTACTTTTATGGAATAAATGCATATTGTCCACAATTTAGTCACATAAATGCTAATTTATTTCTTTTATCACAACAAACTGATTTCTACATACAGTGCCTCATATGTGAATAAAATAAGGATCACCTCAGTTTCTAGCATCTGCAGTGCATCAGCTTCTCGTACAATGTTTCCAGCTCTGCAGCAGCACAGAAAAAAAGCTTATACAGACACTTGCAAGGGGTAAAACATTTAGTCACAAAGCAACAACAACATGACAACTAAATGACGCTAATGAAGGCAAGCAGGAACTAGAGCAAAGCATTTGATGGGTCTCACAATGTTAACCTTCTATCCCTGTCCCACTTATCATCCATCACGAATATTCCCAGAAGAAACAGTCAAGACTGTGTTATTTGGCGCAGAGGAAGTATCTGGCCTCCCGGACAGGCCGTCTCCTCCTTCTTTCTTACATTTGATTCCAAACAAACTGCAGATTTTCATTAGCATCAGGTCCACAATCTCATCCTCTTCTGATGGCTGCAAGAACAGTGAGCATTCGGTATAACTCAAGGATTATTAAGTCATCTCAGGTCATAAAAAAAAACATGTTAACAATCAGGCCTCTATTGCCACTGAACATTAACATCAGCAGCATTTCAAACCCGGTGTGGGTGAGTTACCTTGTGATGTATCTGCTCCTGAGTAAATGCCACCAGAATGACGGAGATGAAGAGGTTCAGCACCACAAAGGTCATAAACACGATGCAGGACCCGATGAGGAAAGCACCGAGCACTGGATTGTAGTTCAGTACCTGTGGGACCAGAAGCCAGAACTATAGTGAAGGAGGATGAGCAGCAAAAGTGAGCTGTGGTTGAATTATGATTGTCTCATACTGACCTCTTCATAGTTAAAAATACCAAGCTGCAAGCTGACCATGGTCTGCACGGCATCAAGCAGAGTCCTATAGGAGTACAGCTTCCAGCCATACATCAGGTTAGACTGGAAAATAGAAAGTTCACCTCTGTGTCAGTGACCACCTTTAAATGACTTCTATTTCACAAAGTAAACATAAAACAGAGAGAGAAACATGGACTCCAGCAGCATGTTGATGTTAAGCGTGGGAAACTCCTCACAGCAATAGAGTAGGCCAGAAACATGATGGTCATGACCACCAGGAAGCCTGAAATATCAGTCCAAGCTCGCTGCAGTGTGGCTGTAATCATGTGCAGCTTGGGGTTCAGTCTCAGCAGGTGCCACAGTTTGACTGTAGCCAGCAGTACCAGAAAGGCAATCAGATATCCAAGCACTGCATCGGCCTTGGCTGTTTCATGGAAACTGACGAATCTGGACAGAGCAGAAACAGAAAAAAAAAATTGACTTATTTTCTTTAAATTGTTTTATTTTTAAAGCCTTTATTGCTCACCATAGAATACAAATAAATATTTTCACTATCACAATCATAAGTCAAGATTTAAAATGTCACATAGCACAGTTAATCATGATGTGGATTACATGTGTTTTCCTCTCCTTAAGGTGATTTTTCCCCATGTGAACACATTTTTTATCTTATGTGCACAAGCTATTTTTCTTGTGTTATCTTGTGCACACAAGATTAAAAACTTACTTGAACAAGATGCTGTTATTGTATAAGAAATAAGACCAGTTAAAAATGAATTAAAGTGGACCTCTGATGCTCGTTTCCAACTCCATATCAGTCCTGAACTCTATTTAGATAGCCTCACTTGATTAACAGTTCAAAATAATGCTTTTGCATGTTAAGTCTTTGTTGTGGATACTCTTCGGCTGAGTAGTTATCCCTATTACACTTCTTTGAAGTCCGTTTGAAATCCATCGCCCGGGTGGATGTGTTGTTGGTGTAATGTAAATTCTCTGTGGACGAGCCCACGTGGTCACAAATGGCAGACAGACACACAAACATCCACACGGACTCTAGCGCTCGCTGTCTAACGATGAGGTTGTCCTCACCCTGATCTGAGCAGACCCTGGGGGACAGATGTGGAAGATATATTTAAGGCTTTATACTAGACCTTTGTTCATCCACTGTCAAAAACAAACCATTTTAGCTCCCTTTCCCATCAATATAAAGCATCTGGATTCTGAACGGCTGCCCCTCACATCATACATGTCCAAGAGTAGAAATAAAAACTGTCTGAAACAGAGCATTTAAATCTGAAGCCTGAGCTTTTGGCTCACAGGGATTACACACATGCATAGACACATACACACAGACACACACACACACACACACACACACACACACAAATAATTTGTTTTAGCTAAACATTAGTGTTCCCAAACTACCGGTAGCACAGCATGATGTATGCACTCTCTGCCAAAGTGATTTAGTTTCATCAATGCATGGTCATGCTACTGGAAGGCCACTAAATTGTGACCTTGCTGGGAAATAGAAAAACACCTGATTTGTGCAGCTCCTGGTAGGCAGAGCAATACATAAGTGGTTCATAAACTTACAGCATTTCTTATTGCTTACTGCTCTTTATTGTTCTGGTAATAGTTCATGTCTCTGTTCCCGAGTAAAGTCCTCTTGATGAAAACACACAGGGCGCTCCAGCTGAGAATGATGATGGCCAACTCGAGCAGGTTCCACTTATTCTTGAAATAAGTCCATTTCTGTTTCTTCATCAGCTTTCCCTGTAAACACATAGGAGACAGAATCAGGTGAGCAATTTTACTGTATAACTTCACTTGTAATAACTTGTAGTTATATTAGCAAAGAAAAGATAAAGCTTGTGCACCTGAACAAACATGTAATAGATGATGAAAAGAAAGTAGATGATTTCAGAGGCCATGACAAAGATGTGAAGGCCACCGGTCGACTGGTAAAGACGCACAGTCTGAAGTTCACTGCGGAACTGGAAAGCTCCTGTTGGAAAGACGGAATGACAGATTAGGTAGTTCTCATAACGGTTAAGGATTTGTGCGACTCACACAGAATATCTGCATCTGGTCTACTTACCTGTTGCTGTGGTCTCCAGCATGAGTGTGACCATGCAGAAGAGGTTGACATTGGCATTGTACACAGTGAACTCAACAAAGATTGCTTGGGTGTACACGTCAAACCAGGTGTTCTCATAAAGATACTGAAGGGTTCTACAGAAGCAACGATAAACAAAGTCATTTACAGATTTTGTACTTTAAAACGTGACTCAAGACTAAAAGTTCTTTCCTATGAGGATAAAAAAAAGCCAAATCAGAACCAGTCAGGGACACTCAAGATAAGATAGTTTTTTCTATCTGCAGAAATTTAGATTTGCCAGTGTAAATGGGATCTTCTGACCAGCACGGGCAAAGCATCTATAAGTGTTAAGAGATATGACACTGATTAAGTCAGCTCAGAAGGAGATGGTTGAAAACTTGCCTGCTGCTACATGCCGCAACTCTGGGCAGGCTAAAGTAGCCCAAAGTGTAGCATAGATGTGATTTATAAAGTTAATATTTATTGAGAAGAGTATCAGCTGAGCCATCAGTGATGTGGGTCAGTGTCAAGATCTTTTTTCGAGAAGCAAATTACTTATTTGGTCATATTAGTCATATTTCTGGAGACCAATGCCGTGTCTCCTGTCTATTCATCATACATTTAGGTTTACTTTGCCTTAATAAGAGTAATTAAACCTGAAACCCACAAGTTACAACTACAATTATTATGTATAAAACAAGAAAACATGAATATTATTACTTTTTAGTACTAGCTTCCTTGTCAGTCATTTCTACTACAGCTTCGTACTACAACTCCATTTTAATTTTAATGTTTTTCTTTGATTAATGCTCTAAATTCTAAATATTTTCAGTTTAGTCTTTATACCATTTAAGTGCAATAATTTCACCCGCAATTAAAATTAGCTACCTGCTGGAGTTTTGTAAATCTGGCTCCAGATCCATCACAAATCCTCCTCCTCTGTAGAGCTTTACATTTCCCCAGATGGGGTAGGCCCTCAGTTTACGCTGAGACTTGTACTTCCACGGGTCGTGAATGTTCGCTGAAGCATTATGACCTACAGGTCGAGTCCAACCTGGGCTGTAGGAGCCCATGTCCTCCAACTCCCATGAGTACGTAGTGTGACAGTCCGGGATAGACTCCCGCATGGATCGAGCTATGTGGCAAGAGTTTTTCTGCACCCTCACCTGGCGGAGACGAGCGTTGCCCATAAGCTTTGAGTTTCCATCAGTGATAAATCCTGGTAACAATTTCCAAATGACAAGAAGAAATCTTAATGAATCTTTATGCTTTACTGCATAAATATACAGTTAGTTTCACATGGGTAATGTTGTTGTTAAATTCTCAGAAGTTTTTTAACTTAGTTTAATTGTTTTTAATTGAGATAAGCTTCAGCTATTCATTTAAAAAAACAATCAAAACTAAGCTAAAATATTTTCAGATTTCATAAGGGATTCATGTATAACATTCTGTGTGCCAATTAATAGCGTCACTTATATTTGACCTGGGTACTCTCCAAACAAGTTGCTCAGCAGAGTCGTGTTTGCCCAGTTGAACACATCTTGAATGCTCATTGTGTCTGAGATGCCTTTGCTGAAGCTCTTGCGAATGTGTTGGGTTAGAAAGTAGCCATTGGGGTCCCTCTGACCGTATGCCACCAGGAGTAACATCCACATAAATCCCATATAGACTGCAACAAACACAAACAAACAACAAACATCAGCTTGTTAAAATGTTAGTTCCTGTTCTTGCTTTGAATCAAAGTGGTTTCCTTACCAACAATCTCCCGTATGAGTGCAAAGACTTTCTGCTCTTTAATCATGTTGTTCCGCATCTTCTCGATATCAGTGGGAGGTGGCGGTTTATAGAAACTGCAGGTGCTGTCTCTTCTTGCTGCCTGGACTGCATCAGGATTGTCTGGGGGAGGATTATAGATTTTAGATGTCTTGCGTTTTTTGTTCTTCAACACAAAACAATGCAAAAGATGCAATGCAAGGAAAAAAAAGAAAAAAGTCAAGGATACAAAATAAAACTACCTGGGTTTCTGAGACTTTCTTCTATGGCTGGTTCTTCATATTCCTCCTGATCAACTTTCTTCAGGACGAGGGCAAAGAAAGCAGCAAATCCAAGAACCTGCAACGAAAGATAGAGAGATTGATTTACAGACTCTCCTATTTAAAGCTGGCTTGTCTATAGTGCATTGTCTTCGATAATTGAATCAGTAATTTCAGTATACAGGTATATCAGTGCAGTATTTTGCACAAAAACTGATTACATTGCTTAGTAATTTTCTAAAATAGAATAAAATATCAGTTAAAAAAAAAATCTTCTAAAGTGGGCTAATATCTTCTGCTCCTACATATACTGTAATGTTTCTCACCTTTAAAGGCTGGGTGATAAAGAGACTCTCAAAAAAGGAGACCACCATGGAGATAAGCCAGCTTATAGAACGGTCTTTCCCGTAAGTCAGCCCATACATCATAGTGAAGTATCCTGACACGCCACTGGTTGCGATCACCAGTATCCACCCGATAAACACAAACCACCACGGCAGCCCTCCTTGGCAGCACTTCTTCTTCCCAGCATGACTCTCATCTGGCCCGGGGAAACAGCTGAGCTTGTCTCCATCCAGGATTGACATGGGTAGGTGGTATTCCAGGAGCCCCTTCATTCCATGAACTTGCTGCATGGCTCGGTTGTAGCTTTCTGGATTTAGAAACTGAGAAGGTCCCAACATACCAAGCTCCTTCTCGACAAGCTGCAGCTGTCTGTACAGGTACCGGCTCTTGTTGCTCTTCTTCTGAGCTAGATCTAAAGTTTTTTCAGAGCGCTCCCACGCCCTGGTTTCTGTCCAAGCAAACACACAAAGGAGGATATAAATCATATATAGAATTTAAAAGCATTTAATAATATTATGGTGCAGTTTACCTTGCAGATTCACTGCACCCAAACTAAGGATCATAGCTTGATCTTTTTTTGAAGAATCAGTGTAGAAGTCTTCAGCTGCTTGGTTTTGCTGTCTGATGATGTCCTCCACCAGAGACAGCAGACTGTTGATGTCAGCATGCTGACCATGATGGAGCTCCAGATGTGGCAGTGGGCTCTTCATGGCCTTTGAGAGTGACTGAGCGATTTTTTTTATGTCCTAATCAAGAAACCACACCAAGCTCTTCAGACATGGAGAACAAAATATTTACCGGTATTACACTGAAGAGGTACAAATAACATAAACTTCACCTTCATCACAGTATCTGGTGTGATGTCCTTCATCTCTTTCTGTGGGGACGACGTCAGTGAGGGAGAAACTCGGACAGTCTTCCCCTGTTTTGAATCTGCTTTGGTGGTTTTCTCTCGAGGACGAGTGTTTCTGAAGATACTCACGATGAGCAGATTGATGGGGAACATGATGATTGAACTTTGAACTCCAATCATAACCTGTTGCCAGGTAAACTCGATGTGACCTGCCAAGTTAAAGTCTTACTTTGAATTGGGTTTTAATGAACACTGATGAAATATTAAATCTTTTTATGTTGGTCTTTGACTAACTCCTGCTACCAAATCTTTTGTAAAAAATCAATCAGATATTCTTCTTTTCGTTTACACGTATGTAAAATTTTTAAATCTTGTCAGTTTTGATGGTGCATAGATTTGAAGGTAAGGAGATGTGCAATTAAAGGAAAGCTTTTAATACTGAAAACTAAGTGTAAGTCTAAAAAACAAGTGAGCAAAGTAATCTGGGATTCAGTCCAAAACAAAAACAAGGGAAGACAGGGCTATAAATATGCAGCAGAGCTATAGAGAAACAAGACACAGGTGAGAGCTGGATGTATGGGAAAGTTTTTAACAACAGGTAAAATCAGGGAGGAGCAGACAATCATGAGGTAGGGAAAGGCAGGAAGTAAAACTTGAATGAGAAAAACTACCTTTCAAAGTAAAACAGGAAATACAACTAATAGTAAAACATAAAGGATTCCATTAAGCAGGAAGTCAGGGATGCAGGAGCAAGTGCATAAACAAAGAAATGGGAATACAGACTGGAAAACAGACTAAAATCAAGCCATGAACTGAAATAAAATGTTAGAAAAAACTGAAACACGTCGTAACACTCAATTCTAAAACCTGAACTGGGAACAGGGCCCCAAAAACTGAACCAAACAAGAAACAAAACACAAGAATTCATGAAGAGTATAATAAAATTAATGCAGGAATCCAAAATTCACAATAAACAATAAACATGAGGATCAAACTCCACATCAACCATGAGATATTTCTCATCACATCAAAATCAAAATATTTGAACCTGTTGTGTTTATTGAATCTTGTAACAAATTATATAAAAAAAGAAATTAAACATCAATTTGCATATATGAATTTTAATTTGCATAATTTGCTGCATGTGTCTGATTGTATTCATAAAGTTTTTAACAAAATAAAAATTACACTTATGATGCAGAAGTATCAAAAACTCTTGTATTAAATATGAAATGTTTGGCATTACAAAATTAATCATCTAATGTTGTTTTTCAGCTTTGTGAAAGCTTTGAACGGTGTATATTTTGTTACTCACCCAGGTCCATCGTCTGCTCAGAGGGGTCTGTGGGGATGCCCCAGAACATGATGCTGGTCAGCATGGTGCACAGCAGTAGGGAAAAACAGCAGGACACTCTCTGCACACGTGTGAAAGTGCTGCACGGAGGTCGACTAATGACAGAGAACCAGATGTGGCCGTCACGGAAATCCTTGGCTGTCTTCATGAAGAACAGATTACTAAAAAGTTTTTAAGAAAAGCGATTCAAGAAGTTAAAGTCAAGAAAACAAACTGCAAAAACAGAGTGAATTCAAATTCCCATGAATAAATGACGAATCTCACCTAAATCTCTTCAGATCCATCTCCGTTGCTACTGGGAATACCTTGTCGAGAGTGCACTCTTCCATATCTACAGCCAGCCAGGAGTTACAGAGAAAGTGCCACTTTTGACCAGTCTCCAGATCCTGCACCATCACTTTGCTAACATACCTGCACATTGATTGAAGTACAGATCCTTAAAAATAATGATACAACTCAAGCTTATTGTTATTCTTTTTCACCTTAACCCACGCACCATGCAGGGTGATCTCCTGAGTTGTCGTGCCACAGTCTTATGCTCTGCAGCTCTCCAAGAGAAAAGTGTGTGGTCAGCAGAAACATGTCCCCCCCACCTCTCTCAAACACAGGCTTCTCTGAGTCCGTCAGGTGGTGGGGCTCACTTTCTCCCTCTGTACCCAGCAGAGTTATGGTTACCTGAAATAAAAAAAAATAAAAACGGTCAGTTGGGGCTTGGATGGTGAGAGCCATCAGAATACCACAATCATAAGTTGTGCAAAAAAAAACATCAGATGGGTTTTGCTTTTGCTGTGAGTCCATCTAAGTCTGCATCAACATCACTGACCTGAGAGGAAGTGGATGCACCGTGTCGGTGTCCTGTGTTAATACTCAGCAGGTAACGATACTGAGCCAAGGGGTCATTGTCCTCAAGAACTGTTATCTTGACCTGGAAGTGGATGCAAAAGGGCAACATTTAAGGATTTTAAAAAATGGTAAAATTTAAACTTCAAGACAAAATGAAATTAAAATCAAGATGAAGCATTGAAGCTTAGCGGGAAATTCTGAAAAGCAAAAGGTGTAAACTGGTGAAGCTCTACTTTACCTTGACTGAATCTTGCACGTCTTTCCTGCGCGCCCATACCACCACCAATAGATAAGCACAAAAAATGGCTCCGACAAAACACACCACCACGGGGTTGTTTGTGAATGTAGCGAAAAGTTCAGCGGTGCGTGACACATCCACCAAGTTAGGCATGACAAAGAAGGAGCTGCCAAAGAAAGTCAAGTGGTTACAGAGACACTGAGTGACCAAAGGTGTGGTGAGTGGACCAACCTGTGAACAAAACAGGAAGCCAGGTGATCAAACCTCACACTCCACATTTTAAGGAAGTAATAACGCAATCAGTTTGGATGTGATTTTTTTCCACCTACCCTGCAGCCATCCTCACTCCAAAAAGACCCAGTTTCATTCCAGTATTTGCACTGGGCAGCAATGGAGACGACAGTGACACTGGTGTTGATGGATTTGATTCCTGGCTCTACAATGGGCTTTATAACAAGGTAGTGCACACCAACATCTTCTGTTCTGTCTTTGGGACTCAGCACCCAAGTAAATTGTTCTTCTGTGTTACAACAGAGAGACAGAGACAATTTTAAGAAGACTCATTCTAACTTTAACCATAATTACTGCTTGCATAACCTTAATGCTTAATCCTTGTCTCCATGAGGTAGAGATGCCCTCATAATGTGTCTCTGGTTCCCACAATTTGAGAGCTCTCTTCAACTAAATGCAGATTTACATGTACACTATACTATACAGTACATTATTCACTGTGCATGACCACACAGGAATAGGATCTACTGTTATTTGTTATCTGTAAAGTATGAAAAGGATGTTTGTTCTGCAGTCACGTGAAAAAGAAAGCTATTGAATCACCACGCCCAGCAAGAGCTTGTAGAACCACCTTTAGCTGCAGTAACTTAAAAAATAATCACTTTCTGCTTGGCTTCATTGATTGGATTGAATCTCTGACGTATTTTTAGCTCAGTCTTCTTTACAATGGTTCTTCATTTCATTTGTAGGCATTAGTTTATGCACAGCTCTTTGAGGTCCCACCACAGCATTTCAATCAGGCTGAGGTTTGGTATTAGGTGTTTGTGCTGCGTGTTTTCACCAAACATGGTGCTGCACTTTGGTCTCATCTCTACAAACATTCTTCCAGAAGTCTTGTGGTTTGTTCAGATGAAACATTGTAGACCTAAGCTGTGCTGTCATGTTCTTTCTGAGAGAAGAGGTTTTCTACTGGAAACCCCTCCAAACAAGCTAAACAAGCTTGTTCAGTCTTTTTCTAATTGTACTGTCCTGAACTTGGCAGCACACAACAGAAGTGTTTGTGTGATCATGATACTTAGGGATGTCAGTTATTTTAAGAAACAGAAAGAAGCCCAGATAAAAAGAATTTACATTAATTATATGCAACCCTAATATTCTTTTCTAAAAACAAAATACTGACCTTCTCTTGCGTTCTCTATAGGGATCTTTGTCTTGGCTACATAATTCTTATCACTTGGATAATCTTTATATCCCAGGAAGAGCATGACGGAAATGTCTTCAGAAGGATCAATTTTCAGCACCAGTGTTACATCCGGAGAGGGAACGTCAATTATTAATGTGCTGAAATTGGCGAGGTCCAGGACTGTGCTGTTCTCCTGTCCACTGTCAAGCCGGGGTAGGAGAATCTGAAACTCCAGAAAAGACATCATGCCCCAAATGCTTCCTAAACTAAAGTAAATAAAAAGTGTCTCTTATACAATAGTACCTCTATCTCTTCAGGTAAGTTCTCAACAGGTATGACGTTGCCATTCACTCTGGTGAGGGAAACGGATCCCACAGTTCCTGTGATGTTCTCCTCCTTCCAAGAATATGGATTCTTCTCAAAACTCATCATCTAGAAAGTAGATAATACAATAAAAAGACGCTCAGATGTTTTTGGTGAAGCCTTTTTTTCCATCTACAAAACTTTGCTTTTGCTTTCTGGAAACCTGGGTCGTACCTTTTCCTTCTCGCTTTTATTTCCATGATTTTACTTGTTTGTAATTCTTTTAAATGGTTCCAACATCTTGTAGTTTACAAAGCCAGAAAAGAGAGAAAACCCTAAGATGGTCTGTTTGTATTTCTTATTGCTGGAGCTAAAAGGATGCGTTCATCAAATCTAAACTGTGGACTTTCAGCTATAGGAAAAAGCAAATGCTGACTAAAAAGGAAAACTAGAACAGAAAACAGAAAAAAAAACACCTCTCAAAAATATACTGATGATGATGTCCATTTCCCTCCAGTGTGCAAACACTTACTCTGACGTCCACTGGCTCATCTGGAGAGACAATATGAGGAGGAAGAGCAGGGAAGGAAAAGCTTGAGGAGCTGTTCTTCTGAGCATTTATATCCAGCATTTGCATGCTTTTTGGAGAAATCCTGGAGAAGACGGTGTTATAATTATCTTCAGGAATTCTTGAGCACATGTCCAAGTCAGCATGTTATGTCTTACCTGTTCACATACACACTGATTTGACCAGAGTCAATGATGGCAGGCTCTCCGTTCAGCTCTTTGTTATTCAGGAGAGCACTCTGGACATTATTTATCCCAGTCAGAAGAAACTCTGAGACCTTTTTCTAAGGAGAACATACAACATCTTGTTTGGTAAAGACCGCAGTGGACGTAGGAATGACATCCAGCATGATGTGTCATAACTTTGTTCTCACATTTGATGAAACATTCAAAATATTACTGGCTGCTTCAACTATGGGTGCAGCTGCTTGCACCAGTTCTACATCATCTGTGCTCTGCTGATTGATGCTGATACTGTTGAGGGAGGAGCTGAGGTCTACCAGCAGAGAACCCGCTTCTTCCTGGAGAGAGGAAATGCATCAGCAGAAACCACAAAAGGGTCAGTGTTGATTTGCCTTCAGCCTACAAAAAAGGGCTGATGATTACACTAAACCTGGAGTTTAAATGGGTATTTAATTTGTTAGGTTTTTTTTTTTAGCTTGGTGTTGCTGCAAAATATATTCATTGCACAGTTAAATTCAACAGTTATTTGACCAAAAAACAAACAAAGTTCTCAAGAGTCCTACTCAAGAATGATTGAATACTGGTTTCACTTAATCCTGCTGTGTTTTACACATCTGTGCCAACATCACATTTTTAGTCTTTAATTAGCGTTGACTGATTAAACACTTTAGACTGATCCTTAAATAAATAATGCAAATAGACAGCAGGTATTGTTACAGCCTTATCAAAGCAGGTGGTCTGCACTGCACTTTATTGCATATCTAATGTATTATACTTGAGCAGCAGGACTGAGCTCCTCTGAGCGCTGCGTGAGTCCAGCCACAGCTCTGGCGGTCACTTGCACTTCCTGAGTCGTGTTGCTGGGGCAGTCCTGCAGAACTGTACTCATTCTGGTCAGCATTTGCTCTCTCAGCTGAAAGAGAAGGAAACGATGATCATCATGTTCTCCACTCGCAAGTTGTGGGCCTCGTAAACATCACAGCAGTGTTACCTGGTCCAGTTATAACATTAACTGAATTCTGTTACCTTTGACCGCTCGTCCTTCTGATGTTGGCCACTCACTATATTCAGCATATCGGAAACGGAAGCAAATATTTGTCCAAGCGCCTCACCAGTGAGCAGACCTTGCTGCTCTAACTGACTCACAGAGTCCTCCACTGCAGACTGGAGAGTGCTAACGGAGGCACTGGAGTCACTTTTCCGTACCTTAAGGTAGAAACACCACAACTGACGTTATTTAATTAATCATTAGCATTTCTCTAATCTTCCTTTTGTATTTGAGAAAATGTAATAATTGACTGATGACCAACCTGAGTGACGACAGTTGAAATTGCTGTTTTTCGTTCATTTTTCACAGTCACCACAACAGACAAACTGTACTTGTTGTTGGCATCTCCGAGAGGCAGGAAGAGTGACCTCACCTCATTTGAAGTACTGCATCGTAGATGTGTGCCTAAAGGACAAAAGAAGCAGTTTAGCACAGTTGCACTTGATTCTCAATTACATACCTAAACATCGGTTGATAAAGTATCAATATTATTACTTACTACTACTAATTTACTTTCTCCGGAGAGTCAACTACCAACTTTTCGAACCACTCCTGTCAAGTATGTGTAGTGGAGAGGAGTGTGAGGACCCGAACGCAGACTGTGAACCATTTATTATAAGCTGTTGGCAGTTTTGTGCCTTATGTTTGGGATTTGTACTGAGGAAACTGAAAACTGTAACTACTGAAACCTAAAGCTAATAACACGCACTAAGTAAGTAAGTTTCAAGACAAAGACTATAGACACAGACTTGAGACAGGAAGGAGGAATAGCTCTGAAGGAATGGGGAACTAAGAACAAACTGAATACGCAAAGGGGAAAACACAAGAAAGCCATAAACATTAAGCAACCCTGGAATTAAAGACTCTTAAATAAACACTAGAAAGTTCAAATTGAGAAATGCTGAGTCAGCTGACCCAGATCATGACAACTCCACCTCCTGAGTCACACCATCCTGAGATTTTTATTTTAAAGTTCTACGATCTAACGTTCAATTTGTTTGAGCTGATAAAGCAGCAGGTGATGCTGGCACGTGGACCAAAAATACCACAAAAGCTTTATTTATATTCTGCTCATGAGTTAGTGGCCCCATAGTGTTGTGGTTTACATATTCACTTGGCAAACAAAAGGTCACTAGTTCCAGATATAAAACTGCCAAATCAAACATGTGGTTGCTGTCTGCTGTGGCGACCTCTTGTGGCAAAAAGCTAAATAAAACTATCAAAACAGAAAACTTGTGAGATTGCTTTCTTCAATAACACTAATTACACTCCACCACACTCTCACCTGTGCTGGTCTTGAAGCAATAGAGACAGCCTGTAGAGCAGAAAGAAGTTGTTTTGCAGGTAATGTCATAAGCATCGAGCACAGTTCCTGACGGTGGGGAGATGCTACATGAGGGCACTGAGGGATCCATCGGTGCATCAGTTGTGAATACTAGGTTTGTAGGTGGTTCAGTTGGCTCGGGGTCTGGTATAGGAAGTGTGTATTTGACAAAACCGGGCTCCTTCTTGTCTGTTTAAAAAAAAAGAAAGAAAAAAAGTAAGTATTAGGTATAATTTGTTTTTCTAGATTTTGATCAAAAATATCTTTTAAAAGAGACACTCTGTGTCCATCTATGACATGAAAACACACCATAAGCAATTACAGTGATGTTTTGCTGCATGTCCCTTGAGACTTTTAGATATTGGCTGTGAACGGTATATTCAGTGCTGCCATCGTGCTTCTCCGTAGGGGGCTGTCTTCCCGCTTTGGAGTAGCATCTACCGAGGCTACCCTGAGGAGAACTCATTAGTTATTACTTGTTTGTCACACGGGTTTATTAAGCTACATTTCCTGTTGTTGTTTCAGACTTACTGTCAAAGGTTTAAGGTCCTCAATATACCAAACTACAGGCGGGCAAGTCGTCACACAGCTCAGTCTTAGCTTTGCCTGGTCATTCACATTTATTGAAGCACAATTATCACAGCTGCAAGAATTAAGAAGATGAAGTAAGTTGAGTTTTTTTTATACTGGTGTAGTTCCTGATGCATTTTTTTTGCAATCCTGTATAAATACCATTAAAAAAATAGACACAAACATGCTTCTGTTTTTCTTGTTTCTAAATAAACTCATTTTACCTGATGGTGACATCTGTGAGTTCTTTTGAAGGAACAACAGAGACACATTTAGAAGCTGTTCCAAGTTCAGCCCATTTCCTAAACCAAGTCCTTCTCTTCACTCTTAAAATGTATTTGAACATTTCAAATGGATCTGGGAGGCAGTCTCGTTCAATCACATGAGTTTCATCCATTGCTTTGTTTTTGCATTTGCAATCTCCTCCTGTGTGGGAAAAAAAAGCAGAAGCAGTCTCAATATAAGACCACAATAATAATGATGTCATAATAATGCTGGGGTGTAGCAAGATGAAGCATAAAACATTTTGTATAAGCATCAGCTCTGTTTGCTAAAACTGCAATTTGACACTATTTTCCATTCAAATTGTCTTGACTTAGGGCATAATGCACTCCTCTAGGTGTGTCTCGTCTTGTAATGACCACAGATTTGGCTCCAGTCCAGCACGTTAGGTGCAGTTTGATTGTACGTGTACTGTTGTGTGACTACGTGTGTTCCCGATACATCCAAAACAAATTTCCCCTGAAGGTGAACAAAGGCCAACCTGTCTGCAGAGTTGACACAGTGAGTTTCTGGATTACCCTGGTTCTGTGTTTTCTGTGCCATGTAAATGTTCTATCCAACTCTCTGATAATTCACTGCGTTGCAGGTGTAGGTGGAACCTTTGACTGTGTGCTAGATAGTCAGTAAAACAAACAAAATGTGGAATGAGGAAAATGTGCAGATGATCTCTGAGGTAGAATTTAAGGGAAACTTTGACAGCAATAATGCTTCAATCAAATTGAAGAACAAACACAGATAAGGGTAAATTGCATCAGTGCTATCATTTATAGGTTCTTATGATCAGATTGGGAAATAAGTAAATAACCAGAAGACACCAGCCGGTAGAGGACTACATGGTAGTAATATAACAGAGGCCAACTGCACATGATGGTGCAGAGGCAGAGCTTGAGTGGTTTCAACAAGGATCTGAATGACCAGGTTTCCCTAGACCCATGCATCATATCACAATTTAGTGATCAGGGAATTAGTGTTGTACTTACTGCATTCCCATTCGTATGCCAGTTCTTTGCTAGGCAGTGATTCCGTTCCAGTTACTGTCAGTGTAACCCTCTGAGTGTAGTCAACCAAAGTGTCAGGAGTAGCAATTATTTTTAAGTCACCAGAGTCACTGTCACTCACATTATCTGCCTGGAGATAAAAACAGAGTCATTGTGCTGCAGTCTTTTGTGCAACAGGCTACATATTTTGCACAAGTTCCCAGATTATTTCTGTTTAAAATAATATTTTACATACTGTATGTTCATCGATGTCCAGTGAAAAGTCAGAGTAATTCTGGCAAGCCTCAAGAATCTTGTCTAAGTCCACATCGACATCAGAGGATGAAAGGCCATTGGTGGCTCTTACGTTCACTTGCAAAGATCCTTTACCAAAAGAGATCACGTTTAACCAAATCGGGCACAAATCATATATAACTGGTACTTGTTTTATCTTAACAGGAGCATGACTCAAGCTTTAAGTACCTTTAAGTGGGCTGGAGAATGTGTAAGTTTGCAAGCCATCAGCGAGCATGTCTCTGCTCTCCGACAGAGTGTCCTCAGCTCCAGTGAGTGTGAAGAGCAGCTCCACAGGGGCTCCTCGCTCCAGTGAAATGTTAATGATGAGATCACCGGAGTCAGGACATACGTCTTCCTCCGCAATCACAGAGGCCTGCAGGCCTTCAACGGGATGCAGCAGACACAGCTCTAGATGAGCAGACACCGTGCGGGTTGTGACCCTGTTAGATGCAGCTAAGGTGAAGTTGTGGCAGCCATGACCGAGCTTCTCCACCATGCTTGCATTCAGGGTAATATTGTGTGGTATGATTCCGCTGCCCACTGATAGATTTCCGACTAAATGGGCTTCACGATGAATTGTGTAGGAAACATTTGTACCTAGTTACAGAAAATAAGAACAGAACGATCTTCTACTTTTGAGAAATGGCTTATTAGACGTATTGTCGTGCCCCTTGGGCTGCCAGACTGACTCACCTGCCTCCACTGCAAGTTGGATTTGAATTGGAATATTAAAGAGGGCATTGCATTTAGCGCCACCTGTTGACATATTCTGGCCATTACACATGATCACACTGAAGTCTCCAACTGGCTCCTGAATGGTTATGGACTTCTGAGCTGCGACATTCCAGTCACTGGTAGTGCACTCCACTCCAACCAGGAAGACACCAGGATGTGTGAATTTGTGTATAATTGTGCTCTCCATCCTGTGACAAAGCAGCAGTGTTTGTGATATAAATAAAGCACTAAGATCCATCTAACATATTTGGTCAACTGCAAATCTTTGCTCACTCGTCTGGGCTGTACGGATCAATAGTGTGGCCATCCCCAGCATTCACTGTGCATGTTAAGTTTCCCTGGAATGGATGAAGGAGCCACTTCACAGTGATGGTGACATTATCAAAGACAGCTGCAAGTTTACTCATCAGCAGCTGAAGCCCTAGGATGAAATCACATCACTGAATTAGAATTGTGGAAACATACAGTCAAAGATCTTTGCACATAACATCACAAGCACCATGGAATCTGTTTTGATCTGCTGGTCTTTATGATTTACTGAGTTTATGTTGATAGGTTTAGTGCAAAAAGTGTATATAAAAAAGAAATCGTGCATCAGACCATTTTTGCAGCGATACTCTGCAGACAGGTAACTTCCCAGTGCCGGACATGGTTCACCAAAAGTGCTCAGATCTACTCCAGCCTGGCAAGCCTGCAGTCCGTGGCAGTGAGCTGCAATAACACATACAGTAAGCTGAGCAAACAGCAATGAAACACACTTTATTTATTAGGGTTTGCACATTAATGATAAGACTTTACAGGCAACACAGAAAAAGTCAGACAAAAAGCAAATAAAAGCAATAAATGCTAAAATCGAGTTAGCTAGATAAACAAGTGAGATATAAATATTTGTTATTTTAAATAAATGTTTCACTAAATTGGCATTCTTCACCAAGATAAATGGCTACGAGACCCTATAAAACTTATCACTTGATCTCTTCAAAGTCAGGAAATGCATTCAGTCTCTGATCCAATGAGTGTGGTTGTGCCATGTCTCATCCTTCCACTTTACAAGCATTAATCTTCTAGCTTCTAGCTTCTTGTGTCGCAAATGCAACCTATATTTTGGAAGGCATATTATTTCAACCAAATATTTCAAATACTGGAGTTATTGGAGACTGATGAAGATTTTAAAGGCCTCCCTTCAGAATTTAAGGAGACAGGGAAAGCCCAAAAAAGTATGAATAAGTGTTCCAATCCGATTTCTTGCATCTACCATACATGGGATTTAAATCTAAATAAATCTTGCCCAGGTTGTTTTTGGTAAGGATGTTTAAAAAGAATACTGCTATTTAATGTTCATACTGTCAAATTTCAACATCCTCCTTATGTATCTACAAGCTTCTGGTGAGACTGGATAATAGCTTTTTAAAGAAGGAGAAGCTTACTAACCCCTCCAGCATAACTAATACTGCTATTAGTTATGCTGGCTGGATGTAGATTCACTCTACCCCATCTTTCACCTCCAACAGGGAGGGATTACACTAATTTAGTTTCTGGCAATATAACCCTTTTGTCTGCAGTCACACAGCAATGATGGCTTTTATGTTTTACACGAATCGTGAAACAAAAACATAATATGTGTCGATAAGTTTTTTTCTTGGCTTTTGGATGATGTTGCTTTAATAAAGACAAACACTACACGTATCCGCAGAATTTACCATTCTAAAATGTAACAAGGTAAATAACTGGTAAGTAAATGACAAGTAGCCCAACCTATTGTAAACATGTTTTTCTGTTTCTGTATCATAGCTGCTATCAAACGCTAGATCATGTCAATTAAAAATATGTGACCCATAATACCCGTTACATAATCCGTTACATCGATCCAGCTGCACTCTTCCTGGGAAGACGTGGGTGAGGGTGTGAGTTGGGATCGGCAGTAGTGGATTGTTTTACGACCGTAAAAACTGTCATCAATCTCTATAACTTGACCAGAGCCACACTGCAGTGTAACATTTTGGCCATCACATGCAATTGATCTTCCAGAATCTGGAGGGAGAAAAAAAAAAGAAGAAAATTACATAAGAAAAACAAACACAGCATAATTGTATTGTCATGTATGAAGTTTTTTAAGGGCGCGTACCAAATTGGCAAATGAAGTTAAATTCCTGGCTGCAGTTTCCTGTAGCCTCCCACTGAAAGCCTGAGTGTCTCAGGACGTACGCGCAGGCTGCTTGATCATCTGGCAAGTTAACCCAGTTACTGTAACTGACATCTGAGCTGTCCAACCATGCGAGAACACCTGAAAAAGCACAACAATTACTTTAGATAATCAAGCGAAATGCGGCGGAAATGTTATTCCTGCATCCCCATTTGTTTTCTTTCCGGCAGTAAAGAACAGACGGCGTGAATAAAGGGTAAAGTCTTGTCCTCTGTGAAGGGAAACAAACACACCACTGTAAATCAGGCCTTGTGACAGCCACCCTATTGAATAGTTCAAAAGAGTGAGAATTATCTCCCATTACACCTGCTGGCTGAGATATCCAACTGGGCTCCTCTCTCTGCAAATGTCAGTAAACAAACACATCACAATTATTTACAATGCACACGCAAGCTGCCCAGTGAGATAGCAGTAGAGGTTATAATGCCTTCATTTCTGAAATTTATGGTGCATTTTGTAATACAATCAATGATCACTTATACCTCTTTTCTGTCAATAAGTGCACCAGAATACTTAAAATTTATAGTGTGTTTCAAAGAAGTTCTTGACTGTTATGAAGAAGCAATAATTTTACCAACATTTTACAAAACCTTTAACTCTTTATATATATTAGTACTGAAATGCATGTGGCTTCACAAACAGTCTATAAAATCATAAGAAGTCATTCAGCGCCTCCTCTCACCCTCAGTGGCAGCAGAGTCAAGTGTGAGGTTGGGAGCAGCAGGTGCCACTCCAAGCCACCAGTTCCTGTCAGGTTTCAGGTGCTTCTGAAGGAACTGCTGCGTCTCATCGTTCAGGATAAAGGCCAAGTGTCCTCCGCCTCGCTCACACCATCCCTCAGCACTTCGAAAGGATCGCTGCAGATCCACAAACTCGTAGCATGAGCCATCGAAACCTTCCTGGTATTCTGGGCAGGATTGAGCTTCGGCATCGTCCTTGGCGTGACAACTCCAGCAGAGGAAGAAAACCACCAAAGTGAGCGTAGCTGAAGTGGTTCTGGCCATCTCTGAAGCTGAACACTCTCCAGACTCTCTGGTAGCATCTTGTTTTTAAAGAGTAATGACGTCAGTAGCTCTGACAGGGATGGCTTCCTTGATGGGTGCAGAGCTTTGTGATGTGGCCATAATCCTTGGAGTCAAACAAAGCCTGGCTGTGCAGTGAAAAGGGTTAAAAGCTCACTGTCAACAGCCAGACTGCTCCTCTGTCTCCATTACTGCAGAGCTTCACAACCTGCACAGTGAGATAAGCCTCACAGTCAGACCTGATGTAACCCCCATCACTGTGAGCTTGATCTTGTTCAGACTCGTTCAAGTTAAAACTCACTTTTAAGGATAATCAAAAAAGTTATTGGAGCAATTCTACACTAATGAATTCCCCTGCACAGAAAGCTCACTATTCTTCAGAGCTGAGATCTTTATTTGTTACTAATCACACTGACAATGACTTTCTTCTCTTCAAGGGCAAACGGTCATAGCAAAACAGTAAGTTTGCTTTTTCTACCTGCTGTGACATGTCAAAATGTATTTTGTGGAAAATACCTGGAATTATTATTATTATTTACTTAATGAATAATTAAAGCAGCAATAAAAGTGAAAATACAATAATTACTTTTTAATGTGTTTGCAACCATGTACATTGGTAACATGTAAAGGGACTTTGAGAGGGGAAACAGTTAAAATGTCGATAGATAGATAGATAGATAGATAGATAGATAGATAGATAGATAGATAGATAGATAGATAGATAGATAGATAGATGTTACAGCAGGGGTGTCAAACTCCAGCCCTTGAGGGCCAGCATCCTGCTTTTTTTTTTTTTAGATATCCCTGCCCTATATGCTGCTGATTACCTGGATCAGGTGTGCTTTGCCAGTAAAAAGCTACAAGGGCAGGTTAGTTGGAAAACAAGCAGGACAGCGGCCCTTGAGGCCTGGAGTTTGACGGACTGACGGATGTGGATTACAGTGTTAAATTGCTGTGTTACAGAAAATAATCATAATTGTTAACGAATAAAAATAGAAATAGTGACTTTAAAAAAATTATGTATAACCAATAATATGTATAATTTTATTTATAAGAATGATAAAATAAAATAATAAAATGTAAGACTGAAAAGAGAACTGTACCAAATGGTACGTATGACCTTCATAGCAATCAGTATTATTACATAACATATAATCTATTAAAAAAATGACATGTATGAATCTTGTATTCATTCAAAATATTAATTTTATATTTATCCAAATGTTAGAAATAGCAGCAACAAAGGCGCTCAAACGTGTTAAAACCCCCCCAAGTGATTTGTGACCCGGATGTGTGACGTCATATTTGAGCGACCGCGCTGTCTGAGGACATGACAGTTAAGTGACCGGTGTGTGTTTCACAAACGCCCCCTGATCAAGCTGTGCCTCCGTTTTCACAATGTTGGCTTGTAGTCGCAGTTTGAACAGCGCTGTGGTGTCTGCACTCCGTCTTCTGCGCAGTAATCAGGTAAAAACACCTTTAGCAGTACCCGCAGTGCATTTCAGAGGGTCGAGCTTTAGCTTAATGCTAGCCGCCAGTTTGCAGAAATGATACTGTCTGCTGAACTCATCTCCGCCTCCTCAGACTGCCGTCACTGGACAGCTGCAAAGACCTCTGTCCACGCAAACCGACGGAGAGGTCCGCATCGCAAAGATACTGAAGGAGAAGTTCCCTGCAGCCTCGTCACTTAAAGTTGTGGATATATCAGGTAAACACTGGTAAATCCGCTGAAATGATCCTGATCCGCTTAACATGTTATTCGGGACGGGAGCAGATAGCACGGCTTGACACGTGGGAAATGAAGCTACACAAAACTTTTGGTTCATACACAGTGGGGACAGTATCAGACCTTATTGAGTGTTTAAATTTTTAAGGTTTCATCTACTGTGCAGCTGCCACATGAGAAATTACTGACAGGCAGTGACAGTGCTATAAACAAATACATCACCCAGATTGACAGGATTACATGTTTTTCCTCACTTCCCTTATCAGCAACACTGTTATTTCTTTTTGCTGCAAGGAACAGCTCTGCCCAATCTGCTCCTTTTTACTCTGGTTGGCGGTATTTGATTTGTTAATTTTGTGTAAAAGTGTCAAATAACTTTTCTCTTATTTGAACACATACAAAGGATAAATACTTATCCCTGGTTTCCATCATGTGATACCCATTATCACTGATTTTAAGCTTTTTGAGTCGGCTAACTCAAAAGACCCTCAGAGGGATACACTCCAAGGCAGGATTAAAGGATTTGTGAGCTTAACGTTTTCAATCTTAAAGATGCTATTTTTTTATTCTATTTAATTTATTTTTTTGCTTATTGTTTTTGCCTGGTCCTACTCTGCTGCTAAGCCTGTTTTTAAGTTGATGGATGGCAAAAAACATCCAACAGATTAGAGTATTTGTAGCCCATTTAATACCAAGAATAATCAGTCAGTAAAATTAACTTCACCTTGATCTAGTCACCCACTTATTAATACCCTCTTCATTAGGCTGTGAGACAATGTCTGACTTGATTACATTGATTATCCTTTGATGTGTGTATCATTTTTGAACTAACTCTAATGAACAACACCGAGAGCACATTGAGTTATAAAATGAATATATTAAGTCAAAATTCACAAAAATAATTGGTTTTCTGTGGTATGTTTTTATTGTTGTTTTGTTTATGAACCACTCAAAAAGACTTAAAGACTCAAATGATGCAGCAGACACCACTTTTTGGATATCTTGGAGTAAAAAACCCAGGTTAAGTCTTTAACTGTCTTCATGATACCCACCCACTTCATGTGGTTTTAGGTTTGCAGAATCAGCTAATGCACAGAAATCCCAGCTATGATGAATTTGCCTGGTAGGACATGTAGGTCTTCTCTGAAGGCGTGCATTTGAACTGAGAAAAACTCTGAAAGCCAAGGAAGCAAGCAAACAAGCAAAGCGAATCATAGTATTCTCTGTTTCTGTGTTTCTGTGCTGTTATTAGGTGGCTGTGGGGCCATGTATGAGATCCACATAGAATCCAGTGAGTTCAAAGGAAAAAGGACTGTTCAGCAACACCAGTTAGTCAATCAGGTAAACCCCTAGAAACCTTGTCTAAACTGATATATTAAATCTAAAATTGCTGATGTTTTATTTAGTCTGTTGAACATTGTATGCACTTGTTATTCGTGTTGTGTGTGTGTGTGTGTGTGTGGTTTTTTTTTTTTTTTTTTTTTTTTTTTTTTAAAGGATGACATGAAATGTTACACATATAAAGGATAATTAACATCATGGAGCCCTGCTCTCAAAAACTGACATAGATGTAACTTTCTGTGAAGCTGATTAAATATGTTTAGCGCCATCTTCTGTTAGTATGGAACGTGATGTCACTGAGTTGGTTGCAGCTAATAGTCTTATGTTTGCTAACCAGTGACAGAATCATGATCACTTTTGTGCAACAATTAGTTTTATGTTAAGAAGCTGAGGATATACTGTCTGCTTTTACCGTCTTGTCTCTAGCAGTATTTGGCTCTGTGTTATTTGGCTAGCTGCACTGAAACGGGAAAATCCAGCTGTTAGCTGTAGTGTCTGGGTTTGTAAAGCACTCCATGATGTAAATTAACCTTCACAGATATAGTGTTTCATTTCCTCTTTAAAGTCTGTCCTCTTAGCTTCAATTAACAAAAAACTTGTAGGTGTTTATATTTGCAATAGTTGATATTTTAATCACAAGTACTGCGTATGTCTTGTCCTCCACAGGCACTCAAAGATGAGATTCAAAACATGCATGGATTGCGAATATTCACAGATGTTCCAAAACATTAGAAAAAGTCCTCCTATTTCTGGCCCACAAATCTTTCCTTTGTTCACCCTGTCTAGTATGAATGCACACCTGGGAGGAAAAAAAGCTGATATGTACTAAACTAATTCTGTGACATAGATGTTAATGTACCAGTGGCAGAAACGCACAGGACCTTATCTGTAGCAGTTACACACTGACAGTGTGAAACATGTAATACATGTATGATTGCTGAGTGAGTTATCATGTACTCTGAGATAATATATTGAACCAATGAAAGCTGTGATACGCACAAAATGGCTTGCTAAATTGTTAGCAAAGTGTCAAGTCATGTAGGCTCTTCCCATTGTGGGGTCTCCTCAGGGCTGATGGTGATGCTGGTGTAATAATGGACAGTCTCGCAATGGTGGAGAATAGCTGCAGACTCTATTTTTAACTGGGGATGGATCTGTTTATGGAGCATTAGTTTGCAATGTCATTAACTCTGACCACAGTCTGTTACCGTCTAGCTTAAGATGATTAATTTCTAAATTGGTTACTGGCATTGGATTGTACTTTGCTCCTGTGTTTATGCTACCTATTACTTTCTAATGTACCTTGCAATAAAAGGAAGCTACTTTTGTCGACTGTTTTGTTTTTTGTTGCTTAAGTTTATAAAATATCCATTTATGTTAAAAAGAAAATGCGCTCACTATTACTGCCTGTTAAATTATAATCTAATATTAAACATGGATTAAAAGTGAAAATATTAAGTTTTTCATAACATTTTTGCTGCTGTTGAATGCTGAAAAATGATGACAGAAAGCAAGTGGAAGCCTTAAACAATAGGCTTAAATCATTACAGTTTGAACCAGTGTATAAGGACATGTAACTTAACATATTTATATTTGGTGATAACAATGTGATTGAAATTATGTATATATTTTGTTGATAGAGCTCTAAAAGTCAGCTTCAGGACCGATGTTAAAAGGATGATTTTTGGGGTCTTTTGGAACCTGGAAAGTCTTTTTTTCCAGGAGTAACGTAGACGTTTATGATTAAATTACTTTAGATCCTGCTCTGTTAATGTTATTCAAACCTGAGTTTACCCTCTAAATGATAACATGGCCTATAGTTAATAAGACGTTTAACCAGGGTCACACAAAACCCACTGAGCTTTTAGCTGAACATCCAAAGCCCATGCCAAAGTTCATCGCTCTGATCTGTAGTTTTACAAATCTGTTTGAAGACCTTTCCACTCCGTTCACAGTTTTTTGTTATTTATCAAGGATGCCGCCGAAGCAGCCAGCATGTTTTTGAGCTCAGAAATTCAAAGAAGTACAAAAAGTGAATGTCAGACAAGTGTTATTGTGGCGTCTTATGGCTTCTTCAGAATGTGTAGTAAGCAGTAACGCTTATAATAACTTTATTTATTTTAATATTTAATATTAATATTTCATTATTTATTTATGCTTGGCACACATAATTGGCTTCTTTTTGTGCTTGAGAAATTTTAGCTTAAACCTTTTGCAAAGAGGTGGGTTCATAACAGAAAACAGTTATGATAAAATTAGGAGCGAGTGTAGCAATTTATGATGCAGGAAGTTGAATGTTTCATCAGGTTTTTAAGATGTTGCCAGGGTTACAGGTTTACACCGTAACCTTGGCAACAGTTGTTGCTTCTTGTGTCTGTTACCAATTTAAGCTTAAGTCAGTATACATTTTTTTTTAAATGAAGTTATTTTCTCCATGACTTGTAGGAGTTTATTCTACGAAGAAAATCAGAAGTCAAGAAACATTATACCACCTGATTTATTTATTTTTTTAATTGTAAAAAGGCTTTTACTTTGACACATGTATTAGCTTTTGTGTTAGGTAGCAAACACACATTTGTTAAAGGAAATAAACACAATGATAAATTAACATTTTCCTAGTTTTTCATTAGTTGTACCACCTGACATTGAACCACTCCAGGCTACATTTCAGTTGAATCTAGTTGAATCTATTTTTATCCATATTTAAGAGAGAGCTATAAATCTTTTCAGCCAGACATAAAGACTCCATAGTGTCCTCTGTATGCTGAAAATCTTTTTCAGTATTTTTTTTTTTAACCTTCATAATAAAAGTCTTATTGTTAGGTTGCAACCGTCTGACATACAAATTAATAAAGAAAATTTATTTTAGTTATCCCAAGAGCTTTAAATACAGACGCTTTTTTGCATCACTGGGGGAAAAAATATTATCTACAAATTTTTGGTTATTATCTCAAAATCTTGACTTACAAATGGGAGAAAAAAAGAAGACAAGTGGAAATTTTGAGTTTTTAATCTCAGAATTTGGGTTATGTATCTAAAAATAATAAATTAATAATAATGTGTTGACATTATTACTTATGAGTAAGTTAATTTTGACATATTTCATATATTTTTTTAAAAAATCTGTCTTTTATTTATTTATTTTTTAAGATATTATCATTTAAACACTGTTTAGCCCTGTTTAATAGATAATTTAAACAGACATTTCGAGGGATGTAAAATAATATTTTATATATCTGTATTAATATGTATCCAAATTAAAAATGTTTTATAGCTTCGAAGAAACTTCAAGTCTACAAGTCACGAATACATTATTTTAAACAGAAATGATGCACTGGGACAAACATTCATGCATGCCATGACTGATTGTTGTTCATTCCTCTTTAATTCTTCCAGGTTTGTTTTGTTTCCTCTGGTCATTTTTTATAGTTTAACCCTTTAAAGAAGAATAAAAAAAATATCCCCTTAAACTATAAAACGTTGAATCTTTATTATGAGGTTAAAGATTATTTATTTATATCCTACTTTGTTGTACTGCCGAGGGCATCTGAAGGAGTTATCAGACTTAAAAGTTTTGCGGGCGCTTCACCACCAGATGGTGCACTTTATAAGTCGTACCGGTGCAAGGAAGGATAATTCACCTGGATGAAATAATTTCCCTGATTTGAAATAGCAAAGTTTTTTGTTGAATTAATCGCCATCTGTGAGACTTAAAATACTGGAACTTTAAACCTGCGTAAGTGCACGTCGCTCGCAGATGATGAGGATTCAGCTTCCACTGTGGATAACCGTCCGTACAGCGCCTGCCTGTGTGCAGGCTGCACCGGCTGCACGCCCAAATCACACTCGACTAGGAACGGGGAGGCAGAGCAGCTGGTCTTCGACATGGCTAAAGAAGGAGCAGACATGACAGAGGAAACCGAGTACATGATAGACAAAAATGTGAAGAAAGAAATAGACAACGTGGAGACGTCTGGCAATGCCAAAGAAATGCGAGCGGTGATATTGTCAGGTTTTGGGGGTCTTAACAAACTCAGGGTGACCAAGAAGGCAATGCCCGAGCCTCAGGATGGTGAAGTGAAGATCCGCGTGAAAACATGGTAAATATGCGGGTGTCACTGTTTTTTATTTGTACTTGTGAGCTGCGGTCTGATCTGGTCTTTTACTCCCACGTTGCATGGTGCTTTTGAGAAGTCTAAACGCTGATCAACAAGGCTTACACAGAAATTCGCAGTCATGAATCCACAGGTCTCTTTTGGTACAGGAGGTTGGGTGGCTGATGTTCATAACAAGCATATCTGATGCCACAGTTTCCAGTCATTCTATGTCACACTTTCTATTTTCTAAGCGCTTGTTTACAAGATATTGAGCAAGTCGTTTGTCCCCAGGTTGCAGCTGAGCTTTTGCCAGTGTTAGCAGTGTGACACTGGGAAAATTAAAGTGTACTGTTTATCCACAGAGGAAAAGCCTGTGAGTCACTGCTCATAATAATGCAATAAACAGTGCTGGGTAATCCCTACGTCTCTTAACACCTCATGCTAAATATTTGATATTAAAAAGCTGTTACAGACTGTTCAGGGGCATGGTCGTCATCCAGATATCGAATCAGATGGATTCCACTGTAAACAAACAATAATTATTCTTTATTGCAGTGGCTTGAATTTCCTGGACCTGATGGTACGTCAGGGGACTATCGATAATCCCCCCAAACCCCCTCTTGTCCCTGGATTTGAGTGCTCTGGAATAGTAGAGTCAGTGGGTGAAAACACAAAGGGATTTGAGGTTAGTGTAATTACAGCTTGTTGATGCAGTTGTTCTATGAATACATGCTGCCAGAGAAGTACACCAATAAAACTAGAAAGGATGCAGATTGCAATAAGTGTTGTAAGCGTAACAATCAGAAATATACTGCTGTTAATTCATAATCTGCTAACACCTACTGCCACATGACAGGCTCACGTTAGTGTCTGCCGTGTGTTGACCTCCTTCCCTCACATGTTTCTTTCAGATAGGCGACAGAGTCATGGCTTTTGTGAATTACGACGCCTGGGCGGAGGTGGTTTGTGCACCCGTGGATTTTGTCTACAAGATGCCAGATGAAATGACGTTCGCTGAAGCAGCAGCCTTCTCCCTGAACTTTGTGGCTGCTTATATGATGCTCTTTGAGGTTGCCAATCTGCGAGAGGGGATGTCAGTGTTGGTCCACTCAGCAGGAGGTGGTGTAGTAAGTCCAGTTCTCATATGACTATTGCACACCCTCTAAACAAATGCACACATATGGAATTGTTGTTTAATCCCCACTATTAATCGTGCTATTTATGCTGTGGTATGATTTGTGTTTATGTCTGCTTTCCTTATCCTCTGTGCTCTCAGCCACTGATACATTATTATAACTGTTATTATTTTCAGGGTCAAGCTGTGGCTCAGCTGTGCTCCACCGTGCCTAACGTCACTGTGTTTGGGATCGCTTCGTGTTTCAAACACGCGGCCATTAGAGACTCCGTGGCTCACCTCTTTGACAGAAATGTTGACTACATCCAAGAAGTCAAAAAGTAAGTGTGCCGTGTAAGTGATTTTAATTCTTTTTGACAAATTTTGGCAACATTCACTCATTGAGTCAAGACTGAATGTGGAGATGTAGTCAGGTGATGATGTTGCCGGTTACCCATTTAAACTAATGTGACAATGCTTACTTAGCAGAGGGTAAGAGGCCTGCTGGAGGATGCAGATGTTACCGCTTGCCTTATTGGTCATGTGTGGCTGTGGTCACCATGGCAACTCACAGCTCATCTCAGCAAGCAGCAGCATTGTGTAGGGTGGAGGTCTGTAGCGGCAATGTGGAACAGCTGAGCCAATTAGGCCAGAGGAGCGATTTCTTACACGTTACACTGACATCAGAGCGCGCTGTGAGACGGTTTACGCTACAAAGAGACCGCTTGTTGCAAACATTCATGGGATTGGATGCGGTATGCCACAGGTCCACTGCAATTAATCTGCGCAGGTTTCATGTAGTTCTAACGATGTTGCAAAGCTTTTGATTATTTCATCACCAAATGGCCTCCTCTGCTTCACAGAGCTCTGGCAGTAATTATCTGTGGCCATACTAGAAACAGGGTAGATGCGCAGTAGTATGATGTATGAAAATCCATATTGGACAGGTTGTAATACTTACAGATTCAAATGGCTTGATTAGGAAATGGTTTTGAGTGCTTTCTGCATACATATCAGCAGTGGTAGTGGATTAATATGCCTTTCATCTCACTGGTCCACACATTCTTCTCAGGATCAAGTGCAAAGTACAATTAAATTAGCCCTTTTACAAAAGGCAAAAAACCATGAGAATCACAAGACCACCAAGCTGTTCAGCCAAGCGGGTGTTCGGGGCCACAAGGCAGAAAGTATGGACTTAATGTCCCCTTGATAATAACATGCCTTTCATTCTTTCATATACCGTCCACTAAAAAGTCTCATTATGCCCCATTTTTGTTCACTGGCTGATTCTGTGTGCAATGAGGTCAGAAACTTTTTGTACCACAGTGTAAAATATGTTACCGATGAGGAGCTACGTGGGCACTGCAACACATCAATAATCCCTGTATAAGAAAACGTGAGCTGCAACTTTTTCTCAGAGTACTCCAGAGAACCAAGCTCCTTATCTTATGAATCCATGATTAGACAAAACCTGAAGCTGCTCCAGCATGATTCACAGGCTGAAAACACACACACACACACACACACACACACACACACACACACACACACACACACACATAAATTATATATATATACATATATATATAAATTATATATATATGTATATATACTCACAGAGTATGTTTTGCACTTTTACATTTAGTGCTTGTGGACACAAACAAGCCAGTGCAGTCATATCTCTGCCTTTCACTGTACTTTATGTCAGCTGCTCGAATTCTTCATGACATTTTCAGTAAAGCTGAAACAATTAGTTGCTTAACTGATTAATGGTAATTGAATGTTGCCTGTTATTTGGATTTTAGATTAATCTACTGGTTATATTTTTACCCTTGTGAGCTTTCTAAATCTGGGTGACTGGGACTCAGGAGGTAGAGTGGGTTATCCGCCGGCTGAAAGGTGGGTAGTGTGATCCGCAGCTCCTCCGGTCTGCCTTTCAAAACGTTAAGATGCTTAACCCCAAAATGAATGTGGGGGTGACAGATAAAATATAGTGCTGTGTGAATGTGGCTTGTAGCGTCTAAGTTTCTTGAGGGCTCAGTAAGAGTAGAAACCTTTTATATAAACGCCTCCATTCCTTAAATCACTTGTTTGCTCAGTCAAAAGTGGAATACTACATTAAAAAGGCAATCTGGAAAAAAGTATTATGTCTAAAATCGATTCAAATTTGTCACAAATGTGTCCAAATCCTTTTTCTGCTAATCATACCACTGAGGCTAAATGTTTCAGCTTAAATCTGTGTTTATAATCATCTGTTCATTTATGAGACAACATTCAAATAATTTACTGGTTCTAATGAAGTGTTTAAATCTCTGCATGTTGCATGTTTATTAGCTGAATTGAATATTTGTAACTTTTCCTTTGTTCTTGGTGTTTTAGGATTTCTCCAGAGGGAGTGGACATTGTGCTTGACTGCCTGTGTGGGGAGAACACAGGCAAAGGCCTGAGTTTGCTGAAGCCGCTGGGAACCTACATCCTGTATGGTGGGGATGATATGTATTCCTTTACTGTGCAAAAATGTATCGCTTCAAAGTCAAAATAACTACATTGTAAATCTTACTTCAAATATTGAGAAGTACAGTCTCACTCTCAAGTCAAATTCCCTGGCCCAAAAAAGCAGTCTGGCACAAACACGCAGAGATTTTTATACCAGTTTGCGTGTGGATTAAAGAAGCTTTAGAGGTACTTTAGGTGGATTTTGTTACTTTTGCACAGAGCCCGAGTAGCTGTTTTACATTCCTCATGCTAATCTATCTGTCTTCTGGCTGCAGCTTCAATTTTTACACACACCCATAAGAGTGGTACAGATCTAGTCGCAAAATAGTGAGTGTCATTTGAATAATATATACTCCAGAGCCTGCAAATTGAATGTATTGTCCTTCACAGCAACCAGTCTTATCTGGTCTCCGTTAATTACTTTAGCTTCTGTCAAGCCTCATGAATCAAGTAACATGATTACAGGGAGATTAATTCATTATCTGCAGCCATACTCAAAATGTGCAAAGGCATACTTGCACAGATCTAAAGGGCTAAAGGTGCCAGCTGATCCTCCCCCACTCTCCCTTCATGCTTCATGGCTGCCAATTATTGACTAGTCACTTCTGTCCAGTATACAGAAATCCTTTTATTTTTGTTTTTTCAGGCGCGTCAAACATGGTAACTGGGGAAACAAAGAGTTTCTTCAGCTTTGCAAAATCTGTGAGTCAGAGATGCAGTCTATCATCAATATTTGAACGGAAACTACACCCTGTAACTGCCCAATCAATTATAAATCATAGGAAATGAAACAAACGCCCACTTCCGTCACCCTAGTTTGCTTGTTTGTTTGTTTTTACAGTGGTGGCAGGTGGAGAAGGTGAATCCTATTAAGCTATACGAAGAGAACAAAGTCATAGCTGGATTTTCGCTCCTCAACCTGCTCTTCAAACAAGGGAGATGTGGCCTTGTGAAATCAGTGATGGACAAACTACTGTGTCTGTATGAAGAGAAGAAGATCAAGCCTGTAGTGGACTCCCTCTGGGCGCTGGAGGAGGTAAGAACCTGAAGTAATCAGAGGGTTTAAGACACAGAGATCGATGAGGATCAAATTAAAAATGACCCGGTCACGCTGGCGACGCGATCCCAGATGCCAGAAAAAAATTTAGGAAGAATTCATTTAAACATCCTGGACAGAATATAATCTGTTGTTTGTCGTGCTGCATCTGTGGAACGTTGTCAGCTGTCCTTGGACATTCTTCCACAGATGGTGGGTAGGTTGAATCTTCCTGTTCAACTATTATGTCACACCAACACAAAAAGCCAAACAGCCCATACATCAATCACTTGACACTCGATTTCTACAGACTCTTTAAGTCTTCCTATAACTGTGATCATTCAGTTTCTCAGGAACCTTTGTACAGTAGATGCATGTTTCCTCTAATAATTTGATATTTACATTAAGAGATCTGGATCAGTCTTTTCCTGCATTGTGCAACGTTTAAAAGGGATTTGAGTTCAGGTGAACATCACTAGTAAATGAAGACCCATGAGTGGAAAAAGAGAGACTCATGAATACACCGTCACAATTGGTTGTGTGTAGAACATATTGAAGCATTGAAAACCAGACTCTTTCCATCACACAGGCAATTTTACAGACAGATGAATATTACCACATCTATGCTCGATTTCCTCTTTTTACTTTGCTCGCTCTGCTATATTTTTACAAGGGCATTTGTGGCTCACATCCCCATTGGTACATAAGCCTAATGGAAAAGTACCACTTTAAGAGAGCGTACCTGTGCTACTTACAGGGTTTTTCCTGCCTAGAAGAATTTTTAGTGCCCCCCAAAAAGGCTTAAATCCAAGCCAAAGGAAAATCACCGGCATCATAATGAAATACTTTTTTTTTAAAGCAAGTTTGCTAATTGGGGGATTTAGTTATCCAAGCATAATAATCTTTTCTGTTTATTAAAATGGTCCGAAATAACAGAAAATGCACCGATTTGTTTTAAACAAGGTAACATACACTCACTACTTTAATTGTATGCAGGGCCATCGTGCTTATTCATCCACTCAATCCCCATATTTAGCCATAAAAGCTCCGCCTTGTGATGCAGGCTTAGTCGGTGTGCATTTGACCAGTGCTGGGCTCCTTCATGAGAACAGTTTCAGTTTAACCTCTTGCTTTATATTTGTGATCCCCCCTCTGATGTCCACGTGTACCTGCAGTGGATACAGTAAAATGGCAGAAACAGTTCAGTGTTTTTCGTCTGTAGTTAAATGATACACAAAAATGGGCACAACCGTGGCCCATCGCCACAGCTGTTTTCTCTTATTTGCTTAATTAAACCATTTGCAAACAAGGAATGTGTGGGCTGTACAGATGGTGGTTGATTTATTCATTTTGCTGCACCTGTGGGGCGGAAAAGCTGCACTTTTAATATTCTTGTAGGTTAATGAATTCGGCAAAGCCTTGCAGCTCTGACTGACTTTACCTCGGCACCATTTCAGACCTAACAAATGTCAGAACCAATGAAGAACCTGCAGCTGGGGACTTGAGACTAAATGGACTGGTTTTTGTATAGTGTATTTCTGCTCAAAGCACTTTAAACAAACAGGCCCTTTTTTTCAACATCTAACTTTCACTCTAACATAATGGGAGCAACCCAAGAATACTATAATATGCAGAGTGGAGCAGGCAGTGATTGAACCACCAACCTTCCAATTAGTAGACAATCTGCTCTATCTCCTGAGCCATGGCCACCCCAGTCCACTGATATCCTGGTTGCTAGAAAAAGAAGCAGCAAGTTTATCCTTGGACTTTGTTTCACACTGAAAAATACCTCAGGAATTTAGATGAAAGCAGAGGCGGTGCAAGTAATAATCACAAAAAGCTTACTGTAAGTTATTCTAGACTCTGTCTACAGTCGGAGAGATATTTTTGTGAAATGATTTCTCATGGGAAACTTTCCATGTACTGTTGTCATTACTTTGGCAGATTGTTCAGGCTATTCACTGGAACCATTGCCCATGAAGAATCTCATTAGAGGGGAGGATAGCGTGGGATGTAGTGTCAGGGGCACAGCTTGCCTCGGTTGTTTATATGCCTGGAAGGAGAGGTTAGTTTACATGCTGACCATGGCAACCTTTCTTTCCGGAATGAGAAGTTGGACAATATGCATGGCTGGGACAGAATAATGGGAGATTTTCTAATCGCTTTTAGTTTCAGTCAGGAAAATATTGTACAGCTTCTACGCTGAATGCTATTAAAAATCCTGAAAAACAAAACTGAACCCACGTTGCATGATTATTCGTCATTATGTACAGAGACCTAATTCACTCAAAATGTAAGCGGAATTTATCCAACACCCAACCTCTTCTGGAAAGTTGCTACCTAACAGCAAAGTGCTGTACAAGTTTATGACCCAGTTTTCCTTTTGGCTTGATTTCTGCTTTTTGTTTAACAGTTGAATGGCTGTGACACAACGGGTTTCAGACAAAGGCATACACTCAGCTGCGTCTGTGTGAATGCATGATATGGCATGGTAATCTTTCGTGGTGGGTCTGATTTTATTTTTGCCCTTTTATCAGTAGCACCTAATAAAGTTGATTCTTTAACCGGTTAAGTAAGTTGCTGTCACAGCAAAATAAATAATGATGACTGGATGGCCTAGCAGTCATTCATAAACTTTGTTTCTGGTCTCCTTTTGTCTGCTGGATTGCAACACGGAACCAGAAAGCGTCGCTCGTTGTCACGTGTTGTGCCTCTCATTGCTCCCAGGCCGTGTTGGCATATGAAGAGTGGGTTTTTCGAAAACGGTGTACATTTGCAGGAGCCTTGTCAGTGCACGGCAAACTGTTGCCTCAGCTGCTGCGTCACGACTGGATATTGAATTATTTTCATTTGAATGCAAGCCATCGAGTTTGCCACGACGCAGTGCTTAGTGTGCTGGGATTTTGTTTACAGCCGCTGATGATGTGCACAGGGATTTCTATGCACCAGCACGCTTGCCTCAATCTACCGACAATACGCACCTTATCTCTGATTTTCTTTAGCTGGCAGTAAAGATCACACAGACCTAAAAGATTCTGACTCACTGTCTTACTCAGTTTTGCTCTCCTAGCAGGAGCACTGAAGTGAGGGGTTTTGCTAAATTTGAACGTGTCATGGTATTTTTCCACAGCCGAGTGGCAGAAGCCTCATCTTCATTTAAAGATAGTTTAAGAGCCCTATCATGTTGATACTTGATATCCTGTATTAGTATAACAGACGTGATGGGTCACCTATGGTTTAATCTGCAGTGTAGTGCACAGCATCACATTTTATCTCTGAAGACAGCATAATGTGTGCTATAGATGTAGCTTCCTAATTGAGTTTGTAGTCCCTGGTTCAGTTCCTAGACGGGTTGTTCTTTATTTTTAATTCTATCTACTGTAGCTATTGAATGTGGGGAAAACAGTGAGCCTGGTAATTAGGAGGTGTGGTCTGAGACTTTATTTATTTTGCAGAATGTGACTAAGATTTTTTGCAGTGGAGAATAAACCATTTCTGGAATAAGACTGCAGAAACGGTTATTCTTAATTTATCTGTTATTAGAGCCTGTCCCACCCTGCCAGATTTTCAATCCAATCTCTTGCTATAGATCTTGCATCAGTGAGGTGTTCAGCGTGATGTCAAATATCAGCCAGCAGAGTGAGTCAGCATCATTTTGTCAGCGTTAAGGCCATTAACTTTCCTCGCACAGGAAGCCTGTAATATAGCTGTGCTAAAAATGGATCCCGTGTCTACAATCTGCAGAAAATTATTGAATCTTTTTGTGGTTTTGAAATTTTATCAGCTGGTGTTTTTTTTTTTAATCTAATTTGACAGCAGATCATTTATTGTTAATCCGGCTTTTTTTACATGTTGAAAATAAGATCTGTGCGACTTTTTAAGAAGAGGTTAAAGTTATGTTTTCTTCTCAGGTAAAAGAGGCGATGCAGAGAATTCATGACAGAGGCAACATAGGAAAACTCATTCTGGATGTTGAGAAGTCTCCCACCCCTCTGGTAAGAAAGGCTTTTCTATAGCTATATAGATATTTTTCTCTTTTAAAAGGTGACAGACTACATACATAAACAGACGTGGCTGTTAAGAGTTTTAATTCCTCCATATGGATCGGCCTTATATTCAAGCCTACTGTAGTTTATGTAGGATTGTCTGGATGCAAAATCGGATAAATATGAATTCCAAGTCCACATTTTTAAGAAAATCTATAATGAAAATGATGTTTTTTTTAGAAATGCAAAAGGTATTCTTCTCACAGTTTATTTGCTAGCTGACTTACAAAGTGGCATTTGCAGTAAAACAATATATATATATATATATTTGACTTTAATTTGTTGACAGCACATTTTCTTCTCATGTCAGGATTGTAAGAGCTGGATTTCCTGTCCTCTTCATTTCCATTGTCATGTCAGCCCATCCTCTGCCCATTAGCAGAGTTCGCTGTGTGATTTGATGTCAGCTCGCATTTATTTCCCCCTCTGTTTCCACTAAACTGTTAATGGTGGCAGTAAAAAATGTTTTATCTGTAGATGGCCAGCGACAGCACGGAGACCAGTGAAGCAGGAGAGGAAGAAGAGGAGCCCGAGGGAGACAACGACAGCAAGGAGCGAATGCCTTTTATCCATTAGACCCAACAAAAACCCACTGCAGCACAGTTTCACCAGAGCAACACAACCCCACTCGTGTGTGTTTGTGTGCACGTGCTGTATGCATGAATGTATGTATGTGCAGTATACTTTAGTGCCTCTTGTCTGTTTCCTATTATGTGTCAATTGATTAGTCAAAGCAAAGGATAGGATGCCACAATGTGCAAGAGCCATTTTCAACACAGTGTTACATTATATGCTGTACTATGAAGTAATTACCTGCTAGCCAATAATATGAATAGGTTTGTGTTCACTTTATAGTTAACTGCATCTGCCCACAGTTTATTAAATTAACAGCAAACCGCATTTAAACCTGCCGACCTGCTATTCTCGTTTTATGATTAGCACCCCATGAAATAGATCAAGTAAAGCGCCTAAGTGTCAAATAGAAACAAGGAAACGCGTCTAAATATTTCACAGCACGGGGGAAAAAAAGAAGTATTTTCTGTGCCCAGCTGTGAGAATTAAAAGCGAACAGCTGAAATAGGTTTGAGAAAGTGACCCCGGTGTTCTAATTTTTCCGATTAAGGGAGTGCATCCCTTTGTTGTGTTAACTAATATGTAAGCCAGGAGAGGCAGAAAAGACTGAGTGTAGATATTTGCATGACATTTTATGCTAATGTGCCAACCTTATATTATGGGATCACTAGTGCCTTTGAGCTACAAACAAGTGTTAAATACTTGAAATGTATTCCTTATGTGCAGTTCACATTGAACAAACAAACAAAAAGTTATTTTTAGGTGGAAAATGAAGTGTAATCTGTTTAAAAAAAAATCCTCATTGGATCGTGTAATAAGAGGGATTTGGACTTATTTTTCCCACTGAACTGTATATTCAGAACTTACATAATGTGTAACACCGCGATTGTAACGTTTATAGTTTCCAATCAGAAAACCATGGACAGTTTTGTAAACACTTGAGTAGAACAGGACAAATTTCAATTTATTAAAATCCTGGTTTTTCTTGAGCATTAAGTAGTTAGTCGGACTCAGACTGCAGTTTAAGGTATTTAGAGTCTCTAGCTTGCCTGTCTGACCAAAGTTGTTTACTTGCTGGTGCCTCACAACAAAAGTGCCGTAAAACTCCATAAATGACGACATATTTTTACAGTGAGCTCGTGTATGAGGCTGATTTAGGTTTGAGGAACACTGTGCATTGCTTTAGTTAAGTATGGCAAGCTCTGCTTTTACTCTGCAAGTACACCCACCTACTCAGACAATTTTATTTTTTAAAGTAGAGAAAATCTGCTACACTATTTCAATTTCTCTAATTACGCTACCTTGCTTACTTGGTGTGTTTGTATTGGCTAGCTGTTTGAATCCTTCATCATTTTAGGCTCATCTACAAAAACAACACAGGAAGTCAGTGTTTTGTAATTGAAAAAAGTAGAAACTAGTAAATGTGTAGCTTAAAAGTTATGAGTAAACACTGCATGCTTTAAATGTGATAAACAGTGAAGATAAGATGTTCAATGGGTTTACTAAAGTGATCAGATAAATTATATCCTAGACTTGAAATTTAGGGCGTTATTTAGACAATTTGGGGAAGAAAATCTAAAATTCGATGCCTTCAATGTCCCTGTTAGTGTCTGTGTGCGTGAGAGAGACAGATGTATGTGTATTCATATTGCCTCGTTTAAAAAAAAAAAAGAAAAAAAGAAAAAAATGTGTACAACTTGTTCAGCACTGTAGTGTGTTCACAAAATTCCTCAAACTATGGTTTACCTGTGATATATTTTTGTCACATTTTTGTTGTGTACTTTCTTTGAGCACTGCTCTGTTTACTTGAATAAATTTATCTGCAAAGCAGTTCTCGCGATTTCGACTGGGTGTTCAGGCGCTCATTAATGCAAATGTCTAATCAGCCAATCGCATGGCAGCAACTCCATTCATGTAGGCATGTAGACACGGTTATTATGGTGAACATGGTGATTTAAGTGACTTTGAACTCATGGTTTTTGGTCACAGATGGGCTGACTATTTCAGAAATACTTTGTTTGGGTGAAAATGTCTAGTTGATGTCAGATGAGAGTAACTGATTACAACCAGTATGAAGAAGAGCATCTCTGAATGTCCATAATATTGAAACTTAAAGCAGCCGCACTACAGCAGCAGAAGAACAGACTGGGAGCCACTCTTGTCTGCTAAGAGCATGAGGCTATAGTTCACATAGGCTCACTAAAATTGGACAACGTGAGATTGGAAAAATGTTGCCTGGTCTGACAACTCTTGATTTCTGCTGTGACATTTGAAGGGTAAGGTCAGAATTAGGTGTAAACAGCATGAAAGCATGCCTCATGTCAACAGTTTAGACTGCTGCTGGTGTAATGGTGTGGGGGATATTTTCTTAGCACATGTTGGACCTCTTAGTAGCAACTGAGCATCATTTAAACACCACTGCCAGCCTGAGTATTGTTGTCATGTCTTTTAATGTCGACAGTGTACCCATCTGATGGTCTACAGCAGGATAACATTTAGGTCTAGCTTACATTATAGGTTTAAAACTTTAATATTATGTTATAATGAAGGCTGGAGTGAGGACCCAAACAGACAAGAAAACAAAAGGGGATGAAATTAGGATATTACTGCCTGATAAAAAAGTCCAAAATGTCAAGAAACCAGAAGTAAAAAAAAAAAAAAAAAAAAAAAAAGTAAACAATGCACCAAAGAAGAAATTCAAAAAGGAATGAACATTGCAAGTAAAGATGAACGCAGGGTTATACACCATCAGGAAACAGGTGGGGATGGGGGCACAGCTGAAACTAATTAAGACAAGTGAAGACAGTCAGGGTGGGGCTGAGAATCACAAAGAAGAAGAAAAAATGCAGGTAAAAAGCATCTTGAAAGTAAAACAGGAAGTAACCAGATGACTGAGAGGTGAAGAAAAAGGTACACAAGAGGGGGGAAGAGACTTACAGGGAAACACATGAGGAGATGGCTATGAAATCAAAGCAGGGACTACACTCAAAATACAAAAACTCATAATATACTGGATAGAAAAAGCAAGAAAAAACCCAAAACTAAACAAAAACTGAAACATAATATCAAAATATATTAACAGGAATCTGAAACACAAAACTCGTGACATACAAGTAAATCAGATTCTTTGTAACCCTTCAGTGTTGCACCAGATGACAACAGAGTCAGGGATTTCTCTTTAAACAGAGAGCTGAAACACAGTTGTGTTGCTAAAGAACACATGGATCTCAGAGGAGGACAATGGTGCTTGTGTCTAATGACGATGGCGGTCGAACATTACTCAGTTTCATATTGGCTTTTGCTGTGATGTCCCCTCAGTCTGTTTGGTCAGAATCAGGAGTGCACTCTGGGCAAAACTGCTGCTTATTTGAAGATTCATACACATTTGGCCTTGAGCAATGAGCAATTATTAGTTAAACCAGAAATAACCTGCTACGTAGCTGTCTGTCTACCTTGGTGTTTGATCTGCATCTTAAGTGTGCCTCGAGAGGAAGAAAAAGTGCCAGCAGAGGTTCCATTCGAACATCATACATTAATGTGCTTACACAACTTTATTCAGTGCCACTGAGTACTAAGCAATGAGCCAATAAAAGCTCATTTTGTAGGCTTGCTTGTTTCTCACATGTTCACAGCATCATGTTGACACATATGCATCTATATGTATTACATTTCTTAATAAATAATTGGAATGCATTATTCCAGAGAATATTTCACTCAGGGGGTGGATGTATTTAAAAAAACAGTGTGCGGATCTAAAATAGGAAAACGTGCTTGAACTGGTTTTGACAGTTGTATAGCTATATTGAGCAAGTATGCCCAAGAGGGTTTTTTTTTCTTATTTAGCTCCCACTCCCATCTGTATACATCTCCCTCTAAAAATAACTCGCCTGCATTAAAGCTGTAAACTGGCCTTCTAATAGGAGCCTTATGTTCAAATATTGCATAACTGTCCCTGTGATTGAAACAGGTCTAGAGCTAGGTTGTATTGATGTACCAGAAATATTTAGTTGCTTAAATTTATTGAAGTCGTTGGTTAAACCTTTCCTGAGCACAATGATAATTCACCGCACTGCTAGGCTGCATCATTTGACACTTAAGAGATGGTAGAAGTTTTCGTATCTCAAGTTGATTACGTCCAAATTTAACATGTGAAAAGAGGAAGAACACTCTGTAGTATTGAAGCAGTCAATGGATTTCAGGTTTGTTTGTGAAATGAAAGTGAATGCTGCTTAGCGCACCTTGTCCCAAGTAAATATTTATCTAAAAATAACTCAACACAAGGAAATCATTATTGGCCTCCACCCTTTTTTACCTCCCTCACCTCCTCCTGATGTTTGGGCAAAAACAAACACATTTAGAGCCAATACAGGGAAAGGCATACAGAGGGGCTGTATATATTGAGCAGCCTGCAGGGCTTTTGGTTCCTTTCACAGCAGCACAACGTGGGCCACTGTGTCCTGTACGCTGGCCGCAGACATGGCACGCCTGGCCCTCCCTGTCTTCCTCCTCCTCAGCTTCTCCTTGCTCCACATCTGCAACAGTGGTCCGTCTCGCACCAGGAAGGCTGTTTCACCTCGCCAGTCTGGAGGTAATTGTATAAATCCTATCAAATCATGGCTTTATCTGACCTGTGTGTGTGTGTGTGTGTGTGTGTGTGTGTTTTTCTTAATTGTCTCCTCCTTGTGCAGCTACAGAGGAGGAGGATGTGATGTCACAGATCCAGAGGTTGTGGCAGGAGGTGAATTCTCTGAAAGAGATGCTGGCACTGCAGACAGGTATTAGTGAGAGCTTTTCTGCATTCCCGATAAAGTAATATAAATGTTACTTCAACGAGACGAGCAAGAGTGTGAACAGTGCTGCATTTATAACTTAATAGCCAGAGTTTAAAATTCAGAGTGATTCTGTAATCTGATGCACATTTCACATCAACTAAAAAAGGAAGAAAAAAAATCGAGACGCTTTCACAACATACTCCAGTAGTGTGTAAAATCCATCAACTGCTGCTTAAGTGCTAATGTTTAAATTCAATATTTTGTCAGATATTGGCAGTGTCATGGAAAGTTCTCGAGTCTCTTGGGAGGTTTTCCACCTATTTGATTTCAAAATCTGAAGTCTGAGAACAGTACTGGATTTTCTGTGGCTGAGAAGAGGCTGTTGAGGATGCTGAAGAGCAAATTATTCTTTAATCAGCTACTGAGGTCTAGTTACAGTGTAATTATTTTAGTGTTTAGATCAGATACACTTGTAATTACTATGTAACTGCACATTGTCCAGATTCTTACCATTTAATTTCCATATAATAATAATAATTATGAACTACTGCTACTACTAATAATAAAAAAATAATAATAATAGTAATTTAAAAAAAAAAATCAAAATCCTCAATGTAAACAAGGATTTCTTGAACACAAAGTGAATGATTTAATGCAAATTAATGAGTCAGAAGAGACTTTGAAGAAAAAAAAATGAAATTAATACACAAACTCAAAAGGCTAATTCTGATATAGCATACCAATTTTCTGCTAAATCAATTATGAAAACTGTTGACTTTTTCTGTATTAATTAAAGAGAAATGTGCCTGAATATAAAATTGATCATTTCTTGAAATTAATATTTAATGAAATTGATAAATACAGCCTGCGGACATGAAACTTACCCCCTAATTGTAGAATGAACCTTATGGTGTCAGCTCATCAGTAGAGGGCAGCAACACTCCAAGAAGCCTTTAAATGCAAAGTAACAGGTTCACTTGCAAGCTGCATGATGGTTACATGAATAGTTCTTGCAATGTAATTTGATGGGACTAGTTTATAGTGTTACTTTACCATTCATTAAGTCATGAAGTAAATGCTTTGTGTTTTCAGTGTGTCTCCGGGGCATCAAAGTTCATAGAAAGTGTTATCTTACAATTGAGGAACCCAAACATTACCATGAAGCAAATGAAGACTGCATTGCACAAGGTGGAACTCTTGCAACACCGCGGGACATGTTGGAAAACAATGAACTGAGAGACTATGCAAAGAGGAGTGCTCCCGGGTCCAAGGACTTCTGGATCGGTGTGGCAGACATAGTGAAAGAAGGCCAGTATGTCGATGTCAACAGCCAGCCAGTCCACTTCTTTAACTGGGATCGCTCCAAGAAGCAGCCCACAGGAACGAAGAGGGAGAGCTGTGTTGCTCTTTCAGTGGCTGCACAAGGAAAGTGGTATGATGAGGTGTGTCGCAGCCTGAAAAAGTACATCTGTGAATATGTCATTCCCTGAAGCCAGAAGTGGAAAGAAGAAATTAAATAAAAGGATGTTGACAATTTGATGCAGGTTTATTTGACTAGAACTTTACAAAAACCTGTTGTCTATGATAGGAAGATTTTTTTTCTCTGTGGTTATTAATTGGGTTCTAAAACAATCCTAATATTCAAATTAGTAACTATAGGTGGATTTTATATGAGTTCTCTGTGATACAAGAACTTTATCTTCACATGAAGCAATTCCCAATGGCTCGGACATCGACTGAGCAGATCATGAAATTAAAAATTATGAGTGAAATTTCACTGAAATAAACAATATAAGCTTCTGTTGTTTCCTGGCAATTTTTTCATTTCACCATTACTTTTCTACATTAGGTTTAGTCTATTAATTTCTTCATTTTACACTTTACATTAATGCAACTGCATACATAAGTATGAGAAAGTTCCTTGGTGCACACTTCAACTTCTCATGAAGTATTTTTGACTGTGTTTCACACTCATTGGTGTGAAACTGCAACAAAACCCACAAAATGATAACATTTTGTTTTATCGGGAAATGCAACAAGTTTGAGGGACCCTTGTTGCACAACAGTCATAAAATGTATTGACTAAAAAAAAGTAGCACTAGCAGTTCTGAATGTTGAGTAACGTTTAAACATTTCCTGGCTACAATCTATAAGAGGCCTGAGCAGCATAGCAGGGCTGTGGTAAAACTGGAGCTTGAGGCTCAATTGTTCTCAATTTTTCAGATTTTTTATTTATTTATTTATTGTGCATGCAAAAATCTAAAGCGTCTAACATTTTCACTGTCACAGCTTGATTGAAATGGAGTATTATTTTACAATGTAACTATTAGAGACTTGCTAGTATCTCTAGAACAGATTAAATGCTATAATGACCCCAGATCATCATTTGTTCCCTAGTATCAGTCTTGTTTTTTTGTACTTACTGCAGGCACCAATGACCGCTATTTCTATAATAATACATGACTTCATCTTTTTTTTTTTTAAATATAGGCCTCTATTTTGGTGTCGTAAACGCTAGCCCATCCACCAAACTACATCTGTGTAGTACAGACTTTAAAATACAGACTTTTGCCACCTGACCTTTCTTTGGAACGTGGGAGGATATCTGGATCGCCAAAAATAAACTCAAACTAGCACGACACATGCAGTGACACAGAATAGAGCTGTTATCACACCTTGAACCTTTGTGAGGTGACAATGTCAAATATTTACCCCTGTTTGCTCTGAATTGCTGCTGCCACACTGCAGTGCAGATGTCCGGTTATAGGAAAAATAATTTTGGTCATCTAACTACAAAACACCAGTTTAACAATGTACAGATGAGAGTTCAGCAACTACTATGTCACTGTCCACCACATCTGCTCTTCAGTCACAGCCAGCTGAGATGGTTAAGATGGCGACTACTAACCACGGGTCAAGGCAGGGACATTTATGTCTCTCTCCCCCTTTTATGCTAACTCTTCAATCTGTAATGAGCACCTATATCCCTCCCCACAATAAGCTATTAAAAAATGATGAATTCACATCTGCGGTATATGGAGACAGCTTTATTACACTTCTAAAAGAGAGCCCCAGGCAAAAACGAGCAGCTGGGACCCCATTAAACACCTGTTCCACCCCTTTTCTGTGCACTGAGTGCTGGCCAAACTGATGTGTACCAACCCATCCATCCATCCCTTTTGCTAACCTTTTATCCAGCTATCATCATACTATAATGACTGTAGTGTATATATGCTTATGTGTTCTCTATCTCCTCTTAGACAAGTGGACCATTCTTGATGAAACTTTGCACAAACATTGCTGAGGACACCATGAGACCAACATCTGTACGATGCATACAAATATTTTATACAAATCACACAATCGTATTTATATTTTATAACACTGAATGGAATGTCAGATTAGAATGGTGTGTCATAATATATTTGTATCATATTTATTGATGTATGCATGTTTCTTATCTAGTTTGCTAGTAAAGTAAAAGGCAGGGTATACCCTAGACAGTTCGCCAGTCTTTTGCAGGGCTGCTGTGCTGTAATTCAGCTAAATATAAATTTATACATGCCAAATACATCCCCAGACATGTATACTAAGTGTGCACCTTGTGATTTTTGTTGTCATTGAGCTCCACCAAGCTCAAATCAAATCACTTTTATTGTCACCTCACATGTGCTGGTACACTGGTACAGCGATATGAGTGAAATTCTTGTGTGCAAGCTTCACAAGCAACAGAGGTGTGCAAAATGCAAGAAACATAAGAACAAAGCAAAGGGGTGGGTAGTTCATTTTCCCAAGGAGCCACATGAGAAAATGGGACTGCTGAGGGCCACATCAATAATCTTAACTTGGTTCTGCTCATTATTAATTTCATCTCCAGGTCTGGGGTTTTATTTAGGTTGAGATCTGGAGCCTAATCTATCACAGTGCCAACAGAGAGAGACAGACAAACATTCACACCCACGCTCACACCCATGGTCAATTTAGAATAAAAAATTAACTTAACTCTATTCATGTTTTCAGACTATGGGAGGAATCTGGAGTACCTGGAGAGAGCTGGTTGAACATGCAAACCTCATACAAAAATGCATAGCTGCCTGGTGGATTCAAAACAAGGACTTTCTTGCTGTGAAGGAACCACTGCTAACCACGCTGATGCCCCACTATGTCATTATACATATATGTATGCACAATTGTATAGTGAAATCCTCTCATTATATTAGTAATTTAGGCCCAACAGGCTACAGGCTTAAGATTCTGCATGGGAGGATTATTAGAAGCCAAGTGAGCCTACAGTCAGACCCACGCCATCATTTATATTTAGAGTGAAAATAATATCAATAAAGTTTTGAATTTATTAAACCATGAAAGTAGGTCCATCTTGTGCTATTTTTTATCTTAATCTGATAATAACATGACAGTTAATATATTACATTGTAGATATTAAATTCACACATCTCTCTCATACACAAACTGTGCGCTTGTACTGTATATCTGTCATCTCTGCCCTTTAACGAAAACAAGCGAAAACACGCACACTCGCCGACGTCATCCTGTCCGCATCACGCACGCTTGTCTGTATGGAAAGTGACGCCAGAGCTCTCTGAGTGAAGTCTCGCGGAGTAAAAACACCGGCCATTTTTCTCCATTTATAGCACGACACTTTGTGCTGGGGGTAGTGTAACCGAGAGTGTTGCGATTTCACTTTGATAAGCCTACAAGTTTTGGCAAGTTTAATTTTGGTATTTAAGCATCCAAACTTCTAACAAACCGACCACAAACAATGTTTGTGTTGACCGCTGCAAAGTTTGTTCGCTGACATCCCTGTCCGGATAGATGCTTGTCTAAACTGTCGCACAAATGGAAATGGTGCCTAGCGAGGAGAACCAGTTCGTACCCAAAGAGGTGAGGTTATTATGGACCGTGTCCAGGTCGGAGAGTCAGCCTCTCTGGGCATTACCTGTCACCTTTGCAGACCATGCACATTAATGATGCAAAACTTTTTGCAGCACTTTTGAAGTTTGCGATTTTACCCTGTCTTTAATTGACTATCTCTGAGCTGCTAACAGTTAGCCAAATATGACTTGGACGGCCTATCATGACATGGCTAACTAACGCATCTGCTAACGTTAGTTAGCGGCTACTTTCGATGAATTTCAGACGAAGAACATTCTAGGTAGCAAAAGCGTTATCATAATTACCATTTAACTGTTTAGAGTCAAGACTTGGCTTTCTGGTCACTAAAATCCCCAACCTTTTCCATTGTTGCTAATGACATTATGTTGTCCCGTCAAACGAAGGCATTTGTCAACATCAGTTAGCTTACTAGCATAACATTAGCTTGTGGGATTTAGCTAGCAAGCGCTGTTAGCTTCTTAAATCTGATCAGTGGCAACAACTCCGGCTAATCTAGATGTTTTTGAAGTTCCCCAACCAATTGCAAATGGCAAGCAGTGCTGAAACACCGTCGACCCCAAGCAATAGTTTTACAGACATATATATTTCAAACCCTTCTTGGAGTCATTTGCAGGTTGTTTTTAAGTAAAACTTCTACTTTAAATGTAAATGTTAATGCTAGCAAGACAAATTGACAAGCTAACGCTAATGTTAGCAGAATTGACTAGCTACGCTACTGGTGAAAGATAGATGTGTGTTTAATAACATTAGCGTTTATCTCAGAATAAATTGATCGTTCTTTGTTTATTTTTTTAACATCGTCGATAACCCTTTTTATTGCTGAAGATAAGTTACTTAGAATTGTTATGTTTCTAGCTTGGAGCTCAGTTAACGTGCAAAGTCTTAATGTTAACATTAGCAGTGCCTTCTTATTCAAACAAGAATAAAATGAATAGTCTCTTTGATCAACGGCAGTGAGGGTAGTCAGATTTGATTACTGACATGTTAGCTCACATGTTAACAGGATGGGTTAAGGTAAACATCATATACTGTACTGCTAACATAGCAGTCATATTCATTTAATGCGGTACACCATTATTTTTAAGGGTGTGTTTTTACTTTGTTTCTTTTATATTGGGCTCAGAGCAATTTGTCAGGCGTCCATTTAACATTAGGACCCTATTTGATAAGCGAGCCTACAGCCCATTTTCTCGTATAGTAATGATACACCTTTTGGAGTAAAGTCAAGTCTTTTGACAATAAGGTTGACCGTAGTTTTTCAGTAAGAAATAATGTAATCATTATTTCTTACTGAAAAACTTATTTCTTTGCCGTGATACCTCATTGGTGCCTGAGCAATGTACGATGGAGCAAGGTGTCTGCTTATCCATGTACGCTGGGCTTTTGTACTGTGAAGGTTTAGGTTTACTTCCTACTGGTGTATAACGTCATGGCTACTTGTGCTGGGAACAGATGAGATTCCAGATTAGAAATCAACAAGTATGAAACTACCAACTACTGACTGATCAAATCTCAGGAAAATAGCATCACCATTCCTGGAAGATCCTTGGATCTCTGTGAAAGGATAGGTTTTCCAACTGTGTATTAAATATTAATTTAATCAAACATTTGCTTTTCTAGACCATTATGTACTGTGATATTGATGAGGCTGTTGACTTGTACAGTTGGTATTTTTTCTTGCTTTCTATCCTGGTTTCAAATCGGCTAAACTTTATTAATATAGTAGCTCATCTCCAGTCTTGTTGGCCAAAGTGCTTAAAGTGCTCACACATTTAATACTAAACTACCGTGCAGTGCTTTTCATCACTTACTGCTGCTTTTTCTGCAGCTGCTGTGTTGTTTTAGTCTGTATTATGCGTTTAATCTGTTCATAGTTTTCAAATATTATAGTTCTATCTTCCTTCATTAGTGAATTGATAACCAGCTTTGTGCATTTTGGATCTAAAGAGCATTTTGCATCTAAAACTTGCATCCTGCCCATAAAAATATTAAGATATGTTTGAGATGTATGTTGGCCTGTTGTGGTGAAGGTAATGTAAACTGCAGCTGGTGTTGAGAATAGGTGGAAGTTGAGGTGGGATATCCTGGGATAAAGGAAGTCACAGGGAACTCTATTTATATGTTGTTTCGAGTTAAATAAAACACGAGTGAGGAGAAAAGGCTAATTAACAACCTCTTTCATGTAATGACACTCACATGCAGCTCTACGTCAACTGTGGTAAATGTTAAGTGAATGGCTTGGGGTATTTAATAGTTCTGCTGTGTAGACTTATGACAAAAAGCACTGTCCCAATGATCCCTTTGCCGTTACAATAAACAGTGGGTATAATACATGCATTTAAATGATGAAGGTAGACAACCAAGCCTTTTTCTTTTCTTTTTTTCTTTTTTGTGGTGCAGTTCTCAAATATGATTTATAAATTGGCAGTTGACATAGCTCTTCAATAACAGGTGAACCAAAAAAAGCAACTAGGAACTTTATTTAGCAGATTGCTGATATAGCTCATGCATTTGTCCACCATGTATTTCTAGTGACAGCAAATGTTTATTGGCATCACCTCATGTGGAACCCCCCCCCCTTTTTTTTTTCTCGCACTAGTGCTCCACATGGATCACTTCTAATATCTTATCACTGTAGTCTAACTTTATGGTTACTTGTTAAAGTCTACTAGAAATGTGGATTTAAATTCATTTGTCTTTGTTTATTTCAGTGAAGACTTTATATTTTATTTAAGTAACCTTCATTTGTAGTTACTGAATTAGTTCATAGGTACTAATTTTCTCATTTTTCAAATGTCTCATTTATGTGTCTTTAAAATATTTCTGTAATATGCCGCCTATGTTATGCTGTACCTGTGGCTTCATGTGATTATATCCATGGTAAAAATAACCTTTAATCTCATAATACACTTGTGTGTTGTCAGCTGCTGCAGTGTCTTTGTAGGCACTGGCAGTCACATTTTGCTAAGATCACAAATACAAAAAGGCTGCAAAAAGTGCAATTATTTGAATATATATTATTATTATTGCATTTGTAGGTTTTTATAAATAAGCTTAATTTAGCTCAATTTTTTTCCAATCAACTGACATGTTTTACAACTTAATTTACTTGTTCTATGTGTTTTAAGTTGCTCTTCACCCTCAACTATCTCCACATATTATCAGGGTGTATTCTGGAGTTGCAGACAAAGTATTTTTGATGAAATGAAGAGGATTTCTCAGGTGTGTTTGATATAGGAGAGCGTGTACACAATCGAGCATGGTGGTAAATAGATGCATGAAGCAGTAGCCATGATGACTATTATGCTCGAACAAAGCTCAAAGCATGTTGTTAAACTAGAAACCAGCTTCAACAAGTACCACCTTTATCAATAATCAAAGAGAAAGGGAATTAAATAACGATTAGCAGACAAATAATTTATTAGCATGGTGCACATTTACGGGAAAACTAAATAATTTTGTGTTGCATTCCAATCATAATTTGGTGTCACTTTTATCTACTGGTAAATACTTTTCTGAAATATAAATGAGTGCATTATTTTTGTCTTGTTTTATGTAACGTAGAATTAAAGAAAACTGTAAACAATATCTGGTAATAGAAATGAAAACTGTCATTTTGGGCGGGGTGGTACTTGGTAGCTTTTACTGTTTAAAATGCAACAGTTACAGTCTGCACTCCTAGTTAACATATCTGAAACTTTAAGGGGTTTATATGTTATTTTAACCTAGTTGTTTTATTTCATTTGATACTTAACAGGTAAGTAAGCTAAACTAAAACACTTTGTCATTACTCTTCAGTGCCTAGACCTTTTCTTGCTTGGTGAGTGACCTTTTCTGCCAGATTTTGCTGCTCAAGTTCTTAAGAAAGGTTGGCTTTTAGTCTGCAGGTGATTTGTCCCTGACTGGGAACGCTACATACCAGACCAGTCACAAAGCAAACTATGAGGAGTGTTTAGTTGAAGTGACTCAGCGCTTCTTGAAACTCCTGTTCCACCTGACTATTTTTTTTTTTTTTGCTTTAAAATTAAGCATGAGTGAGCGATTGCATGGCATGTTGCTGAAGCAGATTGTGGAGAATGTAGGAGAAATCTGACAAGTGGTTGTTCTGTCCACCGGAATCAACCAACTGCCCACCGTATCTAGTCATGTGTAGGAAACATCAGCCAGTCATGTGTCGTAAACACTGTTTGAAAAGAGGTTTCAGTAAAGCGGTTTCAGTATCGAGCCCCGATAAACCACAATTGCAAAAAAGAGAACAAGAGCTTTTGCAAGTCTGTTATACTTGAAGCCAAATTACTGCATGTCTACCACATCAGTTTTGTTATTTTGTTGTACAAAATAATTTTGAAGAAGAAACTCGGAGCTTTTAACAGACTGATATTCCAACTGTGGTTAGTTTAATTGCTTTTAGTTTAGGTTTGAAACATGTTTTATACTGGTTGTAATAATAACATGTGTATAACTCAAAGCACCAGTGTTAAAGTGGCCCACTCTCCAAACCGGATCCTTAGATCCACTGATAGTGATCTTCTAACCATTCCACTGATCCGTTTGAAAACAAAGGGGGATCGCGCTTTTCAAACCTTGGCTCCAATATTGTGGAACAGTTTACCTCCCCCGCTACGCACCATCAACTCTGTAGCTACTATTAAAAAAACAGCTCAAAACACATCTGTTTAGACAGGCATTTAGGTAATATTCATGTGTAGCAAACTGTTTTATTGGATATGCTATTATACCCTATTTATAGTGTTTTATTGTATCGATTGATATGCTTTTATAACTCTTTTATACCATTTTTACTGTTTCGTTTAATATGCTTTTATTCCCATGTGAAGCACTTTGAAAAAAACTTCCTGTTTTATTAAGCGCTATATAAATACATTTTTACTTAAGATACAGAAAAAATATATTTTTACATTTTAAATATCTTCTTCTTTTCCTAATATATGCCCGATAATTATATTATTAATTTGAAAAAGAAATAATTTTTTCTTTTTATGATTTGAGTGAATCCATTATACTTTGGTAGAAAGGTGAGTTGGAGGGGTACTAGAGGTCCCTTCTCAATACACTACATGGTGATCCAGGTGTGGTGAAAATATGGGAATGGAAATCCTTTGAAAATACACAGCAGGGTGCTTTGGTTGTGTTAAAAAAATTAATATTGTGCATGAAATTACAACCAACAATACCACCCAGCATTAACTGGCATGTTACTAATGCCCTTTGTAGCACAGCTTTAACAGTTTGTTTTTTTGGTTTTTTTTTTTGTTAATGTTTAGCTCTTCATTGGAAAACAAACAAGTAAGAAAATAATGTTTATATCTTTTTCTTTATTTACTTGCAGATCCAAAATGCAGCCGAGGAGCCCAGAGCGCTGTGTATAATTCAGGACATCACCAGCGCGAAGACGGTGAACGAACGGCTGACTCTCAACCTGCCTGCTTCCACCACCCTCTCCAAACTTTATGAAGATGTCGCTCACAAAGCAGGATATGTAAATGGCACTTTTGGACTTGCATGGGGAAATACGCAAGACATGGTTAGTAATTCATCAGTTTAACTTTGTTTTGCTATGGAGAGTAACGTGGGTTTAGCATCAGTAGACCTTAGCAGATGTGTCTGGAAAAAGGAGAAATAAAAGTAAATGCAGGATTAAGTTGCTGTGTTTGGAACTAGTGTATAACATTGGATATTTACTCATTCATGTTTATCATGTTTAAAACTGTAAAACTGTGTAGCAGGCTAGCTACCATAGTTTGTGGTCTCTGGATATCTATGGTACCCTTGTGCCTACGTCGCTACAGGAAGATGTTTCGCTCAAACTTGCAGTGGTAGTTGGGTTGATTGACATTCTCACCATAAATGAGTCTCCCTGGATGGAGTTCATTCGAAATCAGACCAGGAACCACCTCCTTCTAACGGTCACTTCTTCTCCATCGAGTGCGATTATTGTGCTCGCATCTGCACCAACTAACTGCACCAAGAGGGGAAATGAACCAGAGATCAGTTTAAACAGACCAAACAAAACGCCATTAGTTTCACTCCTCTCATTAACTTTTACTGTTGCACCTGATTTTCAGTCAGTGACACACAAAAAATTAGTTTGGGTAATTGTAGGTATCCCACAGTGCTTCTCTACTGTTTGGGTACAATGACAGAGTTAAAACAAAAGAGATAAAATATGAGTGAGTAAGAAATTATAGTAAGACTTATTAGTCTTACTTATCATTTGTCACTTGACTAAAAACTGCTTTAATGAAACAAGTAAAAAAAAAAAAAAAAAAAAAATTAGGCAGTGGTGCAACATGCAGAAAACTGGCAGTTTGTTGGGTAAAAACAATTTTATATCATGGTTTATTGTGACAGGGTTTTCTTTTTCTTTTCAACCTCTGTTGCCCCCCAGTTGGCCAAAAAGAAAATATCAGCTGCAGCTTTAGTGTAGCTGAGTTTGAGTAATTCTGGTGAACGTTGATGTGATTCATAATAATAAATTCATAAACTCCCAGCCTTTGTTTATAGTTTATGCTCACGCATGTTTCATTTGAGACACAGTGTAGCACTTTTACCTTCTTTATTGCTAGGACAGTACCACAACATCAGCTGATAATAGATTTTTGTACCCTGTCATTACACGAAAATGTCCATTTTACAACTGCTACAAAATACAAACAAGTAAAAATACTGTTGCTAAAGCTGACTTTCCTAATATGTTTAATCAGTGATGGGTTTGTACTGTTGGATCTGTGTGTACACATTATTCCCTTTTCTTAAATGAGCCCATGCTAATCCTGTTGCTGACCCAGGCCAAAGCCCAGGTGCTGCCTGTTGTTATCTCACTGAGTAGGTCAGTGGATTAAGCCACTGCTTGTTCCCACTGCAGCACTTTGCTTGCTCATCCTCAGCTTGGCCCGGAGAAACCTAGGTAGTGTTGTTCACATGTTGGCTTCAGAGGCTTTCCTTGTTAACAACAATACATGGAATTAGCTGAAAATGAATTCAGTAGGACTTTAACTCTTCTGGTAAGTTCATCCACTTTATAGTTTGTAAACAGCTAGCCTGCAGCCATCTGCTTTGACCGTTCAAACCAGATGGCTGCTAGCCCGTAGCGTGGTTCTACTGGAGTTTTCTTTGTGCTAAAAGGAAGGTTTTCTGCTCCACTGCTCATGCAAAGGGAGTCGTTTATTTGGTCTTTTTTAATATTGTAAGGTCTTTTTATGTATATTAGACTGAGTTGACTTAAGTTGACATTTTGCTCAAACTAAATATTGAATAAAAAAAACTGCATGTGTTTACTGTTGTCCAGGCGTTGTTGACCTCTGTGAAACTTGTCTGTTCATATTGTGTTTATTTGCTTTCTCTAGGCACCGCTTGACCATAGTAGTGAGATGTCCCTCTCAGAGTCTGGGTTTGAACCTGGTGGTAAGAGGAATTTCCTCCAGCTTACAGATAAAGATGGAGAGCAGCCCCAGATTGCATCTGTGAGTGTTTAAGAATAAATTAAGATAATGATTCATAATTTCTTAAATAATCTTAAAAAATCTACAATTATTTCCCTACACAATCTACTAACATGCTTAACACTCTAATTGGAAAAGAAAGACATGTTATTACAAGGCATGTTTGTGTTTGTAGGATGAGTCAGGAACAGCAGATAGCAGTGGACTAGATGACAGTTCCCAGGAACGATTTATTGGACCCCTACTGAGAGATGGGACTCCTGGCTACAGTGGTGACTACAGCAGTCCATCTTACTCTTACTCGTCCATCCTTAGCAAATCTGAGACGGGTGAGGTTTGGTTACCTGTTGAATATGTGACACCTTTCCTTTTATACATCTCCAACCGATCACTTACGTCTTGTCTCTTGTTGCCTTTACAGGTTATGTGGGCTTGGTCAACCAAGCGATGACTTGCTATTTGAACAGTCTGCTGCAAACATTGTTCATGACCCCAGAGTTTAGGAATGCACTCTACAAGTAAGAAATCATGGTTATCGATCACTTTGTGAAGATTTTCTTGTCACATATAATAGATTTAGAATTCTCAAATATCTGCTGTCCAACTTCAGTTGGGAGTTTGAGGAGCAGGAGGAGGATCCTGTCACCAGTATTCCCTACCAGCTGCAAAGACTGTTTGTTCTGTTGCAAACTAGTAAGAAACGGGCAATTGAGACTACTGATGTGACGCGAAGCTTTGGCTGGGACAGCAGTGAGGGTGAGCTTATGTACTTGCCTGTGAGTAGGCTCACATGGCTGGTTTGCATGTTCATGGAGGACAAGACCATGTGCCCCTGTCTGTACACTTAATTATACTTTTTTTTTTTCTTTGTGCTTTTACTTTTAGCTTGGCAACAACATGACGTCCAGGAGCTGTGCAGGGTCATGTTCGATGCCCTAGAGCAGAAGTGGAAGCAAACAGAGCAGGTAGGAGAAAACAAGTAGTTTTCTCAGACTATTAACAACAGCAACAAAAAAAATCTGCATCCAAGCTCATGCTGCCCCCAGAATGGAAACAAAAGGCCTACTGTGGGAAGAGTGAAATGTGCCAGCAAGCCCTGGGGTTAGCTGTTTCTTATCTCGGGAATAGGTTATAAACTGCAAACACTTAGACCAGTGTACGAATGTGCAACCATGTGGTCTGTAAACGCAAGCATAAGTGCATGTGAACGCTATTTAAAAAAAGAAAAAAAAAAATCATACTACAAACCGTACATTTTTTCTTTCGAGCTTCAGTTTTCTTCAACTACTAATCTGCAGTTTGTATATTCATAAATATCTGAAAACGGTTACGTTTTTTTTTCCCCCCAAGTCTCCAAGTGCCATGTGAAACTTAAGTGATGATTGCATTGGCATCCTAACACAGTTATTATAGTTAACTAAAACTAAACTAAAAACTAGAATTGGCTGGAAAACACATTTTAATTAAAAAAAAGTACCTGCAAAACTAATAAAAACGTATTTAAAAGATACAGAAAATGGGTAAGTCTCAGTTTGAACAGCTGGAAAAAAGTAGCATGCCCCGGGTGGTTGGGGGGAGGGAAATTGCTGCCCCCCATTGGGTATCTTGGGGTCTTATTCATGAATGAGGGGAGAGGGATTGATGTGGTGATGATTTGGAGGCTGTACCGATATGTTGTGGAGAAGAGAGCTGAGAATGACAAATGGGCTGTGTAATTAACTGCTGGATCTGCGATCTTACCCTCACCTATACAGTGAGGAACTCGGAATAGAGCCACTTCCCTTTCATCAAAAGGAGCTAATTGAAGTGGTTTAGGCATCGGACTGGGAATACCTCCTGGGTACCTCCTAGGTGAGGCGTTTGGGGTAAGTCCCACCAGGAGGCCACCCTGGAGAGATTGCATCTCTTTGCTGGCTTGGGGATGCTTTTTTGTCCCCCTGGATGAGTTGAAAGAGATGCCTGAAAAGATGGAAGTCTGGCCACCTTTGCCTACAGTGTTGAACCCACAAAGATGATAAATAGAAGCTGGATGGATGGATTAGTTTGGATAAATTTGTTAACACAGCATAATGAGGCTATGGTGCAGTTTATAGAGGCTGGGATGTCCATGTGACGCTTTATTAAAATGTGCAATTTAAGAAGTATAGAACAGGAAAAGACTGAAACTTATTAAAAAAAACAAAACCCAACATTTAATGTTTTTAGGAAATAAATAAAAATAATAACACAAATGGAAACAAGAAAAAAAATATGTATTAATCTCAGTAGAAAAAGTGTATATTAAATATACAACACAAGTGTTTTTACTGTTTCTAAATGGACAGATTCAATAATGGGACAAAACCATCATGACCAGAATGACCTAATGAATTTTATAAATAATGACATACATTTTTGGTTCCACAGCAAAGCTTTTAATCAAATAAAAATCATTCCTGCAGCTCTTGGGTTCATTCTTGCTTTACTTTAGGTTTCTGTCACTCTCTGTTTGAGCATTGTTTTCTTTCTCTGAATGAATAAGTTGAGGGCTTGTTGTGCAGTGTTTACACAGTTATGCTGGTTCTTCCAGTGTCTGCCATTTTAGCTGTCTGGAGAAAGCTACAGATGGCAACTGGCAAAAACTGGCACTCACTTCCCCAGAAGTACAGAGAAGTTGTCTCACAGCTAATATTGCACATTGGTAGCAGACCATTTTGTGTCCTGAGCCGATTTAGTTTAAAGTGAAATGCAGCAGAGAAACCTGACTGTACTGTCTCCCCATCTTCAGGCTGACCTGATCAACCAGTTGTACCAGGGAAAGCTGAAGGATTATGTCCGTTGTCTGGAGTGTGGCTATGAGAGCTGGAGGATTGATACTTACCTGGACATCCCTCTTGTGATCAGACCCTTTGGAGCCAGCCAAGCCTATGGCAGTGTGGTGTGTTTCTCACCCTTTGTTCTTCTAAGCATATACTTTATCACAGCAGCACTTAACATTTATTCACTCTTTGCAGTTCAGTGTTGCTTAAAGGCTACTTTAAATTCAGTAGTTGGTACAGTTTCAAACCGTTTGATATTAAATTGTCATTCTAAATTGATTTGAAAGTATGATATTTTTTCTGTTTTTATTATTATTTTTAATTATTATTATTTTTTTAATGCCACAGGAGGAAGCATTACAGGCATTCATACAACCAGAAACACTCGATGGGCCCAACCAGTATTTCTGTGAACGCTGTAAAAAGAAATGTGATGCCCGTAAGGTAAGTATGCTGAAAATGTAACATGGAAGTCATGATTGGAGAGTACAGTGTTTTGCTAATGTCCCGTCTCATTTTCTGACATCTTACGCAGGGGCTGAGATTTCTGCACTTTCCTTATCTGCTGACGTTACAGTTGAAAAGGTTTGATTTTGACTACACCACTATGCATCGCATCAAACTTAATGACCGCATGACCTTCCCAGAGGAACTTGACATGAGTCCATTCATTGATGTGGAAGATGAGGTGAGAGCACCATTGAATTCACCTGCGTGTGTCATTGTCAGTGGTGATTTGGATTCATCCTATGGATCCCTTTAGTCAATCTGGGAATTCATTTTCTCCTTTACGACCGCCAACAGAGGAAGCAATGCAGAACCAGCGACGCTCCATCTGCATTACCTTAGGATTATGTTTTTGTGTTATCATGTGGCGCCTTCATTGTAGGGCTGTATGTTTTCCCAAACAGTACAACCTTAGTTACGTCAGTCCACAAAACATTTTTCCAGGTGTTGAGGGTAAAGGTGCCCTGTGTGTAATCTTGTGCCATGACAAGCCATAAACCATGCTTTGTGTACATAGACCAACCGAGATGTTAACCAACTTGCTGGTTTCTTAATGTCCTACATTTTTATGCTGGATTAATTCTTATCTAATTGATCTTTCGAAGTCACCTTTAACTCTGGTGTTGTTTTTCAAATTGCCTACTCTGCAGAAGTCCCCTCAGACCGAGAGCTGCACTGACAGCGGAGCAGAGAATGAAGGCAGTTGCCACAGCGACCAGATGAGCAACGATTTTTCCACCGATGATTGTGTGGATGAGGGCATCTGCTTGGACAGCACCAGCAGCACAGAGAGGGTGTTGAAGCCAAAGGTGATCATCCTCCCTTAGATGGATTTGGTGTCCTTAGTTTGTGTGTGAGAATGTATCTGACAACAGATAAAAGGAAGTACCTGATTTGCCAACAGTGTAGTGATAAGAGGGATTGTTATTCTGCGTAAGTGTCAGATAAAAATGTCATACTTATTTGTTCTTGTTAGATGATATATTTGTCATTTACAGTGTTCTAAAAATGTGTGATTATTCTCTACAGTGTTTTTGCTTTAAAGTAACAAAATATGGGAACGTGTGTATCTCTAAAAATATAGTATGTCAACAGTGAAATCTGCAACACAGTTATTGGTTTAAACTGAACAGTGTTCCCCTATTTCTTCTCAGAGTTTGCTGACCTTTGAGCTGTTTTCTGTTATGGTCCATTCTGGGAGCGCTGCGGGCGGGCACTATTATGCCTGTATCAAGTCCTTCAGTGATGGCCAGTGGTACAGTTTCAACGATCAGCACGTTAGCAAGGTCAGCCTCTGCTCTTAAGTGGCACGTTTTGGCTCCCTACTGAAAGTAAATGTCAGGCAGTGCTTGCCATTTCTATATACTAGACCAAAAAAAGCATGCCATGCGACTGCCATTTAACATGCTGTTTATTCTCATGGTGGAAACCTCTGAGTCATTTGTTTGTTTCATTGCGTTCATTTCTGTCAACAGATCACCCAGGATGATATCAGGAAAACATATGGGGGATCCTCAGGGAGCAGAGGCTATTACTCCGGTGCCTTTGCAAGGTCAGTTGTGTTCCACAGCAGTCACAGGCTTTGAGATCGGTTGGCAACCCCCATTTGCCTGCAGGGGAAAATGTCTGTTTCTTGGCTAGTTGGTGAGTGATTGCTGGAGGCTGGTATAAAGTGCTGTACCAAAAACCTCCATGTGATCGCATTGGTTGCTCATATTGTGCATGGCGAATTGTGCAGAAAGCAATCTTGAGATGATTTTCATGCAGCACCGTGTATCTCCATGTGATTCGTTTCATCTTATGGATGGCAGCAACCACTTTCCACTAGTCAGGGAACACACGTTTTTTCCAGGGGTCGCTGACTTTGTGACTGAGGACTCACTCCCATCAAATGCTTCTAATACACTGACGAAAACAAATGGTGTTTATCTTGTTATTCACATCTGTTTCTAAATGTGAAACCTTTTTTCCCCCGTTTTGTGTTTGTAATTTTGTTTTTATTGAAGTAATAGGTTTCGCCTTCCTCTTACCTTCAACATTTATTTTTCTTCCCAACAGCTCCACAAACGCATATATGCTGATTTATAGACTGAAAGATCCTTCAAGGAATGCAAGTAAGAAATTCATTCTATTAAATCTTGCTAAGGAAAATGTAAAAATTAGAACAAGAGTGACAGGTTTTCCACATTTTTTTTTTTTTAATTTAAAAACCGTAAAAGTAATAGGTTTTCGTCTTTTCATTGTAACCTATTGAATGTGTTTGGCCTTTTGTTAACCTGTTTTTTGCAAGGAAAATGTTTAAATAAAACAAGTTCACTTGTCTTCTCTGATACCTACTATACGTAAGAAGATCCTTTACACAAGTTTCCACTGTGCCCTATCTGCCATCCATCTGAACTAAACTTGTCCAGGCTTTTGCCTGTATTTGTAACTTATTTTTAAAGCTTTGTGTTGCACCAGTCGCAAAGGAACCAGCTTGCCCTCTTGCCTTTATCTTGTGGTCATAATTTTCCCATTTTTCCTACTCTGATACAACAGACTGAGCTCTGTAGGTTTTCTCATGCCACTGGATTTAATGTGTATTCTCTGAACTGTCTGCAGAGTTTTTAGCCGTGGAGGACTTCCCAGAGCACATAAAGCGTTTGGTTCAGAAGGAGAAAGAGTCTGAAGAGCAAGAAAAGAGACAGAGGGAGATTGAACGCAACACTTGCAAGGTGCTGGGTCATTTGCGTAATTTATAAGGATAATTTAATACCCTGTTTCTTTTTTTTGTAGTCTTATGCTCTTTACTTTTTAGATCAAGCTCTTCTGCATGCATCCTGTGAAGATGATGATGGAGAGCAAGTTGGAAGTGCACAAAGACAAAACTCTCAGAGAAGCAACAGAAATGGCCTACAAGGTTTGTTAGATTTGTTTCAGTTGCTTTAGGAGGAATCTTGAAGGACATGTGGTGCATTCAGCTTTCCTTCTTTCATTACCTTTGCAACACAACATTACTGTGACTATAACAAAAGAAAAGAAACTCACTTTAGAGTTTATATTTTAAAACTTGCTTCTAATTTCTTTACTGGGTGTTCTGTATGTCAGATGATGGAGCTTGAGGGAGTCGTCCCTCTGGACTGCTGTCGCTTGGTAAAATATGATGAGTTCCATGAGTACCTGGAGCGCTCTTATGAAGGCGAGGAGGACACACCAATGGGCCTCCTCCTTGGAGGAGTCAAGTCTTCATACATGTTTGACTTGCTTCTAGAAACCCGCAGGCCAGATCAAGTGTTCCAGCCTTACAAACCTGGAGGTCAGAAATCTTCTACTCTTGACTGCTTGTTGTACATATTGCTGTTTTCAGCATGATAAAAGCTGAGTTACCAGAGTCTGTGAGGGTCAGAAACAAATGCACAACAGTGACTGGTGTAAATGTGTGTATCAAGCAACTTGGTTGCTGTTTATCTGCGTGGGTGTGTTTATGATTCTTCTTTTGTTCGCAGAGGTGATGGTGAAGGTTCATGTTGTTGATCTGAAGAGTGAGACCATCGCGTCTCCCGTCAGCGTTCGGGCGTACTTGAACCAGACGATCACTGAATTCAAACAGCTTATTGCACAGGTTTCTTACTCTTCTCAGCCTCTTCACATTATTTTGTTTTAACCATTTACCCAGGAAACTCTCAAATATAGTGGTGTCGGTTATATTAATGCAAGCCTGTTTTTGTGTGTATTTCTTTCCAGGCTGCAGGGCTTTCTGCAGAGACCATGCGTGTGGTTCTGGAGCGCTGCTATAATGACCTCCGGCTTCTCTATGTCCCAAACAAGACACTGAAAGCTGAGGGATTCTTCAGGAGCAACAAGGTCTCTTTTGTTTTCTTCCAACTTTGACAGTTGTTCTGTCTTGTGCGTTATTGTGTTACAGTTTACTTTTAAATTTCACAAAGCCTTAATATATATGTAATTATTACATTAAATTTGCTAATTTGTTTGTTGCCCATTGTTTTTCACCAGGTTTTTGTTGAGAGCTCTGAGTTGACCGATCATCAGGTTCCTTTCACTGACTCACTCTTGTGGAAACTGTTGGATCGACACGGGAATACGATCCGGCTGTTAGTCTTACTACCAGAGCAGTCTCCTGGTACCTTGGCAAACAGAACTCTTTTCCAAAAAGTAGGAAGTGAGTCTGATGTGCTCTCTGAGGGGTCAAAAGGTAACAGGAAATCTGTAGAGGCTATCCTGGAGGAGAGCACAGAAAAGTTAAAGAATCTGTCTCTGCAGCAGCAGCAGGGCTCCAGCACCAGTGACAGCCAGAAAAGCTCTGACGCCAGCGACTTTGAACATATCGAATCCCCAACCCAAGAGGCGGACTCAAACTCTTCTCTCTGCGTGGCTGCAGACAACAGAGAGTTAGAGAATCGGATCAGGGCCACGTCTGCGGGTAGCGGCGGCGCCTCCTCTGACCCAGAGAACCACTTTGCCTGTGAGGAGCGGTCGGACTCAGAAGTGAACAATGACCGCAGCACCAGCTCAGTGGACAGTGACATCCTGAGCTCCAGTCACAGCAGTGACACGCTGTGTAACGCAGACAGCGGCCCAATCCAGCTGGCCAATGGCCTGGACTCGCACAGCATCACGAGTAGCCGACGCTCCAAAGCCCATGAGGGCAAAAAAGAGACCTGGGACACTGCAGAAGAAGACTCTGGAACTGACAGCGAATATGACGACAATGGAAAGAGCAAGGCAGAGGCCCAGTACCTGTACTTCAGAGCAGAGCCTTGTTCTCAGGATGATGCCTCATGGGATTCACAAAAATGTACAAACTTTTATTATGCATTTAAAAGCAGTTGTCATCCATAGCTAGTATATTTATGTTTTAATTACATTTTAAAATCTGGCACGGGCAATTTCTTCCATTCAAGGGGGAGGATTGCAAACATTCTTTACCTGTTTTCCATCCTTGATGTATATCTTAAAAAAAGAAGAAAAAAAAAAAGGTACATTGATGTTTCTTGTGATCTACATCAGGTTTGGTGGTTCATGTGGACAAGAGAATAACATTAGCAGCATTTAAGCTGAACTTGGAGCCCTACGTCGGCGTCACCTCGACCCAGTTCAAGGTGTTTAGGGTGTATGCCAACAACCAGGAGTTTGAGAGTGTACGGCTCAACGAGACACTCTCATCGTTCTCTGACGATAATAAGGTCAGTTTAAACTTATTAATTTGATTAAAGTTGTTTGCTTGAGAGTAAGCAGATGTCTCAAAAAAGACTGTCACTATCCATAGATAACCATTCGACTAGGCAGAGCCCTTAAAAAGGGTGAATACAGAGTGAAAGTGTATCAACTACTAGTCAATGAACCAGAGGTAAGAACTGACAGAGTTTTCTTACTCATACACTGTTGTACAGCTGCACAGCATTATGTTATAAAATATATTAAATGTGGTGTTGTTTTCTCAGCCCTGCAAGTTCCTAGTGGACACGGTGTTTGCCAAGGGCATGACTGTCAGACAGTCTAAAGAGGAGCTGCTTCCTCAGTTAAAAGAGCAGTGTAAACTTGACCTCAGCATTGACAGGTAAGAATCTTTGCTTTGCAAAGTTCAGAGAACTGTTGATGCAGTTTCCCTTGAGGTAAAATGAACATGTGTACAAAACAGTATATATCTAATTATCTCTGTGTGGTCAGGGTTCGCCTCAGGAAAAAGACGTGGAAGAATCCGGGCACAGTGTTTTTGGATTACCACGTTTATGAGGAAGACATCAGCATTTCGTCCAACTGGGAGGTTTTCCTTGAAGTCCTTGATGGTAACTTGTGTTTTTTCACTTTTTTTAAACATTGCTTCGCTCTGCGTTTATCTTTGGGTACCTCAACTACCTTACCCACCTTACCCATTTTAGTATTGTTCTGTACTAATAATATAAACTTTTTTTTAAAGGTATAGTAAATAATTTCCTTTACAGTAAAGAAAACAAACGTTAAATCATCTGTTTCCAGGGACTCAAAAAAACATCACGTTGTTGAGTTGTTAACATGCTGTGAAATGCCACATGGAGCCAGATAAATAAATGACATGTATTTGGTTCTAGAGTAATTTGTTTTCACTGAAGTTTCATTTAAAGTGCAGTTGATTGATCCACAACCTCTATAATCTTTCTCAGAACCAGAGAAGATGAAGTCAATGTCACAGTTGGCCGTTCTGACTCGGAGATGGAGCCCATCTACGATGAAGCTGGGGCCTTTTCAGGAAGTGATTCTGGAGAGCAGCAGTGTGGAGGAACTCAAGGAGAAGGTTTGTCTGCTGCATGACAAATGTGTTTTACTCATAGCTTGTGTTGAGTGTTTAGCTGAAGGAAACGGTTGTATTCCTGTGGCTAATATTTTTATTCTGTTGGCAGCTTAGTGAAATCAGTGGTATTCCATTGGAAAACCTGGAGTTTGCAAAGGTGGGTGGATGAATTACCTGAAACCTGAGACCCGATTTTTCTAATAAATTATTTGTATTGATGACACTGCTATCTGGTCTCTGCAGGGTAGGGGAACGTTTCCTTGTGATATTTCTGTGTTGGAAATCCATCAGGATTTAGACTGGAACCCCAAGGTGTCGACCCTTAATGTGTGGCCTCTTTACATCTGTGATGATGGAGCGGTGGTCTTCTACAGGTAAAAAAAAAAACTGGGACAAGTCCACGTTCAAGTACAGTGTTTGTGTCTTTGGTATTTTTGTGAAATCATTTCATGAACAGAGAGTCGAAGAAATCTCTGCTATAAATTGTCATGCGTTCACTCAGACTATTAAAAACTTAATATGTTTATGTTAGTTGAATTTTTGGGAGCTAATATGAATTACAGACAACTTTATATAAGATATTGAGATTAGGTGTTCAAATATTAAAGTACAAATGTACTCAAATTATACACATGGCTTTACAGGTCGGCTTTAACTCAGTAATAATTAAAACATGATATTGTTGCATTAGAAGCATTGTCTTTTTTTTGTTTTGTTTTTTTCTCCTTTTGACTTCTCATATTTATACATTTAATACCACAAATGAATCAGTAAATGTGTTCAGTCAAGAGGGTTTCGGTTTAGGATTAGAACCTAAATACAATCCCTGGCCACATCATTAGTTACACCTGTTCAGGTGCTCATTAACGCAAATATCTAATCAGCCAAACACATGTTAGGAACTCTGGCTATGTAGACAGGGTCAAGATAAAATGCACAATCTGCTGAAGTTCAAACTGAGAATTTAAGCGACTTTCAATATGATGTGATTGCTGGAGCTAAACACTTGTCTGAAACTGATCTGGGATTTACTTATCTTACAATCATCTCTTTAAGTTTACAGAGGATGGCCTGAAAAAATTGAAAATATCCAGTTGCTCTAGTTGAAAAATAGCTTGTTGATGCTAAAACTCGGGGGAGTGTCCTTCAGATTTGTAGGAAGGCAACAATAACTCAAATGACTACACGTTGCAATCAACACCAAGGTAATCATGAGAGCCTCTGGGGAAAAAATGCAACATGTCAAACATTGACATGACACCAGAAGACTAGAAGGCTACATGCTCACCAAAACTGATGCTTTGGTGGTCATGTGATGATGTGGGGATATTTTCTTAGCGCACATCATGGCTAACAAACCTGCAGCAGCTTTTTAAGTCATATCAGTATTGACCAAAATCTGAGCAATCTTTCAGCACTTTGTAGAATCTACAGCATGAAGAATTAAGGCAGTTATGAAGGCAAAGGGGTGCAAGGAAAGTGTACTTAATAAAGTGGCCATTGAGTGTATATTAAATAGTGGATCAAAATTTAATTTTCTGTCTATAATGTGGACATAGGTAACTGTAGTTGTATCTGTCTTTGCTGTGATGGTAAAAAAAATAATTTTAATCATAAATCAATGCAGCTAATAAATACTTTTTTTTTAATTAATTCATTATTCCCTTACCATTTCAAAACATGGCGACCTCCATGGAGTTCTTCTTATCATATTAGCAGTATTTGTGACCTTCCATCAATGTTTTTGTGCTCTTTTGTCTGCGCAGGGACAGCACAGAAGAACCTCTGGAGTTGTCAGAGGATGAGCGCAATGAGCTAATGAAGAAGGAAAGCAGCCGTCTGCTTAAAACCGGACATCGTGTCAGTTACTCGCCGCGCAAAGAGAAGGCCCTCAAGATCTACCTGGACGGCGGCCCTGCCAAGGACCCAGGGCAGGACTGAGGCGTGGAGAAACACTCGTGGGTTATTTGTTTTGCCTGGGTGCTGCAGCAGAGCATCCAGGCTGCGGGACTCTGAATGTCGGGCCCGACAGTGACTTGAAATCGAGCAGCGCTGTGAGGATTATGTGCTCTCACCCTCCACCCTGAGCTCCAGGCTCAGAAACCCTATTGTGCACTATAGTGTATTGTACTGTAAAGATTAAAGGGAAGTACAAAAGCTATTTGGATACTGTATAGACAAATCAATTGAAAGTGAAAGCTTCAGGGATGGATGCGGAGAGTCAAGGACTGTGAAACCGGTCTGGGAGGCATCCATGCTGACTATTCAAGGCTCCAGTCTACTTCTACATCAGGCTCTTTCACTGTCCTCCCCGTCACTGTGTGTTCATCTCCGTGTTTTGGACAATAGTGCTGATTATGATTCATCCGTGACCGTCTTGTAAATCCATGTGCTCACAATTTCTGAGCACCACTTTGTTAGAGAAATCAATCAGAATCCTCTTACGTTGAACATCTTCCTTTAAATTAAAAAAGAAGAAGAAAAAAATAAAAAGAAACTACTTATCCAGCCTTCCTCAGTCTCACCTCTTCTGCCGAGACAAACCTCACTCACTCAGAGACTGCCTGACAAATTGAGGAACCATTCATTTACAAGAATTGATGAATTAAAAAAGCAACAATTAATAATTTGTCAACTTTAAGTTGTTTCTCCTCTAATGCTCCTATAATGCCAGAGTAACGTGTCGATATGGGTTGTCTTTACTGCTGCTCTATGTGCTTTATAGGAGCTTTGCCTCTGTCACATCACTTCCACTAGATGTAGTGATACATAGGCTGTCAGTCCTTTTTAAAACTTAATATAATAAAACAAAACCAAGTAGACGATGTTAAGAATCTCCTTGTTTTGTTGTTTGTTTGTAAATTATTATTTTGCTTCGGACTTAATCATTCAGAGAGGTCTTGTGAAGCACCAGGCACTCATCTGTTGTCTGCATTAACCTTTAATTTAGAAAGTGGATATCTTTATCTGTTTCTTGCACCATGTAAAACTTGCAGTACATGTCTTGTGTCATCTGTGTGTGTGTGGCTCGAGAGGAAAGAGCTCTCTCTGGGTGTTGGGCAGAGAGTCAGAGGTTGGTTTTTGGCGCTTCTACCTGCTGCTGCTTGATAGACTGACACCAGAGGGCGTAGAAAGCCTGCTGGACTCAGTCTGCCTGTGCAACTGCTCTGAGGACTAAAGCTCAGCGTCACGGCCTCCTTTCCGGGCCTCTGATGCTGCCACCAGCTATTCACTGTAGAAATGCCAATATCAGAAGAGAACCTTTTTTTTGTTTTGTTTTGTTGTTGTTGTTTATTTCTCTGAGACTTCAGATCCTGTGTGGAAATAGTTTAAGATGATTTTAGAAATGAATTAAAGTGCTTTTTTTCAGAACTGCAGTTTTCTCTTACTGCTAAGCTAACCAATTCATAAAAATATGTTAGGATGTTATACAAGCTTTACTTTTAGCTTGACACTTTTTTAAAATTTATACTGGATGCCCTTCCTGATGCACTGTTGTGACCCCTTGAGGCTGGGTTTGCCACTTACTCTCAAACCGTTTAAGGTGAATTTGTTAACCACTACACCACAGAAAATCTGCCCATTTTCTTCAGCTTATCAACTTCACGGTCATGGTGGAGCTTACCCCGGCTGTCATAGCGTGAGATGTGGGATACGTGGAGTGACAGATCGCCATTCACACTCGCAGTCACCTATGGCTAGTTGTGGAAGGAAGCTGGAGAACATGCAACTTTTAGATTTTCACCCAGGGCCTTTGGGATATGCTGTGCTAACCGCAGCGCTACCGTGCAACACAAGTTAACGATCTCTACTCTGGGTGTGCACAGTGCAGAGATGGTGCAGCTCATCCAAACAGACTTAAATGTTTGAGTGGGAGGAAAAGGTGTGGCAGAATGCCCTCAGTGGTGATTTGGAACTGTTTACCAAAACACAAACTTGTACTGGGATACAACATCCCAAGGCACCTGTCTTTGGTAATCTGAACTGGTTAGATACATTTTAGATCAGTGGTTCTCAAACTTTTCACAGTGAGTACCACCTCATAAAATATATGGCTCATGAAGTACCACCCTTATGACCCACATTAAAGTACAGTAGTTTAGGCCTATTTAACACCACATACAGTTTACACGAGACAATTTCACTCATATGAATGTTATAAACAGGATGTGACAAGTGATAATAATAATAACTCTTTAAGTGATGAGCTGATGAAACCTGCTTCCAGGTCCAAACTACTCTGCATTTATTGAGGCTGTTGTGTTTTTAACATGTTTTAATGCTTTGTATCTTGTTCTCTTGATCTGACCAAGCCCCCCTCGGTTTTTATTATCATTATTCATTTTAAAGCTCAGTTTTTAAAACCTTGCGATATAACTACAGCCCAGCCTGAGGAGCAGTATATTAATGACTAACCTTACATTGCAGTTGTTCTCCTGACTGAAGTTTGGTCCGTTTACAGCATCCTGCCATGCAATTACTTTTGTCCCTAACCATCGGGAACCCTCACGTTAACTTTTATCAAGTGGAGTTAGCGTTCATCCTCCAGCTTCAGTAACCCTACAAATGCCAATGCTGTTTAGTTTTCTTCTTCATTTATGTAGGAAGTGATAGCAGAGTTCTACGTTTAAATTTTTCCTGTGGCGGTTAAGCCACAGCAAAAATGCACGAACATGCACGAACCTCCTCCATGGTTCGTGCATGTCGAAGCTCAGGTTGCTCTTCATGGCGTTTCAGCCGACGACACAAAATGCCATCATGTTGTGGCCTCGCTGGATCTGCTGTCCACCTGCCATGTAATGATTCCTCTTCACTCACGTCTTCCTCCGACAGTTGCTGGTGCGACCTGGCCTCGCCAACTCTCCGCTGCTGGCTGCAAAGCATTACCGCTCACTCGCAGAAGAAGCCGATCGCATTCTCCTGGCAACCAGGAGCTTTGGCATCCAGGCGATAGTTCGCCACTCACCGACAGCATCTCCTGCGCCCCACCAATTCTTTCGGGGGCCTCCGACTCATCGATGGTGGCTGGGATTGCAGCACCGCGGAAGAGCCCTGTGTTTTTACCATCAGCGTGACAGTGCCGTGCTCCCTTTGCAGTTTTAAGCCCCAGGGAGACAAGCCTGCCAACGCTCTGTAGCGGCCGCAACTGCTGGCGATAAGGAAAGGCTGTTCTTAATAGAGGAATCGTGGTATCGATATAATAGAGGAATCGACTCCGGCTCCCAGAAGAGCCTTGGGAACTGTTGTGCTGTCTTTGCATAGCTCCACAATGGTATATTATTTAATCTTAAAAAATTGGAGATTTCCCACGTACCACCAGAGAGAGCCCAAGTACCACTAGTGGTACACGTACCACAGTTTGAGAACCACTGTTTTAGAACATTCTGATGGTTACTTTATTTTTGCCTCCCAATAGTTTTGTTTTTCAAATAATCCAGCTTCTTTTATATTATGGAATATATAATGTACAGTATATAAACTGTTGCTCAGTCTTATTAAGGACTTTCAAACATGGTCTACATTCTGGTTAGTCTTTAATAATAATCCTGATATCTGATCAGGGTAGTTGCAACCTTCAAATAGTTGGAGAAAAGAGGAGAAAAAAAAGAAAGCTGCTTTCCTGCTAAACTCAGGTTTTTGCACTTGGTGAATGAATGATTATGAAATACAGTTGATTGTGGTTTATCAGTTTATTGATTACATGGCATTTTGCTATGAATCCCATAATAGGAAGAAGTACAATACTTCAATTTGTGGTGTAAATAATATTCAGTATATATAACACTCCCAGCAAAATGATTTGCAGGGCAACTTGACTGCATGAGACAGTACATTATTTGTTTTCCTAGTTTCTGTGTATTCTGCTCAGACGACCTGAACACACAGCATCACTTCAGTTTAATTTAGCATCTCACAAGTAACATTTTCACCAGTGGATTCATCAAATAAAGTGTGGGAGGGAAGAACTGTATAATATAGACCACAAAAACATCGGGTTATGTTCCATGTCATCTCTGCAGTTTAAATAATGTTGAGGGGTAAGTTGTGAGAATAATGCATCTGTGGGGGAAAGAATGATTTTCTCAACTTCAGAAACAAGTAGAAGTTTCAAGCAGCTACAGTTAGAAAAGTAAACGAGCTTCTTAGATGTTGAGCAGTCATTGGCAGCAGTTATTGAAATGTTAGCGGAAATAGAAAAACCCACATACTGAAATATGCCAGCATTATACGCAGAGCAGTTCTAAGTACATGCCTACTGTTTTATTTTTTATACAGTACATGAAGCCACGCCAATCTGCTGTGATCAGATGATGTGATCACAGATATAAGCAGCAAAGTGAGCAGCTTATTAGGTCTAGAGTTATTTTTATCTTGTTATCGAGGGGAAGAAAGAAGTTTGTCGTTTCAAGACAAGCCTGCAAACACACAGTCTTACTGTGTTTTTTTGTTTGTTGGAGCTCTGCTGCAGGGATGAAACATCATCTTCCCAAAAGTTATTCCCACGTTTAATATTTGAGCAGCTCATCATGTAACAGCCATAATAACAGCTCTTCACACAGCCCTCACACACCTGGACAGTAGTAACACCTATGTCAGAATGCTGTTTGTGGACTTCAGCTCTGCCCCAGTTCAACCCCACAAACTGGTTAATAAACTAAGCAACTTAGGAGTCAGCAGCTCACTGTGCAGCTGGATATTGGACTTCCTGAGCAACAGACCCCAGAACGTCAGAATGGGAGAGCACACCTCCTCAAACCTCATTCTGAATGTAGGTGTCCCACAGGGGTGTGTCCTCAGTCCCCTCTTATACTCACTTTTCACCCATGACTGTTCACCAATCCACACCATTAACACCATTATCAAATTTGCTGATGACACCACCATCATAGGACTGATCGACAACAACGATGATTCAGCCTACAGAGAGGAGGTTCAGCATCTGAAGCAATGGTGTGACGACAACAACCTGCATCTGAACACAGCCAAGACCAAGGAGATGGTAATCGACTTCAGAAGAACAAAGTGATCTGAGCACTCTACCCTCTACATTGATGGGGAGGAGGTAGAAAGGGTAGAAAGCTTTAAGTTCCTCGGAGTCCACATCTCGGCCGACCTTACCTGGTCCACCAACATCTCCCACCAGTTAGGGAACGCACAACAAAGGCTGTACTTCCTCAGGAAACTACGTCAGGTCCAATTACCCCAGAGACTGCTAGTAAACTTCTACTGCAATCCCTCATCAACCTGCTTTCCGGGGTGTTAGGCTGCTTTTTATTCTCTGCATCACTCACTCTACTTCTCTTCTCGCCTGCCCTCTTTGAGCCAATCAGCCTCCACTTTCTGTGGTTTAAAACTGTGCTCTCTGTCATTCTCCCTTTCAGACTCTAATTTGTGCAACCACCCCATTTCCACCTTACAGATACCTCAGTCAGCACTCCAACCAAGCTTCGTCTTCATCTTCACCACCACCAGGGTCTAGACTTTCAGGGGTCCTGGCCTAAATCCTATCACCGCCGGGATTCCATTCTGCCACGATGGGCTGTGCGAATCTAAACACCAGATACATTAACGTCTCTATCTCCAAAAATCATGTTCAGGTCTTCCAAGCAATCTCTCATTTTTGAAATGATGTTTCAAAATCTCCCACGGATTAGTTGAGATCTGGAGACTGCAAAGGCCACTGCATCTGTTTATTCAGTTCATTTTCATATTTCAGTTTCCGCATGTACCCTATGAACTGTAATTATGTAATCTCGGAAGAGAACATCTCCCATCATGGTGGACATGTTCCATCCTAGGATAAAGGAGATTACACCGAACAAATTCATATTGATTTTGAGCAACCTGTCAATCCAAGGGGACCTGAGCCATGCCAGCAAAACGGGGGCAGTCACATCATCACCCCACTGTGATGACTGCAACAACAAAGAAATGAAGCTGCATCAAAGGACTTGACAAGTAGTTTTTTACAAAGTGGCTGCCTTCAAGTGCCTCTTGCCCAGAATTCCCTTAAAAAGATTTAAGAATCATCAAACAACGTGCCGACGACACAACTAGCTCCTGTGTTTGTGGCTTGCTTTTTGCTTTGGACACTCGCTGTGGCGTTTTCTTTTACAGAGGTGATTGGTTAAAGTCACCCGGAGGTTCATCCAATCACCAGCTGAGTCAAGTCTGGATAAGCCGCCAGTTTTTTTTCCTTTCATGTGCCACCTGTCTGTATTTCTAAAATTCTAGTCTACATATACTGCCATCCATTTCCCATGCCCTAAATCTTTACTGCTTTGACTGAAGCCGGCAAATAGAAAGTGCTCTTTGCAAAGAAAAAAGAAAAAAGCTCAGAAGTCTGTCTAGCTGTTTACAAGGCAATGTTAATAAATCGAGCCGAGCCTAAAGTATGTAGTCTATCTCTGAGTACAGAGTGTCTGTCAGGTCCTCTTCACTCGAGTCCTCTCCTTTCAGGCACATTGACCCCCGTCTGTGAAGGAAAACATACACAAATACATAAAACTTTAATATTTTTTTGGTACCGGTATATTAAATTAGAATATTTGATTCATTTGACACAAATGGTGCAATATTTTAATCTGTTTTATGTGATTATATGTGCTGCCCTCACCCCAGGTGTTGACAGTGGAGATCTCCTGCACAGGGGCAATATTTCCTGGGTCCCTCATCTTGCGTGCCCCAGGACAACAACTCAGTCAGGTGGTTGGAGGCACCAAAGCAGTGCTCACGCTCAATAGGCTTGGCCGAACAGACGGGGAAGAGGAGGGCTAATCACACAAAACAAAAACAAAGTTCTCTGGGGGGCGGTGTAGGTAGTGACTGATAAACACATGCTGTACTACATACCTTTATGGAAAGCACAGCAGAGGTCTGGGCTGCAGTCAGTCTGGTATTGACAAGTGCTTCCTGCCTCTCCCTTCGTTGCATTTTGGCTGCACTGGCCCCACACACAGAGCTGTTCACCACAGCACTCTGCATCCTTAGTGCAGGACTGAAAAAGTAGCATTTGAGCAAACGGCCAACAATTCAGCAGGCAACCCTCCTCTTAACACAGATGCTTTAAAAGATCATGCACCTCTACTGTAACAACACTGAGACTCCCGGGAGCATTACATTATACATGCTTCCTTTAGGCAGTATCATCAGAAGTCATAGCATACATTTTCATTGCTGTGCAGATGACACCCAACTCTATCTTTGAAGCCAAATAACATACATCAATTAGTTAAACTGCAGGAATGTCTTAAAGATATAAAGACCTGGATGACCCCTAACTTTCTGCTTCTTAATTCAGATAAAAGTGAGGTTGAGGTTGCGATTTCTAACTAGATTCCTACTCTGGATGGCATTACCTTGGCCTCCAGTAACACTGTGAGGAATCTTGGAGTTGTTTTTGACCAGCATATGTACTTCAATGCACATATTAAACAAATATGTAGGACTGCTTTTTTCCATTTGCACAATATCTCTAAAATTAGAAATATCCTGTCTCAGAGTGACGCTGAAAATGTATTTATTACTTCTAGGCTGGACTACTGTAATTTGTTTTTATCAGGATGTCCTAAAAACTCCCTGAAAAGCCTTCAGTTAATCCAAAATGCTGCAGCAAGAGTTCTGACAGAGACTAGAAAGAGAGAGCATATTTCTCCTATAGTGGCTTCCCTTCATTGGCTCCCTGTTAAATCTAGAATTGAATTCAAAATCCTGCTCCTTACATACAAGGTCTTAAATAATCAGGCCTCATCTTATCTTAATGACCTTATAGTACCATATCACACTATTAGAGCACTTCGCTCTCGCATTGCAGGCCTACTTGTGGTTCCTAGAGTATTTAAAAGTTGAATGGGAGGGAGAGCCTTCAGCTTTCAGGCACCTCTTCTGTGAAACCAGCAGTTTGGATTCAGAAGAAAGACACAATCTCTGCTCTTAAGATTAGGCTTAAAACTTTCCTTTTTGATAAAGCATATAGTAAGGGCTGGATCAGGTGATCCTCCTTTAGTTTAGGATTATGACAAATAGGTCATATGATTGTTGGGGTTTTCTCTGTTTTATTATTGTAGGGTTTACCTTACAATATAAACCGTCTCAAGGCAACTGTTGTTTTGGTTTGGCGCTGTATATATAAATTTGAATTGAACTGAATTGAATTGAGCACTAATGGCGTTAATTATTGTCCAGTCCTGCTGACTTAAAAAATATATATATATAAAAATCAGCAGGTCAGCTGATCTGTGATTGCAGTGGAAAGAGATCCTACTATCACATCTTTAAGACATTGCAAAGTCACATGGTTTTCCACTTCAGCGACTTTGACAAGACACGGATCCTGTCCTCTGTGCATTTATCCTCCCTCTAGCCTTGTTTGGCAGGCTGCCACCATCTTCCACTGCTTTTTCCATACATCAACATCAACACTAATATATTCAATTGAGACTCAGCTGAACAAGCAACACAGGTAGCAGCAGAGTCCTGAATAAAACCAATGAGATAAGAGGACTTTGATTAGAACCGCTTTTGTTCTTGATGTTCTCTGAGAGAGCGGATGGAAGCGAAGAGCTCATATTTAACCTGCCCCCCTTTCATGAGATGCTCACAGGACAGTGCTTGGAAACAGCACACTCCAATTACACTTGTGGACGCACTGCAATGCAGTCAGTGTGAAACCCCAGCTGGCTGGATGTAAGAGTGCATCGTGTTGTGTGTGTTGGAAAGCGTCAGACAGGAGAAATAGTGCGTTTTAGAAAAGAATTATGAAAACAGTGAAGACGTCCACAGAAAAGTCCCTTAGGTTGACTCACCATATCGAGCGCTTTACATGGCAGACACTTGGCATTATGTGGGTCGTGAAGGCAGTACCTTCCCTTCCCACAGTCATCGTCACTGATGCATCCCTAAATACGAGAGAGAGAGGTGAGACTACATCAGGCCACCTCGTTTTTCTAATTACATTTAAATATTAAACATGGGTCTCACAGCTCTAGTCAGAGAAACCCTCAACTGAATACACATTCACAACAGTGCAGTTGAAGGTGTTGAAGCACAAAACATGCGGCATATTTATGAAGAATGCGGCACCTTCTCTGGTTTTATTTATTATTTAGACTGATGTCTGTCCTAGTTTCTGTTCTGTGTCTAACAAATCACCCAACAGATTTTGCCAAAATAAATGGTGAGACAGCATGTAAATGTAGCAAGATGATAACCACATAAACGGAGATTTTTTTACTCATACAGGGAAAACTAGGTTGATATTTGGGACTGTTGTTTTTATTAGTTGCACTGTGACACCCCGAGCTACGAAACTTGAGTTATCAGAAAGCTTCCCAACTGGACTTTAATCACCATATGTCCAAAACTGCTTGGTTACATAACCTCACTTTGTGTTTGCAGCCTTAGTCCTAAAGCACATAATCATCACTTATTTAACAATGAGAAGCGTAGTCAACCATCTGAGAACTGCCATCTTTACCACTTATTTGTTCAAAGGACAAGGGCCGAATGGAGGCAAAAATACGCTTTTGATTCCTTTGCCGACATAGTGCCAAGTCAGTGGCTGTGATGGTGCACCAAGACATTATGCAACCTCTTCAGTGATGATAACTGAGCAGCTGAAGGTCATACAAAAACTAGATTTCTTTTTGAACGTGCAGGTAAACAGGACGGGCTTACGTGATCGACTCTGTTCTCCAGGTCGTTAGAACTGTCGACTGTGGTAATGTTGTTTGTCTCCTGGGTGAAGATGGAACATATATTAAGTTTCAATCACAAGGGGAAACAAACAGTGCCTCACTTTACTTTACTGTTTCTTAGCCCACCTGGTCTTTATCAGTCACTTTATCAGAAGCAGTTTCATTGTGAAGACTCGACTGAGAGTTCTCCTCATTTGTCTGAAAGGATTTTGGAGATGATCAAAGCCAGATTTCAGGAAAATAGATGCATAACTCTGATGTTACTTTATTGCTGCATCTGATCTTCTTTTCTGCCCAGAGATTGAAGTGTTTTAAAAAATACTTTCATAATACAACACACTGAGATCCTACATACTACAGGCAGTCAGATAATGCTATATGTCATGTAAAATGCTGAGTGAGAGGTGCAACTGGCTGCTTACTTGGTGAAACGAGTCCTCTGGCTTTTGCTGGGGATCCTCTGGCAGCTGCTCCACTTCCACAAATACGCTGTCCGGCTCCGCTTGTCCCTGTGCAGAGTCATCCTCCAGGATGTGACTAATGCCCGGGTTCACTATCTCAGGGAGGATGCCATTGCAGACTGCTGTGACAGCCAAAACGAGCAGGACGGCTGGCACCATGCTGCTGCTGAGGATGCTGCTGCTGCACTCCGAGGAGGGTGTGGCGGTGATGCTGAGAAACACAAACAGCGTCACCACAGCTGATATTTCCGTCGCTGCAGGGTTTTTCCATCAAACCTTCACATTCATGACAGCCCCTTAACAGGTGAAATAACAATAGAAATAATACATAAAATGAAAAATAAGCCGACTTGATAGTGTGCGCATTATTTTAATTGTGTGTTAACAACTTAACAGCGCACTTCAAACATAGTTCCGGCCAGGTTTAACCACTAAGTCATTATGCGAGATACACAGTAAGTAAGAGTAGCCCAGGTAAACAGAGAGGAGGCTTTTCTTCACTGCCGTTAAAAACAAAAATAAAATGGAAAAACACACATCAAACCTGACTTTTCTTTCTTTCTTCCTTTTTTTTTTTTTTTTTTAAACGCAGGTGTGCTTGCAGTTTTACACAGAAGCTGGTGATGTAAGCGGAAGTATAGCTCAGCTGCTAAGACAGTTACAAAAAACTGTAAACTTTCATCATTGAGCCCTGTTCTCAAAAACGGACATTTACTCTGTTTGTGAAGCTCAGAAAGTTATAAATACATGTTTAGCGCCATCTTCTGTCGGTACGGAACATGACATCATGTGGTTGGGTGGTTAACGGCTAACGAACTAGCATTAGTTTATGTTAGCTAACTAGTGACAGTATCGAGAACTCAGAGGAAAATGAGGACACTAAAACTAAAAATCCGTTTTGTGCTGCCCCTGGCTGCAACAATGAGTTTTACATTAAGAAACTCCACCATGCCAACAGGAGCCGCAAGTTCAGCATACAGACAACAAATTGTAACTAAATGTTTGGTTTTTTTTTAAAACATTTTAATGTATGTAATGATTATTTATTAGATTTTTATTTTTATTTTACATTGATTCCACCAAATGCAAATGGCAGTAAATTTAAATTATATAATCTATAAAATTATGTAAAAGTATTTTTTTATTGCTTAAAAGTCCATCCATCCATTTTCTTCTGCTTATCCAGGGCCAGGTTGCAGGGCAGCAGTCTACGCAGACAAGTCCAGACCTCCCTTTCCCCAGCCACCTCCTCCAGCCTTTCCGGGTGAACACTAAGGTGTTCCCAGGCCAGCCGAGAGATATAATCTCTCCAGGGTGTCCTGGGTCTGCCCTGTGGTCATTCCTGGAACACCTCACCCAGGAGGCATCCTAGTCAGATACCCGAACCAACACCACTGGCTCCTTTCGATGTGGAGAGGCAGCGGCTCTACTCACGTCACTACCCAGAGCTCGTGACCATAGGTGAGGTTAGGGATGTAGACTGACTAGTAAATTGAGAGCTTCTCTTTGACGCTCAGCTCACTCTTCACCACGACTGATCGGTACAGTGTCCGCATCATTCAGGGGCAGCACCAATCCATCTGTCAATCTCCCGTGTGTAAAAATAAATAAATAAAATAAAATAATCCCAGGACTGTCCTGCAGTTGCACACTTTTGACAAAATTCACCTACTCACCTCATTGTATTGCCATCGACTTTAACATTTAACATGCTGACTGATGCTTGCAGTGTCTGAGATGCAGCTTTTAGGTTTTAGCTGTTTCTCTGAGCATTAAACTCTGACCACTGTGAAGAAACCTACACACTGCTCACCTCTCCTCTCCCAGGAATACCTTGGTGTGAGCTTCATGTCCAGCTCTCTGTGTCGCACCTTTGCACCTCTACAGCAGACAATTGCCCAAACACTCATTAGTTAAATCTGTTTTTATAGATAAACTTTTAACTAGTTGTTCATATCACCATGTTAGTCTGTCTGCCCTGGTTAAGTGGTAAATGGACTGGTTCTTATACAGCAGTTGTCTACTTCACTGGTGCATTAAAATAACTGTATACACTGTATTATTTTTTTCTACATCCAAGTGCTTTTCTGTCTAACATTCACACACATTTCCAATCCAATGAATGAATCGGGGTTTGTAACTTTGAGTTTTGTATCTTGTGTTAGTAACATGTTAATGGAAAATCTGTCACAGCGTGATGAGGAGAGTCGAGGTTTGACTCCTGCAGGAAGCTGATGACTGGATGAATCCCAGGCATGCAGGCTGTTTGAACACTGATGCTCATCACAGGAAACAATGTGAGAAAGATCCTAGAGGCACAGTTTCCCCAGATGTTCTCTGTTGTTGTCTGGATTCTGAAATGGGAGAAATAATAATAATGAGCAGAAACAATGAGACCACACTCAACTGTTCTTAAACGCATGAAACTTGCACCACTGGATGAACCAGATGACTGCAGGTAACATTTGTACAAAAAGTCTGATGACTCCATCTTTAGGGCTTAGTTAGATTAAATATTTAACAAGTTAATTTAACAATTAAAGACATATTCATCCCAAAGACACTCTTATAATGTAGATTAAATATAGTGTTGACATAACATACATGTATGATTTGTTCTTTTAAAGAGTAAATGTTGTAATTACATGAGCAAAATTGCAGTATTCCAAGACAGCATCAGGGTTTTAACATCTTTTATACTCATGTTTTTATAATTATTTTAAGTGTAAAAGCTCAAAGATAATGACATAAATTCATCTGTTCATGTTATTATCACAATAATAACATTATTATTATGACACTTTTTCTATACTGTATTAAAGTTACCAGAGTCAAGTTTGGACTCACAAATATAATCAATGATGTTTCTCCACAGCGGGCTCATCAGTACCTGGTGAGAAAAGGTCAGTCCAGCTCTGACTTGAGGCTTTTCAGCTCAACTTGATCTGGTTCCACCTCTACCACTGGCAGAGAAACACAGAGTGAGATCTCCTCCTGCCAACCATCCCGCTTCAACTGTGTCCAGTTGTTAAATTCATCCATGTGATTCTGCAACACTGTAAAATAATATTCATTTCTTTGGTAAGAAGTATGTGTGTTTCTGTTCTTAAATTGATCATCATCAGCCTGGACTCCAGTGGATTTGAACATTTATTTGTTGGCGAGACAAAATCAGGAACAGAAATCATTGGTTTTCACAACTGGGTCCAGTTCTACCTGCAAGAGAAAAACCAACACTTGGACTACAAAGGATATAAGTCCAGGGAGCATGATTTGGTAAGAATAACAGTTCATCAGACAGAAGAGATTCATTTCCTTCTTTGGTAACATAACCATGAACCATGTTCATGCTTCTGTCACAGCCTGATCAAGATGACCACGTTCTCAACCTCCAGTTCAGCTGGAACGGTGTGGTGATGCCCGTTGGCAGCGCCTTCATCGGCACCAGCCCCGAGTTTGAGATGGCCGTCTTCACCATCGTCTTCCTCATGAACACAGAGAGAAGCACCACAGTTGTGGTCAACACTGACCAGTGTCAGATGGAGCTGGTGGTCATCAGACACGGGCGCTCACTCGGGACGGCGTACTGCTGCTCAGCAGCAACGGCAGACATGTCAGGCAGCACGCTGATGTGGATCCATCATTTTATTCACTTCTGATAAAAACTAATCTTTGTTCAGCAATACGTGGCCTCATTAATAAGGAACCGACCTGCTTAATGTACTGCAAAGGACATTTAGATGTATTTCAAGATCACTGTGACCTCAGTAGCTTTAAATAAAATGTTATTTTGGAGTTCAATATTTTTATTTTGTGCAGTTTTCTTTAGAAAACAAGTCTTTCTAGTCACTGCATTTATTTTTTTTCCAACAGTGTCTTTATTTATTTTGAACATAGCAGTGTACACATCTATGAAGCGTAACAACACAAGTAGCTAAACTTACAGAAACTACAAGCTACACATACTGCCTTTATACACATAACACCATGTAGGAGAGGATGAGAAAAAAAAAACAGCAATGACAAAACAACAAAAAACAACACACAAAAGCAAAACAAACAAACAAGGAAAAAAAAATAAAAAAGGAAAAGGGGGGAATAACTGTGTGCATCTCCCATAAATTACGCACCCTCACAGGTATATGTTAAATGTAAATTAGAAAGTAGTTGTTTAATGTCAAGCAATAAACATATTCCCAAATGGACTGCAGAGGGCCACCTATGAATCCTCCCCAAAAATTTCCACCAAGTGGGGCAACTCTTTATTAGCAAGGAAGTTTTTGAAGGGGCCCCAGATGCTATCAAAGCATCGCCGCTTACCCCTGATTGCGTAGGTGATCTTTTCCAAGGGCAGGGTAGATGTTAACTCTGAAATCCATTTACTTCTTCTCGGTCTATCTACCTCTTTCCAAGTAATGGCAATCACTCTCTTAGCCATCAGCAGCCCTTAATTAAGCGATGTTTCCTGGTTATATTACAGTTAGCTGGATAGATGCCCAGCAAAAAAAGTTTTGGTTCTAAATGCAGTTTTATTTCTAATATTTCTTCAGTACATTGTTTCACTTCTTCCCAGAATTTCCTAATTTCAGGACACTGCCACAAACAATGGAGAAGTGTGCCCTTTTCCTCGTCGCATTTTATACAAACATCCGGGATGGTACTGTAGAAAGCATTAAGTTTGACTGGAGTCATATATGTACGCATTAACCAGTTGTACTGCAAGAGATTTAAACGAGCGTTCACTGTTTGTGATTGTGCCCTGGCGCAAGCCCTCTCCCACTCTTCAAGGGAGATATTCTCCTGTAAGTCTTCTCTCCAGGATTCAAGCTTCTTTACGGACGTTTCTGTAGAGGCAGCCACCAGTTCATTATAGATTTTGGAAATCAAGCCTCTTCCCTGGCAATCTTTCACCATCATTTCTTCAAGTGTTGATAGGCCAGGAATGGACAAGGACTGGTTTTGCTGTGTTCTAATAAAATCTCTCAGCTGTAAATATCTAAAGAACTGGCTGCGGGCTATGTCATGCTTTACAACCATTTCATCAAAGGACAGTAAATGTTTATTATGCGGATTGTAAAGATCTCCTATTTTTTGTAACCCCCTTTCAGCCCATATTTTAAATCCCCCTTCACCCCGTCCTGGGGGGAAATTATCATGTCCCCATATCGGGCTGAATACTGAGAGTGAATTAACTACATTGAGGTGAGTCTTAACTTGATGCCACACCGCAATCATATTTTTGACCATAGGATTCTTGGTGTTTCTTTTGAGTTTCTTAAGATTAGCCAAATATAGGGAAATGGGAAATGGCAAATTCAGCGCATACCCTTCCATCTCTCTCCACAGTGGCACATTCTCTTCTGAATAGTAAAACATTAGTGTTCTCAGCTGCGCCGCCCAGTAGTACCACAGTGGGTTTGGGCATTTAAGCCCTCCTCTATCGTAAGGCAGATACAGTAGAGATAGGCGCAACCTGGGGCGTCTATTCTTCCATAAAAACTTGATGAAGAGTGTCCTCAGTTGAGAAAATAAATTGCTTGGTGGTGGCAGAGGCAAGTTTTGAAATAAGTACAGCAGTTTAGGGAGTATATTCATTTTGAGAGTATTTATTTTCCCCATTAATGACATTGATAGAACAGTCCATCTATCCAGAGAGATGTTTGGACATGGATGTTTTAGACATATTGATCTTGTAACCAGAAATTTTACCAAACTCCTTAATCAGTTCTAGCAGAGCCGGGATGGATTTGTTAAGATTTTTAAGAAAAATAATTAAATCATCTGCATACAAGGCTAAGCGATGTTCTGTCTGTCCTATTGTTATACCAGAAATACTATCGTGGGATCTCACTGCAATAGCCAAAGGCTCGATTGCTATAATGAACAACAGTGGGGACAAAGGGTCCCCTTGCCTACACCCTCGATTTATTTTTATGGTTTTTGAGATATTATTGTTAGTCAGGATCTGTGCATATGATTCCTTATAAAGTAATCTTACCCAATTACAAAAATTCTCTCCCAGACCAAAGCGCGCCAGAGTCTCAAACAAACAGGGCCATTCCACTCTGTTGAATGCTTTTTCATCATCAAGTGACAGTAAAGCAGTGTCCCGAGCCCCCTTTTGGTCATAAAGAATGTTCAGAATCCTTCGGACATGGTGGAATCCTTGTCTGCCCCGAATGAATCCATTCTGATCCCTCCCAATTATTTCAGGTAGTATATCTTCGATTCTCTTGGCTAAGATTTTACAAAGTATTTTCAAATCCGCGTTAAGCAGACTGATGGGTCTCCAGTTTTCACATTTATCGTGTGGTTTGCCAGCCTTTGGGAGCAGAGTAACTAGTGCTCCTCTCAAGGACTGTGGTAAGGTGCCCTTTTGAAAGGATTCTGTAAGCATTTCTAAAATTGGAATCAACAGTTTATATTTAAATTTTTTATAAATTTCAATTGGGAGACCATCGGGTCCGGGGATTTTCCCCGATTTAATACTATCGATTGCAGCAGATAATTCCTCGAGTGAGATATCTTTCTCCAAAATAGCCCTAAGGTCTTCTGGTATATTGGGTATATTTATCTTATCTAAAAACATTTTTAGTTCCGTATGGTCATTAGATATTTCTGAACTGTAAAGATCTTCATAATATTTCCTGAAGGATTCATTTGTATCTGCCGGATCCACAATAATTTCTCCTAGCTCATTTTGCAGTGAGATAATAACCCTTTCACTCTGGAGCTGCTTGAGACACCATGCAAGAACTTTCCCAGGTTTTTCACCCTGACCGTAGAAGGACTGTTTAAGTCGCAGCAGACTGGCCAAAGCTTTTGAGGCAGAAAGTTCATTGTATTGGGCCCGAAGCAGCAATAAATTTTGATGTATTTCAGGGGACCTTGTTTGATAGTATTCATTTTCTAATTCCTTTATTTTTGTCTCTAACTGTTTTGCCTTTTGGAGAGTCAATCTTGCTTTAGAGCTAGTGATGCTAATTATTTGGCCCCTAATAAAAGCCTTAAAAGCATCCCATCTTATGCTTGCAGAAGTTTCTGTTTTATTCATTTCAAAATAGAGGCTAATTTGTTCATCCAAAAGCGAGACAAAACCAGGGTCTGCTAACCATTTTTGTTTGCAACGCCAAATCCTAGCATCTTTCACAAGCTTTGAGTCCTGATATACCAATGAATTAGGAGCATGATCTGAGATTAGAATCGCGCCTCATACGAGCATTCCTTGATTTTATGTCTCAACTCTGCAGATATCAAAAAGAAGTCAATTCTTGAATATGACTTGTGTGCACCAGAATAACATGAGAACTTCAGAACGTCCGGATTTTCTTCCCTCCAGATATCTATTAAGTTCAATTCCTTCATAAAGTGCTGTATAGTTACCCTACTACGGGTGTGAGATTCTTCGGTTCCCGAGCTCCTATCTTTCACCGGATCTAGTACACAGTTAAAATCGCCTGCCACCACACATTTACCAGGAAAAGAGGACAACATAAGGAATAAGTTTTGAAAAAAGATAGGGTCGTCTGTATTAGGAGCATAGATGTTCGCCAAGATAATTTGTTCATTTAGTAAGTTCCCTTGAATGACAAGGTAACGTCCAAATTTATCTTTGGTGACTTTGTTTACCTGGAGTGGTATGGATTTGTGCACCAAAATGGTGACCCCTCTCGCTTGAGAGTTAAACGATGCAGACAAGACCTTGCCTCTCCACCTCCTCTTAATTTTCAAGTCCTCATTATGCATCAGATGTGTTTCCTGAAGAAACACAATGTTAGACTGCAAAAATTTTATTCTGTTCATGACTTGTTTAACTTTCTTCAGATTTCGTAATCCTCTGCAGTTCCATGATGTGATTTTGATTTTTATCTCACTAGACATTTCTTGTAGGTTGTGTAGTTATATTCCCCAAACAAGTGAAAATATATGTCAAAAAAAATTACAAAAAGAAAAAGACAGAAAGCTAACATAAATACTATTACTAACAACAGAAACTACCCAAATACCCTCACCGTCACCCATATCCAGGCCTTTTAACCTGGATTTCCTTCCCCAGATATTTAAACCTTCCAGGTAGCAATTAACAGTCCCACCCAAGGATGACACCGTATAGCTGAACTAGTAAAACCGAACAATCCAACTGTTAACTATAACATTAACCATACCGTCCTATGCCACCAAGGTTAGATATTAAATTCTTATCTATTTATAAACACCCCTCTTTGCCATAGGTGAACTCACGTTTCACATTTCAAATCAAGATTTCTAAGCAAAACTAATCAGAAGTGGTCTGCTGGTTTGACTGAGCCCCACTTACTTGAAGTTGACCAATTTGCATTTGTTGCAGAAATACGTTCGGCTTCTTAATCTTTTTGTATTTTATTTTATTTTTTAAATTAGAAGACAGATATGGGTATCTCAAGAGCTTTAATTCTGCACTAAGCCCAGGATAGAGTGTAACATGACTTTAATAGAAAATTCAGTGTAATACGCGCTGTTAGGCACAAGCATACATTTAACCTTATAGCTTGAGCTACCCGAGCCGGCTGGGCTCGATCCTGCTCTTATTCTCAGGTCAAATGTTACCTTATGCTTTGTAAACTTAGATCGTATCCTAACCATCAGTCCGATCCCTCTTTTGACTTGATCCGTTGGATGAAGCCCTCCGCCTCGACGTGGTTGTTAAAGATGTTGATAGCGGTCAGGATCATGGCCGACGTGGGGCAGGACTCTCCCGCCGCCATATCCTTGCTTCTGTCCGGCGCATTAACCTCTAGAGTCCCGCTAGCGTTAGCCTCGCCGGAGTCCATGGCCTCACTGCTAGCTGATGAGTCCTTGCTAGCCCTCGACTTCGTAAAGTCCGACAATTTAGCTTGGAGAGATTTGTTCCGCCCTTGACTGACTTTCTTCTGTGACACCGGCGTAACCCTAAGTTTATTTGTCGAAATAGGGGTGATTCACCTACTCAAGTACAATATTTTAGCAGGATTTTGCCAACAGGGTAGCAGAGCAGGTTAATGCATGTCCGCTCAGCTCGCCGCCATACTGGAAGTCCCACTGCATTTATTTAATATAATATTTTTCTACTGAAGTGATACATGACGTTTTGGTGATTTGGAAGATATACTTCACAAAACTAAAAGTGGCCAAACATATTAATATCAACTAAATATGAATATTACTATTTCTTAAGTTGTGTGTTTTTTTAAAATAAAAATGTACACACCAGCTATATCATTCAGTCTTACGAGTTCCCCCGTCATGTCTCGCATTTTTTTTTTTAATTTATTAAGGTTTCATTTTAAAAACTCGAGACATGAAAGGTGTTTGCTTTTAGTGGCATCTAAAGTCCCCTCCAAAAATCAACAAGACAAGAAAAACGTTTTTGTCTGAATCAGAGTCTGCACATCTAAGCTAGCTTCATGGCCAGATGTCATCAGTCAGAAATACCGTCCGGCTCGACTGTGTCACGCCTGCGTATTGTACCTGCTTAATTTGGACTGTTTTGAAAGTATCTGAAAAAATTCAAAACAAAACAAAACAAAATTGTGCATTTCAATGGGCATTATCTGAGCATGCGCAGAATTACGCACATCTTTCCTTTGATCCTTCGTTCGAACTCAAAGGATCAAAGGATCAAAGAGCGCTGACGTCACATCCGCGGCCACAAAAGTCTACAAATACCCCCTCTTCACCTTTGCAAACAGTTTCACTTGGAGCATTTTCAGAAACACTGAGTTGTTTTTGCATACCAGGAACCTTTCAGAACGGGACTATTTTTACATTGAAGTAAGCAAACGCTTTTTTTTCTTCTCGACACTTTGCATTAAGCTTTTAAAGAAATGTCACACGAAACATTCAATAATTCATTGTCTGACAGAGAGTTTCGAGAGCACTCACACAGACTGTATGGGTTGGTGGAGAGAGAAATACCTGACCCTATGCAGCTTCAAGACAAAATTAAAGAACTCCAGTTGGAGTTGAGCACCCTAAAGCTCAAAAAGAATTATTACCAAAACAATTACTATCGCTTAAAAGATGAGCATGAACACAGGTGTAAAGACGTGCAGGAAGAATCTCTCCTTGAGCAGAACAGCAGCATTGCTGCTCAGTTGTCCCAGATGGAAAGTGAGAGAAACGAACAAAAGAAAGAGAACGCAAATCTCAAGAAAGCCTTAAAGAATCTTGAGTGCCAAGTGGGAGAAGCTCATCATAAAACAACAAAAAAAGATGAGATAATAGATAAACAGAATAGGGAAATAGTGCACAAGATAGAACAGATAGTTGAGCTGAAAAAAGAAATATGTATTCTTCAGCGTAGGGTGAGACATGCTCTGGACGAAAAGCAGTCACAGGTGGAATCTGTGGAGGCTAAACTCCAGGAACAGGTTCAAACCATTCAGATGATGCAGCATGACTTTGTGGAAAAGGAAGAATCTCTCCTTGAGCAGAACAGCAGCATTCCTGTTCAGTTGTCCCAGATTGAAAGTGAGAGGAATGAACAAAAGAAAGAGATCGCAAATCTCAAGAAAACTTTAGAGAGTCTTGAGTGCCAAGTGGGAGAAGCTCGTCATAAAACAACAGAAAAGGATGAGATAATAGAAAAACAGAATAGGGAAATAGTACAAAACCAGGAACTGATAGTTGAGCTGAAAAAAGAAATATGTATTCTTCAGCATAGGGTGAGACAGGCTCTGGACGAAAGGAAGTCACAGGTGGAATCTGTGGAGGCTAAATTCCAGGAACAGGTTCAAACCATTCAGATGATGCAGCATGACTTTCAGGAAGTGGAAGAATCTCTCCTTGAGCAGAACAGCAGCATTGCTGCTCAGTTGTCCCAGATTGAAAGTGAGAGGAATGAACAAAAGAAAGAGATCGCAAATCTCAAGAAAACTTTAGAGAGTCTTGAGTGCCAAGTGGGAGAAGCTCGTCATAAAACAACAGAAAAGGATGAGATAATAGAAAAACAGAATAGGGAAATAGTACAAAACCAGGAACTGATAGTTGAGCTGAAAAAAGAAATATGTATTCTTCAGCATAGGGTGAGACAGGCTCTGGACGAAAGGAAGTCACAGGTGGAATCTGTGGAGGGTAAATTCCAGGAACAGGTTCAAACCATTCAGACGATGCAGCATGACTTTCAGGAAATGGAAGAATCTCTCCTTGAGCAGAACAGCAGCATTGCTGCTCAGTTGTCCCAGATTGAAAGTGAGAGGAATGAACAAAAGAAAGAGATCGCAAATCTCAAGAAAGCCTTAGAGAGTCTTGAGTGCCAAGTGGGAGAAGCTCATCATAAAACAACAAAAAAAGATGAGATAATAGATAAACAGAATAGGGAAATAGTACAAAAGCAGGAACAGGTAGTTGAGCTGAAAAAAGAAATATGTATTCTTCAGCGTAGGGTGAGACAGGCTCTGGACGAAAAGCAGTCACAGGTGGAATCTGTGGAGGCTAAACTCCAGGAACAGGTTCAAACCATTCAGATGATGCAGCATGACTTTGTGGAAAAGGAAGAATCTCTCCTTGAGCAGAACAGCAGCATTCCTGTTCAGTTGTCCCAGATTGAAAGTGAGAGGAATGAACAAAAGAAAGAGATCGCAAATCTCAAGAAAACTTTAGAGAGTCTTGAGTGCCAAGTGGGAGAAGCTCGTCATAAAACAACAGAAAAGGATGAGATAATAGAAAAACAGAATAGGGAAATAGTACAAAACCAGGAACTGATAGTTGAGCTGAAAAAAGAAATATGTATTCTTCAGCATAAGGTGAGACAGGCTCTGGACAAAAAGAAGTCACAGGTGGAATCTGTGGAGGCTAAATTCCAGGAACTGGTTCAAACCATTCAGATGATGCAGCATGACTTTGTGGAAAAGGAAGAATCTCTCCTTGAGCAGAACAGCAGCATTGCTGCTCAGCTGTCCCAGATTGAAAGTGAGAGGAATGAACAAGAGAAAGAGATCGCAAATCTCAAGAAAGCCTTAGAGAGTCTTGAGTGCCAAGTGGGAGAAGCTCATCATAAAACAACAAAAAAAGATGAGATAATAGATAAACAGAATAGGGAAATAGTACAAAAGCAGGAACAGGTAGTTGAGCTGAAAAAAGAAATATGTATTCTTCAGCGTAGGGTGAGACAGGCTCTGGACGAAAAGCAGTCACAGGTGGAATCTGTGGAGGCTAAACTCCAGGAACAGGTTCAAACCATTCAGATGATGCAGCATGACTTTGTGGAAAAGGAAGAATCTCTCCTTGAGCAGAACAGCAGCATTCCTGTTCAGTTGTCCCAGATTGAAAGTGAGAGGAATGAACAAAAGAAAGAGATCGCAAATCTCAAGAAAACTTTAGAGAGTCTTGAGTGCCAAGTGGGAGAAGCTCGTCATAAAACAACAGAAAAGGATGAGATAATAGAAAAACAGAATAGGGAAATAGTACAAAACCAGGAACTGATAGTTGAGCTGAAAAAAGAAATATGTATTCTTCAGCATAAGGTGAGACAGGCTCTGGACAAAAAGAAGTCACAGGTGGAATCTGTGGAGGCTAAATTCCAGGAACTGGTTCAAACCATTCAGATGATGCAGCATGACTTTGTGGAAAAGGAAGAATCTCTCCTTGAGCAGAACAGCAGCATTGCTGCTCAGCTGTCCCAGATTGAAAGTGAGAGGAATGAACAAGAGAAAGAGATCGCAAATCTCAAGAAAACTTTAGAGAGTCTTGAGTGCCAAGTGGGAGAAGCTCGTCATAAAACAACAGAAAAGGATGAGATAATAGAAAAACAGAATAGGGAAATAGTACAAAACCAGGAACTGATAGTTGAGCTGAAAAAAGAAATATGTATTCTTCAGCGTAGGGTGAGACAGGCTCTGGATGAAAGGAAGTCACAGGTGGAATCTGTGGAGGCTAAATTCCAGGAACAGGTTCAAACCATTCAGATGATGCAGCATGACTTTCAGGAAATGGAAGAATCTCTCCTTGAGCAGAACAGCAGCATTGCTGCTCAGCTGTCCCAGATTGAAAGTGAGAGGAATGAACAAAAGAAAGAGATCGCAAATCTCAAGAAAACTTTAGAGAGTCTTGAGTGCCAAGTGGGAGAAGCTCGTCATAAAACAACAGAAAAGGATGAGATAATAGAAAATCAGATTAGGGAAATACTGCACAATCAGGAACGGATAGTTGAGCTTGAGGAACACATTGAAAGCATGAAACAGTTTGGTGCAGATCTTAAGAATCAGCTGAATGAACATCTGCTGGCTGAGATTTATGCCCTTAAAGAAAATGAAGAAATCCTCACCAAAAAGAATGAAACCCTCAGTGCTGAGTTAGCCCTGCTCCAGACAATCACTGAGAAAAAAGACGAAGAGTTAAAAAATCTTACACAGCAAATATTTAGGATGGAGGATGCGGTTAAAGACATCGAAAATGTAAAACGAGCCCAACTGGAATCTGTGAAGGCAAGATCACAGGCAGAGATTAAAACCATTCAGATGTCTCTGCATGAGCTTCAGCAAAAGGAAGAGTTTCTCCTTGAGCAGAACAGCAGCATTGATGCTGAGAGGAATGAACTAAAGAAAGAGAACACAATTCTCAGGAAAGGTTTAGAAAATCTTGAGTACCAAGTGAGGATGACAGAAAGTCTGACACAACAAATATTTACACTTGAGGAAATAATCAAAAAGCAGAACTGCAAAATTGTGCACATGCAGGACCTAATAGATGAACTTTATGAACATCTAGAAATGAAGAGAAAGATCAATCAAAATCTCAAGGATCAGCTGAGAAGGGAGGAGGAAGGAAAAATATTAGCTGCTGCGCACAATTTTGAAGACAGTTGTCAGATCACTGATGAACCTCTGCAGCTGGAGAATCTTGCTCCTGAACCTGAGGACCTTGATTCTCCTGTGTCAGAACCATCTCCTGATGTGGTTCTGACACAGGAGAATCTTGCTCCTGAACCTGAGGAGCTTGATTCTCCTGTGTCAGAACCACCTCCTGACGTGGTTCCGACTAGTAGTTCATGGCGTCATGGCGCCAAACGGCTACTTAAAGTAGGTTTAGGTCTTGCCGCAGCAGGCATTCTTATTCCTGCTGCTTATTGGGCCTTTTCAATGTATAACAGCTGTTCCCCATATGACTCTGTCTATGGTGGCCTTGAGCCATATTGCTACCTTGGTGATGGATCAGTTCCCCTTTAAAGACTAGTAATGATGGACTGCTTTTCATCCACAGTCCAGAAAAACATATGTTGTTCATGTTAGACAACATGAGCAACATTTAGCTAACTTGTGCTCTCATTTTTCTTTTCTTTTGCCTCTCACCCCCCAACCAGTCGAGACAGATGGCTGCCCCTTCCTGAGCCTGGTTCTGTCAAAGGTTTCTTCCTGTTTAAAGGGAGTTTTTCCTTTCCACCGTGCCTAGTGCTTGCTCACAGGGGATCATTTGATTGTTGGGGTTTAATTTGCTTGAACTAAAAAACTTCAAGTTTTGAAGTTTTTTAGTTGGCGTGATTGGGAGGAACGGCCTCCCTGATCTGAATCCGAGCGGTGTTTTGTTATTGGACTTCTGTGCAAATCACAGTTTGGCCATAACGAACACCTTGTTCGAACATAAGAGTGTCCATAAGTGCACGTGGCACCAGGACGCTCTAGGCTGCAGGTCGATGATCGATTTTGTAATCGTATCACCAGACCTGCGACCATATGTTCTGGACACTCGGGTAAAGAGAGGGGCTGAGCTGTCAACTGATCACCACCTGTCCCCGCGACCCGGCCTCGGATAAAGCGGATGAAGATGGATGGATGGATGGATAGCTCAAGCAAACTAAACCCCAACTTCAAATTTTGAAGTTTTTTAAAGTTCAGGTGAGGGGTTCACATAGTAGGGAGCACTACAAAAGCTACAATTTTTAAAAAAAAAATGTTAGCGGCAAAACAAAATAAAGAAAACAATTTTTGAAAAACATCTCTTACGGCTCTGTTTATTTACTTAAATGAACACTTATTTTTTGTCATAGAAGAATATATATTGTCCAAAGTATCTGATAATTTCAAAATTAGCACTGCGCTGCATGAGATAAACTGTGGCACGGACAGCTGTTGGCCTGGTGAGGGAGAGTTCCTCTTCAACCTCCAAACTGAACCCAGTTTGTTACTTGCAGCATCGCAAATTTAGACACACCAATTTCTTAGAGTTTAGTTTAAGTCCTGAAATGACATCTCCTTACCAGCATAGAAACATCCCACCAAGCATTCACAATCATTACATTGTATGTAGACTGTATGTGAAAAGAAAAAAGAAGAAAAACAGAAACCTAAATAAGAAATGCTGCTACACAGTAGAAGGTTGTTGACAGTAGCAAGCTACAGGGCTCTCAATATTTAAGTATAAGTATACATTTAAGTATAGTGACATAGGTAAGTTGATGGAAGTTTCAGGTCACCTCCTTCAGCTTGCTGGTGTTCTTGTCTGGATTGCCTGGCCTTAATCATTTGCTTAGTTGACAACAAGTTAATAAGTTAGTGGGTCACCTGAGACACGCTTTGTCTAATTAATTGCAGTATTTTGACTTTCTCAGTGAGAGACGAGAGGCTGCTATAAGTGGGTTTGATAACAAGGTCCCTGGGTTACAAACTGCAGTTTCATCATTAATCCCACCCTTTTAAGAGAAAGTGACTCAAAGTGACTTCTGTCACACTCTGTGAAGACCCTGTGCTTATCATAGGAAATATGTTACTGGTCAAAAGGGCTATCAGAATTGTGCAGCCAGAGATACCGAACGAGGGGTTTTATTCCACCTACTTCTTGGTTTCAAAAAGAAAAGACAATTCTCAAAGATCTATGCTGGATTTAAGGAGGATGAGTAGGTAAGTGAAAGTTTTGCCATTTTGGATACGTCATACCATCACTCCAGGAGAGTGGTTCACCTCAGTAGTGTTCAATGACGCTTAAGGTTTCTGCATTTCACCTTTGGGGAAGGGTACATCAGTTTGCTATCCTCCCCTTCGCCCTGTCCCTTGCCCGTTCAACCCTCCAAGACCCAAAGGTTGTAATTTGTCACTATATAAATAAAACTCAATTGCAATTGAATTAACTTGTGAATAATTTATAGAGTTCTTAAATATTCTAATATAGTGGATGCATGTCAATGCACACTAAGTGTACAAAGTACTGTGTCTGACATTACCTCTGAGACGGTGCCATGGCGTCAGTAACTTGTAAAAAAAATTGCATAGATAACAAAACTGGAATCATATAAATACGGTTACACCAGCACAATAATGTGAGTTAACTGTTATTGTTTTAACTAGATTTTACATGAATAAAATCAAGGTTAAGTTTGCTTTTAAATCTTAGTAATGGTAGTTTCAAACGATTTTCAACGCACTGATAAATGATCCAGAAGTGGAGGAGTCATCACGGTATAATGAGAATGGAGATGTCACTTCTAGAGGAGGACATCTGACTTAAGCCTAATGAACCACGTGCCATTCCTTCTTAAAATTTCATCACAGTAGTTCATTAAAGAAAAAAGGAGAGAGAAAGAGAGAGAGAGAGGAAAAACAAACAAACAAACAAACAAAACGGTTGGACCCAGTGACTGTAGAAATGTTTAAAGTATGGGAGAAACTAGTGGGTATACAGTAACAGTCCGCTGAACTCACTCTCATGTTTAAAAAGAACAATTTGAGGTGATCTGAGCTTTGTGAGATGGTGCGTTATGTGGTGGATTTTTGTTTGATATGTATAACTATGTAACTATATACTCTATATATCTATGCGCACTGAACATATATATTTTAACTTTCATGTGGAGTCTTAAGCACAAGACACCGAGGTTTATTAAGTTGGTACAGTAACAGGGCAGTTAATGTAGGGGGAGAGTTCTCTTGAATAATTTACTTGATAATTAATTAACGTCTTTAATGCAGCACAACCAAAACAGTAACATTGTAACAGAGATCCTGAACACATCACGATAAAATACCATACAAAATAATCACACACACACACACACACACACACACACACACACTTTGAACCTACACTGAAGTGTTTTTAAGCATGTAACCTGTGTATTATATGTTATAAGATTGTGCCACTTGCTGTATAAGATTTAATAATTAGGGTTAATGTGTGACCTTTGACCGTGTTATGACCTATTGCGATAAGCCAGAGCAAGGGGTACTCAGAGTCCTGACTGGCCTTTGGCCAAGACCTTGGCCGCTACCTGACCCCTGCAGCTGTGTTGGGCGCGTGGGAAAGTTACCCAGCCCCAGGGGCGGGGATACTGGTCCCTATATTAGGGGACCAGAGGACACCCCCAGTGCTTTTTTCCTCCTGCTGCTGCTTCCTGTCCGTCTGTGTGTTGCTCTGCTGTCTGTGCTTAAGGCTGTACACCCCGGGGTTTTCGCTTTGCTTGCTTTTCTGCTTTGTAATTCTCTTGCTAAATGTCTGTTTGTATTTTTCCTGCTGTTCATATGATTCAGTGTATTAAACTCTGTTCCAAGAATTATACTCTTTTACAGAGCATCTTTTTGAGTGTCTTGATTTTAATTGGATTTGGATCACCACATCGTTGGTGGGAGAAGGTTAGCAGGATGGCTACAAAATTTGCGACCACAGTTACCCTGCTGGAAGCAGCCACACTGTGGTCAGCACCAGCACTCAGCAGACCATGGTGTTACAAAATTGTGCAAGGTAACAGTTTGCACAAACTCTGTCAAATGACAAGTAAAATATAAACTATTTTGACCACTTTTTCCCTTTGAATGCATGAAAATGAATAACATTTACAACACATCTGCTATATCCTGAACATTCAACACATCTACACAGGCATTTGAAGAAGGACATTAAACTTCCATGGAAGTCACATGAACTGTTAATTTAGACTTCATCATTATACAATGCATACTCTGCTGCATCTAACCCCAAACCAGTAACCAGGCAAAAGTACAGAACACAATGTCCCTGGTAACTGAAGAGCGGTGAAATGGGGCTTGTGTGTGTGTATTTGTGTTTTAATATATGGTGGTGAAGCATCTTTGTTAAGACCAAAAGGGTTACTTTGGATATTTAGAAGTCTGCTTAAACTCAAAATGATCAATATTTAGATGTCTGGATTTAGAGATCTATACATTTCTAAGAGATCATAGTCATGTTTTCACAGCCAAGCAACTATTCTAAATTATGTGTGATGACACTGCAGTGCATCAATCTGTGACCAGCTGCAGCTTTACAGGTAAGGAAACCATTTCACAGAACCAGACTTCTAAATGTCCAAACTAATTCTTTAACATTAACGGGAAACATATGCACATTTAAAAAAAAAACCCAACAAAAAACAAAACAAATCAAGAACTCCAAGGATGTCGTCTGATTTCCTGAGGAAGGCCAGTGGGCCGAAATACATCTTTTTAAAAAAAAAAACCCAACTTGATCCCATCCAAAGAGCATCTCTGACCAGAAGTAGTGAATCCAACAAGCGCTCCTTTACAAGCCCTTTCACTGTAACCTCATTGGCATATATATGTATGTATATGTATATACATACATACTGTACATGTATATATATACACATACATACATACACACACACACATATATATATACACATAAACACCCAGCACGCCCCTGCGGGCGGTTTATCCTTCAAGCTCGGGTCCTCTACCAGAGGCCTGGGAGCTTGAGGGTCCTGCGCAGTATCTTAGCTGTTCCCAGGACTGCGCTCTTCTGGACAGAGATCTCCGATGTTGTTCCCGGGATCTGCTGGAGCCACTCGCCTAGCTTGGGAGTCACCGCACCTAGTGCTCCGATTACCACGGGGACCACAGTTACCTTCACCCTCCACATCCTCTCGAGCTCTTCTCTGAGCCCTTGGTATTTCTCCAGCTTCTCGTGTTCCTTCTTCCTGATATTGCTGTCATTCGGAACCGCTACATCGATCACTACAGCCGTCTTCTTCTGTTTGTCTACCACCACTATGTCCGGTTGGTTAGCCACCACCATTTTGTCCGTCTGTATCTGGAAGTCCCACAGGATCTTAGCTCGGTCATTCTCCATCACCCTTGGGGGCGTCTCCCATTTTGACCTTGGGACTTCCAGGTTATACTCGGCACAGATGTTCCTGTACACTATGCCGGCCACTTGGTTATGGCGTTCCATGTATGCCTTGCCTGCTGGCATCTTGCACCCTGCTGTTATGTGCTGGATTGTCTCTGGGGCATCTTTACACAGCCTGCACCTGGGGTCTTGCCTGGTGTGATAGACCCCAGCCTCTATGGATCTTGTACTCAGAGCTTGTTCTTGTGCTGCCATGATTAGTGCCTCTGTGCTGTCTTTCAGTCCAGCTTTGTCCAGCCACTGGTAGGATTTCTGGATATCAGCCACCTCCTCTATCTGCCGGTGGTACATACCGTGCAGGGGCCTGTCCTTCCATGATGGTTCCTCGCCTTCCTCCTCTTTCTTGGGTTTCTGCTGCCTGAGGTATTCACTGAGCACACTGTCAGTTGGGGCCATCTTCGTGATGTATTCGTGGATGTTTCTTGTCTCATCCTGGACTGTGGTGCTGACACTCACCAGTCCCCGGCCCCCTTCCTTCCGCTTAGCGTACAACCTCAGGGTGCTGGACTTGGGGTGAAACCCTCCATGCATGGTAAGGAGCTTTCTTGTCTTGATGTCAGTGGCTTCTATCTCCTCCTTTGGCCAGCCTATTACCCCAGCAGGGTACCTGATCACGGGCAGGGCGTAGGTGTTGATTGCCCGGATCTTGTTCTTACCGTTCAGCTGACTCCTCAGGACTTGCCTGACCCTCTGCAGGTACTTAGTGGTTGCAGCTTTCCTAGCGGCCTCTTCATGGTTCCCATTCGCCTGTGGGATCCCCAGGTACTTGTAACTGTCCTCTATGTCTGCAATGTTGCCTTCTGGTAGTTCAATCCCCTCAGTTCTGACTACCTTCCCTCTCTTTGTTACCATCCGACTACACTTCTCCAGCCCGAATGACATTCCAATGTCATTGCTGTATAGCCTGGTAGTGTGTATCAGTGAATCGATGTCTCGTTCACTCTTGGCATACAGCTTGATGTCATCCATGTACAGGAGGTGGCTGACAACCGCTCCGTTCCGTAGTCGGTATCCGTAGCCAGTCTTGTTAATGATCTCACTGAGGGGGTTCAGGCCTATGCAGAACAGCAGTGGGGACAGAGCATCTCCTTGGTAGATCCCGCACTTGATGGTGACTTGTGCTATGGGCTTGGAGTTGGCCTCTAGTGTTGTGTGCCACATTCCCATTGAGTTCCTGATGAAGGCTCTTAGGGTCCTGTTGATCTTGTACAATTCTAGGCATTCCAGTATCCAGCTGTGGGGCATTGAGTCATAGGCCTTCTTGTAATCAATCCAGGCAGTGCACAGGTTGGTCAGCCTGGTCTTGCAGTCTCGGCTGACTGTTCTGTCTACCAGTAGCTGGTGTTTTGCGCCTCTGGTATTCTTGCCAATCCCTTTCTGTGCCCCGCTCATGTATTGAGCCATGTGCCTGTTCATCTTAGCCGATATGATGCCTGACAGGAGCTTCCATGTAGTACTGAGGCAGGTTATTGGTCGGTAGTTGGATGGGACCGGTCCCTTCTTGGGGTCCTTGGGGATCAGGACCGTCCGACCTTCGGTTAGCCATTCCGGGTGTCTCTCGTTAACTAGCAGCTGGTTCATTTGTGCTGCCAGACGCTCGTGGAGTGCAGTCAGCTTCTTCAGCCAGTAGGCGTGAACCATGTCGGGCCCTGGTGCTGTCCAACTCTTCATACTGGAGACCCTTTCTTGGATGTCTGCCACTGTGATGGTTACTGGACCCTGTTCAGGGAGGTCGCTATGGTCTGCCCTCAGATCCACTAGCCACTGAGCATTGCCGTTATGGGTTGCGTCCTTCTCCCATATGCTCTTCCAGTATTGCTCCGTTTCCAGCCTTGGTGGTGCTGTTCTGTTATTGTTCCCTTGCCACTGAGAGTACACCTTTGCTGGTTCTGTGGAGAACAGCTGGTTTATTCTCCTGCCTTCTATCTCTGGTGTACCTCCTCAAGCGGCTGGCCAAGGCTGTGAGTCTTTGCTTGGCAGTTTCCAAGGCCTCAGGTATGGACAGCTTGCTGTATTTCTTATGCACCTTCTTTGTCGCACCTTTCTGCAACTCCGTTAGTTGGCTAACCTCCCTCCGTGCTACTTTGATCTTGCCCTCTAGCCTCCTTCTCCATGGAGGGTACTGCCCCTTGTGGCTGTTCAACTTGTAGCCAAGCATCTCACTGATCACTGCTGCCGTAGTGTAGATCAGCTTGTTAGTGTCGGTAATCGTGGTTGTAGGTATCATCCGTAGTGCTGCATTAACATCATCTAGCAGACCTTCTGAGGGTACTTCACGTAATCTTGGTAACCGGCTAGGGGGGGTCCAGGTTTCAAGCTTGGCCATGATCCTATCTTTCAGGTCAGTTCCTCTCGCACTCAACGATCCTTCTCCTATCGCACTTGGGGCTATGTACCCAATCTCGGGTGGGGGTGATGATATCTCCCCCCTGACCTGGCGTCCTGACTCCTCCTTGCCGTAGCATTTATGTTGTACCTCGTCAATCTCTAGCTGTGAGAGCAGTCCCTTCTTTCGAATGTTGGAACACTGAGCTACTAGTTGTTTCGCCGTCATTGTGGATGTTGGGTATCGAAGAATCCATAGGTCCCTCATCCTATTCATGTAACCCCTTCCGCCAGGGTTACTTGCGTAGTAGCATTCCAACAACGCCCTGTTTTCGTCTCTTGCCCACCGATGCCTTCTTGTTCCAGTAGCCCACTTGTCGTCAGGGTGCCCTGGTTCCTCAACACCTGACGCGGACCTTGTTGATCCGGGCGACGTCCGAGCCGGCATGCCTTCATATTTATCTGTCTCGCTCATGTCTGGGGTAGGCTCACTTTTAGCATAGGGGGTCTAGCCTTAGGACCCTTACTGGATACAGACGCCCCAGGCAGGAATCAAACTTGCGATCTTCTGCTCCAAAGGCGTGTAGTCTAACCACTACGCTATCCAGCTGCTATTATGTATACATATATATACACACACATATATATAATGGAATGCCGTTTAGGAAATTATTATATATATAGAATGATTTTCTGAATATATAAAATGAAACTTGAATATATAAAATGCAACTTGAATATATTGAATGAAACTTGAATATATAGAATGATCTTTTGAATATATAGAACGAAACTTTACGTCACGGAGGCGCTTGCGCCATCTTGTGTTTTCCTTGTTTGTACCTGCGAGGAATGGCACTATGAGCCAGTCTGCACGGAATCTTGTGGCTCAAATTCTAAGTAATGAAGAGCTAATAAACACCCTGGCAAATGCATGTTCTGGCCAACCTAATATTAGTACCAGTGTACCGCATCGTACTACTGATGAAGAAATTTATTCACTGTTTCATCGTGGAAGACCAAATGCAGTGAACCTCTCCGGTCAGATAGCCCCTGGTTATCCAGCTAACATTATGGAGAACGTGCCTTCCACATCACAGGAGTCCCCCACAACGGGTCCCATCTACAATCTTAGACCTTTCACTCGAAAGGGCCCAAGGCAGAAGAGGTAAGAAGGGAACTAAATGCACTGAAATTACTAGTGTAAGGTTAGTAATTGGCAGGTTTCAATTGCTAGACTAAGCCAAGTAAACAAAAATATCACAGTAAAAAACAGTGTGCAGTAGACTCACAGCGTGTGATTGTGGAGACTAAACTGTGCACAACAGTTAATTTGTTTAATTGTGGAAACATGCGATTTATATAATATTTCACGCCCCGTAAGCTTAATCTGCAAACATTGTGTAAAAGCAAAGCACATAATTCAGTTGTTACAATACATAGTTTTTGGCAGTATATAATTTAATGAAACTTTTTTTTAAAGCAACAAAAAGTACTTCGTGAATTTAAGACATTTTTTATGTGATTGTTAAGTTTCTCCACCCACCCATCCCACTATCTTCCATCATCTATCCATCCATTCTCTCCCACTTATCCAATTCAGGATTCCAAGAGCCTATCCTAGCTACCATGGGGCTAGAGGGTGTTTATTAATGCAAATTGGATATGTGTACAGAATTTCTTAATAAAATGTACTTCATTGATCAGAGAAGTGTGAGTATATTACATGCAGAAATGTTTACTTTGCCTTTATCCTCTATTAGGTTTCCAGCATAGCTAAGCAGGTCACATTCTGTGGCTCAGTCATTCACCAAAGAAGTGATTCTCTTCTATGCCACAACCTCACTGTTACATAGAATTCAATTTTCTCAAATGCTTCCTGTGTCCAGCTATTCCACACAATGTAAAATGTCAGTGGTAATGTCATAACATACAGGTTTATCAGCCATGTTTTGTATTTCAGATACCTTTGTTTATTTTTTAAATACTATAGTTAGATGTGGTCATTGAAAGATCTGCCACCTAGAGCAACTTTTCTTTACATTTTCAAATGAGATGAGTTAAGCTTTATTTCAGTGTCCTATTTGAACATTTATGCTTATTCATATTAATTTTCACTTCATTTCTAGCTTAACTCACAGGTTTAAATAATAGTTTTTGTTAGGTTTTGGAAAAGTTTTGAAAAGTGTTACAGTAACCCTAATGAAAACATATTTAAAGGGGGGCTATATAGCTGAAAAATGAACATTATATCATCATCGCACTATATGACATTGCATTCTTATCAAATAATGATACTACTACTACTACTACTAATAATAATAATGATAATAACTGTTAAACATAACCTGGTTTACATTCTCTAGGGAATGTTTAAGGATTTTGTTTACTTGATTAGACAGGCTAATTGTATTTTGTTTGTTTTTTTCTGTGTTCTGTCTTCCTACCTTTTATGTGTCTTTCCCCCCCCCCACATATCAGCCTGTAAGAGTTTAAATAAAAACATTTCTCTGTTTGATAGTTAAAAATGTATAACAGATATTTTATTTAATAAAAGAATCACAATTTGTGTTTATTAACAGATAAATTAGTACATCATACCATGATATGTAACATATAGTGTAACATTTTTTTACTGTGACAAGTATGGTTTGTCATGAAAGAAAAGTATATTTTAAACACTTTATTTGACTACTTTTATGATTTAAATGGCACAAAGGAATATGAAGATAAAACCAGTCTTATCAACCTTTACCTAAATAATAGCCTTGGAACTTTTTCAATATTGTGATATTTCACAATTTTTAGTGTCTGGCACAAAAACAAAAACATTTTCTAATGAACACAACCAAATGTACTAATTTATTATTATTATTAGTCCTTTATTTATCCAGGTAAAAATCTCATTGAGATTAAAAATCTAATTTCCAAGAGAGACCTGGCAATAACCGAAGCATCTGGCATGCATAATCAGAACATCAAATTTTAATGATCTTCATAATCAGAAGATCATTCTATGTATTCAAGTTTCGTTCTATATATTCAGAAGATCATTCTATATATTCAAGTTTCATTCTATATATTCAGAAGATCATTCTATATATTCAAGTTTCATTCTCACCCTTTACAATCACAGGTTAAGGATGACCCTCGGTTTGATCACTCGTCCTGATCTAGTGGTCAGTGCAAGGCTAGTGTCCATGGCTGGTGTTTTAGTGTCTCTAGATGGCGACAGGGGCTCTGCTTGTTGTTGAGCTGCACTATCTGGCTGGGTTACCAGATCGGATGTTGGTGCTGAAGGTGCTGGTGACGCCTTAGCGCCTCTCAGGTCCCGTCGGTTACGCCGTATAGTCTGTCCCTCGCCAGTGCGGATCACGAAAGAGCGGGTAGTCTCTGCAGGTCGGATGATGACAGCCGGTTTCCAGCTTCTGGACTCATGCTGAAAGCGAATGTGGTCCCCCTGCTGCAGCCTCGGTAGTGCTGCGGCGCTGTGATTGTAGTACCGCATCTGATGCTCTTGTCTTTTCATCCATGTTTTTTGCACGACCGTCTGGCTTATGATGCGAGGTACCAGCTGGTATCCGGTGATGGGAAGCACTGAGCGCAGACGTCGACTCATGAGGAGCTGCGCGGGTGACCTGAAGCCGGAAAACTGGCGTGTTCCTTTGCTCCAATAGAGACAGGTAGGGATCTACTCCCTGAGCATAAGCTTTATCCAGAACCGATTTGGCTGTTTTGACTGTTCTTTCGGCAAGGCCGTTGCTTTGTGGGTACAAAGGGCTTGAGGTCGTGTGGACAAAGTCCCATGTGACTGCAAAATCCTTGAACTCTCGAGAGCTGTACTGTGGGCCGTTATCTGAGATAAGCTTCTCTGGTATACCGTGTCTGGTGAATATGGCCTTGAGCTTTTTGATGACGGACCCTGCAGTGGTAGAGAATAGCCTTTCAACCTCAAAGTAGCGGCTGTAATAGTCCACAACTACTAAGTAGTCCCGTCCACACCATGTGAAGAGATCTGAGGCCACGGCCTGCCATGGTCTCTCAGGAATCTGGTGTGGAATGAGAGGTTCTTTGGGATTCGCTGCGCGCCTCTCCTGACATATGGAACAGTTTTCCACTGTGGCAGCTATGTCCTTGCCCATGCCTGGCCCATGCTCTCTGCTTACTCCTCTCAATCCCTATGTGCCCAGTGTGGATTCTCTCCAGCATATTGTTTCTTAGGGCTGTTGGCACTATGATTTTGTCACCTTTGAAGATGATGCCGTGGAAGTGTGAAATTTCATCTCTGAAATTCCAGAAGTCCAAAAGGGTTTTGGGGCATTTTTTCCTGTCCTCAGGCCAGCCACCATGCACGGTTTGCTTCAGCAAGGTGAGCTGCGGGTCGCATCCTGTATCTCTGAGAGCTTTTTGTCACTTACTGGGAGGCTGTTTATCACTGAGTGGACCTGGTCCTCCATGCCTTCACTCAGCGTGCTGTCTTGGTCGAGCAATGGTTTCCTGGACAGTGTGTCGGCCACAGGTATGTCTTTTCCGAGTCGGTGCATAGTTAACCTCTGTTGGGGTCAGTGTCTTTGAAGCATATGCTATTGGGTGTCTTTCCTGCATCAACACAGCTCCCAAACCATACTTTGATGCATCTACCTGTAGGCGTAGCTCCTTGGTCGTGTCGTAGTATGCCAGTATGGGACCTGGTTCTCTGGTTATGAGATCCTTCATTTGCTGGAAGACTCTGTCGTGATTCTGATCCCAGATGAACGCAGCTGACGCAGCGGTGCGTTCACTTCTGATAGTCGTGGTGCGAATCTGGACAGGTAGTTCGCCATTCCAAGAATTGTCTTGGAGGTAGCATGTCCTTTATGGCCTGCAGTTTCTTTGGGTCTGGCTGGATGCCCTCCCGGGTGAGTTTGTGTCCAAAGTAACTCACTTCTGTGGCGCCTATGACACATTTCTCTGGATTGAGACGCACTCCTCGCTCCCTTGTGCGCTCAAGCATGGCACGGAGGTTCTCGTCATGTTCCTCCTTTGTCCTGCCAAACACGAGGATGTCGTCCACGATGGCTGCCACTCCATTAAGCCCTTCGTATGTCTCATCGATTTTCCTTTGGAAAATGTCCTGTGCTGATATTATCCCAAAGAGAAGGCGCAGAAAGCGGTACCTGCCAAAGGTCGTGTTGAAGGTGGTGAGGAGCGATGATTTGGTGGTTAATTGGATGGCCCAATAGCCTGAGCGAGCATCCATGACACTGAAGTACTGTGCTCCTGCCAGCTTTGGTGTGATGTCATCCAATGTTGGAAGTGGGTAATGGGGTCTTTTGATGGCTTTGTTTAAATCGCGAGGATCAAGGCACACTCTGAGCTTCCCATTACGTTTCTCTGCGACCACCAGTCTGTTTACCCATTCTGTGGGTTCTTTTACTTTGACGATTATGCCGTTTTTCTCCATGTCATCCAACTCCTGTTTCAGTCGTTCCCGCAGTGTGAAAGGGATCCTCCGTGGGGGGCACACGACGGGCATGGCGTCTGGGTCAATGTGTAAGTCGCATTCTCCTGGGAATTTCCCTATGCCTTTAAACACATCAGCAAACTCCTCCATGACGCTTGTGATCTGTACTGACATGACCAGCTTGACTAGGTTTAGATCCAGGCATGCTCTCAACCCTAGGATGGGGGGTGCTGCATTTTCTACTATGTCAAAGGTCAGTATCTTGTGAATGTCTTTCCACCTGCACTTCAACTGGCATGTGCCTTTGATGTTGAGTTTTTCTCCTCCATAGCCAGATAATGTGCGTGTGGGCGGTGCCAAGCTGACCTGCTTGAAACACTTTTTAAACAATCGGGCAGGGATGACGTTAGCAGTGGCTCCTGTGTCAAGCTTAAAACTCACGGTGTGCTGCAGTGAGCCTACTTCTACGTCAGCGTAAGCCTGTTCGTCAGCCTCCCCTTCATTGCACTTTGTTATGGAATCTATGAATAGCTCCGCTTCATCGCTTGGAGTGTCAGGGTTAATAGAGTACACTGGGTTGGGTTGATGCGGTGCTTCTGAACGGCATGCTTTGGCAAAGTGGTTTGTTTTATTGCACTTTTTGCACCTTTTCCCTTTTGCAGGGCACTCCTCCTTCTGGCTGTGTGCTCGTGCACATCTTCCACACAACCTTCCCATCTTATTATGATGAGGTACCCTCCTATGTTTTTGCTGCATACTCTGGCGCTTAGCGGATACTGCATGCGCAGGCGCTGCTCCCTGCAGGCTCGTGTGTGGGTCGACCATGGCTTTCAATTGGTTTTGTGCGATCTCATAGGAGCGTGCAATGTCTATGGCTTTTTCTAGAGTCAAATCTGACCCTTGGCTCAGCAGCTTTTCTCTGACTTGTGGGAAACTGGTTGCAAAGACAATCCTGTCTCGGACCATCTCATCACTGTTAACATAGCCACACTGCTTGGCGAGTAGTTTTAACTCTGTCACAAAGTGTTCAAATGACTCCCCTTCGCCTTGGAGTCTTTCATTAAACTTGTACCTGGCAAAAATGGTGTTCTTTTTCGGCATGAGGTACTGTTCAAACCTGTCGAGATAGATGGTCAGCTTTTTAGCTTCTTCATCAGATAGCTGCCATGTGTTATAAATGTCTCTGCCTCTTTCTCCTACCCACAGAAGAAGATAGCTGCACTGGGTCTCCTTGGGCATGCCGCTTAGCGGGCCGCTAAACATTAGCTTCACATGGTGTACGAACCTCCGCCGGGCATCGGGAAGATTAGCTGAATCCCAGTCCATTCGTGGTGCAGGAACTCCCGACGAATCCGTTTCGCGCTGTCAGTGGGCGTTTAGTTCGATTTTCTCTGACACCATGTCATATTCCGTTCTCAAACTTATGAATAAAGTATTCCTAATCTGCTTCGTGAGCCACCATTTTCTTTATTGCCGCTCATTCCGTTCAACATAACACACACCCACTTCCGTAAAACAAACGCGCCCCGCTGCCACTACGGCAAACTACAAGGGACAATAAGCACGGAGTGCAAACATAAACAATACAACAAGCTCCACCTTTATGACAGTTAATGCGACAAATCCATGTTTATTAACCAAAGTAACGTCATCACTGATATCATTTCTAGAGGCCGCTGAAAAGTCAGAAATGCTGCACCATCCCCATAATTCCCAAAAACGTGTCTTTCTTCCTCGCAGTGCCACACCCTGAAAGTCCACTTGTAACTTTCGCAAATGACAAGGGGATCATTACTATTACTATTACTATTGTTATTATTATTACTGTCATGAAACACTGTGTGCAGGCAGGAGAAGGACCCAAACACAGACTCTCGGACACAACGTTTAAACTAAAAAAACACAGCTTTATTTGCTGGCAGGGGGAAAGCATACAAAACAAAACTACACTGGGAAATCTACACAGGGAGTGTAACACACAGCAATGAGGGAGGACGCGACACTGACACAGAGAAACACAGGGCTTAAATACACTGGGGAATAACGAGGGGAATGAGACACAGGAGGCGAGCACAGCTGGGAGAAATCAGACATGATGAGACCAAAGGGAAGCAAAACTCAATACATTCACCTGGGACACAGACCTTTAAAGTAAAACAGGAAACGTAACACTGAGATGCGGAGTTGACTAGCGGATACAGCTGACAGGGAAGACAGAGCAACTAAGAAACACAGAGACCAAACATAAGGGAGGCACAGAGAACACTAAACACTGGGAATGATCACAAATAACATAAAACACTGGGTCAGAGAACCCAGGACCGTGACAATTACACACTCCTAACACTAACTCTAACACAGGTTTCAAGCTTATAGACAAATAGCTTTACAGTTGTAGTTATTCAAAGAAGCAGGCATGTTCAGCAAAGTTTTGTTTTCAATTAATTTTTTAATCTTCATTTAGGAAAATTTAGTTGTGCCAATTAGCCTATGTTTTGTGTTTTTGTGTTGTGGGAGGAAACCGGAATACCCGGGGAAAACCGGTTAGTAGTTATCCAGTTCAGGATCGCAGTGGGGCTGGAGCTGGATATGTTAAATAAATAAACCTTACAAAAGTTAACAATAACACATATTTTTTAACACATGGAGATAATTTTCATGTTCATTCAGCTATTTAGTAAATTCAGTCCGTATCAGTCCTGCTATTTATGTACGACCAGATGTTTGTTATCATATTACATAAGCATTCCTCAGAGTTCAATCCTACTGACACAAGAGAGGGATAGCTTTGGCTATTCAGCGCCATTACATGACACATTGAAGCTGCATGATGCAGATAAAACAACTAAATCCTCTTCTTTTGTGGTTTATTGTCTTCAAACCAGCAGACAAAGCTGATGAACTTCAGAAGAAGTCAGGGAAGAAATTTAGGCCGTGTACTGAAAAGGTTCCCTAAATGAACAAGATGAACACAGATGACAGCTGCATCCTAATGGGATTTCCAATCTCTGATGTCCTGTCCTCTCATTGCTTCTGCTCATTATCATTTGTTATATTATTTATTATATGATTTCTCCAATTTCAGAATCCAGACAACAACAGAGAACATCTGGGGAAACTGTGGCTGTACAGTTTTTGGGATCTTTCTCACATCGTTTCCTGTGATTTCACTGTGACAGATTTTCCATTAACATGTTACTAACGCAACTGCCTTTCATCTTAACCCTGGGGTAACCCTGCATTTTCTGTGTTTCAAAGGTATATCACTTCTTACCAGCACATATCGTAACTTATACTGCCAAATTAGCCGGGTCTTGGACAGGTGATGTTTGAGATAAGGCACTAACAGGTATGAAATCACGGTCTGGTCAATCAGTTATCTGGAAAATAGCATCACCTTTTCTGCAATAACATGTCAACTCTTTTTGTTTCCTCATTGAGCACCAGCAATAAAATATTATTTTGTTTACCTACTGGTTGAAAACAGTTTTACAACAATTCTATTCCATAAACATTAATATGAGTCTAACATAGAGCACCTAAGAGTGTTGCCAGAAGATACAAAGTTGGAGAAAATAGTTGGTGAACAGACTTTTCAAATCAGTCTAATAGAGAAGTTCAAAAATGATGGAGAGAATTAGGGGATAAGGTAGCTCATGAGGTAGAGGTGGTCAGGTGGAAGGTTGGTGGTTAGATCCCAAAGTGACTTCGGGTAAGAAACCGAACCCAAAGTTGCTCTCCCATTCATTCATAGGAGAGCAAATGTGTGTGAATCTTAGATAGAAAAGCACTTAGATGTACAAAAAAATATTTTAAGTTATATTTGCCAATGCTTTATTTATCAGTAAGAACTTTTAAGCAGCTTGTATAAGTTAAATCCTTATGCAACCTGCTGCAAGAGCTTGGTCTGCACAGCTGGCAGTAAGTCGGACTTGTTTCCGGTGAGTGTTGGAGTCCGTCAGGGACAGGGACAAATTCCTGCCCCAAGTGGAGGAGTTTAAGTACCTCGGGGTCTTGTTCACAAGTGACAGGAGAAGGGAGCGGGAGCTCGACAGATGGACTGGTGCTGCGGCTGCAGTGATGCGGAAGCTGTATCAGTCTGTCGTGGTGAAGAGACAGCTGAGAGTAAAAGAGAAGCTCTCAATTTACCGGTCGGTCTAGATCCTTAACCTCACCTGTGGTCATGATCTGTGGGTAGTGACTAAAAGAATGAGATCACGGAACGAAGTGGCAGAAATGAGCTTTCTCTGAAGGGTGATGAGTTCGGCCATCCAGGAGGTGGGTGGGGAGAGGGAGGTCTGGACTTCTCTGCTTAGGCTGTTGCCCCGCAAACTGGCTCGGGATAAGCAGATGGATGGATGGATGGAGTTTTAAGCAATAAAAAACTACTTTTACATCATTTTATAGATGATATTATTTAAATTTACCTCCATCTAGAAAGTTAGCATATATTTAATTTGTGTTTGTATTTGGTAGAATCAATGTAATCTAAGACAAAATAATCATTATGTAGATTAAAATGTAAAAATTTTAATCTACATAATGAAAAAAAAAAAAATTAAACACCCGCTTGGGATGTTTGAATGTTGGTAGTCTTGATGTAGCAAGCCTATAACTCAGTGAGAGTCACACAAGTCAGTCATGACAAACATAAACTCCTCGATTTCCAGGGGTACAATTGTTGTGAGATGAGTTTCATCAGACATTGCTTTCCTGGGCTCGCCACAAAACGTCCAGCGAAAATAAATAAATATATAAAAAAGAAATCACACAATAAAATAAATAATTTAGTCTTGTCTTCAGTTTTTTTTTTTCCAAAAAAGTCTCCCTTTAAATGACTAATTTTGTTTAAGAGCTAATAAAACAACAACAACAACACAAAAAAATCACTCTGGCACAAGAAACTGACAAAATATCTCCTCATCTCAAAGTTTTCCACAAACAGAACTGCGAAATGGGCTTATTGTCAGGTCAAATGTGTGATATCGATCCACAGTGCCCTCTAATGTGGCAGTAACAAGCAATCTGTCAACCAACCCCGGTCTACCGTACCAGTGAAACCCGCTCAACCAGTAGCGTGAGACGTGGTAGTTTTCTTTCTATTTCAAAAAAAGGCCACGAGATGGCGCAACGCACTTTTTAAAGTAAACCTATATCTGTCCTTGCCGCCTGTTTTAAGGCTGATGCGCTCTTTTTTCAAAGGGTTTTCTCACAGGTTTTGTCCACGGTGCTGCGGTTTTGTACATTTACTGCTGACAAGCTGCAAAACGTGACCTACAGTGTTGACTAAGTGGAGTTTCTGGCGCCTTGCAGTCTCTTGGAAAAAGAGGATCTTCCACCCGAATAACTTTACAGGTTTAGTTAGATGTGTTTAGTTACTGTAGTTGGATCTTCTTCTGTAATAATGACATAATCATCCTTTTTTTAAAAAAGTACTTTTGACTCATGCTCGTGTGCCACAGTTTATTTACGTTGGTAATCCTTTAATGTTCAGGGGTGGATCCAGTGTGTTGTGCGCGCAGCTCTCACCTGCTTTCTGCGCAGACAGCAGGTGGTCGGCGGAGTGGTGCCCTTCCCTGAGAAAGTGTGGATTAAACAGCAGCCACAGGCGCTGTGCCCACGTGGGATGTGTCCCACGTTAGAGCACCGCCCCTCAATCGCTGGACGCAGCTGCACAGAAACTACTGCCTGTCAGTCTGAGGACGCACTTTACTTTCCACAGCAGTCCCGCAGCTCGATTAACCGAAGGCACAGGAAGAAAGACGATCTTGCGCATATCAGAAGGTAAGTTCTGCTCTTTCACGCTGTGTAAGTTTCTGATGTTATTAGTGCCAGCTGTGGGAGGTGTGACCGTGAGACACCTGATAGAAGTTTTTGATCCTGTTAAGCAACCCGATCAAAGTTAGCACTTATTACACCGGGAATGAATGACAGGCACGCTGTAAGCGAGAAACCCAGGATTCACTCCAGTCATTACTTTGTGTGCTGTTTCGTAGGTGGAATAATTACTGATTTATCCACGATGACTGTTTCTCGTGTCGTTGGAGCTTTCTGAACTGGTGCCAAAAACTGAAGCGTGATCATATCGCCTCCAGTTTGAAGTCTGCCTGAGAGCAGCCAGACGGCATCTGACTGGGCTCGTCCCTATTCCCTGATAACAAAAAGAGTTATCTGCACTTTGCCTAGTCTACTTTTGTTTTGTTTTGTTTGTTTTTGGTGTTGTTGTGCTGCTTTAAGCTATAAATCTTTTTTGAGTGCCTGTATAGTGCGCCAGCCTGTCAAACGTGCCTCTAGGCAGCTTTATTCAAACCCCAGAATGAGATCTTTTCTTTGCATCTAAGTTCAAACAGGTAAAGCTGCTGGTTAGTTAACGCTTCCTCTCAAAGGTGCCCACTCAGTGGCTTCTAGACTCTAAATACCACCTTAGCCTTTCTTTCTTATGGCCTGCACACCGACATAAGTTGCATAATAAAGAAAGGTGTGGTGTTGGCAGCCTTTACAAGCCGGCTACTAAAGAGAAGCTCAATGAGAGGCAGAAGCCACTTGTTAATGTTTTGCAGTGTAACTACAAGTTAATACACAGCTGGACCTTGGATCTAGCAGGTCTTCCTGATGAAGCAGGAAAAAGCCCTTCAGGCTGGACTAATTTGTTTATCCTTCTTCCATGTGTTTCAACATACTGCACACGCTCGCCGCCTGGTATGTTTCATATGGCTTGGGAGATGATTCATGTGACACAGTTTTCTCTAAAGAGTCATACAAATAGCGGTAGTGCTACTTCCCGGTGCTGTGTGAGCAATCATTTCCTGTGTAGTTTAAGAATATGAAGTTTAGATACAGCTTATGTTTGCCCATCGAACTGTGAGAATGAAAGATTATTCTCCGGCATGGAAAGAGGGTTTTTAAAAAAAAAAAAAAATCCCTGCTGGACTTTGTATTTTATAGGGAACAACCTCTTTCTGCATCAACATTGAAGTGCGACCGCATAATTCCCCCTTCACTTAACCTTTTTTTGGCTTCATGCATTATGATGTAAAATGCGTTGGAAGTCACAGTAAACTGTATATTCTTGCCTCAGTGGCTTTGACGCTCGTGCGCCGAACATGGTGAGCAATGACAGATTCATCTGTGATTCCTGGTTGTCTCCTTTTAGCACCGAAGTTTACTGTACATCTGAAAGAATACCCAAACATCAAGCAGCAATAGGGCTGTTCGTCAGATCCTGGAACCATTGTAACACACGAGGAACCAGTGCGACAAACTGACTCGTGAAACAGAAGCATACAAACATCCCCATTTGTAAACTGCCACTTTACCGTTGGCAAAATGTCGAGGGGAAAAAATGAGTGTGACAGGGTTCAGTGGCTTACATCTGCAAATTCCCATGGCAGCATTTCATTTTTAGTTTGTAATTACCAGCTTTACTGGAGTTTAACCTAACAACAGTCCTTGGAGGTTCAGTGAGTGCAGAAAGCTGCACAGCCCCCTTGACTCATGGTGCCAACTGAGGAACTACAGTTTTATGGTCCTTATGAAGGATCTAAAAGAAACGTTATTTAATAGACCAAAGTCTGTCTTTAGGTTCAGGGTAGTTATCAGGGTTTTCTTTGCCTGACAAAACAGGTAAATTTTATATATGCACAGTGGGTGGCATGGTTGTGTGATGGTCAGCACTAGTAATCACCTCTCTCAGACCTATAACCTAAAACCTATAACCTAACAGTGAGAAGAGCCTGGGTTTAAATCCACTGGCCTGCTGGAGTGTTTTAGTGTTACACCTGCATGCGGTCCCTGTCTGCTTCCTCACAAAGTCCAAAGACATGCATTAAACGTTAAAGGCCAACTGTGGCTCATGCTCGGTGATCAGAAGGCTGGTGGTTCAATTCTTGATTCCTCCACTCCGCATGCAAGTATTCTTGGGCAAGATGGAGTGTAAGTGTGTAAGTGTGTGTGAATGTTAGACAGTGGGAAGGAAAAACTCCCTTTAACAGGAAAAACCAGGCTCACAGAGAGCCAGCCATCTGCTATGACAGGTTGGGCTGAGGGAAGGAAGACAGCACAAAAAAACTGCTCTGGAAAGAGATTAATAACTAATGATTAAATGAAAAGTGGTGTGAAGCACATAGTGGGTGAAGAAGGTGAGTGAACACGAAACACTTAGTGCATTGTGGGAAGCCCCTGGCAGCCTAGGCTTATTGCAGCGAACTAAGGGAGGATTCAGTGTCACCTGATCAGGGTCATGGTCAAGGTCAAGTTGTTCTTCAATGATAAGTGTTGCTTGAGTTCAGCTGTTTTAGACTTGGGCGTAGGTGAATTTATAATTTAAAAAAAACTCTGATCTGAAAAATAATGTATCCAGATGTCAAACATCTAACAAATGAAAATTTGAATTTTAGTCCTTTTAATGTTTGATAGAGGCCGCAAGGATCTTGGGGGTGGAATAGGGTTGGTGAGCAGTTTCTAAGTCTTGCAGGTGGTGTGCAGACACCCAGGTGAAAAATATGAAGTCAGGCTGAGTTGAAGGGAAATTTGCCCCCTGCTCCCTTAATGGGTTGCCACAGTGGATGACCTTCCTCCATTCCTTTTTTTTAATTGTTTCGTTCCCTTTTTTAGTATTAATGATTGGTGAAATTGTGGGACTTTGAATGATATTCATGATTGTGAGGGTCGTGATTGTGCTAATACATTTCACAGTTCATGATGTTTCATCCCAGTTCTGCCTCTGAAACAGTGTTTGTTGCTTGGTTAGGATTAGGTTAGATGGTTAGAGTCATAACCAATCAGGGGCAAAAAAGGGCCATCATTTCACGGACTATAGGTAGGAAAATACTGCTCTGTTAGCATGTGTGTTTAAATGAGCATGTGTAAAACAGTGCACCTATAAATGAGATCATGAGGGATTCTTTTAGAGTATTAGAATCGCTGAATATCTTTGTGAATTCATTTGTTAAAGATATGTGAGGTACAGTAAAAAGCAATGAGTTTCACACAGCCTGATGCACTGACCCAGAGTGGAAGCTTGTAGTCATTATTGCCAGGGAGGTGTTGTAAACTTTCTCCTTCCTCTCTGCAATATGTTTCCTTCCTTGTTCCACAGCATAAAAAACGGACACATTTGTCCAGGCATCGGCTACCCTAAAAGAGACAGGAGCTCTGGGAGATAGGTGCGTGGCCTGCTGCTTAATCTTCGGCGCCATGGTTAAAGTTCCCATTTGACTGGTAGGAGTCATTCTCTGCCACTTCAGGTCAGCTTAAAATAGGACAGCAAACAAACACATTTCTGCTTCCCCGTTTCTACATTGCAACATTGGCACATATCACATATAAACACAGTTAAGCTGGAGCCACTGAAGGACCAGCACAGCTGGGGTAATTTTACCCCAGGACATCATTAACAGGTATTCTATGACAGCACAGAGGCAAATTTAAAAACACCTTTGTTATCCCTAAAAACCGTAGAGGTGGAATTTTACAGCTGCTGACTCCATCCAAGCTTTGATCTGCACAGGAAACCAGGCGTACTCCACAGGAAGACTGGACAAGCTGCCTCTCAGGGAGCTCGGGCACTTTGTTGCTGCAGTGCATCACCTGAAGCGCCTGATGGTACCGAACTCTGACTCTTATTGGGTTGAACTTTGTGCAGTTTTGTGGTTTTTTTTGGAGCTAATCTAGTTTACAGAGTCTCTTGTTTACATGTTTTTGCTTGTGACGATGTCCTTTCGTATCATGTGCTGTTTTCTTTTGCAACATGACACTCGTCTATTCCAAGACTAGCTTTCATGATTGCTGGCGTACAGAAGCTGCTGTTCCTGCCAGGCAGTGATACACGGCTGTCCAAACCTTTAATGTGCCTCTCTGTGGTGTGAGGTGTCCAAGTTCACTGATATGTAATGTTAGGTTGTCGTGAGTCCGTTTATTGGTTTATTAAGGAGACTGCAGGGACTTCTAATAACGTGTAGGTAGATAGAATAATTGCTCCTGTAAATTGTTGGTGTCAGTGCGACTCCTGATAAATCATTCTCTAATAGAGCCATGTGGAGAACATGCCTTGCAGGTCAAATGGGCCTCCAGAAAGCAGCCCCGAAGCTTTACAAGTCTGCTCCCGTTTGAGTGAATTTAGACTTTTCCCTCTCTGAAGTTGACTGATGTATACTGTGATCTGTCAGTCTTTCTACCTATCTCATGACAAATCTTCCTTTGTTTTGGCAATGCTGCCTGAACACGCAGCCAGATTTCTGAGAGCTGAGATAATACTGTGGAGCTTTGGGGCCTGGTGGAGGGCAGAGCCCACAGACTGAAGTCCACATGAGTGCAATGTTTTCAGAGGCAAGCTGCCTGCTTATCAGGTCTACAGAGGGTTCCTTCCTGGTTTTCTTCAATCCAGTCTGTAATTACTGTTGCTGGCTGACGGCACTACAGTATGTGCATTTCCCAGCACTCCCAATGTTTTCCTTGTGTTGTCAGCTTCCTATTGTATCCTGATAGCCAGAAGCTCCGTGCTCTGCAGAAACAAATGAAGACAGTGCATTGACACTTGATCCAGTGTCTTACATTGCATTGCCTTTAGGTTTAAAGCGCAACCGTTTTCACATGGTGTTGTTCAATCACTGATTGTCTTACACTCAGTGACTTAAGAGTATCTCTTAGGGATAACAATGCTGATATTCTGTACTTATTCACTGTCAGACTCCTGTGGAATCTGCCAATGAATTGATCTTTTTAACAAGCTTTGCCTGTGTAGCTAAAACCCAGATATAGCTCGCTCTTTGACCTCCAAACAGTCTGCACTAGAGTCGCAATGATGTATCAGTCCACTGTTATTATTGGCTGATGTTTGCCTTTTGGAGATTTTCTGCTATCTGAGTGTTTTTTACAGCATATATTGCAGAAAAAAAGTGTTTGGTGTAATGGAGAAATGATGTCATAGCATAATACTCTCAGCACTTAGCAGATCCTGTCTTTCTCTCAACCATCAAGTTAGCTAATGTATCTTAATAGGTTAGTGTTCCTGTTAATAATTTTACATGTAAAAAGAAAAAAGGCTTTAAAAAAAATATGACCTAATACTGTTGCACATGTTCAGAGGATATTTGTCCACTTATGACCACTAATCACAGATTGTGGTAGGCTAGATCATTCACTGTAGGAAAAGAATGAGGTTAAATGTTACTCACTGCTCGCTCGCTGGTTTAAAGTGGAAGTTGGAATATTTGACTGTGAATCAAACCTCCTTGATGACTTGTTTGGTGGGAGCACTGATGTCTGTTTTACTTTGTATTGCCGTTTCCTGGGCATGATGTAGAGCTGGTGATATACCAATCAGAAGCTTGGTAGTTCAGTCCATGGTTCTGGGTCTATGCTTGCTTTTATAGAGTCTAAAAGTGCAATATGAACACCAAGAATCTCATAAATGGTTTAAAATACTTCATTACTGTGCTTAAGTAGAATTTTTATGCCTCTGTACTTTACTTGAGTAGTCATTTTTCTGACAACTGTTTACTTTTACGCCTTACATTTTCAAAATGGGCTTGTTTATTTTGCTTTAAGTCATTTGAGGGAAGTTATTAATTCCTCACTGCGGGCCATTAAACATCAAACCGATGCGAGCCTAAACAGCAACACAGGAAAGAAAATCCTGTTCGCCTATTAGGGGATGTCACATAAAAATAGATGAAAGAGCCAAAATCGCGTGGCATAGTCATGGGTTAAAGTGGGCCGGTGCTTTTATTTATTTACTTATTTTGCGCAACATTATTATTAGTTTTGTATTCACGTTTTTGTTTAGTTGAAAGGATTTATGTTTGAAGTCTTGTAGTTTTCTCATAGTGGTTTTGAGCGTTTGTTTTCCTTGCGTTCTTTGTTCATTTACCTCATGCGGTATATACACATCCACCCAAAGTCTATAACATCAACATGCAGATCATTTAAACTGTCAGTTCAACTAAGCAGACTCATCAAATCAATGAAGCCAAAGCAAACAGAAGTCAACTGACTTAAAGTAAAGAAAAAAGGTTGCCAGTAGGGAAAATAGTGGCCAGCGTGAACACCATATCTATGAAAATTTAGAGAGATTCAACTGAATAATAATGAGAACACACACAAACTGACACCATAAACTCACAAGTAAATGAATAGTTGTTGCTTTTTTCCCCCTCTTTGGTGCCATTTTTCCTTTTCCAGATACACAGGTATACAAAGGCCATACTACATATTGTACAAATTTTTTTATTTATGCCTCTTTTTTTTTAAAATGATTTCTGGCTTTGCTAGTAACAAAGTAACATGTTCCTGAGGGCCACAGACAAAGAAAGTATATATCTTATAGAGCAGAGTAGGAGGACATGTTTAAAGATTTAAAGATTTTTGTTGTGTAGGTGTTGCAAGTTCACTTTCACATTCCTAAGATTCCTCCTTTATCATACTGAAAACCGATACCTGGCAGTGTCTATCAAAGACACGTCAGTGCTTTCATTTTATATGTAGGACACTCAGTTGCATGCTCATCCTTTACACAGGAATGAAATAGAATGTTCTCACAGTGCTGTGAAAAACTAAGTACATCGCATGATTCAGTAGCTTGAAAAACCACATTTAGCATCAAGAACCTAAAGTAATCGTTTTCTGTAGGATTGTGTCATTCTGTCAATTTGTTGTGGAGGAATTTTGTCCCACTTTTCTTTACTAGAATCTGCCAAATCAAATATGGAGAGTTACCTGCTCCAGTGACCCCTATTGAACATGAGAGCAGTGTGCATGGGATCATTATCCTCTTGCATGACCTAGTTTAGGCCAAGCTTAGCTGTTGGTCGTACATTTGATTCTCGAACAAGTTGTTATATAGAGGAGGTCAGGGTGGGCTCAATAACTCTAAGGTCCTGTGGCTGCAAAAAAAAAAAAAAAAAAAAAAAAGCCTAAATCATCACCCCTCCACCACTTTGGTTGACAGTTGGTATGAGGTGTTTGTGCTGATATGCTGTGTTTGGTTTTTCCCAGATGTGGTGCTGGGCATTATGGCCAAACATCTTCACTTTGGTCTTGTCTGACCAAAGGAGATTCTTCCAGAAGTCTTGTGGTTTGTTCAGATGCAACTTTGCAAACCTAAGCTGTGCTTACAAGTTCTTTTTTAGAGAAAAGAGCATTTCTCTTCGCCACTGTTCCAAACAAGCATTACTTGTTCAGGACTTTTTTTTTTTTTTTTACAGCAAAATAATTGCAGAAAGTTCTGTAACATCACAGACAATTTATCAGATATTAGTACTTCCTGGATTGATAATAAAAACAAACAAACCAAAGCTATTTCTATATAAAAACCAGCCTTTTTACAATTAATCACTGCCCTTGATCTTCTCAGGACTAAGCTAGTTTCACTTAATTATACTCCTTTCTAAACACACAGGAAACTTAAACCTACATGCAATCAAAGCCTCCAATCCTATTAAGCGTTATATGGTTCGACATATGGCGTGTGTGCATGTGCCTTCAGTCTGCTTCATCTGTCATTAGTTATATTTTTTACAGCTGCTTTGTGGATTCACTGTGTCGGCCCACAAGTGACTTTCCATTCTGTCAGGCAGGGATGGTGAAGTCATAGGACTCTGTCAGAGACAATGCAGTTAGAGTGTTGAGCATCGACTTGACTCTGAAGACAGTAAGTGGTACCTTTTCATTAGTCCTCGCAGGCTCCTGTAGCAGATGGTTCCAATAAGGGTGCCTGTTTTACCACTTTGCTTAGACTGTAATGTGAATACATAAATGCAGTAAACATCTCTATGACTGAGCCGTCCACCAAAGGCATGAGAGCTTATTGAACACTCACCAAAGTTTAGAGTAAAATGATGTCATTGCATAGAGAAAGTACAGCAACAGACAATAGTGATGACAATGGAAATTTCTTTTGTTCATTTTGTGGTATAACTTAGCAGCCCAAAAGATTATTTTAACGCAAATGTCAAAGAAAATGACTAAACACAGGCTATGGAAGACATTACACAAGCTGAAAAAACCCCATGAATATACAACAATATTCCAATCACAGTCTCCTGCCATGCACGTAGGATTAAAGCTTGTGTATCATAAATCATGCTCATCACAGTTCTTGCTTGTCAGTTGTTGACAATTAAGAGTAGATTTCCCCAAAATCTGTGGAGGTGGTCCTGCGAGTTGTGGCTGGTGAAGCCAGAGGGCTAGCAGTGTGAGTGTTGAACTCATGCTGATGGAGCAGTTCAGGGCTCTTCTAGCCACGTGGCAAAGGAATGCCAGCTCACTGAGTGAGGCTGGATGTTTGCTGTGAAGGCCTCAGAGGTCTATGAGATTTACTGACAGGACAGGAGCTTTTTGAAGCACACACAATGGTATACCTCTTTTCAATTGGTTTGCTAATGTTCCCTTTCCCAGCCGGTTTCTAAAATGTAAAACGACACCGACAGGAGCAGCAAAACAGGATGCAAACACAGGGCCAAACAGGATCTTTTGCATATGAATATGTTAATTTTAGCCTGGGGACACTGTTGTTGCTGTGGTAGCAACATTCAAAATCACACCACATTCAAAACACAATCAAAACTGTCCTGACCCAGGACTCAATGGTTGTTGAATGTGAGTAAATTTCACGTGCTTGCTTGTTTTTGTTGTTGTTTTTTATTTATTCTTTTAATTTTGTTTCTGACTTAAGCTCCCTACGACAGTCGCGCTTATGTAGGTACCTGGGCTGGTGGATTTGATAGTCAGACTGTATTATTGTGGAGCTCTGGCCAAGTCTTGCACTTGTAGTCTGACCTCTTTTCAAACCCTGCCTATGTCCCTCCATTAGACATTAAAATACCAAAGGCAGACTTCTCCCAAAACTCACGGAAGCTGTGGTCTCCACCCAAGTAAGCCCACACATGCTTAATGCAGACATTTTTCACATTTCGCTTTGATGTTGAGCCCCTGGCACAGACTTTTCTGGCGTGGTTTTCAAAATGCTTGATGGTTGTTTGGGAGAAAGAGAGAAGTGAAGTTTTCTTTTTGTTCTGTCAGTTCAGCTCTTCGATGACATGAGCATGTGTTAGTAACAGTTACTTTCACACGCAGGCGCATAATGAATACAAATATCTGAGTACAAGGTGGGCTATTAAGCGTGCATACCTAATCACATCTATCAGCGTGTGTTAGTCTAACGTTTCCTTACAGTGAATTTTAAGGACCTCTTTCTTCCTTCCAAAAACACTGTCTGGGTTTTTTAGTGGAGTGAAAAATACCACAAGATAAATAAAGTATTGTGCAAAAGTCTTGAGCCACCCCTCATTTCTCTATAATTTGTTTCCAAGGAGCCAGACTTTGTTTTATGATTTTTTTTAAGCAGCTTTGAGCAATAGTTCTCCAGGCTTACTGGAGGTCTTTCATAGTTTTTGAGGATAAAAGAAGAAGTGACAGGCCTAAAAACTATCTACAGCAGATGAACTATATCTGAAAGTCATGCCCTAAAGAAATAGGGAAAAAGTCTGATCAGATGGGAGGTCAGGCAAGAGGTCCAACAGTGAGTGTTCACAGCCATCTGTAACACCTGATGTATGCTCTGTCATGTTTGTGGCTGGATTTCAGACAGTGGTGCTGGGAATCTAGTCAAAATTGATGGTGTAGCATCCAGTCGAACTGAGAAGGCCAGAACTGATGGTTGTTGAATGACTTTTATTATTCCTTGCCGTGTATCAGACAACGAACCAATGTAAGAGCTAGACAAACAAATAAAACAATTACCATGCTATTTATGCAACACCATTTTAAAAGCTCATTACACTGGTCTAACCGTTTTCTATTAAACTATACAGTACAAATTATACATTTCTGATTGCTCAAATTAAACCATGTACATTACATACCTTGTTCCCCTGTCGACTGTAGCTAGAACCATTCATTTTTATACAGTTTAACCGTGTTTTTCTCTCCCTTTTCTCCGTTAGCAGTAGTTTACCGTTTTCTTGCATCTTTTTTGTACATCAAGCTAGTTTCTGTTACAACATTTCACTTCTGGCCACACAGGAAGGTACCAAACTAAAAGCACAAATGTTATATCACGTGTATATGAGCTAGCTTTACATATCCACCTTTACAGATGCAATTACGAACACAGTAAAGTACCATCAGATGTTGATCCACCATGCAGTAACATCGGGAAAGCAACTGATTGGCAAAGGTTGATCCCAAAAACAGTGCCAATACAGTAAAAGCAAATCCAAATAGAAAAACACACAATGGAACACTATCAGTCATGGATTGGCCTCCCCACAACCCGGACTTTAACATTACTGAAGCAGTGTGGGATCATCAGACAGAGAAAGGGAAAAAAAGGCAGCCAACATCTAAAGAAGAGCCTTGGATGTCCTTCAAGAAGCCAGGAGAACTATTCCTGAAGTTTACTACTAAAGAAATTACAAGACCACTTCCCTAAGACAGTTCAGTTCAGTTTTACATATATAATGCCAAATCGCAACAACAGTTGGCTCAAGGTGCTTTATAATGTAAGGTTTAGACCCTGCAATACTGCAGATAAGGCCCCAACAACCATGAGTAAACAGGAAGAAGACTCTGGCATAACCAGTCTTAGGGAAGGTCAGCAATCTAAAGATAATCACACCAAATAATCCAGATTGTTACAGTTATTTAATCTCTGTTTTTTGCCTGATATGCTACATTTATGTTGACATGTTTTAACAAATCGCTGCACCTTCACTTTGTGTTATTATTTTAGGGAATGGAGCCCATGATGGGCTTCATTGGTGTTTGATATATAAATGCCAGTTACTCAATTTAAAACTGGCCATGATAGAAATATCTTCTTTATTGTTGTATCAAAATGAATCCCAATCAAAAACATGCTACAGTTTTAGATAACGCCCAAATATCCACAATGTTACATTATTTTCATGTCGATGTTCTTGTGTAAAATTGAAACTGTTTTCTTCATCGTAAAGCTGTCAAACACACTTGAAGCTGCTGAGAAGTTTGACTCTTTGTTGTACCAGGACGTACTACACAAAACCACAAAGACCTCAATTTACAGGCTCCCATGGTTATGCATCTATAAAGCACCGGCAGTAAATATGCTTCAACAGCTGCCCGATGTTGACAGACTGGCTCATTCTACTTCTGTGCTCGGTTTTCTCTCTAGTGTTTGTCTCAAATCCTCCTATGTGCTTGAAATTTTATCTTGTTGATGTGGGTGTAAGCTTACTGTGTTTCAAAATGCCTGTTGACTTAGTGTGGAGTGGTACGGACTGTCCTGTAATTTAAAGCAATTCGTTATGGTAAGCCGGAGTCATGCAGTAGATAGAATCCAGCTGTGTTGTCAACCTACCTTAAAATACTTCAGCGTTTTAGTTTACAAACCCTTAAAAGAGCTCGATGTAACATAAGGAAAATGCTTAGTTTAGTCATTCTAATAACAGAATATGGAAAAACGTCATTTGCCTAAAGCAATCTATGAGAGACTCTTTGCCATAAGATGACGTCAGGCTCTTATGTGTCTTGCCTCCTCAGACGGGGCATGATGGTGCGGGCCAAGCTGAGGGTGTAGCCACATCTGGCAGAGACCGCTGAAGTAAGCAGGCGCCTCAGTACACCAGACCATCTACTGCAGCTGGGAAGATGGGAGAGACAGAGGAGGAGAGGGACAATGTAGGGAAGCTGTTTGAGAACTTCATCCAGGCCTCGACCTGCAAAGGAGCCCTTCAGGCCTTTAACGTCCTCTGCAGATGCCACAACCTCGACCCCGCAGAGCACAGCACCTTCTACAACAGTCTGAAGGCGAAGGTTACTTCCTGGAAAGCAAAAGCGCTTTGGAGTAAGCTCGACAAGAGGATGTCCCATAAGGAGTACAGAAAAGGCCAAGCCTGTGTGGGCACTAAGGTTGGTTTGATTACATCTTTGTGCATCTACTCTACACACTGCAAAAAAGTCATATGAGGTGTTGACATGATAAATTCTGTTTATATTTATCAACTGCTCTCCACAGCCCCATAAATTCTTTGATTATTTCCTGGAGTTACCTGATGGCTGAGCGATTAGTGTTCATAACACTCCCAGAGGGCCCCGCCTATGCTGCATTTCATTCCCCTGGTCTCTTTCCCCAAATTTCCTGTTCTTGTCTCTATCACATCTATCTAAAACCAGAAAAAAATCAGTTAAAACCAATGTATTCTCTAGCTTCAGAAGGACATCTGGTTTAGGACAGTTCTGTTGATGTGTTGTTTCTGCGGCCATGTTGCTATTTTTAAAAAGTCTCCTTGTTAGTGGTTTCAAGGATCCTTTACCCCAGACTGTAGAGTCTACTGCATGACAGGAGCTGTTTTGTTGGGGTTTTTTATAGAAGAAACAACGATAGACGTCATCTTTTTCACACCGTTTTTATTTGCTTGACAAAGCCAGCTCTCATATTTTGACTCTAAGCTTCGCTCTTGAGTTTAGTGGCTGAAATAAAGCTGGTTAAAAACAGTAAAGCTGGGAGAATGTTTAGTCTGATGGGGTTTCTATTTCAAGCATGTATCTTTCAGTTTATTCTCGGTATGCGCAGAAAGCTAACAATGTGTTGCCTGAAAGTCTAAAAATGATCACAAAGCTCGGTTCATGCATCATTAAAGTTGATGTTTTATGATTTAGGAAGTATCTTTATGGCTTCATCTCACATGACTCCTTTTTAATTTTACCTCAGTTCATGGGCAGTCTCTCTGAGACCCTGCTAAAGTGCTCTACAGAGTGCCATAGCTCAAGTAGTCTTTATTTTAACCTCTACTTGCCCAGACACTTACTCTTTCACTCCTTTAACAGCTCTCAACAGACGGGGCAGGAAATGCTTTCTGCTGCAGACAGGTGTTATATGACAAAACTGGAATAAATACATCCTGAAATTTTCTCAAAGACAGATCAGCCAGCAAGAAAAAAATATACATTGCATGCATTTGCATTTTTTTACTATTAAAGACAAGGAAGAAACCAAGAAGACAGCTGTGTGTTGTTTTTTTGACCGTCATGTAAAGATTCAGTCCTATTCAGACAGCAGATTAAACGTGCAATAAGAGCGCTATTCAGGGAGTAGGCTTGAACTGCATGATGAAAAAACAGCTGCAAAAGGGACAAAAGAGCCATAAAAAAGGGTGTGTGTACAGTATCCTGTGAATGCGGGCGTGGGGGCAGTAAAGGTGATGACGGAAAGTAGAAAAACCCGGAGGAGTATGATTACCTTGCAGACATCAGCAGCGCTCAGATTGAGAGAGAGCTTTTTTTATTGCCCAGAGAAGCAGACAGCATCAGTCAGCAACTGTGATTATTTGGCCCCAGCGTTACTAAAATTGGGCTCGTCTCAAAGGGTTGGAGCCAGCCCCGGGTTATTATTGAAAATGTGTTTTTAAAATGTGAGCCCAGTTTTACTCGTTCTGCCTGATTTAAGCCGGCGCCCAAACAGGTAATAAGAAGGAAAAAATATTTTTTGAAGAAAGTGTGACCCTTAAACTTCTGAGCCAAAACTATTAATTCTGACAATCCACAGGGTTGTGTTGTAAAATGTAGACGCTTAGCCAGTGAGTGGTGCGTAGTGAATTTGGATTTGTGAATTTGTGATTGTGCAAAAGCCAGAGATTTAATGAGCCGGGTACATGTGCACAATGTTTTAATTACTCACAGGCCAGGCGGTCTGCCGTTACGTGATTAAAAGCGTCTCCTCTGAGAACCGTGAGGTAACGAGTCATTTTTATGACAGCTCAGCTCTTTAACGCTGACAGATGTGATATTACTCAGCACCTCTTCGTCTTCTTATTGCTGCTGTAGCAGTAACTTTTTTTTAAAGGATGTAATGTCATCTGGGTTTTATTACCGGACACAGCTGGATGAGGTGACATGTGGCCGTAGCTTGTGTCTTTTTCGTGAAGTTTTACTGCCTACAACAGAATGAATCTCTTCATAATAAAGATGAGTGATGTCAAAGTCATTTTACATCTTGGGCTGCATACGGCTCACTGTGATCTTAAGTGGGCCAGATCAGTGAAACTCCCTTTTCTGTCATTGTCAAGAAGTTTAAGTACACATTTAATTTCTGTGATATTTCAATATAAGAAAAAGAAATGCAGTTTCAGCACTATGACTCAGTTTATCTACATGCTAAAGAAACCAGCTGTGGTAAATGAAATCTGTCAGCCTGACTTAAAGTGTAAGAAGTTCTGGAAGCTCATTGCCCAGAATGTCCTTTATTTATAAAGCAAAAAGTTTTTGTTGATTTATATATATATATATATATATATAGTATTTTAAACTGTGGAATCAATGTAGCTGTAGACCAAAACTATAGTTGATACTGAAAAAAACAGGAACTTTTCAGTCATGTAATTGTTTATAAGATAAGATAAGATAAGATTTATTTATCCCGAGGGAAATTCTTTTGTCATACACTTATCTGTTACTTAACTACTTTGGTGCAGTATGAATGGCTGTGCAGGGGGTTGTTATGGGCAGGAGAAGCTGTAAAACTTATGAAAATACTGTTAAAAGTCCAAAATTCATGCTCTTCATCACATTTTCCAATGCTGTCCAGTGGGCCAGATTGTAGTCTTCGGCAGGCCAATTCGGGCCCCCGTGCCACATGTTTGACTCCCTAATCTAGACAAAGACATTCTCAGTGCACCTCACAGATCTTTTTTTATAATGTAGACGAGGCATTCCCAGAGTATTTAATTGCATCAGGTTATTACACGTGATTTAAATGCATTTAGGAGTTTTTCTTGTAGTTTCACTTCACAACCAGTTTTACATTCCAAAATGCGTTGCGTGTATACATGACCTTCTTTTCCCCTGACTCTGCCAGCGCATTAGCATCACCTGCACGTCAGAGAAATCACCTGGAATCTTTTACATGTTTCTTTTCTTCTTTTACATGAGTTTTGCATTGTCTGTGAGCGCACGCAGGAAAATAAACAAAACCAGTGTCACCGCCTCACTTTTGTATGTCTGCTTCAAACAGTTGAATTGCACTTTGTAATCATCTCCCTCTATGCTTCCTTTCTTATGTTATTAACTGTATGCATTACTGTGGTATTTTGTCATGAGCATGGGAATTAGTGCACTTTGAGAGGTCAAATTGACCAGAAATTTTGACCAACAAAATCTAATTATTTAATGCTCGAGTCCAAGTAAATGTTTGTGCTGCATTTAAAACAAACAGCAAAAACCTTCAAGCTTGTTCGTGAGAAATCATGCTCCCAATAAAGGGATGGTCAGATGGACAACAGTAATACAAAATTCCTCTGACTGTGACACTAAAAAGTCACAAAATATAAAATGCTGCTAGAGGGCCAAAACTCCAACAGGTGCCTGTATTATCTTCAGGTGCCTTTCCCCTAATAAAAGGAGCAACTGTAAATCTTTTGGCATGTTGTGGTCAGACCAAACAGCCTTACAGTAGGAGCGGTAATCCAGCGTAACGGCTCAGGGATTGTTCGTGTGGGTTTACCTTAAGAGGTCATTCATTTCAATATGCAAAAATCGTGTGGCTGGTTTTAACCCTATAAAAACTAAACTATGAGATAATTGCCAAAAAAGATGGGTTTTTTTCTGTTTTAACTTCTGACAAATAAAAAAAGAAATCAGTTTGATTTTTGAGTTTTCATTTCTATAATTTTTTATATATTTGGCTTTTTTTGTGCAACTTGTAGCTCAAGATTTATTAGTTAAAATGTATTGTGCAATGTTGTGGTGATCCACTGTGAGTGATGGAGCAGCTGGAAGTTGCTTTATCTTAGAAATGTAAATGTTTGCTCTGTTTCCTTAACCTCTTGAATCCTGTGTCCTCATATATCAAGATTACATTTAGCCTTTTTGGCACCTCATCCTTTGTACTGCTCAATAGAGTGTTTTATTCTTTGTAAACAATAGTGACTTTATTGTGTTATGCTGTAAAATAAGCCTATTGTCCCCATATTAGGACATAATACTTTGTGTATAAAAGAAATTCTTAGTTTTTTACTTATCAGTTCCAAAAAATCGCAGATAGAAATAAAAAAATACCAAATGAAAGGTCGAGCCTCTGAAGGTTAAATATGATGATGACGTGAATTGTTTAGAGGTCTGAGTATTGGGGGGGAAGCAAAATGAAAACACTAACTTTTGCTCTGTGATTGCTATTTTCTACTGTTTTGATCCTACAAAAATGAGATGACAAAATAATGTGAAGATGAATAAATAAGGTCCTGATTCCCTCCCGATGACAGAGATGGCCTCTTGGCTATGCTGTGCGTTCACACCAAACTGTGAGTTTATCACCAGACCAACTGGGCTCGGTGATAAGGCGGGAGACAGATGTCAGGGCTGGGATGAGAATGAGGTCACAGGTGGGAAGCTGAAAGGAAGCGTTTGTCCTGACTCGGCAGATGTGGAGCTGGCCCTCAGGAAAAACCTCATATCTGGAAAAATATATGAGCGAATGGAAAAGTGGTCAAACAAAGGGCACATCTTCGCTAATTATTGCTGGAGAGATCAAAGCGGTGATGTGAGTTTAGGAAAATTGCACACACTGTGACGATACATCTGAGTAAACTGATTTAGTGCTGCTCTGCTGCGACATCATGTTTTCATGTTTTGTTTTGTTTTGTTTTTTTAGCTTCCTCGATCTCGGTCTGGCTGTGAAAATAGCTGGTTCGCTTAACTTCCTCTTTGTTGAGGAAAACAAACCTTGCCAGTAGAAAGGCTTGTCCAGGCAATGCTTCCACCACCTGTTTGTGCTTCACACCTGAGAATACCTCATTTTTATAACCTCGGGCAACTCATGGTTCAACATTGTGTTTTGCATCACACCTGGTGCTCAGCTGCTCAATGCGAGAGACAGTGCTGAGTGATGAAAACTCAGCTGCTTGTTTTCGGTGCAGAGGAAGAAGCCGATTAGGTCATGATGTTGGATTGTCTCACAGAGCTGATACATATGAACCCTCCTCACCCTTTCTGGTTGTGTAGTTGTTGGAGACGCAGGATGGCAGGGAGTGAGCTGCTATAGATCTTTGTGTTGGATAAGTCGCAATCTTTCCAAGAAAACTGAATGAAAAGATATTTATAGCATTTAAAATGTGGTGAAGCTTTTGAGACAGGAGACAGTCCACAGTGTTGCACCCAGCAGGAGTCGGAGCTTGCCTCTGGATTAAATCCCAAAAGAATTGAGACACATCTTCTCTCTGCACAGTTCTCTGTAAAGCCTCTTAATCTGCTCATAAGGAAAGGAGAGTTTGCCAGCACACATGCGTCACTTCTTTCATCTATCACTCAAGGAATGATGTCATGTTTGAACCGCACATTCTCAGACAGACGCACTAACCTCAGTGAACTGACTTCATGCATTTTTGGGTGAGGCTGGTGCGTGAATAACGAGATAGATATGCAAAGGTTGGTTTAGGTGGGTGGAAGTTGTTCCCAAATATCCATTTTTGGGAAGTTCCTGACAAATGCACCACTTCGAGCACCCTAAATCTGTCTGTCTGACATTTAATGTGTTTTATTAACAATCCTCACTCGCACACCGGGTGGTCTGGGGAAATGATCCTAAGACACAATAATTCTCTGAGTCAATGTCAATCTTCCTTAAGGGTCTTTAAGTAAGACACTCAGCCTCTAAATGGTCCAGTGGTACAGTGAAATGGTACTCTCTATCGTGATCTATGCAGATGTCATAATGCTCCTTGGCATGTTATAAACAAGTGGGCTGTGAACTATTTTTCATCTGGGACTCTGCAGGAAAACTCTCAGCCTTCTGCTATAAATATTGTACAAAGATTGAGATTTTTGCTCGGTTCCTTGTGTTGCTAATGAGGTCAATTTGTCATTCCCTCTTATTTAGTGCCTCATCATTGGAGGAGGTCCCTGCGGCCTGCGGACTGCCATTGAACTTGCCCTACTGGGTGCCAAAGTGGTGGTGATTGAGAAGAGGGACTCTTTTTCCAGGAACAACGTGCTGCATCTTTGGCCCTATACCATTCATGACCTGCGGGGACTCGGGGCCAAAAAGTTCTACGGAAAATTCTGTGCCGGAGCCATCGACCACATCAGTGAGTATCTGAAACTAAACTGGCCTTTGCTTTTCTTTGACCTGTTATCACAAATTATTAACTTCAAGCACCCTTTAGTCCTGTCCTTTAATTTAGAACGTATTCATGGATCTTAAAATAGTGACCTCATTTGATTCATGTGCTATTTAAGACTTGGTTGGTTGGGTGATTGGTTGATTGATTGATTGATTATGGCTTTAGTTGTCACTTGCAATGTTACACGTACATGTTACCTGCAGTGAAATGGGACCCCAGGGAAATCCGGTCCTTTATGTGCTACATGCTGCAAAAACTTTGAAATTAAGGTGCTGTACATACATAATATTACCAAAAGTTTTAAAGAGTTTGGAGAAATTTCTGTGCACAAGGGTACTGGATGCCTGTGATCTTCAGGTGGCACTGCATTAAAAACAGGCAGGATTCTGTCATGGAGATCACTGCATGGGGTCAGGAACACTTCCAGGAATCATGCAAAGAAGAAGCCGTGTGAACATGATCCAGACAGGCTTCTCTGAGCCAAAGCTCATTTAAGGACTTAAAAACGTGGAAAACTGATCTGTTGTCAGATGAATCAAAATTTAAAATTCTTTTTGGAAAACATGGAAATTGTATCCTTTGGACTGAAAATGACAGGAACCATCTGGATTGTTACCTGAGCTCAGTTTAAAAGCCTGCATCTCTGATCATTTTGGCAAAACAAACAAAAACAAAGTGACAAAAAAGACCTGTTAGACTGTTGGACAGACAGAACCTGAGTTTTTAAATGCGTGTCATTGTGGGCTCATCTTTTTTACCTTTTCTGTCCAATGGGCACTAAATGTTTTGATTCAGCTCATTCAGTTGTACTGAAAACAGCAGTAACAGTCTGTTCATTTGCTAGAAAGATAACCATAGAAACTGCAGTATTTGGAAAAAAATGAGAAAAAATAACCTTTCGTGCTTCAGGGCATAGGTTTTTACCAGTTTTCAACTCAATTTAGTTCAGCTCACTTCATTTTTTACATATATGGGTAATTCACTGAAAATTAGTTGCTGTACACCCACCTTTAGCTAATATAGTTTACCTTACCGAATAAAAGCAGGTGCAGCAGATTTATAAAATAAAACTAATGTCAGGAAATTATATTAGTTTCTAGTATCTTAAATTCACCAGATAACAGGACACAGGCACTTTCTTTTTCACTTGTCTCCATAAATTTTCCTCATAACTGCTTTGGTTCATTGCTCATACTGAGGCTGCTAGCTTGTGGCTTGCTCTGAGCTTTGCCTTTGTTCCCTTTTTTAAAATGTCCGTGTTCAGCCGGGTGAGGGTGATTCAAGAGTCTGTAAGAGTCTGTAGTCACCTCACAGTTTACTTTGGGGGGTTTTGTGTTTTTACTCATAAAGAGCTTCCATGCTGACGACATGTTCGTCTGTGGCTGTGAGTGTTTTCCTCACCACTGAATGTGTGTTGCGCATGCATAAAAGGGACACGTGAGGCTGATTGGCCGGTGGCCAGTAAGAAATCTGACAATTCTGGCCGCTGGTCAGTCACTCGGTGCATCTTTAATTTTAATCATTTGTATAAATCTCAACGTTGCTTTTATATAAAGCTTTCAAACTTTTAAACAATGAGCTGTTTCCTCTCAAGATGGTGTAAAAACAAAAAACTGGCAGGCTTACATCTGTGTCCAAACATTAATCTGATTCTGTCTTGCAGGCATTCAGCAGCTGCAGTTGATCCTGCTGAAGGTTGCCCTGATTGTTGCCGTGGAGTTTCACATCAATGTGGAGTTTGTCAACCTGTTGGAACCTCAGGAAAATGAAGGTCGGTTTCATGTCCAAACAACAGATTAACAGTGAGTTTGTCTTCACTCCCTGACAGTTTGTTTATTAGCTGCGAGATTTGGGGAGATTTAAAAGGCTGAAATTGTACAGCTTGGTGTTTTAATAAGATGAAGTTGAGATTTTTAACAATGTGTTAAGCTCAATGAAGATGTTTCTTTAGAGATCTATACTGTGGAGCTTCCTGGAGGATTTGTAGTAATCCTCCTGCTCTGCAGCTTCGGCTCATATTCAAGGCTGGTTAGACAGCGAGAGACGTTTCATCCTGCAGTATTTAATTTCCTTGACAGCCACCGGTAAACACGAGACAAACATTGGCATTGAAGTACTTTGCTATCATATTTGGATGAGGTCATCAACGGTTATTTTGCTCAAATGCATATCTGATACATGAGGACTTCATGTATTAAAAAGCAGCGGGAATAAAAGTATCACTTTCCTCTGTTTTCCAACTTAATGGCATTAACTGAGCGCGACCACTGCATTGTAAATGACTACTTGACCCTCACATCCTGCATTTCCCTATAAGCTCTGAAGAAGAAAATAGCGAACATGCTATTGTGCTGTTCCTCCTGGTGTAATATCAATACAGTGATAACAAGAAGAGCCTGGCCTAAATTTAGACACAAACTTGTGTGCCGCGCTCTGCTGCGACGGACTTAGCCGTGCCCTTGACATCATGGAATGCATTTTCCACATGATGATATTGCACAACCTGCCAAGCTGTTCCTGTGCTGGTCTCACACTTCTGCAGCTCCCACTTGCACGCTTAAAATGGGTCATAATAAAGTTGAAAGAGTACTTCAGACCTTAATTATGCTGATGGTCTGCAGGCCAGATGCAGTGGACCTTATGCTTTGAGTCTCTTACTTTCCTGTTCATCTAAAAGCTCTATTTGTCCTTTTGTTGCTGTCAAAGAGAGAACAGACTTAGAGCAACAGCGCTGAAGTGTACGTACTCCCTCTCATTCACTCTATGCTGATGACTTTAGAGTTGCACAAGCACGGCAGGCGGCGGAGTGATCCAGGAAGAAAAGGTGTCCTTATCACGTAACATTCCCGGTGGCATGTGTTACTGTTCTGTGGTGGAATATTCAAATAGGAATGAAAGGCTATTGTCCTAGGATTTATATTATGTGGCTTTTCGCCCCTTTCAGTTTTACTCTGTCTTTCAGGGGTTGGGTGGAGGGCTGCAATCCAACCTGCTGATCACCCCGTGGCTAACTTTGAGTTTGATGTGGTGGTGGGGGCTGACGGACGCAGAAATACCCTGGAAGGTGAGAAGACTGCAAACAAAAGTGATGAAGAGTATAGATGCCTCAAGGATGTACTCTACCTTTAGACCTGATGAACCCGTTGTGACTAAGAAATTGCTCGAAAATAGTTTAATAGCAGGAGAAACAAGAAAATGTCATTCTTATCATGTCATCTTTATGGTTTTTGTCTGTTGGCCGCCTTTTGTTGTAATGTAAATCTTAATATTTAATGCATATTATCTGACCGCATCACGTGAGTGTCTAATGCATATAAGCAACTGGTTTACATGGGAAAGCCCCTCCAAACATCTTCATGTCAAATAAAAAGTCAGGAGTTAGCGGCTTCTATCAGACCTATTGTGCACTTTACAGCCCTTACATTCCTCCGGACTTTTTCTGGGCTCTCTCTTTAAATAAATTTGAGGCACGTTATTATAACGCTATAAATGAAACCCACCTTTTGCAAACTTGCGCTTGCACGGAGCCATTGATCTCTCCCAGTGGGACCGGCTGCACACAAAACAGCCAAAGCTCTGTACATAAATAGAGCAGAGCTGGGGCTCAGCGCAGCAGCTGATGCTTTCACCCTGGATCGGTTCCATCATCCCATCTCCCGCCATCTCCTCTCTTTTAAAAATGCTGTCATCTAACGACCAATTCGCAACAAATGCTTATTCCTAAAAAGGGCATTCTGGGGCAGAACAAAACGTTTAGCTCATTCCCCAATTATGAAGACTCCTGGGGGAAATGATTTTTCCCTGCAGTGAGCCTGCTTTTGTGTCTTAGCTACGGTAACAGAGAGCAAAATGCTCTCTGTTTGTTGTTGCTGGTTTTGGAAACGAGCAGTCAAGTGACGGATGACATTTAACAGTGACAGTGCAGAGAGGCTGCAGCACATGCTCAGAGCATCACTTCTGTACCGTCACTATTGCACACATCACTTTGTTATATGGAACCACTTGATCCCCCCCCGCCCCCGTAGCCTTCACACACTCATAGTTTTAAAAAATTAGTGACATTTTTTGGGAGTCCTTCATTTACTGGTTGGAAAATAAAATAGTTTGATTTGCCAGTAAAATGTTGAACCTTAATTTGAGTTATTTTGGTTATGGGACTGAATAATGCATGATTTTTTATTTTTTTTGTTTCCTGTGTCCATTTCTGTTCAAAAGATCTGACATTGGCAGTCATCAGCAGAGCTATTCTGCTACTTTTGTATTTAAAAGATTTAATTAGATTCCTCAAAGATACTTTTAAAACTATTTTTGAACTTGAATTCTTACACCTTGAATACATTGTTAATAAAATGAAAGAATGTCACATACTTTTGGTTCTGAAGGCTAATTAAAGGAAGGAATTCAAATTTGATGATACGTTTGACAGTTTACTTCTTCGTGCTTTTTACAACACATAGCTTTTTGTTTCCTTGTTGCTAAAAAGAATCACCTTGGCAAGCTGCCTCTTATCCTAAAATGACCTCCTTGCAGTTGTGGTTTGCTGCTAGATGTCCTCTGGAAAGGCTGATAGGCCTTTGTTTGCTTGTGAAGATTAACATCCCCATTTCTTTATCTCTTCCGTCTTTATTTTTTCCATTCTCCCAGGTTTCAAAAGGAAGGAGTTCAGGGGTAAACTGGCAATTGCCATCACAGCCAACTTCATCAACAGGAACACCACCGCAGAGGCCAAAGTAGAAGAGATCAGTGGAGTGGCTTTCATCTTCAACCAGAAGTTCTTTCTTGACCTCAAAGAAGAGACAGGTGGGAAGGGAGTACGATCAGACTCATTAAAACCGGCAATTTCAGAGGCTTATATTTGAATAAATGACTAGTAAGTCAGTATCCGATGCTGAATTGTCATGAGTCCAGTATCACCATGCTTCAGTGTTGTTTGGTCTATGATTTTTATCCCCTTGGTGGGTAGTTGCTAGGTAACGTAATAATGTCATATCATCCATATTGAAATTTTTGTGTTGATGTTGTGAAATAAAAACAATGTTATGCTTTCACAAGGTGTTATAGGTGCATCAACACAACAAATGAGTCATTTTGTTGGTAGGTGGTTGCTAGGTAACATGATGACATCATGATATGTGACATAGAGAAAAGCCCTCAGGTGCTTAAGATGTACCTGTGTGCCAATTTTGGTTGCTCAACTCCTGATAGTGTAGGAGGAGTCTGTGGGCAAGCAAACAGACAGAAAGAGATTTAGTGTATTATAGTAAGATTACAAACTGGGTGTTACACTATGTTGTTATAGTATTCACTCACCCATCCAAATCATCCAGATCATTGAATTCAGCCACTTCCATGGTCCACAGGAAGTGGCATGGTCCACAGGTGGACCATGGAAGTCCACTTGTGACTTACATGGTCACAGGTGGATAAAATCAAGCACCTAGACATGCAGCTCAGTGAATTCCAGCATGGTGCCGTGATAGGATTTAGTAAGGAACTCATTACTAAATATGCCACAGTCAACTGTTAGTGGTATTATAACAAAGTGGAAGCGATTGAGAACAACAGCAACTCAGTTATGAACTCACAGAGTAGGGTCAACAGAGGTTACCAACTTTCTGCAGACCTACAAACTTCATGTGGGCTTCAGATGACCTTTAGAGCAGTGCGTACAGAGCTTCATGGAATGGGTTTTCATGGCTGAGCAGCTGCATCCAAGCCTTACATTACCAAGCACAATGCAGTGTGGCGGATACAGTGGTGTAAAGCCTGCTGCCACTGGACAGCAGTGGATACGTGTTCTCTGGAGCTGCGAATCACACTTCTCTGTCTGATAATCAGATGGACGATTCTGGATTTGGCAGGAGAACAGTGCTTGTCAAACTCCTACAGTTTTACATTTCAAAAGCATGTTAAATATTTGGTGAAACATGCAATTAAAGAAAATGTCATCCAATTTTTGCATTTCAATTTTTTGCATTTTTTTCAACAAGGATGAGTTTTAAATATCACACATAATAATGGATCCAGTAGGATCAGCCACAATTATCTGTTAGATGAAAACCAAGCTGTTTAGATTAAACTTCTCAGTGAGACCACTAACTCACTACAGGCCAAATGCAGAAAAAATCCGATCTAAAATCTTCAAATTTACTGAAAGTTTCAGGGATATTTTGGACAGTATTCTCAATACCTGAAGGAATATCAAGAATGTTGTGCAGCGACTGTTTTTATTATTTTCACTGTGATCATTCTGAGCCTCTAGCAATAAAAAATAAGAAGTCTGTTCATCAGAAAGAGACACTGGTGTGTGAAGAAACCATCTATTTAAACCCCTTTCAGCATACAAGAGCGAGTTCAAGCTTTCATCTCTGCGGAAAAAGCTTGTTGGTGATTTTTATGAATTGTAGCTGTAACGCAAACTTGTCATTTGTCACAGGTATTGATCTGGAGAACATTGTGTACTACAAGGACAACACACATTACTTTGTCATGACTGCCAAGAAACAAAGCCTGCTGGACAAGGGAGTCGTCATCAACGTGAGCAAAATACACCAGCTCCACAGATCTGCTGTAATCTTATTTCATGCTGTCTGTTTTTTTAGTATTATTATTATTTATCTTATATTTTAAAAATAAGGAATGTTACAGGCAATTTTCAGTTCAGGTTTCTTATTTCAAGAATTAATATCATGAACTAAATACAATAAATTTGAAATCGTCAAATATTTTGTTTATTTCTAAGACTGTGTCGTTCATGTGTTGAATTCATTGTATTGTAATTTGTTTAGCCCTAAGCGCTGGATTCAGGAGAACCATAACAGCTAACAGATGCAGACAGATGTTGGCAGAACTTGATGCTTCAGAGATTTCGATTCAGAACGATTTGACTTTATCATCTATAAATCTGTGCTCATCAGTTTTACTTACTTTTTCTTCTCTTTATTCACTTTCTTCCTTTGATTTCTTTCATAAACTGAGAGCTTTTGTTTCGCTTTTGCACACAAATTCATTGTGGTTGTTCTGACTGCTTCGGTCCGACAGGATTACTCAGACACAGAGATGCTGCTGAGCGGTGAAAACGTCAACCAGGAAGCTCTTTTGTGCTACGCCCGAGAGGCTGCTGACTTTGGCACCAACTACCAACTTCCCACACTGGACTTTGCCATGAACCATTGCGGGCAGCCAGATGTAGCAATGTTTGACTTCACTAACATGTACGCCTCTGAGAACGCTGCTCTGGTCAGGGAGAGATTTGGACACCAGTTGCTGGTAGCACTGGTTGGCGACAGTCTGCTTGAGGTAAGACAGAAAGTAGCAGAATCCAGCATTCATGGCATGGATATTCAAATTCCTCTATCCAATTGCTGTGGGCAGAAGACCGGGTAGAAAGAGGTCGTTTACAGTTTGCTCTGTCTCAAACTTGATGGTGATGTTGTCTGGAATCACTAAGGGAGCAGAATTTTTGTGCTCTGAGACAATGGTGGCGGTCCAGAAGCACACAGGGACATTTTAGGAATCTATTTAGAGACATGGCAACCTGAGCTTTTTTAGGAAAGTGTGTAAGATATTCAAACTTGGATAGTCAGTGCTTTGGTATGTGACATGACAGGGTAAAACATAACAACAACAGAAATACTAAAGACATATCCAAAATTCCAGACAAGACCAAACTTTTCTCTAATTGAGCCACATTTTTCTCATTTCTTTGGTTTCCCATTGCTTTTATTTTTTATTGTGTAAGCAGTCTCTCTGTAAAAGGAAATCTACACTCAGAAAACACAATAACACTTCATGTTTGCTGTTTGCTTAACCATGACTTTATTTTTCCATTATTTCAACTTCTACGACCTCCCCTTCAATCCTGGAATCCAAAAAGCTTGTCTCCTTTTTTTGTATATTCCCCGATGACCAAGAGAAGAAGTATGTCAAACAGACTAAAAGCCACGGCACGATGTCTCTAACAATAACTGGCAAATTTGTTGTGTGTTGCTTTGTAGCCCTTCTGGCCAATGGGAACAGGCTGCGCCAGAGGCTTCCTGGCTGCCTTCGACACAGCCTGGATGGTAAAGAGCTGGGCGCGGGGTCAGCCGGTCCTCGAAGTGCTGGCAGAGAGGTACCCACACTTTATGTTGGGCATTAGTGAGCGCCTCCTATAAATCAGTGCTACTCAAAACACATTGTTCGCATAAGTCAGCATGTTAAACTCATTTTACGTTGTGGGCCACGAACAGCCCACTTTGATCTTCAGTGGGCCGGACCAGTGAAACTCTTCTTTCTCTCAGTGTAAAGAAATTTAACTACACATTTAATTTTATTCAATTAATTTAATATTTTAATATAAGAAGTGCAACTTTAGCAGTACATCTCAGTTTTTCTACATGATAAAAAATGCTTTGGGCTTAATAATAATACCTTTTTTCAATTGTAAGAAAAAAATGCATTATTATTATTATTTTTTTTTGTGTGTGTAAAATTACAGAAAAAACTCTGCTAGCTCATTGCGTAGAGTTTCCTGTTATTATAATATGGAATATTTCTGCTAGTTTTTTTTTAACCAAGTGAAAAAGGTTGTTATTTAAATGTTTATCTATTACTTATTTACTTTGGTGTGGCATGACAGGTCATGCAGGAGGTCTTTATCAGGAGGAAAAGCCATAAAACGTATGAAAATACAGTTAAAAGTCTAAAATTTATATCCTCCTTCACATTTTCCAAAGCCGTCCAGTTGGCCTTCATGAAGGGGACTCATTCTTGCCCTCGGGCCTTAGGTTTGACACACTGGCATTAAAGTCATGCAGTAATGCCTCTTGTCTTCGTACAGGGAGAGCATTTACCGACTACTACCACAGACAACCCCTGAAAACATTGCCAAAAACTTTGAGCAGTACACCCTAGACCCAGCAACTCGATACCCCAACCTGAACTCTTCCTGCGTCAGGCCTCACCAGGTGAGATGGCAGCAAATCGGTCAATGGATCATTTAAATACTAATACGAATATCTCAGTTCCAACAGCTTTTTCTTTGCCTTTCTGTTTCAGGTGCGTCATTTGTACATTAGCGGACAGCTTAACCCGTGCTCTCTCGAGCGTGCCGCTACCATACGACGGCCTGTCAATCTCTCCAGACGAGGTAAGGGTTGAAGGAACTGAATGCCACCGAGTCATCTCCGGTTATTCACTAATACTATAACTAATAGGGTTTCTTCTCCTTTCAAAGGCTCCTAATGCAATCATTGTAACCTAAATCTCCCCCATTCAGTTCCTTCCCTTCTAACAGAAGTAGTAAGTCGCCAGAATTAACTTCAGTTTAGGGAATAAGTCACGATATGAGGTTTGTTTTTACATGTGGGTTCATTGAAGAGAGGAAACTTTGAAAGAACTGCCGAGCTGTGAAAGAAACAGTCAAACACACGTAGCTCCCTCTCCAATATCAACAAAACTCAATGTCATGTCCATAAAACAACCCTGCGTTTAAACATAAAAAAAAAAAAAATCAGTGACAAAATTTTGAAACCTGAGGCAAAAAGTAAACATTGGTGCCAGAATTCTGTTATATTCTGTTTAGTCTGATTATTCTCGCACTACTCTGTGTGTTTGAGTAAAGCCACTTCAGTCAGTCATTCGCTCTTATGAGCAAGCACGTACTTGTTCCTACAGGTTTGTGTACAAACCCCAGAACCCACTCTAAACATCTTCTTACCACTTTATGTAACAGCACACTATTTGTCGGTTTGTCGTTGTGACATCATATCTGACATCATAACCACCGAAACTTTCTTCTGACACAGCCTGCCTTCTTTTGACTGCTTATTTTAAGAATTTGATCGTTTTAAAAAAATCGTCTTTTTTGTGCTTCTGTGGCAGACTCAGAGGTCAGACCAGCGAGGCTTCTCACATGGTGCCAGAAGCAGACGGAAGGCTACAGGAATGTGATAATCACAGACCTGACGTCTTCTTGGAAAAATGGCATCGCCCTCTGTGCCCTCATCCACAGATTCAAGCCTCAGCTGATGTACGTATCATCTGTCAGATAATATCAACCTGCAGAGCCACAAACTGATCCCAAACCGGTTGCATTAACATAGTCGTAGCATGCATGTATTCACACGACTGTTATCTGTTTTCCCGAGAAGATGAACTCCCTGAGCTCTTCAAAAACAACTAGTTGTGAGGAAATTCACGTCTTATAATGGAGTGTTAAATATGCTTGGTATGCAATGAAAGGGACTGATCTATATCCTATCTGATCTGCTCTCTACCTCCTTGAAACTTGTGCTGATAGATGGGTAAAAATACTTCATGCTGTCCCCGAACTAGCTGGGTGCTCACACACGAGTGCAGCTGTGTAAATTTCACACATGTCAAGCCAAATTAAATAAATACTAGCTGCTCCAATACCCATAACAATGCGTGTCCAGCAAAATTACTATTGACTTGTATTTAATTCTAAAAGAAAAACTGGCTTTTCTCTCTATTGATTCAGAGCTGTGGAGAAAAACAGCTAATCAAGAACAAAGAACAAAAGCCATACTTTCATTCTTTGCCACATTTCAGATCAGACTGCTTTTCGCAGCATGGATTTAGTAACTGCAGATTAGTACATTTACCAACCTAATTTTATCCTCTAACCCCTTAATTAGTGCCTTCATACCTTGCCACATGCCACCACAATTTCATCTGGTTCTGTAAGTTTCCAGGAACCACTGGTATTTTCCCCCTTTCCTCTTTTCCATATGCATTTCTGTCAGCAGAGCAGACACCAGACAGAGCAGGTTCACAGAAGAGAAAGGCAGAAAAAAGTGAGCCTGAGCGCTTAGCGAATAATGCCAGAGTTTGTGTGTGCTGCTGCTAGGTTACCGCTCTTGTCTTTACATTACTTCATTACTTCTGAAGTCGTCTGCACACTGTCCACTTATGTGACGACATAAAGGTGCCGTTCCCCCCCCATTTGAGGTTACTGGCTGCTATTTTCTCCTGCATCGGAGGAAAGTGGTTATTTGGCTGTGTTGGAAATAAAAATGTGTTTCTATGTGACATCATTCCTTTGCACACGTAGTCACTGTCAGTCACCTCACCATACATGTCCGCAGTGCATCTTAAATAATATACTAATATTTTGGTGAGCCCATGTGAGTTGGAGCCTCAGTTTCCTGTTCTTAGATGACAGGAGTAAGCACCTATTGTGGTATTGTACTGCTGTAGCCGAGAGAGGCAGAGATGCTCTTTTGTATTCCTTTGTTATAACAAGTGCTTATTTTGAGTTACTGTTAGCCTTCTGTTAGCTCAGATCAGTATTCTGGCCATTTTTCTGTAGTGTCAACAAGTTATTTTTACATATTTTCTTTTCAGGCCATTCTCTGTAAACCATAGAGATGGTTTTTTTGGGGAAAATCACAAAACAGTTTCTAAATTACTCAGATCAGCCTGTCTGGTACCAACAAACAGCCCACATTTAAAGTCACTTAAATCACCTTGTGTCCAAATTATGACTCCTATTTAGAACTTCATCAGGTCATCTTGACTGTGTCTAAATTTAGCCGCGTGATTGGCTGATTACCTTGATTGCCAAGCAGTTAAACAGGTGTACCTAATGAAGTGGCCACTGATTGTAGGTCACTCTAATGCCCATATTTTAGAAAGAAGAGAAGTGGAACGCTTAAGTTTTTATGTATTTGAGGAGTGATTTGGGAAAATGTAAACCAGTACCAGACAAAAGCAGAACAGTCAAAAAACTCTGACAACTTGTGTTAAATTACAATAAACACACATTATATATTTATAATACTATTTAATACTCAGTGTGGCTGTTTTTGCCTCCATCAGAGATTTTGACTCATTAAATGAGGAGGACCACGTTGCAAACCTCCAGCTGGCGTTTGACATCAGTGAGCGGGAATTTGGGATTCGTCCATTCACATCTGCGAAGGAGCTGAGTGAAGAGGAGCAGCTGGATAAAAACAAGATGATCAACTACCTGTCCAAGTTCTACGAGCTCTTCCGTGGAACGCCTCTACCTGCATCAGGTACCCTGCTCTATTATTCTGTGTTGTTAGTTATAGCCACTGAAGCCTGGTATTCGTAATATTTCTCCTTCTGTTTTGTTTTTGTTCCTTATCTTTTACACCAAATTCCATCGGCGTTGAAGGTTTTACATTTCTTTGGATTTTCTGTGAAAAAATTCGCATGTTGTTCCATCCTGTTAATCAAGTGTAATGGTATGAGAGGAATGTGTATCTGCACCAGCACTGCGGGGTTGCACAAGTCTGAGATTCTCAACAGCATACAGATGTCTGTCTCAACAGAAGTGCTTTTAAAATTTCTGCCTTAACTCTTTTTGAATATTTAACCCCCAACTTCTTACTTCAGCTTCACTGTTTCAGGGAAACGAACAGTAGCTCTCCTCTTTTCTCCCAAACCACTCTTACATATTCTGTGATCTGTAAGGGAATTTCACAATAATGTGACATTACTGGCTGTTCACTGTGGAAAAATGTGAAGCTGTTAATGCAGTCATGTGTTATTCTGCAGGTTCCAGAGGAGTGGATGAAAACGATGAAGATTATCCGTCGAAGGAAGTCAAAAGTAATAATAATGTGCTCAATCTTGCACTGACCAGGAAACGGGTGCCAAAGGTAACTCTACGCAGAAGTGTTCAAGTTCAGCGCACCGAGTGCAAGTTTTTCTGTTTGTGCCTTCGGTTTGCTTTATTCCCATTTGCTACGGATTCATCATGACGGTCACATATTCAGATTTTTTTCCTTGCTCTTTGTTTTCAGGAAGAGAAGAAGCCAGACGGTACAGACCCTATTTACAAAAGAAGGCGGAAGTTCTGCTATTTAGAGGAGGTTTGTTAGCATATAATTTGCAAGTGCATAGTTAATCGTTTTGCAGGTTTTTTTATGCAGTAAGTTTTGTCTGTCTCTCTTTAGGCCACTAACTTGGCCAGTAATGGCTCCACAGTACGAGACAGGCCGGATCCAAAGGAAAATAAAGTGCGCTCTATGGCTACGCAGTTGTTGGCCAAGTTTGAAAATAAACCGAACTACACCATCCGCAAAACACAGGTAGAAACTATACACCAGTATGTCACGCAATCGTATGTAGATATTAGTCAAAGGAGTTTGCAAAGAAAAGCGTCTGGACTTCTTTAAGTTGCTTGAAGACGTTTCACCTCTCATCCGAGAAGCTTCTTCAGTTCTAAGGTCTAAGGTCATCTTCTCAGATGAGAGGTGAAACGTCTTCAAGCAACTTAAAGAAGTCCAGACGCTTTTCTTTGCAAACTCCTTTGACTACGATGATCTGGATGACTGAGAACCTTCACAGACATATGTAGATATTAGTTTATTTCCTGAGTACTAAGTACTGTATGTACTACATTTATCTAAACAACAGGTCAGAAATGGTAGAAATCGCCACAGAATTTGTCTTTTTATTTCATGGATCATAAATATGATTTAAATTTCCCCAGTTATGAGCTGGAGTTCAGACAGTGGTTTGTGGTTTTAATCTGACAAAACTTTCCTTTTTGCTAATGCCTCAAAATCTTCTCTTGTCTGATTTTGCTGCTGGTATTTAATCTACTCATACGTTTCTGTTTCTGTTCTTTTTACTAACTCTAACCCTCTGCAAAATCACAGTCAGATTTGGAGGAGTCCTCAGTCCTCCGTACTCTCGACCTCACTGACAGTCTGCCCGTTAAACTCAGACCTCCGGTCCCACCCAAACCTTCTCCTGTGACACAGGTAGTCCAGAACTGCACAAATTAGACAAACCAAATGCATCTGAAAAAGTGTTTAAAACCTATAAAAGTACAACACGTCCAATATATGTACTTCATGTAGTGGACTTTGGTAACAGACGCCACTATTGTATAACGCTCTAGCAGAATTCCTCTAAAATAGAGGGTTTTTGGGGATCTTTAAAAGGCCATACTGGTGGTTTTGCTTTCTTTGGGTCTGACTGACACGGTCCCTAATTTTACTCCAGAAACCAGCTAAATGCCTTCATGCTTGACTGCAATCACATGTTGCACACACACCCTCAGTCAAGATGGCACAAAACTGAAATCTCAAAATTTAAAATACACAGTTAAACATCTGTTTGTTCAAGCTTTATTTAATTTTCAGATTTGATATTTATTTATTTATTCAGAAAGAATCACACATTATATGAATATAAGAGCCACGCCTGTATTACAGATAGTGACTGAACAGGCTCAGGCTGTTTGTGGACAAACAAGAACTCTTTGATAGAAAAACTTAAAAATTTAAAGTCACTGAACATTTTTTGGAATTTCACATACATTTAGGCCTACTTACATTCCAAGATGGCTGCTTATTATGTTTTCCGAATAGTCGTAGCCGATTAGATAAAAAACATTCAGCCACTGCTGAAGTCAAAGCATTGCATTCATTAGCTGAGCTGTTGGAAAACCAGCAAAAAGCAAAAGTCAGCAATGTCATAAATTCTTTCATTCACACTGAGTCTTCGGTTGCTGACTTGCAGTCTCAGATGTCAGGCTGGTTTTCCGATTCTTGACCATCCCCCAAATAAATCTTCTTTAAAAACAGGTTCTTCTTACACATGCATTACCATGAGATGGTTACATAACTCTGGGAAAACATAAAGCAAACAGGCCCAGTGATATATTACCTATGCGGGCTGATTTTCATACTGTGCTAGCATGACTAATGTCTGCCAAGGGGGCAGGAAATCATTGTGAAAACTTGTGCTGTGCTTTAAAATGGCTGATTATTTTTAGTTAATGGGTTGAAACATGGAAAACCACCCGTATGGCTCTTTACATTATCTGATCTCTTTGAGTGGATGCAGAAAAAAACAAAGGATTCGTTGTTTGTTTGCTTAGTGACGAGTTATAAGAGCTCACATGTTCATTGTCCCTTTCAGTTTGAAGTCAGTATCAGAAAAGCAGCGCAACAGTTAGCCCGCCTGCCTCCAAAGACTCTGCCCAAACCCCAGCCCCAGCTTCAGCCCCCACATCCATTTTCTGTAGTGAAGCTCAGACATGTCGATCTAGCGCATGCTGAGACGAAGCCTCAGCTGGAGGGTGCAGACCCCCCTGTTCCTCCTCCCTCCTGCCAGTCAGCAGTCCATTTCATGACAAGAGTCCTCCATCGGCTCAAGGAGGTGGACGAACACATCTCCGAGGTGAACAGTGCCTCTTCTTTTATTTCTTTAACTCCTGTTTTCTGTCTGTTTTTTCATTCTGTCCTCTTTCTAAATCACTGTGATTGTTGCGTTTCCCAAAAAAGGAGTGAATGTTGATTATATACCATGTCCTGATTACACATTTAGGCTCATGTAATATGCAGTCTGATGGTGAAGTCAGCCCCTTTATTATCCAGCCTGACAAAAATTTGCAAGAGTAGTCTTACAGACCTGGCACAAACTGAAACAGACACACACATACAGTGATTATTCGCAAAGCTGCAGTCACAAGCTGCAAATCAGTTTCCTGCACCGAATCCATTCAGCACGACAAAAGTATCAGTGACATATCAATCCAGTATCAAATAATTTAGTGTAGAAATTAAAGTGCAAAGGAATATTTTAGTTTTGAATGCACTTTCCTTAAAGTACGGGAAGAAAAATAATGCACGTGCTTATTAAAGATAACTTTGAGCTATTTCAAGTGCTGGCAGAAAGAAATAATAGACTGGTAAATTATTATAATCTGAGTGAAGTGTCCTTTTTGTAGATGTTGCTTAGTTTTAAATTGGGAGCACTTTTTTCCTTTGCTAATTTAGCTTATCTATATTTAGCGTTGTTGGAAGTTTTTCGCCTTTAATTTAGTCTTTTTTATGATCCCTTACAAAAGTTTTGAAATCCATAATTTTTAGAGGGAGCTAACAGACTGTTGCTAACTAGCTATCAAATTACTACCACTCTCATATCTGTCCATGACTGGAGTCAGAAGATCGCTAACTTAGCTTAGCATAGACAGTTAGCGCACGGGTAAAAACATATAATTTAGTTTGTTTTTTTGTTGGACGGCTAACAGACACAATCTCTCAGATTTATTTCTTTAGCAAGAGTCAGGAAGATATTAGACCTTACAGCTGTTCTGTGGGCGGTTTCTTCCTGTTAAAAGAGAGGTTTTTGTTCCCACTGTTGCAAAGTGCTTGCTCATAGAGGGGTTGCTTGATTGTTGGGATTTTCTCCAATAATGTGAGATTCTCGAGGCGACTGATGTGAATTGGCGCGATATAAATAAATAAACCGGATATGAATTCACGAGATGTTTCTTCCTCAATTCACTGATTATGCTAACCTAAGCTAACCCCCTTCTGGCTCCAGCTCTAGACTGACATGAATGGTCCACTGACGCCACTCTGATTTTGAGATAGCAAAAACAATGACGCTATTTCAACACATAAACTCTGACTAATGTCAAGAGAATCAGCGACAGAAACTGTGTGACGTTTTCCTTATTTACGTGTAGCATACCACAGGGGATCGTTTGTTTCAGGTGCCTTTTCTCGTTTTGATTGGTTTAAGTGTCGCCTCTTGTTCAGACATCATACAGACTTTATACTATGGAACTGACTGATTAGAGACTGCTTAATGTCCAATCTGACTGCTTTGGACATTTGTATTTTTAAATATAGGTCAGCCGCTATGTGAAAATGTTCCTTTAAGCTGCTGGCTTCAGATATTTTACCCACAGCTGTGTTATTAATGTTGAGATAAATTACATCATTATTTTAATCTAATCTGAAAATGAGTAATTGTCCTTTTCATTCATGTGCTTGACTTTGGCTGAACTCATGTACGAGTCTCTCATTTCTCTGCCAGGACTTTGTGACTATCCCGGTTTTCTGTTCCCGTACAGTTTGAGTAATTACATCAACTCAGGTGTGAAATTAATATAATAGGGCGGCTTTTCAAACAGCGACTTCTTTGTTCTCCTCTTGACAATAGACACTTAGCTGTCGAATCGTGCTTCTCATTGAAAAGACGATAGAAAGGTCTTTCATCACTTACGTGCGCAGTGCTTATTAAGCATTTATTAGTCTACCTAATTTTGCCTGCGCACACAGAAAGAGTTGGTGGATGAACTGATGACTTTTCTTTTGCCATCCTGCAGAAAAAAGCTCAGACACAACAGGTTAGAGAGTTTCATGCAAAGAGTATAAAGGAAAAAGCCGTCCACCTTAGCGGGTTGTTCTCAGGAAACAGCTCTGATGTACTTAAGGTGAATATCTCCAGCTTGATGTGTGATCCCACACTATCCTGTGTGTCTCTGTGCTCCCTCACAATGTCCTCATTTGCACGTGTTTTAGGACACAGTTGTGGCATGTTTGCAGTGCTCTCCATCGTTCATTAGTTTTCTAGTGTGTTTATTCTTTGTTTCAATAGAGAAAAAGAAGTACCTTAACCTCAGACTTCTATTATTGTCATGTGCTTTGCATGAGAGCTTTGCTTGAACTGCTGTTTCTGCCCTTTGCTTTTAATTACTGGCAGTCCTCAGAGGACAGAAGTGTGTTCTCTTGTGGTTTCACTCTAAGGGTTTCTCTGCTCCACCCTTCCCCAAAAAGCTGTCTCCAACTTAAAAAGCCATTTCACCCCCCCAAAATGTCCAATTTATGTGTTTTACTCCTGGCCTGTAGTGTTAATATGGTGTGCACCATTTATAGTCGGAAGTTAGAAGTCCAGTTTAGAAAGTCAGAGCAGCCCCAACTTTACAATCCAAATTAGGATAAGTGAACGTAAACAACAGAAAAACTAAAACTGGTCATCTGCACAGTCACTGTTGTGTGTTGACGCTACCTTTTCCGACTTTTCTACTGAAATGCACTCAGCTCGGGAGTGGCAAAAACTTGCAAAATACACCAAACAAATCCAAATGGAAAAGGAGTGCTGCAGGCCAGAGAGAAAAATATGTAGATTGGATGCTGTTAACAGCAAGATATTATAGCAAGAGTTACACTAGTAGAGTATAAAGGAAAAACTCCTGGTAGGTAATTATAATCAAGTATTTGTTTTTACAACCAGTGAGTACACATGAGTAATAAGACGTAAGTACATAAGTGCAGGATCATTGAAAAGGAAGCTTAGACTCAGCCTCAGTGTCTCAGCTATAGTGACAGATCTGAAATTCACTTGTATGATTTTGCTGTTTTCCCAGGGCGGCTCAGTACGAAGGGCGTTTCCCCCGTCGGGTGACAAATGTCACTCGTGTCAGAAGCGCGTTTATATGGTGGAGAGGATCTGCACCGAGGGGCTTTACTTCCACAGGGAGTGTTTCCGCTGTTCGACCTGCAGCTCTGTTCTTCGACAGGGAGCGCATGCTTTCCACTCTGAAGAGGGTATGTTTCTCCAAACGGCGTAGCCACATATTACCTACATGGCACAAAATAACTGAAATGGCTCATCGTGACCTTCACTTTGATCTTACAGGGAAACTCTACTGCAAACTGCATTTTGATCAGCGGAACAATGGCACGAGCATACGGAGGACTTTCTCTCTACCCTCAGTGAGACCTGTGCGTATTTATCCACCCTTCTCTGACAATGATGGATGCAAGGTGTCTAACTTCTCTTCCCATCACCTCCTCTCTCTTAGAATCGTGATAGCATTCAGGAGCGACGTCCTGCTGATGAAGATATCACCCCCTCCAGCAGTCCGGCAGACCTGCAGAGTGAACCCGCAGCAGGTACCTTCAGCTCGTTCATGAGGAAACAGCTGAGCTGGCCTCTGAGTGTGACCCGTGCTGTGTGCAACGCCCCCCGGTATCTGTCCCAGCGCGCGTGTCATGCAGCACGGGCCTTCGCCGGCCACCTGAGAGACAACGCACAGGACTATACGTTGCTGTATGAGCTACTGAGCATGAGCTTGCCCCTGCTGTTTGTTTTACAAGAAGTACTGCTGCAGATGTACACAGAGGCTGTGCCTGATGGGCCGAGCTCTTTAGAGCCTTTACTGCTGTGGCTGCAGGAACATATCAGGCAGAGGATAATCTAGACTTTCAGCTGCAAAAATTTAACCCTCAACATTAAACCAGAGGCAGAGGAGTTCATTAGTTGCAGCGTCCTCAGCCTGTTATCATTTTGTACATGTGCACAAGCACCTTCCTGATGTTTACTTACTTTTTATGATGACACTGTAGGTAGATGTGTGGGTGTGCTGGGTGTGCACCAGCCAAAGAAGACACACTGTAGGCTACTTATGCAAATTTTTTTTGGTTTACTTTCAGCAGTTTACTTTGGGGCAGTTTGTCATCCAAAGAAAACTGCATCAAATAATTTTGCAGTGGGTTTGATGAGTGAACTGTTATAATATATTGGACACATAGGTTAAAGAGTAAATAGGCAAGTAAATCAAACAAGCCACGATCAGAACATTGGAGCCTTTAGGCTAACTTTTTACAAACTGCCTTGTGAAACTGGCCCTGCAGTTAACTGGGATTATGACTGACTAACTTGATGCACTTTAACTTTGAGAACTGCCATATCAATGTAGCAGCAGACATTTGTCACATTTGACAAAAGCCTGTTCTCATATTAACAGTGACTGCAAGGCAGGCTTTCATTTGACTATGCATATGTACTAAAGACATTTTAATATGTATGCAGGCATGTCTTTTAACAGTCATGAAAGCAGTTTTTTTTATTATCATTTTATAAAACAAACTCTGTTTACTCTCAACAACTTTTTCTTTTTTTTGATAACACCAAAGGATATTTGACACTATGGACTGTCCTAAATACTTTTAGGTATTTAGTTCAACTTTGCTGCCATCTGCTGTTCACTCAGAACAAATCTATAGAATTGTGGTAAATTTATAGCCGTGTGTGGCTCCTTCAAAGCCACACACGGCAATTAAATTTAAAATAACCGAACAGGTTAATATTTGGTCTAACTGAGAAAAACAGGAAACGCAGGGTCAGCAGCACAGGGTGGCTCCACCGGAACGGAGAGATTTTCCGTTTTGCTGTACACAATAGAAGCGGTGAGCACGCTGTGATGCGTTTGAATGTGCTTGCCGCTCTTGCCGTAATCTGAAAGCACGATGGTGGACAATCAACTGTAAACCTCTCTGACTAGAAGCCACATAGTTGCTTCCTATTTAGACAATCTATTGATGCTCATGAAGCACTTTAGAGTATTTTTTAAGGATTTGAAAAGCGTCTGGCATTATTGTAAGCATTTGATGACACTATGTTTGTGTTTTGTTCTCTGCTGCCTTATAATTTGTGTTAAATTACAGAATCGTGTGATCTTATTTTCCGTGCTGTGCAGGTGGAAAACATGTTTTGTTTTGTTTTTTAATACCAAAGAACAGTTTTCAAGCAAACTAACTGGATTTGCTTCTGTTTAGCAAGTTGACAGTCATGCAAACTGTAACGTGCACAACGGTGCCAGCATTAACTCTGAATGTCAGTATTGTGCATCGATTTCATAAACGTTTTCTATCTTTGTGCACTGAGCTGTGTTTATTTGCCTTCATGTTGTCGTTTTTTTTCATCAGTTCGTGCTTCTCTTTTCCTCTCATTCAGCGGACGCCTTTTATGAAGCCTGTGAGACAATCGGGTGGTTAGGAGAAATGACTTTTTAAAGGTGATCACCTGCATGGTTGCATCAATGTGAGGCTGTAGATGCTGATATCACATATCAGCGGTTTTAGTGCTGAAATAATATTTTCTTTTGAAGTGACACTAAGTTTAAGCTAAGCTAAGGTCAGGACTAATCAACAGTTTTGGGAATGAACTAGTACTAATTCAGCATGGTTTGAGAACTCTGCCCATCTGTATGTGTTTTAAACAAGACCAGAAAGAAGCAAAGACAAAATAAGTTCTTGTAACTTCTTTTTATTCCGATCTCACCACAAGGTCTTAGTCTTTGAGTTTTTTCTTCTTCCTCTCATGGATACCTTAGTCGTTCAAATAAACTACTGCTTTCAAGGTGAACAGTAACATTTCCAGCTCAAATTTAAACTAAACATGAGGGAAAAAGTGTTGCTTTTGTTGCTCCAGAATAGCTTGTGTACTTATTGAACCTTGAGGTGAGATTAAATGTTTCTAAAGTCAACATTTAACAGTGCACCCTTCTTTTGGAATTATGTTTCATTGAGCTGATGTTGTATTTTAAAGGCGAGCTTCCATCAGCGTCTCCTTACAGGAGTTGGGGAGTGTGAAAAAAATCCGTTCCAGCTCCAGTCCGTCAAGAGTTGTCACTTGAATGAGTATCAATTAAATCAAAAGATGTATTTGATTTAAAAACAATGTGAGTGTGGATTTCAAGAGAAGTACTCTGGGAAGACCTCTTCAGCCTGTTCTTCTCGTCTCTGCTGGAGGTGGGCAGCTCAGTGCTACATTATCCACCACTTGCGCGACATACCTGAACTGCAAGCAACACAAGCATCCAAACCGTGCCCATTATTCCTCCCCTGTGGAAGAAAGGAAAAAGCACACAGCTAATTCATGTGTTTATGCAGTTACTGTAGAATGAGTCCACGAGAGCTACACCTAAAATTTGGCAGTGGCGGCCGGAAGGTGAGCCTTCAAAAACCTCCAGCTCCAGATGTCATCACATCAGACTGGTAATAAACGCATTATTCTCGAAGCCTTTCCATGATGATCTGACAACAGGGACAACAAGAACTACGATCTGTTTTCAAACAAACATATTTAACAATTGGGAGAAATTTTGTTCATTTAACTAATAATAATTATATCCCTTACTCCTAGTCCTACTGTGGTATAGACACAGATAAGCAACTGACTTTCTAATCCACCATAGTGGATGAGCCAGAGTCATACATATTAGTCTCATCAGTAATTTGTGATGTTTAGTAAAGAACAAGATTAGAATGTTTTTTAAATCCCTTTGAGGTCTACATCTTAAGTCTCAGGCAACAAACTAACAAATTTTCTCAATAAGTGATATCTTTCCTTTTACATGTCTCTCTGCTGGTCAGCCTCTAAAAGCTTGTTTTAGGATGATAATGACGGATGAGGCACATTTTCTTATTATTGTCAGTACAGGGTAATGCCTGTTAAAGAGAGATTCTCTTGTTCAGTTCATGAAATTTAAAAGCAGACTTCTTTTCTTTGATTTATCAGTGCCAAGCCGATATGACAAACACAACACTATTCTTATACGCTGAAAAACGGCTGTTAAATTAGTGCTATTTTTCTTTCTTGTTCCCAGCTTTTTCATGCATGCATAACACTGTACAAAGATCTCTTAGATATGTCTTTGTTTTCTCCACTTGGAATCAGTTGAACTTGCAGACTATAAAGAGCAGCCAGGCATGTGCAGATTTCTTTTTAAAAGTCTGTTTTCTTTGACTTGAAGAAGTCGCCACAGAAGAAAGGCATCACCTCATCCACTCATCACTAAGAAAGGGACTTCAAGTTTTATTGCTGTGCAAGTCTATCAGTAATGGTTTTTTTTGGGTTTTTAAAATAATTTTTTAATAATTGTTTGATTTTGCATCACTGTTTCAGGTTCTATTGCAAATTAAATACACAGTAGTGACTGCTAGCTTTTGATATGATGAATGTTTTTCTACCTTGATGGTCACATATAGTCAGTATGGTGTACACTTTGTTTTGCTGGGAAACTTTGGGTCCCTTGACTCATATCAGCCACCTAAACTTTGTTGCAAGCCAGTCACATACAAAAAAACAAGGGAACCTTACCCATTGATAACAGCAGCGACCCCAAAGAGTAATACGTAGTGCCTCCAAACTTCCCAAACACTAATCAGACTGTGCTGCAGGATGCAGCCCGATCCATAGAGGAGCCATTGTACAACCCACAGGACATGAATGTGCTACATCCTGGTGCCAGACATCCTGTGTCCATGTCACGATGGGCCAGAGTGATTCTGACAACATGAGGATGACTTCTAATATTAGGCATTATCTTTCAGTGCAACAAAAGAACATTAAACAAACTAAAAATAAAGCAATTAAAGCAATAAATATATATACATGGCAAAATTAAGTCTGACCTATGACACCGTTCCTTATTTTCTGTCACATAGATTCCGAGCATTCACACAATGCTCATATTAAACAAGTCCACCCTTGCCTCTGTATCTGATATCATAAATATGTTTATTAACTCACCTCTGTCTGTGAGCACAGCAGCCTCAGCCACCTGCTGTTCACACCTGTTTGCAATGGGCAGCCAAGATCCAGTGTAAAATACATATTTGAACTGTGACTCATGTTTGCAAAGAACCACCGGTAGGCATAATTCAAAGGAGGGTGCTGGAAATGAGCATAATATGTCACCTTTAAAGAAGCCTGTTGCATTTCAGTGAATATTCATGAATATTCTCAGAGATGTAGAATTTTTTTTGTACTAACCTCTGCCTTTCTTGTATAACTTGAATTAAATCTGGTTTTTGATGTACACAATAATCTCTGTCTCCTCATTAATCAATCTCGAAAGCAAAGTGCTCTCTCATGTCTCTGAAAACTGTAGGTCTCAGAGGTTAAGCTGGCATTGACTGCTCAGTGAAAAATGAAAAAAAGATGCTTGCAAAAAGTAGATAAGTGAACTAAAAAGTCCTTGGCTTTAAAAAGTGTGTTCATCTTTTCAGATAAAGACCGTGTCATTTAAAAAATACACAGGAGTGAAGCCAAAAAATGTTCAATTTAAAAAGACCAAGCGATGTATGCAGTCTTAAAAAAGCTTTTCATAGATATGTTTGAAGCCCTGTGAAAAACTAAGTACTCCTCATGATTCAGTAACTTGTAGAACCACCTTTAGCAAAAACTTGAATCAATCCTTTTCTGTCTGATTTTATCAGTGGAGGAATTCAAGCTCACTCTTCTTTATAAAGTAGCTTCGGTTCTATGAGATTTAAAGGCATTCGTTGAAACACGGCTCTCCCACCGCAGCATTTCAATCACATTGAGGTCTGGACTTTGGCTGGGTCATTGCAACACGCCCAGCCCTTCTGTTGTAGATTTGCTGCTCTGCTCTGGATCATTTGACCCAGTTTTGACTCATTTGACTCTAAAATACTTTGGTATACAGAGAAGTTCGTTGTCAACTGCAAGGTGTCCAGATCACGAGGCTACAAACAAACCCAGAACATTGAAAGTTGGTATGAGGTTGTGCTGATACGTGGTGTTTGGTGCTGTGCATCATGGCCAAACATCTCCACTTTTGTCTTGTTTGTCCCACATTTTTCAAACTAATTGAGACCTGTAGAGTCTGAGATGTAGCTCTTCGGCTTTTTTTTTTTTTGCAGTTTCTCTGAGCATTGAAATTGAACGTTGACCTTGCGTTGAATTCGCTAAGACATCCACTCCTGGGAACATTGCGGCATTGTGCTTCACAGACATGCGAATTCTCCAGACCAGCAAACTGCCAAAACATCTGCTTTTACACAGACGGTCACACTTACTGAGGATCAATTAATCAAGTGCATTTAGTTATCACTTAGCCTCTTTATTCCTATGGAAATAGTAAGGTCATACTCGCATCCTTTGAAAGCTTTCTTTTTACATATCTCTATGCGGAATTTTATTCTTCTAAATGTTGCTTCACTAAAAGGTAAAGGGCAAAGACTACGTTCACAACTACTTAGCAATTACTTAGGTATAAGCCACAACAGTAGATGGACACGAGCCATTACACAGGAACAGAAAAGTAATTTAGAGTAAATTGATTTTAGGACAGAGAAGGTCAGTGTGTTGTTGCACAGGAAAAAATGGGGAACTTTTGCTTTGTAGAGGCTTCATTGACAGTCAGAGAATCTTTAATTTGATAGATACTGAACATTCGAGAGGCACCGTGACATTATCATTTATGAATAACTTTATAATAATAATATTTTAATCCCATTTTAAAGATGACATTTTTTTAAAACATGTTGAATTAACATACTTTTATTTGAATATTCATAGATTTTGTAAGCACTTTAAACCCCTGCTTTCATAAAAAGAGCTGAACAATTCAGCACAGACAAAAAATAAGAGCTTTATGTGAGCTTGAATTTTAAAGAGTGAAAATGTGAAAATAGTTCGATTGGAGCGCGTGCTGAATGTTACAGGTCCATTGAATGGCTCTTATTATCAGTAATCAGCCCCATAGCTATGGGTCAGAATGGCCCACTGGAGTAATATAGTGTGTTCAATGTGATTTTTTACACAAACACATTCAATTATACAGATTAGAAGAATCACAATCTCTGGAATTTGCTATGATTTTGTGGTTTGCAGTCTGGTGGTTTGGTTTATATTAGTGAAAATTCAAGTTCTTTGAATTTTTTTCTGCACATTTTGACTTCTTGTTATGACTTTATTATTTCTGTGATTCGTTTCTTTTTGTGTGTTATCGCTGGTTTCTATCTTGGCTTTATTATTCCCACCTCTTCAGTCCACGCAGTTCCTCTGGATCATGTATATTGTCTTTCTTGTTTTTGTGTTTAGTATTTGTCCTTCATTTATTTTGCTCCCCTGCTTTGCTCTCCGGTTTCTATGTGCTCCTTACATTTTTCATGTTTATTTTTATATTTCACTGACGCGTTTGTATTTTTCTTTGGACGTTTTACTGCCATATAAATTAGGCCACTTTTTGATCCTTTCTGATTTGCCCAGGTCTACCTAGCATGAACATCTTACAGTTATATGTTGTTTCTCTCCCTCGTTGAAAATAAAAACATATCACACTTGATAAAAAAATGGCATCGAGATCCTTGTAATGTCATAAAATTCTGTTTGCATGTTGGGTCAACTTTCATATTTAGACTTGAGGTAAGGGAAGAAGATAAACTTCTTGAAACTTGTTGGTTATTTTAGGTTTGACACACTTGTCTATTCTCATGTTTAAATTAAAAGTCTTTGCACATTTCATTTTAACAAAAATCTGAGGGCCATAGAAAAATGTTTATCTTGTGTTTCTGTGTGGATATGTGATACAAAAACAGTTTTTAATTCTAAAGTGAATTTTAAAAAATGAAACAAATTAATTATGAAAAAAAGTGATTTCAAATGTCAAATGTAGGAGATAAAAAATCAGAACTCTCAGAAGTCTATTGGGCAATAAACACATTCAAATAAAGCAAAAACATTTAAAAAGTAAAAGAGTAAAATTATATTTTTGCTCATAAGGATCAGACTGAAAGACCTTAAAGGAGTTGAGTGCTGCTCAATAAGTGTGTTTCATTTCTGCTGCCCCCTAGTGGACAAAAATACAAATACTGCAGCCATAAGTACTGCGAGCACAGAATACACACACACACACACAGGCACACACACACTTTTAGCCACACAAAACACTTGAATACAGGACACGGACAATAACACAGGTACTAAGGTCACATAATAAGCCTCAGTGGGTTTTGTCATTAGCAGAAATATGCTCAGTATGTGATTACTTGCTGAAGCTCCAAGGGAGTTGTTTGAGAGAGCTCAATTTAATTATTTTTATGTGATTGTTATAACATCAAAAACAGCTCTGAGGAGTCAAGGTGTATTAACAACACATATTTACTAAATATTTCAATTAAATTTGAAAGAAACCTTTGATAAAATGTTTTTTAAAAAAACCCTACGCTCAGACAAATGTCAGCCAAGATGTCCTCATAAAGGCACAGAACATTTTTTTTCATGAAAAAAAAAAAATCAAATCAAATAGGCAGCTGGGGTGCAGCGCTCTGAAGAGTTGTTTTGTAAAACACAGTCCTGCAGAAGCAGACGTCCCCGCGTCGTTGTTGTGTGCGCATCTCTGAGGAGTGCAATCTGTTTACAAACCTCTCCGAACTTTTTCATTTTCTTTATTAAATGACATTTCCTTAAATGCATAAAGAGCCAAAAAGAAATGAAGTTATACACTAGCAATGATTAGCATTCAAGCAACAGAGCAATCAGAGCCTGAAATTGCACTGAAATTACAGAAGCTGTGAAAGTTGATGAAAAAAACCAGCAAAGCCGGGACGAGATGAATCTAAAAATATAATGCCATTATTTTAGCCCTTTCACGCAAATCATCCTTTTAAACAGTCAAACGCAATTCACCAGACAGAGGAGATGTACGCCAGGCTGCCAGAGTAAATAAACTATCTGAACATTTACATTTCCTCTGAGAAGAAAATCCACCTCTACAACACAAAGTGGAGCAAACAGCTGTCATCTTAGAAGATTTTCCCCATACTTTCAACATTTTTAATATAGTTATTGAGAAGGAATTCGGAGTAAAATTTAGCCCAAATGAAAATTGATAAGAAGCTGGAGGATTCAAACAGCTACAGCGCGACAAAAGAACTAAAACCTATGGCCTACATATTGTCATATGTAAGAAAACAGACTCATCCAATAAATTTGAAACCTCAGATAAGCAGCATCTTGGGTCCAGTCTGACTTTCCCACAGAAAATAACAGGACACTGAGAGATGCATTTAAGGCAGTGCTTGTTGTCTTAAGCGCGGCGATGCTGCCGTTCAAAGAGGCTCCTCTGTGTCTGTATCCTGCTTCTGCTTCAGCCTGTTTGATGAGACACATAAAAGCCAATAGGAAATGCCCTTTAAAAAAAAATAATGTCTTAAATCACAATCACAGGGCAGGACAAAGTCACATGGTATACACATATTACTGCTCAGTGAGTGGGAAACTTGCAATGTCCTATCTCATATTGCTAGAAGAGTTTAAATAAAATTCAAAATCCAAACTCTGTTTTCATCCTCATATAATTTCTAATCTACAGGCCAAAGCTGAGTTTATACAGGTAGTGTTGAGCCAGTCATCACAGACAAGAAACCAGGGTTGAATAGCTTTTGTATCAATTTTGGAAAAAGAAGGATTTCCATAACTGGAATTGGAGCACTGCACATAATACTCATGAATCTTGAAAAACTACAAGCTGTATATTTCTTTCCTTTTTTTAGGCAAATGTGATCTTCAATCTGTTCAATCTTAAAATCATTCAGACTGTTTCTGGGTCAGTTGTTTAATAAACCTGGAATATAGGACTTTTTTATTTTATTTTTCCTAGTTGAAAGTCTGCAATTCAGAAATTCAGTTTCATCAAATTATGCAAAATAATTTACAGTTCATCAATAAACTGTAAGGAGGAAAACGTAGTGAAAGGCCATTTGCCAAGCCTCAAAATATATAGAGCTAAATGCATCAAAACTTTAATTGCAAGTTGTGAAATTAATTCATTTAATTACAGAACTACAAAGAGGCAGGAATGTTAAGGAATGAAAGGGAAAAATTCAATTAATTGGTGGTTAAAAAAAAAAAAAAAGTTAAAAGAAAACTATGATGCACATAATTAATAATTTTCTCTCTTTTTAATTTTTTTTATTCACCCAATAATCTGCTTTACAGCCAAGAACTGGACATCCTTTTTTCTTTCTCTCTTTAAAATGTATTCACATCCGTGCAAATATTCCACAAATAAGCAGCGTACACTTTATTAACTGAATGTTTTAACCCCCCCCCCAAAAAAAACCCAAAAAAGGTTGAGGCATATCCTTGAACAAATCTTATGGTGCCTCTTCCGAATTTAACTGGTGATCGAAGCATAACACAAACATCCGGGACTGCATTTTTAAAACAGCCTTCAGCAAAACCAAATCCTTCAAATTTTTTTGCCTTTATTTGAACCAAAAAAAAAATCCATCAACCTGCTCAAATTGAGCCTCTGCAGCTTGTCCTTTAATGCGAAATATGCAGCTGGATGTGACGTTTGCTTCAGTTTGTCAGTCGCAGGTTTTAAACAAATTTTGTAATGTGCATGGCCTTTTTGTGCAGACTAGATAGATAGACAGATAGATAGATAGATAGAGAGAGAGAGAGAGAGAGAGAGAGAGAGAGAGAGAGAGAGAGATAGACAAAGAAATCAATTTAGTTGAAAATGTGAAGGACTTGATAACATTCCACAAACACAACAATTTACCAGTTTAGAAGGTAAAAGTCTTTTATCGCATAAAACTACAATTTTCTTTCTGTACTAAATTAAAAAACACACACAACATTCTGGAAATTCCTTTAGACGTTCCTTTTTGCCATTCAGTGTGTATTTTTTTCCAATGTTTGATATGATAATTGAATTTATAAAAGTGCAGTATGCTGCACGGAAAATCCTCGCACTTGATGTATACCATCTGCTCTCCACCACTTGAATGATTATGAGAAGACACAAAGCTTAGCTTTTCCTGTATGAATAAGATTTTTGTTTCCTAAATTATTCAAGGCAAATTTCAGTGTTAAAAGCAAATCAGATTAGCGCATTAGAGCAGGGAGGTGCTGGCTTCTGGACTACGTGGGGTTGGGCTGCATAAGCATGCCTCTTCCTCTACTGTGGAAGCAGAAGATGACCACATATCCATCAGCCCTGACACAAATTTTTAAATCTAGCTCTCCAAACCTCTTTGTTCACGTCTGGCCTTTCTGGCGGGCTGATCAAAATGCCATTATTTATTTAATCTCTCTTCTCTCTTCTGTGTTCCTGCACGGCTCATAAGTTGATGTACAATTCATCAAATGCAGTCGACTATGATGAAAAACATAAAAGAAGACCATTAGCTTTACTGATGTGTACAGTGTTAGAAGAACAGGCTTGTCCTCTGTCGAACTTTGAACTATAAGCAACAATATAAACTCACAAGCAGAAACATTTTTTGTCCTGAACAGCTTTATGGAGAGATTGCTCTTCATTATTAAAAACACTGACCGTAAACCAGCAGCATGAACCTCAGCAGCTGGTTCAGCAGTTCCTCAGTGATAGCTGTCTGTGATTAGGGTTCTGTTTTGCATGACTTCATAGTCTTACAAAGAGAGAATTGTGCAAATAGTTACGTTTCTCCTTCACTTTAATTGAATAATCTTTTTAGCCACATAGGCACAAATGAATTCATTTATCACATAAAGTACCTTCACATGCTCCCTTTGTAGTGAGGGTGGTCTACTGACAACTCTATACACTTCTAGTTTGAGCTAAATAATTATAATTATTATTACTATCATCCACGTCCTATGGCAGCTGTTACAGGAACATTGTTTGCAAGGGTTGCATCTGACTAAATAATGTCTCTTAGGTAGATGAGACCAAAATAATACAGATTTCCATAAAGCAAACACATCACATGAGCACAAACACCTCACAGCAGCTGTCAAGCATGGAGGTGGAGGGGTGATGGTGTGGGCTTGTTTTGCAGTCACTGAACCTGGGTACCTTTACTGATCTTTAGAGCGCCACAGGCCCATTTTTACCTCTGATGGCATTTTCTCTGTGATTTTTGTGTTTGTTGCTTTCTCCTTTGAGTTCTTATAGTAAATGACAGCAGATGACAGCAGTGAAAACTAAAAATAGTAAGTCTGTTTTATATTTTTGATAGTTAATCTGGCTGTCGTTGAACTTTACATTACAGCATTGGTTCAGTTCATTGAGGTTTATGTGTAATGCACAGCTATCCTAAGGTCCCACCACAGCATTTCAAACAGGATTTACATAAGCAGTGGTCCACATATTTGCATCTTTTCCACATAGAATGTCCAAGATCCATGTTTATCTCTAGCTACAATGTTATAACTTGTGCTGTCTACTTGCAGCATGTTCTGTCACACTACCTTTGAATATGGGAGTATGCTTTTCCTCTTAATATTTCAATGAGGCAGCACGGTGGAGCGGTTAGCACTGTTGCCTCACAGCAAGAAGGTCATGAGTTTGAATTTGTGATCTGGCCGGGGCTTTCCTCTGTTTTTGTGTAATCAAAAACAAAGACTTGCATGGGTTTAGGTTATGGCATTGGTGTGAATGTGAGTATAAAAGGTTGTCTGTCTCTCTATGTTCGCCTTGCAGCATCCTATCCTCTCGTCCTACAGCTGGGATGGGCACCTGAATTGGATAAGCGGATGAAAATGGATGGAGAGTTCAATAAACCCTGGCATTTTTCTGTTTCAGTGTATCCTACTTTTAACCACTGAAGGGACATTTTTTGTGTGGCAGTTCTCCTTTAAAATATCATTAGCATTTCATGTCATATGTGGACAGTAGATGACAAGAATAAATCATTTCTTTGCAGGTGAAACTCCTGAGTTTGTAGCCAGAGTATGTATATGGTTGAGTCCATGATAAAATGCTACTCAGGGGTAGTTCCAGGTCACAGAATCATATCAGCTGCTCTCACTTTTGGTTGAAGATGCTAGTATAAATTGTGCCTTGGAGTTTCTTTCCAACCTTATCCTCTGACATTTAAGCTGGGATAGTAACAATACATTTCAATAGCCCATTGTTCTGAACCACTATCATCAAAAAAGCCCAGGTCCTAGATGCTGTGCTTTTTCACCAAAAAGCAGAAAATGATCACCCATAATCAGGCATTACACGCCAAGATGTCTTGAACAGGAGCATTTCCAGCCATTAGATGTAATTACACTCCTGTATCTGCCTTTATATACCACAGTATTCATATCAAATAAGCCTCTCTCCACATACTAAGACCATAGTCCTGTCTGTCCTTTATGCACTACAACAGCAGTTCTGGCAGCAGTTAAGAAAAACACCCTAAAAAAGACACGTTTGGTAACGCTGACACTGGCCATGAGTAGTTTATGTCTTTTAGGAGGTTTGTGAACTACGTGTTTGTTATTGATTTGTGCTAGGCCTCCAGAACGGGAGAATTTATAAAATCCTATTCTCCTGTGTTCTCTACCACTATCAGACCTTTTAAATCACAGCACATCTTTCTGTGTTTGGACATGCATATTTGTGTTTAGTATTTTTTGAAAATGCATCCATATTACTATTACGATTTTGTGTTGTTGTGCCTTTTAAAACAATTTTTCTACATTACAAACAAACAAGCATAATTTCAACAGAAATATATATATATATATATCTATTTGGATAATTCTTTCAAACCCCAACATTTATTTATTTATTCATTTTTTTTGCCAGATGGCAGAAATTTGACAATGCACGAACTGATTGTTTTCGAGAGGCAGGACATAAAGCTTTGCTCTAAAAACATGCACATGTGCGATATCACAAAATCCTCCGCCTCAGATACAATCTGAGTGCACATCTGGTCATAATCACATTTTAAACATTGGTTATGCAACAATCTGTCTTTAATGTCTGTGTCCTGCTGGCAGGACCTTTGAAATGAGCTGCCACAAAGATAAAGAGCTTTGTAGGCTACAAGCAGGTACGCACACTGTTTAATAGTGATAAAAACGCCCAAACAGCTGCGCTGGCATATCCAAGTTGGAACTGCATTAGTGAGGATTTTGTGACAACTTAATTCCAACGAGTGACACATTTCGCTATCACTCTCCTTCACAATCTGTTAGGCCTCTACATACTGTGCACTTGTATGCATGTATGGTATGTTTGCATATGAGGGTGATTTAGTTTCATGGCTTGTGTAGAAACAACTAATTGTTTCGTTCATCGAGCATTTCCAGAGCGATATGATTCTGCTATTGATCCTATCACAGCAGGTGCAGCAGCTGCAGTAAAAGCGAGTTAAATCTGCTGCTTTTACACCGTATGATCAGTAAATGATCTTTATTAAGGGCAAAAAAATCACAGTTTTTCAACATAATAAAAACTTCAAAAATGTCCTACACAAAAAAATATTTGATAAGAAAAGTTACAGAAATTCCTAAAGGAAATAAAGCTTAAGTAAAAGCAGGAGGTTCTTTCATGAAAGTATGTTTTAAAATCAGACTTAAAAGATGACACTGACTCACCGATCTGGCAGATTGTTCCAGAGCCAAGGGGGTATTACAGCTGCAACCCTGGAACAGACAAAAGACATCTGCATGAGGATCTCACAGTATGTACTGACACATACTGTACCAAGACATCAGAGATGTAGCTAGGAGAGACTACATAAAGCTTTAAAAGAAACAGTAAAAAAGTAATTTATTCTTAGACACACATATTGGAAACAAGTGTAAAGAAGCCAAAACTAAATGATTTGGCTCATTCTCTTAGTTGTGGATCAAAGTCTGACAGCTGAAAATACCCTTGGGTCTTTAAACTTTTGGGAATGATGGGACAAAAACAGTTTGTGATGACTGTATGAGCAGAATTTGCAGATGTGACGTGTTCGAGAGAGCAAAACAGGAGGTAAAAAAGCATAGATGTACTGTATGTTATATGTGACTGCAGCAACTGGAGGAACTGTCTGGTGAAATGTTTGATCTAATGTGATGTTGTCGTGCACTTTATAATAAGAACTAAAAACAGTGATGTGATCTGATGTGCCTTTACAATATTTTTACTCTGACTGTAAATAGAAGCCAATCTTGATTCCATCCATTCATCCATCCATCCCATGACCCAAAGCATACTTGAATAGTAACCCAAGCGTTTCTAAAGGCAAGGAAATGGGATATTCTTCAATGGCCAAATTAGCCTCCCAGTTTCAACCCAATAGAGCAACTTTTCAGTTATTAAATGCAAAACTAAATGAGAGACCCACAATCGAGCAAGCAAATGAAGGCGGCTGCAGTAAAGGTCTGGCAGAGCATCGTAAAGAAGGAAGCACAACATATGGGGATGCTCATGGGTTCAGTCATTGACTGTAAGGGATTTTCACTCAAGTATTTTTGTTTTTTGAAAAAGGCTACTTTGTGCTGCTCTCTTGTCCCCGGGGATCACCACAGTGGGTAGTTACGCATGTTTGATGTGGCAGATTTTTATGCTGGGTGCCATTCCTGACACAACCCTGAAGGCAATTTGTGTCTCAAGTATTAAAAACACTAATTATATTTCGTTTTGAGTCTCTGAAAACATTTTTATGTCTAATAATAGTTGTAATTCCTAAACAGTTATTGCAACACTTTGAATTAAACCTTAAAGTCTGAACTTCAGTTAAAACTTTTTTTTAATTTAAAACCCTTTTCCGTTGTGCAGAGGCCAAAATTTCCCCCCAAAAATGTCATTGTCTAAAAATGTATGGACATATCTTTGTTAAATGTGACCGGCTACAATGGCCAATACTTCCTGTACTCCTGCTGTATTACTGGTCTGCAGGGCAGAAATGTATAATACTCCATGCAGTGATTTTCATTTATTAGGTCTACTGATGGTCAACCACAGACCTACCAGCTATTAAAAGGAGTCCTGTTTAATGGCCAGAGTGGTGGGCAACTGGTTCTGTTACTGACATTTATTTTATCTTCCTGTAATAAAATAAATTATCATTGGCAAAAAGTGGCTCTGTGAAAGCATGGCACCCTGCCAGCATGCTTTATGGCCATTATGTCGATTTAGCTCAGTTTAACAGTATTTAATCGACCTTTGAGTTGAAAGCTGTGATTTTTCCTCATGTTCGGTTGTATTCAGTGGATGGTATGACAGAGATAGCATGTTTTTAGGTATCAGTCCCATCTTTGTAACATGGTCGAGATGCACTATTATTTACCATGGTGACAAAAGTGAAGCAGCATCTATAATATGAAAAAAAAAAAAGAAAACCAAGAAACTTTGTAGACACCTTATTTATAACAATTGTGGTTAAATAAATGTAAACCAGGAGTTATCGACTGATAGTTATGATGCACATACACACCGCAAGAGGGGCTGTGCTGGGCCAAAAACAAGCAAAAGAGAAAGGAAAAATCAACAGGTTGCACACCTGCTCTTTAAAAAGGGATGGTGGGTTTGCTTTTTTTGTGGTGCAAAGCTGGAATACCACAGCGTGCAAGTAATTTTTTGTATTTTCTTTTGTCTTAATTGTGAGACTAGTCTTACTCCCATACTAGTGCACATGGATACATTTTAGCACACCGGGTACCAGGGCCCGGTCATTTTTGCCCAGGCGGCCCATCATGATTAAAAACAACAAAGAAAGAAATCATGTACAGATTTCATTTTTGTTTGATTATAGATATTGAAGTAGGTTTTAATCAGGTTGGTACATTTGTTGTGGGTTATTTCTTCGTTGCACTGCAACATGTAACAACAATTAAAAGCTACACTTTAACTATTAGCAATGGCTTTCATTTTACCTGAATGTCCTTGAATCAATCACTCTTCCGAATTACGTCCCCGCAGCTATGTTCTTACGTTAATTTCATCTTCCTCCCTTCTCTACAGCTGGTGCTAGCAGCAGGAGCCTCCTATGACTGTGAGGCCTGGTTACTAGTTGTTGCTGGTACTACTGTTCACGTGCAGCGGCTAACAGCAGCTAACATGTTGGTTAATTTGATACATTTTCTTGCATCTATTTTTAGCTTCTTAGGTTTTCATCTCCACATTTTCACAACTTCTTCCGCACTAAACTTTTCTACAAGTTAGGGGAGGGGCCAGTTGCATTAAGAGACTTGATTGGGCAGTCCAGTCCCAGTAATTAAAATAAGCCAATGGGCTGCTGTCAGTGCTATTATGGCCGGTCCATCGGCCCAGAAGTGCGTCAGCCAACCGGGAAAATGCCTGGTATTCCAGATTATCAGTCCAGCCCTGCTGGATTCCTTTGACTGTATTTTTCAGCATACAGGCCTGATGTTGCGTATTCAATATATTTCAGCCTAAACCATGATTTTTTAAAAACCATAATCTGTGGTGCTTAAACGTACCCAAACAACAGACTACATCCTCTAAGTTCAGTGTCTTATGATTTATACCATATTTTTCAGTTTTTACAGCAGCCACAATAATATTTGTTGACACAAAACACCATATTTATGGACCGTTTAAAAAGTTTGAATAACATCCTTGGAAACTTTAAAATACCCATCCAGATAATTTTCATATTGGCTTACAAGCAATTAGTAAACATGTGATTCATGCTTTCAGTTTGAAAGGATGTCCCATTTTGACTAGTGGGGAACACCATGGTAACCTAAGCTTTGTGGCTATCAGACAGGGGAATAATTAACCAGCTGAAGTCTGAGTCTTTTCATTCAAAAGGGAAGATAATTAATCTCACTGGAGATACTGTGTGGAGTACAGACCATTAAGTAAAGTTCAGACAGTGTAAATGTGTAAATCTGGATTTTTACAAATTAATTCTCTGTACAGAATCTGCAGCTTTCATCTAAAATATAATGGCATCTTTGTTCTGAGAGAAGTACACAAAGATTGGCATGTACATCGTTTTTTTATGCTTACTTTTACACCTTGAAGTACTTTTTAGATATTCAGTTAGCCACGCAGATGACGTCCACATCAAAGAAGATGCCCTATACATGCAATGTACTACAAGTAAAATGTAGAATTGCAAGAGTGGCACAGGCAAAGAGAAAGGACCTTAACATGAAAAAAGAAAAGAGAACAAAAAGGGGGGGGTCATGTAATTATCTCCATCACTGCATTCATTTCAGTTTGTCACTCATATTTACATATTTGCTTTCTACAGCTTTTACTTTTATCTGTTATTATAAATTCAAACAGATCAGTGAGGAAGTATTTTACGCTGTGCTCATTTTTGTGAGTCATATTTAAATATTTACAAATATGGTGCCATTAGAAGAAAAATAGTAGAGATTGCAAACCCGCAAAATGTAATTATTATTTTAGTCTCTAAAATCTGGTGTCTTAAAATTCTAACCAGAGATAACATCTGCAAAACCCATTTAGATACGAGTCTTACACATAATGCATCAATTTTATTTCACTTAATGTAATTTGGTGCAGTTTTTGATAAGTAATAAAAATAGTACAAAAAATTATAAAACAATACAAATCACAACTAGAACATTTTAACTGTATAAAAGTAGAGACAAATAGACCTAAAGAGAGGAACTTTGAAACAGGGCTATTAAGTATGCTACATCATACAGTAACGAGAGGACTGAATGTTTGCCACAGATGTCTCTGGTTGTGCGTACTCTTTCACATAGATGTATAAAGTATGTATAAAAGCAAATGCAGGCAGTGAAACACAAATGCAGCATAATATTCAGAGACTTTGTTGGTGGAGATCGTAGCTCCCCCGCACCTTTTCATTTAACCAGTAAGTGGCCCTCTCTAGTCCTTCTCTTATCTCTGGATAAAGTGAATCAGTGGGGCTGGCTGAGCAGTCATAGCAGAGAGGCAGGAAAGCACCTGGCCTTACTCGGCTATCTGATTAGAAGAGGTTGCAGGCCAAGCTGAACCAGACCAGGCCAGTCACTGGCAGCAGCAGGGCAGATGTGGAGTAAAATGAACTAAAGCAGGCTCATTCTATTGCACCATGGCCTCCCTTAGAGGGAGCAGGCTCAAATCAAAGCAATGCCACAGCACAGACCAACCTTATCAAGCCAGGAGACAAGAATGAAGGCTGCAGTAGAGAAACTGCAGCTTCACTGGGTCAGAGCACTTGATTGGTGTTCTCTGAAGCATGCTTTTAATGATTAAGAAGTTATTATCTACGGTGTCCCCAAACTCCCAAATTGGCTTACGAATAAGAGTCCTCTGACAGAAGTATTTCAACTTAAAGTGGCGTGAATGCTGAGAGTGAGAGGGGAGGCATAGGAGAGAGACTTTTGTATGCACACAAACACAACAAGACTTTAGATTGTGTTATGCTTTTTATTTACATTGATAAAAACATGAAAGAAGATTAAAAACAAAGATTACAGATTTTGCATCACTGCAGCCCACGTCATGCACCTGAAATTTCATAATAAAGCATAATACAAAAGCATAATACAAACCTAATTCTTGTGTTCAGTTGAAGCAATGCATAACTGTTACCGCCCCAGGCTTTTTGTGGGGTTTGGTGTGCGTGTGCTTTGTATTTCAGGAGTGTCCTGTGTGATGCAAGAGACTTTTGGAGACTTGTGTTCTGCATTTCTATTTAAACCACACCTTCCGAGGCCTTTTTAATGTGACCATTTCTGCACCACCTCAATGCCACAGCACCCCCATTTGGTCTGTTTCATTTGAGGTTATTATTAGAGATAGACTGATCCAAATATCGTATAGTATAGTATCGATACCAATGCATGATCAATACTAGCGCCATAGGATACTTTGTTTGTAGCCTTGAACTTTAGGATGCAGCCCACCGAACTGTGTTAAATGAAAAAAATATATACCTTGAATATGCACTATGAAAAACGTAATGTTTTTGTGATGACTGTAACATCTATTTTATGTACAGCCTTCAGCACATTTAAACATCAGAAGGTGACCCAATGTCCTTTAGAGACAAACCTGTTTAGATTCCAAGTCTACAAAAACACAACAAAATCCAGTTTGAAATACATGAAAAGCCGAAAAATGTATTTTTCCACTATTGGTATCGGCAATACTGGACCTGTCTTTACTTGGTATAAGATCAGTACCAAAATTTACAGAACCGCACAGCATTAGTTATTATCTTGGTTTGGTTTTTGCACAACTATCATTTGCCAACTCATCCATGCACCGCTTTACCCCACTGACACGGACTTACTGACATCATGATCATCATAATAAACCCTTAGTAATCCCTATTCAATTAGTGGCGTGACTCTGTTCTTTGTTGCGGCCTACAAGCTAACAATGACACATATGCTACACGCAGATATTCTGCACATTTGGAGGCAGCATCTTAACATTACTGAAGATTAATCAATTATTTAAATGATCAACAGTGTAATCACTACAAATGGAAAAACATAAAGAGACACATCCTGCAAGCCATCACTTCTAAAGAAAGCACCAGGCTAATTCATGATCTGGTGTTGAATCCATGATGCTCATTAGTTATTTATAGTAAGGAACACTGCTCTTCACTGGCAATCAAATCAGTACAGAAAGGCCTGAAAACAGAGGCATGTTGTACAGACAGAAAGTGTTTGTTTTTACAGTCTTAATGCAGTCCTGAATGCAAGCATGTTCGTGACACCCATGAGTCCCGTTAACCCATTTCTGTTTCTATTTGGGAATAAAAATGCCCCCTGTTAACCTGACTGTTTGGAAATATGTGCTATAACAAAAAAAAAAAAAGTAAAGAGGGTCCGGTATAAATCCAAAGGTCCTGTTGTGAGGAGCTCCACAGAGTCCAAAGAGTAAAGGTTATTTGGGCCATACAGCAGTTAAATATGACCTCTGAATTGGGACACAAAAAAGGAAAGAGGGGATAAATCTTACTTTTGTTGGATGTATTTATTATCAAAACACTTTGCTGGAATTTAAAATTTAAAAAGCTAGACTAATAGTTACTAAATACAGTAGAATATAGAATTCTACAAAGGATCTTGGCGTGATTAAAAAAGATAACAAATGGGACACAACAGTTTTGCTCTTAAAGAGTTAAAGCTGACAGATGTGTTTTGTGTATTTACACGGGCAAGGACTTTGCACAGCCATCTCTAAGTGAAACATAAATTGAACATGTTACTGAACTCTTTCATCACCTGTTGACACGTTTATCTGCCTTGTCTTATTTGCCACCTGTATGGCACGCTCACGAGGCCACACCCTGTTACACAACCTCTGACTGGCGGTGTGGTGCATAAATAATTTGGTGGGACTTGTGAATGAACTAGTGCTTCACATCACGTGTCAATGAAAGAATTGTACAACTGTATTGTAAATACAGAGGTGAAAACCTCAGGAATTCATATATTCCTTTGGGGTCATGTTTAAAATGCTGCTTCTGAACAATACCAGCTGCATCTTATGACCTCCTGGAGTTACGTGTTGCTGTTTTTTTAAATTTCACTAGCCACTTCTCAGACACGCCTGCCTTTTGATGATTCATAATTTCCGGAGGTTCTTGTTGCGGCTGATTTAATAACAACTGCTTTGAATGTAGCTAAAGCTAAGCTATTCCAAGTGTGATGCGTGAAGTGCAACAGATTATGAAATACAAAGGCCAGCTGTAAAAAGAAAAAAAAGCATAGAAAAATGACAGGGTATAAAGCTCCCTTTCAAATCATTCACCTCACTGTATCTCTCTCTCTGCTAAACGTGCACAGACAGATGTTAAAAGGTGTTGATGGATGTCCTCAGAGCAGCAGTCATTCATCTTCATAGATCCCTTTCTTTTGAAGGACTGGTGTCAAAACACTAGCTCCTAATGGATGACTTGTTCAGACATGTCCATGCTGGTGTCTCTCACCCTGTTTTCTATCTATAACTGTTTGCAGTCGCTTGTAAATCTGGCCGACTCCACCTTCAAAAAATGTGCCTATAGTTTGAGCATACAGCATGTCTGGAAATGCATAAATCTTAGCTTAAGTGGTGGTTTGTAGCAAACACACTGGATTTGTATATTGATAACAGCTGTTGTCTGAAAATAAGTCTAATGTTTTTAGGTTGTATTATACTGTGAATGTTGTTAATAACCTCTGAATAGCTTCTCTTAAACAGTACAGATAACATAAAGGTGTAACAATGTCCAATAATCCAAGAGACAGGCTATTAAGGGAGGGGGAAATACACAAAATAATGCATTTCAAAGAATTAGCAATGGCTAATTTGGAGGCAGGCATTTAAGTGCATTAATACTATAAATGTTTCTCTAGATCCAGTCTGCATCAACCACACACTATCTGCAGCACAATAGTGACAAAGAAATGCTGTTTAAAGCAATAACGTCTAAGTGTTGTATCAAGGATCAAGGATCACTGTATACTGTATGTGAGCTGGAACGACATAAAACAGTGGTGTCTGTGTAGCAACCATAAATGTCCCTTGTTAGAAAAGCATTTAGGTAAAGGTAAATGCCCACTATTTGTCACACAGCGGTGGCTCTGTTGTAGTTATTTTCTAATATTGCAGAAATGGTGCTTGAGAGAATCGTGGAAATCTAAGGCAGACGCAGCAGTGGTGTGTGACTGTTTAAAACAGCCACATAAAAGTACTGCGTGCAAGTGCATATAAGAATTTTATATTTTATTACATGAAATTGCTGTTTATTAAACATGTTTCTTTATATTGCATTTTTATTCATTTACTTATTTTTCCACCATGATGCAAAAGCACTAGGATTTTCATTCTGGGTAATAATATATGCCTCCCGCCCCACGTTTCTATATTGCTGTTGAACAGACACACCACCTGGTTGATGCTGAATTGTCAATCATTGCATGTCGGAAAGTGTCAGTGGTAATTTCCACGTGTGTTATTAGGCATTTTGCACTGACTGTTTATATTTGAAATAAATTTGTTGATTTCATCTATCACGTTTCCAACACAGGTGCTTGATAAATTAATAAAAAATCTACATGAAAAGTCAAATTAAGGTGTGGGATTGTATAAATTTCAAGCTTAAATTATACAGTGACCAGGGGTGGATCTACAGGTGGGCAAGGGGGGGCAGTTGCCCTCTTGCCTCAGCCCCCCCCCACATGTAAAATTTTCTAGATCCACAGCTGACAGTGACCCCATTGTGGGGCCTAGATGGACAAGAGATGACACCCCATCAGGATAAATTTTCTTTAATAAAGGATAAATGTGTCCACACAGAACAGCTTTCTAATTGTTTGCAGTGTCTGTGTCAGTGGCAGCTGAATGTCCCCCGCATTATAACTAAACCACTGAATCCTTTCACTGTCTACTGTTTCACTGAAAGGCACTGTAATGTATACAGACTGCAGCAATATACATTATTCTTGTATAGCTAATGTTTTTCTATCTTTTAGTTATTGTTAATGCTTGTCTTTGTTTGCACACCATGGGCTGGGTGAACAATATTTTTCTGTGTATGTCCTGTACATATGGCAGAATTAACAATAAAGCTGACTTTATTGTTTTGGTTCTGTGTATGATATGTTATAATATCACAGAAACAGATTAGATAGTGAAATCCCTCGTTTCTTTTTGTGTTGCTAGCCTTTTACTGCCTTGTATTAACATATGTATGGAAACACACATGGAAATATGTAAGTCAAAAAAAGAGTTTGTACTGCTTACTTGAAAGTAAATATTTGGTATGACCACCTTTATCTTCAAAACTGACTGAACCCTCTTAGGCAAGCGCTCTTGTAATTTCTTTAAGTAGTCTTCAGTCATAGTTCTCCAATCTCCTTGAAGGACATTCTCCTCCGCTGTGTGTTACAGATGGCTGTAGCCACTCACTTTTATACCTCTCTTCTGACTTCCTCAGATTTGAACCAAACATTTCAAATGTGGATTCATCACTCCATGAGACCTGTGGCCCCTGACTTTCAGGCCAGTTCTTGTGTAATTTGGCATACCTCAGCCTTTTCTCCTCATTTCTCTTCCTCAGAAATTGCCTTCTTGACAGCCACACTTCGATTGAGACTGTCTTGATGACGCTTTGGAAAACTAAAGGGCAAGATGTATCTCTCAGGTCTTGTGTCAGGTCTTTGCTGGATTTATTTTTCTATTTTCTAAGTTGTCTGTTATGTGTAGACACAACCCTGAATATCCCTTGAATTAGTGGCCTCTTTCATGCTCGAATGATTTACAGCGGAGTATTAGGTGGCTTAACAAACAAATAAACATTTCTCTGAAAATGGCCAGGAACAACTACTAGACTGAAACTGAAAATCCCAAAGAAAGAGCCCGCGGGCACATCACTGCAGCCCCCTCTGGCCTCTGCTCCGTAGCTCCTGGGTGACCCCTCATCTGAGGCTCTCCTCAGCTCTTCCCAGGAGGGTGGAACGGTTGCCCCTCTGATGGCCCTCCTTGGGTTCTCAGACACTGGGGCCTCTGGATGCCTGGGGCCTGGATCTCCTCCATACCTACTTCATGCCCTGGGGGACGGGGCTATGGCTCCCCACACTCCCTAGCAGATCATTTCATGGAGAAACCTTTTGAATACAAGCGCGCTGATCCACACAGGTGTGCACACAGGTGTACACACAGGTGTTCACAGACACAAACTACACCTTTCTTGGCTGCTACCTCAAAGCACATTGTGCGCTGTCGATCTTGCGTGCTGCACAATAACATTTAATACTTTGTATCTACTGTTATTTACTGTTAGCTAGTTTATTGTGATGGCGTTGTGTTTATTATGTTGCTCTCTTTTTTGTTTGTTTTCTCTTCTGTTTTTTCTTCTCTCGACAGGTGATCCAGGTGATTGTTTTCCTTCTCCACTTTCTCACTATCTCTTCTCCCCTCTGTTTTTCTTTCTCTCCCTCTCTTTCTTTCATTATTTCTTTCTCCCTGTCCTATCCCCCAGTCATGTCTGTCCCGTCTGTAACAACTGAAAATAAAATAAAATAAAATAAAATAAAATAAAATAAAATAAAATAAATACATAATAATAATAGAGGTCAATCAAATGGACCAATATGGCAAGGCCATGATGATCCACTTGGTAAAGTAAATCCACTACGCATCTTTCTTGGCCTTCAGATAATAATTCTGATGGCTAAAGATCCAAACAGGACAGGCAAAAAAATAAAAGAATAACAAAAAACAAACAAACAAACAAACAAAAAAACTGCACAAAACCCCCAGAAGAAGTAGAAGAGCTATTGCGCAAAACCACATTAAAAATTACAAGAAAGTCTGGCTCCTTGGGAGAAAGGAAGAAATGACAGGTGGCTCAAGACTTTTGCACAGCACTGTAAAGACTATACAGCTGCAAACCATTTTTGCCTTTTAGTATTACCTGTTGAATATCATTTAGGCTTAAGCATGACATGCCCGAGGTCTGAAACTGTGTGACCAGTGGGTTGCGAATCTGTGAAATCGGATTTTCCTCGCGTCCCTGAAGGCGTCAGCTCCCCTCTGCTGGGATGTTCAGTGCCCTCCCTGTCCCCGCTGCTGCTGCCTGCTGCCCAGGCTGGCTGCTGGGCTCGGGATGACGCCACCTCTCGCTCCGCCCCGGCGCAAACTCGCTCCCTGCGTTCATTTCATTCCTCTTCTCATTCCGAGCATTCTTCGCATCTCTGTCAGTGCGCGAAGCGATTCACCTACACCTTCCTGGCTGGCCCAGAAACATCAGAATAACTTGACATAGTATTCAAAATACCCAGTAACATTACATTACCAAAAGAAAGGGGCATTTTTATATGAGATATCAATTACGAGGTAAGTTTCAATGGTAGTTACAGGCATTCAAAGTGGGTTGTAGACTTCAGTTCATTTGGGAAGGAGGGGGGGTGGGTTAGTTTACGTATATCTTTCTCTTTTTTTGGAAATGCTGCACAGTGTATTAAAAATGTTGGCTTTATTTAGTTGTTTAATATTTATCCCACAGCGTGAAGTAACGTTAGGTCGTTTGTTTCCTTCGCGGAGATAGATGGCCGCTGTTGCAACAGGGTGCTCACTTTGAACACTCACTGTTGTAGCCTATGGCTTTGACACAGCAGCGAAAATCTTTGACATTTTTCACATTTTTTGAAAAGAAGCCTGGTCATACGCCCCTATAAAAGCCTCGGAAGCCGTTTGCCCCCGTGTCAGATTGTCAGAAACTCGCAGTGGGATTCGGGATGAACTAAAAACACACTGCACGAATAACAGTTTTTGGACAAGATGACGGTTGAAAACGTTGCTGTTTTCCTCTCCGTAGTTGGCTCAGCCGGGAGTTGTTGGAGATTTTACCGGAGCATTTTCGGACCACCTCGAAGAAGAAAACACAGTGGCGAGACTTGTTGCTTCAACGCGTTCGACGGTGCTTTTTCGAATCGTCATCGAAGTTTTGTGTAAGTATTTTTTATTTTTATGTTATTTTTTATTTTTAAAGGTTTGTTGGTGTGGTGCTCTCCATGTTGTCACTTTATCCGAGGAAACCGATTGCTGAACCGGAGGGGAAAGATTAATCCAAACTCCTTTTATTGTTTCATTTTGAGGGCTTCATTAAAGCTCCTCTGCAGAGCCCCAGGGCTAACTTATGCCTCCAAAACTACCAAGCTGAAAAAAATCTGTAATAATATGTAGTTTTTTGGTCACTTGAGCGCTTTTCTGTGGTTTAAAATAGCGTTAAAAGGTCGCTTTTAATAATGAAAATTGTCTTTAAAAAGGATCTTGAATTAGCAGCTGGAGTTTGTGTACATTTATGGGGTTTCCTTCATTGTTGTCCCTTCCCTTCCTCTAATTTGGGAAATGCCTGCTCAGCTAAAACTGCAGGCCAGCTGGAGGAGTTTTACTCCTTACAATGATTTCATCCACTTAACTTTTTCTGGACTTCCCTGGATGGAAACATGGCCCTTATACAGAGAGAGCGATGAGAATTAGATCAAAGCTTTCATTATCTTAGGTTCAAGTTGCACTAAAATACTTTGATTTGTTTCCACTTTGTCTACTCAGTATTTGCTGCTTCAGATGGTTTGCTTTGCTTTGCTTTGCTTTGCACAAACGGGTCGTCAGACCACAGTTGACACAACTCTGATAGTGCTGACACGAGTCAGTGAAGGTGTTTTTACTGTAATAATTTAGCAGAAATTTCTAATTTATTCTCTCGTGAGATCTCCAGCCCTTTTTGTGTCTCGCTTATCTTGACATCACTTGGCTTCAGTAGTATTTTATAACCAGCTTTAGGAAAATAACAAAGCAATTGCCTCCTGAAAAAGCTAATTTTGTCAAAGTAGCTGATGTGTATTATTGTAAGCTGTGCAGGAGAAGTGACACAACTGAGAAAATGGGTGAAAAAACCTGCCAAAGCTTTAAAAATAGCTTGTTGAACAAAATCCACTTTCCATCACTACTGCTACTACTACTACTACAAGTTTCTGGCTGAAGCACTAACAGCCTCCCACCTCTTTCCACCTTTTCCACTATTTAATGTGAAAGCAGCTGGTTATAACAAGTGCACATGCACTCTGCTTTTCGCAATGTAAAACAAGCATTTTCTCACGGCAAACTCGGTGCAACTTTTTGCAAATAAAGGGCCGAAAACGCATGGAAAAAAGAGACTGCGTTATTTATTGAATTCATCTGAAAGGGTTGCTATAATTTCCTGGAAACAGTTTAAATGCAGTGAGGTGTAACACACACACACATGTCACAGTATAAATCTGCTTGCTTGGAAGAAGAAAAAAAATCTGGGATTGAAAAAGATGCTTTGTTTTCAGCTTATGCAACCAGTGGACCTGTTGGACGGAAGCCTGCATAACATTTGTGCAAGAATAGGATGTTGTCTTTGTTTGACCCAATGAAGCTTTACATCTGAAACTGGCAGGTTTCAAACTCCCCTTTTTGCTTTGAACCACCACAGTGCTGATAAAGCAGTACCTGTTGATCGCTAGACTGCAGCACGCAGCCAGGTTTTTCAGTGCATCAGGATCAATCTGTACTTTTAAACATTTGGAATTAGCCCAGGAAGCATGTAAGGATTGTGTGGCTCATATTAAAGTGAAGTTTAAGCAGATGCAGATAATTATCCTAATGAGAGTAGTGTTGTTTGGCTATATTGTCTTTGTTCCTCTCCGCTGCCTTATTGAGGTCAGAGGGTAGGACTGGAGAGAGTGTGGTCTATTTGCTGTGAAGTGAGGACAGAATAATGTGCTTTTGTCAAGCACAGTGGACAGGGTTACTTCTGGAGCAAAGTGAGACTCTTCTTTTCTTCTGTTGACCTTCAGAGAGCTGAATTTTGGCTGAGCACTTGTCACATCATCAGTCTACAAGAAACTATGGCGTATATATGAATTCAAAAATTAGATTTCCCCTGTCGCTGATGAATGGTCTAGCTGAGCCTGGTGTCATGCATATACACAGTCTCCTATGAAGCCTTGATAGTGACAGAATATGACCGTAATTACTCATGACACTTGTACTTCAGCTATAACTGCAGTTACCTGTGGTGATCCAGCCTGCAAGGTTATGAGAGTGATGCCGAACAGAAAGGCCCTCTTTACTAAAGAAGAAGCACCAAGTCTGCCTTTACTCACTGATACTACAATAATCAGTTCAGTTTGAGAATAATCTCAAATGCTTCCTGACTGTTTGGATTAATAGCACATTAAGCGATACAGTCACTGCTAATTGACTGCTGGAGAGAAGTTCCTGTGTACTCTGTGCCACAGAGCATCAATGTTTTTAGCTTCCTCGGATGCCATCTGATTTATAAATAGCTTTTATTAGAGTCCTAATGCAAACAGAGCTATAATCATACATTAAGTTACAAATGATCACGGATAGAGGTGGAAGATTGTATCGATGCAGTTTAGAAAAAGATTTACAAAAAGAGAGAGAGAGAGCTTTCATGTGAGTCATATGTGGAAAAAGCGCCATGGCCGTGAGTTTGATGTCAGCATTTTGCAATGGCTTATTTTGATAAAGAAGAGGCTTTGGAATTGATAAGCTCGAAGGCTGCGGGATTCTGAAGGATCGGACGGTTTGGAACCAGTTCACCGTTTCGCCACTCCCACATGTAGTCACGTAGTCCCAACCTGAATTCATGGTGATAGTTATTTGGCACCTCAGTGGCATTGACACAGTGTAATAATGATCAGCATTTTTTTGCGGGGTTTTTTTTTGCAAAAGAATGGACTATGGCTTTCAGCAGTTGTTGTTTACTAGTGTGTGTGTTTGTTTGTTTGTGTGTGTGTGTTGTTGAGATAAAGGGTCAGGTTTTGCAAATCCAAAGGGAAAAAAAAAAAGATTATCCATAGACATAAATTTTGTCTTTTACATGATCTCGTTCATGCTTGGGTGTGTTGTGTTTTTTTTTTTTTGTTGTGTTTTTTTTGTATGTTTGTTTTTCCATTTGTATAAAGTACAGATGAAAAAGAGATAAATGTAGAAACAACGGTGCAACGAGGCATGTTTTCTATTTGTGGCTGTGCAAATGCTCATGGGAATGCGATCACATTATGTGTCCCGTATTTTTAATTGAAATGCTAATACACACTGTTATTATTATTATTATTATTATTATTATTATTATTATTATTTTTTTTTTTTTTTTTTTTTTTTGTTATGAAAATTCTAGGCTTGAAAAAGATCTCTGATCTGTAATTGAATCTAGACACGGAGATATTAATTGTGTAATTAGATGTGATGTGTGGCAGGAGTTGAATCGCATGAAAACATCAGCGTTTTCCATGGTCAAAACACCCTTTAAAAAGAGGATACTCCTGCAGGCTTCCAGACTGTGTGTGCCCTGAGGTAAACCCTGGTCTAGAAAGGGAATTTTAGAGTATGCGCTGCTGCTCAGCAGTTTGAGCAGGGCCCACTGAGGCCAGCGGAGAGTGCCACCAAAAAGGAAAAGCTGGCTCAAAGCCACTGACGTCATCTAAGTAAATCTGCTTCAGTACTGCAGCCATAAAATGACTGCCAGCTACCGAACGCACTTTGGCCCTGTCAACCACCTTAGTGCAACACAGTCCCCCCGTTCCTTACTTATGGAAGGCTGTGTTTAAGTTTACTTACATTTTGCCGGAGTAGTAGCAGATGTCTGTTCATTCAAAAAGAACAAGGCAAGTCTGAGGCTTTGTAGTTTTAAATAAAGCACCGAATGATGGAGCTTCTCTCACCCTTTGAAGTCGTACCACTTTAATATTGCAGTCTTATAATGCTTACCATATGGCAATCTCAATGATTAGTTCTGGAAAAAGGCGTTTAGAATTCACGGTGTCATAACCGCTCGTTATTGATGTGTTTCTTAGACACATGTGGATGTGGACTTTGTCTGCAGTTCTTATATGAAAGCAGGAAAAAGACAAATGAGCTCTGCTTCATGGTAAAACACAGACAAAAAGCAATATGTACTCTTAATCATTTCATGAGTCAGTTTCTGAAACCACTATAAACATTTTTTGCTCTTAACCGCAATGAAAGCAGGAAATCTCGGCTTCAACAACTTCCTTTCTCAGTGCCGACCATAGTGGCAGTGGTGTTCGGCTTCTCCGCTAGTTGAAGGAAATCCATGGAACAAAGGGGCACTGTCACTTCATTTACTGAAACTGTGTATAATTTGTGGCATGTATTCAAATGTGGGTTATTTTGTCTCTCTGGCATTGAGTCCCCAGGCACCACTTGTAATAAATTCTCACAAGACCTTTCGTCGATGGTCGCTGTAGTATTGTCGTGACTGACACAGATCAGCCAGGCTTTTTCTGCCCTCAAGGCGCCCTGGATTCAGCGAAGGCACACGTAGATTGGAAGGCAAGCTCCCAACATTAATATGTGGGCTGTACCCGGTAAATTAGTTTGGAATGTGAGCCAGGATGCTGCAGTGGAGAGCAGTGCGGTCCAAACTTTTTGTGTGTGTCTGTTTAGTCTTTTGAATTGGCCCAAATAGTGGACATTTTCAACTAGGAGGTGTTTAATTGTAATTACATCATTAACACATGGAAGCGGGTTTGTTAGCGAACAATACAGCTTTCAGTAATCCATGAGAACGTACGTAGTGACAGTATTTTTAAACATAAATAAAGATGAGGGTAAACCCACGCTGTGTTAGTTCATGCCCTCACACCAAACCAAAGTAAAGTTTTGCCTTGCGTTACTCACATAAATGCAGCTGCATTAGAAACTCACACCTCTGAGTAGTACAACCAATAGCTGGAATCAAGTTACAGTGATATATATTCGTATCATACCGTAAAGTCCTCTGATTCGACTCACTTTTCTCCAAGCTCTCTCCTTTTTTTCCTACTACTGTTTGAAAGTGAAGCTGAACCAAACAGCTCCAATTGCCCTCAAACACCATCAGTAAAATTGTCCTCCACTACTGATTGTTGGCGGCGTCAGTTCAATCCTAGTTGTTGGAAATTTTTTCCTTGCTTTTAAATATTTGAAAACACACAAACGCTGATTCGCCTGTATTCACATTGCATGGCAACAACTGCAAGATTTTCTGTTCTGTTCTTGTTTTCTGGTGTACAAATATGGAAGACTGCATCTTACTGTAGTGTTTTCCTTGTAATAAGCAATGAAAGAAGTATATATTTCTAAATGTTTTAGTCTAAGTGCATTAATCCTAGACATATGTAGAGAACAAGAAAAATGTAAGTTTTTAAAAAGAACATTTTAGGATGTAGCTAAATAAGAAAGTTAAGAAAACCTGACAAATTCCCACTGATACAAAATCATAGCTTCAAATAAAAAAACTTTTACCTGTTGAATACAATCTCTGTATGGATGGGGTTAATCTATCTATCCATCCATTCAGTATCGCCGAGGAGATCGCCTATCCCAGCCGTCACAGGACAAAAGACTGTAGTAAAATTGAAAGACAGAACATTTGAGTTACATTTTGCTTGGCTTGTCAACACTTTCTATACCTTTTTGGACACCTTCATTGACGGGGGAGTCCAGTGTGGTATGCAAGAGTTGTCAAGGAAAAAAAAAAGGAAAGGAGAGGGAAAGATGACAACAGAGAAAAAGGAGAAATGTATATAAGGGGACAAATGAAGACTGGAGATGCAGAAGAAAAGAGATGAAAGTCGGTGTGAATTGGCAGCGCCAAATGCAAATGGTGGCCTTCATGCTCATCACTGTGATTTGTTTTTTCATGCCCGTCCGCACGCGTCCTGGATGAGCCAGCAGCCAGCCCTCTGCCTGCTCTGCTCTCATAACTGTCAGGAGATCCTTTATCTGACGGACCTTTATTTACAGCTTTAATTTCCTGAGCTTTATGTGTTCCTCTCGCACTCCACACCACTCTGACATGGGTGTATGCCGTCTGGTATGCACTGCAAATTTTTGATAGGCAAATGTCCCCTGAGCTTTCATTACGTTTCGTGTCTGAATGGTAAATTGTGTTTTCTTTTTCCTTTTTGTTTATATGTAATTTTTTTGATATTACTGGCAGAGCAGGGATGTGTCCTCAGAAGGCGAGATTTTTGTCTCTGAGATTTACAGTCAATTTTCCCTCTGCTGTGCAAGTGGAAGACCTTTACCGTTGCCTCTTTTCTCGGCTGTCGACGTATCTGATGTTGTCCAGATCATGTTGTTGTTTTTACCTGTTTCACAGTCTGAGGCAGGTAGAGAGGGCTGCTCTGACAGAACCTGTAAATCAATCTCAAACAAAGATTGATCCCACAGTGGCCTGATGGTTGCTGGGTAGTGGGATGAAGACCTCAGATTTGAGAGAGATGATAGCAGACAGATTCACAGCACTTAAGCTTGGAAGTTCAAAGAGGCATGAAATAAACACTGGGTCTTTGCCAATAACAGAGGGAGCATAAGAAAGCTTTAGAAATGGGTATTGGGAGCCTTATTTATTCCTTTTTACATTTTTATTTGAGACTTGTAGGTTTATCAATTAAACCTGAATGAAAACCACACTTGGATTCTTTAATTATTTCGTAAGTTTGCCTTTAAATATTTTGATTCCTCCCTTTTTTCCACTTAGAGTTTGGACTTGGGTTGCTGGCTGCAGCCTTTTAGTTGATCTGAAAGAACTTTGAACAGTCAGTGCATGCATCCACTTCACTTTGAGCTGGTTAGTTTTTATTTTAGTGTGTTTTGTATCTCAAGGTCCTCAAAGGCCTGCTGTGAAAGACTTCATTCCACAAACATGCCTTCTTCAAGGTAATTAATTTGTTTTTAATGACTGAATGTGGAATTTCAATAACGTCTGTCTTTGTAAATGTTCATAGTTAGTTGCGCGTTGCCTGGAATATTTGTAACATTGCTGTAATAATTATGCAGAGGCCAGAATATGTCTTCACAGCATGCTAAAAATGTTTTGAAATCACATGGTAATTATAGTTTTACACACTGTGGCCTTAGCTACTGTGGGCCATTATGGGGTGCACAAAAGTCATTCAGAGAATTATTATTGCACCCTCTGAGATAACGGCACAAAAGAACTCCACATGGAAAATTACATTTGAGACCTCTCATCTGCTATTTCATTACCTTGCTCTGTCTGATGGGTGAAATGGGTTCTCTTAATTTAAGGAGCTGAATTCCAGCTTGGTGAGTGGTTTATGTAATCTCGCAGTAAGTGTAATTTCCCATAATTCCATGTCACACCTACTACTCTGCTTAGCTACCACATTCACTTATTGCATTGCAGGCCATCTTTACCCTGCATCTCACAAATAAGACCATTTCTATGGTGTACACCCTGCAAAGACAGAAGTATGCAATTATCTGTAAGCCAAAAGTGTTTCTAAGGGTGACATTCATACCCTCTTTTGACAGGCGTAATTAGTCTTCAGATTCTAAGGCACTAAGAGACCGTCTTCATTGACAACTGCCAGGTTATTCACATTTTTCACACAGCAAAACTATCTAGTTCTTTGCATGCAGTTTAGCCAGGTAATTTGAGCTGCAGCACATCGGTGTATTTGTTCAGAATTGACTGTTTTGAAACAATTTTGCTAACATGTCAGACTGCACATCAGCAGTTTATGGTACATTTAATCATAATAAAAGCATTCATTTACACTGAAAGAAAGATCACTGAAAGCACAGGGCATTAGCTTTATTTGTGTTTTGTCACATTCAAGTGTCATGTAGCTTCACATAACCTGTTTGAAACCTCATGGGTTCAAACATGTCAATTTGGCCTAAAGACCACGGACGACCTTTCCTGTAAGGTATCTTTTCTTTATTTATGGACTGCAGTTCTGCCTGCAGGTTTAGTTTGAATGTATGTGATCATACGATTAATCATCTGTGTGGTAGCTTGAAAAAAAAAATGCAGTCATTTCATCTCAGGGCTAGAGAGCCACCTCAAAAATCTCTTAATGCATCCTGTTTTCACTCTGATTTCATTTTTGATTTCATCTTCAGAGCTTTGATGTTTCTTTCATGCTGGTCACCATGCAGTCGTTCATTCAGTTTTATTTTTAAGTTAAAAGACTTGTTATGCTTTTCCTGACCACCTCTCTCCTTATGTCACAACCAATATCACTTTTGCTTAGTTGATGTTAAAAGCTCTGTGATATAAAACAGATAGCCCACCCTTCATATAATTTTTAACTTCCACGTGACCGTTCGGGGCCATATATGACCTCAGCCATATATTTATTGGTCATTCTGATATTTTCTACCCTGAATTTTTCAGTCTGCTTCTATGATCTTTTATAGCTTTTACACAAACTGACCAATCGATGTGGCAAGATAAATGGGAAAATTGAGTGGGGTCATTTATCACCTCGGAAATACATGTATGCTTTTTAACATTACATCATTACATGGTCAAGTGTGTCTGTGGCCCGTGGCTAAGAGGCCGATGCTTTAACAGCCCAAGTGATCATCAAAATGATCAAGCTGATTGATTCATTGTTGGAAAAAATGATGGAAAATGTTGACTGCTTATTGTTTAGAAAGTTTTAGAAGATTTGCTACATTAAAGGACGTGCTGTTATAAATACAACGTTTTATGTGAAATACATAGCGTATAAAATATTATGGGGTCATCAATTACCCCACTCAATCATTATAGTTACTATAGCTTGTTTGCTGGAGGGTTAACAAGTAATGTTTAACTTATCAAATTATATATTAGTTTAGGTGAAAATCAATTTTATTTTCATTTAAAAGTGCATTACTCAAACAATAAAATGATGAAATGCAAACAACGTACACATGCATAGAGAATACATTTACAATATGTACAAGAATTCACAGCATTTCTATGCAGTGTGTGTATGTGGTGTTCATGTAAGTGTGCATATGGATATTTTTAGCATTAGTGAACCTGAATGATCTCTTTATCTAGTCGCCATACCGCTGTCATTTTCAGCCACCAAGTTCAAGTTAAGGGAAGTTTATAAGAAGAGTGATGGCATTAATAATGCTTTGCAGTTTACTAGGCATGTTTAAGAAAGCATTGGAATAAAGATTTGTACAGATTTGGATTCAAAGCAAGAAATGACTCAGATCATTCTGTTCGAAACGGGTCAGCAAAGATAAAACTGCTCGTGCCGCCGGAAAAAGTGACGAGGAGGTAAAAGCCAGTTTGGGGTTGTTGTTTTTTTTTTTTCTTTCAGATCCTTTTAAAGTTGTTGGAAATCCATCTAGATAGTGTTGTGTGCCAGCAGCCTGTGCCAGTAGTTTTGGATGGATGACCTGAAGGAAGATGCAGATTATCAACACTCAGCTACATAGTTTCTGGCCCAAAGTGATGGTTTTAGAGCCTCTGTGTGCCCTTTAGACACTCTTCCCTCTCTTTTGAGAGTGGGTTTGAAGTTTAAACTCATTTTATTCTTTGTCGTCAGGTTCAGCGTGTTGTTTGTGCTGCTTGACTTGCTTTGTTTTCCCTCAGATAATCATCAGCATCCAGAAGACACATTTGCTCTCATATTATGAAAAAGCCCTGTGGAGAAACATTGTTAGTGGAGTAATTTCTGCAGAAAAGAAGCATTAATGCTTGTCCGCAGAGTGAGACATGCTCAGCAATTTCAGCAGCTTCAAGATATTTAAAAAGAAAAATTAGTTTTCCTCTCTAAATGCATTCAAATATGTCTCAAAGTATGGGCGGGGCAAATGAATCCAGCTGTTATTTTGTTTCTCTGTTAATGAGAGCTAAGTCTGGGATTTTGAATGATCAAAAGGTTAATGGAGATATACAGTTTACTCATGGTTTTATTCCAAGGTGCGATTTAGAATTTAGAATTTAGGCTCTTCTTCCAAAGGTTTGAACTCTGACACGTTGATGCTTTTAATAAGACAGTTCATGTTCAGGTTTAATGAGTTTGTTTTCTTCTCCCTCAGTTTGCTGATATTGTGAGCATCACAGGAAAAGTGCTGATCAATTATTGTGAGCTGGCCTGATTTTCTACCCATTTGTTGTCAGATGTATTCAGATGGTGCTTTTATTTAAAAAAAGGAGTTAAAGAGAAAGTAAAGAAAATAAAGCTACTCAGTAAAAAAAAGCTATTTTAATTAAATTATTCATGCGTTAGTGTCTAAGATGAGTGTATTGCTGTATTAGAAAGCACCAAGAAGTGAGATAAAGTAGTAAGAATAGAGAGTAGCAGTTACTTAAACTATCATAAACAAATTTTATAATATTGGAAATATTGTTCACTACAAAACTGTGGTAACAGAAGCCTTAATAGACACTTGCTTTGGTTGACTCAGAAGTTGGTTTGAGAATAAATCACCCATGTTGACAGCACTCACTGTCCTAGCAGTTAAACAACACACTAACTTTAATTATTCCCATTCCAGATGTGTCCTCGGGTGTTAGTAATTTGGTGAATTTCAATAGATTCTCATCCAGATGCTTTTTTATTTATGCCCATGTTGACGATGACAGATGTTACAAGATATTACAAAGCCCTTATGTGCTCATTGTAAATGCATTATAGGCTTTCATGAAGCTCATATTTATACATTTTAAGCCCAACATTTTCCATCAGGCATCGCTGATATAATGTTATTATAGCTCTTCAAACGTTTTTGGTCTTTGCAATGTTTGGAGGAAGGCGCATGCACAGGATGGGAAGCATGATGGAGAAAACCACACTGTCTCTAAAGACTGATTAAAGTATCACTTTACCAACCATAGCATACCACAACAGAGAACCAGTGTTCCTACAAAACATAACAGAAGACACAAAACATGCATGTCAGCTTATTGATGGTATATTTATTTTTACTTGGATTCGATTTGTTGCAGTTGTGCTTTTACAAATCTGGAAAGAATGTTTCATTAGACTAGATACGAGGAGACTGGGCGCTTGCTGCTCGAACTTCACGAGGACACGGGCGAGCGTTTTCTTCAGAAAGATATTTTGCCATAAAAATGTAAGCTGGATTCGATTATGAGCACAGATAATCACTTGGTTGGGTTAAGAGGAGCACATCCAGAAAGAGGTCCAGCCCTTTAGTGGTTGAAATGGGAACGTTTCCCCTCCCTCATCAGTTTGTGAGTTGGTTCTGCAGCGTCAGCAGTCAGCACACAAAAACGGAATTCAGTAAAAGCTCTCTCTCCCTCTGCTCTCTGGGAGTTTTTTTTCCCCAACAGCTTGCTCCCATCCCCCCTTTCCCCCTCATGAACTGACATGCTGGAAGAAACATATGCTACTATTCCCACTTCCTGACAGCTTGTGCTGCTTGAATAGGATCTTGCTCAGGGAGGAAGCAGTTGTCTGGAAAGTGTGGAGGGATTAGGGCCATAGAGAAACCTCAGTCAGTTGTTAGCATATAATGTCAAATGTGAAATTACTTTTGATTGTGAATTAAGCATACACTCTGAGATTTTTCAAAGTGTTCTTTAAGAGAGGCATGAAGAAGAAAGAAAATTGCTCACTGCCGAATTTGCTTACTTTTGCAACAGATGTGTGGGGATGACACATTTTTTACTCAATGAGTATGAACACTGGATTCATGATTCACAGTACTGTATTGCTTTATTGAGCCCATAGCCTAATATCCAGTTATCTAATTAGTATGTTTTAGTGAAGTCTAAAAGAAGCACTTTGCACAGGCTGACTGAAGCAGAAGCACAGTGTAGACGACCGCATTGATCTGGATACAAAAGGCTGAAGTAAGTCTGGTTTATGCAGCCTATCAGGGTCATTCCTCTTCACCTATCCGTCATACGAGACCTATACAAACTCATCAGTGGTTTAACTATTTGTTATGTGCAAAGTATTCCTTTCAAGGAATTGGCTATATAACTTGCCTTTCAGGATGTCTTATTCTTCCATGCATGCTGTCTAACCTGTTTGCCTGAGCTGTGTTTGACTTCCTAGCTGTGACGCTGCTAATGATTTAGCACATCTGGAAAATGCTAAATTCGAAGAGGACATTAGCAGTCTTCTAATGTTTTAAGATGATAACCATGCCCTAACTCTATGTTTTGGAGAAAGGGCAAATGGACTAGTTTTAAATGTGTTTCAGGATTATTATTTGTCTCCATTCTGATTGTTAAAACTTGGGAAAAACATTTAATAAAAAAAACAAAAATGACTTTTAAATTGCCTAAGGTTAGCATTAAGGTTAAGGTTGAGGTCTGTCTTGTTCCCTTTTAAAGTCTACATTTACAGTTTTGTGTTTTTGCTCTTTATTTGCCTGTTAAACATCATACTTTCTTATACAAACCAAGTATAAATTCATCCTTTACATAATGAGTGATCTGCGAGGGACCTGTAGACTCACTGCCCACGCTCAATACAGAACAAATGGGTATTTGAATTCTTATATTTCTTTAGGTTATTTAACCACCTTATTAAACGTCCCTTGGAGTCCTTGATCCGACCCTGGCTCTTGATGTCACTTTGTGCAGAATGTTTTCAGAAGAAGACAAAACGTTTCATACTGACCACAGTGCTGGATCTTATTACGCTTTAAAATACCCATCAGAACATTCATAAATGTTGTAATGTGTATATACTATATAGAATAGTTTGTGTTACAGGTTTCACATTACTTGATATTACTGTCTTGGCACAATGACAGCCGCCTCTTTATTAGCTGCATGTTCACCAGGAGCTTGTTGGTCTTGTCAGTAGCCACTGGTGAGATGAGACTTTCTCCAGCTGTGTGAGCAGCTTGGCTCCAGCTCCTATGTGTTGCTCAAATGTCTGATTCCCTTATGCCACCATAGTTGCTGCGGCTGACTGGAGATGTTAGCGCTACGGATTAGTAGTCACAATGTTTTGCTTTTTTTCTTTGTCTTTCATTTATTATTGTTTTCATATAAATGTTTCTCTTCACAGTCAGTAGTATACACATTTTACACCTTCAAGCTTCCAGCTACAACCACAATCTTCCTGCTGTCCACTAAAGACTTTGAGACGGGGCGCTTTAGCTCAGCGCCGGTGGTAATGAGGCATGTCGATGCTTTTTCCCTAGAGGAATCAAACTAGCAACTTTGCTGACAACATTGACTTTGTACTTGTTACAGCCCATAGGCATATATAGAGCTAAGAGCAGTTGCACAGGTGCTGAATAAAGGGGGAAAAATAAATTTCCCAGACCTTTACACTGTGCATTGCCATTTAATTAGCAGGAAGTCCATGAGAGAAGATGTTCAGCTGTTTAAACCCATAACATCCATTGTAAATCAATTCAACAACTTTCTTGGTGATGTCCAAGCTTCTTTAGCTACTTCCACTCCATATTGTGCTCTTTACTAACTGTGTGCGTTCTGTTTTTGGAGATGGTTCACTGTTTTTCTGTTGCAGTAGTCTGATTTGGGTTTTTTTTTTTTTTTTTTGGGAATTCCAGGTCTCTCCCTAGTCTGCTCCAAGCTTCAGCTTGGAGAGCTCAACCGCCACAATTGATCCCAGCAGCTGGAGCGGCAGCGAGAGCCCTGCCGAGGACATGGAGAGGATGAGCGACTCGGCAGACAAGCCTGTGGACAATGATGCAGAGGGGGTGTGGAGCCCTGACATTGAACAGAGCTTCCAGGAGGCCCTGGCCATCTATCCTCCTTGTGGGCGCAGGAAAATCATCCTCTCCGATGAAGGAAAGATGTATGGTGAGTAAAAGTTGTTGTGTGTGTAAGTGTGAGTTTTCACATTCATTATCTGTGCTGCTTTTATTTTAAGAACTAAGAAGCTTTTGGAGATTTTGAGGACTATTTAAAAAAAAAAATAAAAATATTGACATCTCTCATATCTAAATACAAAGCTAGTATCAGCAGCTAATCATTTTAGGGAAACATCTACCTGGAGTTAAATGTAATTAAGGTGACAAGTTGTGTTTTTACAGGCATTTTGTGGGGAGTGATTCAGACTTGCACGTAAACCTTATTAAGACCAGCCTGTTGAGTGTTTGTATAGATCAGTTGTCAGTAAGGGTATTTTCCAAAGTGCTGCTGCTTTAAAAAGGAAAGACATGCTTCAGTTATGGCTGTGCCGAGCAATGTAAGACTCTGATGGCGACTATGACCATGGAGCTGTCACTCTGGTTCACAGAAGTGCAAGTTTATAAGTAAAGCAGCATGAACTATTAGTCAGTAGCAGATGGTACTACGGCTGCCACCAGCTGTGCCCCCTCTCCTCCCACCACTCCCCCCCCCCCCCCCCCCCCGTTCCTGGCTGGCCTGGGTGATGTCATGGAAAGAGGGAATATTTTCTCTCTGCGGTGTTGGACCGTCTCACAGCCTGTCAGTGTCAAGTGAAAGCAGAAAGCTCCTCTGAGCATTGGGTTGCAGCTGTCATGTGACCCCTCCGGCCAAACAAAATGTAAATTCTAGGAGTTGCAGCGAATCCCCTCAGTTGCCACTACAAAGATGTGGGCTCAAACAACAGGATCCTCCCCACTGTCTCTCCCTCCAAATCCCCGGTCCCCACACAGAGCGAGGCTGCCAGAGAAGCTGCCCCTCTGCTGTGGATTAAAGCATGAAAAATTATTTTTCTAGAGTTATAAATGAGCAATGCTAAGTGTAAGCCTCTTTTCGATTCAGTTGACATTCTCAGTATTATAAAAATGTTTTTCTGAAATGTCTTCAGATTGTGGTATTTTTGATTTCTTTTTAGTTTTAGAGAGTTTTAGAGAAAATTTGCTATAACTCCTAATTTTTAATTTCCGTTTGCTGTGTCAAATGCTTAATTACAAAATCTTATATGCAAGTTGTGCCAATTAACAAAATTATTTGCACTGGTATGTATTTACCACAAACCGTTGCAAAACGCCGCTGCCCATAGCATGTTTTCTTTTTACATTTTCCAACAAGGCTATTGTCTAAGATAGATTACGAAACCCCAGTAACAAACCCAAACAAATGTTTTGCTATTGTGGTGTTGAACCCACCTTAAAATCTGCTGAAGAGGCGACTGCAGGGTTGAATAGCGGTTGGGCCTGCCAGATGTGCTCCGTATCTGGTTACAGATGGCTCGTCAGTAGCTGAGTGTTTGGGCTGTGCCCTGGTCTAACTGAATGAGAACTGTTTGTCACAGAAGTAAAAGGATTTTCATGTGTAGATGCTGAAAAGGTTTGGCAGGGATGGCTACTGCATGATAATGTTGCAGAATTGTAGCAAAAAAAGGAGCTGAATGCTTCTGTTCAGTTTTGGGGGGAAAATTTGTTGGGTTTTTTTGTTTTTTTTTTTAAATAATTGAAGATGCAGTACCTGAAAAATATGACGTTGGTGATATCTTTCAGCCGATATCACTGGGGAGCACACTGCTGCTGGTCTTTTGTACCGGTGCTTTCTTGAGTGGCAGTGCTTGTTCTTCAGCCCTTCAATGTCTTTCTGCTTTTTAATACCAATTTGACACTTTCCTAAAACCAGTAAGATGCTGTGGGTTTCACTTAAAGACAAAAAAGAAAATTGTTTTATTTTGAATAGGTTGCAGGAGTTCATTATTTTCATAACAATCTTTAGTGTTTCCCACAGATTTCGATTTGCAGCGTGGGTGCGCATGCACGAGCGAGTGCGGGTGAACCAGCTGGTGGTTAAAGCGTGAAACATGAGGCTAGCAGGTTAGCGAGGATTGAAGTTTTAAAATAAGAGTAAGCAGATTGTCCACTATTATGTTGATCATGGATGGCGATGTTTTGACAGATGAACATGAAATATAAAAAAAAAAAAGTTAAAAGTTATTCTTGTGTGTCTGTTAGTATGGATTCCTTGTGGGCCGCCCAAGAAAGAATCTATGTATAGGAAAGGCTGTTGTTGACTTTTTCAAATCAGTCAAGGATCAAAAGGTTATATAGTAATGCCTGTCACAATAATTGTCTTTATTTATCCAGTCATTCATTTTCTTGCCTGCTTATCCAATTCAAGGCTGTCCCAGCTGTCATGGGGTGTAACAGGTAGGGTACACCCTGATCAGGTCGACTGCAGGGGAAACAGACAACCATTCATCCTCAAATGTACACAGTGCCATGAAAAGGCATTTGCCATTCTGATTTTTTGCATATTAGCCATACATTTCTGATCCTCAAACAAAATTTAATATTGGACCAAATGAACTTTTCAATGATTATTGACAAATCACTGGATGTTTAACACGAATTTTTCCCCCCTCACAAGTAATTGCCCCCCATATGAATCATAAATTATGTTTGATAAATGCCAGGGCAGATGAATCAAGAAATCACTTAAATAGAACCTTTCAGACAAAGTGAAGTAGGCTGAAAGATCAATTATGTAAAACCTAAGACAACAAATACTTTTAAAAGCACTGTACTTACCCACTTGTGAAAGGAAGCCGGAGTACCTGTAAGAAATAAAAACATGATGACACAGGCAGAACATGTGGACTCTACACAAAAAAGCCCCGATTGGCCAGTAGATTCGAATGGAGGTTTGTTTTCTTGTTAAGCGAATCGCTAACCTCTGTACAGACTTATTACAGACTTATTTATTGTACCCTGTATGGACATGGCCGAAATGTTTTCCTTTGTGTTTACAAGCATGTTTATTTAGATAAGAAAGTCATCAGTAATTCAGGCAACAAATATTTTACCCACCGTAGCAGGGTTTGGGTGTAGTGAGCCTAAGCCAAATGAATTCTCTCATACATGCATAGAAGAGAAAGAACACACACAGTGACAGTAGTCCAGGTGAAGTGATTGGTAATATATTATTCGAGGTTAATGGGCATTTTTCACAATGACTGTATAATTACGGTCGGAAAGTTTTGAAGAATAGGCCTGAGTACACTTGGTCCTACTCCAGAGCTCTCGGAGAAGCATTCTGGGTGAAAGCTTAATGAAAAAGAAGAGCTCATTAAGGGTCTATGAGATAATGTTTCTGTTTGCTGTGTGGCTTTTTTTTTTTTTTTTTTTAGCACGATTGTGCAAAAACTGCCAGAATGATTTTGATGGATCTTGTTGGCGAGGTGGGAAATGGGGAAAGGAAGAACCCAAAATTTGATATGGATTGAGGCATGGATTCGTGAAACACAGGTCAAGTTTTATGAATGAACTGATGTTAGCAATGCTCAAACCTTTTGGATGTAACTAAACAGTTATTTCTACCACTAGCTGTACAGCTAACCAACAATGGATAGTGCAGCTCGTTGCCAAATCAACAGGTCAGGTGTCACCCATGCCCCGTTTGTTTTGCAATTCATTGTTTAATGATAGAACTGTGAAACTGTTATTAACTCTGAAGGAACCCAACCATGGCAGCTCTGTGTGGACTGCTAACACTTCTGGTTTAAATTATGTCAGTATTCCCCAGGACCTTATCAAGTCCTGCGATCCACACCTTTACCCGTGGCAGAATCAGTACACACTGCACACCTGTCCTGCTCACTGTGCCGTAGAGGTGTATGGTATGTGCTGTTGTTTGGGGAAAAAAATGTTTCTTTGCATCTAGAGAAGTCAACTGAGAGGAAGCAATCAAAATCCAAACTGCAGAGTTTGAATGTTATACCTTTGAATGTAATTTTTGTGCAGAATTCCTCAGATTTTCCATTTATAGTCTTTGCTAACAGTGCGCCCTTTTGGAATACCATCGAAGACAAGTGACCGATGAAGTGGTCCTCTGTGCTGCTGCTAGGGATTGATTCGTGTTAAACATCCAGTGATTTGTCTTTTAAGAGGGGAGGGGTTCAGCTAACCACGGTGAGGCTAATATGATGCTGTCGAAGACCAAGAGAAACACAGACAGGCTCTACACAAATGCTCTCATGGCATCTTGGATGAAAGCTGGCTACAAGGAGACAGGTATTTTGTAGTTGAGAATCCCTGGGGATGGCATAGTGTTCCATGCACAGAGCTCATCACAAGAGGAGCTGCCCCGAGTGCCCTTAAGCCCTTTGTTATCTTGGGGTAGAGTGCAGTTAATTAGCAACAGTCTCTATAGCAACTGTGTTGCGGTACAAAACAATTTCTAATTTCTGCTTCCTAGCTTATTGTGATGTTTACCTGAAGTGTTTCGGATGTGCTGAGACTAGTGTTGGCTGGCACTGTGCCTATTCTCAGCGGCTAATTGTGGCAGCAACGGGAGATGCTACATCTGCATAGGCTGCATCGCCGGCATTTGCCATGACTTCAGAGTTTGGCGAATATTTTTAACAACAAAGGGAAATGGAGGGCATTGGCCCCTACCCAAAGGCTTACGACTCTATACTTGTGTAATTCACCTGCTGTGCTAGGCTGCATTCATTTACCCCAGAAATAGAGTTGATAAATGAAACAACACGCTTCACTCAAATTGTATGTTTATTCATTGAGTTATGTATTTGCACTACCCAGCAAGCTAAATGACAATGGTGAATTTTTCTCAGTTACTGTTTGGGGAAAAAAACTGAAGACCTGAATTTTATTCTACCTACTGACAAATAAATATGCAAATACATACTCTACTTGTAGGCTGTACAACACCTAAATATATATATTTATATTATTGCTGCTTCTTTGCAGGGAGGCTACCAGTTGAATACATTGTTATAGCTTAAAGGCTTTTTGATGGAGACTTAATCACTTACCTTGGAGATTTGGACTACTCCCTATGCTTGTATTATTGCGTCTTGCTGGTTTTGATAAACAGTAGCAGCAATAATACGATTATTTATTTTTAAAAAAATAGTAAACACAGTCTGTAAATGACCAAAAACCATACATTGTAATGTTCTCACTGTAGGTGGGCTGCAGGACACGGTGCCTCCATCTGCATGTGTTACTTGATGTAAAGCTTTTCCTATTACCATTCTGCTGTTTGCTCTGCCATCTCGTCAGTGATCCAGCCCAGACCCCTCCTGTGGGAACTAAGTGGCACTTGGTTTGCAGGGATGCCAAGGATGAGTTAGATATAATGAGCAGACCTGGCTTGCCCTCGATGGCCCAGCGCTGTGCTCCTCTGGGGCTCGTCTCATCGGGCCGAGCATGCTCTGAGACAGAGCGAGCGGACCTGATCCTCCCTGCTGGGCGGATAATGAGGAATTCTGGGATCAGCTCAGGCTCCCTGAGTCACCTGCATTCACTCAGAATGGAGTGTGAGGAACTTCATTGCAGGAGAGGCATCACACACCTCCAGAATAATCCCTCATTTGTTCCCTTGCCATTGTCAGTGTAAGACTACTGTGTTTTCACACACACGACAGTGAAAAAGTCCAATTTTTTATGTCTCTCTCAAAAGGAGGAACTATTGAAAGTGTAAATAGTATTGATGCAGGTATGATGATGGAAGGAAGAAGTCATTTTGAGTTTCAAGAAGATTTAAGGTTTTTTTTTTTTTTTTTTTTTACCTCAGATTTGTATAAACTGGTTATTTATTCATCATGGTTCACTAAGTAGTCATATATTTTAGACTGAGCCAGTAAAAGGAGGAAAACCTAACATGAAGCAGCTCGATTTGTCAAAGAAGGACAACACACTTCCACTCAGCAGTTTTTTCTGAGCTTACAGTCAGAAACAAACAATCGTTTCTATTGATAATTCAGCATTCAGCTAATCTAAAAGAAGGAAACGAGTGGCTAGGAGTCACTTGTGGAGCAGGTGTATGTGAGAAACCAAATGTGTGACAAAGTCAGGTCAGGCATTAAATGGCCTTATCCTACCAGCTCCATAGCAAAAAGTGCAGATGATATCCGATTGTGCTGATTCGTGCCTAAACCGGACAGAGTATATATCTGGAACTGATGTGAACTCATGCTGAGTGCTTCATGTGATAGGGAACAACTTGTGATATTGCCCTGCGCTGATTCTCCTGCTTTTTTCTCAAGGTCATGTGTGACAACAGCTGAAGAATAAAGAAACAAAGAGAACATGTGAGAGAAACTCATGAGTCGTGTGAATCTCCAAAGTTTTGCCGTTTAGCTGTGTGTATGAACACAGTTGTAACAAGCCGTCATTAATAGACTAGCCTGTGAAAGCAGTTTTATATGATTGATCTGTATGGGTTGTCGGCTTTTCTGGTACCAAAAGCGTCATATTTGGGGTATGAAAGGTCTGCCTCTTTAGTTTGGACAAATGCATTATTTATTCCTTAATGACACACACAGCAGTTGTCTTTTGTAATTCAAGCCATTTTTCTGTTGTCTCTTTCAGTAAGCCTTTTGGTGATTGCACATGTTGTTTTGCACTCTGAACAGGATGGGTCTATTGTGAACAGCGGACTAGTCAAACAAGTGTATGGACGAGAGCCAACAGAAACATCCAGATAACTGACGATTCTGATTATTTCACTGAAAATTTTAGATTATCCTACATGTCTTTATCGCACGTATGCATGTTTCGGTGACTCCGAGAATGCATTTAATGAGAATCGGGCTAAAAATGAACCCACATCTAGAGCTACTCTGTTGCTGAGCAGCAAAATTGATTTTGAAGTGGATTTTATTTTTTTTTTGTAAGTTTGTTCTGAGGGTAGATATCAGCTCACAGTCGTGTCCGTGTTGCGGTGACCGAGCGTAACGTGTTGTGACTTGCGTGAGATTACCGTCTCCTGCTCACAGCCTCCTGTGGTTGGGGGGTTCGTGCCTCACAGGGGTGCTTAGCCCACGCTGAGGTGAATAAGAAAATATAGGTATAAGCAGCGCTGATGCTGAGGAGACTGTGAGGAGATGTTACTGAGAAGGGTTTTGTGTAGAAGAGCGGGCTTTCAAAGCCAGAGAGTGCTTTTTTTTTCTTTTTTTTTAAGTTAGTTTTTGGCCTATTTGATATATTCATGTGTATGCAATGAACAATTGCAAGGCATGCAAGCACGGAAAAAGAAACACTTTGAAAGGCATTTTTGTACACCTCACTCCAATGCTTTAATGATCAAAGTGTATTTTATTACCTTAAACAAAAACCCCAAACAGTTCAGATTTGTGCACGTTCATGTATGAAAGAAAGAGACTAAACCAACAGATTCATGAGGCTGTTTTTAATTTTCCCTATGTTTGGAAGTGTTTGCACTGAATGGTTAGATTAGGCTGTGGCTCAGTGCCTGCCTGAATCAGGAGTACATGGGGTGTGTCCCTGCTCTGAGGTCTGTGTGAGGCCCTCTGAGCCAGGCTTCTGGTTTCAGGTTGCATGTTCCCAATTGGCTGCCTTTGTTTGACTAAAGCACAGTGAGACTCTGGGCTTCTTAAAGATGCAGTGTCACTTTTTTTGTGCGCTCCTAAAGAAAAAAAATAATGTTTCGTACTGACTACATCTTATCCCATTGATGAAACACTTTTATTCTGATGAGATCATCTCATACTGATAGGACCATTTTGTGTAATCAACATATGAATGGAATCTGAATGCCACTGTTATGCTCTCATCCAGCGCGCAGGGACTACACTCCAGTGCTAACACAGACTGTCATCTCTTTCTTTGCTGTTAGTGAAATGGAGAAAGGTCTCTCAACACTGAGCAGCATCCCTGGAAACAAAAGAAGACAGCAGCTATATCCATGAAATTATCACACTTAATGATGTTATGTTGTGACCTGACTCTAATATCATATATGGATAAACCTTGTAATGTGACATAAGAGCGTATTTATCAGCCGGGGCCTATCTGTGTTATTTTCAGTACCTATTTTGTACCTTGCCCATTTCACTTTAAACCTCGGATAAATTATAACTTTCAGTCAAAATTCTCTCAGCTTGTCCTCATGATTACAAAGAAGGTGAGATATAAGAGCCCATCATGACCACAAAGTTTGACTTTTCATTTATACATATTGGCCACAGCCAACATGTCTTCCTTTGTGCTCAGATGCTGAATTGATCCTGAGAGATTGAAAATATTGATTTGACTCAGCGTCTTACTTTGTTGTGGAGAAGGGGGGCAGTGTACCTTCCTGACTGTTAGCACCGTGTTCACACATTGGACTTGCCACACAGCCAGTTCCTCGGGAGACTCATAATTACAGCCGTCCTCTCAGATTAGTCCAGCAGCCTATCCAACTGTGGCTTTACTCCCTGGTCATTTATTTCATCCCTTTCCCTCTCCCGAGAGCCAGACCTCAACACAATGACCAGGCCAGCCTCTACAATAATGTATGTGATGATAAACACAGTGGATCCTAATTGATAGAGTGATTCAGACAAGGGCTAGCTGTGCAAATTGGTCCCCTGTGAGTATATTGCACAGAGTTGGGACTAGCAGGTTTCAGCTCTGGCCTTGTTTGAAAGGCGCAGAGCAAGGAGAGAGGAAATAGAATGGGCTGGACCTGCTGAGTGATAAAGAGGCTGTCTTTTCCTCTGAATGCAGGCACAGTTCAGCAGAGGTTGGCTGCTGTAATCCCCTCAGTGTCTCCAGGAAGGCTCAGGTTAGTGACCTGCTGCTTTGTGATGTCTTGTAAGATTTTGAGAGAACACCTCACCTTTAATCCCCCACTGCTCAGCTAACACATTAGCTCAACTGCTCCTGACCCAGCCCCTGCAATAAAGCCTTTTATCTAGCTCAATAAGGTCATTTGAAGTTAAGTATTGATTTCTTTTGGTGTCCAGAGAAAAATGGATTTTTAAAGAGCTGTTAATTACAGTTGAACACTGCATTATAGTGAGAACTTAATTTTCGTGACTGGATTTTTAAACCTCGGTTGGGTCAGTTTGAAATTCAGGAAATAACCTGAATCCAAATTACTTGAAATTTCACATAAAGATTTTACGCTTGGCTAGTGTGAGAAAAATACCGATGAGAAAAAAGTGCAGTGGAAACAGAGTCAAATTAATTTTGATGTACAGAAAGGTGACAGATCAAACGGGAAAAAAGAAAACGGTGAGGTCACCCCCAGAGCATGATTCTACAAGTCTCTGGTGATCTGCTGAAGCAACTGAGCGCCGTTCTTCAAATAGATATTCTCTTAGTCGTTGGTTGAGACAGCTAACATGTTAGCCCCAAACCTCCCGTAGATCTTCAGTTGCTGTCAGTTCTGATAACTAGAACACCGTAGCGTAGGGATACTGATTCATATCATTTTTATACCCTTCAAACCATTCACCCACCCTCCTAACTTGTGTGTGTCGGGGGTGGCACTGGTGCTTCGAGAGCAATATACCCCTACCAACAGAAGAGGTAGTTAACAGGAAGCACATCTTTCAAACACAATGGTGCCCTTTTCTACAGAGTTGAAGTGTCATCCATACCAGTCTCTAGGAATCTTATGTTCCCTCACTGATGCAGTGTACATGTGTCAAAAGAGACAAAACTGCCACAGGTTTGTACTTTCAGTCATTCTATTTTGCATATGTGTTACACAGTAGGTTACAGAAATTGGGATGTGCGTGAGAAGCAGTAGTAACTCTTTTTGCATGACACCTTTCAACAAGGGCAACAACAGTGAGCATAACCTAACATAATAACTAAGCCTTTGGTAGGGATCAAGGGTTCTGTTTTTTCCCCCCTTTGTCATCACTGGTGCTCAGCCAGTCGAACATACTGATTCCCAATTGGCTGCAGGAAGTGTAGTCAAGATGCAATAAAAGTTAAAAGAAAAAAGGTTTGTCAGCTGGTTTTTTTTTTGCACTTTAAATAAAACTTTAAGTTGCTTAAGAAACAGCATACAGCCGATCAGCTTTGACTTTGTGGGCAAAGGTGAGCTGCTGGCTGGTTATTACCCAGGACATCTTATTAACATGAGACTTGCTGTCAATAATCACCCCAGTGTCAAACTGGAGGCGTGAACAGCTGCTTGTGATTGACTGGAGCGCTTACTAAGTGAGTAAACACAAATATGGCAAATATGGCAGAAGCTGAATATGAACATTGTATTTTAGTTCAGGCTGGGACGAGGATTAAATATTTTTTTGTTGTTTGTTGACAGTTGAAATCACTCCATCTACAGTTTGAGTGTGGCTCTGCTGAAGAAGGGCAGTACGCAACAGCATTTGAAAACCAAGATGCTGTTTTTCAAGCTAAGAAACTCTTTACAGACTTCTTTAGTTATCAATGTAAAATTCCACAGTCTTGATGGATGATGCAAAGATGAGATCATGTAATCGACTTCAGATCAGGAATCTGCAGGAAAAGTCTGTGTGATGGCAAATGAGAGGTGAATTTTTACATTTATTGAATTTATGGTTTTTCCAAAAGCCAAACAAACATACAGAGTACATAGAGCTACAGGACTTCCAGACACACCTCACTCACCAGCTCAGTAGGAAAAAAAACACAAATGCATATTCAGCTTGAACAGTTCAGTGAAGGTCCACTGATATAATAGTATGACCTGCTCGACTTTCCTCACACACGAGCAGAACTTGATCAGCTTCAGACCAATACTTTAGGTCTATACTCCTAATATTGTCACACAGCAACAATAGTGAAAAGAAATTACACATTAGCTCAATTTTATTTTTCCAACTTTATGAAAAATTTGCACTGCAAGATTTGGTGAAAGAATTTACAGTTATGTAAATATATATATATATATATATATATATATATATATATATATATATATATATATATATATATATATGATAATACAGTAAAAAAAAAAACCTTTGTATTTACTCACAAAGTACTTACACTTTCTTAACCATTCAAGACATCGTTCACCTTTTCTGTAAATTAGCACGCACATTTAAGAACCAAGACTCAGCAGTGCCTCAGTGTGTAACAAATGGTGATATCAGACTAAATAAAGTCACAAAAAATAGAAAACCCACTCAGTGTTTTGGCTCTCTGTCAGTTTAGAAATTGTCAGGCTTTGAAGTAAATGAATTGCTCTTAATTGTAGGCTTTCTTATTTTTACATCCCTGCTTTTCTTGTCTAAATGCAGACTGAATTGAGTTGTTTCCTGTGGATATGGGTGGAACACCCGTGTTCATGTGAGGCCAGAACTGAAAAAGCCCATGAGAGTTTTATGAGAGAATTTAGAGACTGCTATGTGTAAATTATAGTATGTTAAGAGCCATAATAATCGCCTTCCACTGGATCAAGAAAGTGTTAATTTCTAACAAGTTCAAATCCAGAGCATAACAAAAATACATTGCGTATACTACAACAATAAAACCTTTTATTTGTGTGCAGTGTACTTCCTGTTACATAATTAGTGGGTAAATAAAACGCATACATGGAGTGTCAGTTTATGAGAAGATGAAGCTTAAAGCTTTCCATTTTCGCCCACAGGCACTGGGATGGTTTGTGTTTGTGAGACAGTGTGAGTGTGTAGGAGGAGGAGAGATTTCTATTGTGTCACAGAGAATGGCAGTAGTGTTTGCGATCATTGTGGCGTCACGCATGCAGTGTCTGGCCTTGAAGTCTTTCTTATGGACTCGCACTGCCAGTCTGAGAGCCTAACAATGCAGGGAGGGAAAGCACTTGTACAAGCAGCTGGTGGACTGGAGTCAGATGTTATGATGAGCTGATATTATCTTCTGTCTTCTACAAGAGATTTCATAGCTGAAAAGGCTCAACTGCAGCAGAGCTGTGACCTGGATTGTTATCAAATGGACAGGAATAAACTTGTAAATGTTGGTGTAACACTTTCCTCAGGAAACACCTGCCAGGTCTGGCCAGCTGCAGGCATTTTATATTTAGTTGTAATTGTTTAAGCTTACATAACTGACATATTGTGTTCTCGCCATATCAACTGCGTGTGATTTTTGTTCCTTTGAGATTATTCATCGCAGAGGTTGTGTGCCTAGTCTTTGACCTCTCGCTAAGGGCTAACATAATGCTAAACTGATAGCATGCTGTTTCCCCTGCAAAAAGGGCACTGTCAATTATTCTTTGAAGTCTCAGGTTCTCCTTCAGTTGGCAAGCTGTGGTTTCCCATTGATATTTCAAGTAAAAGGCTTCCTGCCCCTGCCTACTATTCCCAAAACCTGGGACGAATGCCTTCATATTGTTGGTTTAGTCTATTATGATGCTAATGTCTGCCTGAGACCCTTGAGTCATCTATCACGGATGACAGGAAAGCTGGGGCCTTTGTGTTGGCTCACGACACAGGCACACACGCGTGCACACGTGCACATAAGGAAACAAACACGACTGGGTAGAAGTCTAAATAACTAACTAATCCAAAAAGCTAATGGAAAGATTTATAGCTTGTCAGTAATAACTGCTGCATTGAATGATGCAATTAGTGCAGCTAATTATTTTCATTCATTAATCATTTGGTCAAATACGCCCAACCCTTTTTCACGAAAGGTACAAGATGATGTCACCAGATGTCTTATTTCACCAACCACTAATATAAACAGTAATTATGAGACAATTAAAAGCTGTCAACAGATGCTATTGTTTAGTAATTCTGTGTTCGGTTTATTGCTAATCAACTAGTTGTTCTTGCGCTAAGTCTACCTTTCAAAAGCTGTGAAGCATCTTAAATAATTGTCCAACAAGAAAAAGTGCATCCAGATCTACTGAGAGATGATTTCAGTGTTATTAATATGGCCTCTGATAATTTACAGCCTTAATCTATGGTTATTAATGTAGCTTCGTAATGTGCTGGTCAGTACTGTGTGTTGCCTTCTGTTCTGTGAGGCTGCCCGGTCAAGGCCTAGCTAAACACAGACAGTCGAGTGGTAGAAGTCACACATGTGGGCAGTTTGCCGACTGCTTCTCTGCCAAGCCCGCCGCTGTCTCATGGCAAAGTGCTGGGCCAGATGTGACTGTGGTTGTGCCTGCATGAGAGAGGGGGAAAAAAGTGCTGTTACAGGAAATGAAAGCTTTTAAAAAGTGGAAGGGGAAAAAACTCACAAAGAGCTGTAAACTATTGTTCTTGCTCCTCGGGAGGTTGCAGTCGAGCCAGGTAAAATGTTTAATATGCCATTACTAAAATTAGCTTGGTATTTTTGTTACACAGGTTAATAAAGGTTATGGTAATATATTCAATGACAAACCTTCATGTTTACTTGCCAGTAAAGATTCAGCACTGCTGTTCTTATGATTGCCACTGAACATTTATCACGTGGAATTCTACTATGTTTCACACATAAGGATTTTTTTTTTTGGTTTGATAGGTTAAAGACAAATGTTAGTCTAAAAATGAATTTTAGCTGAGGATCTGCCTTACTCCTTAAATTAGCTCTGGATTAAGATGATCTTATTCTGCATTGCATTTATATCAATAATACTAATTCCTTCAATCTTACGATTTGAAGAAAAGCTTTTCAAATATTCTTCAAACAGTTGGTCAGTTCACCCCTCCAGTTACTTGACAGGAAATTAACTTGCCACTGTTTTGGTAAATTAATTATGCATTTATAGTCAGAGGGAAAGCTCAGCTTGAGCAGTTTGGAGGCAAAGTAAGAGATAAGATTAAGATACTTTGGACATGTGCAGAGGAGGGATGGTGGATATATTAGGCAAAGGATGCTCCTGCTCCAAAACGGGAGGAATAGAGGAAGACCTCAGATGTTTTTGACAAGATAATTAATAATTAAATCTTAAGTTCAGCAATCAAAGTATTTGACTCAAATGTCACTTAAGTGTTGGTGATCCACCAGTATCCAGCTCTCTGAGGCAGTAAGACCAGTCTGTTCCTTTAGAACTCCAGCTTTTCTATAGACTTTCATTTTTAAATATGATGTTTGGATTTCAAGTGTTGTGAATGACATTCTAGCAGTGTCTGCAAATACTGCTTTGTTCAGTGGGATAAAAGAATGTAAAGCCTGAAATGTGCATATACAAAGTCAAAATCTTTCTTTTTCTTCATTGGAAATCTTTTCTGTGTTTCTGTTCTTCTATGAGGCACTTTGTATCAAAAGGCTGAAGGAGGGAATTGATTTTTTTTTTTTTTAAATGAAATAATGTAACAAAAAGCCACATAGTGCCTCTTCCAGCTCTTACATTTGATCTGACTAATGCTCGAACACCGTTATTCTCAATTTTACACGTATATACACTGAAGCACAACTTTATTAGTACAGGACATAACTGCTTTTGGCTAGAGTTGGTAGGTAAGATAAAAAGACGTCATCGGCCAGAATCTTAATGTTTGCGTCTTTGATGGTCGTGCTCGTTGTGGACCTTTCTTTAAATGTCAAGACACTGGTTTGATTAACCCCACAGATATCAACCTCAGATAATGGCATATCAATGTTTGCCCGTGTCAAAGCTCACTCTTTCTAGAGCTAATCAGAGCTAATCTAGTGAGACACAGAGGACAGTGCTTTATAAAGTGTGTTCAGTTTATTTTACTGCTATATTCATCATGTGATTGGTTTTAACATTTCACCATACAACAGTTTAAATAATTATTTAAATTATTAAATGTAAGGGAACTTTAAATATATCATTTCTTTCACTGTAAAATAGTAAATTTCATATCTTTTTGACCAGAACTGTAACTGGTATGCAACTGAGTTTAATCATTTTCACAAACAAAAAACAAAAACTTTACAGAAAACTGCAAAATAAATACATTAAATGAAAGAAAAGCAAAATATATCAGGGTAGAATTTAAGTTCTAGTTTCACAAATATTTCTGGGCTCATTCATTTTAACCACAATTACTGTTATTATGGTTGTAAAGTTTAAGTCTTTAAATGTTGATTTAAAAAAGTGGCGGTTTTATTGCTTTTTCTGAGGTTGGTTCGTCGTGGACCGTGATAATGCACCCCATTGTTATTCACAAAAGAGGGAGTCTATCCGAAGGTTCTTGGAGAAAGGTTGCTGAGGGCCAAATTGGAGGAATCAGCTACTTGGGGACGATCCAGAGAAAGTTGAGCCGCCATCTCTTTGTGGGGCTTCTGCTGGAGTGCCATTCATATGTGTCAGATCCTCCAGAGTCATTCAGATTCAGAGGGAAGGTTCACTCTGACCAGTTTTAGGGCTCCAGCTGCTGAACAGAACAAATCTGCTCAGGGGTAACGCTATAAATATTTAATCCTTTTGCCATTTTGCTTTTTTACTTTGATTGACAGGAACACTCCATAAAGAGTTAATTTCCTTAGCCCTCTCACAGCTTTGCTACAAGGCCTTTACTTAACCCTTAGAGGCTCACTTTCAAAACTCATAATACTAAGAATAAAAAGACAGGAATCCATACAGACAAAAAGATCTCTACCTCTGGGTATTTCCAGAGTCCTATCAATAATATCTGTAAAATCATTAGGCTGATTTAAAAACTAAAAAAAGAAAATCCTACTTATTGACTACAATGTTCATATCTTAAATAAAAGTAATTGTTTATCTTCAAATCTGGCATAAAAAAAATGTAAGCGGATGTTTTAAGTATTACATTCTCTAACCTGTGTATGTAAATTGCCAGTGCTCATTGCAGATGGGCGCTTGAAAGCAGAAGAATCAAGAGGGAGTCTTTATTGCCTTTACTTCCCTTAATGCATGTGAACTCACTGCAAATTAAATTAACATAACAGGACTTCAGTTAAACAGTTTATTAGCTTTGTAAAGTGGATTTACCAAATCAATGTTAGTGCTGTAAATTATTGGATCAGCATATCCTCAACCTAAAAACCCCACAAATTTTCATTTGCTTCAAAGATTTGTATTTTTTTTTCCTGTGGAAAGCATTTTTTCTTCATTTTGTGGAAAATATTGCACCTGGTGAAATTCAGGCATGAAAGCAGAGCTGCATCTAAAATGTTTTTAGTCCTAAATGTGGACGGGTCACTTTTTTTTAACAATTGTTTTGCAGCACAAACACAAGCAAGAAAAAAAAGAACGCAGGCTAGCCAGGGCCCACTGAGCTTTTTTTCCAGCCTGGTGAAAAGAATGAATAATTCAACAGTAAGCAAGCTTTCAGCTGGTCATTTGTGTGCTTTGATCTGGGAATCAGGAGTTTGCATGAATGCCTGTATTGTCATGTTGTGCTGCCACAGTGCGTGAATTATTGAAAATAGTGCAGGTCCCTGCTTTATCTGGTAAAGTTTACATGGCAGGCGCACTGGATAGACATGATGGACGTGTAAATCCCTAGATGTTGTTAATGTGTAGAGTGAGGTCACACAGCAAGGGTTATTTGGGCCTCTGCTGCAAAAGTGTTCAGTGTGAAAAGAACTTCAGGGTCAAGCAACAAACTACAGGTTGACATCACAAGCTTCTCTTTGCAGCAAAATGTGAAGGTGTGGCACAGATGGGTGTTTAAGAGCTCTGGTTGCTGAATAGTATGTTTTTTAATTTCTATTTAAACTTACAAAGCTGGGTCTTTTACTGTGATATTCAAGAGGCTATACAATTCTATATGATAAGCCAGTTTAGTCATTCATTTCAACTTCCGATTAATTCATTTATAAACTTTTAATATCCATTGATCTTTAGTTTAAAAAGGTATGATTGATAACAATTGATAACTAAATGGTGGGGCTAAAACATTAGTGATTAGTTTATTATTTCGTATTAAACTATAGCAAAAGCAGTTGTTAAATGATTTAATTTGTTGTTTTCTTTGTAGGCAAAATGGTTTTAAAAAATCACAAAATATTTTATATAAAAAGTTTTTAATCAATCAGAATCAGACTACTCAATTATTCTTAATTGAGTAGTTAAAGTTAAAGCACCATATTAAATATTAAGACATGACATGGAAATGAAATAGCAAATACAAGACAACAGAACAAAACTTTTAAATTAGTTGTGTGAAGTTGTGATTTAAAAAAAGATCTTATGTATCAAGCATAAATTAATTAATTTGTAAAACCAGTTAGTCATGCTTAGTCTTGTAATTCAAAATATCCAAATGAATTAATTATTATTATTGTTACTTAATTGTTGATGCCTTTCAAAATAAGACTTCCGCTTTGTCATTACAGACAGGTAGAAAAATGTCTTTCACTGACCTTCACGATGTGGCTTTGTCTCAAGTTTAAACCTCTAAGATTTACACTTGTGCGCCATCACATTTTGAAGCCTCCTGTGCGTCGCTCTTAACAAATTGGCCTCCCTCTCTAGCTCGCTAAGATACGGCTGATTAGCACATCTGCAGAATGCTGCGGTCTATTGTGTCATAACAAAAGTAAGACCTTTAATTGATAATGGAAGAAAGGTAGAAAAATGTTTCATTATATTGAGGGTTCGTTGAATTTCATAGAGAACTGCAGCAGATCCATGGCATTGGTTAGCTACAGCTGGACACATAATTAGAGTGCCTCCTTACCTATAATTTGTGTAATAGTTTTGGTTGGCGGCATGTTATTACCATATGAAAGGGCTAAGCAGGGGTCATGTGCATTGCGACAGCAATTAGAGCAGAGCTGAGGGCAGAAGAATGTTTGGGGCTGTTGTTAATTGGAAATCTCTACAAAGCTATGCTTCAATTATAATTTAGTCAGAGCAGCACTGTTTTAAGCCCAATGTATTCAGTTGCCATTATTTTCTGTAATAGTATGAACAGCCAGGCCTGTTTCCTTTCAAAGCATGAGGCTTTGAAGAGAATGAGATTGAATTAGATTAATTTTAAAGGCCTTGCTGCTGCCGCTGTGAGTTTTCTTTATTCATGCTAATGTCATACGATGTTGCCATAGAAAAACTGGATCGGGTTTGTTTAGTAGGTACACATACTCTTATATTTAGAGTTACAACCCTAACTTATTTTATTCTTATCTATGAATTTAGGTATACATCCAGCAGAATGAAATTTTCATCAAAATTTCTATTTTCAGAAGTACAGTGCCGTGGTTTTTAACAGTATTAGCTGCTTTTATTAAACAGTGGCACGTATGCAGATACAGAGGATAGATTTGAACAACTGTGTGAAGTACAGAAATCTCCAATCCGCCCCTCTATAAAAGAATAAATAAATTAAAGAAAGCCCCGGGGAAGTGCGTGTTTCCTAAAGAGGTACTTTTAATTATAAACTGCTACTTTTTTTCTTTTGCTTGTGATTGATCCGAGAGTGTTTGGTTTTTGTCAAAACCTAAATTCAAATGTATTTTTTAATAAGCATGCTTGTGTTTGATTGTTGAAAAACTAAAATCAGAAGCAACCAAAGTCTACAGATAAGTGTTCAGACTGCAGAAATTTCTACTTCTTGTTGGTTTTTATGTTCATTCCTCTTCATTTTCCGGTTTCTCCAGGTCGAAATGAGCTGATAGCGAGATACATCAAGCTTCGGACCGGCAAGACGAGGACGCGAAAGCAGGTAAGATGAGACGTCTCTGTTACGTAAGTGTCAGAGGGCTGTCAAATCTGAATGTGTGCAGACTGCTGCCTTTGTTTAAGAGGAACAAAGTAAGACAGAGAATAAGGCTATGCTAACTGTCAATAAGAGACTGACAAAGATCCCTGTCACTGCTGTGTTGCAAGAAGAGATGAACGCAGATTATCACATTTTCACACTATGCATTTAAACGTAGGCAAATATATATATAATGTATAGGGTTTTAGAGGAAAAGAGCTAATTATATCAACTTAAAATCTTTTGGATATTCTTTTCCTTTAAATGCAGTGTGTAATTTTTCCAGAACAACAAAGCTACACACTAAAAAATTAGGAGCAAACTATCATTTGATTAGAATTGCCACAGTAGCTTAACAGAGAACAGTTTCTTCCTTATCACTGTCATGGAGTGTCATGTACTTGAGTAGAAAACTTGATTAAGATTTGCCCCCCACCCCCAAAAAAAATCCAAAAAATTGACCAAAAAAAGATGAACGTAGTAAATGACATCTATAATAGAGGGCTTAAACATAAAGTCAATGCAGGTATTGTGGTATGAGGAAATATCTGCAACATGAAAACATGAAACATGAAAGCCTTCATGGAGAGTTTTTAACATATGAGACATCTGATTTATTTATCTATTTTATTTTTTTGAAAGCTCTGTATTCACTGAATTTCACACTAGCAACATGTTTCAAAACAGTTGGGGTAGTGGCATATTTATAAAAAAACCTATACTCTTTTTCCACAGAGCCACGCTGTTGTAATGCAGTTGAAATGTGGTTTGCCATTATCTTGCTGAAATACAGAGGGACCTGCATTTATTATTCAGCATTCGTATATGTGCAAGTTACCAATGCCATGCCCATTAAATACCCTCATACAGTACCATCAAAGATGCTGGCTTTTATAATGTGGGCTTCTTTAGTCCAGAAGGTCCGACGTCCATAATTCTCTTCAGTAATCGTATTTCAGTGTGAAAGGTTCCTTCAGGTTTGTGTTTGTGGATCTTTTTTTTTTTTTTTTAAGCTTTGTCCAATCTTTACTTTCTGCTGTCCTAACTTATTTGAAACATGTTGCTGACTTTTGATATCAAAATGATATGTTTATTCAATATTGTTATTACCCGACAACTTTTCTTCACTGCTTATGGATTGTGGAAACAGGTATTATCTGAGCTGCCACAGGAGGAGAGGCAGGGGTACACCCTGGAGGAGTTGCCAGTTTATCATAGAGACAGACAACCACACACTTTCAGATCCATAAAGTCAATTCAAAATCACCAATTAACTCACCATGCATGGCTCTGGACTGTGGGAGCAAGCTGGAATAATCAGCAGAAACCCACACAGGCACATGCAAACTCAAAATCACAACAAAAAAATGCCCAAACTGAACCGTTTTTATGCGATTGCCCGCTAACTATTTCACCACTGTGCTTCTTCTTATTTGGTTATTGGGTTAACACATTTGCTTGGCAATTGAAAGTTTAGTAGTTCTGTCAAATTCCCTTTGAGGTTCCATCAGAGCATCTGTTGTAAAAACTCTGCCCAGTCAAATAAGCAGACTTAGCTACTGTGGTGAGCACTTGTGCTAAAAGTAACTTAGTAGTAGTACTAGTGGTCTTATTTCTACCAATCTCTACCTGATATTGAATAGTTTTAGTGGTGCTTTAGTGACTCTACGAAGCCCCTGATCTTCCCTCTAAACAGGAACTTCCCTGCATGACTACCGACTTGAATGACAGTGATAAACAAGCCAGTGTTTACAGTGACATTCGATCACTGTGTGTGAATTGATCAGTCTGGACCAGAAAGGTGTGGTTTGTCTCCCGTGTCTCATCTTCTTGGCACAGAATTGGACAAAAAGAGGGTTGTTTACGCCGAGCAATACCAATAAACACGTATGATGTTACTTTAAATATCATGTACAGCATGAAAGTCATTGATTTAGTTATTAACATGGTACCAACAGCAACATTGATCATTTTTCTCACCAGCTCCAGCTTGTTTTTTTGCAACTAAATTGAATATCTATGGACTTGAAAGCACAAACAGAGCTAATTGATGTGAATTTAATTCTTTCATCAAAGAAACTAAAACCCCTGAATTTTTAGCTCTTTTGCTTCAGAAATCATAAAAAATGAGGGATGACTGTGATCAACTGATTGACTAACTGTTACAGCTCCAACTCAAGTGAAAGATTGTGAATAATGTAAAGACTTATCAGCTAACCAAACACTTTCCTGTTAAATCACTCCCTTGTTGGGGTACTCACCTTGGGTTTCATTTGCATGAAAAGTGCCAGAGGAGAATGTAAATCTACCTCTCAAACCTGTCATCAGCTCACATTAGGTCTCTTTCAGACGGCTACTGATGAATGTTTCATTTGAGAGTATAAAATCATTTTGAACTGTATAGACATCGTAGATAAACTTGGCTGGTGAAATGCCTTACGCAGCTCCCACAAGGATACTAGACTAGCCGATTTTCATTCAGTACACAGCAGATCACATCTGTGTGCTCTTAATGTGTGCTAAAGGGGCCTGCATCCTCCTTAATCAGTTCACTTAAGTGACGACGACACACAGCATAACGCTTTATTGGCTGTTAGCTTGGTGTGTGGTTTGGAGATGCTTCTGTTATGCACCTTATCTCCTTGAAGTGTTTTTAAACAAAGACATGTGTGATCCACTTTGTACTTTTTTGGGTTTTCCTGTTTTTTATTTTCCTTTTTCTCTTTTTTTTTTTAATGGAGGTGTCTAGTCACATACAGGTCTTAGCAAGAAAGAAAGTTCGAGAAATCCAAGCTGCCATTAAGGTACGTCTGGCTTTGCCCAGTTGCAGGGGGCTTTTCATTGCCATGGTTACAGGCTCTTCCTTTGTTTTCCTCCCCTCCCCTACTCCGCAGGTGTCTAGTCACATTCAGGTTCTTGCCAGAAGGAAATCTCGTGAGTTTCAGTCCAAGCTAAAGGTATGCGCTTTTCTGCTTTTGGGCTTGTTTGGTTGCTGTGCGTCTTAACTTCCTGTTTCCTGTAGAGACAGAGTGAATGCTTGATCCTCTGATTCCCCCATAACCCAAATCCTCTGCTTTTCTGTTCAGCCTTTCTAATCTCACTTGCTCACTTTCTTGACCATCTCTCATTCATTCTAACCCAAACATGCTGTCACTGTCCTGTCTGCTTGGTTTCATTGACATTAATTCTTTCATCACGGGCCTTTGCTTTGAGAGCAGCTGCACAAAATAACCGTGATCTTGTATAAATATATAAAGAAATGCTTTAGTGATTTAAATTAACAAAAAATAGTCTGATGTGTGGATGTTTAATCTTTTATTAGTCATGAGCCTGACCAGAACTGGATTTTTCTAGGTAATTTTGCTGAAATTGAAAAAGTTTTAAAAAATAAATAAATGAATGAATAAATAAATAAATAAATTAAAAAACCTAAATAAAAAAACTACATTTCTTAGCCAGTACATATAAAGCATAAAATACACAAAGAAATCTTGATGAGCAAGTCTTTAAATTACTTTGGAAAAGATTTGTGCCTGTTTTATTGTACCTAATAAAACAAAGTGCTACAACCAGGGTAGAGCTTCTGTGTACATAGGCTTAGAGACCGTCCTGTCTATAGCAGGGTAAAATGTACATTCCTCGACTGACTGACGAGTGGCTGCTGGAGGCTCCCGCGATGGGAGATCTGTAGCAAAGAGGGTGGTGCACCAAAACCTGCCTTGCGATTGCTTTGATTACTAGCAGATTGTAGCTGTTGTCTCTGTAGTTTGCATTGAAGACACAGACTTGTCTCCAAACACTCGTAAGTACTTTGCAGTTTCACTGTTGTGAAACACTAGCGTCGGGCACCGACCACATACCGAAGATTCGCCTTTAAAGTAAAAAGTTGCACCTTTCTGCTGCAACCAATACATTTAAACAAGCACAACTTTTAAAATGAAGGCAAACTTTCTCCATTTCTGATCTGTATCGCACTTTTCACAGTTTCACTACAACTTGGGGAGTAGGTGGCAAGCGTTTGTAGAAAAGTCGACCATATAGCCTACAGGTGACTGCAGCAATGTCTTCTAGCAACCAAAGCAATTACAAGGAGATTTTTGGTGCAACACCACATAGCTATTTGCAGCCAGTTTGTACTAGCTGCCAGCGACTTCCATCAACCACTTGCCAGCAGGAATTGAGGAATATACACATTTTCTTAGTGACTAGTGTCTAGGGCTGTGTGACTGGAGCCTGGCTTTGAGCTAAATGCTAACATACAAACAGTGGAAATGTTCACCTTCTGGAATTTCAAACTGGGAATTCCAAACTCGAAGCCGCATGTATAGGGTAGTCGGGGTAATCATTAACATATGTACCAAATTTGATTAAATTTGAGTGATTTTGGATGTAAATGAAAATGTAAAAGTGGTGAAATGAAAAGGATTCAAAATCTGCAGCACAGTCTATAGAAAACTATATAAAATCTGTGGAAATCCATCCTGGATCAAAGTTGTAGATGGATTAATATTTTGATTCAAAGAGCCGATGTGTTACTGTGACTTTATGTAATGACAAATTCTCTAGTAGTGCAACAACACATTATAGTCAGTACTAGGTCATAATAACAATGGTCTGCCCATTTTTGTTTTTTTTGAGGGGGGGCTGGTCAGGCTCAAATTTTCCTCTATTAAAATCTAAATCAAAGTGTGTGCATGTTGGGAAGCATGCTGGCATTGGCTGTTTTGGTGAGTGGCTGGAAGCTGAAGGTGCGGGGAAATGGGTCTGCTTACATCTCTTACTAAGCAGACTTTATTTTTTAAAAAAGGGAGCATGGCAAAGGGGGCGGTAGTCCGTGTTTAAAAAATGAAGAGGAGATTACACCTCTGCTTCCTTTGACAATGTAACCCAACTTTTCCTCACCGTCAAAGACTCAGTGGTGCACATTCAGAGCAGAGAATGGCAGTGAAGCTGGCTGTTTCTGAAATCCCCCCTCTGCTTTCTTGTTCTCCCTTCAATCTGTTGATAACTCCAGGCTCTCACAATGCCATGGCTGTCAGTCGCTTTCCTTCCTCCCAGTTCAGATGTCGTCATTTCAGAGCGTTCTTGTCAGTTATTTCAGAAATAGTGAAATCTGTTAAAATCGCTGAAGAAAGCTTTTCAGAATGGCACATTAAAATGGGAGAAGAGCATTGTGAAAGAAGTAATCTTGAATAATACTGACCTGTAATTTAAGGTATTTTATGAAGTAATGCTTGTATATCAAAGGACACTCCACCCATGTGCCATTTTCTTCTTTTCTTGGGGAGCCGACTATACGTTTTGACTTTCACACTTTGCTCCACTCCCAGTATTCAACACGAATTAATGACCCCTCATTAATCTGTGTGTGTGTGTGTGTGTGTGTGTGTGTGTGTGTGTGTGTGTGTGTGTGTGTGTGTGTGTGTGCGCGTGTGTGTGCGTGTGTGTGTGTGCGTGCGCGCGTGCGCGCGTTTACACTGAGAGACAGAGTCAGACAGGCAGCTAGCCACATGAATGCCTGTTCTTTCAGGGGCACAGGCGGCTGTCTGAAGAAAAACAGACAGCTTTTGTATGAATCCCTGTCTTTTCTCATTTAAAGCAAATTAGAGTTCATTGGTGAAGAGAAATACAAGTGTACCCTTCATTCTGGGGGGCATCAAAACCTGCTGCTTCTCGTCCTGTCTATGGCATTTTAGTATAATTACAGTCATTACGTTAGTGTTCCCTTGTTTTGTCTTGAGTGATGACTACTGATCAGATTGTGAAAATTATAGAGCGCAAGACTTTCTCCACACGATTTGTAAATACAAATTTCATAATTCTTTGTGATTAAGTGTTAGTTACACATGTGTGCATGTATTTTGTAAAGAGGAGCAGACATGTACTTTTCTTGTGTTTTACCGATATTTAAAGGTGTATTGCTGATATTTTTTTACACATAGCTCTTGAATTAACTGCAGTGTTTGAATTGCAATTTTCCAATAAAACCTTGTTTGTTTGCATTTAGGTTACAAATATGGTGAGTATTTTGTTTTCTGCTTGTGACGCCGTGTCTGCTTCAGTTAGGACCTGCCTTGCCCTTCAGCTTCTAGTTTTGCATTTGCGCTCCTGCCACAGTAACACAACACCGGCTGGCAGTGTTCATTGGTGTCCGTGTGTCGTCATGCTACGAGCATACTGTAGCTTGACTCTGCTCCGTCAGCATGTACTGCCAGCATGCTTACCTGTAGCTTCTGCCACCAGTGAGTCTGCATGGGTTTGCCAGTGTGTATGGGTGCAGTCTGCTGCAGTATGAGACGTTTAGCATTATTTAACAAAAACACTTCGGCCAAAGCAGCGGAAAGTATGGAGCGCACTTCTTCAGGCTTTCACTGTATTTCACATTAAATCCTTCTAATTTAAAAACCTCTTTTCCAAAGATTAAACAAAAGGAACTGACTAGAGTTGTGAAAAAAACAACAAACAACAACAAAAAAAAACTATTAACCAAGTGGGATTTGTGTCCTTCAGTTTTAGTTGAGAAATTCTTTGTGTTTAGACGTGATGTGTTTTGACATGCACACAAATGCAGCCTTGATGGAAAGCACTTCTGAATGAGTTTTTAAAAAACTAGATTAGTCAACAGGCAAACTTTCATTTAAGTGCATACCATTGCTAGCTACGGTATATTGGAATTCAGTCAGCACATACCTTTAAAAAAATAATAAAATAAAGCCTGCATGTAGCATAGAAATGCCAGTGCTGCTTCTTTTAACCTGCTTGCTTTTCGCTGTTGTGAGAGAGGTCAGCGGTGCTTTCAGTGTGTTGTTTAGAGTCTCATTTGTGCTACCTCTGCAACATGCCCCTCCTCTCCCTTCTGTGCGAGTGCTAAGCCTTTTGTGACTGCTGTTAAAGGACCAAGCCGTGAAGGACAAAGCCCTCCAGAGCATGGCCTCCATGTCCTCGGCTCAGATCGTCTCTGCCACGGCTATTCACAACAAGCTCGGCCTGCCAGGCATCCCTCGCCCAGCCTTCCCTGGAGCAGGGGTAAGAGCCTTGCCGGCACCCGCTATTGATCCATCCTGTCCAGCTTCACCCAGGGCAGCGATAGGGCCAACCACACCAAAAACCCAGGCCAAATCACATTACACACCACAGCTTTGCACAACTGCCCCTATCAGATAAGCACATGATCAAAAGGAGTGGTAGTCAAGATAACTACATACACTGAACATGGAGCTAAGAGCCATTCTGATCTTGTCACTAACAGCTGCTCACAATTGGATGTTCTTTGTTGCTTGTTCTTTCTTGTCTATTTATACATCTAATTCTGTAGTTATGGCAGGGTATGATTTCGGCTGGTCAGCCAGGATCATCACAAGAGTAAGTTTTAAACCTTGAACCAACTTTTTCAGGAAATAAATAGATCTCTTTAAACAAAAATGAAACCGTTTTTTGCCTAATGACTTTTGGGTTTTTTTTCCAGTATTAAGCCTTTCACCCAGCAACCCTATCCCATCCAGCCAGCAGTCACGACAGCAATTTCAAGTGAGACTTTACCTAATTATAAAACATGCAACGTTCAAAGATGAACTTTGTAACTGGTTTTTCAAATGTCTTTTCAAATATCTCGACCCTAATTTCTTAATCCAATAAAAATGTAATATCTGTGGTGCGCTGTCATTATTTCTGTTTTGAAATATTTTTGCAATCTCTTTTGAATTCACCACAGAATTTTTTTTTTTGTCTATAAAAAAAAATAAAATTGAGAGATGTCTCCTTAGAGATGAATGAAATATTATAGAGCATGCATTTCCTTCCAAATCAAGCACGTCAGATTTCTGTGAATCTGCACTAAGATATTAAATTCATTTTCTTGTGTCATAAACAAACCTGATGAAACGAGGTTAATGTGAACTAGTGTTTCAGTGAACGTGCACATGCTCTGCTGGAAAAACAACCAGCAGAACAGATGAATATTTTGTTGTTCTGGTGTTTCTGCAGGTTTCGAGCCCACAGCAGCTCCAGCACCCACGGCGCCAGCATGGCAGGGCCGCTCCATCGGTACATCTAAACTCAGACTGGTGGAGTTCTCTGCCTTCCTAGAGCAGCAGAGAGACCCAGACTCTGTGAGTGAAAGCATTATACCAAAGCATGAAATTTCACTATCTCTTGGTGTTCATTCCCACCTCTTATCACCCAGTCCTCTCCTCTATGAATACACTGGGACATTTTCCCAGGCAGAGAGTCAGCTGAGAAGAGGCCAAAACAAGCTGAGAGGGGCAAAAGGCTGGCTTGATGCAAGACACGGAGACCTGCAGAAATAATGAATGAATGCATATTAATCAGTTCCTTTAAAAAAAAAAGAGAGAGAGAGAGACAAGACTCGTACGTTTTGATTTCTTTAACAATGTGTTTGTTTTTCATTTTAGTGAACAGTCTTTTGCATTGATAACATGGAAACAGCCTTTAATCTTAAATGCAACTTGAGGCTTAAAAATATTGCATTTGCGCTCGGGGCTGTGTGCTAGAGACGCCGTTCTGTGAGCTTTTACACTGAAGTGCAGCACCACGTGACAGAGTTTCAGACGGTCACAAAGAGGGCAACAAACCTTTGAAAACAAAATGTTTTTTCTGTGATTTGCTGCTCCTGTTTCATCTACTTTTGGCTCTCCATCATGGGTTTGAGCTTTAACCGGCCCTAATTTTTATTCACATTGTCAAACCAAATTCAGATATTTTCATTTAAAAGTTTAAAAAATGGACCAAATCAAATGGGGGGGAAAAAAATGAGCAAAGCACTTTTGTTTAATATTATCATTTTAACTTGGCTGAGGTAGAAACATTTTTAGATTTTTATGTGAGTAAAGGTGGTAAGATTGTCTACGAAAAATGTTTTTGTTTACAAAATACATCGTTTTGCACAGTTGCGCAATCATAATTTGAGCTTCTAGCCTGTGGCTGAAGCAGTCTGCTGTTTCCAGCTTTGTTTAATACAAATGAGGGGATCAGTTGATTTTGGGGGTTAGTGAAACATAAATGTTATTACCCAATTTGTATATCATAAAACAGGAAAGTTGCTCAAAACTATTCCGAGTGACTAATAAAAAAGCAATGTTGCAGAGGGTTGTTTCTCATCCCAGTGCGTTACCTGTCTAATCCTGGCTACCACTTGCTTATTGCAGTGATTACTTCAGGACTGTCACATCAGATCTGGCTTATTTTGCTTCAGTAAACTTTTCTGTGCTGATGGCTTTGTGAATATTGATACGTGCTCATTTTGCATGTGTTTTCATGTATGCTATTATTGAGTTCACGCTGCAAAACAAAAGAATCCGACTTTAAATAGTTTCATCTTTTTAATACAAAAACAAAGTTTCCATCTGTAATCATTTTTCATTTCACTCTTTCAGTACAACAAGCACCTGTTTGTGCACATCGGGCAGACGAATCATTCCTACAGTGACGCCCTGCTGGAGTCAGTGGACATTCGTCAGATCTACGATAAATTTCCAGAAAAGAAAGGCGGACTGAAGGAGCTGTACGCAAAAGGCCCCCAGAATTCCTTCTTCCTTATAAAATTCTGGGTGAGTGTAATTTATAAGCAATGCTGATGAGAAGATGAGTGTCTGATATAAAAAAAATGCTTTGTTGCAGCTTGATTAGGCTCTCCATACATAAGTATTAATTTCACTGTAACCTTTTGCGCATTGTGAAAAATTTGATCAAACAATCCTGTTTAGTAACAGTGCGTTCTGCTTCGTGCTTAGTGATTGGGTGTAATCAGTCTACACAGAGAAGATTGCTCTCAATGTTTGCAGAATGCACTCTGCTATATTTGGACTTGCATAGCAGGAGAGCTTTTGATCAAAGCACCCACTAATTCAGTGTAATATCTCCAAACAATGGAGTGACCTGGTTGCACTCCTAATGGCTGTTTAAACATTGCATGCATTTCCTCCCTGATGCAAAATGCTAACTAGCGGCAGCAAACAAAGTAGGACCGTATGCACTTGGACCAAGTCCCCTCAAATTCCTTTTGAAGTGACCGACAAATTTAAATTTCAAATGAAAGGCAGAATCTGCACAATAATGAATGTATAACTGCTTTGCTTAATGAAGGAGGAGAATGTTGTAGGAGGATGTCTCCCCTTTTTGTGTCCGTAATGAACAGGATGTTCAGGGCACAGAGAGGCTGCCCTCCAGGAGCAGACCCGCTCAACCTTGTAAATCAGTCTTTTAACGTAACTTCATTTAATCCTCTTTAGAATCTTTCTTCCAATATGGGCACATTAACATGCTTATTCAGATGTGGCTGGGATCTTCTCATTTTTTATGCGATGTGCACGGCTGGGCTCAGCAGCCCTGATCAGACAGATGTTTGCCGTTTCAAAAAGCTACATGACACACCGACTGTGCACATCTTACAGTATAAAATGATGTCAAAATGTTTGAATTAATATCTGAACGCCATCATAATATTTCTAGTAACAGTTAAAGAGATGTTGTTTTTATTCATACAGAGTAATACAGAGTAATACAGAGTGACGCGGTGGTGCCGTGGGTAGCACTGTTGCCTCACAGCACGAAGGTCCTGAGTTTGAATCCATTGGCCAGCTGTGTAGAGTGTTCATGTTCTCTTCGGGTAATCCGGCTTCTCCCCACAGTCCAAAGACATGCATGTTGCGTTAATTAGTTAATCTAAATTGGCTCCATGTGTGAATGGTTGCCCCAGCTCCCCCAAAGTGACCCTGAATTGGAAAAGCATAAGGAAATGGATGGATGTAAAGCTAAACCTATGGATAAAAATCATCCATATCACATATGAGATATTTATCAGCAGCTGGTAAACATATTCAATTGTCTTGTAACAAAAAAGCCAAATACTTCTCTCAGCAGTTGGTAGAGACCAAAAATGGAGCTAAAAGCACAAATGTTGGACCCCTCTTCTCATTTTCTTGTGTGTGCAGTCAGGGTAAGAGGGAAGAAGAAAAGACGAGGCACTTAACAAAATGAGACATTCTGGTTTCCGGGCAGTCGATTGAATGTGCATGTTGAGAGTACACAATGGAGAAAAACATGAAGAGCTTTCTGCTTCTCTGTAACTCCTGTAAGTGGTGTATGTAAAAAAAAAAAAAAAAAAACAACCCAAAAATTTAATTATTGAATTGTAATCCACTTTTTTACTGCTTAAGAAGAGCGGTTATAGTTTAAATCCAGATAACTTAACATATTTAAAATGTATTATTATATTTTTTTATTGTTGTTATTATTTTAATTTAATTTTCCCAGTGATACAAGTAGTTTGTATTTTATTCACCTCTGAATAGTTCTTCCATTTCTTATGTCCATGTCGTCCTGGAGTACAGCGCTCTTTATTTTGTCACTGAAGCGCTCCAAACACGTACTTTATTATCTTTACTTCTAAATGGTAACCTATTTAGAATTGGTATGCGTTTGGTATGCTCACATAAGTCCTTGAACCACATCTCTAATACAGTTAATAATTTCACAGAAATGCCAAAACTGGCTTTAAGATTACATGGAAACGTGGTCATCTTTAAAGTGGCATTTTACAATTTCCTATGCACCATCTTGGCTTTTAATTCTTTAAAAATGAAAAAGGTATTGGTAAAAAAAAATTAAATCTTATATAGGTGTGTTTTATTTTAATTTGATGGTATTTAGAGATCCAATATTTTTAAACTCCTAAACTTTCCATTTTGGTATTAAATGGCACAGTTCTTTAAGGGTTTGGATGCATTAAATATTTTAATGTTTGTTGTTTTTCCCTATTGATTTTGATTGGGGCACAAACACGGTTGCCTTCGATCAAAACTTGCGATGTAAAACACCCAAATAAATGTTGCTTCTCAGCCTTATTTTTCTCTGAGTATTTTTTTAATCTTATGAAAAAGCAGCAACCTTTTGGACTTTCTCTCAGTACAAGTATTCTTCCAAGCCTTTCATTTCAGTAGAAAACACATTTAAAACTGTTCATCTCCTTCCTTTTAAATGACTTGTACAAAAGGACATTGTAACAAAATGAAAATGTTCTCTGACGCTCAGTGTTTTCATTGTTTGTCTTTGCCTCAGGCTGACTTAAACTGCAACATTCAAGATGATACCGGATCTTTCTATGGCGTCACCAGTCAGTATGAGAGTCCAGAGAACATGACCATCACATGTTCGACAAAAGTTTGCTCCTTTGGCAAGCAGGTTGTGGAGAAAGTCGAGGTATGAACTAAAATGAGAAGCAGGATTTTTTTTACCTCCTGGGGTTTGTTTGTGTGTTTTACATTTCTTATGTGCGCTGCTTGTTCTTCTTTCCCCTCAGACTGAATATGCACGCTTTGAAAATGGACGTTTTGTCTACCGGATAAGTCGATCCCCCATGTGTGAATACATGATCAACTTCATCCATAAGCTAAAACATCTGCCGGAGAAGTATATGATGAACAGTGTGCTGGAGAACTTCACTATCTTATTGGTAATCACCTCACTGACCTGAGTGGGCGACGTCCCTCTCTGGGAGTGTTTTTCTCTTTGCTGTCAGGATGTGCTGGTGGCTCCAGCTGGCTTTAAAAAAATCTGAGTGAGGGCGGTGGGGGGGCTTCACTGGGCCTTGAGATGTGTTCCTCTGCCTGGATTCACATTCCTCTCATTCCACAGGGGATGAAACACAGTGTGAGGACCCTCATTATCTGCAGGGGAAAGGGAGGATAAGAGAGGGCAGGAAACCCTGTTATTGGCATCACATGGGGTCTTAAAGTGTCATTCACCACTGCGGAGAAAGCACCCAGGCCAGGGGGTGTGCAAGCAGCCCCCCTCCCAAAAAACCCATCTTAATAGTGTGTTAATCATTAAATAAACTCATGAGTCATGTTAGACTTAATACATGATTATTTTTAAAAGCCCAGCAGTTCTTTTAAGACATATAAGTAGCATGAGACAGGAAGAAGGATCCGAAAATATGTTTCATAGATTGATATTATAATTTTCTAAGCATATTTTCCTCTTCTGCTTCTTGCTGAATCCTAATGTTGTGTTTTCATTTTTCAGATTTTTCCACTGTGCCCAATATGAATACAAAGTAACCCTAATAGAGGGAAAATGGCAGCTGCAGCAAATTTTGTGTATTTCTCCCTAAAACATAGGGTTTGTTGGTTTCTTGTTCCATTTTGGCCTGTGCAAAACGAGGGATGGCTCAACGCTGTGCTGAGGTTTTACTGAAGCATTCCTCCTTGATGTTTCAATTCATGCTACTAGATATTAATAAATTCTACTGTTCACATTGTTTCCCCTTAAATAACATGTTTATATTCAAAGATTAGTTGATATCTGGAAATCAAGGTCCAAGAGTTTAATGTATAAAGTATGCCTGAGCATAAATGAATTCCCTTTCATAATGCAGCGTGTGTGCTGAGGCATCCAAAGTTCCCTACATTTCAACACCAGTTGTACAGTTTTCTATACAGTAAGATGGAAATGGAAAAACGTGAGACAGACATCATGAAACATTATTTGTTAGTCAATTTTCAACTCTGCTTTAATGTTACCAAAAAGTCTTTTTTAACAGAAGCTTTTTCTGATTTTTTGTTTGTTTGTTTGTTTGTTTTTTTGAGATGATAAAGACGAGGGTGCTCTAAAATGCACTGCCTCTATATTTGATTGGACCGCCTGTAGGTTTGGTGATTCGACACATTTACCTCCTTATGCAAAGCCTATGCAGTGTCACACCATTTATTTCCATGCAGAGTTGCATTAATTCTTCCAGGTCTTGTATTGATGACGGCAGAATTGGTTCTCTGCGAAAAGTCTTCTCTCAGCATGTGCACAAAGACTCTCAACGGGGTCGAGGTCTGGGCTCTGTGGCGGTCCGATCCATGTGTGAAAATCATGTCTAATGTTCCCTGAACCACTTTGTTCACAATTTAAGCCCGATGTTATTGTTATCTTGGAATGTGACCTTTCCAACTGGGAAGTGGTTTTAAACATAGCTGTGAATTCTACTGTTGATTTATATATTTCTTTAATCATCTGATCTCACCAAACATGTAAATGATCTCTGATCACGATCATTCAAGATATTTTTTTCCAGCCACATTTCCTCCTCACAGATGATTGTTCCCCACTGTTGTCCTTCCAGGTTTTAATCGTGCTTATACTAAATTTAAGAAGTAACAGGAATCTCCTTAGTGTTTTTTGCTTGATTCAGCTCAATCATTCGACCCTTCTGAAACGCAATAACATCTTTTTGATCACTTAATATCTTTTCCAGTATGATTGTTTAAGAAGTGAGAAGCTGTTCACTGCATCAGACTTAAATAATCTGCTCCCAGCTGAAACATATTAATCACTGCACTAATTATCCAGTGGATACTTTGAAGGCTTTCTTTGCATTCGTTGGCTTGACAAAACCTAAAACTTTAATCGGAGATGAAGTTGGTTCCATGCATCATATGACTTTTCAACCCAAAATGATTCCTATGAGTCACAGTGAGACATTAACAGATGATGATCCTGATAAAATGGCGATAAAAATCTATAAATCACAGTAAAATCCAGCACAGCTGCCAATGAGACAAAAAAAATGAATGCTGCTAAAATCATTAATCTTGGGATTTAGCGCAGAGAGCGGTAGAATAAACGTTTTAATTCAAGTTGATTATTTCTGTTGCTGAGTGTGCACTCTCAGTGCTGCTGTTTATTTATAAGGTGACAGCTTCACATTAGAGCTCTGAAACTTCAAACTGGATAAAATTAAACACGAAAGGTTACTTTGGAAAAAAAAACATAACTCACTTTCCCACAGCCTAACAAACAGGAGATGTGGAAATCACTTTAGTTTGTCGGCAGATTAAAGTGAAATTAACTTTATTGATTGAACAGGTATTCTTGGTGTGTGTTCTCTTCTTGAGTAGCTGCAATTCCAGCACTCTGAAAGAGACTTAGCAGCGGATTAGTCAAGGATAAAAGTATATATACATTTTCCACAGCTCCAAATGAATAGATGCACATTCCACTGACTGTGTGGTGCACGGTAGTTAACAAGTTGTATATATAAAACATATTCCCCCGTCAGAGAGTCTAAATTGCACTTAAAACCTCCTGTAAATAAAAGAGTGAAAAAAGTGGCTCTCTTGGCCAATTTTAAACTGGTACCGAACATTTAACCGTGCGCGCACACAGCTTCAGAACTCTAACAAGAAAAATGCATGCATCCGTCTTTTTGCTCAGTTTTCCGTCCACGTCTTCAAACTCGGTAACCATCCTTTGCGGCATCCATTTCTCTGTTTAATTCCCGCTGTGCAGCGCTTCTCTCCTCTAAAGTAAGTGCTTTCTCTTGCAGGTGGTGACAAACAGGGACACCCAGGAGACGTTGCTATGTATGGCGTGCGTGTTTGAAGTTTCGAACAGTGAGCACGGCGCGCAGCATCACATCTACAGACTGGTGAAGGAATGAATCCGCTTGGAGCTTCTCCTTTTCATAGACTTACCAACCTCAAAACAAAAGTGGCAGTGCCTCTACATGAAAGTCATACCTACAACGCTCTTTGGTCAAGGTATCGGGTGGAGTCGGTTGTTATAAATCTGTTTTAATATAAGTGTTTGTTATTTGACTGCAGCTGTGAATTGCGGTACAGTTGTTTTAATGTTTGAATATGGGAATTTTAAATATGTTGGTCTCTGTCGGGTATAAATGTGGCCATCCTTAAAGAGTTTCCTGGATGTGTTTGGTAAATGAAAATGTGTGTGTCGTTTTTTTCTGCTTTGTTAATGTAGACTAAGGAAAAAAAAGACAAAAGGACACGGGCCTGTTTTTGTTTTTCTATCAGCGGCCTGGTTGCGCTCTGTGTAATATGTCTGAGGCTGTTTTGTATGTCTGTACTTCATGATTTGTGAGCATACATACTGTAGATACACAGACACGAAAACACACACAGCTGTTAAACTTTCCAAAGAAACAGAACAACACTATACGTGCAGTGGCCGAAAGCAGGTGGTTACAAATGTTGCGAAATTACTACATAAGAACGCCAACAACTAAGCTTTCGGTAATATTTATCCCTGTTGAAGCACTCCCAAGTTTTAGACACCAGAATGAATGCACTGTGAAAACACTACAAACAGTTTGCCTGCATCCGCTCCGTAAATGTAGGAAGTCTCACCGCCTGCTAAGCATTTCAGCACTGCAAACAAATCTTTGACAATGGGCAGGAGATTTTTTTTGATTTTTTTTTTAAATAGGGTGAGAGTCCTGATAAAAATCACTCTAATCGGACTCGTATCTGGTCCAAAAGCACTTTGTTTCCCTTCCTGTGCTTGCCTTAGTGATGCTTGCGTTTATTCTGTTAATTCTGCGCTTTAAAAAAAGAAAGAAAAAAAGAACCTAAAAAACTGTTTAACCCATCGAGACACTACAAAATCGTAGACAGCAGTGCGTCGTTCAGCATGCTGTGGCTTTGCCCCCCTCCCAACACGAAAGACTCCTTACCCCCTCTGGGATCGCCGCGTGATAACTCCAAGCCAGAGTGTTGCTGCCTTCATGGTCACGCTATGTTCACATGTTTCTGTGGCCTACGCTGATTGCCGAGCCTTAAACACATACAAACTGTATGTGAACTCCAAAAGATGCCACTAAAACTGTGATCTCTACATTGTGTTTGCGTTGTGTAAAATAAATGAATAACAACAAAAAAAATTCACAATTCAAATCTGCCAAAGCCTAAGTGTACAGTGCCTTAGAGTATACTCTAACATTATCCTGCATTTACCCTGTTTTCTAAGTCTAAAATTAGTTTTGTGTGAGACAGGCAGAAATAACTTACAGATGTATTATTTGGTACATCTTCACATCTCAGAAATCACGGTTCTCGAAATTGGTACACTCCTACAAATACAGTTTTTGTTGTTCCTGGGTTTTTTTGTTTTTTAAAGAGGCAGTACACTTATCTTCAATTACGTTTGCAAATTTAAGCTCAGAAACAGGTTATTTTTCCTCTAACGCTGTAATATGTTCCTAAAATATCAGCCTTTCTTTTCTTTTTTTTTTTCCCTTCCTTCTCTAAGAGTGTACTATAAAAAGACTGACTGCCTTTCCTGTCGCAGAAGACCAAAAATACAGAGATACAGTCAATTATTGTTGTGTCCTGCATGGTAGCAAGGAAGTGCCTTTGGTTCAGATTTTCCAGCTTCAAAAAAAGAAAAAGATCAAACAGAAATTATAAATTTAATGTTGCCAGACCAAAAAGAAGAAGAAGAAGAAACAAAACCAAGACATAAGTGAAACAAATCACCACATTGCCTTTCAAAGGACTGTAACGACAGCAGGGGAACATGGTTACTAAGGAGAAGAAATAAATGATATTCATTTTTATTACATTGTAAATTGATTTCTCAAACCCAACTATTTCTTCGCTTGAGGTTAAAGATTTTGTCTAATATTGAACGGCCACTGACTGCATGCAGGATGTCAACAGAAAAACACTGAAGCTGTCTGCTTCGTGCACACTTGCAGGTTCAAGTGTTTTTGTTTGTTTGTTTGTTTTGAAACGAGGCTTTTTTGGAAGCATGATGGTTTCCTCTTTCCCATGGCCACGCAAGATTTTCACAATGTCACAGCTGTGATGGCGAAAAGGCAGGGACCGACACGAGCTTTTATCCATTAGAACAAAAAAGAAAAGAAAAAAAAGAATGTTTATTTAATATTAATTCTACAGTACAGACTCTAAAAATGAAACTTAAGATTGTTTTACGTGTTTAAATCTGTATACTTTCATTGTAAGGATCATAATTACTCAAAACATTTACTATTTCTTACAGAAATTATAATCATCTTAAAGTAGTTTAATCAACAAAGCTCTAAATAATTGCAGACAATGTCTTGGGGGTGGGGGTGGGGGGTGCAGATAAAGTTAAATGATTCAGTATTTTTGCCGCAGTTCTGTGAACACTGTGGACTTTATTTTTCTTTTATGTTTACTTGTGTATCTGTTCACATTTATTGATTACAGTTAGATGTTCCTGTTTTCTTATTGTACTTGTATACAGTCGTACTCGGTTTTGTGATGACATTATCTGTAATATTGCGAGCCCAGTGAGATGGTAATGATGTTACTGCTGCACTGCTGGTACATTTTTACATTTTAACACTAAAACAGCAGGACTGACGCCTTTGATGGCACGAATGTCTGGTGGACTCTTTGACCCGGAAAGTGGACGCGCCAAGTCAAGGAATCGCGGCTACAAGCATATCAGCTTTTGCTAAGAGTAGGTACTGGTACCTGGCTTTAAACTGATTCTTGACATATAGCTCATGAAATGTAAACTGTCATTTACATATTTGGGTTAAGTGTGCATATTTTTTTCAGCCCCCCCTTTGTAAAAAGGTGCTTTGTATAAAACTATATCTTGGCTTTTGTTGGTACAGATGTGTGATCTCTTTTCATATCCATCACAGTAAAGTGTTGGAGCAAAGGAGAGAAAAGAAGCTCTGCTCTGTTTGTGTTCTGCATATGGTCTTGTCTTTGCTCCGTAACATTATGATGCCTTCTTGACAATAGTAGATATTTTGTAGCTTTCTAGATACTTTGTATGTACGCAATATTGAAGTTAAATAAATCTGAAAAAGATTGCTTCCTTTTATTTTTCTCACTTGAATCTTTGCCGTGTGGATGAGTCAGTTTTAACTCCTTGACTGCAAAAGCCTCACATCAACAGTAGATGGAGCCTGTCACTTTTTTGCTTTCTTTCATTCTTTAAAAAAAAAAAAAAAATCTGGACATATCCCTCTTTCACATTTTAATTTAATATGCATCACTGTAATGACAGGACTCACCACAAGAGGGAGACACCGGTTAATAAAAGTCCTACAGATTTCTATGTTTTGGCTGAACCTTGTAAATCAGAGGTTTTCAAGCTATTTCCAGCACACCAGCTTCAGAAACCAGTTACAGTTCAGCCCCACTCCCCACAAACTGTCAACACTTTTTCCTTTTTTAAATAAAAAGGATTCAGATTTCTGCATTAGTAAAGTGTGTTTTGTTTATTTTCCCTCCAAAAATCATACTTATTCATTCATCCATATTTTCCCCTGGTTTCCTGGCTAGGATTTAGTGGTTCTGTACCCACCAGTGATGACCCCACAGTCAGAAAACCACTATTTCAGTGAACCAGCCTTTATATTATTACTAACACAAACCAAAAAGTTTTGAGTGTTGCACCTGAGATGGAGGGGCTCAAATAAGGTGCTGCTATAAATCATACACGTGGAATCTGACCAACTACTGCTGAACAGCTGAATAAAGATTACTGCTCCTTAAGAGAGGCTCAAGAAAACTAGTAGTTTAAGTGTGTAAAGTAATACACCTCTACATGGGAGCTTTACACTTTTGTACTACTTAAAAATGTCACCTGACTGATGCACATGTTTTTGTTTCCATTTAATTGGTACAATAATATCATGATGAATCAGTTCTCATGGGTTTGACTCAACTGAAATTTATCTTTATGTGAAGCTAATCTTTGCCGGTATGTGGGCTGGAACTAATTTAGGGGACTGCATGCTGGTAAGTATGTATATGACTTTGCATTGTAATGTGGAAAGTAAAATTTCCACCCACTAACACATAAACATCCTAATCCATCAAGACCAGGCATACGCTGTCACATGAGCACTAGCAAACCAGCAAAGCTAGAGGTAAATACATCTGTCAGAAATCGCCTGACAGCATAGCTGAATACTCATTTATTCTCTTTCTTTGTAAAGTCCCTGAGTTCAAGACTGAGCAAGGCTAATACTTGAAAGCCGTGAATCGGAAGAATAAGCATAACGAAGGAAAAGCTAACAGGGTCAACATTATGAATTCAAGTAAAGCAACTGAAGTGTTCCATATCTGTGCTCCCTCACTCATATCAACACAGGCAAACTGACTCTGAACATTCAGATCACTGAATGCAAAGTGTGATCCATCAGCAGCAGGTAACAGTCCGCTCATTGCTCTGAACTACAGGAAGGAGCATTTGTGTGTCTGCCTTCCTAACTTTTTCCTCTTGTTTCACTTATTTGTTTGACATGTGAGTGTTTACAGTTCACATAATTGTGATATGTGGCTCTGTCAAATGAAAGATGACTATAATTAGAAGTAAGATATTGAAAGTACTGACACTTAAGAAGTAGGAAATAAACGGAATTTAATGCTTGAAAAAAAGAAACCCTCAGAAAACCTGCAGGTAAAACTTGTTCTTTCAGGTGTTGCACAAAATACATGAATTATGCACAAGGTCATTGATTAGATGTCTTAGAATCCTCAAAGCCTGTTGAAGCCAGTTAGAGCAATTTTATTTCAGCTCCAATATTTATTTATTCAGTTTTTGTCTTTTAACTCTGTTTTCACTGGATCTACAGAAAAAGTTAACAGCAACATAACCTTAATATTGAACCAGATCTGAAATACAAAGTCATTAAAGATAAGATAAAAACATAATCCATCCTAAGATATTTTCCTGTATCTTCTGTAAACCAGGTAATAATGAGGCTATATAAAGTACTCATTCCTATATAGGTAGGTACTCGTGTCCTATTTGATGCATTATGGATACAGAAACCAGAAGAACACAGTGAGCCTCCAAGCTGCCACAGGAAATCAAAGAATTCACGGCCGGTCGTTGTTCTTAACAGCATCGAGGCTCCAGGTGGAGCTCATCCCACCAAAAAACAGTGTGTGTGTGTATGGGGGGTCATGTGATCACAGCAGTGGCAGTCAGGACTGGGAATACCGGCGCGCATAGTGTTTTCCTTAACTTATGCGCTCCATGGACACAGACAGAGACACCTCCAGTCCCGACTGCAACTTTGCAGATGCGTCTAGGACGCAGCGCGCATGCACTGGACTCTGGCATGGACACTGAGGAGCTTTTCTTTCGACGAGCGGATTTAAATTTTTAAATCTACTGTTGTTTAGAAGCGATAGAGTTTAGCAGAAATGCGAGATGGAGTCGGAAGGGAATAAGATATCAGTGTGGGTCTGCCGAGAGGAAAAGCTCGTCCTCGGCTTGTCAAAGCGCACAACTTGCGCTGATGTTATCAAAGTGCTTCTTGAAGACCAGAACTCCCAACAAGGGCTTTGCGCGGCACAGTCCTACTGCATCGTGGAGAAATGGAGGGGATGCGAGAGGATTTTGCCAAACAAAACTAGGATTTTGCGGCTTTGGGTCGCCTGGGGAGACGAGCAGATAAACGTCAAGTTCGTGCTGGTGAAGAGCGAAGCGTCTTTGGACAGCCACGGAGCCCGAAGCGCAGAGGCGCGCGTGGTGCTCAGCAAACAGAGCCCCTGTATTATGAAAGGGACCGCGCGGTGTGCCGTGAGTTCCATCTCACCTGAGAAACAGCGTCGGATAGTCAGGAAAGCTTTTAGAAAGTTGGAGAAGATCAATAAAAAGAGATCGAAGGCGGCGCGCAGAGACGCGTCCTGCGCGGAGAAGATGGAAACTTTGGTTCATTCTGTGGTTTCACAGGATCACACAATCCGACAGCAGATTCAGAGGATTACAGAGCTGGACGCAGAGATCGAAAGGTGCGAGGCGAAGGTGCACATGGACAGAATTAAAAGGCACGGGGCCAATTACGTTCAAAATACGTATTTGGTTGATGCGGCTTCCAGCCACAAAGTGGAAAACCTGCGTTCCTCTGACACTTTGGCCAAGCTTGAAAAGTATTTCCGACACCGTGAGGAAGTGGTTAGACTACAGGAGGAGTTGTGGGAGCAGGAAACCCTTATAGATGTGATCACAGGGGAGATCCAGGATGAGCTGAACCACCGCTGGATGCAGCGGAGGAAGGAGGAGCTGCAACGTAAAAACTTGGAGTCTGGGGATGACTCGCCATTCCTTCCCAGCACCGAAGTGGAAACATCACCAGAAAACGAGCAGCTTTTGGAAGAAGAGAGGATCAAAACGCAGTTAAATGCCAGTTTATACATTGGTCTGCGCTTCAACGCGGATTTAGAAGCTATTAGGAGCGATTTAGAGCTGACCGAGCAGATTTGCGGGGAGAGGGAGAGGGAGATAAGGGATTTGCTGGAGAAAGTGAACACTTTGGGCATGGAGGAGGGGACAGACACTAAGAAGAGATATAGCCAAGGGGCAGACATTAAGACGGGGATGATGAGCACTTTGCAGAGAAAAAACGGGTGGGTGGAGCAAGCAAGGGGGTTGTCAAAAACTCACAATGTGAACGACGACGATTCAGACACTGGCTTAAGTTCTCTGCACAGTCAGGACTCCGACAGCCTCCCTGTGTGGGAATCACTAGTTTAATATTTTCCTTGGAAAACTGGCTTATCTATGTTTCTAATTCTCAGGGGTCATAAGTACTCTGACGTAAACAAATTATTTTTTTTTCACTTTCAACACACACATATTGCTTTTTAAAATGCATTTTCTTAATCTTTTTTTTCTGTTAACAGGAAAGCAGCAAAAATCAATAAAAAAAACTTTGAAAAACAACACAAAACATGGTTCTATTTGATTTTCTTCTTTCTGTTTAAAAAAATAGTTTAAGGTTTTTTGGAGCCTTGAGTAGCAGTTATGTTAGAAGGTTAAAATGTGTGATAGCGGCAGATTTCTCCAACCCCTGCCATAATGTTCGCCTCAGAGTCAGCAGGGCACCAGACCGAAAAAACAGTCAAAGGTTTTAGGATGATTCTGAAGACGTTTAAAAACAGCAGTATCAGCAGCAGCTTTCACAGTGACACAGACTCTAAGAGAAAGAAAAAAAAGCCTTTTTGGTAAATCAGTCAAAAAATATCTGAAGTCAAAACAGAGGCGCAGAGCTCAAACGGGAGGTCTGATCTACATCCTGACAACTCACTGAGCACAGCTGACCTTTTCCTCTCAGATCGACGGTGACATTTTGCACACAGACATGAACGACACAAGTCTTACATCTACAGTGGCTGCTTTTCAATCTGAACATCATAACAGCCTCAAAGTTATGGGACAGCAGCACACAACCCCCTCCCACAGTTTATCTCCCAGCTGCTAAAAAAAAGAGGCTTTGGGTTTTATTTCCCTAAATTAAACTAGCATCTTTTTTAATCTTTTATGAATCCCTGACGAGGATGCTTGTCTTTTTTGTGTGAAAATGAAACCCTTAAGGAGAAACCCTGATGTAAAGATTTAGAGGTGATGTGGCAATTTTAGTCACATCATTTGACAACCTTTTTACTGTGAGAATAATCACAATGATACAATATACAGACTGTAATTTCATGAGGTCAAGAGCGGCTCTTATCACATTTTCAATAACTGCTTACTTTTTCTTTTTCCCCCTGACTTCCAGGGAGCCGTCAAACTATATTTGCTTTTAATTTGATAATCTGACAATCTTCCTCAGTCCAGTGCATCTCAGCATGTAATAAGCTGTTAATCTCCTTTCTCAATGATTAATTATTCTATTTAATAGCCTCAAGTTAGCTGGATAAGTTTTTAAAAATGTATTTAGGAAATTAGATTTTCAAGACTCCTTTACCAAGAGAGACTCCATCTTTAAGGAGATATCTTTTTGTAATGGTTCCTCACTTTACAAAGTGAGACATCCAATTTTTAAGCTCTAAGCAACATGTTTAACATGAGTTTTTCATGGATCTTTTCCATATTCAGAATGTTGGATCATGTCAAACAGTCCTTCCATTCTTGCACTGATGTCGGGGAGTGGCAATCCCAGTGAGTGAGTGTAACACTTCTCTTTAAAGCTAATAACAGGTTTAAAATAGTGTTGTTTTCCTCCACAAGCCAGTAAAGTTGCAGCTTACATTCATGCTTGTTGAGACCTTTGACCTTTTGGATATACACTCACTGGCCCTAGTTATTCATGGCATTATTTAACAATGTGGACTTGGCTTGGCTCCTGCTCTTAGTTAACAGAAGTGACACCTGGTGTAATGTGCGGAGATGCTCTTCTGCATACCTTGGTCGTAATGAGTGGTTATTTGAGCTTCCGTTGTCTTCCTATCAGCATAAAAGCAATCTGGCGATTTTCCTCTAACATTTGGTGTGAACAAGTCACTCTCAACCAGAGAATTGCTGCTCACAGGGTGTTTTCTCTTTTTCAGGCATTTCTCTGTAAACTCTAGAGGTGACTGTGTGAGAAAATCCCAGCAAATCAGCAATTTCTGAAATACTCAGACCAGCCCATCTGGCACCAACCACCACGCCACATACAAAGTCATTTAAACAATACTTGGTTTGAACTTCAGTGGCTCATCCTGGACATGTCTGCATGCCTTAATGCACTGAGCTGTCGCCATGTGACTGACAAATTATATATTTGCATTAACAATCACTTGAACAGGTGTCCAACAAATTCAAGTGAGATGATCTTTGAGCTGAAGTTAAACTTTTTGCTAAATTTGAAGGAAGTCCCTCTAAGAGTTCAAGTGATATTCATGAAGACGGAACAAATAAATAATCTGAAAATATAACGATTCTCTGCCACGGCTCTTACAGGCGCTGAAGCACGATCATTTTAAAAGAAGACCTGGATTAACGACAACAAGATGATATCATCAGCAAAAGTGGACATTTCAGCGCTGAGCTAGAAAACCAAGCACAATATACTCATGCAAAAATGTATTTTAAATGTGTTTTAGTTTACTAAGAATTCACTAATATGCCTTAGTTATGATAAGATCGAGGCACTCAAAATTATTAAAAGAACTGCATCAATTTTACAGTCTGATATATTTCTTCTGTCACAGTGGGTCTAAGAAAAATAAAACCTATTATGAAACAAATTATAATGTAAGCCTGCTTCAGCTCAGTCACGAAGCAGGACAGATTGCAATGGACGACCAGGTCTGCAGAGAGGATCGTTGATGCTGTTCTTCCCTCCATGCAGGACCTGTACAGGTCCAGGGTTAGGAAACGGACAGGCAACATCTCTGCAGACCCCTCACACCCCAGACATAATCTGTTCAAACTGCTGCCCTCAGGCAGGGGTGACAGAGCTAAAACCAACCGCCTTTAAGACAGTTTCTTCCCCCAGGCTGTCACCCTGATGAACACTGTGAAATAACCCACTCATATATCATTCGGGTCACAGTGCACTACCTTCACCTTAAAATATAAAGCCCCTTGAGGCAAATGTTGTTGTGATTTGGTGCTAAATAAAACGGAATGAATTAAAATTACTTGTGTATTTGTCAGTAAGTGTATTTACACTGTTACTTCAGGTCAAATACGCTGGAAATTCAACTTAGACCTTTAGTCTCGAGCCGTATTATAAAGTGATACTAATATCATCACTGGGTCCTCTTTTTCATTCGTAATAAACACACATATTTAATGTGGGTATCATGTGTAATGTGTTTAACCGTTTAACATCATTCAAGCTTAAACCTTATATAAAATTCAGTCTTCATGCTTCAAACAAACCTTTAAATGAGCGACAACCTGACACATTATCATATCAGTTAATATCCTGAAACAAAAAAACACATACACACACAAACACACACACACATGCACATGCACACAACACACACAAAAACACACAACTTAGGTGTCTTTGTTCTTTGAATTTAGGCCAACATCATTGTTAAACAAGGGGAAGTACTGTATTACATGCTATCTGAGCAGCAGCCTTCCTGCCTCTTAACACGCAGCAGCTCAACACTCTCCCATGGTTCTGTTTTCTGCTTCCACTTTGTTATACTAAACTGAACATATATTGGTCTGACCTATCAGGGGAAAGGAAAAAAAACAAAAAAACAAAAACACCTTATTTTCACAGGCGAGGGTGTAACAGTGCTTGTTGCATTGTCAGAGGAAAACAGGAGCTCATTCCTAGGCTTTTGTGCGAGGGGCAAAGTCTGTGTGGACTGTTTCCCACATGACTCAATGGAGCTGCATAAATGTCAAGTTTTGATTATGCTGAGTGTCTCCTAATCCCTGGAGTCTTTTGAGAAGAAATGCAGGAATCTTAAGTGTCCTCCTCTTCTCTTTTTGCAGAGGTAGTCTAATTAAACAGCCAGAAGGTTTGTGAGAAATGCTGCGGATACTATTTTTCTCTCTTGTATATAGACAGTGCCTGTCTTTTTGTCTTGTATGTCCAAGATGTGGTGTTTTCAGTGTGTTTCTTGACATGTACACAAACACGTGCAACTTACAAACCTGTGACTTCTAACAAAACCTGCCAAGCTTTATGAAAAGAAAAATGTTGCAGTCTTTGTTCTGGGTCATCACAGGGATCACAGGTCGCATTATCAGAGGTTAAAGTCACTGAAGCATGGCGGCAGTCTGGCTCTTTCTGCTTAAACAACAGGAATCAGAGACTCTTTATGCCCAAAGAGAAAAGTTTCCTGGGGTAGGCAGCAGGGGACAAAGGTCTCTGCAAAGCCACTAAATCATTATGTCACTTTAATTAAGTCTACAAAAAAGTACGGGACACTCTTCATGCATCAGATCTCTCTAAATAAGAACATGACATCCTGAAGAATTTCCTCTTCAGATGTCAGCAGGTGGTGTATTGACCTAAGTGCTGATATGTCAATGGACTTAGCCTGGGCAGCTCTGATTGTTAGAAATGTCTTTTTACTACCTGAGATAAGTTATATTAGAGCACTGTAGAAAAGACAGAGGTTACTGGTCAATTTTCATTAATCTTAATCTATAGAAATCTGACCACATCAGATCACTGGTATGGACTACAATGGACCCTTAAACCTTACAAACATTAGGAGCTGATAATCAGTTTTCTGTGTTACTTCACAAATGTTGCAAATGTAACACAGGAGAAAATAAAGTTCCCTTGAAACCTAATTGAGGTGGTCTAAGAACATAATTTTTATGTCTATAGTATTAAACTACATCAAACTGTGAAACATGAAGCACCTTGTCAATTTAATTATATTGAAATATAGTAGTTCCTCCTTACTTAAATCAAATTCCTTGCATTCAAGGAAAAAGTGAACTCCTTTTAATGGCACAAACCTGCCAATGTCCCATAATCCCTGGAATGTGTCCCTTTGTGTTCCTGGCAGCCTTTGTACAGTCTCAGAGAGTGAACTGCTATGAAGTCCCTAATGAAGGTATTGACTTGACAGCCAGGACTTCAATATGAGCGCTGAGGTGTGAGCCTTTCAGGGCACTAGGCCTGCTGCTTACAGACTGGGGCCGTCAGTGTGCGCTCATTAGACCTCATTGTGCTGCTGGCAGGTGTGTTAGTCCTGCAAGGCTGGTCGGTGACCCTGGGACCTTGCCTGTGGGATACTGTACAGTCCCTTTCCAAGGCCTGTCACCTCCTGTAGAAAAAGACGTAGCCCAGATCTGTCACCAACAGGTTCATTACCCTCCACTTACCTAAATCAGGGCCAATGCAGGGGCAAATATTGTAGGGAAATCTCCTGATATTCTTTGCTTACCAACCTAAAATACATATATAGTATCATGAAGATCTCATGGCCATCCGAAGAATGCAAATTCTTTGAAAAAGAATCAGCCTTTTTTGGTATAATTCTAATTTTGTGATTAATCCATAAGTGATTCATCACAGAGGCACACAGATATTCTTTCATCTCTCAGGAAACTGTCGCTTTGCCTGGACAGAAGATTTCTTCTAAATAAAGATTGACTCAAATATATGTTTAGTTCTAGCTGGGACCCTGTCCTGGAAAACCTTTCCAGCAGAAGATATATTATTTGCATCATTCTCGACAGTATCAGCGTTTTTGTGGTACAAATTTAAAAGCTGGTCTATATGACATTTATAATAATTAATTTTAATAGTGTTCAATTCAATTCACCTCAATTAAATTGATATAGCACCAAATCACATGACATGATGTGGTAGAGAGCCAGAGATTATGGATAACTCCTAATTAAATGCAGGGTGGTGTATGAACATATGGTGAGTGAAAAGAGGTGAGAGAAGGAGAAACACTCATGTGCATCATGGGAAGCCACCAGCAGCCTAAGTCTATTAAAGCATAGCTATAGTGGATTCAGGGTCACCTGATCCAACCCTAGCTTTGTCATAAATGAAAGTTTTAAGCCTAATCTTAAAAGTAGAGAGGGTGTCTGTCTCTCGAATCCAAGCTGGGAGCTGGTTCCTCAGAAGAGGGGTCTGAAAGCTGAAGGCTCTGCCTCTTATACTACATTTAAATAGCCTAGGAACCACAAGCAAGCCAGCTACCTGAAAGTGAAATGCTCTACTGGGGTGATATGGTACTATGAGGTCTTTAAGGTAAGATGGGGCCTGATTATTCAAGACCTTGTATGTGAGAAGAAGGATTTTCAATTTGACTGGGTTAAACAGGGAGACAATGAAAAGAAGCCAAAATGTGAGAGATATTCTCTCTCTTTCTAGTCCCTGTCGGTACTTTCGCTACTGGATCAACTGAAGGCTTTTCAGGGAATTTTTAGGGCAACCTAATAATAATTAGAATAATCCAGTCAAGTAATAAATGCATGCAGTTTCTCAACATCACTCTGAGACAGGATGTTTCTAATTTTAGAGATATTATGCAAATGGACTAAAGCTGTTCTACATATTTATTTAAAATGCACATTGAAATAAATAAGTTTTCCAAGAGTTTTTAATGAAATAGGCTGCACAGACAATCTACACAAAACATCGCTGGACTGTAACAGGAAGCGAATTACTGTACCAAGACCAAGTAAGTGAGTGTATGATTTCTCATAAATTTAACTCAAACCTCTGATATTTGTTTTTCTAGATGTTCTAGAAGTCCATCGTCTCCCGAATCCACAACAGATAAAATTGCAAAAAGCGTAGATAATAATATAAAAAGAGTCAGCTATTTATTTATATAATCTTGGTAGCACTTTCTATTACAGCTCGGTAAGGGGTAATAGTAGGGCAACATGGGGAAAATAAGAGAGCAATAATGTGGTAAAGTTTTTACTGCAATTACCAAAGGACTAACCATGTAATATCCAAGTATTATCATGGTAGCAACAGTGGTTACAGCTGAGTAATATTACAATGAAACTTATGTAATAGGATAATAAGGGCTCTTACCAAGCTAAAAGACAGTTTTGCAAATTTTAAAAATGTGCTCCACTTTTTTCCTAAATGAAATATAATATATATAATATATTTATTTATTATGTGTTGTCATCCATGTATAAACTATACTGTGAGGGAGTGTCCTCTACACTCCAATGCAGATCTAATGCATTCATATGTCTTAGTTGTTTAAACTTTATTATTAGCATTTTGCATAAGTGTTTCCAGTTCATTATAGATTTCCTGATGCTTGTTTTATTCAGCTATCATGACCATGGTATTAAATTACTGCTTATTACACAGAAATTGCCACAGGTGTTTCCTGGTAGCCATTACTATTCTTTAAGTTTGTTCTAAAAGGTTATTACCTGGTTATTAATATGCTATTAAATAGACACAAGCAGTTTTGGATTTGCATCTTTCCTGCTTATTACACAGAAATTATAAGAGATATTTCAAGATAATAACCACACTTCTTTAAGTAAGCTTTAACAGGTTATTTATATGTTGTTAAAGAGAAATAGGCATTTTTGCATTTTGCAGCTCTGTTTCCAGCTTATTACGCAGAAACTACAACAGGTAAGTGAGTGGTAATAACTTAGAAATTACCACATTATTACATTTGTTTCCTCCTTGTTACCCTACTTTTACCCCTTTATTACTGAGCTGTATTAGAAAGTGCTACCATAATGTTTAACTATGAAACTCATTACGAACAATAATTCTCATTAGTAATCATTAAGTACCAAATAGCAACATAATAGCAACAATAGCCTTGTTTACCTGAAATCATTCAGGTAAGTGGAAATAATAAGAAACTCAATACTATGCACTGCAACCGTATCATTGTTACTACATTCTGGCATTCCAGGCTAACTGGCTATTACATCCAAGATTTTTACAACATGCCATTCGGGCTATTGGAAGAATGATTGTTATCCAGCATGAACAGTTTTTAAAAATGACAAATAAATATCTCTGCAATTGTGAACTGCGATTTTGGATATGCTTTTCTTCTGGTTAGATATGTCTTGATGTCATCTGTTGTGATATTTCTCCCCATCAGTTTAGCTAACAGATTAAGTGTAATCACATAATGCAATGTAATGATCATTACTGTTGTGTTTTCGTCTGTAAAAACTGTCTTTACTTCTGTTAAATCTGATTTCTTGTTATTTTTTTTTCTAAATGCTGCAGGGCTCTAAGCTGCGGTCTTTGTCCTAAGTTGCCCACCCATAATTTTTAGCTGGCTGCTCAAACACAGCAAGCAAGATCTGTCCCCTTTTAAATCTATGCTGCACATGCTAACTCTTGGCATCTCTGTCTGACTTACCTTGGTGGGGACTGTGTTCAGTTTTAATCAAAGTAAACACAATGGCAAATCTTACAGCTGCTCAAGAGCTTCAAGTTGTTGGCAGCAAACAGTGCCACACCTATAGAGAAGAAAAGAGCTTGTTTTATGTACTTTACAAACAAGGAATGATGGCATAGTTACCTCCTCTTTTATCAAGCTTAACACAGGTTTTCATGGGTGTGATTGGTGTATCGATTACAGGAAAACTTGAAGACATCTAGATGAGTCCTTGTCCTCTCTATATAAGAGAATGGATTCTGCTCTAGGCAAATATAAGATCTTCTCAGCAGAACAATTGTGAAGTATCCCTCCACCTTATCACCTAATGGGAAAGTTTGGTTTCACAAACAAAAAGATGGGATTGTGTTGCAGTATAACACACATATCATGCACTATACAGTGGAGACTGAAATAGGATCAAAACAGCAAGAAGAAGAAACGGCAAGTTCCTCATTGTTTTGAACCCTTTAACACAAAAAACCCCACTGAAATAAAATGTTGCCTGTAAAAAAGAAATTGAAGTTTTTGAAATATATAAAGGTAAAATGCTATATATGTGCATTAATAATTACATTACACAAGATTAAGTGCAGGAAATGCAGTGAATAATGTCCACTTTCATGAAATATAAGACAATGACAAGTGTTCCAATTAATTGAAGGACTTGTGAGGGACCAAACAGTTCAGGCGCAACTTTCAGAATGTGGATTTTATTAAACCCCAAAAAAGAAAAAAAATTATATCAAAAATATGTAACCAGTCGACTAGATGATAATATGTACACTTGTACTTATGAGTCACCATATAAGAGGTGGAAGGTGCTGGCTCTCACTGGTTGAAATAGTTTACAAAGAGTGAGCTGTACCAAAACTCCACTAGTGATTGCTTTACTTGGTAGCAGGTTGCCAAATACTTGCTAACTATTAGCTGAGGGGTAGTAAAATTTGAAACAGTGTGACTTTGCTTTTAAAGTAAAATTTTGCTTCAGCACTGCAGCCAAAAATGTTTCAAAAAGTGTGACTGTTAATTTGAAGGCAAATGGTCTCTGCTTCCAGTGAAAGTTTCCCAATTATCTATAAAATCCACATCATCACCCACTAAGACAGCCAGCAATTTAAGGAGAACATGTAGCTAAACATGTCACTTTTGGTCTGATTAAGAGGGGACCACAGAAAATTAAAGCGTCTGACATTGTTTTGGCAAAGTTACACACCGATTCAATATTAACTTTAGTGACCTCCAACTGACATAACCGGGTGCTATTACTGCTGACATGAATTATAATGATTTCAGAATTATGATGACATTCCATGCTACACTGTGACATTCCAGTCTATCCATTTTGCACTATGGCGTTCCATTCTATTCTGTGAGATTCAATTCTATGTGATTACATTCCATTCTACATGGAGAAATTCCATTTTATACTATGAGATTCCAATTTACACTAACATTCTATAAAATGAGATTTCATTCTCCACGATGACATTCCATTTTGTATAATGACATTACATTCTTCATGAGAATATTTCATTTTGCACTCTGACACATAATGAGGATCAATTTTATGTAATGACGTTCCATTCTGCATCATGACACTACTCATGATACTACACCATGATGTTCCATTCTAGACTATAACATGCCATTTTACATGACAACGTTGCATTCTATACAGTGACATTCCATTCTCCATGACGGCATTAAATTCCACACGTTGATGTTCCACTCTGCATGATGACATTCCATACTACACTACGACATTCTACAGGGAGTGCAGAATTATTAGGCAAGTTGTATTTTTGAGGAATAATTTTATTATTGAACAACAACCATGTTCTCAATGAACCCAAAAAACTCATTAATATCAAAGCTGAATGTTTTTGGAAGTAGTTTTTAGTTTGTTTTTAGTTTTAGCTATTTTAGGGGGATATCTGTGTGTGCAGGTGACTATTACTGTGCATAATTATTAGGCAACTTAACAAAAAACAAATATATACCCATTTCAATTATTTATTTTTACCAGTGAAACCAATATAACATCTCCACATTCACAAATATACATTCCTGACATTCAAAAACAAAACAAAAACAAATCAGCGACCAATATAGCCACCTTTCTTTGCAAGGACACTCAAAAGCCTGCCATCCATGGATTCTGTCAGTGTTTTGATCTGTTCACCATCAACATTGCGTGCAGCAGCAACCACAGCCTCCCAGACACTGTTCAGAGAGGTGTACTGTTTTCCCTCCTTGTAAATCTCACATTTGATGATGGACCACAGGTTCTCAATGGGGTTCAGATCAGGTGAACAAGGAGGCCATGTCATTAGTTTTTCTTCTTTTATACCCTTTCTTGCCAGCCACGCTGTGGAGTACTTGGACGTGTGTGATGGAGCATTGTCCTGCATGAAAATCATGTTTTTTTGAAGGATGCAGACTTCTTCCTGTACCACTGCTTGAAGAAGGTGTCTTCCAGAAACTGGCAGTAGGACTGGGAGTTGAGCTTGACTCCATCCTCAACCCGAAAAGGCCCCACAAGCTCATCTTTGATGATACCAGTCCAAACCAGTACTCCACCTCCACCTTGCTGGCGTCTGAGTCGGACTGGAGCTCTCTGCCCTTTACCAATCCAGCCACGGGCCCATCCATCTGGCCCATCAAGACTCACTCTCATTTCATCAGTCCATAAAACCTTAGAAAAATCAGTCTTGAGATATTTCTTGGCCCAGTCTTGACGTTTCAGCTTGTGTGTCTTGTTCAGTGGTGGTCGTCTTTCAGCCTTTCTTACCTTGGCCATGTCTCTGAGTATTGCACACCTTGTGCTTTTGGGCACTCCAGTGATGTTGCAGCTCTGAAATATGGCCAAACTGGTGGCAAGTGGCATCTTGGCAGCTGCACGCTTGACTTTTCTCAGTTCATGGGCAGTTATTTTGCGCCTTGGTTTTTCCACACGCTTCTTGCGACCCTGTTGACTATTTTGAATGAAACGCTTGATTGTTCGATGATCACGCTTCAGAAGCTTTGCAATTTTAAGACTGCTGCATCCCTCTGCAAGATATCTCATTATTTTTGACTTTTCTGAGCCTGTCAAGTCCTTCTTTTGACCCATTTTGCCAAAGGAAAGGAAGTTGCCTAATAATTATGCACACCTGATATAGGGTGTTGATGTCATTAGACCACACCCCTTCTCATTACAGAGATGCACATCACCTAATATGCTTAATTGGTAGTAGGCTTTCGAGCCTATACAGCTTGGAGTAAGACAACATGCATGAAGAGGATGATGTGGACAAAATACTCATTTGCCTAATAATTCTGCACTCCCTGTATTCTATTCGATGACATTCCATACTATTTATGACATTTCATTCTGAACTATGACATTCAATTTTATACTATGATGTTTCATTCTACATGATGATATTCCAATCTACATGATCACTTTCTAATGCGAATGATGATGTTCCAGTTTTACACAATGACGTTACACGATGCTACTTGATGAAATTAGATTTTATACATTCTATTTCACACCTCGACAGCCATCTGTACGATGACATTCCATTTTAAACAATGTAATTCTATTCTGCAAGATAAATTTTAATTTTGTAATATAATGTCCATTCTCTACAATGACATTCAATTTCACATGTTGGCGTTGCATTTTCTACAATTATATTCTATTCTACACAAGGAATATTCCATTGTATTACATGATTCTATATTTTAAAAGATGTCACTGGATTTTTTACCATGATTTTGCATTTTTTACAGTGATGTTCCATTCTGCATAATGACATGCTACTTTAGACAAAGACAATTCATTTTGTACAATGACATTCCATTCTACACAGTGGAATTCTATTCTGCACGACGACGTTCTATTCCATCACTCTATTCCACATCTCAACAATCCATTTTTCATGATGACTGTTTTGTGCTATGACCTTCTATTCTATCCAATGACATTCCATTTTATTCAATGACGTTCCAGTCACAACATTCCATGTTCCATCTATTCCACATTCTATTCTATATACGATGACTCTCTGTGACCTTCCATTCTACACAATAACATTCTGTTCTATGCTGACATTCCATTCTGTGGTCAATTGAACTCTCAAGCGTACAAATATTTATGATTGTAGTTCTATAAAATATTTGCTTATTACCTATGCAATTTTTAAAAAATTGTCCATGTTACTGTATGTTGACCACAAGTACTACAAGTATTACAAGAAAAAAATGTAAATGACAAACTTTTACTAGGTGAATTTTATAATCTCAACAGCCTGGCAAGTTGTCTCTTCCTGTGACATATGGTTATTTATTGGAATTTTATTCTTGAGGGGTTTTTTTTGTTTTTTGCACACTACCTTAGTAAAATGTAAAGTAGCAGGTAGAAGAGGAAGCAATCATGCTGTGATTATTTGTGCTCAGATGGCCACAGATGGTTTGACCCATGGTTTGAATAACAGGCATGTTGATTAGCATTTAGAAGCAACTTACAACAGAGCTCACTCTTTCATTAGAGGGGAGGGTTAACCCAACCTCTCAGACATGTATGTTGAATATCTTAGAGGGTGGGAGCCTCTTGTCTATTATTACTGGGTATAATCAACACATGCTAAGCCTCTCCTCACAATCCCAGCTGTGCTTAGATGAACTAGTGGGAACTATGCAGCTAGAAGTAGTTCATCAAGAGGACAACAACGTGTAGATTAAAACTAATTCAATGTGCTGGCACCTAGTGTATCTGACAAATTTGGTCTCTTCTAGTTTTGGTGTAAGTAGTTTAAACATACATGCATGTCCTAATATAAACATATATACACACCTCTGACCAAACTCTCTCCAACTAATGTTTTCTTTTTAATGTGTATGTGTTAATCGGGAAATCACTCCTCTGCACCCAGTGAAGCAGTAGGCAGCCACCAGTGCAGCAGTGTGTAGGGACGGTACCTTGTTCATGGGTACCTCAGGTAGCCGGTCAGTGGATTCGAACCCCCAACCTTCCGATCATGGGGCAACCACTATACCTACTTAGCTATCCCTACCCCAAAGTCACTGGGGGAATAAATCAGACCACACACGGCTTGGTGATATCAGCCTCAGATCATTTTTACTCAAGCACACTGACTGTTCTAAATCTCTGAAGGTTCAGGTCTGAATATGCTTGATGTTGTTTTCCTGAGTCATCATTACTGTTTGTTCAAGTCACAATGGAGAAAAGGGTTGAGTAGCCTTTAAAAATTACAAATTTTCTTAAAAGAAAAACAACTTGTATTTGGGTTGTCTGGAAAGAAGTTTTCATAGTGTCTACTAATCATGATACCATGTGAAAGGAACCTTCATTAACTCTCCTTCTTATGCACACACAGGCTACCTCTCTAATGCCATCACTCCTATCCCATCGCTCCTAGGTCCATAATGGCAAATGGTTTCAGCACCTGTATTTAAAATATCTTTGTTCTCATCACTCAAAGAACCTAAGTTGGTTTATACATGCAAAATTTAATTAAGAGAAAAATCTTTTTTAGGCATGCCCAAAATTGGGCAACACCTCCAGGGAGCAATTTAGGCACTTATGTAGCACCTTGTATTTAATGAATGGTGCAAGAGCCATGACTTTGATGTCAGTAGTCACTGTAACATAAAATGTATAAAATGTATGTACATGTATACAATCACTTGTTAAATCTGACAGCAACTGCTTATAAAGTTTGTTTGTGACTTTGTTTAAAAAGCATTTTTACTACCCACAGGTTATATTCCTACTTGGCATGCACAAAGCCACATGACATTATAACTTCATAAACAGCTCAGTCTTGAGCACCGTTGTCTCAGACCAGGGCTGGACTGGTCAGAGACAATGGCACTTTCAAGCTCCAAGTTTTCACGACTTCATCCACGGTTAACTTTTTCTGCAAGTTGCCTGAGGGCACAGTGAAGGTAGGGGAGGCGCCAATCACAGAAAGAGATTTGACTGGGCACTCCAATGTCAGTAATGAGAATGAACAAATAAGTTGCCGTCCGTTCTTGTACAGCTGGTGCACAGCTCCATCGGCCCAAAAGTGCGGCAACCCACTGGGAAAATGCACGATATGCCAGATTACCAGTCCAGCCCTGTCTGTCTCGTCCCATAAGAGGGCAGAACAAATGAGTGAATCTGGATATCCCATCCAATCAGACAACTGATATTTTGAGAAATGTTGAATAAAAAAACACATTGTACATATTTCAAGATTGAGCCTCTATAGAGAAAAAAGTCACATAATGACTTAAAGTATAAATAAAAAAAGAAAGGGAGCTTCAGTGTGAATAAAATTTCAAAGTGTCTTCTCCATCTCTGTTACTAACACAACTCTTTCCCAGGTGAGTTTATGTTGGACACTCTCCAAATATAGAGAAGTCAGACTTACAGACATAATTATAGTCTAGGAGCCACAGAACTACATTTTGGCTTTCTCCATTTTTGGTCACTCAGCAAAAAAACTGCAGAGATGGTGCTGATCAAAGAAGCATCATCAAAGATCTCATGTCCAGACTCTGAAGTAAGGATTCTGCTAGCACTCTGCTCTCACTCAGCAGTTTAAACACAGATGTGGAAACAGCAATTTTCTTACATTTTTTTCAATGGATTTTGTATTTTATTTTTTGTTTGACTATAGAAATAAAAGGAATAAGAAATGTACTCATCAGAGGAAGAAAACAATATGACTTAGAAATAAAGTTTCATCCATGAAAGCTAAAGAAATGCATAGAGACCACTAGTCATTCAGAAAAAATAAAACATCCACTCAAATGAGGAATTTCTGCTGGATCAATATGTGAAGGCAGGAGAGCCCTCTTAACACTCAAGTGCAAACCTCCATAATACGATAAAAGGTGGGGCCTATTTTGAGGTGAAAAAGGGGTGTTGCCATGGAAACCAGTCATCCAGGACCAGTCATGGGAAAGCCAGTCTATAAAGGCAAAAAAGAAACTTCAGTAACAAAAACTTTTACATTCACTTTGCCTTCATGGTTTCTTTATGATAGTGGTTCTTTTTTTTGTCTCACACCAGAATGTTACATTTGTATAAGAGTCCAAAGGATTTCAGCTTTCATCAAGAGTATTTTGGAAGTAAAGCCACATGGAGGGTGACTAATGTCTGTGGGTTCACTGACATTTTACTCACATTACTGACACATTTACTGATTTATACTGTTACTAAAAATCTAGTGGTATTCATATTAGTGCTGGAAGGAAGTGCATCAACTTTGGTGGGGACAATAAAGGCTGTAATATCACAGCAGAGCAACGCAAAAAGCTAAATGCAAACATTCACAGACCGTATAAAGGCAATCATAGCAGTTTTTTTTTTTAAATTGCTTGTGTCTTTGTTTTTGTTTTTTTTTAATTGTTAAACTTTGGGTTGGATAAAACAAGAAATAAAAGATTACTTAAGTTTTTGATTAACTGATGAAAAAATTGTGGCCCTGATTTGTTATGGGACAGAGAAAATGATGAAATGGTAAGTGGACAGAATGATCAGTTAGCACAGATACAAAGTAACAGCCCGTATGCAGTGAGACACATTTTAGGTTGGCTTTTGAGATGTCAGTGAACATCTTTAACTCATCTGTATCATACTCATAACCCATTGAACCCTAAAGACCGTCAACATCAACACAACAATAACCCCTTAAACTCATTACTGCTGTTGTGTCCTGAAATCCACACTTCTAGGTGTAAGTTAACATGTAGCGCTTGTGCTGATTTGTGCAGTTGTCTTATGGGCCATTATGCTCACTGTGTCGTAGGTGTTGCTTGGCAATTTTGAAGTCACATCATGTGTTGTGCATGTCTTTGGTACACTTCAGCCAATCATGCGCCTCTTGATTTTTGTAACCTTGCACCGCGGACGCTGTAAGTCGGTTCAACATATGAATGTATGATAGTGTCGGTTTTTATTGCCATTTTAATTATATTCCAGTACAGAAGCTCAGAGACATACAGACATATAAAGGGAGATGTTGGAACAGTTTGAAAACTTGAAAGTTTGTGGAAAACAACACTGCTAAAAAACATTGCAGAAGAACACTAAAAAAAGTCTTGGCCCCCAGGTTTGACTTTTTCTTCTCCTATGTAAGTGCTTATGTCGCAATATTTTCTAAGTGGTGACACCTGTTGTTCAGGAGAATACTGCAGTAGCTTTCTGTGACTTAACAGCGGGCATAAATGCAAGCGACCGCAAGGCAAGGTTGTGGAGGCAAGCAAAGTGACCATTGCGGCAGATATACTGGGGCCTTTGGGGTCCCCTGGGAGCTGTGTGGTCACCTTTTATGACCTTTCCAGGTTTAGGCAACACAGGAACAGAAGATGACTGAGGCTCTCCTGGGAGCTGCATTGCTGGTCTCCCTCTGGAATTCCTCTTTTCCCTGGAGAGTTTGGAGGGGGGGAAGCCGGGGTATGTCTAATCTGGTGAAGTCACCCGAACAGCCACTTCCAGTCCTGGCAACAAGTCAGACACCTAGCCCTGTCAGCTTTTCTAACCTTAACCACTTGTCTCTATTACCTAACTCCATATTCTTTTTGAAAACGATGGACTGACCTGTGTGGCTCCCAGGAGAGCCACACAATTGCCTAAATCTAACCAGGGAGTACTTTTGAGCTTGCTCCAACACATCAACAGTCAGACATTTCGTTAGATACTTTCTACACCGATGAGTGACACACAGTTGGGGGTTTCTAACAGTGAAATGTACCACCCTGCGCATTAGCGCATCAGTGACCCTTTGCAACAAATAGTGATCAATGGATTCGATTGCAGAGGGTCACCCAATTTCATACCAAAATATGCAAAGGATGCCATTTTCAAACCTTTATGCTTTGTTGCTGTTTGGATATAGTGAAGCACCCACATATATTCACTATAGCATGGCAACTGACAATGATGGTTTCACCCAACAGCAAAGCAAAGTCTTTGTCTAATCGAACAAACTTGCATTTGGAAATAATCTTCCTGATAGTCTCACAGATACTGATACCTGTCACCTGACACTGTTACCTGGTAAAGATGATAAAAAATTGTGGAAATAATAAATATTCAAATGCAGTTTATTGTAAAAAGAAATACTGCAAAAGAACTTATGTGGGTAAAACCACTTAGTCATGAGACTGTTTTGACTGGTTTTTGAACAGATAAATATGTGATTCACTGGCTGTTACTGAACATTGAAAGTATTTTAACCAAAACAAAGTGTAGTCATCTCAAATCCCTCTGAGCTGAATCTCACCGTGAAATCCAAACATCGCAACCTCCATGCCAGCCACCAAATAACACTGAAGTGGTTCATGGTTGAGTCTTTTTGCAGTCTGTTTTTTTAAGGACTTACAGAGAAACAATGTGCACTATTGCTTCTGCATGTTTTGAATGTTATGCAACTCAAGCCACTGAATTAGATTTTCACCCTGACTTATAAACCTATCTAGAAACAAGCCTTTATTTTGAAGGGTGTTGTGTCGTGTTGGAGTCAACAGCCAACTTTGACACACTGTGTTGTTGCCTCATCTCTCGTTTTACATTATAGGGCAACACTGTTTCTTCTTCTTCCTCTTCTTCTTCAGTGAGAAAATCTAAAAAAGATTATCTTAGATGAGATGCTCCTTGTCAAACATAAATTAAAAAAAGAATATAATACAGCTGTGCAAATGTTCTTAAGGTCTTCATTTGATTTAGGATTGCTGCTTTTAAAATGAGCCGCTCTTTTCTCATTTTATTCCACATATGTCACTATATACAGTGCCCTGACACTCTACCCTGAAAAAGAGCAGATGGTTGGAGTTAAATAAAGTATAATGTTCCATGTTCACATCACTCTGTCTCAATTATATTAAATTAGAAGCCACCAGAGCTTATCCTCACCGAGCTGTTAAAAAAAGAGCTACCCATAATCCAGTTACATGTGCAATACACTTGTGAATCTGTCGCTTGTGTTGAAAATAGAGTTATCTTCTTGAGATTTTTCAAGTAGCAGTTGTCATTTCATTTTGTACAGCTGTGCTGCTTGAGCTACACGACCACCTCCAATTTGTTTCAAAAATCTTGTCAGACGTTCCTAGGATAACTGCTTGTTTTTGTTGTTTGATAAAATCCAAGGCTTTGAGCAGGTTGTCTTGTCTAAAAATCTGCTGCCTTTTTTAGACTGAGTAACATTAAAATGTTGCCTGGAAGTTGTTGACACCACGCAAAATGTTTTTTCCCCCCCAGCTAAACAAGAGCATCTGCCAAATCAATTGAATCCAGTGTAATGTAACACTTCAAGAATATCACATTTGCTTAATTCGACCATACAAATCTGGTGTCGTCTAAGGGTTGGCCACTAATAAAAGGGACGGGGTGTGAACTCAGTGACTGAAGTGACACTGTTGCTGGAGACAATAACCTTTTGAGCATTTATAGCATCTGATCCTATTACAATGGCACTGGGATTATTGTTAAGATGTTAGTTAACATCTGTGAGAATGCACAAACTTTCCTAGATTGAGTAACTGCAAGGTATTCTTGTATCTAGCAGCTACTGTAACATTCATGCTGTTGGTATCAATTTCAGACTTGGGTTGAGCTTTTGATGAAAGTTATATATGTACATATTCATAAAGTTTGGCTTGGCCAGAAAGAACAAAAAACACAGGTTCTTGTGACAGACAAAGTAAATGATAGTGAGGAAGAGATTAACAACCTTTGTCCTTGTTTATCTGTGAAATTCAAGTACAAGATTCAAAAGAAAATCGCTTATATCAATAGAACTATTGAAAGTTGGCTGCAGCTCAGGAGGTTGGTCGTTCCATCCCTGCCTGCCCCAGTCTGTCTTTTGGACAAGGTCCCAATGTGTTAACTGAAGTGTAAATGAGACATGTTGCATAAAGTGATGTACAAGAACCAGTCCATTTTACCATATATCATTTCATTTGAAATCATGAGTATCTCTGGATCCTAATACAAATCAAACATCTAACAGTCTATTCAGTAAAGATTAGCCAGGAAGCTAATAACTTTGAGTACTTAATTAATTTATCACAACTTATAATAGTGTATGGGAAATTAACATTACATGTCAATCAGTTTTCCCACTTGTTAAACTGTGAAGATTTTTTAAATCTTTTTGCTGTGCACTACTGCCAGCATGTGGTGAGAAGAGGCGATAGACTCTCTGCTAAAGAAATACACTAAATGGACAAAAGTACTGGGCCACTAATACTTTATACCTACAGGAGTGCAACTCTGAATCCATAGGTAGTAATATGTTCCTGGTCCTACATTTACGGCTTCCACTCTTCTGGGAAAGCTTTCAGCAAGATTTTGGTCTGTGTCTGTGATTTTGTCTATTCATCCAGGAGAGCATTTTGAGGTGCCTTGTAATCTCTGCTCTAATTCATCCCAACGGTGTTTGATGAGGTTGAGGTCAGGGCTCTGCACAGACCAGTCGGTTTCTTTCACACTAAACTCACCCACCCATGCCTTTATGGACTTTCCTTTGTATACTGAGGCACAGTCGTGCTGGTCTTTCAGTAAACATACACATTAGCTAATTCGGATCCTTGTATTTTGTTTTGTGAGTTAGAATAGCTATTGACAAGTTGTATCCACACAGTGTTTCCCAGATAGTACAGAATCCCATCAAGATCAAGCCTACAGATTTTGTTTCACATCATCTTATCGATGGGAAGTTTGTCTTCGATGAGCAAAGATGACACAGTATATCTGGTAGCTCTAATGTCACACTACAAATTCACACCTACATATGAAACTCTCCAGAACCCTACAAGAAACAATTTTGTGTAGATACATACATCATTTTTATCTGTTTAGCCTCCTTCTGTTTTGACTCATCTTCCTAAAAAACTGCTGGGGTTTATTTTATGAACTCTTTTATGAACAGAATGCCACAGGCAAGGTATGCATCTTACCGAAATCCTGATTATTGCACATATCTACAACATAATAGACTGTCCCAACTACACGATCGGCTCTTCCTGTGCATACATTCTGTAGACAGATCTGCTTTGTTGAATTTCTGAAAATAGAATGGAGCAGTGGCTGAAAACGGTGCTGTAGTTCATCTTTATTGCTGATAGTTCATCGGTTACCTGTCCTTGTCCCCCTCTGCTCTAAGTGCTCCAAATGAAAGAAAAGATCAATACAAAGTGCTACAAGTTAAAAATAAAACATGGGCCATTCATCACACCGAGAAGCTACTGGTTGTGTTTTATGAATCACTGGAGCAAAGAGGTGGAGAACATTGTATCTTTCATTGTCTCTACTCTCAATACTCAGGTAAGTAAAAACGGCTCTTTTCAGCTGATAATTACCAGGCTGTTATAGGAAATTCTCTCTCTGCTTGCAGTTCCTGTGGTTATACTTTATATTGCGTTATTTTATTAGGCACAGAAAGACTTATGTTATTTATTATATATTTCTATATACATAGTATGAGCCACTTTATTAGGGTCACCGCATCAGAATAAGAGTTATTTAAGTGACTACTTCAGAAACTGCTCATCTTCTGGGATTTTCCGACACAACCATTTCTAGGATAAGTATAAGTTCCGGTCAATTTGCTGCATCTCCCCTGCTACATCATCCCAGAATGCATTGTGTGCGAAAAAACATGGCCGCTCCCACGGATCCAAAATAGTTTTAAACAACAAAGATTTAATGAATAACAAAAAAATGTAGTTATTCTCAAGTATGTTTTTATGTAGTGGAGATAATTTGTAACATATTTAGAGTAACTTGTCATAATAGTCGGGGTTCCTTTTAAAGAGCTTACCAGGTTCTATTTGTTATCATTTCTACTCATGAAGAAATGAAATAGGAAAATTTATGTGTATATGAACTGCAGTAAAAAAAATCAGTGTGAAGAAAGATCATTTTATTTTTTAAGTAAGAGTACAAAAATTATATTTAGCCCTTCAAGCTTTTTAAATATGGTTCAGTTTGCTGTTACCAGTCTGGTATCACATTGAATGTAATTTGGAATCATCAGTGGTTTAATCAGAATAGCTGAAAAAAAATTTAATTAATACTTACAAAAATTAATATTATTAATCTGAATTTATTTTTAGTGTTTCAGACCCAATTGTACAGAGCAGAAATGTTTCTTCTTAATGGTTATTAGCATTTAACCCAAATCTGGTCAGTCTTACCTCTGGAGGGCAACATCTCCTGGGTCCTGTTAGGCTTTTACAATAAGGCATGCAATATATAACATATTATTATATATATATATTTTTTTTTAAATGTTCATCTTTATTTCATGATTTTGTTTTATTTTTAAACAACAATTTCAAGCTTTGCACATAAAAGATTCTGACCACAACAGCCTGTGTTCTGCTTAATATCTTGGCTGCAGGAGGAGCAAACATCACATATCAGATCCAGCCAATGACTACATATCCCATGACAAGAATCAAAGACATCTGAGAGGAGTTCAACTGGAGATCATGAGACTAAGTGGTGAGAACAGATTTTCTCCATGACCAGAAAGATGTAATCTCTCCTTAGCTAGTTGTGTATCCTTCCCCATCAAAGCCATTTAGCAGTTAGGCCACCCGAGAGAATCAAAATCTAAGATATCAGTGAAATAAAACCTGTGAAAAAACAGTGACACCACAAGAGTGCTCAGTCAAAACCATCAAATTAAGGTACAATAATATTGTAAATAATAATGCTAATAATATTTTTTTTAAAGATTTTTTTTTTCCCCAAACAAAAATAGATTCCTTCCTTTGGTCAAGTAAAAAACAAAACAAAAACAAAAACCCCAAAATGAAAACAATAGTGAAATGTTCTTTTCACCAGTCTTATGTTCCTCGTGTTTCTTTTCCTACAGTCATCCAGGTTCTTGAGGCTCTAAGGCTGCAAAGGAGGTGTCAAGGCAATATGGTTATGGTGCCCCTAGCGCTCCATGCTGCAGCATGCTGGGAGTAGGACTAGAAGAGTAGGAGAGGGGCAGAGGCATTGAAAGAGGACCAAGTTGTCCTCAGACAGCAGGTGAAGGTGCATCAGGATCAGGCTCATTGCTGTAGTTGTTGCTGTAGTGGTTCCCACTAGGTGGGTGATTAGGCAGGATATCCAGTTCATCCACTTGGGGGCCAGGGTGCATCACCACCAGCTGATCTTGGGGGATGTCAGCTGCTGCTGCTGCTAGGTTGGTGATCGACTTGGACTTAACGCACTGGAAATCAACATGGCGGCTTTTACCCTCCTCCTTTTCCCAGGACATGCGGATGAAGGGCCTCTGGACGTAGTTGTAAATGACCTCTGGACGACCTCCTGGTCTTTTCTTGACTTTCTCTTTATACGTAGGGTAACCTGTCAGAGAGACAACAACACTAGTGGCTCAGTTCATCCTAACTTTTGTTAACACAGAATACAAAAAAGAAAACACCAGAAGCAAGGGGCTCACCCTGAACGTGATGTGACTGACCACTTGTTTAAAAGGAATCAATGCATTACCAAGTGCTGGGCTCTAAATGACCTTATTCTAGTTTGATCGACTTCCCACTTTAGGCGTGTCTTTTCAGTCACAGCATACAAAATGAACAGCATACAAAAACATTCAGGTAGCAGCATGTCTACTGTCTACATCTGGTATGTGAACCTAATACTGCACTCCAACTGCATATTAACTTGGGTAATGTTAAATTGAGTGAACAAAACAGTTTGGGTACAAAACCATTCTAGCATTTTATTAAATAAAATATATATATATTTTGTCTCACACCGACCACAGTTGATTCATTTGATTCTGACTTTAATAACATCCAGATTGCAAACAGGCATCTGTTGATATCTATTTTATGCATTAATTTGCTTGCTGCCAAACAAATCTGTAATTATAAATACATCTGCAGTATGCAGTGAGTCGTTATATCCTGTACTGTTCATATAGGTCAGACATCAGACATCTCTCTCCCACTCATGAGAATAGAAAAAAGAAAAAAAGAGAGGACATCAATATTTAATACTGAAAAATTCAGCTCACCTTCAATGCCCAGCCTTATTTTCTTCAGTCCCCGCTCTTTTAAAACTGATTTGGCAACGTCTCGGTTTTCGATATACTTGAAGAATCTGTACAGTTTTGTGCTGTAAATAACTACAAGGAAAAAACAAACAAGGTGGTTTATTGTGTGTCTGTGCTCCGAGACGTGTGCCTATGCTCTGAATTAGTGGGTACTCACTCTGTGAATACTCTTCCCCCATTTGTGGTGGATATTCTTCATCCCAGTCAACCACATCATCATCGGTAAGGACTACAATGTGACATTCCCTCTCTCCGCTCTGGGCGCTGGCCACCATCAGAGGCAGAACCATTTCCTCGAGGTAAAACTCAAATTGACGCCGAGCTCCATCATTGGACAGCTCATGCATCAGGGCACCTGTTAACAAAGAGTAAGAATTTCAATTCAAAATTTCCATCATAAGCATATACTTTATAAAGTGCTCAAAGGTAAGCAAGCAACCCCAGGTTGAAACACACAGAGCCATTTCAGAGGTGCCTTCATAAAAACTGAATTCCTGGTTAAAAGGTTCCTTTCAGGTTAGGCTTACTACCTTGTAGTGTTACGTTCAAACAAATAATTTACAGGTAAACAAACAACAGCCATTTCTTTGCCTCCATTTCAGCAAAGTACTGCTACAAATTTTTGAATATTGATGAAGAAAAAGTCTGTCCAGTCTCGCAACCATCAGTTTCAGGTACTATTGTGTTGCAGTGCACCAAAAAGCCTTAAAGCCGCCACTCATGCATGACTGTGAATCAAATTTGTAGACATATTTACCCCAAAAAGTTGAGGAGGAAAGAAGACGAAATGTCATACATGATATACAACAAGTTGTGGCCCTGAACTCACTTTCACATGAATAAGGGCTATATGGATTTGAGAAATTTGGTTTTTCATTCATTATAGGCTAAAACTCTAAAAGAAAAAACAAACAAACAAACAAGAAAATAGCAGGTAATTCTGGTTAATTATTGACTTAGAAAAAATCCTACGTGTGCTCCTTTTTGGGCATACATTACAGGGAAAATTGCTCGTTCTTAAAAGCTGTATTTTTTTTTAAAGTCAAAAATATGAAATCCTCACAGGTTGGTGATTATGATCAATTAGCTGCAATCTTGTTAAGCCTTGCAAAGTGACAAAGTGTGAGCAGTCTCCCTGATCAATGATACTCAGCACTGCTACTGTTAATGCAACACCGACAGCTTCAGTGTCCCAGAGGAACTACTCACTGAGGTCTCTGCATTTGATGGTGCTGTAGTCGAAGGAGATGCATAGATAGTCGCACGCCTCACGTAACTCGGGGATAGAGATTCCATCAGGACAACGGATTATCCCAGATTTGTAGTAATCCTGCCAATTAGAGAGAAATCACAAAGAGGAAATCATTAAAAACACAATTTATCCATCAACTTAAATCATACAATTACAAACAAAATCAAATAAACCCTTTTGATAAAACTGAACCTGGTAACAGGATCTCAGTTTGCTTTCTAACAGCAGATTCAGAGTTTTACATGTTAAAGGAGTCTTCCATTACTGAGTCCGTTAAACTGTTACAAGGTGGGTTTTTAGTAGGCCAAAGGAAACATGCAGTTTGGCAGGAAATTAGATGCAGCATATACCACCGTGCAAATGTCAAACTGTGAATTAAAGCTCAAATTCAGATCGGTCAGATTTGCTTTGTCATTCCAGCCTCATATACACTTCATATACCTGAATGGGCTGTAGCAAGTACACACTGTGCTATAGTTGCTGCAGTGTTTTCTGCAGGGTTGGTTTCTGGTGCATTTTAGATGAATCAGACAACAAAAATGCAGCCTAATCTAATCGTACATTTCTTAGAACTCACCAACTGCAGCTTTCTCAGTAAACTGCGTACTACTTGCTCACCATATCGCAAAGTAAATTCAATTTTCCAACATATATCTACTTAAGAGTTTCAACATGAGCAATCAGTCACTAATTAGATGTAATGTAGACAGTACAAAACAGCCCATGTTGAGTAAAGCTATATATTCTACCTGAAATGTTTATTTTTATTTTTTATTTTTTTATTTAAAACTATTTTTAATTCAGTACCATCTGTATTATGATGTACTGTTTATACTACTGCTTGATGGTAAACCAGAGGAACCAGTACACTACTCTAAATTTCAGGCATTATATGTATTTTTCAAAAACACTGCTATACTAGTAATTCAATATTCATTTAAATATTCTATAGTAATAGTCATGATGATGGGGTGAGGGGCTGTATTAATTCAACACCCTGATCATACAGCTCAAATAATTTAAAAAAAAAAAAAAAAAAAAAATCACAAGTAACTATTCAAAATCAATGTAGGAAAAACAAAAACAAAAACAATATTCAACACTAATAACTGCACATTTGTTTTGTGTCATTTCTGGCCGCACTGAATTTGGATAGACTTTCACAGCAGACGGGGCTCAGACAACTCCTTACACACACACACACACACACACACACACACACACACACACACACACACACGGATCCAGGTAAGGAAAATACAGTATATCACTCAAGGCTAACAGGTGTTACATGTCCCACAAAGATTGGAAGAACACATCCCACTGGGAGTTTTATTCACAATTCCACTTCTACATTCTGCTGTGGAAGCATTAAAGAGCAAATGCTGATATATTTAAAAATTGTGACACCAGAGATTGGTGTTACATCTCATACAAAAGCAGTAAAGGCAGTCTGTTAAGAACTGACTTTATAGCCCTATGTAAAATATTTAGGTTTGGCCAAAAGAGCATAGAAGTAGATTTTTATTGACTTGATTGTGTTATTTTATTTATGATACATTTTCAGAGCTTTTTAAGCCTCCATTGTGATTTGACAGTAAAGAGAAGATGAGAAAGACCAGGGGAAGTAGATGGCCTCAGGGCAGATTTTTTGGGTTGCCTGCTCTACCCGGTGAGCTAAAATGATCCCACAATGGCTTATTTATCTTTTAATAATAATACAACACAGATAAAATCATTGAGCATAAGTGTGTATTCAACATTTACCTCACAAGTATTTATGCATACAAGGAAAATGCAAAAGAGAAACTAACCAGAATTGCTCTGAAAACTGTTGAGCTAATCCCCTCAGCCACTTCGTACTCCCCTTTCTCGTTGGGCCGTGTGAAATTATGTTCTCTTCCAGATCCAAACATTCTGTGCAAAAGAAACTTTGATTTATTCCCCCAACTCACAGATCTATAATTACATGTGTGAATATTTCATTTTTATTTAAGTTTCAGTTATAGCTATGATGACTAAAGACACAGGATAACGAGGATTGAAATATACTTTACCTGCCCAACATGGTATTGGGCTGTGCAGTGAAGATGGAAGGATCCACTACAAAGCGTGTGTTGTCAACAATCAGAGTGACTCTCTCTGAGGTCCGAATATTTCGGTTTCCAACTGTGCCACCTGCTCCTCCTTCCTTAGGATTCTCATAGACAAAAACCATTTCTCCAGCTGCCAAGCTTTTGAAAGTGCCTTCGGTGCTGGACAAGCTACTGTTGCGACTGCTCACCACCCCACTGCTGCTGGAACCGCTGGGTGAGACTCTCTGAGGCCGCGGACTACTGGGCCTCGATGACGAGCCGCCATCTCGATCACGATCTAGACGTGGGCAGGCATGGAGAAATCATCTTTGGTTTAATGTCCAAATCACAGATCAAAGTCCAGATAGAAAAAAAAGGTGATTAGTTTTTAGTTAATGTTTTAATTTGCAGCTAAGATTTGTGAAAGTTTTTTGTTTCTTTGCAATATACATATTGTATATACACACACAAGTAGGACACTACAGAAGGTCCTACTCATAACATTTGTCATCTTGCCAGTCAAACTCCTCCGTCTTGGTCTAAATACAAACAGGTGGATAAGCATTGCATTGCCTTGATCTGCTCACAGCCAAAAGCAGGAGACCTAAACCATGTCTGAGCTGTAAGTTGATAAATGTGGTCAGCTGTTTAACAGAGCTTGCCAAAAGCTGCAGAACTCTAACATGACACCCATATAAGCCATCTATTCTTTCCACGCACACTCACCACTGTTGTGTTGGCGGGTGGGTGATGTGACGTTGCGAATGCAAGGGGTCAGCTGGCCTTCTCTCTCATGCGAGGAGTCCCTGGAGCGATCGCTGGAGCGGCGGCGGTCACGTGAGCGATCACAGCCCCCGCTGGCACCATGTAAGCTCATCTTCCTATGTTCTTCCTTCACTCGAGACGTCCGGTCTTGGCTGCTGCTTTTGAAACACAAAAGCATGTGTAATGCACCTCCTCCCTCTCTCAAGGCCAGAGGATATTGGTATTTCATAGTTTTATGACGCACAACGTGGAACACATTACACTCAACATGGCTGTCACAGCTTTTTCCTTAGGTCATTTGCCCTACAAACAATTGTAGTAGCAGCAAAAAGCTTGCATAAAGACTTTTAAAACTAACAACCAGACCAACCAGATTCTGCTTTAATAAAACACTGACAAGGCACACATTGTGTATTGCAGTTAAATATAGATACTTTCACCTTTGATGTTTAATCTGACAGAAAATCAAACCAGAGTTTTGACATGCTGCTTTAATGATCTAAATAAACAGTATGAGCATTTATGAATGAAAGTAGATTAAAACTCAAAGGGGAAAAAGACACAACAGAGCTAACCTAAACAGAAGAAAAAAGAAAAGTTTTGTCTAACCTTCTAACCATTTACAGATACATCTCAAGCCTGGGGCTGAGCATACACTTGCAGAGCTTTCCTGCATACCAAAAATGTTTGTCAGAGAAAAATGTTGGCCTTCCAACAATGGAAAATCCCTAGGCCAGTGTTGAAATGTTTTTAAACTACTGTTTAAATGTGCTTAAATTACATTTTGTTCACCAAACGTCCAGAAATAACCAAGAAATTCATAGGCATGTATTAAGCTAGGTAATACCGAGTCACCGTCATAACTACATGCATATAAAGCTACAGGAAACATGACTTCAAAAGGTAGGAGACTAAATTATAAAGCAGATAAAAACAAGGCTAGCAGATTAGTTAACAAGAAAGTAAGGAAAGGCTGTAGTACCAGGCCACACAGAGCTCCATGTGGTCGTCACAAAAACGTTATACTTCAGTAAATATTCACTTAACACCACAGATAAGTATGTGAAAGATAAACGATAAGTTAGTTTGACTTTGTGCCTTTGGGCAATCTCAAACCCATGGGAAGTCAACTCCATCACATTTCCAGATACTGAAAACCTTAAATACTGTCAGAAACTATCAGCTATATTACTTGATTTTCAAAAAAAAAAAAAATCTTAGTGGATTAACACTTCTCTCCAGTATCACGCAATCATTGAGTTACAGGGAAGTGTTAGGCCAAATCTACATTCATAGGGGTTACGCCTATGAGTTGACACAAAGCAGGAACGATGCTAAAGATACACACAAGGCAACCGATACTTTCTACTGTGATGTCCCTACAACAGGGCGTATGTGACGTTGGTGTGAACTTTACAACTCCATATATTTTCACCTGGCTCACCTTGAATGCCTGCAGAGTTTGCGTGGTCGGCTCGCTGTTTTGCGTTCCCAGTTTTCTGTATCACTGGAGTTGCTGTCATATGACGGCAGACGAGTTGCCATCACCCGGACAGGGGGTAGCCCGGTCTGGATCTTTCACTGTTCATAATCTGTTCGACAAATGGCGAAATCAACAAGTCAGTTTAATTCCCTGGTCAGCCTCGTGTAAAACCCACAGGTAGCTGATGTCGGTTAACAAAAAAGCTAGGTTGTGAAGCCAAGCTTGAGTTGAACAAAGATTGATTGCCACGCTTATCGCTGTTATCAAATTAAACGTTGTCGACGTTGCTGTGAGACGAGTTTGCTATTTTAGCATAGCTAGCTAGTTAGCTAGCTAACTAGCATTAGCAGCGCTACATTACAACAATGTTAGAACAAAATTGCGAGACGGCAGAATGGCTGGTAAACGTGCTCCAAGGGTGTCCACAGACATGATTTGATACCGAGAGATACAGGAACGTATACAGAAAAACAGCTACCTAGCTGGCTACGGTTTCCGCTGCAGTATAATCCCACTTGCTCTCCAGCTAACCAGTCATCTCCTTTCAAAACACTCACCCAGCTGACGTGCGACGTGACGACCGTTAACGGCTCGACGTGCTGACGCACTCCAAACTACATTTTAAAGTCGTTGGCACGCTCGCCGATCACATTAAACGTGTCTCAAAAGTTACAGAGTTGAAAAATTAAATGTACTAAAGGTGACCGACCTGTTTTCAGTAGGTGACAGAAGAAGTTTTTCTTTTTCTTCAAAAAGTGAATAGAAAGATGACTGAATCCCTCAAGTGTCGCGATATGTTGCGTGGGCGAGTGCTTTTTTAAGCTTCCTTTATTCAAGAAAAAAAAAAAAATTCAAAAATGTGAAGATACTAGTACCGATATTTGTAAGGATAAGAAGACAAAATGAACCAGGGAGAAAAGGAAATGAAAAGGAAACGTGAAATAAGGTACTAAATAAATAAAAAATAAAAATAAATGTTCTCATGTACATGTAACTCAGCTTATGTGGATAACTAACAACAGATATTGAAGAAAATAATTACACTTATAATTAAAACACCCATATGCATATTTTAATTAATGTATTACATAATGAATATAGCACTATTTTAGATCGTATAATCAGCAGTTCCCTCTCAGCACTGAGCTGATATAAGGTGTTGGTCTACTATGGAAGTTTTTTCCTTCAACTAATGATTTTTTTTCTATCCATAAGTCAAAATTTCAAGTTAGTATCTCGAAATTTTGAATTACATAATACATAATTTTTACCACCCCAGAAATAACTTGAAATTTTGAGGTAATAACTTACTTTCAACTTTGCTCTGCCTGACAGTTTTTGTTTTCAATTATTTGTATTTATTCAGTTTTTTAGTGGTGGAAACAAGCTATTCCATTGTGCACAGTTTGAGGTAAAACTGCAGAATATAAATATAATATAAATATAATGTAAAAATATTAAAGCTGCATTAAAACTAGTAGTAAACACAAAGTGTTGATTAATCTAACCAGGTATCAGCTCAGTCTACAGTTAGGCAATAAACACAAACAATGTTAAATAGATAACAAAATTAGGTTAAGTTGTAGGTAGTCTCATATCATAGTGGTGCTTTGTCCAGTTAACTTAAATGCCTCTAAGTGGATTAGAAAAACACCCCACACTAACAAATCTTTGCAGAAGACACTTTAAAAAAGCCAAAATATTAATATATAGATAATAGTTATAGTAGTGGATTGTCAGTGAGCCAGATCAACTCTTTAGGACATGATTGGAGGACAGAGCAGCACAACAGCCGAACAAAATATATGTCTTATCTATCGATCATAGCATCTCTCTGCTTTGCCTTTATTTGACACAAGTCAAACAGCCTGTTATGATTTGCCAACAATATATATACACACACAGTATACAAGGCTGAAAACCTCTGAATATGATCATATGATGCAGTGTGTGCAGCCATAAAACTGGCAATATCACTATCAGTCAGTAAATTCACCTTCAAAAAAGTTAAAGTGATTTACTACTATATTATTAATCATATCAGTGGGACTAGACATCAGCTGAATTCTAATCTTTAGGACTGAAAATTGATGATCTTGTCTTATGACTTTTTATCAAGTATTTCTAGAATAATTTTTGTCTATGGCCACTCAAAACATCAATCGATTCTGTAATCTGACAGATATATTACAAATCTTTGCAAATTTTAAAGAACATTAAGTTATTGCTGTGCCAAGAATATGTAAAAAAAATTGTGCAATGTATTGTATGTAAAGCCATGTATGTAATCTATGTAAAGACAAGCTAGCGAACACAATCCAGAAATTGTTGACACAAAAGGCATGTAGGTTGAGTTGTCGTATAGGTTACATCTCACAAAGTTACACAGTAAAAGTGATCAATACCTGACAGTAAGAGTGAAGTACAGCAGTTTAAAGAGAGATCAGAGAGGCACTGTAGGGCACTTTAGAGAAATTTGTTGTAGAAAGTTAAAGCAGGGGTAAAAATCACCAGCAGAAAATCTGACTCAGTCCTCAGGAGATCATGTTAGTGAATAAAAGAGGACTGACTTTGAGAAAAACATACAGTATAACTCCTGAAAGTCATTACATAAAGGCATACATATGATGCACATGTGAAGAAGCACACACAAGAAATGTAAGACTAGCCATCTTATTGGTCCTTTACAATATGCAGTAAACAACATTTGTAAATAGCGATGTTTATGGTGAGGGGGAGAGTAAGAGGACATTTTAAAACCTTTTCTTCTCCAGACGGCCTGAGATATTGACTGTAGTACTTGTAATCCTACTGATATGACATTAAAACAGAATGTAAAGAAAAGGGGAAAAATGAGGAGAACATTTATCAAACAAGAAAAAAAAAGAATTAAAAAATAAAATAAAAAACATAATAAAAGCATAGATAAATAAATAAATAATCTGACAAAATTTGAAAATGAGTTAAGAATAATAAGACAAAAACATTTAAAATTACTCTTAGAAAAATAGTCAGATACTTAAATAATGCATGGGGATTTTGTTTGATAAGATATACTGAACATTAAATCACTTGAATTTGCACATTTTTTTTTTTTTACAACTTTTCTAGATTTTTGATCCAAAAACATCATATTGAAAAAGATTTTTTATAGTTCTTGCTTTTCCATGTTGTGGTTTAGAGCTGGCCACAATAATTCCCTTCAACTTTTCCTGAAGCCAATCTTGTCTTTCTCCTACTTGTTTGTGTTCTCGGACATTGTGCATAAGCTGCACCTCACTGATAGTCCTCTTTCTGCACAAACAGAAAACACACACAGTCAACTACAGGAAGAATTACAGGATAAGTTAATTATTTAAGCTAACTGTGCATTATTAATTTTCATTCCCAACATGATTTCTCACTGTAGAAAGTTTAAGAGTTTACCTCAGTGGTTTAGCCTCTGTGTGGAAGCTCCAGAGGAGGATTACCAGAACCAACATTTCCAAGAACCTCAGTGAAAACATGTTGATTAACTGAAGCAAATTAAACTATTAGTTAGACAAAGTATTTTCTACATATATTTTCAAAAATATATACGTATATTACAGCCATCTAATTAAAGACATATTCACTGGTCATTCTTACCAGGTCTGGTGTCCTTGTATCCACGAAAAAGTGCGGCAGAGCTGGTAGTTACAGGACTCTATCCGTCTGGGAAAGAAGTCAAACTTGTTGATCAGTCTTTCGTGTTAGGAAGGCGCTCTCCTTTATATACAGTGTAGCCCTCCCCTGGTCATCAATGAGCCATTTTCACTGTTGATGTTGATGTCACTTTTCCAATGCATCAATGCGAACAGGCATCTGCATGACACCACCTCCACCACAATTCACTACTAACACATCTTTCAACACCTCTGTAAAGGGGCCTGCTTGTCACACTGGTTTTGAACATGCTCCATTTTCACCCTTCATCCCGAATCATTTTTGTTATGACATGCAGGCTGTGTGCATACACTTTAGCGAGCAAATCTCTTTATTGGTTAGTATATCTCTAACTGTATATGCCTCATGCAGCAGGACTGCAGTGAAAACATATACTCTCTAAAATGGCAATGACTGTCAAGCTTAATTTATTAGCAGTGCAACTTATTTTATGGTTCATCTCATGCAAGCTCTAAAGTTTGCAGAAAGGTGCAACTGCATCAGGCCGCAAACAAGAAGTGCAGATTGACTGAATTCATACAGATCTATTTCTTCTGTGCTTTTATGACTTGCTAGTAGCAGTAGAACATGTAAAAGTAGCTTGCATCAGCTTGGGAGATCACATAATTTCATCTTCATCAAGGGTATAGAATCACTGATTTTGTTTTACATTTTATGTGAGAAAAAAAACACATCAGTAAAATGTATGTCTTCTGTCTGTGAGCAGAAACATCAACATTTTTGAGAATTATAAATTCTCAAAATGTTCTTTAATGAAAGAAATTTGTTGCAGATGCTTGTATAAAGCTGCTGTATGAAGCATAGATTCTACAGTGGTTGCATCTAAAGCTTTACTCATGATATCAAAGTAGCCCGGACATTTGAAAAACATACAATTAACATCCTGTTAAATATGAAGCATCACACTTTGTGAGGTATGGGTTATGGATAACCTTGTCAGGGTGTCACAAGCTGCATTAGGTAACCGTGAAAGATGTTTTCTAAATGTGGCAAAGGAATGGCTATGCCATGACTGAAGGAATAGGTGTTGCAAAAGGACCTATAGCTTTGTGTCATTTAACTTTCCAGCAAAATCTAATCTATACAGTGTGTATTAACCATTCTGAAAACTTTTAAATGATGTGATTTTCTGCAGCAATAGGCTGCATTTCTTACAATTTAAAGGAGTTCCTTTCTTCAAAAAGCATTAATCATCAATTGACTTGTATAATGTGGCAATAGTGCCACATTCTAAAGCCGAAGGTTAGTTTGGTTGTATTACACTAGAATGATCAGAATTGCGATTATAGCACATATTACTACAGCCCAATTTATAAAATGTAAGATGTATTGCATAGTCTCAAAGACTGACTAGAGACAAAACTGATAGAAATTAAAAAGTACATTTACAACAGGCCAGTATACCTGGCTCAAGTACATGTTTTGCCATATACATCTCTGTGAGCTCTCTGCAGCATGCTGTAAAACAGCACTAAGAACCACCTGTGCTTTCAACTGGGCTAGATTTTTTGCACATGTGTAGTATACTCAACCAAGCTTCCCTCATTACTTCATGTGGTCACAATGTGAGCCATCTAAGTTATGGTATGCTGCCAGGGTGCAAGAAGACATGACAGGGATTGATGGGAAGAATTGCATGCAAATCATTAACTTGGGTCACCCCCATGCGACAAAGAAAGCAACATACATAAAATGACTCATCTCTTTGAACTACAGTATATTTAGCCGTGTTGGCCGTAAATAGGCCTAACATTTTGGGTCCTAACAAACTTTCATTGAATTTTAAAAGGCTATATTCGTCATACTCTGAGTTCAGGTAGCAGTTAGTGATATTTAAGAAGGACATACAATTAATTAAAATAACACAAGCCAGTGCGCGGAGTATATTGATTTTTGATAGACCTAGCAGAGGGCAGATTCATTTCACTGGCCTCTATATTGTATGTTTAAAGGTATGGAAGGACACCCAGGCCATATAAGCGCTCCCTGACATCTATAAATGGACCTACTTTTTTCATGAAATGAGGTCACCTCTTTCACCGATATCATGTAACGAAACAGGATATATTTAGATGCTTGACATCATCCCAGCTTTGCTTTTGAAGCCAAACAAATGCATAGAATGCATATTTTATTCATACCGATTGGATAACAATTTATAGCCTATGAAGTGGGCAGAGTCTAATGCTGCAATAAATCTTTCAGATGTGTGTCCATCCAAGTCTTTCTGGAGCTGCTCAGCAGTTTATTTGCCAAACCAAATGTTTTTTCCCTCCATGAAGCAGGTTTGCAGGGATATGCCAGTCGTGTCAGATCCATTTTATGTGGATTCCCACACTCACATCAATCTATCACATAGCTTTGCAATGTCCATTTGACTACTCAGCACAGGTGGTGGTGGTGTCAAATTAGTAGTCAGTATCTCCTAACTGACTGAACACACAGTATGGCCTACAAAGACAGAGCCCACTTGGATCAGGCTGGCAGCAAACTGGTCAGTTTTTTCCTCTTATTATCATTATCATTGCTGTTTTTCTCACAGACAGCACAGTTATGATCAGTAGAAAATTTCACATTAGCTTATAACAATATATTTTGAAACAGTTTTAGTAGGCTGGACTATTATTCCATTTAATATAAATACAATATCCATGTGTATATGATTATGATAATCCAAACTCTAGCTGGACATGTTTTGGAAAGTCTGTGCGTTCAGCTTGAATTTAAATAAAGTTTAGAAGTTTATGCTTTGTGCACGAAACATCATGACCATTCAGGGTAATGCCATGTTAATACCAAATTAAAATAACTGATTAAACTGATTAAAAAAAGATATTAATCAAAAGAAATTTAGATAGAAAAGGACAAAAGACAAGAGGCACATAAAGCAGAGTCTGATACTGCTCAGTGACCAGTTTTTGTAAGACTTTTATGTATCCAGAGGAAATCTGGCATTTATGCATGATTCTGTTTTGCTTATGCTCTGCTGGTTATTCACACAGTAATACTTTCAAACCTGGGAGGTTTCCAAACAGTAGAACTTTATATAAAGCAGCTTCAGAGGAGTCGACTTCTAAACAATCACAGTGCTTTTTTTTTTTTTTTTTTTAATTTCTTGGTATTATATGTGCAATTTAACCTACAGTAAAAAATTATTTAACCATTCAGTATTTTGTCTTGGATTTGTTGTTGTTTAATATCTAAGCAGTATGCCAGTCGGGACATAGTGATCTCAGTTGCTGTAATGTTATTTTGGTTGTGAAAGTTAATATGAAAACAGTGGTTTCCTCACAGCTGCTCATTATAAGTTTAGATTTCTTCCACAAGAGGTCACTGTGATCCAGCAGTTCAGTCAAAATCCACTGTAATCCTCTTTAATTATGTTATTAGAAGAGATTTCTGTAACAGCTTTGATAATCAGTATTATCACCAAGTTTATAGTTTGTAGTTAAGTATGAGATGAAAAAACAGTTTTTGATGCAGAATATGTGAAAGCAGTGAAAGGGGTCATAAAAATATGAAAACAGGAGGTTTCAGCCTGATATTAACAAAGAAAAAAACAACAACAGCACGAATACCACAAAATAAGATATGACCCTAATGTAGTCAGCTGCAGTTACCTTGTGAAAACACGCCTTACACTTCATTGCTTGTTTACCAATTATCTAAAGTTTATATTAGTGTGATTTTCTCAACTTTGGTAAAATACCTGACCAACCTTCATTGGCATTTTGTGCAGAATTTACATGAAATTAATTTCTCTAAGTTTATTGACAAGCTTGTCTAATAACGTGAAAAACTGACAGTTTTGTTTAATCTACCCAATAAAATGCTTTTATCAGCCTTTTCGTCTTAAATACACAAACAGGTCCTTCTGGGACATCATGAGGGAAAAAGCAGGTGAGGAAAATGAGATAAATTTCAGAAGAGACTGTCATGCTGTGTGTACTGTGTATATCAACAATGTTGTCTGTGTTAAAAAGATGCAAAGAATTTAAAGCACAAAACACTGTTATTCCCACCCACTATGAGTCCAAAAGAAAGAAGCCTCCTGCAGGGATTACCTGGTTGTTTCCAACAATTTGTTGTCTGAACATTCGTCGGTATGTGACGATTGTGGAAGTGAGAATGTACTAGAAACTCCGTGTAAAGTGCATAAATATATGAGTGATTTCACGGAGCCACAGTGTGTATTTTATTATATGCGCCATTGTTGGTCTCACTTTGTTTCCCCGTACACATCTTTGGACCACACTCCTTTGGACTTCTTACATTTTGTGCTAGATGGTGCTTCCTGTAGCTTTGTTTTCACAGCATACATTGTGGAAACTGCTTGCATTAAAATTTACGTTTGCACCTTAAAATTTATTTTCTTTCCTTAGTAGTTCAGTGCAAAAAAAGGACAAATTGCATCATAACAGCAAGATGCACCACTGTTCTTGTCAAGACTATGAAGGTTTCTAGCGTAAATTCAATATGAACATGCAAGTACATAAAAATGCCTCTTCGGTGAGTTACAGGTTACCAGTAACACTAATGCATCTTTTTGTCACCGAGGCTGTGAATACATGAAGACAGCTCCACTTCCACGTAAAAGGAAAAAACAATATTTAAGTTACTGAATCACCTACTTTAAAAGATTATACAAATCAATAAAAAATAACCTTCCATACCAAATAGAAACTGTTGGCTACAGAGCAGGTAAATTCACTTTAGTTTAGATTTAAATATATATTTACTGGTCTGACAGCCCACCACTTCTCCACCAAGCTGATTCATATTTCAGCTTGGAGCCATGCCACCTACATGTGACCTTGATAATGATAATGTATACTGACTCAAACTGAGTCACTGCTGTGCAAGCAAAATGTCAGAGTTGGCTCACTAACCCACTTTCCCTGCTGTGTGAGATAAGGAGGCGCTGGAGCTTCTGAACTCCACTTGGACACTGCTTGGAAAACTACCTTTGGAACAGGAATCTCAAACAGCCGGTCAGGGGGCCAAAACAGGGCCGCCAAAGGGTCGGAAACACTTTTAAAAGTGTGGAAATTGCAAAGAACTTCAGTTTTATTAAACAAAATGCACTATAATTCCTTTCTTTCCATGGAGGATCTCAGCTTCTGTGCACCATAAAAAAGATCCACTGTGATGCATACATTTTAATGGACTGGCAATGACAATGTATTGAATGTGTAAAAAAATAGATATTGTTAAAATATGACTGATCACCTGTTTTGTAAGTGAGCGGCTCATTAAATTTGAACATTGCCTTCATCGGTGTGGCTCGCTTGAGATCAAATTGGGCCGTTTGTTGCTCATGAGCTAAAATAAGTTTGACACCCCTGCTGTAGAGGCTGCAGCTATCCACGGGATGAGGTACTGCTTCATGCGTATTATCATTAACCACATACTGTATGCTGATGTTTATGAATTTCATTTTTGTTTTGATCAACTGAGCAGAAGTATGCTGTCAAAGCCACTGAGCTGATCATTAACTGGAACGGTTCACAATGATTCAGCATTTACTGAATCACCTAGAAGAGTCACTCCTATCCAGTTTTAAACAATTTCTAATAAAAAAAGCTTAATTTTGCTCTATACGACTTTACTGTTCTATTAAACAATTAATAGGCTACTACCTAAGACATAAACCGTGAGATTAAGCCATCCCAGGAAAGAAAAAGGCAAAGAAAATGTTGTAATTTTATTTCAATTAGCCTACTCACTCACCCAGAGTTATAATCACTGCTGCTGTTATCGTAAGATCATTTATCTGGGGTTAACGCTGACCCCTAATTGAGTTGAAATCTGGGAAACATCACCATAGTGTTGCTGATACTAGCTAATATTATTCACCTCTTATTGCAGTCAGTGCTATGCTGCTCTCCACCTGATCTGCAAGCTCTGCCGATGAGCTCTCATTACTTTGAGTGAAGTAACTCTGTGCATCAGTACACACAGGCTAGCCAGGAGGAAGGTTATTATGTAAAAGAGACACATTAGGAGAATTATATGACAACCACATGGACTGTATATAAAAGATGGATGTTGATTCCAGTTTGAGAAATGGAGGTCGGGGGATCCTCTGGTTCAAAAAAGGAACACTTGTATAGAAGAAAATGTGAAACTGGGACCTCATTAAACAGCTACTGATGAGTTTATAAACTCAACTGTTAGTTTCAAATTGCACCAAATTCAACATGATATTCATTTTGTAAATTATGTAAATAATTGACAATTACCCCAATATCTGATGAACACGCTAAATACCTAAATCTTAAAAAAGTCATTCATAATAAATAGCACTTTCCAACCACTTATTTCATATTAATTACTTTCCAATTATCCTTTTCGCCTCCTCTTGTTCATTTGCTTCCTTCACACTGCTCTCTCCTACCTCACGTCCAACTCATCTGAAGCCTCATCGTCTGAATTGAAGTCAGGACTTTAACATATAAAAACATCTATAAACATGGTTAATTATCACTGATAGTCTCACACTTTTCCTCTGATGAACAGTTTGATTACGTATTTGCTAATTGCTGAAGTCTGACAATGTTAGATCCACCGCAGTGAAAGTTTCATTAACATCTGGCTAACAAAGGTTCACAGTATCCTCAATTATTCACTCACTGTCATTGTCATTGGAAAATTAAACTATTGTTAAATATTTAATAAAAACATTTCTGATTTAGATGTTATTATTTATCCATCGCAACCCTGAATTGGACAAGTAGAAGAAAATGGATCCATTTTCTTCTACTTGTCCAATTCAGGGTTGCAGGCTGGACCTATCCCAGCCACCATAGAGGGAGAGGCTGGGTACACCCTGGAAAGGTTGCCAGTCTGTCGCAGGACTAAAAGAGAAAGACAGACAGCCATGCACATTCACATTAACACACTCGCATGTTGTTATTATTCAGGCAGTTTAAAATATAGTGTGTACAGCCGCTGTCATGGGGAACCATAAAACAGCAGGGGTTGATTAGAGTCAAAAACGAGGATAAAGCAGGGTGGGCTTTAGGGTGTCAGCTCCATCGCTCAAGCATTACTTTCTTTATTATTACCCAGAGGGAGGAAAAAGCAGCATATGACTACCTACCAGAGTCTACCTATGCATGCAGCGCTTTGTCAGTCAGATCCTTTTCTCACTTTTCGCATCCAGTTAAAAACAAACAAACAAACAAACAAACAAACAAACAAACAAACAAACAAACAAACAAACAAACAAAAACTTATAAACTTAGGTCTTTATAAAGCCAAGGAGGAAAAATGAAGAGATTGGGTTGCTGATAGGATTTCTAATAGCGGTTGAGAAATAGCACAGGTAATGTGCCTAATGTAAAAATATACTAATTTCACAATGTCGTGAACTGAAATTAGATCAGAATATATGTTTTCCTTTTTGCACCTGTGTGGTAATTTTTTTACACCTCCCATATTTTCATTTTTTTTTTAAAAGTATGACACAAACAGTGGATTTGGACATTTCTTACACTCTTTCCCTGTTAAAAGAAATAAAACGTCTCTCAGGAAAAATCTGAAATGCTCGTTTTTGTCTCCGCTGGCTGCAAAGAAGTTTTGTGTCTGACTGACAGCAGCTGGCAGGTTGCCAGAGTGTTACACACTGAAAAATAAGAGACCAAAACAAACAACAAAGCAAACAAGTAAAAACAAACTTGCAAACTCAACTGTTGTTTGTGGCATTGAAGAGAAAGGGGCCACAGCAGCATCTAACATGTGAGTGACATTCACACGCTGTTTAATGCGCTGCAGCTGAGCAACAAATTAGCTGTCTGGCCTTGAAATGTTGAAGTCTAAAAATATTTTGTTGTTGTTTATTGCCATAAATGTGTGCTATGTAAAATAACAGCTTACCTCCTTCACATTTACAAGTAGCGGTAAAAACACACACACACACACACACACACACACACACACACACACACACACACACATCCTCATCTTCATTTTTTAATCTCCTCCTTGTCATGGTAGAGGCGGTCTGGGGCCTTTTCTAGGGTTGAGCGGATCGATCCAAATGTGGATAGTATTGATACCAGCGCTGGTACTGGATACTAGTAGACTGGATCTAGAGTGATCGGATTGATGCTTTGTTTATCTCATCCTCTAAGCTTACCTCCTCTAAGTTTAGTGCATTGTTCACATTCATCAGAAAGTAGACATGTCTGTGCAAGCAAAACTCCTCTCACGCAGGACCACTTTGCCCCTCCTCGGTGCTGTGTTGTGTCTAGTTGTCCTGTGATCGTGTGACTCAGCAGCACCGAGTAGTGACATGCTGCAATGGGTCAGAAAGTGTAGCATTGTGTTAAAGTACTCAGTAGGTTTAAATGAAGTAACTGCAAACAGTGATGAGCGCTGGAAGGAAATTCTTTGCTGTGGCAAAATCATCGACTTGTAAAAAGACATGAAAAAGAGAGCTTTGTCGCAGAACAAGCAGGAAATGAAATGAAGAGAGGAGGAAGTGAATCCCTCAGACAGACGCAGACCCTCAACACAGAGACGGACGTCACAGTCCTTTCAGAGAGGCAAAGAATATCCTGGAAGCTGACATAGTAGTGAAAGTAATGTTTAATAACTGATGTTGGTTCTTCAGCTTTAGTTAATTTGAATGTGTTATTGGTCATCATAGTTGTGGTTGTTAAATATGTTCAGATTTGGAAAACTGATGATGATTCATCTCATAAATCATGTCACACACTATCCGCTACATAAGCTGCCTTTGTAAGTTAAAAGTATTGGTATTGGCAATACTGGCTCTATATTTTGTTGCTATTGGATTGATAGCAAAAATGGCAGTATCACACACTACTAGCCTTTTCCTTTCTCTCTCCTCTCAGGTGCTGGCTCTTCTCTCTGGGCACACCTGATGGGGGAGGCTCTGTTTTTTCCAGGCTTCAGTCGTCACACTTGTTTCTCATCTCTTCACCAGTGAGCAGTACTTAAAGACCGGCTTGTGCCTCCGCTTGCTGCCAGATTGGTGTTGCCTCAGTGGTGTGATGCCTCCTGTGAAAGGACAGCTGGAATTTCCTCTTTGCCATTCTTGTCTTGCTGTGGACTTTCCTGAACTCAACTCTTGCCACTCAGACCTTTTCCCACAAACCTGCTACAAAAGGAATTCACACATGCCGCTTACCTGCATGCCTACTCTCCCCCGACTCCTCTGCCATTCAGTGATCCCTCCACAGTATGTTGATAAAGGTAATCAAGTAAGCTTTCAGCTCCACTTTTCTTCAGAAATTAGGAATAATTCTGGAGCACTCACCTTTGGCTGAATCTAATTCATGTTTCAGTGTTTTTAGTGCATCCCCACTGTTTTCCTGTAACCAAGACACTTACCTGCACAATTACCTGCTGCCTTTCCTAACGTTTTTAACTTCCAAGTTCCTGTAAATGAACCTTTTAAAGCTGGTATGGTCAAATTATTAAATGTACAAAAATAACAACAAAGGAAAAGAAAACAAAGGAAAAATTATTGAAGCTTTGCTTAAAATGAAAAACAATGTACTAGCATTCATTGCTCAATTTTTAAGAGAAAATGCAGACTTAGTTAGTTAGTATATTTCATGTTTGAAAATAATTTGGGGTGTGATTTTGTATTTTCACATGGAATATGAATTTTCCCTGTAAAAATTCTGTCCAAATTTGCACTCAGACACAATGAGTCAGACACTTACTATGTGTAATACAGCTGATTCCATTTTTTTTTACATGTTTATCGTTGGATAATTCACACACCAACTATCATGTTGAATTATTTGATTTGTGAGTTCCAATTTTAGCACCGTTGTCTGACAGTGTTTGGTGGGCACGCTCTTCTGTTTACTCTTCTAAACCGAACAAAGCTGAAAACAGATGCACGCTCGTGTGTGATTCCTCACTCGAAGCCGGCAGTGTTTGATCAATTGAACATTTATGAATTTTAAAGTGCACACATTTGATACTCTGAGCGCATTTCCTCTATAAATAAACAGAGTTTTCCCACAAACGGTGTGTGGAGCACACCTCACTTGTAAACATTTGAGTCAGTGCTTCAGAAGAAAAATTACCCAAATTTGGTCTGAACAAAATTTCCCTGTTTGATGTCTTAGGAGGGGGGGAGGGGGGTGAAGCTGCAGAATGAGAACCTGACAGATCTTTTTCAATGGGAGAGGAAAATTCTTCTTTCCAGCCAATGAATATTTAATGCAGAGAAAGGTTTCTTTAATAAAATACTGTGCAGGCCAGTCAAAGACATGTTGGGCCAAGAGTGTCTTGGGGGAGCTTCTGTTGCTGTGAAAGGAAAATATCAGCCTGTGAATACTAAAAGGGACAATAACAAAGCAGGGAAAGACAGGGAGAAAAAGAGTGAGGAGGGGAGACTCTTGTGCATGTTTATGTGTAAAGTCTGAAGTCAATTCAGTTCTGAAAGATGATAAATTTGCTTTCTTTTGTCTACAGATTCTTTCACCGTTTTATTATTTTAAGTAAATATTAATTTCTGATGACTCATAATGTATAGCTCAAAAGGTTCTCATTCAGCTGTCGTGTAATACAATACGTGATGAAAAACAAGTATGCGGCTTGGGCTGAGCTACAGTTTCAAAGATATGTGAACTGACACTGCAACACAAAAGCGACGCAGTCTAAGTTGAGGGAACTTTACTGGGGTTAAATAACAGTCTTAGAGTTCAGCAAAGGTTTGGGAGGCCGAAGTCACACGGTCGCTGTGGATATGACACAATGCCACACTGCAGATGGGAAAAACAAAACAAACCAACAAACCAACAAAACCAAAATAAAACCCTGGCACTACCCACTGTGACTCAAGATGTAAAAATCATAGTGGTGTAACAACGTGAAGACGAGTCTGACTTGTTTTGATTCTGTGTATAAATGTATAATACCCACGGAGTCCTCTGAAAAACCAAGCACAGTCTTACTGCTTCTATAGGAATTAAGACGGTAAATAGTAGCCAGGTGCTGATAATCAAATGCATTTGATTAATTACTTATCAGAAACAGAAGTTCAGGCACATTCACCCAATGTCAGACCACGAATTGCTCGAGAAACTGTAAAAAAACAAAAAACAACCCAAGAGCTACTATACAGGGCTCAGCATGTTACGTGCATAAGTTCATGACAGTACAATTAGAAAAGGACAGATTATTGTCTGGAAGAATTTCCTGGGGAAACCTTTTCTCTAAAAAAGAAAATTGCTGCACATCTTAGGTTTGCAAAGCTGTATTCGAACAAACCGCAGGACTTCAGGAGCAATGTCTTTTTGACAGAGGGGATGAATGTCTCTCATCACAATGGACAGTTTGGTGAAAACGAAACACAGCATATGAACACAAACACCTCACACTAACAGTCAAGCACGGTGGTTGAGTTGGGCTTGTTTTGCAGCCACATCACTTGAGCAGTTTGCAGTTACTGAGTCAACCATTGCATTACAAACCTGCATTACAGGACTGCATTCAATCCTGTAAAAACTTATTATATTTACTCCAACTCAACTATGTGATTAAAAAAACTAAATGAAGGAAAATCTGATTATCACAGTCACTGGCTTTTCAGCTTTAATGCGTGACTGGTACAGAGAAGCAATGCATGAAAAGCAGATTGCTTAGGAAGTTGAGTGCTTTGTTGTGCAGTGGGTGCCCTAAGTGCTCAGTGGAAGCTGACTGAATAATTTTTATGCTCAATGTTAAACCTGCCTTCAAGCTGTCACAGACAGACAGCAGGTCAAATCAGGGGTAAAAAGGTCATAGACTGCCTGATGTCTGCTGCGCTTTGGCATTATTTATGATAATTTATTTATATTTATAATGTAGCAATGCATGCCTGTGGACTTGTTTTCATACCGCGACTTTCCAGAGTGTGTTGAGGGGTAAATAAACAGGTTCTAATAGACCTGATGATGAGCCTTAAAATGAGATATGTTGAGCGTTAATTAAAGGAGATGCATTTTCCTAACTGAACATACAGAGATGTATTTTCACATGTGACATCTAATCAGAGACACCAAACATACACACTGTGTCTTGAATTGTGTTACCTTAATTTATTTCAGAGCACTAATGGCATTTGACGCTGACACACAAAGTTCAAGGTTAATGGTGAAACGTGAATGGCTATTCTATCATGTAAGCTTCATTTAATGGCGTGACACTAATGGCTTTCACCTCTCAACAACTTACCAAAGACAAATACAGAAAGCAGTCTTTCTGTGTGCTTTTTTAAAAAGCTTTATCAAATTTGCCAAGTACAAAGCAAAGTTAAACTGTTTCACAGTAACAAGAGGGCAAAATAGGACAGAAAGCATAAAAACACAATAAAACAATTGAAGCAGAAGTGAAGCAATTCATTTGCTGAGTTTGAATCAAGAATTTGAGACAACAATAGGAGGCGAGGGAGCGTGCAATCAAGAATCAAGGATAAAAAAAGTAAAACCCCTTAAAATGACAAGATTAAAACTGATGGTCAAATCCACCTTTAAACTTAGGTGTAGAAGAAAGGCTGTAATTATTGTCTCTTCTTTGGGTTTGTTTAGAGTTCTGCTTTAGTCAGAGCAAAGCGAGCTAGTACACACAAGATGAGATGCATGGATATATAACCTTTTAAAGGTCTGTGAAGGGCAGACGAGAGCATGTTTAACCAAGGATTTCTGTAAAGCAGAGGACTTTTTCTTTTGCTTTGGCATTTGAAGAAAAAATCTGAATCATTTTTGAAGCTGTAAACTATGCACTACATTTAGTGTATACATCTGTTTTTCATCTCCAAACAACTTGTTTCACCCTTGTTTAGTTGTCAAATAACAAAGCGAAGCATAGTTTATGGGCTTTCCTTTGAAAAAACAATACATTATCACTGCCAAGTTCACTCAGCAACCTCATAAAAACACCACCATGCAGTCTTTTTTTTTTTTTTTTTTTTTACCTTATTATGTAAATGTAGGAGATATTTGCTCAGGCATTGTTTATATTACAACAAACCATAGTGGATGAGTGTTGAGAAATGATATTATTACAGATCCTGTCTCGAGTGAATTTGTTTTAAAAAATGTAGGTGTGCATATTTTTTTTTGTATTAGAAAATACTGAGCTCTTTGAAAACAAATGTCAGAGAGAAAATTGCACAATTGATTTATAATGTTTTCTAAGTAACTATTTGAAAGGTAGCTGGCATTTTCTGAAAACATTTATAATTTTATGCTGTATTCAAAGGCCCTTGTAATGCTAAATCTTCAGCTCTTCACTTATTAAAAGGTCAAAAATGTATATTCCCTATTTAGTTTTTCTTAGATATTCTTTTTCCCCCTCAATTCTTCTGTTCATGGCAGATTGGACTTGGTCTTGGACTTATTGTGTTTTCTCCATTTGGACAAATAAATGAGAAAAAAAAGTGTTGCTAACTATAAAGTGTCACAAAAAGAAAGCAAAACTAAAATATTACAACATATAATTATTTCACATATAATATGTCACAGTTATCAGTAAGGATGTTCACTAATTTCTTAATCAACTAACCGTGGAAAAAAAAATTAGACTAACAGCTTACTCTAGAACTAAGAAGCACTCAGACATTAAGTCAAATTCGAGAACCATTTAATGAAAAATGTGAAAAACTGATGACAAAGAGTTTTAAACCAGTAATTACGTTCATTAATGATACGTTCATGCCACTTAACTTTGCGGCACCTGGCATCGTGCATTATCAACATTACACGTCATACAGACAGTGAAGAAGAGAAAACTGATGTTAAATATTGAATTAAATTAAATTAAATTCAATTCAATTTTATTTCTACGGCATCAAATCACAACAACAGTCACTTCAAGGCGTTTTATATTGTAAGTTAGACCCTACAATAATACTTACAGAGAAAAACCCAACAATCATATGACCCTCTATGAGCAAGCACTTTGGCGACAGTGGGAAGGAAAAACTCCCTTTTAACAGGAAGAAACCTTCGGCAGAACCAGACTCAGGGAGGGGCGGCCATCTACCGTGAACGGCAGAAGAAATCTTGATTTTTGTAACTTGCCACATTGCGCCGTGGCCGTCACAGTTGATGATTGTGCCGGTTTTAACTGCCATTTGATATGATATTGATAATGATAATCTTGCAGAGAAGCTCAGAGACAAACTGCTGCAACTGTTCTGAAAACTTGGGTTTATGGAAAGAACTGCAAACCAACACTCAGCAAAGTCTTTCCTTCTGGTTTTGACTTCTTCTCCTCCTTATCAGGGTATATGACGCAATATTGTCCGAGTGGCGACACCTATCGTTTCAGCGAATGCTGCAGCGGCTTCTTGCACCTTAATGAGGGGTATATATGACTGCATCTGCGTGATGATGGCACGACAGTGAGCGAAGCAACCACTGTGGAGGGTATATTGGCACCTTAAGCAGAGAAGCTCAGACTTCCCTCTCTCCACCTCTGCCTTTCCCAGACCAGCGATAGATGTAATCTCTCCAGTGGGCCTCCTCCTGGACATGCCTGGCCAGAACACCTTACCTAAATGACGACAGCCTTAGCCATCTTCTTTTGATGTGAAGGAGTAGTGACTCTACTCTGAAACCCTCCTAAATGATTACACTCCTCAACCTATCGCTAAGGTAGAGCTCATCCACCTTTCGGATAAAGCTATTTTCCACCGCTTGTATCAACAATCTCATTCTAATAGAGTTAACAAAAAGATGAAGCCAAAATGAACAGATTTTCTCAACAACAATGCGCCATCTGGTGGCAGATGGCTGCATAACATTTAGGACAGTATTTTACCAGCATTGGGCATCAATTAAAATTTTAACAATTAGATAAACGACTGGTATGTCTGGTACCGACCAGTGACAACAGCAACTATTAGTCAGCTAGTCACACACATCCCTAGTTATCAGTACTACCATATCATGACACCCCAGTTTTGAAGAGTTACGTTTGTGTTTATATTTACACATACTAAGTTATACATTTATATTGGAATGCTTTTTGAATTCCTTGTAGTGGATCTGCCCAGAATTCTGATTAGATGCTTGAATCACCTCAGTTGGTTCCTTTCGGCATGAAAGAGCAGCGGCTCTACTCCGTGGGGTGGTTGGGCTCAGCTGTGGACATCTGGAGGGAGCTCGAAGGAAAGCTTGTATCCTCAGTCTCATTTGTTTGTTCTTCACCCAGAGTTTGTGACCATAGGTAAGGGTTGGAACGTAGACCAACTGGTAAATTGAAAGCTTCATCTTCCAGTTCTGCGCTCTTGTCATGACAGTGACACGCCGCACCAATCTGCAGGTCAGTGCTTATCCACGAGAGACTGAAGTGTTTCTCTAAACTGGCATAATGTAACTTAGCCAAAGTTACTGGCATGTTTACAACATTTCTTTATCATCTGAGTGACAGATCTCCCTCATATCACTACACATATTTAAATATGCAGAAAAACCATGATGAGAAACATTTTCTGCTTAAAGCTTATAATATAACAGCTGCATTTTTCTCTAATGTAGGGATGGCTTTTACTAACCTTCACCTGTAGAGGTCCAGCTGCAGTGTTTCTGCTGGGCCTGTTTTTATAAGTGAAGCTGCAATAAGAGTGATCAGGGGTTATTTGATGCTGATTTTTGAGAGCCTTGCAGAAGAAGAGGCTGGATTTGCTATACTGCTCTAAAAGGTAGTGATTCCCAACCAGCAGACGTGAGCAGTTGACAGAGATGAGTGCTGCGGCTGAAATAAATTGCAGACCTGTCAGCTAGAATAAACCACAGAGCTTACTGGCAAACTGTGCCCAACAGTACAAGTAAAGAAGCTGCTCTGTGCATGACAATTACATCATTGGATGGAAATACAAATGTCCCTTCTTTTCTGTATGATGCAAAACAATAATTCAGTAATGTGTTTTCTGTGTCTCTTTTCTCCAAAATCAAGACTCACACTGTAAGAAACTTTCCTGGTTGTTCACAGGCAAATGGTGGTGATAGATTTGCCAGGTTTAAACTTCTTTTTCAGTCTCAGATTTTCATAACAACACTGTCTATAAAAATGTTACAGTGTTTTTGCTATTCCTAATATACTCCTTTCCCTACTGCTTGGTAAGCTCGTATTCTGTTATTTTAGTGCACTTTGCTCTTTATTCCTGTAAGTTGTACTAGAATACTTTTGATCTACACTTTTTTGCAAAAAGTATTCACTCACCCACCCAAATCAATGAATTCAGGTGTTCCAATGACTTCCATGGCCACAGGTGTATGAAATCAGTCACCTAGTCATGCAGACTGCTTCTACAAACAATTGTGGAAGAATGGGTCGCTCTTAGGAGCTCACTGAATGTCAGCATGATATCATGATAGGATGCCATCAATGCAAGTCCATTAGTGAAATTTCCTTGCAACTAAATATTCCACACTCAGCTGTTAGTGGTATTATAACGAAGTGGAACCAATTGGCAACAACAGCAACTCAGCCATGAAGTGGTAGGTCAGGAAAAATCAGAGTCAGGGGATGCTGAGGAACATAGTGTGCAGAGGTCACCAACTTTCTGCTGAGTCAATTGCTACAGATCTCTAAACTTCATGTGGCCTTCAGATTAACTCAGGAACAATGCGTACAGAGCTTCATGGAATGAGTTTTCATTGCTGAGCAGCAACATCCAAGCCCTACGTCACGAAGCACAATGCAAAGTGCCGGATACAGTGGTGTAAAGCATCCGCCACTTTACTCTAGAGTAGTGGAGACATACAGGGAGTGCAGAATTATTAGGCAAATGAGTATTTTGTCCACATCATCCTCTTCATGCATGTTGTCTTACTCCAAGCTGTATAGGCTCGAAAGCCTACTACCAATTAAGCATATTAGGTGATGTGCATCTCTGTAATGAGAAGGGGTGTGGTCTAATGACATCAACACCCTATATCAGGTGTGCATAATTATTAGGCAACCTCCTTTCCTTTGGCAAAATGGGTTAAAAGAAGGACTTGACAGGCTCAGAAAAGTCAAAAATAGTGAGATATCTTGCAGAGGGATGCAGCAGTCTTAAAATTGCAAAGCTTCTGAAGCGTGATCATCGAACAATCAAGCGTTTCATTCAAAATAGTCAACAGGGTCGCAAGAAGCGTGTGGAAAAACCAAGGCGCAAAATAACTGCCCATGAACTGAGAAAAGTCAAGCGTGCAGCTGCCAAGATGCCACTTGCCACCAGTTTGGCCATATTTCAGAGCTGCAACATCACTGGAGTGCCCAAAAGCACAAGGTGTGCAATACTCAGAGACATGGCCAAGGTAAGAAAGGTTGAAAGACGACCACCACTGAACAAGACACACAAGCTGAAACGTCAAGACTGGGCCAAGAAATATCTCAAGACTGATTTTTCTAAGGTTTTATGGACTGATGAAATGAGAGTGAGTCTTGATGGGCCAGATGGATGGGCCCGTGGCTGGATTGGTAAAGGGCAGAGAGCTCCAGTCCGACTCAGATGCCAGCAAGGTGGAGGTGGAGTACTGGTTTGGGCTGCTATCATCAAAGATGAGCTTGTGGGGCCTTTTCGGGTTGAGGATGGAGTCAAGCTCAACTCCCAGTCCTACTGCCAGTTTCTGGAAGACACCTTCTTCAAGCAGTGGTACAGGAAGAAGTCTGCATCCTTCAAGAAAAACATGATTTTCATGCAGGACAATGCTCCATCACACGCGTCCAAGTACTCCACAGCGTGGCTGGCAAGAAAGGGTATAAAAGAAGAAAAACTAATGACATGGCCTCCTCGTTCACCTGATCTGAACCCCATTGAGAACCTGTGGTCCATCATCAAATGTGAGATTTACAAGGAGGGAAAACAGTACACCTCTCTGAACAGTGTCTGGGAGGCTGTGGTTGCTGCTGCACGCAATGTTGATGGTGAACAGATCAAAACACTGACAGAATCCATGGATGGCAGGCTTTTGAGTGTCCTTGCAAAGAAAGGTGGCTATATTGGTCGCTGATTTGTTTTTGTTTTGTTTTTGAATGTCAGAAATGTATATTTGTGAATGTGGAGATGTTATATTGGTTTCACTGGTAAAAATAAATAATTGAAATGGGTATATATTTGTTTTTTGTTAAGTTGCCTAATAATTATGCACAGTAATAGTCACCTGCACACACAGATATCCCCCTAAAATAGCTAAAACTAAAAACAAACTTAAAACTACTTCCAAAAACATTCAGCTTTGATATTAATGAGTTTTTTGGGTTCATTGAGAACATGGTTGTTGTTCAATAATAAGATTATTCCTCAAAAATACAACTTGCCTAATAATTCTGCACTCCCTGTAGTAGTGGTTGCCAGGAGAACAATACTTGTCTGACTGCATAGTGACAGTTGTAAAGTTTGGTGGAGGGGAGTATGGTGTAGGGTTGTTTTTCAGGAGTTGGGCTCAGCCTCGTAGCTCCAGTAAAATAAATTCTTAATGTTCAGCCCCAACTTTGTGGGAACAATTTGGGTATGGCCATTTCTTGTTCCAACATGACTACACATCACTACACAAAGCAAGGTCAATAAGAACATGGATGAGTGAGTTTGGTGTTTGGTGAAAAAACTTGACTGACCTGCACAGAGTCCTGACCTCAACCTAACAGAACACCTTTGGGATGAGTTAGAGCGAAGATTGTGTGCCAGGCCTTCTCATCCAACATCAGTGTCTGACCTCACAAATACACTTCTGCACGAATGGTCAGAAAGTCCCCATAAACATACGCCTAAACCTTGTGGAAAGAAGAGCTGAAGCTGTTATAGCTGCAAAGGGTGGATAGAAACCCTATGGATTAAGAATGGGACCACTCAAGTCAATGACATCAAGAAACACAATTTCTTAATGTCCTTGCTGATGTACCTGAAATTTAATGTCTTGTCTTTAGCTCTGATCAGGTCTAATAAATCACTGCAGGAGTCTCTATCATAGTGTCCCATTGTTACCTTAACCTTAATACTCTCCTTAAACTGCAAACCACATCATATATCCACAACAATCAAAGCTGAAACACATAATAACAAAAACACTACTAAACCTCAGTGACGAGAGTGCATACCTTTCCTAAAATTTCTCTCTATGGATCTACAAGAATATCTGGATATGAATTTGTTTCTGGAATTTTGCTAAGATCAAACTGATGTCAAAGATTTCAAACAAATTGAGTTATCTTGACAAATAATCAGTCACATAAACATTTATTTGCCATGAGTAATTAATGACTTAACCTCTATTAATGAAATTTCATAAGTCTGTGCCCACTATCAGGTAGGCTGTGCCATACTATATTATAAAGTAACATGTTACTCATGTCGTATATGTAACGTAAACCTTAAAATCAATACTGTGGACATTTTAAATTCAGAATGTGCTGCAGAAAGGGTTGGAAAGCATTCACAAAAGAAATCAAGGTTGGGCATACAGAGGTTGGAATTTACTATCCTGATGATGCTTCCAGGATTGGACTTGGCAAAGTTGTAAGAATAGTCATAAGGGTGTTTCATAATCCTACATGCTCTGGTTCTGCTCCTGCTGGCATATAAGTCCTGCAGAATGGGGAGCATAGAGCCAATGGTACGTGCAGCTGAGCTGTCTGAGCTGGTTAAACCATTGCATCTTCTTTTCCCGCTAGGATCTATGTGTGTGTGTGTGTGTGTGTGTGTGTGTGTGTGTGTGTGTGTGTGTGTGTGTGTACTAAGTCATCCTCTTTGATGTGGTCTCTGAGGTATACCTGAAGTTTGTTACCTTCTCCACCAATGTCCTGTTCCTTCTCTCAGGTGTGTACCTTCCCTGCTGCTTCTTGTAAAGTCACAACTATATCTTTGTTTGTTGTTGCTTTTTCCCCTCCCCTGATGATCAGTGAGAAGTTAAGATCTTGCACAGTTTCTGTCTTTTGAAAACATGCAGTATCACAGCAGCTTGAGATGAAATGTGGGGTTTAGTAGGGATTCTGGGGAAGAAGGTAGCATGTGTTGTATATTGTGCATATAGTGCATATATATAGGTTATTTTCTTCATATTGAATTTGTCTGTTTGAGGAAAAATATTATACATGTGACATTAACATATTGTTGGTATGTAAAGGAAAAATAGTTTATCACTTTATCTAAACTGAGAGGCAAATAATGTGTTAATACTATGTTAATAATGCGTTAATGTGTTTAATACTTTTTGAGGCCTTTAAGACCTAAACCAACATTTCAAATGATGCTGAAAGGATGGTTTATATTTTGGTTTTCTATTTATTTTCTATTACTCCAACTTCAACAAGGTTTGGCAGTAAGCATCTGGGAACTGAGGAGCCCAGCTGCTGGACTTTTGTAAGGAATGCTGTCCCATTCTTGTCTGATAAAGGATTTTTGCTGTCCTGGGTCTTCTTTGTTTCATTTTTTGTTTCATGCTGCTCTAAATGATGTAATTTGGTTGAAGGTCTGGATTGCAGTCAGGTGAGCCTCTGCCCAGCTTTAATTCTAAGAAACTCTGCTTCTCTGAGATGCTCTTTTTATACTCAGTCACGTTACTGATCTGTTACAAATTAACCTAATAAGTTGACAAATGTTCCTCCAGCCACACTTTTTTTAATATCTGCTGCTACCATCAAATTCAAAATAACTTCTTTTCTGTGCATTTTCTCTTTTTAAAAACTGATATTCTTTCTATGTTCTATTGTGAATAAAATATGGGTTCATTAAACACAGAGGGATTTGTGAACAAGGGAAACACTGAACCTCTTACTGTATGAAAATAGCATCAAATTTTATTTAAATTACAGCAACAGCAGTGAATAAATGTTCATTTGTCTTCTGTTACAGTGATGTTTGTGCATGAATGCACCTTTAAAGGGTTGCTGTTGGTTGAAACATAATCATTATTCAATACTTTGGGGGTTAATGAGTCTCTAAATCCTGTCTTTCAGCTACAACAGTTACCAACTGACACCAACTCTCTTAAGAGAAATACTTTACTAAAGGGAGAAATCGTATTAGAAGTATTGTCTTGTTAAACCTTTGAGCTGATAAAAACTAACAATCTGGTTTATTCATTTTGATGCAGGGCTGAAATGTGAAGTGTAATTCTATAGTTAAGAACAGAATCTAATAGTTTAAAAATGGATGATAGTTAAGCTTGCTGTAGCCATAACAGACATTTATAACGCCTGCTCCTCAGCAGAGAAATGTCAGACTATTGTGTATAAAAATCAAACACATACCTGTGCAGACTGAAAGTATAGAATTTCTTTCCTTTTTATCACTTAAAAGCTGTACAGTACAATAATGGAGGTTAAACCACCGTTATGAGACTGTGACATTTGGTTTTCATTTTTATATAAAAAATAATATCATTTACAGTTGTTGCACACTGGTATTCACAAAAAATACAGGACTTCACTGTACCTGCAGAGACCTAGTTGAATAACTTAAACTAGATTATTATTCCCAATAACCTCTAATCATAAAAATAAAAGCTCCTTGCTGTTTTATTATTAATATGCGTATTAATGTGCTTTTTGGCTTTATCTTATTTCATTTGGCCTATGGCTGTATCAAATACACCATTAGTGGATGGGAGTTATTGATCACTTTCTTTGTGTTTAATAAGTGTAGTACCTGAGCCCAGCAAATTGCTTTACTTCCTTTAGATATCTACATTGCATTCAAGTGGTCCCTGCTCTCTTGAAAGGAATCTTGAAATACTGGATGCATTCAGAGGCCTAGACCCAGTATATGCCCAGTGAAAATAACATTTCAACCTTCTGGCACTAATGTAGTCATGCCTTGACCCACTGAGTTTCCTGCTGAGAGTCAATTTGTCATAGCCTATGGTTTGACATCTACACTTTGACTATAAAATGCAATTTAACATGCACACTTTTACAGTTTATTAATCTTTAAAGAGTGTAAGTGAAAAACCCTTGGCTTTTGAGATTAGGTTCCCTGCCGCTACAAAAGAATTTTAAGTTTTAGAAACCTGCATCCACTAAGAGACTGTAGTCTCTCACTTCTACACACTTCTGTCTGCGAATACCTTTGTTCTCACAGGTACTGAGCTTAGGCCACAACTTTTCACAGGCCTGAAGTCAACAAAGACAGGATTAGGGGTTTTCTTCAAAGGTGATGTTTGCGGAGGTGATTTTCTTGAGAAACAGAAAATAACACTAAAGGTGTACACTAACAGTATGCACACTCCTTGCATATCATGCTGTGCAGACATATTTACTTCAGCACATATTCAGTGACGCATATACATGCACATAATCTACAATGGCACATCTTACATTCAGACCAGTGCTTACATCTCTCAAAATGGACAGCAAGCATGAGGTGTTGCTGACACCATTTTCAGAATCTTACCTTGTGAAAATCATTATTTCTACCTCAGAGCAGAGAAATAATGCATAGCAATGGCAGATATTGATCTCAAGGTAAGGGATGCAGTTACACTACAAAAGACTAAAAGGTGCAGGAGAGCGCTGCAGTTCTTTAAACTGACTCCAATGTCTAACATAATGGAAATCTTATTTTACTTCTTGTGCTCTCACAATAAATACAGCCTCGAGTAGCAAAACTTTAATCACTACAGACTTTTTATTGCAGACTAATTATTAATTATTTTAATAAATGTATTTAAGCATCACAATCGCTGAAGTTTGGGTTTGGTATAGCTTCAACATGACAGGACTTAGTGTGGCCTATCCCACTTGACACAGGGTATCTGCCTCAGCCCATCACAGTGTCAGGGAAACACTTATAGAGCATAATTCTTTCAGTGTACCAGTACAGTCTGTATGTGCTGAGGTAGTCAGGAAATAACTCAAGAAAGCATAAATTCTATTTGAGCTATTTATTTAAGATTTATTGTATTTTTTTTTCAACTTTTTCTGATTTAACAGTGTGCTTAAGCTTGATAATCACTGGGCACTGCACATCCTGATGAAAGATGTGATGGAGATGACTTGATTACGACATTACGGCAGCACATAAATATCTTCCGCTGCTTAGATGCTCATTTCAGCAGAATTAGTGCAGAAACCCTCAAGCATGTTATACTTTCTGTACTCCAAAACAGCAAAGAGTAGCTCCCTGTGTCATAACAATCTCATTGCACATAAACATGTACACCTTAGCCCTTTGTAATCCCCAAAGGAGTATAATAAAGCAGCACAGATATACTGCTGTAGCGTACAATCAGTATATTATTCACTAATGGTTATGGCGTTGAGCTGTAGCAGGTTGCTGCCTCTGCATTAAGCTTTGCTGTTGTTGCAGTGGCGAGACAAGGATGCAGCTGTCACTGTAGATGTACCCCCACTAGGATTTGGGTGGCGACAAGGGCTTTTACCATTTTCAGTTCTTGTTATAACAGTATTTGCCACACGTGTAGCATAGAACCTTTAAGCTACAACTAAGCACTGATGTTTTTGCTATGCTATATTTACATGCTATTTTTCTACCAAGTACAAAAGTACCTGAAAAAAGGCAAGACAGCTTTGACAGTTATGTACAGCAACTTTTTTCTTTGGCAGCATCCATTGTCAGTCATTCCAAAAAGAAAACATAAAAACAGAGATCGGTAGAAATATTGCGATTCACAGCTACTGAAACCACAGTCAGTAGGCAGAGCAGTATTAGATAAACATGCTTGACACTATCTAACCCAGTGTTATTAATATTTCTTTAGATTCAGTAATACAAATTACTGAATAAGATCTAGTGACATTCTTTTATCATTCATTTGTATATCTGCCACAAACTTGATAGAAAGGCAATGTTTACCAGTATGACATTGTATTGTGCAATATGTCATGATTATATTTGTGATCCAGGATTCCCAGAGGGTTATTTAGATATTCAGTGTAATAAGACTAGGATGGGCTGACATTTATGAATCCTGTTTTCGTCTTAGTCTATCCTGCATGCAGTAGTGCATATTGCACCTTTAAAAGCTGCCGCTTTATATTTTGCTTACACCTATGCTGACACATCAGTCACTCCTTTCATATTGTATTTTTCTTTACAGTAATAAAGGGACAAATGCCATGATTGGGCACATCTGCTTTTAGTTTTGAGGAGTTTGTTCATGCACGAGAAAAATAGTAAAACTGTGGTCAGCCTGGAGAATCTGTGAACTACACAGACTGGATTAGTCCTGCTTGCTCTGTTTGTTCATTGTTATGTAACTTGTAAAAGACTATGATAAACAGAAGGTATAATAACAGCTTCACAACCCTTATATTGTTTATATTTTAAATAATTTGGTAAATAAACAGAGATAACACACATGGAAATACATTACAAAAACTGAGTCTGTACAACAGACATGAAAGGCAATATCTACTGACAGGCAAGAGTTTTAGTATTTGATATCATCAATATCAATATTTGAGATAATTTTTATTTTTCAGTACAGTCTGAACGTTCGTAGCCAAGCTTCATATAATTTTTTAAAAAGTAGTCTTCTGGAATAGTTCTCCAGGCTTCTTGAAGGACAATCAAAGCTCTTCTTTGGATGTTGCTGCCTTTTGTTCTGTTCTCTCTCAAAATGATCCCACACTGCTTCAGTTGTGTTGAGGGTCAGACTATCGCATCATGGATTAAAATCTGACACTACTTTTCTACGGTTCCATCAACTTTGACAAGCCCCAAACTATGACAGAGCCTCCACCGTGTTTAATGCAGACTTTACAGATACTCACTGTCGTACCTCTCTCCTGACTTCCTGTGTACTTACAGTAATATGAACCAAGATGTTCAGATCTGGATTCATCACTCATAAGACCTGTTTCCAGTCCAGTTCTTCTGCCATACCTACAGCCTTTTATCATTGTTCCTATTCTTTAAGAACACCTTCTTCATATCCATCCTTTCTCAGAAACCACTTCTGATATCTGAGAAAGCTTCAGCGAACAGTAGGTCGATCAACTGAATTGACAGATGCACCTCTCAGGTTCTCTGTCCTCATGTCGTTGCTGGATTTCCCCCCCCCTATTTCTTAAGGAAATCCAGAAACTGTTCATCTGCTGCAGATGAATTCTTCTTTTCTACTATTCTTGTAAAGTTTTTTCAAATTAAAATTAAAAAATTTAAAAGCACACCACACGCCATGGCAAGATATGCCAAGTTTTCAGCTAATATTTCTTTGGGAATCACCTTATTAGTGCAAAAATGCTGCATAAACTGCATAATCCTTGGCATTTTCCATACATTCAACTGAATGCAAGCAAACTATATGTTTTTAGGACAGGACACTAGTAGCAAAGTATCTAAAGATACAATTTAAAACTGGTTCTGATGCATCCCCTGAGCTAGGTGCTTTTTATATCCTTGAATGATTCATAGGTCAGTGTTATGTACTTCAACACACACACACGCACTTGTGAAAATGGTCAGGTACAAGAACTGGACTGGAAATGAAATGCAGTCGGTGTCCAAGGAAAAACTTGAATATAATTTCAGGAAACCTGAAGATATAATATAAAAGCTATATAAATATAAAAATTTATATAGCTGATTTAGTTTCTCTTACCTCTCTCTTTTCTTCTGAGTGGTTTAAATGGAAGAGGTTCACCTCCTAAAAAGGTACTTGTAAGCTCTTTAACGCCCTGAACATTTTCAGGATCTATTTGTGTCCCCCTCTCCTTCATGACTGAAGAAATATCACAGAAGTGGTGATAGCAAAAAAAGAAAAAAAAAAAAAATCAAAAAACCGGAGGCCACTTTTAGAAGCTCCTTTAACACACTTGTTCGATTCACTGAAATTACACAGACATTCAGCTTTTACTGCAAAATGTGGACCAGTTAGGGACCCCTGAAAACCGAAGAGAAAGTCTCTTTTTATTGCAGTTTATTCACTGGTGCCATTATGCAGTGATTGTCTTCTTCAGAAATAACATAGTTACAGTAATCATAGCTTCCTCCTCTCTAATTTTATAAATGAATTTGCTTTTATTGTTAGGGAGTATGGCCTAGTCTAATAGTCACAGGGTTGTACACCACTGATCACCATTGACGAGTAGAAAACAGTTAACAGAAGAGACACACTGTTACCAGCTTAATGAAAAATAATTAAAATATTACCTGCCTCTGACTTTCTTTTAGGTACTGTTAGCTGTAACTGAACCACATCAGGGTGGACAGCAGTTAACAAGAAGTTCCAGGGTTTCTGTGTTTAGTCTGGGGTTGTGAGCATCTCTTTCTGTTAGCCCTAGACCACACCACTCACACACCACCCTTCCACATTGTTAAACAACCATTTAACAAAGTAAAAAGGTGGATGTAAGTGAACATGGATTGGCAGACAGAGTTACACTATCATTCAGCTTCACTTTAAAAGATGTAAGTCACAGGCCATTCTGTTAATCACTTTGTAGTTACTGCAGCTTTGGCAAATGAAGTAATTGTAAGAGCTTGAAAAGATGGCAAATAAGACATTTCACCTTTCAGCCAAGGGGTGGAGAGTCCCATGACCTGGATGACTGAGAAGCTACAAAGACAAGTGAAGTAACTGCATCACTGTTCAGGTGTAATTACATTAAACAGACACTAAACGCAAGTGAACAAGTGTAAAAAGTCATCACACCTTTAATTACACATCATACTGAGATACTGGGAGTCTCTAACCTCAAAAAAAGGACTACAGACCTCTTGGCATATTGTCATAAACCACTCCTACTCTTCCTACTCCCACTTAAAATGACACCAAATACAAACTTGGTATTAATTAATGTAATTACACACCTTGGCTTTAGAGATAATGAGGCCATTTTAGGCAGTAAGGCTGACACGCTCCTGTTTGCCATTCATAGTATCCGCAGATAATTAAAATGTTTGATCCATTCTTCAGTCTTTGGACTTGTGCTTATCTTTTCTTTTGATTTTGAAAGGCTAAAGAAGGACACACGCTCTCCAGTGCACACACACTGGAACAAGGAAGAGCACAAAGAGAGAAAGAGAGTAAAAATTCAGTGAATGAAGAGGAACTGCAAGAAAAGTCAAAGAAAGAAACAATCAACATAATTATGGAGCAACATAAAGGAAACATTTTGATTGCTGTCAGTCAGAGAGATGTGCATGCGAGTAAACACTGCATGACTCCATATTATATGAATCCAAGAAGAAGACATCAGTGTAGTACAGAACAAAATTGCGTACAACTTCAAATCAGCCCAAACAAAAGTAGTGATTGGGCTCTTCATCATGGCTGTTTCTGTAATTGCTGTTCATCTGTGTATTGTTTTAGTTGATGTTCACGTCTATCAAGCAAGGACAGAATAAAACAAAACCAGGTACAACACAATATAACTGTGGGATAAAGTGAATACTGCTTTGTGAAGCTTTTCTGTTGAGGCTGCTAGAGCTGTTGATTAATGCCTGGGGTTGTAGTTGTGTGCTTTTGTTGCTGAATTTGATTGCATTATGTTCTGCAGGTGTTGATGTCATTCTGTCCACCCCCTGATGTGATGCACCTGAGTGAAAACACGAGTTTAATGTATAAAAATCACATCTAATTTAGCTATTGAGCTTTTTCGTTGGCTAATGACCATTGTGTTTGGTGCTTGGGCCTCAAGTTGCTCTGTGTGAAACACTGAGCCACAGGCGCAAACACACAGCTTTTATCTTTCCATGCGCCTTGCAGACAGGTTTTCATCTGGCCTCGGGCCTTCTGCTCCGGTTGAAAAAGAAGAGATAGGTGTTTCAAACAGACTCTCCAGGACTGAAGGTCTGTCCGTGCAGCCAGAAGGTTTCTCTTGGAAATACAAACTTAATACAGAAACACATACCATAAGTTTCTGTAAGATAGATTAAGGGTGACAACTTTATGAGCTTGTCCTCATCCTTCTTTGAAATGTCCAATCCAACAAAAACTTCCACCTATCATAAAGCGACTTTAACATTTGCCTTGAATCTTGAATATTATGCATATTATGCAGTAATATCCATGTAGAGCAAATTCAAATCAAGCATCACTAACATTTAGTTTTCAGATTGCAATCACTGGGAATATTAAACATCAGAGCACCTAAAGTGCACAAATTGACTTTTATCTTTTAAACCAATGACTAACGACTTAGTGTAAAACTTTTTATGGGTGCTCATAACTGTGGGGCGGGGATTATGCTTGTGCTGAAGGACGATCTTTACTCCATGTACCAACTCCATTCGGATTCCTTGGGAAAAGCAATTATCTTTGAGTGTATTTTCAGTTGAAATCACATTTTCCAAAGGTCAGTGTAAACTTGTATTCTCAACTGAATCCACTTATAGAATTTGTTAGCATTTTGCACTCAGTAACACAGGTCTAAAGATGTTAACCATCTGGAAACCACTATGGAAAATGTGTATTCCCTGACTATTTGGTGTGAAATCGATTTCCAAAGCCACATTCTTTCAGGCCTAAAGACCAGTCAGTGACTCCCCGGCTACTGCTGGTTGCTAGGAAAAGTGTGTATTCTGCAACCAGTTGGTGAGTGTTTCCTGGAGTTTGTTGGCAGTCATGAATCTGAAACTGGTCATAAAGAGGATATGGACCTGAACTGGAAACCTTGCAAATGCTTTGGTTGCCAGCAGGTTGCAGCGGTTGTCAGTAGTTTGCAAACACTTGCAACACATTCGCCAAATGGTAGTTAAATTGTGAAAAGGATATATCGTCTTGTATGTTAATTCTGCAAAATTTTTTCTGTTCCTCATTTCATCTAAATATTATTTGCATTTTGTAAAACTTATTCTATTATATTTCTTTTGTGTCTTGTCTGGAATTGTAATGATATCAGTCTAAGATAACCCTGTTGAGATTTAGTGGGTCATAATGTAAATCTATATCATATTCTAAAGGTAGATTAAAAAATGACAGCCATTTGTATTATCAACTGATATTCAATTAACACTATTTTTTTAACAGATTTTTTATATAGTAAACAAATATTTAACAAACACTCCTGAGATACTCACAGTAAATCAGATTGCTTAGTTGGTGCAGATTCAGGCACATTGTTTCTCTTTTAAATAATGCGCCTGAGGGCATGGATGTAACAACAAGGATGCAATACAAACCGAGAAAACACTGGGGTGAATACAGGAAAAAGACAAGCATAGCTCCAGATGAACATCGTTATTTGTTGTGTAGACAACACCACAGCAGAGATCTCACACGGGAAACAAGTAAGTGACGCCTCAGGGTGGAGGTGCTGCCTGCAAACAAGTGCTAGTCACTGGGGAGAGGAATGCCACAGAATATGCTAAAGAAACCATCTAGATGACTGAAAGAGGAAGTTAAGACAGTGGTTGATGTTCTTATTTACTGGAGGTAAAACCCCATGGGAATGCACCCATCATCAGAGCAGTGGCAGCAGAAAAGTAATTAGACCTTCCCCTGAGAGCATTTGCATTAATTGGAATTATTCGAGGGTGTTATAGGAGGTCAAAGGGAGAGTGAAAGAGAGCCAATTAAAAATAAAGTGAAAGACAAACCTTTACAAAGAAAGTCTTTCTGATAAACAAACCCAGACATCATAGAGATCTTTTTAAAGACCCCCTTTTGTCTTTTATCATGACACTGAATTAATTTTAATGCACTGCAGCTTATTTTGAATCCATTTTTACTTCCAGATTATCAAGATCAGTAATTTAGCCCCAGGCAAGATGGGAGAGCGCATCATTTGCCAAGGCCATTGGCCTTTTTGCAATTTTTAAAGAAAGTGATTTGGATCAGCACCAAAGTTTAATGGGTTTTTTCCTCTGCCCATGGCCCACTTCTTCATCAGGTTTCATTACATTCGGCTGACAGATAATTAGACAGAAAAAATATGCCATTTACATACCTCACAATGTATGCAAGTCTGAAATATGAAAAAAAGAGCATTAATTATTTTGTGTTTAAGAGTTATATAAAATCTTAGACCACGTTAGTATTTTAAAATGGACTGCATCACTTATTTCTATGTTAGAGGGATTTCTTGTACTAACAAAAGTAATTATGGTATCTTCCAAACTCTGCAGTTCCCCTCAGGTCACGTTTCAGCTCACTATTTTAATTGTCCGGTCTGCAATGCTGCTTTTTTTTTTTTGGCTCATTCTTTTATATCTCTGCCAAGAAAGTAATGTTTTCACTGGTGTTTGTTCATTCTTCTGTCTGCCTGTCAGCAGGGTTATCTAAAAACTATTAGGCCAATTTCCATTAACCTAACCAAGGCTGGCTAGGAAGTTTTATTTATATTTTTATTTTTTTATCCTTTACATCATGAGACAATGGGTTGGACTTGGTGTGCTATCACTGAGCCTTTAGTAAATGTACAGATATAGCACAAGACCTAAGAATCAACAGTGTCAGTTGCTATTTTTCACAGACCTGTGACAGTGACATCGCACACCTTTTCTGCATGTTTTGAATGACAAAACACAAATGCACATAAGGCTCTACCCCCACTTAGCAACCAGGTTGTGTGCCTGTCACCAGCCAGAATGAAGACATCTCTCTCACAAGCATCCTGGACCAAACAACATACCTGGTTGCGTGTTGACAGACTGCAGCGATACAAACTCTTCACGAATAGTTACCACTAGTATTATACCAGTACCAAAGACAGCATCCCAGTCCTGCTTCAATGTGCATCCCTAGTCAGTTGCCTCACCTTGCTCCTCTATTGCACTGACTCCCATCATTATGATGTGTTTTGAAATGCTATGTTGTCAATGAATATATCAAATCCATCTTCACTCCCTCCCTGGAGTGCAATCAGTTTGTAAATCGGTCAAACACCAATTCAATTTCCTTTGCTCTCCACTTAAATATCCAGGACACAACAAATTTTTATGTGATAATGTTCTGCATAGAATTTAGCTCAGCATTCAACACAATCATCCCCCAACAGTTAATACACAAACTGGAGCAATCGGCCTGAACAACTCCCTTTGTAATTGGTTGATTGATATACAGCTCTTCACTCTGCGGACCTGAATGCTGCTCTAACCTCTTTATCAAGTTGGCAGATGACACAACAGTGGTGGGTCACAACAATAATGATAATGAGACAAGCTAGAGGAGCAGGGTGAGGCAACTGACTAGGGATGCAGGGATGATCAATGGTTTTGCTGTGGGAAAACTAAGCAGCACCGAATTTCTGGGCTTTCACATCACAGAGGACTTCTCCTGGATGAACAACGCATCACTAGCCACTTACAACAATGCCTTTGCTTGCTCTGCAAACAAGACTCCCATTGCCCATCATGTAACCAGCTGCATCGCTGTGTGGTTTGGAAACTCCATTGCCCCCAACTGCAAAACCCTGCAGTGCCTAGTAAATGAAGCACGAAAGATCACTGGTGCCTCACTCTCCTTCCTCCTGGAAATTTACAACAACCGCCTAAATCGGCAAAGCCTTCAGCTTCGTGGGCAGCTCCACCCACCCCTCACACAGCTACTTCAGTCTCCTGTCCTTGGGGAGAAGTCAGGGGCGCCTCTGTGGCTCCTCCACCAGACTGCACAACAGCTTCATCCACCAGCTTGTCAGGAAGCTGAACTCTCTCCCCTCTTTACCTCGTCTCCCCTTTGCTCCTAAAAAGGCTGAACTGTAATAAACACAGAGACACACATCATACACTCACACCTAGCACCAGACACTCTGCAAAAAAGGACTGCTGCTGTTTTTATACATGTCACAATGATCTTTGTTTTGCTGTTTTGTTTTGCTTTTTTGCACTATAATGTATATATAGTGCCCCAACATATGAAGACTTTAATACTTTTTAAATGCACACACACACACATATATATATATTTAAGTCCTTGGCTGCTCCCACAGTGGGTTGGAGGAATAATATTTCAATCCTGTGTATTTTCTGTACATACAACAGAACTCACAACAAAGCTGACTTTGATACTGCCACAGGGCTAACACTATGAGTTTCATTACAATGCGACATTTTTGTTCATGACCTAAAATTTACAAAAAAATGTAAACAAACAAGCAAAAAAGGCAAGCTGTAACATCTGAAACCTTTTCTCCAGCTGTGGCATGTCTTATGCTCAACTATTTCAACAAATAGCTGAGCATAAGACATGAACACCTTTATTGAAATTTCAAGTGAACAAAGTGCTATCATGCTGGGTGCTGGGCCTCAAAGCCATAACCGAGCTTCTGTATAAATGCCACTGATTCACTCACTAATAATTTCAAATAACTTATGAGTGCCCTGTGCAAGTTCAAATGGCCTCATTGCTCATTTTTAGTCCCGGACCAGACCTTCCTCTCTTACATCACTTCCATAGTATAGAACCTAATCATAGACAGTCATTTATCCTGCCGAAGGAATATAACTGCCATTACTGGACTGAAAGTGCTGTGTGTGCAGGTACTCCACACACTCATATATAATGCCTATCAAACTAGTCATTAATATTGTGAAGCTATTTCCAGCCTTCCTCGCAGGTCTTTATATTTACGTGCACAGCAGATGCCACATGCTTTCTATTGCAAATGGGGATGGAATTGGTAACCTGAGGCAGTTTTGAACCACTCTATTCAGATTATAAAAGCCATACAGTAAATGACAGTGGTGTGGATTAATGTATGTACACTGGATGGAGAGCTAAAGTTTTGATTATCAGATGAAGCTCTTTAAGCACAGAGATATGGCTTTTGTTTGGTGAAAAAAGTGAAGCCTTTAACGTTGGTGAAGGTTCTCAGCCATTCGGGTCATGGTAATCTAAGGAGCTTAAAAATAAAAGCGACTTAAGTTTAAGCGACCTTAAGCTTCTTGAAAATGTTTCACCTCTCATCCAAGAAGCTTCTTCAGTTCTAAGAGCAATTGGTGGAGAGTCCCAGATTTTAAGACCCGATCAATAGTGGGTCAACGATTGTTTTAGGGACAATTTATTTGATAGATTGTAAATCTGTCAAATAAAACACTAAAAGTTATTAAATAAACTAAAAATTTATTTGACTGTACTTCTTACAGCCTTATGTCACCTACTTATGATATTCTGCAAGAATACCTTTGATCTGTCAAAAAAAATCAACTGGGATATGAATAATTTTGAGCCTAATTGTTTACAAAGCAATGCAGCAAGACGATTCACACTAAACATGACAGCAACAACAGTGAACAAAAGCAAAGCACATATGAGACAAAGGGAGCAGAGACAGGAAAATACTGGGGAGACTAGAATAATTATAAAATCAAAACAAAACCCGCAGCATGAAACTTGATTACAAAAAAATTACAAATAAATATGTTATATGTGTTGTTGCTGTCTTTGTCATATTGATGTTGTCAGTGTTGTCTTTGGAGCCCATTTCCCAGTATGTGTACACATACTTGGTCAATAAAACTCATTCAGATTCCAAACATTCCAGCATTTGTTACATATGTCAATAACGTGAATGCATGAAATGCAAAGATAGAGCTTATGGCATATAGTAGCTGTTCAAATGTGCAATGTTTTTAGTTAAAAAATATTATAATAAAATATTTTTTTCAAAGAAAGAAACTACTAGTATGACTGATTCTAATTCATCATCTGAAAGCTTCTATGTGACACCCCCTCTCCACTCTGACCCCATTCACCATTTTTAGAGGAAACAGCTCTAAGCTCAAAATGTTGGTGAAATAATTTCCCTGCTTAAAAAGTTTTCCACCACCAGACATAAAGACAGTACTTACATGACATCCTTGAAACTTTCTCACCTGAGGCATAATGCATTCTTTTAGCGTCTTATGCTTATCTGGGTAAAGGTCATGGAGGCAGCAGCATGATTAAGGTAGCCTAGACCTCTTTGTCAAAAGCCACATGCTAAAATTTTCTGATAAATCCTCAGACATGCAGAGACCAGATGGGCTGTATAATCCTTGCAGAGTCTTGCTGCATCTGTCACAGGGTCTTCTTCCAGTTGATCTTTCTGAAAATACTTTTTTGCAAATAGGCACTGTTCTGATCAGACCTGTCAAGGAATCAGAGCCCATCTCCACAGGAATTGTTCATGATGTTTTTATTATTCAGCTATGCATGTGAGCTCTCTCCTGCTGTAGCCACACGGTTAAGATCCATTGCCACAATATCCAAGCTCCAGTTGAGTACATGGTTGCAACAGATGCTACAATAAAACACTAGTGGATGCTGAAAATTATACCAGAAAATAAGACAGGCCAATGAGAAGGTAATGAGGTAGAAGGAGACAAGTGCTATCACTGCCACATTAAACCAGCGAAATGCAGCAGGTGCCTGAAAGGGAGGAAAGACAAGTAGACAGCTGAACACACTCTGGCACACTTAGCAGGCCCCACACACTCAGGGAGCCTTGTGTAAGCAACACACACTGTCATACAGACAGCAGACAGCCTGTGACTGTAATGATGCAGCCACAGATTTGGTTCTCAGCAGTCAGTGGCTGTATTAATGCTGGGTGTAGAAGAAGGAAAGGAAAGAGAGTGAAAGGGAGGAGAATGTCAACCAGAAGCTAGACAGGCTTATATGACAGTGAAATGGATTGCATTTGAGTTTGAGGTTTGAAGTTTTTCAGTTTTGAAGAATTAGCTAACGGAAGTGGGCTCCAAAGTCATTGAACTTGGTAGAAAAATACTCCGCTGCCTCCCTATTTTTCTTCTTGATCCTTGAGACAGCAAGAAAAATGTGATCATCTGAGCACACGAACGAAGCGAGAGGTCAGAGAAATTGGATGTTGAGCACTTGCAAAGATTTATACATTACTGAATCAGTTTAAAGCGAAATCTAACTTGATGATGTTTAGTGCCTGCATGACTAATTATTTAAAATGAAGTAATACTCCTGCAGAACTGTTCATTATTCACTGGCTGAATCAATATCTTGCAATGGATCTTTTCCCAAAAGGTGACTGAACATGCTGCTACTTCCTGGTGAAAAGCTTACTGAAAGCCAAAGAAACATTCATGATGTGATAGCTCGGGGGGCTGCTGAGCAATTAACCTGATGAAAAGCTTTTTTAATTAAGCAGATTTTGCACAGAACTCTGGCTTTGAACAGAGGGGTTCAAAGGTGTTTGCAGAGAGTAGTCGGATCACCAGTCTTTGAAGCTGACGGTGCCCCATCATAAGGTTCCAGCTAGCTTCCAACAACACATTTAAAAAGTTAAACTATGAAAGACTCCGCTGTTCTCCCTCTGCCTTTGTGTTTACAATGGGAGCAATGGAAGCAGAAGCCATAAAAGCTTGCTGTTTGAGTACAAGTTACAAGAGCACTTCACTCATTTACAGTAGCATTGCACTCCTACAATGTTGTCATTACAATGGACACTTTTACTTTTTTTGCTCCACATCTTCTTTTTACGTGTCAAAACCTTGAATCTATGTTACACTGTGGTTCAGTCACCAAGAGTTCGGTTATATATTTGGTATGGTACGCTCGTGACGGCTAATGTAGCCTCAAGCAGAGATTATGGCAGGGCTACGGAGGTCTGTTGAGCTCACATCTGTCTATCTCCACTCCCCCAGACTGTTTTTCATTTTGAAATGTGTAGTCTTCAGCAACAACCAATGATAAGTGACATCACTTGAGGCAATTCATCAGAGTTCATGGAGCTCGCTGGAGTCACGAATGGTTTTATGCAACCTGTATATAAACAGCAGGCTATCTGTACTGCAGGTCTATTTTAGTAACACTCATTTTCTGATTGATGCAATTGCTGGGCTTATATTACATCATATGTTATAAATCATTACATAATTGTTGCTGATGAATCACTTAACTGAATATTTTCAATAACAGACCTGACAAGTGGACAAAACTGCAACTGAATCTTAAAGAATCTGTGGAAACGTTTCAGTATTTCAGACACAGAATACATTCAAGATTTTTTTCCAAATTGTACTTTAATACACTTCCTAAATAAATTTTTTTTAAAATGCAATGGATTCCCCCCCTCTTTTCCCAAATAGCTTTGGCCCATTCCAGGGGTCTTCACAGAGCAAGAGACATTTTCAAACACTGTTTGGCCACCTTAGAGTCCAGACCTTAATCCCACTGAGGATCTTTAAGATGTCCTGGTGAAGACATTAGCAGTCTGACTCTCCAATCAACAAGCTGTTGGTGAAATATTATTACAGCTTAGGACGTGAAAAAAATATTCTGGTCAAGTGCAGGCACAAACGGAACAGCGTTAAGGTTTTCACAAGCTTTATTATAATCAGAGAGATAAGCAGTGACAAGACAAGAGTATGTGGTGAGGAATCTCTGCCATGGAGGCACTGTAACAGTGTAGTTACAATCTTAGCGTAGGGAAAGCGGTAACTGGTGAGAAATTGGCTTCTGAATTTGCAGCTTAGTTGCAGGTGGAGCGTGTAAGGCTACATACAGTTAGTGGGGCAGATTAATCGGTAACTAAATTGCCCATAGGTATGAATGGTTGTCTGTCTCTATGTGTTAGCCTGGTGACTTGTCCAGGTTGTACCCTGCCTCTCACCTCCCATGACCCTGAAAAGAATAAGAGAATGGATGAAATATTTATTACATCTCTTAGCACCATAGAATAGGAGCTGGATAACAGCAATGAGAAGAAGGAAAAAAGGGCAAACTTCACGTTGTTCAAGTGCTAGTTTACTTCTGTTTTAAAATAACTTGACAAACTAAACTTTTATTTTTAATGTAACATAGATGTAAGACTGATTTAATGCATACTTTTAATAAGTTTACATTTTCCAGTGGCTAGACAGCTGTTACCATCTAACATAAGCCAGAATGATGTTCCTCCAGATTTTCACACATAAATATCACAGCAAAACTGGCAAGGAACCACAACCTACCAACTCTATTAATTCCACCACCCACAGAATTTTAAATCTGCACACTCATGCTCCAGCTGCCCCTGTCCATCAAGGAATAACACCAGGTCACACATTCATTTTATATTTTCACTAATTCAGTAGTTTTTTTGTACATCTTAATATTTTCCTTCTTTGACAGTACTGCTTCTGAATCTGGAAACCCTTGTTTTATGCAGTTATTCTGTTTCTAGTAAGCTCTGTTTTTTTCTCCTGTTTAGTTTTAGAGGGGAATTGTAACATTAAACCAGAATTTCACATGCTTTTTGGAGTAATGTGTATGTTTCTGTGTGTGTTTGTTTCTACGTGACCAGATTCTTCATTCCACCTACGTGGCTGTGATGCTGTCGATATGACCACTTCTGAGTAAGTTAAGTCTTTCTTCTAAGTGAAGTAACACCTTGTTCCCTTGTGCCTAGAGTTCATAACCTCCTTACTTTCAAACAACCAGCCTCACTCAGCTCTGCATTTAATCTGCCTCCAGCAGCTTTGGTTGCCGGTTCTTCAGAATTACATATTGAGTTATACAAGGGCTTCAGTGTAAGTCTGCACCTTTGCCTGATTCAGTATGTGCAAATCTTTGAATCCACAAATTACTTTCCAGCTTCAGCTCCCACTCTCCCTCTGCATCCCACTCACAAGTTCTCCCGCTACATAGAGGGAGGCACAGCGGTAGTCCGCACTGCGGTAGCTTGTGTTTTCTTAATCAGGAAAGAAAAGCTCAGAGCCTAATTTGTAAATCAGGAGATCTCTGAACACAGACAGGGTGCTGTTATAGCTGGTCAGAGAGAAAGGTCAGGTAAACATAAAAAAAAGCCTGGAGCGACAAACAAAAAGCATATCATCCCAAGTAAACAATAGGAAAGATTAGCACTTACTGGATAGTTTCTACTGCACTAAGAGGTAAGAAGATAACTCGAGTAATGTTTTCTTGACTTAACCTGACATTACATATGGTATTTTTCTTTACTGCTGTATCACAGTGTATGTTGTGTGAACGGGCAAGAAGGTAGCTATGAAAAGCAAACTATGATTACACCAGAAACAGTCATCTACTGCTGCGAACGCCGACTGTAACCATTTGGGAAGGTGCAGCGCTAACATAAAGCTAGTACAGTGAAAAACCCTTAGCTGTAAAGTGATGCATTTTGACCCAACTGTAGTTTTCAACAGAGAATAAAGGCAGAGATGAGGTTTTAGGCTTATAGCATTGTATGATGCTTAAAAAATATATTGGACCACCATCCAATGTAAGGTTTATACCATAGCCGCCCTAAATTATTAGTAGTGGTAGTTACCAAAATATTCTATTTTGCATTTTACTAATTATTAATACACCAATATGCCAAGCTTTTTGTCATCAATATAACAATACAATTTTGTTATGCACTGTATACTTACTGTACTGGAATTCTTGGTGATTTTAACACACTTTGCTGTTGCAGTTGTGGTAATACTTGAAAGATTTGACTGCACCCTTCTTGTTGGGGTTTTGTTTTGATATGTTGGCATATCTCTTTCTTACATTTGAAATTTAAAACCCTGTTTGTGTGAGTCTTGATTTGAAGCTGTTATTTATACACCAAAGATCTAAGGTGAAAATTCTCGACTACGAACACATGCTTGAAATCAAATAATTTCTCATATGGTATAAAAGAAATAGCTTTTAATGTATACTCTCTAATGAAACCCAGTCAATCTAGCCAGCACAGGACAAATGGATGCAACAAATGCTCCTCTTTCATGCACTGAAGCACAGAGCTGTAGAAAGGCAAGAACAATACACATGTTTTATGGAACAAAGAAGCACGCAGTCATCTTACAAAATAATGTTGTTTTTTTGTTATATCAGAAAGCAGTTAAAAAGGCAGTAAAACTGGGACACACAGAGAAGAAGTGGATAAGTAACTGTGTCTTTAAAGAAGAACAAATAGTGATCAAAGTGTATATAAACTAGCATAACAAATCTTTAAATGTAAAAAGTAGATGCGGCTGCTGCCAGGCTCCAAAAAGAGAACAGGAGGAAAACTGCATGTGTTAAAAAAAAAGGCTTATCACTGCCAGGTCATTAAAGCACCATGGGGATTTTTTTCATTAATACAGTATGATGTCTTCACACTGAGGCAGCGGGGGATTTTCAATTCACAAAGTTTGCTTTGCTCTGTGTCCCTCAAAGGCTGAGCTGATGTATTCCTTCAGTCACTCTCAAGACTCCAGTGGAGAAATATCAGCACACTTAATATGCAACAATGAAGTTTATTCTGTAAATATACTCAACTAGCATGACTCTTTTTAAATTGTAAAAAAAAAAAAGGGGGAAAGAAACATGACATTAAATAATCACCTCCCTTGTTTTGTACAGTCTGATTTCTTTTTGCTTCAAAGAGTTCACAGCATTTTAACAATTTGGTTCACACAGCCTAAGAAAGTTAGTTTAGCTTCAAACTATGTCATTGTTACAAGACAGAAAAGCCACGGATAAGCCGAACTTAACTTTGGTAACACACTAATCCTGCTTTGTGTGACAGATCCTTGAAAACAACATCTTCATGTCACATCTAATCCTGAAAGCCTTTGTACCCAAAGTTCTTCTGAGCTAAGCTCCTTCCTGGACCCACTTTCAGTGCCATGTGAAAGTTTTCTTGTATGGATTAAGTAAGTATTCACAAACTCAATGTGATTTAATATTTAGAAACAACATCCTTCAGACTTGAAATTGAATGCAAGAACAAAAAATGCATGTAGTGATTACACATACATACACATCCTTGGCTCTATAGACCAAATGGAAATGCAAATGAAAATAGAGTTCTTTGTTTGCACATCAAACTTCATAAATAATGAATAAAGTTTTCTTCCAGTAATTAGGAAACCACCAATCCAGCTGTTATAATAAACAATAGCACCTAGAGGAACTAAATCACCTCAGACCTCAGACTCAGCTTTTGCTGTGCACAAGAGCTCCTCTGTTTCTTTATCAGACTCATACTCTCCCCTCATTTACATACCAAAATGCCTGAGACATGTGAGGTGGTGCACCTGGTTTCCTCTAATCTCACAGGTGCAGGTGTTGTAACATGATGCAGGGCTGATTCCTCTGCATCAGGTGCATTCTTATCTAGCACAGGTGCTGCATTCAGTCAGCTCAATTCAACTCAGGTTCATTTCTGTAGCACTGAATCACAACAACAGTCACCACAAGGCCCTTTATACTGTAAAGACCCTACATTATTCAAGGGAAAACCCCAACAATCAAGCGACCCACTATGAGCAAGCACTTTGTGAAGGTGGGAAGGAAAAACTCATTTTTAAGAAGAAGATATCACATGGATATACTTGCTCCATAGTAAAAAAATTACATCATATGGTCATCCTTACACCTTACAGTTGTAACCACAGTTGCAACCACAATACAAACTGTTTCCTATGACATACATTTTGTCTTCATAACAAATTATACATTTATTTATGATGGGGAAAATGTTAATATGTGACATTTTGAGAGATTGAGAAAGTTCTAAAAAATACAGGAGAGAGGAGGAAGATGAGTGATTATTTGCAAAGCTAAAAACTGTTCAGGAAGTTGCATTTGATAAACTAGAAATGTAAAATGCTGCATGTAAAGTCCTAACTCCTGAGACCTGAGCGGTGCATTTGATACAGTGGATCATGGTATTCTAGAGAATGGAGAATGGAGAGCTGCGCAGGTATTAAAGGAACTGCCCTTGAATGGTTTAGAATAGAAGAGAATAGAATAATCCTTTAATTGTCCCACAAGGGGAAATTTGGTTGTATCAGCAGCAAAAAAAACACGCATATACAAACAGAACAGGACACACAGAACCGAAGCACAATTTTTACATATTTACATCATGGACAATAGTTACCAGAGCAGAGTACAGTACAGTTGTTTAAATTAGCGTACACATAGTGTGCAAACATAGCAGGATACTGAAAGATGTTTAAATAGTTAAGAATATTTAGAATAATTAGAAAAGTGCAGATTGTTTATTGTACCCGTGCATTAAAAAGTAAACATGTAACTTTCAATAAGTTAGTGTATATATAAGCTGAGAAAAGTAATGTGCAGTTATAACAGTAAAAGTTGTTACAGCGCTGATGTAAACATCTGTGTTTGTTGGGAGCAGTTCTGATTGTACAGTCTGACAGCTGCAGGGAGGAAGGACCTGCGGAAACGCTCCTTCATGCATGTTTAGATCCTATTTAAGTTTTTCTGTTAAATTTGGTGGCTCTTCGTCCACATCTGCCCCCTTACATGTGGGGTCCCTCAAGGATCTATCCTTGGACCTGTACTCTTTTCGCTTTACATGCTCCCATTAGCTTCAATTTTCAGAAAATATGGAATCTTATTTCACTGTTATGTCGATGATTCACAAATCTACTTTCCTCTTAAAAAGGATTCTGCAGCCTCTTTAAAGGTTTTGCTGGACTGCTTTCACGACATAACATCATGGTTGGCATAATATGTTTTGAATGTGAACGATTAAAAAACAAAGGTTGTACTATTTGGACGTTTTGACCCTCGTTCTTCTCTTAAGGGTGACCTTGGCCCTTTGGAAAACTCAAGATATTTTGCAAAATATTTGAGGGTGATCTTTGATTGAGAAACAAATAAATTCAGTTGTAAAAGCCAGAATCTTCCAGCTGAGGGCCCTTGAAAAAATTAAGAATGTTTTGTCATCTGCTGAAAGTAACTGATGCATTTATTTCATTCAGGCTTGACTACTGTAATAGTCTTTATTTTGGTATCAGCCAGGCTCTGCTCTCTCATATTCAACCAACTTTTGACATGCACGTGTAAACGTAACCATATTTCCCCAGTCTGGGCTCGTTTACACTGGCTTCCAGTATATTCTAGAATTGATTTAAATTCTTTTAGTGAATTAGCTCCTGCTTACCTCTCTGAAATTTTAACTAACACACTCCAAACAGAACTCTCAGGTCAGCTGATCAGTTGCTTCTGGCTGTTCCTAAAAGCAGAATTAAACACAGAGGGAACCAAGCCTTTGCGGTTGTTACACCTAAACTTTGGAACACCCTGCTCCTTCAAATTAGGACCTCTCCAACACTTGACATTTTTAAAACCCATCTGAAGACACATCTTTACTCTCTAACTTTTAATTGTCAGTTGTGTAGCTTTTGTGTCTCCTCTTCTATTTTTCTGTATTTATATATATGTTTTTATTTATTTGTTTTTTCTTTCAGTTTGAACAGTACAGTTGAATGAAAGTACTATACTATTATAATAGGCCATTACAGATCAGTGCAGACTAAACTGGTTAGTTTGCAGTATTGTGGTTCAGTTATGGTAATGTTGCATCTGTGCAGAGCAGCCTGTGGTGTTCATGTTCAATATTAGGTTACTCAGCAAATTCTACATTTTATGCTAGCTGTGCAATGTGTACATGCTGGAGATAAGTCACTGATTTAATGGCTGATGCAACACTTGTTTCTATCTAGTTGAATTCAGATGGTGAAATCCATATAGAGTAGTGACTCTCAGAGCGCCAGTGTTAGGAATAAAATAATTAAACAAAGCTGCTTTTTTTAAAATGTTTTTTATGCACACATTGCTATGTGCTCATTAAAGAGTTGGCACTCCATGTAATAAGGGTCAAAAGCTTCGATTCAGCGCTATGACTGAATTGAATTATCGTGATTGACTTGTAGAGTGCAGAGGATTTTACAGACATGCTTACACATCATAACTGGTTAAAAGTCAGGGTGATATTTTCTGGGCCAAGGGAGTCCGAACAGAATGTCCCGAACTTGGATAATGAGTAGAAAAAAACAGGCTTAGAATTACTGGATAATATTAATAATCAGGGCTAGGCAAGTGAGGTGTTTTTTCTCTGTGTTTTCCAGGAAGAGGAGCAGATACGAGACGAGGTCAGACATGACAGGAGAGAGGAGAAGATCTGCAGGGAGATTCCAGGACTGCCACGTCACTTCCTACAAGAAAATAGTCATAATAATACTTGTTTTTGTTATAGTATGAAACAGTATTGCCCACTCTGACGCTCATCCTTTGTGCGAAGCAGACCGCTGATTTCATATCGAGGTCCAGCGCTGTAACTTGTAACTTTAACTGCTGAAGTGAATTAAATCTTTTATACGATAGACATTCTCCCGTACTTCCTTAAGAAAAAAAACGAAGCACAGGTGGGCTGATCACAATCTGTACACAAAGATAAATCTACCTCACAATACCGGAGTTCATAATACAAATTATCCTGGGACTTATTTCTAAGTGACTCAAATATACTACAATCACATGCATTTTAAAAAAGAAACATTTGCCATCAGTTGCTAACAAGCGTAACATTTTTACTCAAAGTCAATGTGGCTCGTAGTGTAGGTCACTATGTGCATAAGGTTGAAATATATCAACATCATATAATTGAATTTGCTTCAGATCAAATCCTCAGCAAGTGAAACCAAACTATTTTTGGTTTCACTTTTCACATTTATTCTTACAAATAAGTAATTAGACCCTTTACTGCTGTTGTAATTTATGAACTTCAACTTAAAAAATTAACGATTTACCCACCGGCAATGTCTGTACTTCTGTGTCTGTAATGTTTTGGGCTAATTAGCAAGTGTTAGTATTCTAACATACTAAACCTAAATATATCAGCAACAGTTCAAGAGATATAGCAATCAAAGTGCAGATTTGCATTTGTTATAACAAATGTTTATGGCCCAGTAAGAATGCAGAGTATTCTAGTATAACATGCTACAACAGCATCATACTACAGGACCATGGGGGAAACTTTTGGAAGCAATCCCTGCTCTCTGTCCCAAGCCCACCAGCCCTGTCTCTTATGATGAGCGAGCGATGGTTCTGCCAGAGAAACTGAGGACACCGCAGGCTCATACAATAGCAAACGTGCCAGTCACTTGTCAGTCATAGCTGGCTGTATGACTTCACTTTTTCAGACCTAGGAGGTATAGCCATCATTTATTTAAAGTGCATGGTAGTCACAAAAACTGGGACTAAAACACTACCAGAAAACTTTGACACAAGGTAAGAAGAAAAGTACATGTAATACTTTTGTTCCTTTGTCTTGTCAAAAAACGTGCATAGCATACTACTGTTCTCCTGTTGGCAGTTAGCCTCCCCAAGTTCACCAAATTTCCTTCCACCTTGTTTTGCGGAATTGTTGGATGAGCACGATAAATTCCACGCCCGCTTTTAGAAATCTCTTGGGCCTCTTTGTGCACAGTGTACTGCCACCCAAACTGCTTGCTTAGCCTCTGCTTCTCCTTGAAAGTGAATTAATTACTAGCAGGTGTTAAAGATGAAACGCATATAAAATAAAGGAGAGGTGCATAGAGGATTATGGGATGTCTCCCAGCAGTTTGAGCCAATAGAGGGATAACCGAAAAACTGTAATTCTGTTAGACCAATAAAGTGACAAGCAAAGAAGCTGTAAGTACATAGGGCCTTGTAAGACGGAAATGTGGATGGCTCACACAGTATAGAAATATATGAGTTTTACATTTAAGTGTTAGCTCACAATCACATGCTTTGACTACATAAGTCAGCAGGAGCCTTTCTTTGTGGAGTTTTCCCTGTGCTTGCATGGGTTCTCTCCGGGTACTCCGGCTTCCTCCCACAGTGAAGACATGCCTGGGGTGTGATTAATTGGTGATTCTAAATTGGCTGTAGGTGTGTATGTATACATGAATAATTGTCTGTCTCCTTGTGTTAGCCCGGTGGTAGACTGGAGACCTTTCTAGGGTGTGCCCCACCTTTCACCTTGTGCGAGCTGGGAAAGGTTCCAGCATGCCTGTGACTCTGAAATGGACAAGTGGAAGAAAATGGATTGGCGTTTAACCAGGAGGAACATAAAAAGAGTGAAAGTGTACAAACTTTATATAGATATTTTAATTCTAGACTAACACTTCAAAGCAGGATGATGGATTTTTCCTTTCATGTCTCACTGGTGGGATTTGCTGTTTTTTTTCTGTTCTACTGTGCATCAGTGAGGACTTATGCTCAAACCCCTTTGCTCTTATCTCTGCCCTGAGCCCAGGATGAAACAGGACAGGACTTGCTGTCTTAAGTTGGCCCCTTTTAGGCAGTTTGGCTTTTTTCCTATGTTCTGTGCTGACCTGGAAATGAAAAGCACAGAGCGAGGGCTCTGGAGAGATGACAGAGCTGTGTCCCGGTCTTCTTGACAGAGCTGATCTTTAATGCCTCTTTGCCTCTCCTTAGCTGTCAATCTGTTCTCCCTCCAACCGCTAAGTGGCTGCTCTTGGCTTCTCCTAATTGTGTCTCTTAAGCTTAAGTTTGTCATAACATATTGGTGCATGGCATCGTGGCAGTTATGAGCATGGACAGCCTTGACTGCTGTGAGTGCTTGGTGATTGCACAGCTTATACCTTAGATGGCCTGTAGTGAATTGAATTTTTTTCCTCTCAATCCTTGTCCATATTTCAGCAACATATTCTGCACAGCAGTTGACAGGAGAGTCAGACCGCCTACTCCATCATCCTGCAGTGTCAGTGTAGCCCTGCTCAGGTGTACTATTTGAACAGCATGGCAGCACTTCGCCATGGTTCCTGGCATTTAGAAATCTGTTATTCCTGGAGCATTTTCACACTAGAGAGGCTTAATAACACATTTAGTCACAGGAAAGGAATGGGTGCAATTAGGGTACACTGGATGAAGCCGGTAATAACTTGCTTATTGGACACAGACAGGTAAGAAAAAAGATAATTTGAGAGGAAGTTGAGGCATATGGAAACTTCAGTCACTGGCTAATTTCACACCTCAGTCTCTCATTTGCTTTGAGGGGTTTATGAGTAAATATTGATACTGCTTCTCTCAACCTGCCATAAATTACAAACTCAGAGTAAACTAATTAATTAGAGGAGACAGAATCCATCCTTCTGGTTGCATATAGATTACATTTAAGCTGACAAATACATTCTGAATTATGAGGGAAAAACACAGAATAACTTTTAGATTTTAGTATGAGGCTATAAAGAATCACAGAAAATTTCATTATGAAGTAGAAAGTAATTATAATGGAATTGAAAGTGACACTACAACAGATGCAGTTTTACAGGAATGTACTACAACTCAAAGACTTCTGATCACGAAGAAATACCTCTGCTTATGAAAGAACATCATTTATAATTTAATATTACATTTCTCAGACATCATATATCATCCATGTTTTTTCAGTTCACATTTGGCACATTTGTGCCACATAAAGAAGCAGGTTTGGGTCACTTAAGTCTATAAAACACAAGCCCTCAACAGCTGTCAAAAACCTGGGGATTTCACACAATAATGTCTGCTACTCCCAGAGCCGTTCATACGGGCTCTGATTAGAAAATAAAGGGAAGTGAGAGGCTCTGGAGCACAACTGAGCAAGAGCACAAGTACATTAAAGTCTCACAAGTTCTCAGCTGGTAACTTCATTGAATGTTATCTGTAAAGCAAAAAAGTCTGTCTTTGTGTCAACACTGAACGGGTAACTTTCTGGATATGTGATTGACAAATAAAGAAAAGAAAGAAAGAAAACATGACTGACACTTACAAACAAAAGGAAAAAAATAAAGTGGACAAGGACATTGGAAAAAGGCAGACTGGAAAAAAGGATTTATGGACTGACCTATATAAGTTTGAAGTGTTTGTGTCAAAAAGAAGAGTATTTGTGAGATACAGAACAAATTAAAAATGCTGCGGGAGTGCTTGACACTATCTTTCCAACGCGGTGGAAAAATGTGATTGTTTCGAGGGGGTTTGGACTTGTTAAAGTGAAAGATTTGTTCAGGATAAAAGGGATCTTGAAAAAGGAAGGCTATCACAGCTCTTCCTAACATCGTGCCATACACTGTGGAGGCTGCTTGAGTGGAGCCAATTTTCTCCTATGACAGGCATCAAAGCACATTTCCAAAAACTACAAAGAGACGAAGCAGACTTTATTCTGTGTAAAAAGTAGTGACTAATACACTAGATTTTAAGCTCAATGGTATGGGTATTGCTCTATAGTACGGTAGAAGTGTCCATCAAACCAATATAGTTTCTGTTAGTCACTTCACTGGTTTGTTACGTCAAAGTGACCATCTGATATTGCACGACTGAAGGGAAATGCATATATTTTCTGACCGGTTGGTGAGCGGTTGCTCACTGTCCTGCACCAAAAATCTCTTTGTGATCGCTTTAGATGATAGCAGACTGCCAGGGTCACCTGTAGTTTGCATCAGAGATGAAAACCTGGAAAAAGTGTAATGTATTTGTATAATGTATTTGTTTCTGATTTGTGTCAGATTTCCCAGTTTCACTACTACTCAGCAAGTAGCGACTTTTTGCAGGTCAATCAGTGTCTTCCATGCAAACTACAGGTGACTGTAACAAACTGCAACCAACCAAAGAACCTCGGTGTGGCACTGCATTCACCTAGAAATTGCCAGTACTTTCCAAAAATTACTCCCCAACCTATGGCAGCAAGAGGATCACTGATTGGCCTCTACATCGTTGTGGCTGAAGCTTAAGCAATCAATTTCACAGCAACTGCCATCAGCCACGTATAAGCACCTGCCAACTGGTCAGAGAATACACATTTTTCCCTGGAAACTGTTGGTTGCCACAGGGTCTCCAACTAGTCTTTGGGTCTATGTAAGGTTACACATTATAGGATGATGGGATGACCTTCCCCACTGGGTTATTTACATTATAGAAAGACAACTATTTTCTGTATAAAAGGTTTATGCTTTGCATGAATTTTCCAATAGATAAACTGTAACTAAACTAAATTAATTCCTTGGACTGCCAAAAACAATATCTGTTTACAATATCTACATTTTAATTCCACTGCTTAAGTGACATTCAGTTATACATATAAGCTTATCCATCTTATATTACAATCACCTGACTGTTCTCAGATTAATTCTACTTCATGTAAATGACCCCAAATATGCAGCTAGAACATTATATTAGGCGACAAGAAGAAAAAAAATAGTCCCGCAGTGATGGCAAGGCTCCTGCAGAGAGCTGGTTTTAACATCACAAAGTAAGTCTAGGATTACATGAAGAGACGGTAAAAAATTAGACAGACTAATTCCACAGACTATCGTAAGTGCTTCAGAAAATCTACCTTGAAAAGTACCTTGAAAACCAAGTATACTCTGCAAAGGCACATACTTCTTTGATTTAGGTTTTGGAAAAGAAATAAAGTGATACTTTTCTTACTTTATTTTAACTGTGGACATGACTGGATTTCTGCCCTGTCAGTCTCCTGCCATTTACCCTCGAAGAAAATAACACAAATGATAACACTTTTTTTTCTGCCCATTTCATTGCCCTGAATATTATCTTGCGTTTAAGACCATAATTTTCTCATAGTTGAAAGTCAGAATTAAAATTTGTCCTGGTTTATATTCTCTCTTCTTGAGTTCCTTCCCAGAGTTTGAATACATGCAAACATAAAACTTCTAAATCAAGAAAATTAATCAGTCTCATAGTTTGGCTTCGATGCTTTCTGTCCAGCCTACACTGGTCAGATAATACTTTGTATTTCAACCACATGTACCAAAAAAAGGAAGAGTTTCAACAAGAAAATAAATATTTCAGTAACTGAGTAATGATGAAACTATTCATAATTCATGCAATATATCACCTTCATATATTTCTTTTCAATTTTATTTGGTTTTAGTCTCTGTGTGGGATAGGGCGGTTTAGTGTGCTCAGCTGTACATAAACATCATGCAATGAATCTCCAGGGTCTGTCCTTGTACTAATATTAGTCTCAATACATGCGTTGCCCTTGAGGCATATCACACATACAGTGGACATTATATTGGTTTCTCTTGCTGCTATGATGAGTCTCAAGTGGAGAGTGACACAAAATCAATGTGACTCTCTCCACAGCTTTGATTAAGCTAAAAATTAAGGTAGAAAATTACTTGGCTCTTTTACTCTTCCAGTTTGTAGGTGGTGGCACAGTCCTCAGGTCATGGAGATATAACTTGTTCTTGCTTTTTTGAAGCCAAAACCTAAACATTTCCTTTTTGCACTGATGTAACCTTCAATCTAGCACAACTCCCAGGACAAAAATTACAATTTTAGCTGCCTGGGGTCATAACAATAATTTTCTTTCCAAACATATTTTAACCTTTGCACTCCTGAAGAAAACTGCACTGTGCTGTGATGTTTATAGAGCTTGTATTTCCCAGACTACAATATTCAAGTCTCTCTTTTTTTGTTACTCAACAGTACGTAAAGTCAGCAAAAAACTGCTGAACATTTCAGCCCATAAATCATAAACAAAAAAATCTTGCTGTGGTCAGTGAATACAAGGTGGGCAGTTCCTATCTACTCAACCAGCCAACCATCCATCTATCTGTCAGGTTTCTATTAAAAATCAAATAAATCAAAAGACACTCTGTCACGGGTAGTAACCTGTGATTTGACTCTGGGATTTTCTAGATAAAGCAAAACCTGTTAGTTCAAGATGTCAACACACACTCAACAAACTGGACTAAGGATAATGAGATGTAAATACTTTATTCAATAATTCAGAGATTCTTTTACACACCCTCCACAAGTGAGTGATAGAAAAGCTCCATCATTTTCCTTCACACATGCAATTATCTTTAGCTTCCTTAAGAAAGTGTTGTGCTGTTCATCCTGTTCAGCCAGGCACTCCTACTCCTCCATCACATCAACACTCCTGTTGCAGGTTGTGTTGCCAACCTTTTTCTTCTGAAGTCAATCATCATCTCTCTGTGGTGTTTTCCACATTGACAGGCAGATGATTCTTCCCTAACTACATCTGCTCAGGCCTTGTACTTCTCCTACTCATCACTAATGTATCCAGCCTCTCTCCACAACGGTTAAACTATTTCTGTAAGTGGCATGACCCAGAGCTGTACTGAAAGTCTGAGGTGACCAAGGTGACCAGGGATGGGAACAGCCCCATCCCCTGTGGAGCTCCTGTGGCGCACATCACCAAATCAGACAGCGAACTGTCAGGTAGTCAGTAATCCATGAGATGGTGCATGTGTTTACTGATATCTCATCAGATACACAGCCACCTGTACATCACTCTCAGTGAGATGAAGGAGATGGTGGTTAATTTTCAGAGAAAATTACTACCCATTGCAGCAAGGTTTGGATGTCGATGGTGAATATGTACAAATTTCTGGGTGATCACCTTAACACTCAACCTCTGAAAAAAAGGGCCAAAGTCAGCTCCATCTGCTGTGCAGGCCGAGGTCTTGTTGGGTGTGCAGGACATGACTGAGGAGCTTTTATGATACAGTGATAGCCTCTGCAATCCTTTTTGTGGTTGTCTGCTGGGGGATGTAGCAGTACATAAAGGGACAGGAAATGGCTTAATAGACTGGTGAAGAGAGCCAACTCTGCCCTGGCCAGTCCCTTAGACTCCATATAGAAGCTGGATGAGATGAGGAGCCTGGATAAGACCGTGGAGGCCCTGAGTAGCTCCTTCAGTAGTAGGCTGTTACAGCCACTGGGTATGATGAAGTGCTATTGCAGGTCCCTCATCCTGAAAGCAATCAAACTGTACACTAATAAATATGTAAATTATAAATAATTGCTAAAAAAATACAAGTGCATATACTATCAATCTCACTACACTTTAGGTACAAATAAAAACAATCTCTGTGACATGTCTTCTCTGTATTTTCTAGTAAATTGTATTGTATGTTGTACACAATACAAATCACTCGTATTGTTTTGTTTGTGCATTTTTAGCAATTTTGGCTTTTTGAAAACTACTTTTCTCATTTATTTCTATTTGTTTTTAATGCATCTCTAATTGATTTTTCTTCTCTTGTGGTATAGCAAATGAATTTCCCCAGTGCAGGATTAAAAGTCTTTATCTATCTGTCTAGCTATGTACACTATATTGCCAAAGGTATTAGTTCATCTGCCTTCACACGCATATGAACTTGAGTGACATCCCATTCTTAATCCACAGTGTTTAATATGATCTTGGTCCCCCCTTTGCAGCAATAACAGCTTCAGCTCTTCTGGGAAGGCTTCACACAAGGTTTAGGAGTGTCTTCCCACTAAATACTGGACGTCAGATAGACGTGCAGATCATGTCTATATTGGGTCCGTTTGGACATCTATACGATGTCCAAACTAAGTCCACAATTTGGACGTCCAACTATGACCCAACTTGGATGTCAATATAATGTTCAGCATTTGAACTTTGGACTGAGTAATTTTTCTGGACATCATGTGGACGTCTATGACAGGTGCAAGAAATGTACATGAATATAATAAATGTAATATTTTTTATTTACAAATATCAACACTGTTGTTACCAACATGATACTTATGAATACAGATTATTTATAAACAAACACAATTTATTATGTGTTAGCCTATTGGTTATTATTCAGTACATGTCTATATTTTTTGTTGTTGTTATTTTACATTTTCCTGCTTTTCTTTAACTGGTTTATTTATTTCATTTAATCAACTTATTTGTTGAAACCAGGTTAAAAAGGTCACTTATTAAAATATGTTGAAATATTAAAAACGTTGAAATCCATGTTAAAATAATAAAAAAAAATAATGGTTACAGTATTTAGAAAAGAAACTGAAATTCCTTTTAAAAGGAGTACAATGTGTTTAATAAGTTTAAAAGAGCAGTTGCCTTTTGTGAGAGGACATGAATGTGGTTATGATTGTCAGCAGGACTGAGGGAAGTTGCAGTGCAAAGTATGAGACGTTTGTGCAAGTATGTAGGTATGAACTGGACTAACTTGATCAACATTAATCAAAGAAGGTGATCCTCACCATATAACTGTACTGCAATCAAGACAGAAGCAGATGTCACAACACATTCCAAACAGAGTGGTAGCAGCAAGTACAGACTGAAACACTAACCAAATGTCTCTAGCTGGCTAACAGTGTCGTGTTCTGCTATGTCAGAGTGAATTTTGGGGGTCATATATGTGGCTAGATGTAAAAAAAAAAAGAAAGAAAAAAAAAGAAAAGCAAACTAATGTTAGCTATGTATTAGAAATTCAGAAACTATAAGAGATTTACGTAGATACCATGACATCATCTCTTAGTTTCTAAAGTCCTCTTTTGAAGCTTCAAGAGGAGCATTTTCACTGTCTCTTGGTTGCACAAACATGCTGAGGTCTGGCTGTGACCAAAAAATGAGTGACTGAGGCCATAAATACAGCAGGACAGGGTTACAAGGGTCAAGACAGAAAACCGTTTTCTCTGTAAAAGAGCATCAAATAGCAATCAAATTTTTCAGTCATTTCTGCCTTGGCTTCATTTTTTAGACCCAGAAGTAGCTATCTACTAGCTACCACAGGTTAGCATAGGTTTGCACTTTAAGTATTTGAAAACATAACAGCATTTCTGAATTAGCCATATTTCACACATATGTTGCAAAAGGTAAAATGCTTAAAACTGCAGAAATACATTAGTCTACAATGGCACTTGAATATTTTACTTAACATGAACACACTACTGCATATGCAGCCATAGTAAAGGCCATTACACACAGAACTGCTTGCAAAACAGTGACACAAAATTCCACGTTTTTTTCAGATCGAAACTTATTGTGTTATGTATAAACTTACCAAAGGGTTGCATTTTTGCGGAAAATTTGTTCTCAAAAAACTCAACATCAAGTGATAAGACAGTCCTGATTTTTCTAAACAAGAAGAGGAAGAAACTGAGATTCTGGGTTCATGTATTTCTCACAAGAAGACCGCAGCAGGCCGAATTTCATTGCCTGATCCAGGCGTTGAAGCTGTATCACGAATGCTTTCGTACATATTTCAGGATGTCAGTGGGGCAGTTTGAGCTCTTGTTGGCAGAGCTGGGACCACATCTGAGGAGGCTGAGAAATAATTTCAGAGAGCCCGTTGACCCAGAGCAGCATCTACCTGTGTGCCTGAGGTATTTATTCTTTCCATATCATTGCAAATTCATAACCGCTGTGCTATAGCGCCCTTGTTGCCAAATGTAGTGGTCTAATTGGTCAGATCGGATCCTCTGGATCTATATAAATGCTGCAAATACATCCAGTGAAATTATACTGTTGGTGGGAACAACTGCATTAAGAAAAAATGAATCTGAAAACTATTTTTAACATATGAAACATTGACATACATTTTACATGTCTGGAGTGTAAAGGTATAACGTGTCAGGACACCACAGTGTTCCTATTCCCCCACATCTTATTGCCAGTTGGCACTTTTGTCTTCTGAGATTTGTTTTACAGTTCAAAAAAGTAATTATTTCTAGGTTTTTTTGTTCAAAGTCCAGTCTACTACATGGCCGCTTTGAGACTTTTTATAGTCCTTTTTAAAGTCTTCTGAAACATTTTAAAACATGACGGGAGGGAATTGAACTGTCTCAGACTTTCACAGTTTTTTTCTTTGTGGTTCAAGCTTCAACTTCACACACAACAATCTTTTGTCAATACAGAATCAATAAACAGCAAAGAATTGTTTTCCCCTCCAGTCCACTGTGGGCCAGACTTAATTGTACTCTATATCATACTGATCAGCAAGACAACATGTGGAAGTGGGCAACTAACTATCTCCTTCTATATGAAACAAGCCAATGCAAAACCTACAGATAATAGCTGTAACACAAGCTTAGCAGCAGAAGAAAGAATATCCCAAATAACCCTTGACCTAGGATGTGCTGTGCTGGATGACAAGTCAACCAGCCCTTTCTAACTAATTTCCATATTGAGATTGGATGAAAATGTAGCCACAAATGGGCAACAGAACATTTTATTACCATGAGTAAAGTTCCACAGATCAGATGTCAGCATTCAGATAAATTCTGTTTTAAAGGATTCAAATATTAATTTAACTCTTAGTGTGTTAGTGAATTCTTGCAATAACTGTCCAAATATAAGCAAATTTGAGCAGGTGTCCATGACATCTGCTTGAGCAAGACTGAAATCAGTGAGAGTCACTTTTAAACATCTTGGCATCAAGAGAAAGGATTCTTACGAGTGTTTACAGGACTATCCATTTGAATCTTCGTCTGCAACAAGCAGCTCAGCTCAGTAGAAGAAGTAAAACCAGCTTCTCTTCTTGGATGATGAACCCAGTTCATAAAAGTTTAAATTGGTTTGCCAGCACTGCAGGTTTAAAATTTTAAGAACCTTCACACAAAACTTTTTCTGTATTTTTCTTATAATAAGTAAGTCATGAATCGGGATTTGATAAACATATTTATGTGAGTTCCTGCCCAAATCTAGTTGTGCATATGCTATGAATATTTATACAGCATTAAAATATTTTGCCAGGTCTGGAAACATGGAGTTATCTGTGCATGCGCCTATTATAAACAAGGTAATATGAACTTTTCATTATCCTTTACCATTTGGGTGCAGCTCAAAAAGTTATAAACAGAATATTGATTCGTTATCATCTTTGCCATTTTAGAAATGACAAAGTTACCTTTTCTCACGCAACATTAGTTAATTTGCAGTTGTGATTCTGGCCATCTATTCACTCTCCATTTACCTCTTTTTCAGTCACCATTTGCTTCTCTCAGAGAAAAATGTCTGGTACTTTAGATGCTAAATGATCCAGTGTGTTTAGCTTTTTGCTAGATGTGTCTGCGTGCTCTCAGTTGCTGAACAGGTAATGTACATGTAGGACCCACAGTACTGTTTGACAAATGAATAAACATTAATTTTTAATATTTTAATGCTTAAGTTTTTTTTAAATTAGTGTTTTATTCACCTGCACCCTCGTGTGCTTATTTGCAATAACAACTGTAACTCTTAGTAAGTTAGTTATGATTTCTATGATTGAACCCCGCTCTTTGGGCAGCTTAGACATCCTTTGAGTAGGATGCAGGCACACGTGTTCTTTAGTGCACAGAGACCTTGAAGAGTTTAGCCAGTTTGTATTGATCTGCTTCTGTATTTCCAAGGTTTTCTGAACCCATGCACACCTGGAAGGATCTTTGTGTCTAATAGTACAACATATGGTGGGTTAGTTTAGATTTTTACCTTGAATCATTTGCTTTCAGTTGCTTAAAACAGCCCCATGAGAGCAGCTTAAATAATAAATTTCAGGTTTGTAAAATAATAACTACTAGCTGAAATTTAATGTACTACTCTATAAAGGAACAGTAGTTATCTATTAAATTGAATTTGGTGCTTTGGGTCTCCTTTTTGACCCCTTCATTTGACTGTTTGCACTCTTGCATCATTGAAATGATCAGAAAAAGTATGAGTGAAAGTAAAAGTCCACAAGACTCAGTCATATCTAAGTACACCCTGTAAAAAACTAAGCACACCTCTTGTAGATGCACAGCAACAGCAGCAGCAGCAGCTTGAAGTAATTGTTTTCTTTATGGCTTTGTCAGTCGCTCACATCACTGGAGAGGAATTGTGGCTGTTCTGTATAACATTGCTTGAGTTCGGTTAGGTTTGAGGCATTGATTTGATAAACAGTTACAGTTGTAACTGTTTATCAGACCAGAACTGGTTTAGGTCTGGACGTCAACTGAATCATTGCAAAACAATGACAGCCATTCTGTTGTGAATTTGCTGCTGGATCATTGTCCTGGTACATGACCCAATTTTAGCAGCACTTCACCTGTTGGACAGATGTTCTCACATCTAACTATAGAAAAGATAGATAAAAAGAGGAGTTCCTGGAGGTCAGTGACTGCAAGGTGCTCAAACCAAACCCAAATCATCACCTTTCCATCACCATGCTTGTCAGTTATACGAGGTGTTTGGTAGGAAATGCCCACTCCTGGGACTATTGTGGCATTGTTAACACACACCTGAATGCTCCAGTCCAGAGTGCCAAAACTGCTTTTAGAGAGGAGAGCACATTTGCTGATAATCAGTTAATTTAATGCTTTGAGGAGTATAAGTGGCTGATACTTACACTCCTGTGGAAGCAGTAAATGCATACTTAGTTTTTCACAGGACTGCATACAGTCACAGATATTGCAGTTAAAGTCAGTGTTTGATTGTAATAAACTTTTCATTATTGTGTTGAAATTTATGTGTTTTTCCTTTTACTAGCATTTCATAAGATTGTAACTGTTTATCTACACAGTGACCTAATAGTAATAGTACTACTAGTAATTACTTACTTCTACCACACACACACACACACACACACACACACACAAATGACCACATCACTGCACTCATGCATGTAGTAAATTTGTAATTAGTGATGACCACAAATGCCGGAACAAAATGTTGATACAAATCATCCATTAGTTAATGAGATATTTAACTGTGAACCAAATTTGTGGACCAGCATGCAAACTCCTTTTGCTGCGCTCAGGCAGCTAGTACGATTACAATCTGAAGAAGTGAAGCTTTAAAGATGACATTGGTAATGTGCAGATCATCACGATTACTAACTGAAATAACAGATTAACTTTTGTGAGGGCTTGTGTGTCCTTGAGTTACATTTGCTCTTGCAGAACTTGGAACTCCTAATTTTAGGGTGCTGAAATATACTGAATCGCTTTAAGTGAGGGAGCATTGAATATTGGACATTATATGGATATTGTTAAGCAGACTGACAGTTTTCACAAAGTATTGTAGGGAGCCCAGGAGAGCCATTCACAGATCCCCAGCAAAAAGGCTTTGGCTTGATTATAATACTGTATTATGTAATTCTGCTGCTGGTTATGACTCCATTGAGAGTGAATGCATCCTGCTCTGTGTCTGCTCATGCACAAGTTTGTGCTATGGCATTTAGAAAGAGAACTAATGAAGCCTGTTCTGCAGCTCTCTTACTCTGAATGATTCTGGACAGACCGGAGCTCTGCAGCTTTGGGATCATATAACTCTCACTGTGATAGCTGTGCTTTACAGTTACATTTGTTTTAAATGCATGCATTAATGACTACATGCATCAGTTGTACATGCACAGGGATGGCTGTACTGGCAGGAGTGCTGTGAAGCTACAGTAGTACTCCTGTTATTTGTTGGGTTGGTAACTCATCTGTCATAGACGCACTGCAGCTTTAAAAGGAGGACCTATCCATAGCAGCACAGAGTGAACCACAGCAGAAGACAAACAATAACTTTATCCACTAGACCTTTAAAACAAGTAATGACAGTAAATGCAAGATCTGACTTTCCTGGCAGTGTGTTAAAATACATATATCCCTGATATCCCTGTTTTGGTGTTGTTTCTGCATCATCATCATAACAATGTTGGTGCAGGATCAGCACTGCAACTGTTGTCTGAGCAGTCAGTTAGCATTAGCTAATTAGCTAATGCAATTAAAAACGATCACCAGCAAACCAACATAAATAACCCAAATTTCGCTAAAAGGTTTTCAAACCATAACTTGGAAATATGTTTATTATGTTGTATAAATTAACAAAGATAACATCTGGAATGGGTACATTTGTTTCAGAAGAGATATTTTTTCTTTCGATGTCCTCCACATTCCAAAGCTATTACTTCAGGTGATTGATCATTACTGATCACTATGATAGCAGCAAATAGACTGGAAAACCTATTCCATGGTAATGCAGTGTTATGTGGTAATAGTAATAGTAATGAAACTGGCAGTGATTTTTTCAAATATTATTATTATTGTACATGATTTAAAGTTTTGTATAATCTTATGTTAAAGTCAGACGTTTTTCTAGATGACTGCAAATCCTGTTAATTTTCCCATTATTTCTTTTCCAGCCATTTGTTTCCCTAAATTAATTAGCTTTATTGAGGTAAATTGCCCAGCCTTAGTCACTGTGTGGTGTCTTTTGAGGAGCCATGGGCGAATGGGAAACAGGAAGGAAATTGGAAGTAAAAGCAGGCAGATAAAAAATGAACAATAGAATCCCTGAATGCAATTAAGCAAAAGAATTAGAAGTCTCTGCAGCGAAGAAGAAATGTCCTGCCTCAGTAGATCCTCTCGTTCATGCAGGGAAAAAGAACTTTGGTGTAGAGATAAAGGAAAGCCTTTCATTCCTCGGAGGTGCTCGGAGCTCCTGGTGTCCAAGAAGTGAGGAAAATTTCTGACTTAATTTTCATGCTGTGAGCTCAGTGTGCATGATATTAAGAACACCTTCTTCTCTCAGTGGTGCTATATTTTCCTCTCAAAACAGTAGGTGCTCTTTGAAAAGATGGATTTCACAAGATGTTCCACATGAATGCTACTGAATACTGACCCCTGTGTCTTTCATGTTTTTTTTGCTAAATTTGCTCATGCTGGGTTTCCATCTATAGACATCACATGAATGTCTTTTGAACTATTCCTGGAAAATGTAATCTTTGAGGAATGAGCAATTGTCAAATATGCACATGAATCAGCTCTAATACTGAAATGAGTGAGGATGTTATTATGGTAAGGCATGTAAATTGGAACAGCCCTACACAGCACAGAAAGACACAAAACCTGTCAGCGAACTGTCAGAGCAGGACAATTTTATGTCCTGTATTTATCTTGATTGCCCGACAAATTACCTCTAGAAAATGGAACTGATCACTCTTGGATGTGTTTTCAGACAGAAAAAATCTGTCATGTTGGTGTGATGGATTGATTTAAGATAAAATGTTTATAACCAGCACAGAACAGAAACATATAAGAAAACAATAACTCTCCAGACTTTTTCTTTTTAATCCCGTCATGTTTTAGCTCCTTTATTCTCAGACACAGTCAATACACAGATAAAGGACTCAAAAAGTTCCAGGTGAACTACACAAACAAGAATAAAAACAGACTTCTGGTGGCTTGCCTGCAGTGTGTTTATACAGGATTGCTGTGTACTGTTTGCTGTATGTGCTCTGTATCTGGAGGCTTTTCTAGGTCTGTGCCAAGAAAATATTTTTAATTCTGTGCTAAGTTTTTTTCTTTTATTTGTTTTGGATACTGCATAGAAAGGATAACAGTTTCCTGAGATTAATCACATGAAAAAAAAAGTTTTCACAAGACTGTGCAGTCCTGTCAAAAGCCGAGTGGGTAGGTAGCAGCCATGCGCTGCTAATCAAAGCAGTTGATTAACTGCTCTAGAGCATTCAGGTGCATGTTCCCAAGAGTGGACATACCAGGAAATTTATCAAATGTCAGACTTTGAAATCCTCAGACCACATCAAAATAGCCAAAAACTACATCTCAGACTCTACAGGCTTCAGTTAGTATGTTAAATGTTAAAGGTCATGACAGAAAAATTAGGAAAAGACTGAACAAATGTAGCTTTTTTTGGAAGGGTTGCCAGTTAAAGTCTCTTTTCTCTAAAACAGTAACAAAAAATTGCATCAGAGCAAACCAGAAGATTTCTGGAAAAATTGGACAGATGAGACTAAAGTGGAGATGTTTGACTTTAAAACACAGCACCATGAGAAAACCAAACACCTCCCACCTCCACAGTGGTGGAGGGATGATGATTTAGGCTTGCTTTGCAGTCACAGGTCTTGAGTTGGCCCAGTCAAAAACTATGCTATGGCAGGACCTTAAGTGAGTCAAGCATACTTACTGAATGCCTGCATACCTCAATAAACTGAAGCAATGTTGTAATAAAGAGTGGCCCAAAATTCCTCCACAAAAATGTGAGAGACTGATAAAGTCACACACTACACGACTACTTCAAACTATTGCTGCTTAAGCTATTGAATCATACACTTGGTTTTTCACAGGATTGCATGGGCCCTGTGAAAACTTATTTTTTCACATGAGTATTTATTGTAGCTGATGTAACCATGAACACAGAAAACAAAGGAACCTACTGTGTAATAAAAAATGCAAAATAATGTTTCAGGGCTGCAGAGTAAAAATGAGGCGTTTGGGGAGAAACAGCTTGAAATAATTTAGTTTCTAAATACAGAGCAAACAACAACAACAGCATAAAAAAAGACGTGGCCTGGGGAATGATAGTACTGTAAATAGGAAAAGGATTCACAGAGCAATCAACCGCTGCTGCAGAGGATGCTGTATGTCTGCTGACTAATTAGAAAATGTATGAGTTACATTTAATGTCAAGGTATCCTTTACAAAACGACATGCCTTTTTTTTCCACTAATCATAAACTCGAGACAAATGTTAAGCGCTGAAGGCGGCCGAGAAATAGTCTGTCTTATTCATTAAACGAAATCAAGAGAAAGTTCAAGCACAACTTCTAAAGCAAGCTTTACAAAGTTTTGAGGCGAAACCCATCGTGTCAAATTTACATCTTCGGTTTACACAGTTGCGCACCATCATTAATTCATCTTACTTTCTCTCTCACTTAGCAGATGACACATTTCAAGCAGAGAAGCAGATGTACAAGCTGATTGATGTGATTTGTAGAACAGAAGCATGCCATGCGTGGAGCATTATAGCCTACACTTTTGCATAGTTACTCAGTTGGCGTAGGACAGATGTTGTCAGGAAACAGAGGATGACTTGGCTTCTAAATGATCTCCTCTTGCCTCGCTTTCTTGGTAATTTAGAAATAATGCAAGTGTAATTTGAAAGTGTGAAACTACTGAGCATGAAAGCACCTTTAAATTAATCTCACACTGCTGGACTGCTGGATTGCATACAGTATGTGTGTAAACAAAACACCACCTTCTTTAACACCCTATTCAAACTCAATAAACAAACAGAAACTGATTGATATGCTTCTGTTAAACGCGATGTTCTGTATCTGTGTCTAGAAGTATAGACTCTTACTCTCCGACAAATCAGCTGGTTGTTTCAGGAGGAAGAGTAATTAAGTCTGTCGAGTGCACACTACTTGCTCAGATTTTTAGCCTAAATTATTTAAGAACCAAAATAAAAAAAATATATGTCTGTAGAATCTTAAAATCTTTCAGCTTTGTTATTGAAATTTAAATCTTAACAACAGACTCTTCAGTGGTTTGCCTGTAGCTGCTGCTGCTGGCATGATAAAGCCTGTAAAGCTGTGGCTAGATTAATAATAATAAAATTATCATATTGACATATTGAAGTATGCCACTTCTGATAATGTTCACACTTTAAGGCAAAAACGTTAAATGCAAAAATTTTACATGCTAAACACAGACAAGTTAGCTGTTTTAGATTATAAGCATTGGTGGTGGGTCAGCAGTGACTCACTCAGCTTTGGGCCAACCTCAAATAAAAGTTAAATAAATGTAAAAATGTATTATTCTAGAAGTCTTTAATTCCACAATCGCAGAGGTCTAGAGACCAGTTTGCGACTGACTGACATCTGTTTGTCTGTTTGTTAGCTGTCCACAGTTTTTAATATATATTATTCTCACATTTTGTGTAGATAGCAATAACAGCTCGACCTGACCTAAATTGGTGAAAATCAGGTCAAGGTCACACCAAATGTGAAACACACAACTTTTCATAGATCGTCTTCAAACTTCACAACGCTCTCTGAGTGCTGTTGTTTGAGCTTGTTTTATATCTACAGAACCTGGGCACCTTGCAGTCACTGAGTCAACCATGAACTCCTCTGTGTACCATCTGCATGACGGTTAAAGCTTGGCTGAAACTGGGTCATATGACAGGACAATAATCCCAAGCACAGCAGCAAATCTGCAATGGAATGGCTGAAAAAGAGAAGAATCAAGGTCAAAGTCCAGACCTCAACCTGATTTAAATGCTCTAGCGGGACCTCAAGAAAGCACTTTCTGCAAACCTGAAGCAATGTTGTAAAGACGAGTGGCCAACATTCCTCCACAATGATGTGCGAGACTGATAAAGTCATTTTACTTCAAGTTATTGCTGCTAAATTGAATCATGGGGTGTACTTAGTCTATTTTATTTAATTAACTATACATGCTTCTGAAATAAAATATGTTCGGTATTTAAATGTATTACTTCCCACTCACTAACACAGAAAAAATGTGACAGTTTGTGGCCTGTGAATAAGAAAAAATACATTATACTGACTGTATTAATCACTGTTCATTTTATGGAGTTGCGTATAATGAAGCTAAAGTATTCAATATTTATAAAAAAGTTATTTTCTGAGGCATAGACAACGTTCAGCACAGAATATTTTTGTTGTCATTTAATGCGATGACAAAGTGGTTACCTTTAAAGCTGATGTGTGAGATGCTCAGTGACCTTTATAGGAACAAGGAGGCACATGCACTACATACAGAGACTTGTTTTGTAAATCCTTTTCACATGCTGTGAGCAGTATGATTTGTTGATGCTTCAAGGTGAAAAGACCTTGAAATATCTCAACTCAGATGAAAATCTATTGACTATGACAGAAGATGGCAGAGCGGGATGTTATTAACGATAAATTTACTGATGTGTAATATGTTTGCAAATAGAGCATACAAAATGCTATGAGAGGCAACAACATTAAGACACTCGGGATGATGGTTGTGTAGTGGGGAGGGCTTCAAGAAGGATCTGCCATGGTTCTTAGGAACATCAGACCCCCAGGGGACCTGAGGAGAAAGGAGAGCGAAAAGGGGATGAGGGGGTGGACCACAGAAAACAAGAACAAACGGCAACGCACGTCAGGAAGTACGTCGTTGTAAGAGGAGTGGGTGAGTCTGATCTTGAGCAGCTAAATTATTACTACACAGTGATATGTTTGCTCAACTCACCAGATGCTTTCATTAAGACTATGCTATATTTATCATAAATAGGTTGTTTTATTAATTCTGCAACTCCAAACAGACTGAAAACATTTTAAGGCACTGCACTTATCTAATGAAGTATTAAAACTCTTCTCTCTCATTATTGACATAGCTCATTATATGCAGGGTAGCCACTCAGCACTGCAGGCATTATCAAGCAGAGATACAGCACAGCACTGGGCCTGATCTAGCTAAAAAATAAAAACAGTTTTCATTAAAGAACTGGTTTAGAAAGCACTTAAAAATTAAAGAAATTTCTATTAGAATATGTCCAATAAATAAATAGATGGCTCAAAAAGCCACTGTCTAATATGTCTAGATGTAAGAGCCATGCATAAGCAGTTTCAATAATGTGAGGTGTATATGCATGGATCCCCCATGTTTCCACCTCTCTCATCTATGCATACATGTGTTGGTTTATTTGTTTGTGTAGTAGTTTGAGCGCCGTGCACGACTTCCATTAACCTTTACATTTTTAAAAATCACATCCTGAGCACATCCATTCAGCACAAAGCTAAAAGGACATCCTTTGTTGAGCTTTAAAACCCTACACTTAGAGGATTAAAGGGTGTCTGTGGGCGGAGGTGCACTCAGGTAAGTGAGACCTGTGGGGTTCATAGAGGCCCACACCTGAACAAAACCCTGCCAGTCAGCCAAAGGGTACTGAGAGGTAAGACACTGCATGCACAGCCCTGGAGGAGTATCAGTGCTCGCTGCAACGTAAGACCCTGTAAGATCTGGTTTGATAGTAAAGTCAGCCCAATTCAAGGACTCAGTTTTTTACTTTGCAGTAGTGATAAATGCAGAGTGCGCTTTAATAAGAAAGAGTCAGACACTTAAACCTTCAACTAGCAATGATGTGGTGACTTCTCACATACTCTAGCTAATTTTGCGAGTACAAAAACATAAACCCTACATTAGCCAGATTTTTTTTTATTGTCCTGTCACTCCACAATTTGTCTCTTGAAATTTCTGACAAGTTTAGCTGTATAATGTTGTTTTATGGAGTACTTTTAAGAATACATGGGGTTGAAAATGTAAATAAAGTGATAATATAACAAATGCCTAAATAATATTGCAGGTTAAACATTTACAAAACTGTATCCTAGTGTTTTCCAGATACATTGTTAGCATGTTTGCAACCCAGTTCAAGATTGCAGATAATTATTTTTGTTAACTGCAATGACTCAATAGATGTTATGACATTTAAATGCCAATATAGCAATTAATAAATTTAGGCCTTGCAGTAATGAATGGCTTTCAGTAAGTAATATATCCTATATGCTGTATGAATGCATGCTGTGCCTGCAATAGCCATTTAAATGAAACAGAAATATCCTCTGCGTACCTTCTTAGCCGCCTCTACATTATAACAAAATCCTTTCCGACTGATGTACAGCTTGGTGGGTGGAGGATCTGTTTTATAATTGCTTTTGAGAAACATGTAGGGCTTAGTCCTTATCACTCTGATCTTTTTTATATTTGAATTTAAGTAATATTGTAAATCTCTGTGCAATCACCTCTCAGCAAATTAGGTTGCTGAAAGTAGCTGAAAATCCTTCTGCTTAACGGGCTCCCGTGTCCTCTCATCCTCAACAGCGTAATGGTGTTTTGTATCAGCAGTTATACATGAACATAATAGATTGTCTACTGCCCTCTACATCTGTTGCCATGTGGAGAGTGACAAGTTGATTTATGGGACTTGGAGGAAACAGAAATGAATTAATTAGTTTGATGAGATGCGCCCATCAAGGCCACTGTCCAGTGAATCCCATGCATATCCTCGCTGACTGTAAACCTGGTTAATTAATACTGAATGAGATCAGCAAGTGACCATATAAAGACCTGACAACTGCCAACATCATTATGTGTTATCCTGCTGTTTTAGTTTTATTTACAGCATTTAAAATTGCATGTCGTCTAACCGAGGCCTCAGAGGGTGGGCTTATGCCTCAATCAGCACTAGATTAAAAAGGAAACTTCCTTGTGACTCGGAAAAATTGTTAGTTGCCTGGTGATAGAATGTATTTAATTATTAATTTATTATAATTAATATTTTGTTCAATTTTATTTATTTATTATTTTTGCTGTTAGCAAGGTTGAATATCCTTAAGAACAACAGCAACACCAACAACCTTTGAGCAACCAGTTTCAATCACAGGTCAACTGCACAGGTCTTCCTAGTAGGAGGCAATCTGTCTCCAAACGACAGACAGACAAACTTTAATCACTGTCAGGGCAGATTGTCAACATATTTAAATAAGTCTGAGTCAGTCTGCACTCACAAGCACAACTGATCTGCAACATGTGCTTTGTAGCAGGGGACTCAGCTCAATTGAATGCTAACTGGTTGTATTCTGGTTTTGTTTCTATGGAAAAGGAAAGTTGTTGAGCACCCGTTCAAGGAGTTTTTGTGAGTTTTTGAGACTTCTCCATCATCAGTGTGTTTTTTGTTTCCCTGTGAAAAACCTAAATAAGTTGCACAATAGATTCGAAGAAAAACACAGTAAGAAAATGCCAGATGTAGCAAATATGATACAAATTAAAACTTGGGGGTCTGTATTAATTTTTTTATTAATTTTAAAAAATTGTCAGAAGATTCAGTATACACTAAATAAATAAACCATACCATACCTTATAACTTTAAGAGATCCTGCAGCAACTACCTCACTCTTTTGCAGAGGAATTTCAGGTCCCTTTCAGATCGACTACTCTCTGGCTGAACTTTAAATTAATTTCTGTAATTTCTGCAACAGATAAGCACATTTTTTTGCCGATTAATGTCAGTCAGTCATCATATTATTACAACTAATTTGCTGATAGTTGCCAACCCGATCATGATTGCAAACTGATAGCGGAGATCCTCTATCTTAGTGCCGTTTTATCACCATCTTAATGCCATCTTGAGTCAAGGAGTCACAGACCTGGTTTCTGTCTTTGATGCGCCAATTTCAAAGGCAACGAATCGCAAGGTCATTGCACTTGGTTGCATAAAAAGAAGAATTCAAATATTAATATAAAGTTGTGTTAAAATATTAAAACCCACCCAAAATGTTTTGGTGACACTGGAAGCAGTAGAAAGTGGTGTATCTTAACTGAAAAGCTCTTTGGAAAACAGTTCTTTGTGACGCATGTAAAAGGTACAGAGCAGCATTAGCATTCATTAGGAGTCATGTCATCGGCCACCTGGCAACTCTCCTGTTTTTGGTCCAACCCCCGGGGGAAATATCTGGCTCTTCAGCTGCTACATGTTCCTCTGTGCTCATCATCTATTTGTTAACTGTGACTGTTTGCTGTTCAGTGCTCAGCAGGTAGACTGCAGTGACTTTTTTTAGAACCTTTTTTCTCCAAACACCCGCCTGCCACCTGAGCAGTAAAGTTGCTGGAAAACCAAAAATCTTAAAGATGCTCCCTTTTGCTCACTTGCTCCATAATAGGCTTTTTAAGTTTTTACAAAAACTCTTTAAGAAAAAAACCCTTTACATATAAGTTCTTCCTGGCAGAGTTAAGACTCCCTAACTTGGAGAACAGGAGATGTTTCTTTGATATAAAAATCATCCTCCTTACTCTGTATTCCCAGAGGCTGACCTTCAAATGGTGAATCCCATTTCAGGCTGTCCTCCCCTCCCATACTTCTTCTACCTTGTGCACCTGGAAACCAGATTTAATTTAGTTTCAAAATGAATGTGTCACTTGTAGTCGCTGGCAATTTCTTCAGGTTAACAGAGGCACAAGTGACGGTGCAGCTCCCATTTATTGGTCACAGGAAACTAAGAACTTCCACTTTGCTCAGCAAAACACCTCGGCCTCTTTCCTGTGGAGCCCATTAGCTCTCTGATCAGAGGGAGTTAAGTTGGGCAGACTTTACCAAGGCTGAAGCTGTTAAATAGATCTGGCCTGCAGGTTGCAGATTCCATTCATGATGCTACTGAACGCATTCAAGCTGTGTGAGACACCCGTCGTGACCCAGCGGGGAGCTCAGGGGGAGAAACTATTTAGCCAGCTCAGCATGTATACCGAGCCGGCACCATTACATCCCACTGCAACATAGGTAGTGGGATTGGAAGCCATTTTTGGGGGGAGACAATTTAATTTCACTACACAGTATGTGTGTGGGATGAAATCAGTTAGTTTGTCTATACATGAATGCTTCGCGGCATCTCTGCTTTTCTGTTTCATCGCTTTATCTGTTTTATCCCACCATAATGAGCCAGCGGTATTTCCAGCAATTGCTCTTCTAATGTTGCTGAGAAATGGCAGCGTTTTACTAATGCATGTGTGCAATTTCAGAGCTTGATTCTTGTCTTACATTTGTTTACACAAAAAAGTTTGTCGGCATTAAATGAAATGTTCATAATCTCCACGATGAAATTAATTTGGTGGCTATGACACCTGCTACTGTCATATCTGAGGCAATTTGTGGTGCAGTCTGTGCATGTACGCTAACGATAATTACACAAAAATGCATTAGCTATAGAAAACTACACCCAAATAAGCAATCGGTGGAATCTGTCTACAAAAGGGGGTTAGGCTATGATCTGATCATTTTTTGGTAAATAGTTTCTATATATTTGTTACATCTTGTGTCCCGAGACTGCAAAGATGTTCTGAGATGAGCATGATGTTGTCTGATTGTTGTTTAATTTATTTATCAAGCATATAGCCACTGTCACTCTACTGATTCTGAATTATCTAAGAAAAACAACACACTTTATGCTTTTGTTGCATAAACCTTGGTCTCATTTGTCAAGCTCTGCACTATCTCTATCTTTTGTGCACTACAATAAAATGTTAGCATTAACATAATCCTTAACCAGAGGCAGAAATCAGCTACTTGAGCTGTGGCTTTGAGTGTAAATGTCCTGTGATTTGCAAGCCCACTGTAGTAACACTAAAGATGATTTCACCTCAAAAAATATGCAAGTCAGGAAATTAATTGTATATTTAATTATTATAGACAAAGTCGTGCATCATCCTAGTGGAGTATTTAACTTGGCTGGTATGGAGGTATGAGATCAGCGACAGATTTGCAGGTCAGTATGCAAATATAATGTTTAAATTTACCGTTCTATGCATATATTAGCGAGAGATAACACTCTGGTAATAGAGCAGGAGCCTTTTTTTCCTCTTGTGCTTTGTGACTGATAAAGAAAGGAGGCTGTTTTGACACCGCTGATGTTGCTCCAGCACAACATAAAGCTGTGACTCATGGGACCTCACAGGTTCAGGCAGCAGCTTTAGATGTCCTTGGAAACAAGATTTTGAAGTTTGCAGCAGCTTTGTTTGCCATGGTTTCACACTATAGAAATATAACACAAGGGTCTTACACAGTTTGAGGGAAAAACTAAAGACCTAAAAAGGTTTCTCTTTTCTTCCGTGTTGTCTTAAACACAGGCTGGCTACTTTCCAGCAGCAGGTGAAGTAATGCAAATTCCCATTCATCTGTAAAAAGGAAAAGTTGACTTTGAATGCTGCCTCTCAAAAAATGCATCTGACCTCATTAAAAGTTATTCACATTAAAGATTTATGTGCATGGGCATATCTATGTCACAGAGGCGATATGCTGCGTGCAAAACTTTGTGTTGTGAAGCAACTGAAAAGTAGTTCGCATGTGTTTTTGTCTTTTTTATATTATATATATTTTTATTTTATTTTAATTGCAGCGCTAGCACAGTGAATTACACAAACACCGTTATGGTCATTTGTGTTGATTTGTATGACAGCGCACAGCTTTACACACTGGCTTCATTATTGTTCAGTTAATCGTTTAGTTTCATTACAGGACCAGGACGACCACAGGATCCTGGAACAAGTTCAGCTGCGGCCGTTTTATACCCGGTACTCCTGCGTCTGTCCTGCTGTGACTTTTGAAAATGACTACTCTGAATATATTTTAATGAAATGGAATGAATAGATAAGGAAATAATACATCCAAACTCAGTACAGTTCACTCATGAATATAGAAATGTTATGTGTCCCCTCCAAAAGCATTACAAATGTCATGACATGAAAGCTTTGCTGAGATTTAAGACATGAGGTTACCGACATCTGTGGAGAACTTTCATCAATCAGGTTACAATAATAACTACTGTATGTGGTTAAAGTCAGTGGATAATAATCATGCTTCATAATAATAAACACTTTTCTGTCTGCTCTCTTTGTCCTTTTTTGGAGCAAAGAGTAGTTTCTTTGCTCTTGTCATCATTTTCTTTGATAAGTAAGGACCCAGAAAAAGAAGAAAAGAAGAAATAGAAGAAAAGAAGAAATAGAAGAAAATTACCTTTACAGAAAAAGAAATCCATCTATTCAGTTTAATAGTAAATCATATAACAATAAAATCATATTTCTTTCAATTAAATATGCAGAACTGATAACATGGTTTCCCCTTATTTTTTAAATTATTATTATCAATCTTGTTGAACCCATATGTCATGCAGTTTGAGAGCCACCTGGACTTCAAGAAGGGTTTTTCTATGAGAGATGATTACTGTACCTTTTTAAGCAAAAAATTTGCATCTCCTGGCATTTCCACTAATAGTCTCCTCCTTTCTGACATATTTTACACACGTGCCTGGATTATTCTAATTAGAGAGGGGGATCATTTACAACACTGAGTTTTTCCTCCTGAATCCAGATATAAACAGGGAAACAGGGATATCTGTGGAAAATTGGTTAAGTAATGACTACGGTTCTGTTACTCGGTGGGTTCAGATCTACAGCCATATAAATGCGTCACTGATTTAAGTGTGATCCTTCTGCCATGCAAACATGTGAAAACTAACAGTTGGGGTGATAGTGAGAACCAGCGGGTACGAACTAGTGACAAGTGTAAAAGCCCAGATTAAATTAAACTCATGCATGCTCAAGCAGGTCAGACACCTTTTCTAGAAGATTGTGTTTTTCTCTTATTACAACTCATAATTAAGACAAATGGAGCAACGTTTGCTATTTAATCTTTCTCTTGGGTCATGTAACAATCTCATATTCAAAACTTAACTCTAATTGCAATTAAAGGGGTACTGCAACATAGAAGATAGCTTATTTTTTTACAATAATAGTTACAAATACTCTGTCTTTCCCAGTTTCTTAGGAATTATCTCAAGGATGGCTTTGGCGAACAATTATCTTTTGAGCTTTCTGTCTTATCAATGTAACTTCTGCAGAACAAACATCTGTGTGCGGCTGTATGTTGAACAGTCAAGCAGTATATGGCCCCATATTGTTTGTCAGGGGGGAACAGTTTACTGTAAAATAATGGCTGATGCTGAGTTAGCAGATTAAAGAAAAAAGCCCACATCTGGCTGTAAAGCCTATTCCAAGGTTATAAAGTCTATATAAAATATAGAGTCCACCTGGATACGTGCTATTTTGTGCAGGCTCAAGTGTTTATGAGATCTGACCATGTGTTGTTTTATAGTTATATACAATATAATTGATGACTGCTATTTTGTTTTTAGCAACCTAAGATGAAGTTAGAGACAATTTTGTACACTAAGCAGCACCTCAGTGGATAGTCTGTTGTGCACAGTACTGTGCAAAAGTCTTGAGCCACCCCTGATTAATTTATGTTTTTAGGTACAGCGATTTATTAAATGTGCAAACATACATGGAAATACAGTATGTAAGACAAAAATGTAGTTTGTCTAATTCTAACAAGATTGAAACTCAATATTTGGTATGACCACCTTTATTTTTCAACACAGCCTGAACCCACTTAAGCAAGCTGTCTTGCAATGTCTTTCAGTAGCACTCAGGAATAGTTCTCCACACTTCTTGAAGGACTTCTACAGAACTTCTCTGGATGTTGGCTGCCTTTTGGTCCACTTTCTGTCAAGATGATCCCACACTGCTTCAATAATGTTGACATTCAGGCTCTAGGAAAGCCAATCCATGACTGAGAGGATTCTGTTGTGTTTGTCTATCCAGGTATACTTTTACTGCATTGGCAATTTGATTGGGATTATTGTCATGGCTCCTTGATAGCCACGCTTTCAATGAAACAAGCAAACAGTCAAAATAAAGATAATCAGAAAGCCTGGAGAACTATTGTTCAAGAAACTCTGGCAGCTTGGAAGCAAACTATAGAGAAATGATGGGTGACTTAAGACTTTTGCACAGTAGTGTAGTTATATATGAATTAACTGATGCCTGCTATTTTTAACCAATTAAAATAAGGTCAGCTAATTTTGGGAACGGCAAGTACCACCTCTGAGCTTAGTCTGTCATGTTTTACACTGACAAAGCAGGCGGTTCACCGTCGTCACAGCTGTTTTCAATAAAAAAGGAAGCTAGCAGAGGCAAAGGTTAGTTGCAACAAAGGAACCAAGGGAAAGAAACAGAAGGAACAGCATGATTGAGAAGCCAGAGATCAAGACACTAATCAAAGGCACGCCTGGATCTGTAACTTTGCAGCTGGGTGCTCTTTCCTGCTCGGAGACACACTTTAACCTGCAGTGACCAGAGGGAACAAAGAGTCACACTTTAATTGATTTTACTTTTATGTTCTGTTGCTTAATGGAAATCAAATCAAAACTCAGCCACGGGCCACTCAGTCTTTCTCTTCCTTTTCCTCCCCCCCACACACCCCTACCCTTCATCCCAATCCTGTGCCGTGCTGCTTTGAAGTGTAAATCAGATTCTACTGATGTATGAAAATAAAGTGCAGACTGTACACTAGAGACCATTTTGCAGCACTGAGGGCATGCAGGGTGTAACCAGAAGTAACTGCGTCTTTTTTACAACACTTTTAGGTCAATAATGCTTTATACTGTACAGCTCTGTGTGTGTGTGTGTGTGTGTGTGTGTCATTCACATACCTGCAGTTTGTCCTTTCATCCAGCTTCAACTGTAGAGAAAAACACAGTGACCACCAGGTGTTCAAGTGCTTCTACTGCTCTTTCTTCATCATCCTTTACCCCGATCTTTGTGTTCAGAGCTTTTTGGGGATTTTATAATAAATAGATCTTACTGCTGAGTGAAAATAAGCACATTCTATTATAACAGAGCTCTGATCTACGAATGAAAAAAGCATGCTTGATGTTGGGTTCAGTTCTTTTCATCTTGCACCCATGTGACTTTTGCTTCCTTTCATTTAAAATTCTTTCCTTGAATTTTGCAGCAATTTATTAAAGAAAGACAAAACGCTAATTACTTTTGCTTGGCTCAAACTCATCTATGTAGTCTAAGGAGCTTGGAAAGAAAAGCGTCTGGACTTCTTTGAGTTGCTTGAAGACGTTTCACCTCTCATCCGAGAAGCTTCTTCAGTTCTAAGGGTCAAATGGTGGAGAGTCCCAGATTTAAACCCAGTGGGAGTATCCCCCCAAAGAGGGACAAAAGGACCCCCTGATGATCCTCTACATGAGCCAAGGAGTGAAAGCGGGTGTGGGTCACAATCAGCCAGGGTTTCGGGTGAGCTCATTGTGAAACCTGGCCCCACCCTATCATGTGATTTCCTGAGGTCAGATGGCCCAGGATGTGAGTGGGCGTTAAGGCGTCTGGGAAGGGATCTCAAAACTGGATTATACTGTAGATGGCAGACAGTTGGTGTCGTAAACCACCGCCTCTGTTCAAAGATGGTCGCTCACAGTGGACGTAAACGGCTTCTTTCACTCCTCTTTCAAACCATCTGTCCTCTCTGTCCAAAATGTGAATATTGGCATCCTCGAAAGAGTGACCTTTATCCTTTAGATGCAGATGGACTGCTGAGTCTTGTCCCGTGGAGGTGGCTTTTCAATGTTGTGCCATGCGCTTGTGAAGTGCCTGTTTGGTCTCTCCGATGTAGAGGTCTGGGCATTCCCAGAACCGAAAGCACTGTATCGAACGGTTCAATATCGATACGAGTATTGTTGCACCCCTAATGTATACATATACATTGCTTTCTATTTAATTTAATTAATTAATTAATTTATTTATTTATTTATTTTTTCCCCTCGTTGTATATTGTTTTCTCTTCTTCTTACTTTTCCACCTTTGTGGTCCAGCTACCCAGTTTCGCTGTGCAAGAAACTGCACAATGACAATAAAAAGCTCTAAGTCTAAGTCTCTACATGTTAGATGCCATTCAGTTGTACAGCTGATGTTCATGTCCTATATTTTTCATTATGGGGTGTGTATAAAATTCAGCACTGGTTCTGTATCCAGATAATAACTTTGCAATGTTCCTGCTACAAGACTCCAAAGTTTCTGAAAATATACATTACTTTAGCAATCAGCAAAAAAAAAAAAGCATTGCTTTTAAAATAAACCGTTAAAACCTTAACGAAATTTTAGCCTAGATAAAACTTTTGCAGTAAATAAGAATAAAATGGGCCACTTTATAGGCATGAGCAGTGACCCAGACAATCAGTCAATCAGTGCTTGTGATTGAGTTCAGTTTCACGTCATTTTTATTCATAAAGCATCAAATACTAATGAAAGTCATCTCAAGACATTTTACATAGTGAGGCAAAGAACCTACATATTTATTTATATATATAAAAAACACAACCCTGTGAACCAAACACAGTGGGAAGAAAAACAAAGTCACTTTTAAGAGGAAGAAACCTTTGGCAGAACTAGGCTTAGGGAGGGCAGCCATCTGCTACGACCGGTTGGGGTTAGGGGAAAGCAAGAGAGGCAACAAACAGCAAGCAAGGCAACACACAAACTACAGGAGAGATTATGCACAAAGCTAATAACATGCAATTTGTTTATGATGCTATTTATTTAATAAGTGCAGTCATTAAATTATGTGTTACTGCTGTAAAAATTCAGTTTAGTAAACCACACACACACACACACACACACACACACACACACACACACACACACACACACACAGTGTAGTTACCAAAAGTAATACAGTAATTAACAAATTAACAAATTTCCCACCTGTGGGACTAATAAAGGCCATCTTAACAATCAACATTATCAAAAGCATCATTCTAGGTTTGGACAACAACCGCAGAGGAGACATTTATTTAAGCTTATGCTATAAACTGATACCATCTTCTACCAGAGGTCTGAAAGATTTAGCCTCACTAAAGTGGCACAAACACAACTGTGATCTCTGTGAGTATGGAGCAAAAGAGAGAAGCCTATGTGTGCATATTTTCAACATATAAGTGGCAAAAATGTTTCAGTCCTTTCCAAAAACACAAAGATAAATATTCTCTCATCTTCCCCTGACAACACAGTTCAAGTCCAAAGTTCTGGCATTATACTCGTCCTGCTCTTTCCTCTGATTTCCCTTTTGAACACCACCCTTTTACTTTTTCTGTGGTTCACAAAACATAATTTACAAAGCTACTGTGGTAACAAACTCCTCTGTTAGATTTTTGCAGACAAACACGTTGATGCACAGTTGGCACCAGCAGGTTTGCCTGAGAGTCAGCGCAGAAAGTACAAGTAATATGTATCCCAGGATGCCCCCATCCATCAAAACCTTTCAGGTGAGACACCTGCTTTTAAACTAAAGAAGTGTAAAATGGTGGAGTAAATAATTCAATAAAATGAATTCAATAAAATAAATCAGGATAGAACTATGGCTTAGACATATAGTGCAACTTTGATTGAACTCAATGATAATCTGCATGTAATTTAATGTGGGGAAAAGGTCCAATTTGATATTCATGTTCACTGGGTCCCCCCTACCTCCTGGGCCCCTGTGGTACTGGCCTGGCTGCTCCATTGCCTTTAATGAAAACCCACATTTTCACCTGAATGGCATAAAGACTCTTAATGATGTGACTGAATAAATTTAAGTCATTATTGCCTGTCTTTTATTCAGCTTTAGCTTTAGCTTGCATCGCTTTCAGTCAGCCACATAATTTTACAGTTTGAAAGACTTCATATTGACAATCAGTCGGGACATCACAGGTGAGAAATATTTATAAACTATTTCTAAACAAATTACAAGAATTAAGGAGGACAACACAAAATACATAAAGGAAAAACTGACAAATGAGATTAATATCACATTACAATGAAAACATGGGAAAAATTAAATAAACAAAAGTGTCTTGGAGTGAGTCTGGATGCAAGAACATAAAAAGATCCTTCAGGACATCTTCACAAAGTAGTTTACTAATTGAAGAATTTTGTGTGTTTTGGACACGCCCACAACTCGAGCAATAATGCAGCTTATGTGTAAGTTCAATAAGGAAGATCTGTAGTCACACATCTGTCTGCTTCCCAGGTTTTTAGTGGCTAATCTTAGCTTTACATCACTTCCACTTTCCCACACTGTCAAACTCATTGTGACGTCACTGGTCTAGTCCAGTCATCTTTCTGATCAATCATCTGTCATTTTTCCTTGCAGACGCCTTTGTGCAACCCACCTCCTCCCAATCTGCACCTTTCCCCTGTTACACAGGCTCCATCCAGGCCTCTATCTTCATCTCCATCACCATCGTCTAGACTCCTGTGTGGTCTGCTGGCATTACGTCCTACAGTGATGGGCCATCGGACTTCCATTGCCAAATACTTTTAGTGAACTCTGTTTATCAAAGAATTCTGTTCAGTTGCTTTAAATGATCTCTCCTTATTTAACTGGTGTCAGGTAAAGATAGCTATGGGAAGAACATTCAACATGACAATCCACTTTTCTTTTGAGACGATATGTTTAGGTTTGACCCAGATACACCACATGTGTTCGAAAACAAATATTTGTAGAGCATTTTATTGAAAGCAAGTAAGAAAGCGCTCACGAGAAAATGGCTCTCCTTCACTCGATGTCTGGATTAATGTAGCTTTTGATATTTATGTGATGGAAGCTGACGTTTATTTCAAGACAGGATGAGGACAAATTTTTAAAGTGCTGGCAGTCCTGGATTGAGTATGTGCAGATTTTAAATAAGCTAATAATAACTTATAATAATAATATTAATAATAATAACTTATACTTCCACCCCTAGTTGCTAAGCTACTCAAAGTTATGATAGTATTAATGTAGGTTATTTACTTTCTTAATTAGGTTTCAGGGTTTTGATTTTACATCAAATTGGTTGTACAAAAAACAACAACAAAAATGGAATTTGAAGCCAGTTTGTAGTGTCGTGATGTACCATGTGCATCGCCGGTCCCAAATAAGAACTTAAAGCAGTCAGGTCTGTGTGAAATATATAGCCATGCCTGTATCCAGCCTTAGATAACACCGCCTGGATGAGGGGTTTTGGGCATGTCCCACTGGCAGGATCCCCGGGGGCAGACCCAGGATATGCTGGGAAGATTATGTCTCTCGGCTGGTTTGGAAACACCTTGGTGTCCCCCTGGCATCTCTGCTTAGACTGCTGCCCCTGCGGATCAGTGGCAATGGATGGATGGTTCATGGTTTCAGCTCAGTACACTAGATGATCAACAAAAAATATTACTGAAGATCATCGCATACACCTCAGGGCCAACTTCAAACTTATTAACATTTCTGGTTAAACAGGCATCGAATTGTAATTGTGACCTCAGAGGTTATTTCGTTCATCCAGGAATAACACATGCATGGGCATGTTGGGTCATAACCCCTAAAAGCCTTTTTCTGACTCAAAGTGTTGAAGTCATTCTTAAGTCAGTCTCCCACAGCAAAGAGATGTCACCTTTAATATCAGTCAAACTGTGGAAAAGTGAATTTGCGGCATGATTTTCTGCTTGTTAGACCTTTACTTTAGTATTTTTAGACAAACTCAGGTTCGGTATTAAATGTTAAAGCTTGTTAGGAAATGTGAATCATTTGTGGCTTAAAGGCTTATAAACAAAAGGATTTAAGACAGATTAGTTTTTTTCTACAAAGCTCATATAATAAGGATTACACATAAACCCCCAAGGTTTACTACAATATAGAAAGGACACAGACAATTTTTCCAGAGAATGAAATGTTCAGGAGGCGTTACTTATTCATTTGCTGTGCTAATGGAAAAAGGAAGACGTTTTTGTGAATTACACTGTTAAAACAAATCTACAAAGAATATTCACTTACAAAGTGATTGGATTTAAGAAAACATCTTAATTGATTGTAAAATATTTCAAGCTCCAATGTTGCTACAAAACACTGAAGAGATTCCCTTACCTTCACTCTTGAAAAAGAAAAACATACCACGGAGGCTTTGGGATTCTTATTCTGGGCAGCATAAATATATGCATGATGTCAAATACTGCAAGCTACAAAGTTTAGCCAAAATCTTTTCATTCTTGCATGAGAGAAAAGAAAAGAAAAGAATCTGAAGCTGAAATGGAAAAAGTAGGGCAAAGAAAGGAGACTTTATGCCGGGTATTAGACTCCCCTATTGTAACGGTCAATGATGATGAGTTTATTTCAGCTCTACAGTCACCGAATAAAAGGCGGCCAGAGGTTGAAAAGCCTCTCTGAATGAAGGTTAGAAATATTCAAATGCATAAAGCTGCAAACTATCATACATAATAACACAGCAGATTCTCACTAGATGTATTTTCTGACATGTACAAAAATTCTTAGCAGTAACAAATAATTATAAGCCAAAATAGTAGCTTGAGCACACGAACAAAAAAGAAAAGAACAAAAAAAAAGAACAAAAAAGCATGCACGGCACATTTGCATTTTTTCAGCATAACAATATGATCTGTATTTCTTGGTTTCAAAAAAGAGAGCATATGACAGGACTGCTACAAGACATCAAAGTAACCTGATAACCATCTATCAGCCGTTAAACTTGGGTTAAATTAAACCATTGTGGATGTTTAACAAGTTAGAGAGCTGACAACTCCAGTGCACTTTTTACATGTCTCTTTTTATACACCTACAACAAGAAAGCACAATCACTGGGTGCCCTGGTAACCAGCTTCAAAATAGTGCATTCTTTTAATTTTATAAACCATACACACCTGCAAATTCTGTCAATTTCTTTTGAAGTGAAGCCAGGCTATGGGACTCTTTGAGGTTGGTATTAGGGATCTATAAGCCACCGAGCCAAGCAACTGTCACATTCGGTCTCAGCAAATGGGCTTGTCTGCATGTCTGATTAATTGCTGTGTGTGAGAGGTTATCCTCTAATCATCACTGCAAGTTCATACAGACAAAGACACTACCTCTGTAAGTTCTTTAACTGCGGCCACAGTAGCCATTAATTAGCACACACTCAACACATAATTATTAGGCAGTGCCAACCTGGAAATACGAAGCAGATATTTGTGATATTTTGAACCTACTTTCAAACCTTCCCTTGAAATTATGCGCTTCACTATGAATTGTCCACTTGTTTACTACATAGTATTTTGATGTGCTATTCAAAGTCTCAAGTGCAAGTTTTTGTACGTCCACTCACCGACACCATCGTGTGCTTGTCTATCTTGTCAGTGGGGGAAAAAGGAGCGATCAGATATGGAGCAAATGTGATTTTCCTACCCCCTCGAGAGCGTCTGGTGAGGATAATACTCCTCACATGTCTGGCACGGGTAAAGGCTCGTCTCAACCTCTGTCTGAATACCATGATATATATATACACATTTTCAATCATACTTTTGGAGGTGGACATAGTTAAATAAATGTACATGTTGCTACATTTGCGTTGTGTTGCCTCCAGAACTATGAGCTGTCTGTTTGTGGTGGTCAGCAAAAGAAAATAAATACCTGGGGTTGGGTGTACAGAAGCACTACAAAAATTGTATAATTGCTCAAACAGCTGTGGAATATCTAAATCTAAATCTGCATGTTGTAACATTTTAATAACAATTTTTCACGGCCTCTTTCTTTCACTTTTTTCAGTATATGCCGAGCATTTATGGACAGAGATTAACGTCTGTTCTTGAAATGATGATTACACATAAATCATTTACCCAAGAATCAGATAAATATTTGTATTTTTTAATTTTAATTCAAAATAAGCTTTTACTTCTCCATGTCTCTTTTTCTGACCTCCACCTTGTTAAAAGACTCTATTTGTAGTGGTGTAACTAGTCTTTGCTGGCAACAGCTGAAGGGCACAAATTCAGAGCAGTCTTTTTTAAATTCACGCTGAAGTGCTCTGAACATTTGTAATTTTAAACAAGCCCCATATTAATTTAAGTGGTTGTGGAGCTATATTTCCTGATGTGGACACAGGGATTGTGAGATGGGAATCACATTAAGTTCAAGCTCATTTGTTCATCACAAGTGTGTCTCAGAGGACTCCAGAGAGAGAAACTGCAAACCTATCCAGATCTCTCTAATCATACTCATGACATAACAAAATGAAGTGCTGTAATACATGATGAAACAACTGAAATGCAAGGCAACAAACAAAGCATGGAACTCAGAATAGACTCATACATCTAATCTACAAGAGGTGGACAAAATATCACAAGTGCAGCATAATTTAATTCAACAGCCCTGCTCTGAATAATAGATTTGTCAAGCTTAAAGTAATAAATTGTTTTTGTTGAGACGAGATGAGAGAAGCCGGCTCTGGAAAATTTTATTCTGTGTGTTTCGATTATTATGTTACACAGTGTTAAGCAGAGCTGGTGTGGACAAAATATAATGTCCACCTTATAATTTAATATATTTGTAGTTAGCGATTGCTGCGGGGCTCCAGAACACGATTTTATGAGGTTGCAGAGATATTGTGTTCACTCCCTGTACGTCCTGAAGTCTAGTCTTGTTTACCTGACACCGTCAACCTTTCCTCAGCACAATCAAAGCTGCATCCATCTAGTGGGATCACATTTGAAGTATAGCATCCTTTCACTACGAATAATTTGAATAGTCTCATCTCTCTGTCAGCTCTCTGAGTGTTATTAACATGCTGTGCTCTGCAGGCTGCCTGTGCAGAAACGCAGCTTTTCAAATAAAACCATCGAAATGAGAAGCCACAGGTCTCGAGGAGGTACATGGCCTTAATGGACCAAAAAGCAAAATATATGTCTTTAATTTTAGCAAGTATTTGCTAAGTAAATAGGCTCAGAAAATGGCTGAAAAGGAAAAACCAAGTACAGAAGGCCGCCATTAAAGGATACGCTTTTACTTTATCAGATGAGGCAAAACCAATTCTTCAGGTTAAATCTATGTTTTTAGAGTGTTTCTTTTTTTTTTTAATGTAGCAAAATGAAGTGATGTATCCGAAAGTGATGGCAGGGGGCTTGAGGAGAATAGATGTTTGGTTTGACAGAATATTGAAGAGAAAAGCTAGGTGAACTCACCAGGGCTTTTTAGAGGAAATAGAGTTTACTAGCTCAGTTTGGTGCCTTGAAAGAGAAGCCACAGAGCTTTCTCTGTGCAGGCAGGAAGGAATCAAGTAAGGTTATTGCAATTTTAGTCTACAGAAGTCAAAAAGAAAAGTAAGCAGAAGCACAACTTTCTCTTCACAAGCACTTATCTTCTATTATAGTCAAACACACCAAGGGGAAAGGAAAAAAAAGGATTCAAATACTGACATGATAGCCAGGTAGTTTTGATGAGCCTTGAAATACAGAATTGCTGCAGCCATACTGCTTTGGAAATAATCTTTTTGTCTAAGGAAAATTTCAAAAATGGTTTTGACTGAAAGACACATTGTTCTTTAATTGTGCTCCTCTGCAAAACAAGTAACTCAATGAGATTTCTGAAAGAAAAGAGACAAATCTCTCTTTTACTTTCATGCTGAAGGTCTTCTTGTATCATAAAACATTTCGGTAAATTAAATCATCTAGCATTGATGCTTGCTTACCCTGCCACTATGTTGTAAACCTCCTTCATCACAACTAACTGTACTGATTCATTTTATTTATTTTCCGTGTGTTATTATTTAAGTAAATTAGTATCCCAGTAGCCTCCATATTTGTGTCATTCTCAGAATCTGCAAGCCACAAAATTGAATTTACTTATGTGTAGTTCAGTCAGTACAGCTGCTTATTAAAAGAAAAAAGAAAAAATGATTAAAGCTGAAATTCTGTACTTCAGACAAATCTTGATTTGTGTATCAGTTTGGTAAATAAAAAACAAGCTTTTCAATAGGACATCTGGTAACTTAGACATTTAATTCTGAGAAGCATCTAACAGGCTGTTTAATCTCAGTGAAAGGTAATATCTCAAATTCTTATTGAAATGCGACTTCTTCGAATATTTCTGTTCCTACGTGACCTCAAGTTTTGACTATGAGGAAAAAAACCCTAAAACATTACATCAAACACTACCTTAACAAATTATGAATGAGTTAAACAAAAAAGCCATGCCTGCTTCAGGGCTGCTGCAATCACACAGTACAGACATTAGTGCTGGGTCACCAACACATGTCACCTCCAGAAGCTGCTCAGTCATGGAAACTAAGGCAATGAAGCTCCCAGTGTACAGTTTTTGTGCCGATGTTAATGTCAGAGCAGGTTTATAGCCCTGCGATTAGTGAATCAGCAGCACTCTGTCAACTTTTGTTCAACAAAATGCACCTCAGCATTCGGTGACTCGTGTGACTCATATTCATGTGGTCTGCCACTGGCTGGCTGAGCTGCTGTGTTTCCTCAACATTCAAACTTTGCAAAAACACCACTTACAGTTGATTGTGAAATACTTAGGAGGTAAAAAATGTCAAAAACTGACTTGTTGCTACTGTTGGATCTTACAGCACCCATTTTTAAATCCAGTGAGCTCTTAAGAACGACCCGTTCAATTCAATTCTGTTCAGTTTAATTCAATTGAATTCAATTTTATTTATATAGCATCAAATCACAACAACAGTTGCCTCTAGGTGCTTTATATTGTAAGGTAAAGACCCTGCAATAATACAAAGAAACAGAGAAAAACCCTGCCAATCATAGGACCCCATATGAGCAAGCACTTTGGCGACAGCGGGAACGAAATACTCCCTAAACAGGAAGAAACCTCCAGCAGAACCAGGCTCAGGGCGGGCGGCTATCTGGTGAGCGGTTGAAGAGAGGACAAAGACACTCTGTGGAAGAGAGCCAGAGATTAATAATAACTAATAATTAAATGCAGAGAGGTGTATAAACACATAGTGACTGAAAAAGACGACTGAAGAAGAATCACTCAGTGCATCATGGAAATCCCCCAGCAGCCTAGACCTGTTGCATCATAACTAAGGGAGGATTCAGGGTCAACTGATTTGCTTTACCTATATGCTTTAACAAAAAGAAAAGTTTTAAGCCTAATCTTAAAAGTAGAGACTGTGTCTGTCTTCCAAATCCAAACTGGATGCTGGTTCCACATAAGAGGGACCTGAAAGCTGAAGCTGCTGCCTCCCATTCTACCTTTAAAAACTCTAGCAACAACAAGTAAGCCTGCACTGGGAGAGCAAATTGCTCTGATGGTGTGATACGGTACTATAAGGTCATTAGGAAAAGATGAGGTCTGATTATTCAAGGCCTTGTGTGTAAAGAGCATGATTTTAGTCCTACTTTGAAGTCTGGATGATGTTTAGTATTTAACATTTTCTAGCCAAAACATATAAAATCATGGAGTTCAGCTGATAGAGAACTAAAGGAAACAATATGCACAATTGAACTGTCAGTTTTAATGTTCAGCTGAAAAATACACTGATAAAAACGTGAATGTCATTATCAAACGTAAATGAATGTTTTCATTACCTGATCAATAAAGATTTATAGCCGGTGTCATAATTGTAAAGCACATCTTATACACAACATTTTAAACTTTTATCATGGACCTCAATTTACAGTCTAACTTAAAAGGTGCAAAGACTGCAAACAGAGTATTGACTTTCTGGAGAATCTAATGGTTTGGGATAAGTAGAAACAATGGGAAAAGCAAGAATTTTTTTTTTCATCAGATCCTTGTAACTAGAGAATAGGAACACCCTTCACATATTGCAAACTAAAACAAATCTACCTTTTGGCAGTCTGGCAGGTCTGTTAGCTGAGATGAATGGGCAGCATGCTCCTGCATTGATCATCTCACAGCCATAAATGGCTGCTGCTGCTGAGAAGACAGGACAGAGGCAGTGGTGGTCTTTTATAGAGGTGTCAGAAGCTCTGAAACAACGGACAGTGATATTAAATATGTAACAGTAAGAATAATAAACATGATTTTACAAAGCAAAGATAATTATGCGCTAACCTATGTTCTGAAAGACAATGCAAGTTAAAGAGGAACTGAGTTGCAGCACGGCTGAGCAACTGAATCTAATTGCAGCAACGCTTCACTAAGTGACGCTGACAGGGAATAGATACTGCCTAACCAAACCAATAAGATAGGAAAAGAACCAGAATAATGAAAATCAACTACAAAACACACTGTTCAGAAAGTTCATTACTATTATTTTTTTAAATAACAAAATAGGTAGCATTTGTGCATTATCTCCTAAGCTCTTTCTTAAGCAGACTGTCTGGGTACAGTCTAGGGCCCAGATGTAGAAAATTAACACTATTCAGCTGTCTAATCTTTTGTTCCAAAGGCAGGCAATCTGCCAATCGAACAGGAAATCAGTAAAAGAACAGCATCATTCACAGTTAGTTCCGTAAGTTTTTTGGGGAAAACTACACAATTTTTGTCATTTTTGTCCAACAACACAGTAGATTTTAAAACAGACAATCAAGATGGGAATGAAGTGCAGACTTTCTGCTTTAATTCAAGGGTTTTAACAAAAGCACTGAATTAACTTTTTAGGAAGTACAGCCGTATTTATTCATAGTCCCCCATTTTCAGACGCTCAAAAGTAATTGGACAACTGCCTGGCATATAGTTTCATGGCCAGGTGAGGACTGGTCCCTCATTATTCTGTGACAAATTGAGCAGATGAAAGATCTCGAGTTGACTGATTCTGATTCCAGTGGAACCGGGTCATTAGTGTTTATTGATGATGTGGCTGCTGATAGAAGAAGCATGATGAATTCTGAAGTGTACAGGCTACACTCTCTGCCCAGAAATAACCACATCCTGCAAAACCGATGGACTCGCTCTTCACAGTTCAAATGGATAGTGACCCAAAGCATACGGCAAAAGCAACCCAAGAGTTTCTCATGGGAAAGAAATTTGATATTTTTCAATGGTAAAGTCATTCACCTGATATCAACCCAATACTTTTTAGTTATTAAATAGAAAACGGAAGGCAGAGAGACCCACAAACTAGCACTAATTAAAGGAGGCAGCAATAAAGACCCGGCAGAGCATCTAAAAGCTCTAGAACCCAAGGACATCACCCAATGTCCTTGGGTTCAGACCGTCTTTGACTGCAAAGAATTTTCATCCAAAAAAATCCCCATATTTCAAATTGTGTTACTTAATCCAGTTACATTTGAGCCTCTGAAAATGCAATATTCCTAAACAGTTAATATCTGCACTCAATTTTGCACTTCAATCACATCTTGACTGTTCAATTTAAAACCAACTGTGGTGGTGTACAGTGGCAAAATTACAAAAAATGTGTCCCTGTCCAAAAACTTATGGACCTGAGCAGAACTTCTGTGTTTACAGTTCCAATAAAGAACCGCATATGATTCATTTAAGTACGGGCGTCAAAACTAATAAACTGAAAATGCAAACTCAAGCACTGGCAGTGTTTAATTCTATGAAAGCTGTCCTTTAACATTTTATACCAAAGTGTGGGTCAAATTACTGTGAAGCTGAGTGGGAATGACATTACTCAGTGATAATGGCTGCTAGTGTGACCATCACAGATGAAGCACAAATCGGGTAACAGTGGTGATCTTTGACTGTCAAAATAAATTAAAAGTGATTGAATTTCAAATAATAAGGCTTTTAGATTTGTTTTTCAAATGGCCGCATGTTCCCAGTTGTCAGTTCAATTGACCAAATTCCTGGTTTCCCCGTCTGTAATCATAGTGTACGACAGCGGCCAAGCACAAAGAAGACATTTCACGTTTTGCTCTGTAAAGTTAGAGAATGGGATAAAACTGCAAACAAAGGAATCTGTCAGCATTTTCTCTGCTTTTCTATCCTATCTTACTTCACTAACATGCTTCAGTCACTCAGGAAAATGTGGAGGAACGAAGTATCACATTTAACGCTGTTTATCCCATTTGAAAAAATATGCCTATATCATATTGATGTAACTTTTATTTTTCATTACTGAATATAATAGCTTCACCCTGACAAGCTGCTGTGCTGTTGCTGTCTGGAAGATTGGATGACAAAGGCTTTTTACTAGCAAATAATCATCTGGTGGAGATGATACTGGAAAATGCTGTCAAAACATAATCAAGAACTGAAGTGGGGGGAGAAAAATACAGTCAACGACGTCTGACATTCACTCAGACAATAAAATTATACTGCAGACAAATACTGTGTGCTCTTTATATAAAATAAAAACATTCTGATCTGCTTAAAGGGAAAAGGAAATGCCGTATGCTTTGGATACACCGAAAAGGAAAATCACTAAGTGACAGATCTGCGTAAACCTGGGGCTCTGCTGCATACATGAGTATTGGTGCACTATACTTGGGAAAAATCTTCTACACAACGGCAACATTTAAAGCTGTTTGTTATCGCTATGTGTCATTTACTGACTCCTTTAATGAAATGTCAATAAAGAGAGGGTGCAATTAGGCCCAGACACAAAAGTCCATAATTTAAAATTCAGTCATCACCCAATCACTCAAAAAGGGGACCTTCAAAGAAGCAACCTCAGTTCCACTTGCCTCGAAGTAGATGGTGATAATTTTAAAAAATGAAGTTCACGATTTAGCCCAGAAAATAGATTTTAATCCATCTTCGCTGTATTATCTCCCCCGCTCCCTCTTCTCTGCATTGATAAGGCGATTCACAGACCTATAACATGACCCCACGCCTCGATTTCACCGTGAAACCCCGTTGTCTCTATCTCGTGGTTTGATCCAGTATTGCAGCAGGTAGGCTGTGGATTTCATAGCTCTTGCATCAAAAGTGTGTTCTACATGCACGGGACAATTAAGAAAAATAGAAAGAAAGAAAGAAACCAACGTGTCCGAGGAGAGAAATCAGACACGCATGCTGGAAATATCTCGCTGTGTAAATAAAATAACGCCTTGCTACTTTGTGTCCTTTAATGTGCGAACAGTCCTGACAGATCCACTTTCACAGTGAATCAGTGCGCAGTGTGAGGACGCGTGCAGCGGGCAGACTGTCAGTCCTCTCCACCCTCCCATTGGCTGCAGGATGCTCGGTGTCTCTCCAGTTTCCTTAATTCTCAAAAGCTACTGGAGCTGACGGAGGTTTACGATGGATCGCGAGAGGGGGCTTCACCTGTAGATATTTCATATTAACCTGTGATTCAAAATTGAGAGAGGGGGATTTAAAAAAAACTAACACCTCTTTGGAAGTAAATGTTTTTCTATTGGATTTTGCGTTGCTGAACAGTTGCTGGAAATAACTTCACTATCACAGTTTTGCGGGCGGGCTGTCGCCTCCTGCTCCGGTTTAACGGGATACCGTAAGCTGTATGGAGGGATGTCGGCATGGCTTGCACCAGGAGAACCAAAACTTTGGTGTCCACATGCGTGATACTGAGCGGTATGACCAACATTGTTTGCCTGCTCTATGTCGGATGGGTTACTAACTACATCGCCAACATTTACATCAAGGTCCCGATGCCTTTACCGGAGAGAAAGTTAGAAGGGGACAAGCGAGGTGACACTCTCCGGATCATGGAGAGGCTCGATCGGCTGGAGAATGTGGTCAACCAGCACATTCATGGTAAAAACCTGTTATTTTAACGCGCTTCTGGATGAACTAATCCTTCTGTTTTACATATAGTATCCGAGATATCTGCACTCAACCATGTGAAAGTTTCATTTTTGTCACATAAAGGTGTGTGGTATTTGAAAGTGCGTTGTGCCTGGGGGAATAGATAGAGCAGGAACTTCTTTTGTCTGTTCACGATCAGGTTATTTAGAGGGTGTAATAAAGGACAAAGAAAAGCTGCAGGTTTGCAAAGGAGTGCAGCGAGGCTCTAACCTATATGACAGTAATACAGCACATATACACACCATCTAAATAGCTGCATGTATGGGAATTTCATTGTAATAAACAGATAGAATACAATAAAGTCTGATCAGCATCTTCTCCTTTTTTGCGCACAGAGAGTGAATCTTCATTAATACTGTCAAACACGGGATTGTATTTTTTTTCCATTTATTTAGGTGTTGTTTATTCTGTACAACGCGGAATGTTAATAAAACGTTTCTTATAGAGAGCCAAAATCCAATAAAACGTTGAGCGCTGCCAGCGTTAAAATACAACAGCACGACAGGATATTTCACATCTGCATTAAGTCTGATTATGTGCATAAGAAACTTGCAAAGAGAATTTCTGGATCTGCTCTTTTATTCTTTGTCTGAATGAAACGGAGTTAAACATTAAACAGTTGAAACAAAAAGTAAGTCTTTTCTCCTGAATCACGTTTGACTTGAACTTGACCTGTTCCTACACTTATAGGAATGCCGGGAATCCTTTTGGTCAGATTCCTTGCTGGCATGCAGTTTCTTTATGCTTGATCGCACATGGTTAATTTTCGTCCTCTCCCTGTCTTTAAAAGAGCTATTCTTGTCGTCACAAGGGGGGCTCGTTTTGGTCAGGTCCCAATTTGAAATGGCACAGAGCTGCTGCAGAACTGAAATGCAGACAGAAATCTACTCATGCTTCTTTGAGCAATAAGGCTCTGTGCTAAGCTTGGGTAAACATTCCTCCTGGAGGCAGGTCTCCATTTCAGCTTGGCACCCATAGGCATCTGCAGGAGCTTTGTTGAGTTGCCCCCGGTGACTTGCCTCCAAAGTACACGTTTCAACTATTTCTGTTACTCTGACTGAAAAAGATAATATGTGACATTGCCACTGCTGCTGCGATTCTGCTTCTTATTAACCTTATCACCCAACCTATATAAATTATGCTGCTTACACGGAAAAAGACTCGGTCTCTAGAATCGCCCGTACTTTATTTTAAGCTGCTTTTTGACAGAACGCACACGCAACATCTCAGTTCTTGGACTTTTTCCAGCTTTAACACACAGTTTGGCATATGGGGAAATGTGCTTATTCACCGTATTGCATTTGGTCAGATGAAAAGATCGCAAACCCTCCCATCTCGTTTCTGTTTGGTAATAAAGCTAAGCTGCAAGAGTGCCAACAGGGAAAAAGCTCACCTTGCTTTGTCCAAAGATTAAAAAAAATATATCTGCCTGCAGCCCCTTTGAGGCTCACTAATTAACTTGTTATATATTGCTGAAATTACTGCACCCAGACCAATTCCCATGCACAACCCTCCATAAACCATAGCTTGTTTTCCTTCACTTTGGCAAGAAGTATGATGGTATTTGGAGGTATTCCGGGGTGCTGGTTGTTCAATTCTTTTTTTAACATTTGGACAAAGGCTTCCTGTTCGGATTTCTCTAAGTCAACGTGGCTTCTGGCTGTAACAGAAACAGGGGTATAGCTCCCTAAATGGATACTCCCTTTAAAAACAGGCTGTGGTTCATGTTCTTCTTACTGTCTTTTTGTGCTACTTTTAAAACTAGGACAATCATCCTGTAATTAGTTTTAAAGAAAACGTCATGCATATCAAACATTTTCACTTCTCCATTGTTTCACTAGCTCCTGCACAGTCAGCCAGCATTATTATTGTCTGCTTTGGGGTTTTTTTTTAGTTTTTGAACCTGTTTCCAGGCCCTTGTCATAAACTGCAGAGACAAGACAGAGATAACTTTAATAGCAACAGTAAGTCTCAGTGCTTGTCATTTTTTAAGAGTTCGGGACCAGAGTGTTGTTGTTGGAAGCAAAAATCTGTTGGGGCTAATGCTGGGGGAGCCTGTTGAAGCTGACTCAGTCAGAGCACATTTGCAACAGTAAAAACTGTAACAGCAAAATGACCCATCATTCTAAGTGCAAGCCATATTGTCTGGATTTCCCCGATAATTGCTTTGAATGGATCTGCAGCAAATGTAGACCCATAATCTGAGTGCATATGTGGCCAACAGCGTCCTCAGAAAAAGAGCCAGAGAGTCATTAGTGCACTTTTGACATCTCTAAAAATACATTTCCTTTCTGTACGATGATTTGAGACAAATGCAGAAATGGTATATTTTCACTCTTACACTCTTCAGTTTAGTGCTGCGACTTGAGTCATTGTACACTAGTCACACAGCCACCAACTGTATATGCACTTAGTTTCAGTGCAGCGGAGGCCGACATGAGCCCTCACACCAGAGAGCATTACCGCATCCGAGAATGAAACATTTATTGCAGCTGACTCACTGCGGACAGTCAAGAGAGATGTCTCTGGTGTCAGCTTCGCTCTCAGGGATGAGACAGAAATATTCCAATATGTGATGAAGTTAAGTGGCCTGTTACCAAGATAAAGCATCATGGAAACAGCATGTTAAGCGGCTGAACTCTTTCTTTTATTAAGTAGAGTCAGCCGAGGAGAGTTTTTCCGAATGGCTGGACCGAGCACGTTCACACGTCTGCCATGAGAGCTGTTCGCTGCACTCTTTCCTTTACGCTACCAAACCCAAAACTCAAGGGCAAATGCTGCAGCTCCATGTGTGACAGTTCACAGAGCATTTTGTCAAGTCGTGCTACAAAATGTCTGATAAACCTTTGGAATATACAGTTAATGGAGCACTCCACTAGGTGTAATAATAAAGCTTTTTTTGCTCTGTGTACATTTACATATATTTGTAATTCTTTATTAAAATAGGAGGCATCAGAATTCCACATATTTTTATTTGAAATAGTGCTCATCACCTCATTTTGTCTTATTTTTTTGCTGCTTTTTGTTGTTGATCTGGGTGACAAAATGTTGCATTGTTATCATAGCGGGGAAAAAATAGCACTGAATAGCACTGCAGCTAAGAATTATATTCTTGAAATCATTTTGGTTCTTTGTTAAACCATTAATGAATTGTTAAAAAAAAAACAGAAAGAGAAAAAAAAACAATTTCTAAGAATCAATGGGTGACATCTTCCAGTTTCCTGTAATTTGGGTTTTGTTGTTTAGTTTTTTTTTGGTATAAACAAAACAATGAGGCCAATTATCACAACTAAACAAACATAAATGCATGAGTGCATACCATAAAAGCTGTGCTGTTTTAACAAACTGCTGTTTTATTGCGACGGTGATTATGAAAAGATAGCCGGTTTCATAGCTTCATTTGACCTCTGAGGACGTACATTCGTCTGATTGAACAGTCACGGAGCCTCTGTGAGCGAGGCATTAACGTAGTGGTGATTTAGCTGCAAATGATTGTGACAGCTCCCATGATGGCTTCAAGCAAATACTGTACACCCGTCAACTCAATTGAGAAGCTCAGTAAAAGAGCGTTTCAGTTGATGCTCAGAGGACAGTTATAGCTGGGTGTTTATCTGATGTGATTTTCTCTGGGGAAAGTCGGTGCAGGCTGGAATAAACGAGTGAGGGTGAAAACTGAGAAAGGTGGGTGCATGTTTGTCTGCATGTGTCCAGGTGCTCTTGTGCTTGCTTGTGCAGGCTACGGCATGCAGCCCCGGCAAGAACAAGCTGCACTCACACATACTTGTGGATTCTCAGGACTTAAGGGCCAGTGAAAGAAAGCCTTGTTTCTTACAGAAGTTATGATAAAATATAATGACTGTGTTTGCATCATAAACAACAAGAAGACAGAAACATTTCTGTATTACTAAAAGAATACATATATATATATGTGTGTGTATATGTGTGTGTGTGTGTGTGTGTGTGTGTGTGTGTGTGTGTGTGTGTGTGAAAACCTCCCTTTCTGGCTCACGTTGCAGAAACCTGTTGAAGATTGGTCTGTTTCTCTTTACCATTTAACTTCTTCTGAATCTGACTCACATTCATTTGGCAGCTCTGAGAGCTTGTTACTTCAGCAGAGACTAGTGAGGCAAACTACACAAATGGTGCGGCTGTTATGGTGGAGTGCAAAGCAGCTTATTTTCCTTATGGATATAGCACAATTTGAAACATTTTTATAGGTTGTGATGATTTTTTCCCAACATGTCATATACCGAAAGACAGATTAATGTACAAGCACCACTAGTACTACTACTACTATTAGTAGTTCATGTACCTTGACATATTGCAATCTGGCAGATAACTAGAGTTAGTGGGCATAAACTGAGTGGCTAATTAAGGTAATTGAGGGCAGGTGCTGGCAGGTTGAGGGGATTAGGACAGCGGGAACAGCTGAAGACTGCTGCTGGGTGGAGAGACTATTCGGCATCTGAAGTGGCAGGACAGGTTCAGACTGGCAGAGAATCATGATGAGCATTAGCGTTCAGAACCATTAAGGATGAAGATGGCGTTTTTGGAATTAGTAGAACTGTTGCAAACTAATGTGCCATCCATGATGAACAAAAACAGAAACAAAAAATTTGATTTTATTATAATATTTTTGCAAGACAATGTCAGTGTTGTTTTACCCATTGTTCTCAAGCACTGTCTTTGCAATATACTGAAGAAACACTGCTTGTAATTACTGTAGCAGGCTATTAAAGGGATCACATTTTTCTTTCTAATATTGTCTTTTTTTCATTGGCTCCCTGTAAAATCTGGAATTTAATATGAAATCCTTCTCTTCACATGCAAAGTCTTGGATAATCAGACCTATCTTAAAGACCTCATAGTACCTTATTATCCTGATAGGGCACTTTTCTCATAAACTGTAGGCTTATGTGTCCTTCTTAGTTTCCAGAAGTAGAATGGGAGGCGTTTGCTCTCTGGTTTCTTTCTTGTAGAAAGAACTTCCTCTTGTATTGAATTCAAGAGACCAACGCCCTCCTTAGGCTTAAAATTTGACTTTTTTGTTCAAGCTTGTAGTTTGGGATAGATCAGGTGATTCTGAGCCCTCCCCTGCTGTTGCTGCTATAGGATTAGGCTGCTGGGGAATTTTCATGATACACACCACCTCTTCATGACACTGAAATTAAGGAAATAAACAATGCAAAACACCTTAGACAAAGCAATGCTTTGAATGAAATGTTAACACAATAAGAATGCTGGCAGGCTCATGTTTAACAGGTGCAACACCTACTGCAATTGCCATGTTCATTTCATATAAGACAAAGGAATATATTTTCAAATGGTCCCCTTGAGGAAATTGGTCCATTGCATTAAGCCCAGTGTAGGTATTCTGATCAGGTTCAAATCCAGGACCGTTTTGCTGTGCATTGACTGTGGAAACTACAGAGCCACCGTGCTGCCTTAGCATGCCAAAAATCACTAATTAGCACTATAGTACCCTGCAGCTAAGGCTGAATGTCATAAATTTTTCAGGTATTTGTATCATGAACCACAGTAAATTAACTCAAAGGGATGGGAGTGAATAAATGTGACTGCACTCCAAACTGTACTTCCATAATAACTGGTTAAGATTCAGACTCTTTTCATTTCTATATTTCCAATACATAGAATTCAGCTGGGAAATAAACATGCCAGTGTGTTCCATTAAGTAATCTGCAGTATGTTGGATACTGCTTCAAAATTACTGCTAATGTATCTCAGGTGTGGAGTGTGTGCATGGCATGTGCATGTTTTCCCTGTGCCTGTGTGCGTTCTCTCGGGTACTCCGGTTTCCTGCCACGGCAGCCCTGCACTGCATGTTAGGTTAATTGGTGGCCGCAGGTGAGAATGTGAGCGTGAATGGTTGTTTGTCTCTCCGTGTTGGACCGGAGACCTTGCTAAGGTGCACCCCTCCTCTTGCCCAATGACAGATGGGATAGGCTCCAGCCCCCACCCATGACCCTGAATTGGATAAGCAGTTAAGAAAATGGATGGATGGTGTCTTGGGTGTTTCTGTAGTTAGTCATACCTTTTGTGCAAAGTCAATAGATCTGTGACGAGCTAATATCGGTCTGGCGCTGCTGTAAAGATTTTGTGATTTAAAAGAATATTTGTTTGGGGAATATTGCAGTCTTGGTAGGCTGGCAACATTTCATGATTTTTTTTTTTAAGTAAGCAGCCAGGTAGGACACTCGGCACATTTAGAGAGACATGAAAATGCAAGTGCTTATAGTAGCTCCAGCCCTTTCAATATGTTTTTTTTTTCTTTTTATGAATAGATCATGAAGCAGAGATGGTGCTTCTTAGACTTCACCATCTGTTAAAATATAGCAAAGAGGATTTTACTGCATGACTTTATCTTAATGCACAGAGCTTAACAGTGCTTCATATTGTACTGTAATGTAACTGTGGCTCTAAACATTCTGCTGTAGATTTATTACAAGTCTGATTCATCTGTCAGCACTTGCTGTTCGCAGCCTGTAGGCAGGGCTGCAGACAGTGTGTGAGAGCGAGATGTGTGAGGAGTGGGAATATAAAACAGGAGAATATTCTGGGTGGTAATTCCAATAAATCGAGACGCTATTGAAACACAGGGATATTAATCCACTGGAGAGTCTTTGGTAATGAAAACAATTAATTATTTTGAATCCAGAGGGCTAATATGTTAAAGTAAGTAAAGCCCTCTTACAAAAAAGGTCATCCCTTGACAATTTATCCTAAATTGATCAGTTCACTTTTGCAAATGTTCTCAGTGTTGTTTTTTCCCCGCTGAATTTGAAGTCGCAGCTAAATATGAAAACAATCCATGTAAGTCAGATGGAAATCTGATTTAGCTCTGACTGCATGGGATTTACGTATCAGCCCCAGCTGACAGTAACCAGTTTATCTTTATATATTGATATACAATGATTTATTGATAAGAACCTCCTTCCCTGGAGCTTGTTATGTAAACATAATAAATATTCTCACAGGATAAACATAAAGATGCATTGTGTGATTTCTAGAACGATGTGCAATAAAAGTCTTTTCTCCGGAACACATTTCTGATAACCAGATGTTGTCGTCCTACAGTCAGTGGAGTAGTTATTTGCTGTCAGCAGAATGAAGCCCTAGATTAGCACGCTAGATGTGATCCTCAAAGTTGTCAACACCACATTTATAAGAATTTAATTAGCAAAAATAAACACAGGGTGTTTTGTGAGAACATGCATGGACATAACAGAAATGTATCTGTGTTAAAGCATCTGCAAAATGCTCAGGGCAAAAGACGATGAGAGCATCAGCAAAGCATTCAAAGTCAATCCATGGACTGGAAAGCATCAGCTGTTTCATGGTTATGTTTAGGCAACCCAGACCTCTTATATAAATCTGGGCCCTGGCATCACATTGAGGTGAGACTCTTTATTTTGCAGAATAATCATAAATCAGTATTTGTGGTACAAGAAAGTGGTACAAGAATGCACCATCTGGGTTTGTCCTCAAAGTATCTTCTAATCCACTGTAAATGCTTCAGACCTCCGTGCTTCACATTCAGCGTATATCAGCAAAGGCAGCAACAGCGGAGAACAAATTGAAGTGTTTTGTTGCACTATGCATTCAAGATTTGTCAGCAGTCATTTTTTTTCTCACTCCTCTGCACTTTTTCATAATTAATGGCACTAAGTGAGGAAGTATGCGTTTCCAACACAGCTATGCCATTATGCACGGAATGTTTTCATCTGCTATATAAACAAGATCTGTCATTTTCTCATGTAGTGTCTCTTCGACTCCTTTTTGTTAGATTTAATCTGAAAGCATATATCTTAAGATTTCTGAAATTATCCATATCCGTGCTTTTATGTTTGCCTAGCTTTGGTATGAGACTGCCGACATTCAGATGATACTTTTGGGTTTATATTAAAGTCAAAATACGAACGCTTTCATCAGAGCTAAAACAGACAATCAAATACATAAATCTCTGTCTGTTTTAGCTCTCGTCCCTTTAAACCAAATTTCTTTTGACAGACAAAGTTCTGTGAAAAAGTATTTGCCTCCTATCTGATTTTTTTATTTATCTTTATTACATGTAAATGTTCAAGATTCAATCAATTTCAATACTAGTGAAACATAACCCATAAGTAAATACAAAATGCCATTTTGAAATGATTTTATTTATTAAGGGGGGGGGGGGAATTTGTAAAATAAATAAATAATTGAACTTTATGTTTGTGTCCTGCTATATCTGGCATAAAACTAACACAGCATTTCATAGAAAGTCATACCAAGAACACGGTGGTAAAATATGAAATATTAATTGATCATTTTAATAATAATGTCATCTCTGCACACAGTCGTACAAAAGAAGGGCAGATTGTGAAGAAAATTGGTTTGAGCTGCTGGTGCTGCTGGTGCATACAGCGTCTGGCTTGTGTTCACCCACCAACACCCATCTGCCAGCTGCCTGGATTTGCTTTTATGAACCATGTGGACCTGCATGCAGTGTGTGGCCTCCATGGCAAATCTATAATATGCTGGCCATGTGTGCACTCAGTACACAAAGCCAATCTGCTCACACCTCGACTGAAACTTAGATTAAAGTTCCGTTAGCCAAATTTAAATAGTGTTAAATATTTTTCGTGTGTTATAAATATGCATTTTTTTCTCCACTCAGCACATCTTTGCCCTACATGTTAGTGGACTGTATCTGTCAGTATTTGATTTCTCTTTATTGGGTCAGCTGATGTTGCTGATGTGAGACAATGACGGGGACGGTGTAGATGGATTATAGGGTGAGACTCGAGAAGATAGAAGTGAATTACTGTGGCCTCAGAAAGAGATTCATCATCGGCTCACTATAATTGAGATCCTCTATCAGAATACATTTTCCCAGGCTTCACTCACCATTAATCCATCACTGATACAGACAAATTTGAAACTGTAGTTGTCCACCACATAGCGCCACACTGATGGAACAAACAGTTCTCTAAATATCAAATGGACATGATCATTTTTTCTTAAAATGTTCCATTTTTTGTTCCAAAATACATCCTTTAAAACTCCAGCAAAGTGCTGAACAAGAAAGACTCTTTCCTGCTATTTCTAATAATCATTAAAAATAGTCACTGCAAATCTTTTGTAATCTCAAAGTGTCAAGGCTGGATGATTCTAAAATGGCATTCAGCTGTAATACCAATGACACTTGAGTCCATCTAGAGTTTTTATGTCTCTAATAGTTCATGCACCACTCTAAATTCCAAACAGAAAATGTGGAAATTGATGTAGAAAGCTTAATCTAAATGTGTTTGTTTCCACTATTAATTTGGAGAACAATGAGCATCCTTATCATTCCACCCAGATCTGATATTTTCTGTCTCAGTTCATTTGTTATACACATTCATACCCCTACACTAACTTCTGCTCACCTCTCCTGATCACTTCATTCCCCTCACATAAACTCTCATCACATCTCTCCATCTCGTCATTCACTCCCTGGTGTAAATATATTTTGTCCACTTCCAATTACCCTCTGCCAAATTGCCTGTGATGCTTTTCAAGTTGTAGCTTTCATGTCTTTTTTTGTCTTTGGCATCCTGACAGTCTTTTGGACTCTGCCTTTTGCCCGTTAATGCTTTTGGTCTCTTGATATTTTAGCCTGCCTGCTGACTTTGCCCCTTGCCCCTTGCCCCCATATCCTGCTTGTGCATGCATTACTTTTCACAAAGGTGAAGCATCTGAACTTTTGGAGTCCCTCGTTCTCTGAGCTGTCAGTTTTTGAGGGGTTTTCCCCTTCTGTCATAAATGTTCATCTCCTCAATAGATTTAGAAGTCCCATCGCTTCATGTGGGCTTATAGCATGAGATTTCTGCTGAGTCACTTCCATCATATTGTATTCTGTTTTTCAATCTCTGCCAAGAGGCAATGTTGAGTTTGTTCATTAAATTGACAGCATTTGTAAATGCAGTCATGGCTGTCATCTTCACAGTCTTTCTAAAAATGACATTGTGACATAAAATAATAACAGAAAAGACAGAGAAGATACTTAGTAAAATCCAATCATTAATCACATGAGATCTCCACCTTGAGTTGACCTTAAGGTAGATATACTTTATCAGTTTTAATTAGACAGATCCTAACACCAGTACCATCACACTGGCCTTTCCCATTTCCACTTAAAACATCCGATCTGGTTTGAAACATGACTTAAAAAAATACCAATATTTCAAAATATCATTAATAAAAGTTTTGATTTGAAAAATAGAAAGGGCTGTAGTTTTATATTTCCAGTTGTTGCTCTGAAAACTGGGCATGAATTGCAGAGAGATATAAATTAGTGTACAGCTGTGTATAGAAAAATGGAGAGAAAATATCACATTTGTGAAGCTATTAAGTATATTTTTCTGCTGTGATATCTCTGCTACCTGTGCTTTTGCTGTTGTCTTGCAGTATGTCTTGACATAGTTGTTACACTGTTAACATCTGAAGTGAGATCCACCTCCTGTTCTGAAGCTTTTATGTCTCTGTTGAGGCTTAAATCACTGACAGAAACTTCACATTATGCCCCACAGAGATGAAGAGGTTGTAAATGTGCTTTACGTCAACATTTTTCATGCCACTCACCTTTTCCACATATCAGTTCACCCATTTTCTTAACTTCTTATTTGGTTCAGGGTTGTGGGGTTGCTGGAGTCAAAATCCCAGCTGACACTGGGTGAGAGAAAGTTTACACTCTGTCCAGGTCATCGGTCTATCATAAGGTTAACATAGAGACATAGTTATTCACTCTGTTATCTATTCTTACTTTAGTCTATGAGAGGAAGCCAGAGAAAATACAAGCAGGCACAGTGAGAACATCCAAACACAGAAAAGCCTGAGATGACCAGCATGTTCTTCTTATTTAAGTGTAAATTACTGCAAAAAATAGAAACACATTTGTCCCATGTAAGATTGAAACTATAATCTGTTAACACTGTAAATCCCAGAAAATTAAAATAATTGCCAAAAAATATGTGTTTTTTTTATTCAGCTGGAGTGTACAGAACCTTTTGACAGTTAAAATAATAACAATAAATTCAATATTAATTTGCATATATAAGTTTTAATTTGTATCATTTTCATTACATCAAGTTTATTGAGGAAAAAAAGTCCCACTGATGATCATGAATCAAATCAAAGTATTAATTTGTTTAAAGTACTTCAGTTCATGTTGTGAGACTCTTTTGGTGAAAATGAGACAAAATGCAGAAATTGTGAAAATGACTTAATCATATTAGTTATTTTTTTTTTATCAATCTAGCTTTATTCATAATGCATTAAATGACAGCAAGAGTCGCAAGGTAAAGAGTACTGTAAGGTAAAGACCCTGCATCATTCTGGAGAAAACCACAACAATCAAACAACCACCTATGAATAAGCACTGGTGCTGGTGGGAAGGAAAAACTCACTTTTAAGAGGAAGAAACCTCGGGCAGAACCAGGCTCAGAGAGGGGTGCAACGTTGTGGGAGGAGAGGGAAAACGATGAGATGAGATGACATCACATGGCACATGAATTTCTTTGGATTTTGAGCTGTTCTTTCCAGAATGATTTTAAACGGATCATTCTTAGCTCTGCCTCTTATTTCTTTCATTTAAATTATTGTGTGATATTTTATTGACCTTACAATTAAGGGATTGTCAGTCAATATAATAATTATTTGCAGTCTGAGTGTAATTGTTCTAGTCAGATTATTTTTTACTCTTAATGCTATGAATACTGTTTTTCTACAGCCTTTTTCAAATACATACTTAAGTGCATAGTTTAATCTTAAGCATAATGTAAGTGAATAAATTAGTTTTTCCATTAGTCTTTAGAAAAGAAAATTACTTAAGCAATTGCATTCACTAACATTCAATATTACTGCCTGATGTGTATAGGAACAGTTTTACCTACATATACACAAAAGACTCAAAAGTAAACAAAAGATTGTTTACTCCCCTTCTGTATAAAGCTTTAAACAGGATAAACAGTGAAGACACACACACTCACTAATTCCCCCTCTGAAATAAACAATACAGAAGCAGATTTGGTCACGTTATGAGGCAATTGAAGGCCTGAAGCTCTGTACCAGCTTCCCTTGCCTGTCTGAGTGTCTTCCTGGCGCAAGTGCAAGCTATCAAATGCACACAAATGCCTCCTGAATGCTAATGCTTTACATAAAAGTAGAACTGATGCTGTTCAAGGTGGTAAATATCATTTTTATTTACCACCTTTAAACATGTATGGAAATGAAGTCATTAGAATCAGAATCAGAGTCATCTTTATTTGGCCAAGTGTGCACACAAACAAGAAATGTGACTCCTCAGCTTCGCTTTGCATTTCTTTTTTTTGCATACAAAAAAAGAAATGTTTTTTAAAAAGCAATATACTGTATACACAAGGAGAACATAAATATGAGGAGAAGATAAAAAGTAAGAAAAGTCTTAAGAAACTACGCAACTTTTTGGAACATATTGTTGTTTGTTGTTCGTTTTACAGGATGTCCCAGCTGCACTGTAGCCTGAGAAGATTTAAAGTTACTTGCATAACAAATCTGGGACCACTTCTTTATAGGACCTTCAGTTATGGGTGGCAGTGATTAGCACTGTTGCCTTAAAGGAAGAAGGACCTGGGTTTGAACTTCACAAACGACTGAGGCCTTTGTGCGGAGTTTGCGTGCCTCCCTGTGCCCACACAGGTTTTCTCTGGCAGCTCTGGTTTGTCCCACAGTCATGAGATATGCTCTTTAGACTAAACTGTGATTTCAAATTGACTGTGAGACCTGTTGTCTGTCTGTATGATGTCCTTGTCCAAGGTGTATCCACCTTTCACCCTACAACAGCCCATCCACCCGAAAATGGGTGCATGGCCCATCAGTTATCATCATCACTTTCTGTATGTTCATCTAATGTGGAAGGTATGGAGAACATATGGTCACAGAAAAAGAAAATGTCTTCATTTATTAGTCACGTTTTCTAGGAAGAGCACTGAAAGCCATGTTAAAAAATAAAAAAGCTATCTTGCCTTGCAGGGTGTAAATGCTGATAAAACTAACTCTGCTTTTTTGTCCCACTTCTTTTACAATCGTTCTTGGGAAGCTTTTAGATCTTCTGACACAACATGACAGGGCATTCGGCTGTCAGGCAGAGTACAGAGGCCAGCAGCTGCCATCAACAACAAACCAGCATCCTGTCTGTCTGGCCTGAGGTGCAAACCAGCACTTTGCAAAAAAAAAACAAAAAAAAAAACTGCCATGTGCTTTTGTGTGGCATCTGCTCTGTGGTGATAAGGACTGAAGTCAGTTGTTTCACTTTTTGCTTCAAAGCACATAGTTTTAGAGCTAATTATATCTCTCATTGTATTGTTGCTGGAATTAATGTTTAACCTATATGTTCTGCAGAAGAGTTATGACTCTTGATAGTGTGAGTGTGAGGCAGAATGTAAGGCTTTATTCAAAGTGATGTGTGAAATGCAGGAGCACATCTGCTCCCCTGCGATTACAGAATTGAAACACAAAGCACCTATGTTCATATTTTTTTTCTTCTTTCTTTTTTTTTTTTACCGAGAGCTGACTTTGGCAGCTCTGCTGTATCTGCAGCCTCAGGTTGAACATATGGACTTGCTGGACTTCTCAGTGATCGCTGTCATTTTGCAGGCTGAAACGCTGCCTTTGTGGCTCCTGTGAAGAACATTTAGGCCACTACAGTTAGTTGGCTGGTGGGTTTAACAGAAGCAGCTACATCTGTCCATTGCCTGAAGTTGCAAACAGCCAAAATATTTTGCTAACCCAAACCCAAGCATAGTGTATTTTTTGGTGCATTTAAGTATCTGAGAAGCATTGTGCATGCATTTTATTTTTATGCATTTATGTACTTGCTGAAAAAGAAAAACATAACTTCCACATGGTGTGTGGAGATATAACATGCATTACCACCATACAGTGCAACTAATAATGCCAGCACTCAGTGTCTGAAACTGTGTTATTTCCTTTCAATTTTTTAATTTATGCAAAAAAAGCTTCAGTGTTATATTAACTTACAGTATCCTAATTTATAGTATTACTTAGATTAGATTAGATGTATTTCTCCCTCTAATAACACCGAACATATTCACAGTCCATGAGATATTGTTGCAGCTTTAGTCATTTTTCACTAGCAGCCTTTTCCACTAAAGGTTTGATAAACCTCATTATTGGCCTTTACCTTGTTTCTTCACCCTTAACGAGAGATATGAAAGGTGCAACTCATATAGCCAGCTGGTTCTGCAAAAAGACAGCCCGAGGCCATTTCTTCATGAATAAGCATGCCAGTTCATACTTGCGTCTGGACAGTGACGCTTTATGTGAGGTTAATGACTCTTATGATTATGCATGCATTACACTGGGTGCCAAATCTGACTCCATTTTCCCTTTTGACCTATGTTTTGCTCCTTCTGGGCATTTTAAAGGTGGATAGACTACAAGCAACACAGTTAAAGTAATATTTGTATTTTAAAGTCAATAACATGAATGCAGCACAGCTGAATCCTGTAGCAATCATTTTGTCCTCTCTATTTTTTATTTTCCAGCCTCTGTGTCACCTTTCTTCAATAACAAATCAACAGTTGATTGCTGTACAGACATTGTCATATTCATCAATAGGGGAGTATTGTTGTAAAGTTGTTCTCAACCAAGTATGATAAAGGCCTGACAGCACTGAAATAGGGTTGTTTTGGTTTTTTTGCCAATCACTGCGCCATCTGATTTATTGACCTCAGTCACAAAACATAACAAGCAACGGTTTATTGTTCAGCTTTGATAGAAAACACTTCATTTCACACTTTGTGTTCCACCCCTGCCACCCTTAAAACATTTAAACACTATGCTGTTGTCAAAAAAATCCAGTTAAATTCTTAATTTCCAATGATTTTTGTGTTTCTGAACCATCAGTCCAAGTTTTTGTCCTGAATTTTGTTGAAGGATTGCATTTTTATTACAAGCCGTAGCTCTAAAATTGAGGCGTGGGGAGAAATTAAGAAATATATATACAGAGATATGAGATAAAAAAGAAACCTCATGGGGATCTTTAAATATTCTCTCCAATAAAGGCAAGGGCAAACAACAAATAAGGGCACTGAGTGAAGTGAAAACCAAGGGTGGGAGAAGTCGACAAGGAGAAACATGTTTGATTCAGTCTCTATAAAACTGCAAAATGATATAAAATTAAAGTATATCAAAGCTGAAGTGCTTTTATGTTTCACTTCACATAAAAGTGGTTAGAAATAAGTGACAATTTGAAAGTTGTTCTTTAAGATAAACATCTGAGTCTTCATGTTGTTTGTGTCTGGCTGGTGAAAATATCACAGAGGATCTAAGGCACAAAGCAAAGAAATTCATTTAAAAAGCCTAAATAGTGGTGCAATAAAAACTTGGCTGTATTTAGCTTTCAGTTAAAACAGTCCAGCGGGGATTCGAATGATCAGTTTCTCCATCATCAAAGAGTAGATTTTAGAAACACAGTCCTATACTACAGTTACAGTAGGGAAAACAGTGGTTGGAGAGCATGGTGCAACCAAAGTTTTTGCAACCTTGTGAACTTACAATCTTGTTTATTTTGAAGTGGTTGCTTCAAAGACGTGGAGTCAGTTCTGGGACTACTTGCAGTCAGTCTCAAAGCAGCTGTGATGTGTCAGTGTACGAAACTCTACAGTGAAGTTGTTTCCACATTTGCGTGGAGAGTGACAGGTCTTTGTTTCCAGCTGCAGACACAAATCCACTTTTGGGCTGAAGCTAGCAATTGCATGCAATCTGTTTGTGATAATCGGATGATTAGCTGTGATAGATTCCAAAATGAAAAATCTGTTGCTGTCTATGCACATGCAAAGTCTCTTAAAACAGAAATTCAAATAAACTACTTAGATTCAGAGTCCAGCAGAAACTCATAGATATGAAACTGAAATTCCTCCACAAATAGTGACATTGTTGCTGCAGGATAGCAATTTAACCACAAAATGCCACATGCAGTCAGTAGCCTTGCTTTTATATAAGAATATAATCACAGTACAACCATCTGGCAACGAGCTGAGTCAAGCCTCATATGCGAAAGAGACATGTCACAAGTGAGTTTCACTTGTTTCACAACCAATTGGTTGATTGTTGGCACTCTGTTGGTGTTTGTCCAGCAAGTCCAGCAAGTCCATTTGTTCAACCTGAGGCTGCAGATACAGCAGAAATGCCAATTTATCTGTGTCTGAGGGGAATTATTTGCAAACGTTTGATAATCTGTCTGAGAGTGCAGTTAGTCCTAATCAGACAGTGATTGCTTGGCGATAGTTTGCCTCTCACCATGCAACCTGTGCAGTCGCCTTATGATCAAAAAACTGGGCACTGCAACTACCTGCTATCTGTGACTGAATGCAAAAAACTTCAATGCAACAACTGATTTCTCCTAATCATAAGCAGGTTGGTTTTCAATGTTATTTGACATTAGCAAATTATTTAACCACATTACTCAATGAGGAAATTAGAAGGGAGTAACAAAATTAATTGTGTAGCTTTCTGGTGACATTTGGGGGCTCCTGGGTTTGACAACATTATTTTAGTCTGTTTTTATCCCTCATCTGCAGGTAGCTCCTGCAGTTTGACCTCAGGTCTTTTTTCCTTTTCCAAAAAGAAATGGAGAAAGCCTTGACTGATCGTTTTCCAATCCTTCAGCTTACTTGCAGAAGCTGATAATGGATAATTAGTTATCAAAGCTTGGGAGCTTTAGCCAGTCTAACCCATGAGCACATTTTCTTTTGATATTTGTCTCAATACAACATTGCCTCACATTCATAGACAGGAATGTCCTTCTCCAGCTTTCACTTCCCAGAGATGCACTTTATCCACTCTGCATGTAAAGATGCACAACAGTGAAGATGCAAGGAGCAGAGATAGTGGAGCTGGATGAGTTTAAATCCCCGGGGGTCAACCATCTAAAGCCTCGGACAGTGCACAAGAGAGGTGAAGAAGAGAGGGCAAGCAGGGTGGAGTGGGTGGAGATGAGTGTCAGGGGTGATTTGTGACAGAAGGATAACAGCAAGAGTGAAAGGGAAGATTTACAAGATGGCAGTGAGGCCTGCTATGATGTATGGTTTAGAGACAGTTGCATTAACAAAAAGACAGGAGGACGAGCTGGAGGTGGTAGAGCTGAAGATGATAAGATTTTCATTGGGAGTGAGTAGAATGTGCAAGAGTGAAAATGAGTATGTCAGAGGGATGGCTCAGGTTGAGCAGTTTGGAGTCAAAGTTAGAGAGGCAAGGCTGAGATGGTACTGGATGTGCAGAGGAGGGATTGTGGATATATTGGACAAAGAATGTTAACAATGGAGCTGCCAGTCAGGAAGAAAAAAGGAAGAGTTCAGAGGAGGTTCATGGATGCAGTGAAGGACATGCAGAGGGTTGGTGTGACAAAGGGGGATGAGGGATATCATCAACACATATGGAAAATATGGAGTGATGATCAATTGTTCTTGCTGGTGTGTTGGAAGCTGAAGTGGTGACATAGAGCTGCAGATGCACTAACATATCAGAGGGAGAGAAGGGTGATTTGCAACTTAAATAGAAAACTAAATTAGGACTTGTGCACTTGTGCAGGCTCTGCATTAAAATTGTGCACATCAATGTTCAGATGGTAGGGTGATCTATCTATAATGCTCAAATAATCTCAAACTGGTCTCTTGAACATAACAACAAGTTCACTGTCCTCAAGATGACCTCCACAGTCACCAGATCTCATTCCAATAGAGCACGTTTGGGATGTGGTGAAATTGGAGAGTCTCATCATGGATGTGACTCTCTGCAGCAACTGTCTGGTGCTATCGTATCAATATGGACCAAAGTCTCTTAGGAATGTTTTAGCACCTTGTTGAATCTATGCCACAAAGAATTAAGGCAGGTCCGAAGGCCTAAAGTAGTCTAACCTGGTTTCAGAAAGGTGTACCTAATAAAGATTCTAGTGAGTGTGTATCTGGCAGAGCTATCATCACAGACACTAGGTTTCAAAAATCAGATTACAATAGAAGGCCAGATATATTCTTTTTAATCTTTTGTATGTAAACACTTGGCACTAGAGCAGCTCAGTATTTTTCCCAGACTAAAGGACAAAAAAAAAAAATGCAACAATAGAAACTCAAGCAGATGTTTTCTTGTTCAGTTCCTGATCGTGGAGGTATGAAGAGTGTCAATGGTATGCTTTTGTGTGCCATCATTTCATTCGAGTATAATCAGAAATAAAACCTCAAAACAAACCTCAGGAGATGAACAGCTTTTTGAATAGTGACTCGCATCAGTAGCTCCAGCTGTTAGGTGACCTGTTCCATATTTCTATCAAAATTCCCCAAGTGAAAAATCAAGGAGCTCTCTACCTGAATAATTGATAAATACCCCTCACCAGTCGTCAACATGGGGCATGATCAAAAAATAAAACATGAAATAACGATGTCTGTATCTGCTGTCTAAATCCATGTAGACTTCATTGAATATAGAGCAGATATTTCTCTTTCTACATGCGGTCATTAAGAAAAAGACTACCTCTGTACTCTCAGTACAGTGTTTTAAATATTCTGTTGCTAGTGTGTCACAGTCCTCCACATTTCCCAAGATCTTTCTGCATTCATTAAAAGAAAGTTTTTCACTGATTTGTGCTGGTGTAGTTGAACATTTTGGTACAGCTCTGCTGGAATTAGTTTTATTGCTTGAAAGATATTAAACGGTAAAATACTAAAAGAAGAAATTCTCTGAGAGTCGCTGACACACTGACATATGATGATTTATTGCTCAGCTATGTCAGTCCTTTGAGAAATAAAGTAATGAAAAAACAAAAAGTACGTAATAAAATTATGGTTGGTTGGTTGTAGATAGATTTTTTGGTTTTTGACAAATACAAAATACACCGCTTTTGGTTTTTAGCCACACTTATAGCACTGCTGCCAATGTCAGTCAATGATTTGACTTTTTTTGTCTCCACACTTAAAAAGTTAAACAACTGTTGGATAGATAGCTCTGAAATACGTGCTAGATGAAGTGTACTTAGTTGGATTGCCAACTGGCTTTTCCTCTCTTGAGCCTTTTGAGTGAAAGGTATTAGTGTAATGACCAATTTTCCTGTAGAATTTGAGTTTGGTTGAAAGCATACCCCGACAGTTTCCGTGGTTTCAGCAGAGTGTTGGAAAAACAGTGTTGGAATATTTCAGTCTGGTGGAGTGCATCGTGTTACTTTAAAGAGTCAAATTTCCAGTTAAGGATCAATTTATATCGTTAATGAAGCAACTTTAAAAAATAAAAAGTAAAACAAAAGTTAAAAATAAAATCAGACAGGAGTACACAACATTAAAGAACAATGACAGGTCTCCCCTACTAACCTTCATATTTAACATTTATTTTAACACTTATTTTAAATTAAGTAATTCACATAATTTCAGAATAATCAGAAAATTTCATTACAATTTTTAAATCTGGTAAAATTCACATGACTGAATTTAGGTGTGCTTCAATAACTCATGCATTTGAGCTCATTCTCAGTTCTTTTTATATGTTGCAGGTTTAAATGTCATGTGTTCTTTTGTTCATACTTTCCATATATATTTATTCAAAGCATCCTTTCTGGGGTTAGTGTTTGGGACAGGAACATTTCCTGATTGTTCCTGTTTAAAAAACACACCTTGTAGAGGGGGTTTCTTTTCTGTTCTTTGTTTTATGAGTTATGAAGTCATTTTCCAAGATTATTTGTCTTCATAGGGAGATCTTTAGTTATGTAAATGAGCTAGCGAGTCTGTGGGTATTATTTGATTCTCTGATGTCACTTTTGCTTTGTAGATTTACTGGCTTGATCTATTAGTACTGGTTAAACAAATTAGGGGTGCAGACAGCTAACACATCATAGAAAGTAAATACATAGCTTATCTTGGGGAACTCATAATATATGCTAAGTGGGGGGACTTGAGGGACTTTTAATGACTTGCTAAAGAAAAACACTTCTAGGAGTAAGGAAAGTAGCAATAACAATTATTTGCTGTTTTTTCTGTTGCCTCTAAGAGCAAATTTCACCAACAGCTTATTCTTTACATTTCAACACTTGTGTCTCTGCTATAGTGTTGTAGCAAATTGGGTTAATAGTAAATTATAAGAAAATTAGGTCTTAAAGAAAAAAAGTGTTTTGTTATACTTTAAAACTTCATTACCAGTGAATAGTTGGTATTGGCTTAAAAAGACAGATGTGCTTTCTGAGAGATAAATGGAATACTTCACCCTATATTTTTCCACGCCTTGGGCTACATCAGTTTATTTTTCTGCTCCCAATGCTCTGAAATATTTTCAGATTTATATCCTACAACGATGAGTGCTTTTCTGAGAAGAGGCTACAGCCGAGACTCAGGGAAAACAACCCCTCCCCATAAAGGACGAATGGTGTTAAATGCAGGGCACAGATAAAAATTGCAAGATAGAAAATGAAAAGATACTGTGAAGAAGTTTCTTTTTTCCACACGCTCATTGCTGAGGAAGTCAAATCTGATACGAGGTTATAGAAAAGGCATCTCAGATGACTGAATTTAATGGAATGGCAAATCCAGCTTTTCAAGTTGAGCAGTGAGAATGAGAAATGTGGCTGAGAAGCAAAATGTCCAGAGCTTGACATCAAATAACGCCAGCAGTGTCTCATGATATCTGCTGTTCTTCAAAAGAAGGAAAATATTAGGAGTTACTTTGCTCTGATGTTTTTGGTGTTAATGACATACAATTTTTAGAGGAGACTTCTTCTTCTAAAGGATGAAAAAGCAAAAACAAAGCATCTGTGGACCTCTGAAGGGCATGGGTGATTTCAGGGCTTTAATGAGGAGAAATGAACAAAAGGAGTAGAGATGACAAAGGCCGCTGCAAGTAAACATGACCCTCCTAAATTCTGTCCCTGCATATCCCCTCTTGGGAGTAAACAATGAAAAAGCTGCACACCCCTCTCCTCTTTCAAGAGGAAAATGTCAGTGTGACGTGCCAGCTCCTGATGCGTCCTAATGAGAGACTCCCACCGCCGCTACCACCCTCCCCCCAAGTCAGAGATGCCTATACAGCATCTATACAGTGGCCGACTTAGCCTTTCTGCCAGTTAGTAGACTAATTGGTTATTAGCTGTATTTATTGCCAGAAGAGGGGTGAGGAAGGAGTGACAATAAAAGCTGTAACTGGTCTATAAACATGAAAAGCTGATCACACTCAACGTGTTCTGCCATAGTGTGCATCTTCTTAAGGGTGAACTTACATGACTGCACAGGTTTATCACTTTATTTTACAAGTAATTCACATAGTTTTGAGGATTTTTTCGCACCTATCATTTGTTTACTTACTCATCAGTTGATAAGTAAGTCAACTTTCCCCTGGTTTAAGTTCTTTTCACACAGAGAAAAATCCAAGTGAACTCCAAACAAACTAAGATTTGCCATTGCAAACCACAGGAGAACGTTCAGTCCGCTTATTGGTTAGATGTGTCGAGGGATCCTCAACGAACTGAAGCAACACTGTGGGCCAAAATTCATCCCCAGCAATGTAAGACAGTGATGAACGATTTCTCATTTTTGCTAACGGTGGTTCTATAAGCCACTGAATCACGGGGCGTAGTTAGTTTTTCACAGGACTTTATTCCTCTTAAACTCAGGCAAACTACAGATTCAGGTTATTATTCTATGGAAGTTTGTGATTATAAGTCACAGCTTTTTATGTGACGATATACTTCAGAGATGGTGTTAATAGACAGAAGTTGATTAGTACAGCTTTAAACTCATGTAACATGGTTTACAATTAAATAAATGATGTCACAAAGATGGTGTTATTTTGTAAAGTTGAATTTTGCCAGATGCTTTACAGACCACAGGTCTTGGCTCCAAATCAAATACTGCTAAGGCAAGTTAGTATTGATCACCCCCCCAAAAGACAAGTGTTTTAGTTACCATTTCTTTCTAAATGCAGACATTCTCCATGTCCTTTTGACAAAACCAATTTAGTTGTTTGTATCGACTAATCCTGCATTCATAATTTGACATTTAAAGCACAAACTGCAGCCCACTGATTGGAGTAAATAATAAAACCTCTGCTTCTACACCAGTGCTGATTTCAGGTAGATCATTGAATCTTCTCTCTGTCTTCCTGCTCATATTTTTTTGCTCACACCCTGTTAACATGCGAATTAAAGATAGTGTGACAATAACAATAATTGCTACATATATTGATTAACAGCAGTTGCATGAATTCCACATTTAGTCTCGATTCTGGATGAGTCGTGAGGTAATTTACAGAGGATCTAAGACTCTTGTGGCCTGGCTCTTTGGGGAGGAGGGGCGGGGTTGTGAAATGGTTTTGAAACAGGCGATGCCAGAATCAATTAAATCTTTGAACTTCTTCTAAACCTCGGAGAGAAACAGGGGAAAGGCGATAAAACTGGATTGATATGTCATTTAGCTTCTGTTAAGCGTCTACCAGCAATATTTCCTGCTACCTGCAGCTAAAATGGCAAGGGAAGGCAGAGAAAAAAGTTAATTTATAATGAAATCAAAGCATCGGTGACCTTCTTCACATCACTGTCAGATAAGAGCAGTCTTATTTTAACCAGATTTCTGAAAGCCGTTGAACTTGTCTCTTCATGCGCTTCCACATCAAGTTAAAATTAAAAACGAGTCATTCTTTGAAGCTACACATTTAGACAAAAGGCGCAAAGGAACAGTGTCAGTCTGTAAAAAAAAAAAATGCAAATTACTGTGTTTTTCTTTGAACGACTCTTATGTGAGTGCTTATGTGTTAAAGTGGAGCAGTGTTACCGTGACTTGCTGTTGGAAACAAAGTAAAAGCAGATAAGATAAGACAGTCAACAGCAAATTATTTATTTAAAGAATCTGTTTCTCTTGCACCCCTCACACTGACTTGAATGTGACCACTGAGTTGCAACCCTGAGGTGCCAACAGAGTTTTAGTGTGAAAAATTTAAACGGTACTCAGCAAAGTCTGATGCCACCTCACACAGTTCTGATTTGGCAAAGTGAACATATGCAAGACCACTTTTACTTTCTAACATGGATGCAGTATTTCTACTGTTCAGTCTGCAGTGGTCAGAGGGAAAGATAAGTACAGGGACTGGTCCACTGCTAACCTCTTATAGTGCAACTCATCCTCCTTTTAGTGTGGGAAAGTCAATTACTGAAAATGGACTTCCTGCATTATGTTTTATTGTGTCTGTGGCTGTTTGTGAAGGATAATGCTGCAGCATTAATGGATTTATTTATTTATATTCCAAATATCCATTCAACCTTGCCATGCCTGGGTGGTAACACGGTGGTTAGCATCACTGCCTCACAGCGAGAAGGTACAGGGTTTGAGGCCACAGACCAGCTGGAGCCTTTCTCTGTGGAGTTTGAATGCTCTCCTTGTGCCTGCTATGGTTCTCAGATTGTACTCCAGCTTCCTCCCACAGTTCAAAGACATGGATCTTAGGTTAATTAGTTAATAGTTGGTCTGAGTATGAGCATGATTAGTTGTGCCCGTGTTAGCTCCATGACTGGTGACGTGGCCTGGATGCACCCTCCTCTCACCCTATGACAGCTGGGATAGGCTCCATCGCCACCTGCAATCGTGAACTGGATAAGTGGTTAAGAAAATAGATGTACAGATAGATGGATGGACTCGGTGTATGAAGAGACATGGAAAGGCTTTTTGTCAGTACATACTGTATGAAACAAGCAGTTTTTGACTTGTTTTTAATCTATTAGTTGTCTAGCATGTTTTTACAGGATGGGATGATGTGTTGTCTTTCATTTGGGTTTATGGTTCCAGCTTATTTTACAATCCTGGCTCAGACTCAGATTTTTTGTTTTATAACTAAAAAAGGGAAATGTTTGGAGAGTGGACCAAAGAGTGGACCCCAATTCCTCCACAGGGGTGTGAAGGACTTATTGCTGCCAAGGGTGACACAACCACTTATTATGTTAAAGGAGTAGTTACTTTTTCACATGGGGGCAAGCTGGTTTGGATCAGTTTTTATATTAATACATTAAATCATTTCAAAATTTAAAAACTGCATTTTGTATTTAGTGGGGTTGTCTTTGTCCAATATGAAAAATATTTCAGATCATCAAACAAGTTAAGTGTGACAAATATAATATAAAACTAGGAAAGCAGGAGGGAGGCAAATACTTTTTCACAACATGTGTGTTTAGAGTTGGGCAATATAGATCAATACCACAATATCAAAGAGTAATTTAACCTATAATCAGTGTGTGTGTGTGTGTGTTCAACTGCAATGTAATATATATCACAAAGCTTTTTAAATGCATAAAACAAGTTCCTCTGTTCTTCGTCTTTAACAAGGTATGAATTTGATTTTCCACATAAGCAGAACAAGATTCTTAAAATCAAAATGCAATATTTAGGCTCATAAACTTAGGATTTTAATGAAAGCAGCTAGCAAATGTTATTGAATCATCATTCATTTAATAGCTTAAATATGTGTGTTTGTGTGTGTGTGTTGGGGGGGGTGTTCTTGCTCTATGTCATCATTACTTTTTTTCCACACCATTGTCAAAATGGCCTTGAACAGTACATTTTTTAAAATAAATTCTCAGTCTCTTTCAGCTGGCAGCTTATTCACTATCTAGTTTTATAGAAACCGTGTGCCTGAAATCTTCATGTGACGAGACCTGCCTTTTCGTAAGACTGTAATCGATGTTGAAGGTCCTCTCCCTGCTCACAGTCCGAATGAATATACAATGAATATATTGATTGCGTAACGGTGTTTGATGTCTTGGCTTCATACTCCACTCTCATTATGTTGGATGTTAAAATGACAAAATGACAGGATAGGATGAATTGCAGACTGTCTGTTTTAATTGGAAGGTATTTTCTAGACAGTGAAATCACAAGAAGAGACACGAGACCTTTTGAAAGGCTTGTCTCATGTCTTGGTCAAACAGGGATCATTCACTGATTAAAGCAAAATGTGCTCATCAATTTTAGTTTGTAGTAAAACACATTTGAGTTCCTCAGCACCTGCATTAAGGGTTTTGATGCATAGATCTCAGTGAGAGTTACATAAAATAGTTTCAAAATAACAGAACTAAAACCCAGACGTTCATAAATCTGATTTTCATTTGGTTTTTCCCAAAAAATTCTACTTAAGATTAAAATAATAGACGGAAACTGAAGCAATAACAATATATCCTGAATAATAAGCTGTGAAAATATGATGACTATAAAGTAGGTTCTTAATATCAACCATGTTTTTGATATTTTCTGACTGGACCTGTGGAGGTTATAATAAAAATGGTAAAACAAGGCTACCAACCTACTATACTATCCCTCGAGACTGCTTGGCAAGCATGTGGCAACCATTGGTCACTAGGGAAAAATTAGTATTGTCCAACTAGTTTCTAGCAGACTGTATGGCAGTTGCTGATTTGTCACTCACTAACTGCTTGCTAAGAGGTCATGAAACTGTGAAAATTGCTGTGCTGAAAATTGCTGTGCAAACCATTGTTTTTCTTCAAGGCAAAAGTGGTATGTAAGCCTAGAATGGAATCGAATAAAACAGAATAGCCTTTCATTGTCATTGTACATGCAAATGATGACTGTGGAAATCTACTTGCAATGAAAGCAAGCAACTTTCTTCAGCTATTCACCAACCATTCAGGGAAATACTGGTGCTCTTTAGTTGTTGTTGTTGTTGTTGTTGTTGTTTTAAATGCCCCCAACACTGATGCTTAGCAACCATTTACGCAGCAACCTCCACCAGCCAATTGCTGGTTGGGGAACTGGTTCAATAACATTTTCTAACCGCTTCACTGAAATCATTTCAATGAAATCATAAGGATATTGTGTTATGGCTTTTTAAACTTCTGTTCTGCTCATTAATTATTAATAATGATTTAGATTTTAAAATCTAAATCATAAACTGATAAAGATGACAGAAGATTTTACTGACAATCTCGAGTAACCACTCATACAGGTAGGGAGTATACATTTTTCCCTAGCGACCAGCGGTTGCCAGGGTGTTACCAATGGATCTCTAGGCCTATGTGACTGAGGCCCAATATATGACCTCTGCCTCTCATATCGATAACACATCTGTTGGACCTCGTCTGATATTTTTATCTTAACAAAGTGGAATAGAGTGTCTATAAGGAAGCTCTTCCCCCTCAGTAAACCATAATTACTGTCAGAAATACAAACAGGGATAGCATCCTCAGGGAAGCTCTTGGATGACTATTTATGAATATGATGATGATTATCTGTCCCAATTTAAGCCTACTGTCATGTATTAAATAAAGAAAGGATCAAGGGTAACCAGTGGTGTCATCTCTGTAGATGGTAACCATTATTATCATTACTATAAGAGCTAAAAAAAAAAAAAAAAGAAGATTAATTTGCTCATTTTTATATATATAATAAATAATATAAATAATTAATTTTTTTCTGACTTGAGTTGTCTGGACTGGTGTCACACCTAGCATGAGCTTGGTGTTGGCCAGTCTGCTACTTAAAGTGAACAAAAAAGGTCCCCAAAACCCTGAGAAATATGCACCATATATTCATCACAAAACAAAGCTTTTCATCAGTTAAGTTATTTTAGGACTATATAAGGTTAATGAGAATATTCTCCATCCATCCACTCTTGTCCATTTGACAGTTTGCAGGGTCTTATATATACTAAGGATCTCTTAAAGGACATTTTATTATCTTATTGATTTGCATTAAATAGTTTCAACAGCCTCGCCTTTCTAACCGAGTGTACTGTGTACCTTAGGGTTTGAAGGCGCAGGTAAAAAGCTCCCATTGTCTGCAAGAGCTTTATCAGAGGTCTACATCTGTACCACTGTGAGTAAGCACTGCACAGAAGGGATTTCTCAAAAATGAGAATGCTTTGTGTTTGACATTCAAAACATTTTCCCTTCACAAGCATGGGGCCATGAGTAAATATAATTTGATAAAATCTTTGTGCATTGTGGGGTGGTTTCATCACTTTGAACTATCTTTAATGGGATCAAATTGAATAATTTAACACGTACTGCTTTTCCTCCCAAAAATTAGACCATGCAGGACCTGGAGGTTTGTTGTTCTCTTTCAGTGACGTCTTTGTTAACCGTTATCTGTTCCCTAACAATTTTTTTTCTTCTGTTAATGATGAGTGTGTTTTGGTTGTATGTGCATATCTTTTTTCCTGCATCTCTCCTCTGTGACTGTGGGAGACAGCCGTAACTCAGTTGCCTTGCTGTGCACGCATTGAAAGCACACTTAGTGTTGCACTCCACACAGGGCTGGAGTGCTTCTGGGAAGCTTAGGGAATACTTTCCCAGTCTACACGCACTATGCACGTGCCCTACTCTTTGCCTCAGGTGTTTGGCTGTGCTTTACTTGAATTAGCAGCAGTGTTTGTTGACAGAATGTGTGCTCAAGAGGAAACCACTCTCCAAACACAAGGTTAAAGTGAGTCACATGATCTGCTTGATAGAAGAGTCATGTGACACACTTTTAATTGCTTTGGTCTTTGTTTGAACCACTGCAGTAATTGTATTGTGCTATCATATTTGTCAGATGTGATTATGTAGATGTGCTAAAAAACACCAAGTTGCCAAACTCACTCTGTCTAAACAACACCAACCTGCCCTAACAGCTACTTCTGGGATTCACCGCAAAGGAAATCATCTCTGTAGGCTTAATTAATCACCACCACAAGCAGTCAGATGAATGGGCCTTCAGGCATGCTTGCCCAGATTGAAAGACTTGGAGAAGTTTTATGCAGGCCTTAGCCTAATCACAGAGTTCTCTTATCGAGAGCTGAGACACTTCCTCTGTGCTTCACAGCAGTGAAACAACTGTGGGTTGTATGTAAGTTTCACTGCCTCGGGCTTGTATCGTTTTCTGTCTTCTCTCAGCTTGGATGTTGGCTGGCTTTTTGATTTGTAAATGTTTCACTGAGCATTTTTATAAAATACAGCTATGCCACTGTGATGTATCAAAGATAAATAACTTTGTGTACAATACTGCACCACATTTGATAAATGCAGGAGACATGCAGTCAGCTGGTAGCTTTCTGTGCAGCAAGACAAATACATTCAATCATCAGCTCGTGCTTCAGTGCAATCTATTCCTTGTTACTGCGCATAGTATTTAAAGCATTTAAAGCTCACAGTCTAGTTGGTACATGTATAGACTATACAACTAGACTCAAAAGAGTGTTAAGTAAATTATTGGCTGTATGTCCTGCATTGACAACAGTGCTATGCAAGTTCACCTTTAAAATAGAGTAAATATTAAAATGACCTACAGGTAATTCCACCTGGACTCAGTGCCTCATTTACATTTATAATTTGCATGTTAGAATTTTTAACCTAAAAGTGAAATTTCCTCCATATTTCTCTGCAGTAATTTTGCCTTCTTGAGCACAGCACAGAGTAATTTTCAGAACAAGATTGACACACTGCATTATCACATTTACATGCTGTATTTGTTAGCAAACAGTACATTTACACACCAGGAATTACACAAAACAAGATAATTCATTTGGAATTGTATTTCTTGCCAAGTGATGAATATATATGAGTGTAATGTTCGCTTTGTTCATCTCTAATTCTGTGTCTATCCTCCAAATTCTCCAATGTTTACTAGCTTGTCAGCCTTGTCTGCACTGCCTGCTGTTTGTTGTTGGGCTAACACACCATGTGTTTGTAGAGTTTTAAAATTTATTATTTGTAAAAAGAAATATTAAGTTGAAACAGAAATATTCAGTGAAGGCCTGCATCACAAGATGCCCAGAGGCTATTTAAAGAAATTTTTTAAGAGACCATTTTAAGGTCAGACTCAGGGTTGAGGTACAAAACTATGATTATGTCCTCATAATAACCAAATGTGTACAGGATAGAAACTGTGTTTTAATTTAACGGGGTATAAACTTTGTAGTTTTCTTTTCCTTTCAAAGCACAGTAGTATAATCTCCTGCCTTTTCAGAAGAAGTTTTTCGTTCTGTTCATAATGTAATCCTGTTACACCTGCTTCCCTTTCATATTGTTGTATTTAATCTGCTCATGAATATTAACCTTTCCCAATCTGCTTAAAACACACAGTGCATACACACACACACACACACACACACACACACACACACACACACACACACACACACACGTGTCTGTAACCTGTCTTTTGTATGCAGTCTCAGTGAGGAGTCAAACCCTCACTTCTCTTTGGGTCTTTGAGAGTTCTCAGTTTGTTTTGCTCACGTTTTGTTGGTAAAAAATAAAAAATAGTCTTCAGTTAATAGAATACTGTAGCTGTATTAAAACAGCTTAAAAATGAATAAATCTGAACTTTGAAAAGTTAATTAAATGAAGAAATTATTTTTGTCACTCTTCTACGAAACAGCTTTTATAATAACCATACATAAATGTTTACGTATGGTAGGATGTGAATTATCCCTGATAGCTGCAGTCTGTCAGCAGGGAGCTGAAATACTGAAGGTTTATAATGAAATTTGTCTCTCTTTTTTATTGTTCTATAGTTTCACTATGCTGCAGGGCACTGATGCCTTCTCTTAATGAAATTATTAACACATGATACGCCAGAACCTCTTTTCATTAGATTTCATTTCCTGCTGATGAGGCCATTTTAATTTACAATATGTTATTATTAACCATGACACAGAGGTAATTTTTTATGACATTAATTATTTTCGGACTATTTTTTTCTCGCCTCTAGAGTCCCTCTGTTTGCAATCACGTTTTTTTAATATTACTAACAGCCTCAGTTTTCAGACCCGTTGCACACTATTCACTGAAATGAAAAAAAAAGTGTTGTATTAATAAACATCACAGAAAATATTGTGGGATTAGGTATTGCAAGTATAATTGTAAGTGTTGTAAGTATTGCAAGTATAGCTTGAAAACTTTTACTGTGTCTCTTTTGAGATTACATCACTTCATTTTAAAAAAAATTTATGTGCTTTATTTGCTGTATTTTTGGTGATCGACCCTCTTATGGATAAATCACACTCACACTGTTAAACACACTCAAAAGTTTACCTCTAAAGTGCATTAATGTCTCTTGGAAGCTGTACAAAAGGTTTAAAGGATGCTACCAGTGCTTTATGGAGTCTGGTCATGAAGTGAGTCTATCATCACGGACCACAAGCTGTAATGTCTGTGTGACTGTGTTGAATTTTTCTGCTGTCAGCCTTTTAAACACAGTCCTTTTACAGTCTTATGTAGTGTAAGAACACAGTCGGATCACATTTTCCAAGAAGGATCACACAATACCAAGTGATTAACTATGAAAGAAAGGTAAAAAGTGTACTGGGCACAAGTAAAAAGGTGCCGACTCCCTCCAGCAGCAAAGGAACACAACGTTCCTTTAAACGACACCGCCCTGAAGACTCACCGTAGCCAGCTTCTCCACAGTACAGCAACATTGTTGACATTTTGGCGTCCACTGTTTAAAAAAAACTGTCTAGCTTAGATGTAAGCCCGGCCCTCCTGGAAATCCTGCATAAAGATTTTCAGGCACTGTGTGAGTCGGTGGAGTTCAGCCAGCAGCAGGTGGAAACACTGGCTGCTGAAAATGCCACCCTCAAAGAGTTGGTGAAATCCTAATTGAAGAAATGACCCAACTCTCAGAAGAAAAGAAAAAAAAATCAAGGAAACTGTCATCAGGTTCCAGGCCTGCAGGATTCGGGACAACTTGGTGTTTTCAGGAATACCGGAGAAGGCAGAAGAAGACCCGGAAACAACAGTGAGTCATTACTTCCAGACTCACCTGAAACCTGGAAGATGTAGTTAAAAACATCAGCTTCCCTCGTGTCCATTGTTTGGGATATCGATGAGCTGATCGTTCTTGGCCAAATTTGAACACTTTAAACAAAAAGAACTGGTGAAGAGCCACGGCCAGCAGCTGAGAGGACTTCAGGGTCAACAACCAGTTTTCCAAAGACATCCTGGAGTGACACAAGGTTCTGTTAGAGATCTGAAAGAAATTCATCCAAGAAGGCTCTCGAGCTTTCATCGCTGTTGATAAACTGCATGTCAACGGCCAGCTTTATTGCGATCAAAACACCACGCCATGACTGTATTGAGTCAGGTGACCTCGATCTACACAAACGCCACTTTCTGCTTTTCCCTTCTCACTCTCCTTTCCCACTAATAGACATGTCTACATAGAACAAATATTGCTGGTTTAATCATCTTAGCCTGTTTTTTTTCTTTTTTTTGTCATTATGTGTTAGCCCTGCGACAGACTGGCAACCTGTCCAGGGTGTACCCTGCCTCTCGCCTTAAGACAGCTGGGATAGGCTCCAGCCTACCCTGCGACTCTAGCAAGGATAGATCCATGGTTGGTTGGTTCTTGGGTGGCTGCACTTCCTTATTTCCCTTGTCACCATTCATATCTTTTCTCGTCTCCCTTTGCACTCAGCATTATGTATGCTTTGCCTGAATGCTGGAATTTTTCTGCTATATCAGAATATAAAATAAATATTTAGAAATATTGTTATTTTTATTGAGCCAGTAGTGGTAGCAATCTGACAAAATATAGATATCAAAAGAGTTCAAATTGATATACAGACCATAAGATAAGCCTGTATGCCGATGATATATTACTTTTCCTTAGGAACTCACAAACCTCTCTCATAAAGACGATCACACTTATAGATAAGTTCTTATCCATATCATACTATTCCATCAACTGGGGTAAATCAGCAGTTTTGCCTCTGAATTTCAATTTTAAAAACACCACCACCACTTCACTACAGTCAGGTAACATTAGATATCTAGGTATATATGTTTCTGCCAGGCGCCTCTCAGTTGCCACCATGAAAATTATGATTTTGCCAAAAATAAACTACTTTTTTCTCAGTTATCTCTAATAAATCCCCTTGACTTGGTTTTAATCACTAGACTCTGTGGAAATTTGCCTTTCATAAGCTCCAGTATTAAGCATCAAACTGCTTTAAAAGCCTTAACATAAACATCTTTCTGACCGCCTGGTGGGACATCTTAAAAATAACTAAATCTTCATTTTTCCCATGTAAACTAACATACATTTGGAACAATCCAGATATCTGTCAGGAAAAAAAAAACACTAAAGTTTGCATTGTGGCATGAGAAAGGGATAAAAAAATCTAGAACATGTTATATGGGAAATCTTATGGGTCTTAAACACTCAAACATATGCACCCACTGCAAAGAGAACTCTGCTGAGAACTGTATGCATGATATATGGTCCTACACGCTTGTCCAGAGGTTCTGGCAGAGGCAGGAAAGCTCGCTTCTTCTGGGTGGGTCCAGGTGCAGGGCCTGGGGCCCCGGGATTGTAGGTAGCAGACAGCTGGTGCAGCAAGCCATCCCCTCTGTTCAAGCATGATCGTTTACAGTGGACACATTGGGTGACGCTGGGGAGCCCATGGCACATCCATGTTTTTGTCTGTAGAAACCCTCACTGTATTTAAAATATGTGGTGGTAAGGCAGAGGTCTAACAGTGGGCAAATCTGATCAGGGGCAAAGCTGGTTCTGTCTTCTAAGGAGCTGTCTTGCTGTAGTCGTTTTCTGACAGTCTCCTCTGCCTCAGTTGTATATCTGCAAGTAAAGAGTGAAACCACATAAAAGGACACTATGGTTTCTTCTGGATCCAGTGTAAACCACATAGCAAGCCGGTCTGGCCCGGATCTGGTATCAAGCCAGCACTGCTGGCTGACTTCTGGCATGATAAGACGTATGTCATCCAGATATGGGCCAGGCCTGGCATAGATGGTGCTGTCTATGTAATGGCATGCCATATCTGGTTCGATTGTGGTTTGGTTTATGTGGCCCAGGTCCATAGAAAACAGGTCTGGCCCGGATCTGGCATCAAGCTGGCACTATTTATATTCCTGTTTTCCTATTTTAGTTAGAAGACCCAAATGGCATGTTGCAATACTGTACTGCTATGGTAGCCAACGTTTCAAATGCAGGTTTGACAGGTTTGTGAGTGTACACTTTATCCAAAACCTAGTGATGTTTACTCATCTTTGCCAGTGGATGGCTGTAGCTCAGGAGGTAGAGCAGGTCACCTACTGATCAGAAGGTTAGCGGTTCAATCCCTGGCTCCTCCAGTCTGCATGTCAAGAGTGTGAATGTGTATGAATGTAGTTAGGAAGCACTCAGTTTAGAGAAAGTGTGTAAATGTGGCATGTTGTATAGAGCACTTTGAGTAATCCGGGACACTAGAAAAGCACTGTATAAGAATCAGTCCATTCACTGTCCAAATGGAGTTTCGTCATGTTACTTTTGCATGTTCTGGCACATGTTGTTATTACATGGCTGGATTAAGGTACACATTAGGCTGACATCTGGGGCCAGAGCTGAAACTGTTCTGGGCCAGCACAGGGCCAGCAGTGTGTCTACAACTGGCCCGTGGCTGCACACAACTTACACATGGCCCACATACCGGAAAGAATGACGACCCTTTGGTGGCCAGAGGTAGTTCACACATGGGCCAGCACAGGACCACCAGTGTGTCTGCAACTGGCCTTGTGCTGGCCCATGTATGGGCTAGATCCGGGCCATACAATTTTGCTATGTGGAAATTTCTGGACCTTGTTGGTGAAGTGAGTGGAGTTTTTGATGTGATGGGGTGCGTTCCCCAGAAGGGGAGCTAGGATGGTGGCGAGGTGCTTGGAAATGTTGTAGGTAGCTGAATTTATACTGCTAACTGTTTATACTGCCTGAGTGGGACTCCATCTTGGCGGATCTTCGGAGGTCCCACCCACACACTTAACACCCACTCACATCTTGCGTAATTTGATCTCAAAAAGTCACATGATAGAGTGAGGCAAGGTCTCACGGTAGTTTCACCCGAAACCTTCTGCTGATAATGACCCACACCCTTTTTCAACCCTTGGCTCATGTGATGATGCACATGATAAATAGTGGGTCAGTGAACCTCCTAAGGGACAACTCCTACTAGGGCTTAAATACCTGGGACTTTCCACCATTTGGTCTCAGAACTGAAAGGTGAAACATCTTCAAGAAACTTAAAGAAGTCCAGTCACCTTTCTTTGCAAGCTCCTTAGATTACTGTGACCTGGATGACTTAGAACCTACACAGACATTGTTGCTTTATGTACCTGTGCATTTTCGAATGTTTGCGTCCCAGGTGTTGTATGTTTTTTTGTTTTTTTTACAGGTGCAGCAGTTGGCAATACATTGTGCATTTCTAGTTGTACTTCATCCTTTCATTATGTCTTCCCCAAACTCTCCTCTTTTTTTGCCTGTCCTGCCTTAAACATTGTCATACTGTATACCACCTATAATGTAATAACTGAAATAACTTATAAAAAATTTATAAAGCTGATCTTGGAAAAGCAAAATGTGTTTTGCACAGCAGTGCATTCAGATTATAATTCTGATTGATAAAGCTGCCAGACAGGACAGGATTTAAAAGCAAAGGGGAAAAAAACTATGAAAGAAAGGTTGTGTCTGTTGCTGTAGGCAAATTGGTTTCACTTTGTCCTGTCTGTGTAGGTCAAACAGCAAAGTCAGCTACAGTGCAGCTCAGCGACTGCCGGGACGAACTGAATCTTTTTCTCGTGTTCAAGGACATGAGAGAGCTTCTCATCATCAGCATGAACTCCAGCATTTCTGTTGAAGGACACTCAGCCAGTCTCTTTAAATAACAGTTCACCCCCACCTGCAAACATATATTACAACACAAGGAAAACAACATTTATCATAGGGATTATATTAGCTTATCGTTTTTCACTATTCCTTAAATATCCAATTATGCAATCCTCACAGGTAGGTTGACAAGTTGGAGGGGAGTAGACAAATATTTATATTATTTGTCTTTCTATCCCTCATAGAGACTCCAGGGAAGGACGACGATGGTCAGCCGGATACATCATTCTCTGACTCGTCACTGTTTGCTCACTGGGGTCAAGAGCTCAGTCCAGACAACCGGCGAGTGGCTCTGAAGCAGTTCCAGTACTATGGATATAATGCCTACCTCAGTGATCGTCTCTCTTTAGACAGGCCAATAGCAGACCTCAGGCCTGATGGGTAAGACTGGTACAAAAATGTGTAAACACTGCCTACGTGCTAGATTCCTAGATTATATGCTGACTTTAGATGTAAAGTGTTGCTTTTAGTTTAATTCTATCCTACCATCTTTTTTTTAAACAACCAGAATTGCAGTTGGAGAGTGAGGCGTGTGTGCATATTTAATGTTGGAAATGTGGTCGTTTAATTCTATGTCTCTCCAACTGCAATGAGATGCACTGAATTAGATATGGTATGCAATAACATACTGTATTAAAAAAATATGTATGTATGTATGTATGTATGTATGTATGATACACATTTTACATGTATCACCGATGAAGGCAACTTATCACATTAAGGAGCATGGGTGCAGACTAATATTCTGCATGCTAAATGCAGAATCCATGCTAAATACTAATATTTCCATGGCACCATATTCACAAATTACAATAGTAATATGTATATGCGTTTGTTTATCATGCTTTACTCTTAATTTTGCATTTTAGCATTATAACATTTTTCAGTTTCAGTGGTATTTGGTCATACATGGAAACATTCTCGTAGGCTTCATTTGAGCACTGGGGGGGCACACAATGTAGATCCTGGGGGTTTCTTTATTTATACAAAGGGAAGCACAAAATCCAGGTGACAGGTTCTTGAGACAGGTACATTTATCCTAAAATGTAATGCAGTGAGTTTTTCTCACTAATTCTTTGCAACTTTTCACATGTAACATTGTTCCTGCTTAATCAACGCACACACAGTTATGATTCATATTTACCGGTCACTTTAGTAGGTACACCTTGCTAATACTGGGTTGGACCATTTTTTGCCATAAGAACTGGCTTAATTCTTTATGGCATTCCACCACATTCCACACATTACAGTGAACTCACTGTCATGTTCAAGAAACTAATTTGAATTCATTTGAACTGAACATGGTTTGCGTTCCTGCTGGAAGCAGCCATCACAAAACTGTACTGTGGTCACACTGTGGTCATAAAGAGATAGATGTGGTCAGCAACAATACTCAGGCTGTGGAGTTTAAATGATTCTCAGTTGATGCTAAGGGGCCCTAAGTGTGCCAAGAAAATATCTTCCACATTATTACACCACCAAAATCAGCCTGAAGGCAGAATGGATCTATGCCTTCATGTTTTTATGCCAAATTCTGACTCTATCGTGCAAATGTCATATGAGTCAGCCTTTTTTTTATCTTCTGTTGTCCAGTTGTAGTGAGCTTGGGTATGTTGTAGCCTCACTTTCCTGCTTTTAGCTGACAAGAGTGGCTCTCTTTATGGTCTCTGCTGCTGTAGAACATCTGCTTCAATGTTAGACATGTGCATTCAGAGATGCTCTTCTGCAGATCTTGGTTTTAAATTAATGTTTTTTTGAATTATTGTTGTGTTCTCTTTTTTAGCTACAGATACAGGGTTTAATTAAGCTATTAGCAAAAGAATTAGACTCCAATGACTCATCATAGCAGAACAGAATCCTAGCAGTGATAGAAATTCGGACAGGACCAGACCTGGTGGCATCGAAGGTGAGGGTAGGAGACAGAGATGGGGAGGAGTCTGAACGGTAGAATGACAAAAGAGCACTAAGATTTAAAGCAGAATAGAGGCTGATTGGCAGTGATGTTGATGATTTGGTTAATTAACCAAACAAAAGATATGTTTACATGTGTGCATGATGGCTATAAATGTGTACATGCATTTATTTTAATACATGAAATGTAATAGCTTAGAGCTATTTGTGACAGATTACTGCTCATATGTAAAACTTCACATTCAAAACAGTTCCCACATACAGGAATCCCTTTTGTGGGATAAATTTTTGGAATTCTATTTTAGCTTTGTTATTAAAACTGAATGAAAACAAGAAGTACAGGCAATGTCATCTTAAAATTAATTTAAAAACTACAAAAAACACTTCCAAATTTAAGAAACACGATCAAAGTGCTCGCAACTTGCATATTGACCGATTATCTGGTAATTGTAGTGCAGCTTAATGAAGAGACTAATAAAATACTAGAATTTCAATCATCAAAACTGGAGCGCAGATGTCTTGGACAGGTTGTACCACAGAGTAGATACAACACCACAAACACAGAGGTCAAATTCACCCATCAGTCAAAGCAGTCAGAATACCTACACCCCTATCTTGAAGCCTTAATATTAATACTACTTAATCGCTTAATATTAATATAAATTTTAATATTAAGTGAACTAAAATGTTCCCTTTGATACTTTCATAGTTGTTATGAAAGTGTGAAGGGGAAAATTAAAACCCCATTTTCTTCAGGCAGTTATTTTTACTTTGAAGTTGGGGATTTCAACATTGGAGTTTTTTGGGATTGATTCATATTTAGAAACTTTGAAGGAGCTTAAATTAGCACTTTGTCTTTAGCTTGCTTTATAAGCCCTGGAGGTTGCAGCTTGGCAGTGAAAAGTAAAGTCAGCTGGAGTCATCCTGTTGGGACCATGAACATCCGTTCTAAATTTGACCAAACAAAAAAAAAAAAATTCTGAACTGGCAAATATTGTTCTTCAATTTTTTATTTTCTATTTTCTATCTGGAAAACTGCATTTTCACAATTCACCCACTAAACTATAAAATATCACAAAACTATGCAATGTTAAAAAATATATAACAGAATCAAATATTTGTTATTTGTGTTAAAAAAAAACATTAAACATTTTTAAAATCTAATACTGATGATAAACTGATGATTAACTAAAAATTATCTGATGCTTTTTGTCTCTAATATCACTGTAAACATCCATGTACTGGCTAAAGAAACCCACACTGGCATTGTGTTCTGATTTTTAGCTCTAATGAAAAATCACTTTGAAGTGACAAAGAATTTATAAGGTCACATGGAAAAACAATGCCTGAGTAATTGAAACCCAATGAAGAGTTTACTTTTGCCTGAAGCGTGCAACACCACTCACCACCTGCTGATGAGTGAATTATGTTATAGATGCAAGAAAAATGTAGTTTGCACTGGGGTTGTCAAGGGGCAATTCTTACTCTACAAATATCTGTCACAAATCGCCCATTTAAAGGTGCTGGGGCAGCTGTAAAGCATATTTATCCCAACAGTCAAAGGTAAAGACTACTATTCTGGAGAAAACCCCAACAATCAAGAAATCCCCTTATGAGCAAGCACTTAAATGGACACAACACAAGAAATTTCAAGGTCTTTGTGTATTGAAGGCACATTAAGTCCTGAGCAACAAGCACTAACTCTCTGCAGATCAAAACAGCAACATCTTTGCAAGGCGACTCAGTCTTCAGAATATCATTCACATCACCAAACATGACTGTGCACCTTCTTAGCAATGACAATTTAATGAAGGCCACTCTACAGTCCAAAAAATGTGATCACACAAGTCATTCCAAACAAAAATCAGGGAAAGAATTACATCACATCATCACGTTTGGGACCAGACATATGTAGATGGCTCCATGGTGGAGAATAAATGGTGATATAGTGCTAAAGTTTACACAGCTTAAAGAACTTTTGGACATTTTCTTCTCCAAACTCCATTCAGAACATTCATTCCCACTAACACTGGCTCTGCACACTCATCTGAGACAGTTCCAGGGGAGACATTAATCACACATGTTTTGTGTCTCTGTTTCACAGTTCCCAAACATTATGCCTGAGACATGGCTTTCTGTAGATACAAAAGGAAGGGAGAGCATGATGAACATGGACAGCAATGGGGTTTTGTTGAATTTTTCTGAGGGGTATAGAAACAAATAAAATAACACAGTCCTAACCCAATTCTCTTCTTTTAAATTAAATTAAATGTTCATTTCTAGAGGATATTATGGGGAGGTTTTAACTAATTTTGCTGCTGTTCCACTGCTGTTATTGAGGTAGTAGTTGTGTGAACACAGGAACCATAGAACCAAACAGATAAACACCTGGGTCATTTAAAAACACCTCTGTTCAGACTGAAAGCAATTTTTCCTGGACTTTTATGGGCATTTTGTGCAGCTTTCTCTTTCTGCAAATCTTGGAAACAGACATTTAGTTTCCTCTCAGGAGAAGAAGCTGGACTCATTATTCACAATGCAAATGTCAACATGTGGTGACAGAAAACAGTGGTTTGAAAGAGAAAGAGAGGAGCGGGAGATTAATGACAGACCTTACCACTTTTCTTTTCTTTTGTTTTCCCTCTGCATTGCAGAGCACCACCAGTGCACTAGCACTCGTATTTGTTAGATTAACCATAAACCAGTGACAACATTTATACGTTGATAATCGGATATAAGGTTCTGATAGTCTGCCAAGAAGACTGTTTGGCAAGAAACCTGACAATATCTCACTCTTAAGCGGGATAGTGTCAAACGTGTCTGTTAATCCTTTAGACAAGCTGAAGGTCTAAACGTTGCCTCTTATTTGTTATTTTTCCTCCACAGGTGCAGAAACATTACTTATCCCTTGAACCTCCCTCAAGTGAGCATTGTGTTCATTTTTGTGAACGAAGCCTTGTCTGTCATCCTGCGGTCTATTCACTCTGCCGTCAACAGGACACCTTCCCACCTGCTGAAAGAGATAATCCTGGTGGACGACAACAGCAATAACAGTAAGTACCCACATTTTATGTAACAGAAATTGACTGTTTGTCTAGCTGTAGCTCAGCAGCCGCAAACAGGCAATAGATGCCTTTCCAGCTAGATTGAAGTAATAGGCATGGATTTGCAATTAGGGTGACACTTTGCCTACTATGCATTTCTAAGAGTTTTATGTGGTTTGATCACAAGCGCAAGAGTGAGTAAGCAGTGTGTTAATCTACCTTTCCCTAAGCTTCCATCTGATAATTATCTTGTCACATGCAATTACTCCCAAGGTAATGGAGAACATCATCAGATAAAGATATTGTTTTGTTGGGTTACAGGTTATGTAAAAACCATGTGGAAGCCCATCCTGGATGCTATCAGAGTAATCCTTCAGTGTCTCTCTCTCCTTCTCTGCCTTTATTGGTTTTGGGGGGAACCTGAGCAATTCCAACCAAAGTTGTTCAAAATTACTTTCAACAAAATCTTTGATAGTTTTCAGTCTGAGTGGCCTTCTCTTCTAATGTGCATAAGCGAGAGCACAGCGTAAACTGCCACTGATACACTGAGTTATGCTTCAATACAATTGCAATAATGCTTCTTGTCAAAGTTTCAAAATGCATACATTCAACCCTAAAGCTCAGCTCCCAAAGTATCCTCAATAAAATGGCCAATTAGTGAAGAGTTCACAAAAACACAGAGCATACATAAGAATGCAAAGCTGGAAAAGCCAATGTAGTTTAAATATCGGTGTTTGCTTGCAGTCAGTATCTGTATTATATGCACCGCTCCTCTGAGGGCCTTCAAACTCCTTTAATGTTAATTAGGAGCTGTGTACACTGGGTTTAACTGATAGATGAATAACACTAATTAGCTGCAAAGCCAGGAAATTTGCCCCGAGGCAGATAACAATCCAGCAAGGTGATGAAGTGTTTGTACATATCTTGTCTGCATTTGCAAACCTAATTCTTACATCTGCATTCATTGGATGTTGAGTAAACACTGTCAGGTCAAAAAGACATTTAATATATGCGTGTAACTGCTGAGCTCTGTTCCTTCTGTGCTGCTATCACTGACATGACTGATGTGTGAGATCACTGACAGGTGACTTTAGTCTGCTTTGCAGAGCACAAGATATAGACTTGAAGTCACCTGTGAAAGTGGACCTGATAATTTACAGCAGAAGACTTTAACTACATCACAAAGGCAGAAAGCAGACTATAAAAAGGTAATGATACTGTGCCAAGGTCATTTATAGGCTTTTCACTTTTAAATAGGCTCTGCACCTTGTAACAAGAACTGAGACAACCATTACGGGCCAATCAACAGGGGAAATACCGGCACTGAGAGGAATATGTTTACCAGAGTCAATAATGCACAACATGGAGCATTGCCTGTAGCCTGCTGGAGCAAAACATAGATCACTGTGGTATGTCTTGATAACTTACCTCAACTCGACTGAATAAGAATGATCTCTCTCCTTCTGGCTGTTACTGGCCATAAAGTTGGATATATCCAAATGTATCATATAAAAAAATGCAAAACCCAGAAGTCTCGTCCCAAATTACAACTAATATTCATTCATATTTCATCAGGTAATTGAGAGCTGGAGAGTAGTTGCCTTCAGCGCCTTCAGAGACCCAAGTCACGCGTTGACATTTTGCTGATGGCATTTCGCCCTGTTTGCTTGAGCACTCCGTCACAGTGCGTATGATAGGCCTGGTGTTATCATTATCACCATGACTGTGAATCTTATCTGTGCTAAATGTCGTTAGCCTGTTGACCTGTGATGCTGCTGATAGTGCTGAAAGGGTCATCATCCAGAGCTTACCTCTGAGGCACCCACAGCCTTGCATTAGTCATCGGCCGCTGTCACAGCTCACCTCCGAGAGGCATTAGCATGCAGGAGAACGTGTAGCCATCAAGGGAGAGAAGGGCAAATTGACCTAGCTGATTCCTCCTTAATTGGATAATGTCCCAAGCTGTGGGCCGCGAAAGACTTGTCCGTGTAAAAGTAGGGTTTTGAGAGGGTATCGCTTATTAGACAGGCTCAGAGGACTTATGATCCATTCTTTACCCTAAAATGTAATATGTTAGGGTGTAGAGTTCTATGATGAGACCTGAACCTGAAAGAAAACGGACAGTAGAAAGAAAAAATCATGCTTATAGTAATGTAAAATTGTTGAAGACGACTGTCTCTGCAGCATCAATCTAGAAATTCAAAGGCTAGCCTGCTGATTAGCCTCTGTAGGCAACATGCAATCTTTTGCCAAGGTTTCCTGTTCACTCATTTAAGTAAGGAGATAGAGATAGCTAATAAAAAGCCTAAATTTCATTAGAAGATAGTTTTAAGATTGTATTTTAGCTGATATAATGTTCTGCCACGCAGACTATTTATGCAAACTTTTCTCAAAAGTGGTTAAAAAACATGAAAATAATTTAAGCATGCTTAAGCATTCAGAAATGTCCTCCCTTGCCTTCATGTAAAAATAGTCATAGGCAGAGGTTACTATGGACTTTAACAGTTGTCAAAAACTGCCTGAATATTCTGATATATGATAGAGTCTAATGTTTTTGTTGGCTAATTAATCCTTTAGTCACACAAGTTAAATGTAAAGTGCTCAGAAAATAGTGAGCTAACCATAATAGTCTCAGCTCCTTTAAAAACAGAAAAAGATTCAGTTTGCTAAAGAACTATCTGGCATGTTTTATGACAATTTGTTACTGACCAGTAACCACTGACTTAGTGTGGAATGGTTCAGCCCCTCATGTGTGCAAAAAGGTTCCAGCAGCTGTTGGAAACCACTGAGATATCCATCAAGCGGTTACTAAAGGTCCAGCCAGTGAAAGCTGGAGGCTACACAAAAGTTATGATATGATCAAAAATAAAAGATTGTATTAGTGTTCAAATTGCTGTTAATATGTACTGCCAAGAACATGTCCAGATATTTTCCTGTTTTTTGACAATGCTTACTGAAACGTCCGTACCAGAAAAGTCCTCATCAACGTCTAGAGTATGATAAACAGGCAGTGCCAATTTGTGATAGAACTGTTAGCAATGTACTCAATGTTCACCATGTTTTGGTTTTTTTAGCTTTTTTATTTCTTTTTTTTTTAAACAAACTGCCTTTGGACTTTTTGGCTTGATTGTGGAGGAAGAGCAGTTCTCAGTTGGATATTTTAAACACTGATTTTCACTACCACTGAGTTGTGCAGTGAGAAATTGCCAAGTGATGCTGTGCAAACTACTCATCAACTGCGAGACCTGTATCCATGACGATTTGCCATCTGCTGTGCAAGCAGTAACTCCTGCTTGCTGATAAATGGTGTTTAGTTTGAACATGCATGAAAGAAACATATAATATTCAAGGCATAGTCAGATAGGCTCAGTTCATAGAAACATTTATGTAAGTTATGATGAAAGACAGATGAGGAAGGAAACAATTACTAAAATCCCATTCATCAAATATCCTTTGCCTGGTTGTGCACGCAATGATATATATGACACAGTCACAGCTAATTCTCTGTGCAGCTAGGAGAAAATCTGAACAAGAGGATTTTAAGCCCTGTAGCCACATGGAAAGCTTTCAAGGTTTGTGCATTCAGGAAATCCTCTTCTATAACTGTGTCACATCTGACTGAGAATAGGCTAGAGGTGAGCTAAATGGCAGGTTCTTCTATTTTGCCACTCACCATTAGATTTGCTATTCATTCTCTGAGTGAGAAAAACCTTGAATTTTCTTTGATGCTTGTAAATTATGTACTGGAATTAGTGCACGGCTGCACAGTGATGTTATAACCTGTTTTGCTTGTTGTTCGAGTCCAACTCTATCCCAAAGCCCATTGCTTTCCAGCAGAGCCTCAGCCGGATATTGGTCCTGAAAGATTGATGAGCGTTGGCTATCAGCTATTCCTGGTGTAATGAAGTGTGTTTTATTAGGATTTGTTACGAGGAATAAGAGCATCATTCTTATTTTCAGTGCACACACACATTAGTATGTCTTAATTATTGATGGATTAAAACTTATAGATCTGTTGCAGCTGCTCATATGATTGGCTTTATTGGCTTTAGCCAAAGTAAATGGAATTATATAGCTAATCTCTCTACTAAATGCCTTTAAACTTGAATTAGTACAAAAATTACTCTGCTTTGAGTTCGAGAAATCTCATTAGGGGCAAATTCACATCTCAGTTGTTAGCTGATTGCAGTTAATCAGGAGGTATAGAAACCGACTGTTACTGACTCCTCTTGCTACTGTAATACTCAACATACAGGACATGTAATATACCACAGAGTTTCATGTGGCATGTACTGCATGTTCATTACTGTGAGAATTACTGTGCTTTTGAATTATTTATTACCTGTTGGGAAATGGCAGCCGTCCACTGGAATAAATAAAACACACTCTGACTCTTTTCTGTCGAAGCACTCCTGTTTCCACGTGTGGTCTGCTTGTAGTCCGATTTTGGTTGCATGCAGATAAACAGTGTGAATGGAGAGCACAAGATAGATGGCATTCCCTAAATGCAATCTCGAAACCAACAGATTGCTTTATAAGAACTTCTTAAAATGTATCTGTATTTGTAAACAATGATTAGTGTGAGAAACAACTATACCCATCATCCAAAAGTTGGCTGTTGCCTCCAAAGCATAAGTCAACAAACTAGTGATATATTCCAGAATTGACCACGTAAATCTTTTCGTTTTGTTTTTTACTTTTGTTGCTCGATGACATGTTGTGTCTGGAAAGTGTGAGTGTGCACAAACTGAAATAAGTGTCATCTCCTGTGCTCACATTTATAGGTGGGATATCTTATCTATATTATCACTCTTCATAGAGTTTGTTGACATTATATAATTCAGACTCAAGGGTGAAGGCAGGATAGCAGACATTTTATAGAACAGCTTCACGTACCTGTGTATCCCACAGGCCAACTGGAACTATGATCAAGATGCAAGAAGGTCAACCGTAGCCAAATACATCCAGAAAGTAAGACAGGTGCTGAGAAGCCAGCTGAATGGTAGGAATAGGATCTGAGCCATCAATAAATAAGCCCTATGAGTCATCAGATACTCACCTGGAATACTAAGCTGGCCACAGGAGACATAGATGCCACTGATGTCAAGATGCAAAAACTCCTCACAATTCATTGAGGTTTTAACCCGGAGTCCAGCACTCTGAGGCTCTATGAGCACCAGAAAGAGAGAGGGTGAAGATTTATTAGCATCATAACCTGAATCCTTGAAAAAACACAGAGCATCTATGAATACATCTGGAAGATAGTCCCCTGAGATGAGTGCCTCAGGCACTCAGACACTCAATGATGAGGAACAGAAGGAGGAACTGTGCCATCAGATAGAGGAAGGGGCTGACAAGACATCCTACCAGTGGCTAGAAAAGGCCAGCATAAAGGCCAGCACAGACACAGAGTGTATGAGGAGTATACCACAGTCATGAGGACCCAAGCTGCAGAATGTCCAAATTTACCCCAGAGACTATCCATCACAAAGTAAGAGGAAATAAGATGCAGAGGAGGGAGAACCAAGTAGCTGGGATAGTGTATGGGATCATCTATGTTCTTTATAGACTAGTCTCCAACTCCTGATAGGAGACACCAACAAAGGTGGTTGGGAACAGCCGGTCCTGTAGGAAGTTCCAGACAGACAAGTAGCTGCTGGCCAATCAATGGTGGTGGTTAACAAGGAGCAGAAGTCTGATGTAGTGATGGATCTGGCAATCCCAGTAGACAACATCAGAAAGAATGATTGTTAATAAAAAGAATAGGACCGGGGGCTGAAGGAACAGCTGCAGCAGATGTGGAAGGTTAAAGGTCAAAGTGCTCCCAGTGGTAATAGGAGCATAAGAAGCTTTAAAGCTCAACATCAGAGGTCTCCTGATGGTGTCTCCCAGGTGTCTCGTAGAGGACCCGAGCTTGAGGAACACATACATCACCACCCCAAGTTCAGCAAGAGGGAGATTTCTTTTTTTTTTATAAAACAAGACCCCTTATCAACTTGACCTTGGGTGGCAATGTAGTATGCTAGGAATTATGTGATGTCAGCAGACTCTAGTGTGTCCAGTCAGTGTATAAGCATGTGTGTGTATAAGAACCTATGCAATTCTTTGGCTTTGGCAATCATGTTGCTTTACTGTGAATATCAATGAAAAGAAAGAAATAATCAAATTTTCATACTCCACATATGGAAGAGATGAAGATAATTACTGCTTTGGCAACCCTTGAAAGGATTCCAAAAGAAAAGATGAGCTCTTAGCACTCATTTCTGCTCTTTCTATAGGAATTCAATGCTGTGGATCACTGGGTCATATGGTGTGAGACTTGTTTACTAACAGTTGTCAAAATTAACTATTAAGCCAGAAGCCAGCAGAAAATAAGGCTGAAAAATATTTGATTTAAAGATCACATATTGGTTTACTGAATGCATTGTAGGACTGTGGGGAATCTTTACATTCCAAGAAAATATGCTGCCTTTATTATCTTTGTAGAGTTGATGAGGACTGGACTGTACAACTTTTGAATAACAGAAACTTTCTTTAACAGAACTTCTTGCTAGCATTATTCGTTTAGAAAATCAAACTTATTTTTTCAGATTTCTAAAGCACCTCACACTGCCTCTAATAAAGCCAGCACAGCATGATTTCACGGTAGCCACTTTTTGTCTTCTCGCAGCTGCTTCTCACTCTCTTCAAACTGAAAAGATGGTTAAAACAGTGGGAACACAGCCTCGGGTGATTTATGTAAGGAATGATGAAACACAGTACTGATAAAACTTTTATTTTTTTCCCCAGCTTTATCTGGTTGATAGTACAGTATAGAGCTATGATGTAATTTTGCCTTATCACACGGGTCTATGCTGATATTTTACAGCAGACTCAGAAGCTTGGCCTTTTTGAAAGAATTAGTTTCCGTCTCAGTCTGTTTCCTAGCCTTGGCATTTTTCTAGTCGAAGCACAAGGTGAACGTGTCAATGTGCTGTTGTAATTTATTGGATTTTTGAGAAAATTACCAAAAATGTGGCTCTCTCAAAACCTTGAAGTAAAATACATATTTATTTGTCATGTAAGCAGCAATGAGTCATGAGTCTCCATGGCGTGATTCATCACACAGTATACAGCTCAGGTAATAATGGAGGTAAACTTTGAATCCAAACATCAAACCACAGACATTTCATCTCTTCCTTCCATGTTTTGAAAAGCATTGCAGGCTGAGTTCTCAATATTGCAATATCCCGTTATGACTGGTAAGCCCCATGGAGGTCTGCAGTGCTGGCTCAAGCTGCTGCCTGTTTGGTCCAGTGATCAAAGCAGTGAAGCAGAAGTGCTGCTGGCCTCCGACCAGTGAAATACTGCCCACTGGAGGAGGACATGATGTGTTCTTGTGGGTGGAAGTTTACTTATAATTAGCTCTCACTTTTCTTACCCTTTTCAAATGATATCTTCAGATACTGATATGCATTTGTTTGTTTCTTGCAGATGAGCTAAAGGAGAAACTTCAGGATTTTGTGTCTGAGACTAACAGCCAACGTCCAGGATTCATAAAGATGGTGCGGCACGACAAGCAGGAGGGTTTGATCCGGTCCCGAGTGAGTGGGTGGAGGGTTGCTACCGCCCCAGTCGTTGCCCTCTTTGATGCCCACGTTGAGTTCAGTGTCGGATGGTGAGTAACTCACAAGTGCAGCATGAGAAAAGCTCAGCTTAACAGCGCAAGAGCGCCGCTTCTTGAGTCATATTGCTCTGTGAGGGTTGATCGTTTCTTTTCTTTTTTCAATTGAACCATCAAACTTCCTTTATATAAATGGTAGGTTAGCGCAGGTTCCAAAAAAGTACGAACAGATTCAGCTGAAAAAGATTAAATCATATTTAAAGCTAGATAAAATAAATTAACAAGATATTGTAAAATAAAAATATAATGTACACATACACAATGTGCATTACAAGCAAGTGGATAAAAATTAAGTTACGCTACTGTAGATTAACTACAATAAAAAGACAAAAAATTGTAACAAAACTGCAAATTCACTTAAATCAAATTTTAGAAATGTATTCTGTATATATTACTTTAAAAGAAAGAAAATTGCTATGTCTGTATAATGAACTAAGTAAATAAAAAATACAGTACATGATATTCAAACATCAAAAAGCTCAGCTGAGTAGTTTTATGTTTACGACTGAATAAACAGCACTTCGGGCTCTTCTCAGGACTCACTCACTCGCACTCAGAGTGGGCTAGAGCATAAAAAGCTGCATCCCTCCCCAAAGATTTTTGTTCCGCACTTTGAAACAACTGACTTGTGCTAAAGAATGTGAAGACCCTTAGTAATTCACGCAATATATACATTTACATGTACGTCAAGCCAGACCATAAACTGTTGTTCTATCGGCGACAATAATTTGTATCTTTGTATGACAAGATCACTGAAACACATCAACTAACAGTTAAAAATACAGAGTCCAATATTAAATATGAATTCAAAGATGCAGGGGTTCTTTGTCACATTTCAAACCAACATGTAAGACCCACTCATGTATTTAGATGTGAAGCATAAAGACCTCACATCCCTTTGGTCAAAATCACATCAAAAGTAAAGAATATGATTTTTTTAGGGGAAAAAAAAATGTGCTTTAATAAAAATAAAATAACAGTTATATTCAAATTTTCCACAATCTTTGAAGGGCACACACATGCATACATGGGAATTTAGACGTATAGTGATTGTATAAGTGGAGTTTATTGTAATGTATTCATTATAGCAGATCCAACCTCTGTTATGGCTCATAATATAACTTTCAATTTTTTATGTGTGTGTGTGTGTGTGTGTGTGTGTGTTCCTGTTATTGTGTATTGTGTTAGTTTTCCATGAATTGCATTTTTTGAAAAACTGTTTGGAAAAGAAAAAATGTGTAATTGTGTGTAAACAAATCTTATCTCTTCATATTTTGATTAAAAAAAATAATTTCCATAAAGTTTTGAGATGAGCAATGAACTGAATAAAATTGTTTACTGAACAAATACCCTAACCTGACAAGTGTGGTCATAGAGTCGATGGAGAAAGCACGCAACAACACATACTGACACTGAAATATCTTTCTCTCTCCATATTTACAGGGCTGAACCTATTCTGCAGAGAATTAAAGAAGACAGAACGCGGATAATCTCCCCGTCTTTTGATAACATCAAATATGACACATTTGAGATTGAAGAGTATCCGCTGTCTGCACAGGGCTTTGATTGGGAGCTGTGGTGTCGCTACCTCAACCCACCCAAGTCCTGGTGGCACAAGGGCAACAAGACTGCACCAATTCAGTAAGAAAACAACATAATTATGTTTTTAGCCTAAATAAAATAAAATGATTAAAGTATTCAAAAACACATGTAAATCCTGCTAAAAATGGAATTTATGCACAGCCATGAACGTTTTACACGTTCTTGGGTCACACATCTTTTCCTGCCTTCTGTTACTATAGCAACTGTGTCACGCTAACATTATATGTGCAGAGGATAGCAACTGATAAAATAAAAAAAAAAAAGCTCATCTTCATCCCCTTAAATCCTTCAGGAGCCCAGCTCTGATTGGCTGCTTTGTGGTGGATAGGCTGTACTTTGAGGAGATTGGCCTGCTCGATGAAGGGATGGAGGTGTATGGGGGTGAAAACGTGGAGCTGGGCATCAGGGTGAGTAATGATGTCACTCCTCTAGCTATGGGCCATTGTTCATCCAGGTAATGTGTGGAAAATTAACTATGATAATGAAACTTAATGGTTGTTAGGAGCAAGGTCGCAGAGGTCTTCACTCACTGGTTCATATGTAAAATGCTAAACTCATAAGCCTTACCTGGGAAAGTGTAATTTGGCTTCAAGCAATGGTCTCTGTGCATTTAAAAATAGTGTGGGGGAAAGAAATATGAAGCAGCCTTTGGGGTTATGTAGAATATCCATTATACAAACTGTCAACACGGTGTCTTTTTGCTGAATGCTACTGTTTTTAATCTTAAAACTAGAGAACTGTAAAATAAGGCTGGCACTTCAAATTACTGCTGATCAAAACATTCTTTGGAAAGTTCTTAGAAATATACAACTCACAAAATAATCTCCCTTCATGGCACACATATTAGTAGTAGTAGTATCACACTGCCCAATAAGTACAGCAAGTGATACTGAGTGTTAAAAACAATGACCGTCTTTATTTTAATATTATTTATTTGATCTTTGATCATTTTTTGGGCTTCTGCTTCAGTGGTGAACTACACTGTCACTCGTTCACAGACGTGCAATCGGGATTTTGGAGAACTGCACAGGAGCATCCCTCTCCAATCACTGTCCAACCATAAAAATGTATTCTGATGGACACATTTGCGGGACCATAAATTGTGCTTTTCTCGTGTTGGTAGGTGTACAGTTGGCCATGTAACCTACTGTACATCTATCTCTGAATGCACCGACTCTAGCTCATGGCATAGTGAGTTGGTGGCATCTTCTCCAACACGTGAGCAGCAACAAGCTCATGAATTTCAATCGGCGTGACATCTGAGTTAAAAGTGTTCTGGAGCTGCTGTGCTCTGCTTGCAGGTGCCTCTTGACATGTGAAGTAGAGCTCTTCGGCTGATAAACATTTATCATCAGCCAGGCACAGTTTCAGTGTTGCCAACTTGGCGACTTTGTCGCTATATTTAGCGAGTTTTCAGACCCCTTAGCGACTTTTTTTTTCTAAAAAGCGACTAGCGACAAATCTGGCGACTGGTGTTATTGGAAACTTATTTATGACGACTTTTTGACGTGAAAACGCGTATCGCTCTTACTCTCAACAAGCAGCGGTGCTGCCATGGGCACCTCACCCGTGCCAAAGCACTCACAGGCGGAAGATAGTCCTCCCCCAGCTGCTATCAGGGCAAGAGATGTTCACACCTATGCCTCCAAACGGCAAATGAATCGCGCATGAGCGAAGCCGCTGCTCCCGCACTGACTGTAACGCAGTCAGTTCTTCTTTTACTGTTATGTTGTTTTGTGGATCACAAGGTTTAAAACTACTTATAAACACACACTCACACACACAAAGTAACTCCACCAGAGTGCCAATTTCGGGTCACTTTTGCCGGTCCAAACCCGGATAAAGGAGCAGGGTTGGAATTGTGACATTAAAAAACAATAATTACTAAAAGAAATTTAATTTGTAGTTCTAAATAAATTCTAACTGCATTTAGGACGTTTTTTATTCACTTTATGTCTCTTCCACGATGTTATTTCTCTCTCCAACAACGTAGGTTACAATTACATTAGCGTGACCAATTATGCAAATTAGGCGACGACGTCATTTTAGGACAGCCAATAGCGATTTTCCTTACTGAGGAGTTGGCAACACTGCACAGTTTGCATTTTACTGTGATGTACTTCTTGTCTTTTTCACCCACAAAATGTAAAGGCTATCTATTCTCCCATCTCACAAGCAGACTGTCTCAGGACTATATGCATTACTATCCTTATAAGAGAAGGATAGAAAGTGAAACCAAGCATATTTTTGAAGAATATGTTTTGTTTTTAAGGAACAGGGAAAATGTGGGAAAATATTAATATTGGCATGTTGCTTATTTGGAAAATTAAACTGCAAAACTAACATTTTACTTCTCCCACTACAATAAAAAAAAAAAAAAACCACGAACACTGGCCTAGACGTAGCTTGGCTCGAATTAGCTGCTTTGTTTTTTATTCTTACCTTATCAAGGCACAGAGATCATTTCTGGTCATGTATAACAATACATCATAAAACAAGCGACATCTAAACAAACAAAAAATCTAAATCTTTTATTTATAAAATACAATTCTCTTCCTTTTTTACATAAATTTACATCAAGAAAAATAGTAGAAAAACAGGGAGGCCATGCACTGCAAATGCTGAGATGATCTGACTGGAACAAGTGACTCGAGCAGAGGGAATTATCCCTTTTTTCCTACTGTACCTGGAATGCACTGTGACATATTCCCTCATGTAGATTTAGCTAGAACAAATGATCACTACTAATGAATTCTGAAGTCTGAATGATCACCTTCATGCCCTGGCGATCCCTCTGAAGCACATGTGAGACTGTGATAGCAACCGTGTGTGAACAGAATGCTGACATTGTTTAGAGCAGAGAGATGCACCGTGTCTGCCGTTGAGTTGCGTCCTTCTAACAGTGCTTTAATTAATTTGTACACCCTCATCAGCTTTGTCTGGGAGCTGAAAATCGCTTTTGTGTGCATTCACTTCAGCAGAACCAAAAGCAGATGGGCCAGAGCTAGAAGTACCCTGTAGCTGATGATAGCACACATGTACTATACCAAGATCATTAATGCAGCTATCAGCCTGTTTATTAAAAGCAAGAAACGAGGGACAGCTCCTCCTCAACTTTTTTTTTTGTGAGCAGGAAATGGAGACAAGTTTATGACAGTATGCTGAATGTTGAAATATCCATGCTCACTAATGACAGAGATGCAATCATCAGTAAAGAAGGGAGATTAGTCCTGCAAGTCATTACATGCTTTTAGAATTCCCGAGTCCAATAATAGCTCCAGTGCCTGATTTATAGCTGAACACATTGATGATTTTATCACATATATTATAACCCATCACTTTGCCTTCTTGCTTTATTATCTTAGCTTTGAGTTCAGTCTTTGTCCACCATGTTGTTTACTTCCGTGGTTATAATTGACTGAAGGAACTTGCCCTTGCTGGGAGTTAAATGCAGTTTATAGTTCTGCAGCATTTTTGAAACAGAGGGTGAGACAATGAGCTTAGAGCTACAAGTCTGAAGGACCCTGGCTTGGCCCCAGATTAACAGTCCCATAGAGCCCCAACAGGGTCTGTTTGTCTGTCTGCCTGTCTGTCTGTAGCGTATTGGTCATGCCTCCAGACCACCTGCCAGCATGCAGACTGGCTGCTGACGAATCCTCAGAGACACAGTCAGGCCAGGCCAAAAACTGCAGGCTTTGGCTGGGGCTTTAAAGGGCTTGTGCTCTGTAGAGTGAGGGTTGAATGAACTGCTGCTCTATGATCACATTTGATCACAATGCAGAAGCATAATATTTGACTATCTGCATGTGTTGTTTTCATAAATGGCATCTTATGTGTATAACTGAAGGGGGATGCATGTCATTGTGCCTACGAACAGTTGATTATACATTTCTGTCATATGTGAAAAAATCCAGCCTCATGTTCTTCATATAATGTTTTTATTTTATGCAATTTAATGTAAGAGCTAGATTCTTTTTTTCTGGTACACGTTAGAATAAAAAAAACTGTTTGATTAAATCCAGTACCAGTCAAATATTGGGACACACTTGAGGGCTCTTCTCTTTATCTGACACAAGTTTACAACTGTGATGCATAGTGCATATAAAAGAGTATTTGACTATTATACACAGTGAGCAGTCAGTGCGCTAAATCCATCGTAACTGTATTTTGTCAAATGTAAATTTATTGCAATTTGTTCTGAATATGTAAAATTCATAACATAGAATATCAGGGATGTTTAGAAGTAAGACATTTTACAGGGAAATCTCTAAATAACCCAGATCATTTTTTGGTTCAAGATGACTCTCGGGTTTAGTTTTCCTCTCACCTGGCTGTTGATGATTTACCCCAAATAAGGATTTACCAAAGTAAGCTAGGAACAAAATATACACATCTTTAGTAGAATGCACAATTGTCTGTTATGAATCAGTTTAAAGTTATTTAAAGCAGTTTTAAGCCAATGTTTTGCAGAAACTCCAACAAAACAAAAAGGTAATCCAGATTCAGAAGTCAAACAGAGCAGGAGAACAGATAATCTTATTTATACTAAATATCTTCATATATCTTTTCGACTTTACCAAATCCCCAGTAAAAACTTGAATTCACATTTTGAGTGCCAATCAAAGACTGAACAGAGACCACTTTTACAAATTCACATTTTCATTACATTATATATGTATATGTAACCAGCATCATATAATGCATTGCAGTTTCTAATTGCCATCTAATGCTGCCTGTAGGAAGCTAATGCTAGTGCTTTATCTTTCTTTTTAAGGGGTCTTTACAGATTTTAAAACTATTGACCGCAAATTAGCTACTGATTTACACGTGATAGAAGGGCCAATGACAGTCTCTGGAAATTCAGGGAATGTATCTGTATGTGTTGGAGTTGAAACCAGTGAATTAGAATCAAAAGTCTTTTTGAATGTGATCTATCTATGTTGTCTTTTGCATTAAAATGCTGAAGGATTGTCTTAGGGAGTCTGAGTCATGTCCACAATAAAACACAAAGCATCGTTAGATCTGTAACACAAATCTGACCCGTTTCTAACAGGGCTGGTTCTCTGTTTGAGCTTCAAGGAACACTGGGATGATTTGTTTTTTGAAAACTGAAGGTGGATGCGTTAAAAAAAACCCTAAGATATCATTTATTTTTTTGAGGTTATCCTTCAAGTCAGACTGTACGGTGGAATGCACAGCAAATTGCCACAGGACCATGAAACAAAATTATAATACAAATGATTTCCCCAAACACCTGTGAATACTGGGTACCGCGCCAGTGAAGTCAGCCTAGGACAATGCATCATAAGAAGACCAAAGCAGACATCATCATTCTAACAGTGCCAGGACGGTTGTGTTGAGAAATGAGAATCATTGAGGGCTATGAAAAACAATTATGCAGCAGCCTTTGTGCACAGTATTTATGGAAGTGGCAATAAAGCATCATTACTGTCATCATAATGATTTACACAGTAGATTTCAGCCAAATATTCACCAAGCAATTTAATTCGCTATAAAAAAAAAGTGTAATCTGTTTGAGCTTTACAAAAAAAACAATGTAAAACGCATAAATAGGACGTCGAATCACTCAAACTCTATCTAAACAAAATATTAAGGCCAGTTATCAAACTGAACTATTTTTCTGTGATAATGTTTAAAATGATAGTTGTCATTAATCAAACTTGCAGTTTGATCAGTTACCAAGCATCAGGATTTTTTGTTATGTATCTGTTGAAGAAATACTTCATGTGCTGCACATGTAATAGACATGAGGTACAATACATATAGTAAGTTTAAGTATTCAAATACAGCAAATTAGTTGTTTAGATTCAGCATATACAAAATCAAACAGCAATGTCACGCAAATTTAAATATATACTCATCAGCCATGTTATTAGGCACAGGTCCTGGCCTGTTTGGTGCCCTGGGCAAACTCTCCTGCAATCCCCAAAATGCGCTGTCATGATGTCGGGGCAGTGTGGGTGCGAGCAACTTTTTTTTGCTGATGCCATGATGCCGCCCCGACGACGATGCCGCCCTGGGTAACTGCCCATGTCGCCCATATCAAAAACCGCTACTGGGCACACCTGTAGACATGCTCAAGATTACCTGCTGAATGGGAGAGAAAGATTTAAGATGTGTTGTGGTTGTGGATACCAGATGGTGGTTTGACTATTTCACAAAGTACTGATCCTGACCCAGCGCTACGGTTTGCAGAGAATGATCAGAAAAAGAAAATATCCAGGGAGTGGCAGCAGTAATTCAAACAAGCACTTATTAGAACCAAGGTATGCAGGAGAGCATCTCTGAATAAACAAAATGTTGAACGCTGAAGGACATGGGCTTCAGCTGCAGAAGATAACACATGCAACTGAGATCTACAGCAAATGTGTGATGCTATCATGTCAATATGGAATGTTTCCAGCAATAAGAATTAGGGCAGTTCTGGAGGCAAAAGAAGGTCTAACCCAGAACTAGCAGGGTGTACCTAATAATGTGTATGAATATACAAACTTTGTGTCTTGTAAAAGACATTCACATTCACAAAATGTTTCCCACATGTCGTTATTTTAGTCTTAAACTCAATATTTGGGGTATCAATTGCAGGTGAGTGAATCTGAAACAAAAGCCACATTCACATTAGCAGTACCTGTGAATAAATTACCAGCTCAATTTTGTGTTCAGTATTCAGACTGCATAATGCTGTTTTGAAGTTCTCCACCATATAAAATTTTAAAAAGATTTGGCTCTCTGTAATCATATACGAACGAATAACAAAACATTGTAACATAAAGACCGAGTCTGTAATTGTAAGACAGCGCTGATTGAGTTCCATGACCCCTGTTCTGCTGAAAATCTATTGAACCCCACTGCGTAATCTCAGACCAACAGGACAATCAATGAGCAAGTCTTTCCTCTAACAGGGGTAATGGGAACAGCATTGCAGCCGTCTTGTATAAAAATGAGAAATGTTGCAGTTTCATGGATACGATGATCCTTGTTATACGGTAATGCTATATGAGCCACAGTTAAATCCTATAAATGGCAGGGTTTGCAGTAAACAGCTGGACACTTGTAACATTACAATAGTTTTATAGTGTACTGAGACAAATGCAGAAACGCTGTTTTAATCGGAGCCATATTAACAGAATTAAATTCAATGATTCCCAACAAACACCAGTCTGTTCACATAACTCAGACTGGCTTCTCTACTTTGGCCTGCCCATATAAAGTAATTTCAGTAGGAGTAACATTATAAGACCATACTACTCTCACTGGGTTTAATTTTTATCCTGAAATTGTTATTAGTGTTTCACAGCATTTCATAAGCCATCTTTCCACTTACCAAAAAACATTGCTGGTTTCCTTTTTCCTAAGAAAAATATTAGATTTAAGTATAAGCACTCTTAGCTACGTTTGCTCTAGGAGCTTCACTTTGTTCTTGGCTTTTGGCATTACAACAGCTATATCACTGTGAAGATAAATGTGCTTGATTATTATGTTAAAACCTTCACCCAGTGCACCAAAATGTCTGTGTAAAATTTTGAGTGAGAAGGAAACTACTTGGATTTAAAGAAAAAAGACTCGAAGGATTCGGTATCGACTCTATACAGAAGAACTGTGCTCATCAGGGTTCAGACTGCAGGCTTTTATTTTGTAAAAGCACCTCTGAGTGGTGGGAATTTCCCAGTGCAAACACACCAGGAGATGCTCATAATACAGACTGCTGAATTAAATTCTTTCTGGTGTTGTTTCTGGAGGTAAAATAAGTCTACAGCAACATTTTAAAGAAAAACACTGTTTTCTTCTGTGAGGACTCAGACAAAGAGATTTAAAGTACTGTGAAAAAGTCTTGATTCATCCCTTATTCCTTTCAGTTTTGCTTCCAAGAACCTTTTAAGGTAATTTTTATAGAGTGGTCTTGAGCAATAGTTCTTCAAGCTTTCCGAAGGTCTTTCAGGGGTTTTTCTTTTTAGACATTGGCCTTGGTTTTCCCTCATTTTCCACCCAGTCCTTGTACTTTTTTAGAGTAATGCTGTATTCATGTTTTTTTCTTCCTCTTTTTTTTAATTTGTTTATCAAGAGATTATACAAACTTATATACATTCATGTTTGTTTCTTTCCGTATTTTTGGTTTGTTTGGTTGGTCATGAAGCCACTAAACAATGACGATGATTTAATTAAAAATTTAAAGAAGACACCTGATTTAACAGATGAACCAGTGTAGTATCTACCTAAATAATTTTTAATCGTATCTTTAGGCACTTTTTACCATCAGCCTGTTGCAAAATTTCCTAATATTTTCCCATTTCTTTAGGTTGCCAATGCCAAATATAGCAGTTTGACAGGAATAAAATAGTATTTTTGCACCAGCAACATGATGGCCAAAGAGCTATTAACTGAAAACTTGGTATATCTCAGAATTGTGCGGAGTATGTCCTTAAAGACCAAAGAACATGTTTCCTAAAAATAAAACCTGCAGCAGTTGAATAGTATCTGAAGGTTCTGCCCCTAAAAACTAGAAGAAGATCCAGCAAAAAACACACAAGACCCGACTGATACATCTGACCCTTCGGTTGATCTACTGCTCATCGGAAATGTTCTCAACACAGTGGTGGCTCTCAATAAGCCAGTCTTCAGTAAAGGAAACAGCACACAGAAAATCAGTATTAATAGGTCTCATGAAGCAATGACATCAACTTTGAATATTTGGTTCAAATTGTTCTCGGTGTGTATGGAGGAGGCGAGGAGAGAGGTACAACAGTGAGTATGTACAGTAAAAATGTAAAACACGGTGGAGCATCTGTGATGATTTGGGGCTGCATTTCAGCCAGTGGTGTTGGAGTTCTGGTCAGATCCACCATGTCATCTAAAAAGCCTCTGATTAGTTTGTCATCATGACAATGATCACAGACACACTGCTGAAGCATACCTACATAGAGTTCTATTTTGTGTTTTTCTGTCACTCAACTCTGGGATCATGTTGGCAGAGAATGGACCAAATGGCAGCTACTATCCAGAGAAGTAATGACTTCATTCCTGGCAAACAACTGACAAACTTCACAGCACCTGTAACATAAAACTGCATGTTTTAATTAATAATTCAAGGCTAAGAATCGTCACATGCCACCTGTATGAATTACTTCATCCCTGTCTCCTAGGAAGTTGCATTTATATGCATTTATTCCTTATTAGCTTTTTGAGGGGTTTTTTTTCCAAGGGCAACATTCAGACCTCAGTTAGGGTCAGCAAAAATCTTGAGTAGATAACATGATGGATGCACATTTAAAGTTAGCATGTTTGTAGTCTTCAAATGAAAAAAAAGTAGTTTTACCTTTAAAATATCACTATTTCTCTTAGGTAGACTTGTGCAAAGTTTTTCAAAGTGCTTGGCAGTAAGTTGTTTTGAGTATCTTGGGGATCTTGCCACAGTTCTCCTGTGGATGTAGACTGTCTCCATGTCTTTGGTCTCTTAGTGTAATCCCAGAAGGACCCGTACCATCTGCTGCAGGACAGTTCTTTATATTTCCCACTGTGCTTAAAATATCTATAGAATAGTGTAGATATTATTATTTTTCTAGCCATTGTCAAGTCAATAACTTGTTTAATAAGTCGATCAGATGTCCTTAAAAATGTCAGAAAACATTTTAGAAATATTACAGTATAACAATGAAAGTAAGATTTGCTTGTTTGGCCTAATAAAAACAAAAATATGTAGGTTCTACGCTTTCTAGAATATATCAAACAGTGCTCATGTGAAGTGCAGGATTCTAGGTCTCTATAAGACACTAAAAATTTAATAAAAATCTGTTTCTCCAGCTTTAGCTAACTGACAATATTCAGGCATGGGATTCATGCAGGCATGAGTACATGTGTATTTTGTATATTAGCCATTCTGTACTAAATATGTAAATCTGAAAGAACGCTTGCTGATACACTAGTTCTCATAGTTTAACAATATTTTGCACGCAGTGTGCGACAGGGACTGATAGCACTGAGAATAAATTATGTGAAAGTGAAGAGAGTTCTCCCCACACGCTGTATGAGTGGGTTTTAAAACTTATGTTGTATTTGACTGACTGTTTATCTCTGAGCTTTAATTAATGACCACAGTGAGCAAGAGGGACCTTCACACCGTCTTCTCACTACACTAATCAAGGCTGGAAGATCCCCTAATAATTTTCTCTTCAGTGTCACCATTTATTAGGTAGAATATAGAATTTAGTTGCTCGTTTTATCGCCTACACTCTGACAGCATTAGCATATCCACATCCATTAGTAAGTTTGCTGTAGGAGATATTCCAGGAACGGAAAAAACTGCTGCTTAGTTTTACAGTTATTCAGAGGATAGCTTAATGCGACACCACCTTGTGAGGTTTTGCAGTTGTCACGACTGAGAACAGGCAGCGAAATCGTTGAAGAGGTTCTTGCTTTGGCTAAAATTCTGCATTTCTCACATAAATTAAACACCTGTTAGACTGTACAGAGTTTAACATTTATATGCATCACTACATCTGAACGTGGATTTTGACTTTTTAATTCAACGAGCAGTGAAACATCAGTCTAAGGTAAAATGATAGAGATGCTTCTCTTCTGAGTGATCCGAGTCAAACCCCACTGAAATTTTGGGTCAAGCCCAAATTAAAGTCTAATTTGCTTCAGATATGAGTTTTACGTAATATTTAACATTTAAAGAAACCATTATTATGTTTTTGAGTTGTATCCCTGTGACTTTTATTCAAATTCAAAACGAACATGAGAAACTGCCAACACATTAACATAATGAAGTGAGTGTCTGAACCTGGCTTAAATTAACATAATCTTTTTTATTGTGCCATACACAAACACATAATAAGACTGATTTGGTCAATTAGAAATACTTTGCCTGGTGTGTTTAGGATTGTCTGCAAATGGTTCGGCATTTCTGCGGTGAAGACGGGGAAATGTGCTTTGCTTTTCAAACAACAAAGAGTGCAAGCTGATACACGTTCAGTGGAAACTCTTTACCAATTGTCTGCACTGCTTTAACTCTGCGCTCTGGGCAGGAAAAGAGGAAGTCAAGCTTTACCTTTAAAGTAAGTCTGCGCTTTGATGTGAAGGGTTTTATTATCACAAAATACTGAGGAAATGTGAAATGAATGCAGTGGGAAATATTAGGGAGTTTATTTAAAAGCCAGTTAAGGTTTCTGGAGGGACAGGAGAGGTTGTGCAGGAAGATGAAAGCAGATACCTTCAGATACGCAGACAAGCATGAAGTGAAAAACAGTAGAATTCCTAAAGTAGCATATATGAAATCACAGGACTTTATGGTGCTTCAGAAGCATCATTTCAGTCATAAACAAGCTGTCACATCAAGGTGTTCATGTTAGAATTACATCATCTGTGTCATTGTATAGGATAATTCACTCATTTGCATAAGCAAGAGTCCAATTTTCACACCATTTTCCATTCAGTTGTTGTTTTCTTTTAAGTGCAAATGGCAAAAATAATCTCTAGAACTTTCCCTGCGATATCCTGCTGAAAATCTATTCAAAGATAGATATATATCATAGTTTTACATCTATTGGCATTCAAATGCATGCCAGCTTTTATTAAAGTGCATGGTATTTAACAGAAAAACGCACCCCATTTCATTTGCACACCTCCAGGATGCAGCTATAGCAAGACTGATACATGAACTTATGAACTCCAAATCCAAGTCTTCCCAGCTAGAAACACGGCTATATCATTTTTTTTTAATCCTGTTCCCGACCTCAAGCAGACATAATATCCCATAATGCTCACAATTCAAAAAACAAGTCAAAATATACTGTATGTTTCTCATAACTCATTGTATGCAGATGCTGTAGATTCAAGATTAATTTCACAGTGTAAAAAATGCACAGTAAAATTCTGTGCACTAACAAGAATACCTATTATACATAAAGAATATGTATAATATGCATAGAAAAGACAGATTAGTGTGCTTATTCATCAAAACACAAACACATGCGTGCAGTTCCAGACATTCCTGTATGCTTAAGAGAGTTTTTAAAAAATGGCACCAGTAGTTTTATAAAAGTATTGCACTTTATGCATTAAAGAGTAAATAGCAAAATATAGTATTGCACCAGGTATTGATAGATTTATTTATTGATAATGTTTGTGATTTCAGAGCAGATTTCAGTGTGATGATGATTCTGGGATAAAAACTGTTGTTTAATCGTGTAGTAGATGCTTTGATGGAGCTATAACTTTGACCTGTAATGACAATTTGTGATTTTATTTTTGAATGATGCATAACATTAACGTAAAATGTGTTTATCTGTCAGTTAAACATCGAGTAACAAAGACAATACTGTTCTTATATCCGGAGCACACTTGGAAGCAGAGAAATACTTTATGCCAAAAAAGTGCTTTGAGGTGTTTCATGTGCATCTTCATCTTTTGCCTGTGAAAATGCTGAAATCAGTTGTACGAACACAACTTCAAGTAGCTGCTGTTCTCAGTGAAGAAGAAAAACACAAACATTTTACATGCTGCCTTTTAAGCCTGGAGGGAGTGAATATTTGACACTAAAGATTTTGGGTGGAGTACTTTAAAGCTGCAAACTATGTGCAAACCAGAAGTTGACAAAGTTCATGAAATGATTAAGTAGATAAGCCTGCATATATGTAATTTGATTAGGACTTTGGCTGCACCGTAAAGCTCTTTGCCGGCATGCTTCATATCCTCAAAGATTTTTGCAAAGTAACCTTGTGGCTACTCTCATCAAAATCCACTTTAAACCACTGCACAATCTGTTTGGTAAGTGGCACCACCACACAGAAAAATGAATGAAGCACTTCCACTCACATTACATTTACATTAAAGGTATTTAGCTCTTGCTCTTATCCAAAGCAAATTATGATGAGGGCAGCAGTAAAATTAGCTTAGGCTCAGACTGATGGTGCCCTGGTAATAGATCTAAGCAAACACAGCTGTAATGTGAGACAGGCTCTCTGGCTGAAAAGTTCTACAAAAAGAAATTAAGAGGAAGAGCACCTAGATGGTGAGGAAGAGGATATTTAAACATGAGTATATTTGCAAGAGGATCTGGAAGGAAGGGGTTTGATACGAGAGGGAGCGGGTGACGTGAGTTATTTCTTGAGGAGGTGAGTTTTAAGCTTACAAGAAAAGGCAGAGGTTGTGCAGCTCTGCCTGAGATTGTTCTATCATCAGGAGTCAGGGAGACTAGGAAGAGTGAGGACCTGACTCTTAATAACACAAAGTAGGCTCATGGACTGTAAGTGGTGGAGTAGTGATTTATTTGTATCACAGTGTGGGTGAACAGTCCCGCCACCCGTAATGACAAGGCCCAATTAAGTGTCGCGATTAGGTTTATAAAACTCCTGTTTGACAGCATGGAGATTGAGAGCAGTTTCTCATCCAACATTGTGCCAACTCCTCGGAGTAAAGTGTGGTGTAATTGTTTGCTGCAGTAGCTGCATAGCTGTGCTTTTTGCTTCGGCGACACACTGGAAAACAGATTGTATGAATGAACATGCAAATTAGGTGGTGGGTTTGATCATTCAAGGGGAAGGGTAACCGTATAAGGCTTTGTATTTTGAAAAGAATAACAATATAGGCATGCATAATAATGGTAGGCTCAGACTTCTGTCCTGACAGTAATGGCCTGTTTCTTGAAATGAATTTAGAAACAGGCTGCTGGAAATTAGTGGTTAACAGCAGGGCTTTAACAAAGGGAAAAACTGAGTTATTTATTTTTTTTCCATTGTCAGAAGAAAAAGTTGACACTAAACAATGGAGAATGCTGCTGCATAGAAGCCCTAATTGACCATGTTTTATATAAAGTCCTAGCACAAATTGGTGTAATATTGAAACTACCACCAAAGTAATATGTTATCTAGTGATCTCTTAACTTTTACCAGCTGACCAGTCCACAATTTGGGCTCAGACCAAAATAACTAACAACTGTTTGTTGAATTTCAATTAATTTTATTAAAGATATCTCAACAGATATCATTGAGCTCCACATCATGACATTCAAACATTCATAACAATAATGGTAAACATTTCAGTTTGTTGTTTATTTGTAAACAAATATATCATAAAAACAAATATTAGTATAGTCAGACTCTGCTGATCTTTGGGTTACAGTCTAATTAGGAAACGTTATAATGCTGGCCTGCTAAGATTGTTAATGATTTTCAGCATTTTATCATTCCAGTGTCGGCATTTGCTTGGTCACAGATGCAAACTGTGCATTTAATGCCTTTTTCTAAGCTGTTATAGATAGATAAACTCTACAAATATATCACTTTTGTAGGTTGTTGCTTTCCAATACAATATTTAACGCTAGCTTATTAATTCTATAACTTGGTTATTTTAGCTGTTATTAAGTATATCTGATACATAAGAACCTTCAAGGACCTAGAATCCACCTATTTGCTCATTTGCTCAGCTCAAGACATAATAAACACACAAATTAAAACAGCAAAATACAAAGGATTTAAAATTCTGGTCAGTTTCTCTTTTGTATGTTTGTTTGTTTTTGTATTAGTGTGCTAATCTGTTTGCATATGTGCACTTGACTAGATTTTAAGCTTTGAAAAAAAAAAGTTATGCCACTTATCTGCTTTTGGAAACTGCATGAATAAGAATATTAGTCTTTAATCTGGTGTTTTAGTTTTCTTCTGGGACACAGAAGAATTGAGCAACTGCTGCTACAACTGAGCAGTTTCTTTTGGGCGTTAACAACCACATGAACCAGTGACTTGGTATTACTTGTGGAAATCTGCTAAACCTGATCTGCACCTTAAAATACACAATAAATAAACCAAGGTGATCCTCAGGGGGTTTTGTGGCCTGAACTTTTAAATAGATCAGCTGCTTTCCAGCTGCTTTCACCAAGGACCCATTAAATGCATTATCATGTACATAATCGTCAGCTCATTACCAGCCATGAATTTGAATTACTTGTTTTGAATTTGATTTCTTTTTTAAAAGAAAATAAAGAAAAACACTGACAAGTAAAGGCACGACCAGATCTGCTTGACGATTTAACTCATCTGCAGAAATTGTGTCAATTTTACCCCAATTGTATCCAGAGCGTATGCCACAGCTCATGTTTGTTCTCTATGCTGGATGATGCTTATTTGCAGCAAATGCTTTTTGTGTTTTCTTCGGGTTGATGAAAATGATGAAAATAACAGGAAGGATGTCAGCTGTGCTATTTGGTCCTCACATAAGAGCACAGTGTGATCGTTTAAAGCTTATTCACACTGAAGCATTGGGTGTTCTGAGATAATGCTGAGTTCAACACATTTAAGTGATTTCTTAGCATCCTCCACAGGCTCTGTTAGTGACATCTCCTGTGACAAACCCACACAAATGTGAGCATGTACGCAGAAGAACACATCTTCATTGCTTTGTTGAAGTCTTTGGAAGATTTGAGAGGCCATTCACATTCTTCAGATAGCAATCAGCAGAACTGTACAGCCCAATTTATTTTCTAATTCATATCCCTCCAAGATTGAAGTCTCATTTCATTCCACTCAAAGTTTCTTTTTTCTTACTCTGAAATTCATAATCTTTTTGATGTACTAATGCACTAATTAAATTAAAATTGAAATTGTTCCTATTTCTGATTGGGTTGTTGAAGAATATGGGGAAATTGTAAATGTTAATATAAATCAAGTGTGTTTTTTATAATAACCGCAGTCACTGAACCAATCATTTTACGTGTCATTTCATGTCGATTAAAAAGTTTTTCCCAAAACAGAAATCCATTAAGAAGTGTTTTTATACATTATACAAATGTATTGTATTTAGCAAAACTTCCCTTCAGTCAGCATTCTGCGTTCATTAACGGTCTCCATTTTCTTGGATGGGATTATTACAGTTGGGAAAAGTTTTTAGAAAGTCCTGCAACAGGGCATTGAGTCTCCCAGAGGTCTTCATTATATGAGGACTTAGTGCCACTAGCTTTTAGAGTCAAAGAGTCAAGCTTTTCCTCCTGGGCACTAGGACTATCCACATTCTCCACCACGGGCACTCCTTCTTCACAGTCAAGGATACAGCAGGCAGCAGAGATAATGAAGGCCCTGTGCTTGTTAGCCACTACGTGCTTTAAGCAGTCTCGATGTCATCATGGCCCACTGCACTGACTGTGAAGTTTCCAAAAACTGTTTTCGCACTTGAGTAACAGTCTGCTTTTCAGGTATGATGTAAACATCAGAAGAGAGCTAAGAAGGAAACTTCCTTTTCTTTGTAAAACAACAATGTGCTCAAAATGTTCCTCAGAGAGTCTTGACATGATAGCATCAAACAGTTGCTGGATGGGTGGAACAATGCTCAGTTGGTACCAAGGGGCCCAAAGTGTACCAAGAAAACATCCACCACGCCGCGAAACCACCAGCAGTCATAAGTACTGATACAAAGCAGGATGGATCCATAATTTCGTGTTGTTCAGAACAAATTCTGACTCCACCATCATCATGTCGTAGCAGAAATCGAGATTCATCACCCGAAACAACGTTTATCTAATCTTCTACTGTCCAGTTTTATGAGTCTGTATGAACTGGTGTGGTCTTCTGCAGCAGACATGATTTTCTGCCTAATGAGTTTTTGTTTGAGTTATTGTTGGCTTCCTATCAGCTTAAAGCAGTGTGGCCATTCTCCTCGAATCTCTGGCATCAGCAAGGCATCTGCACTCTGAGAACTGCTGCTTTCTGGATATTTCCTCTATGAACCCTAAAGATGGTCGTGTGTGAGAAATTTTAATGGATCAACAGTTTCTGAAATACTCAGTCCAGCGTATCTGGCACCAACAGCGATGCCATGTTCAAAGTCCCTTAAATTAACTTTCTTCCCTATTCTGATGCCCACTTTGAACTTCAGCAGGTCGTTTTGACCATGTCTACATGGTCAAATACATTAAGTTGCTGGGTTGTCATTGGCTGATTATACTGGCATTTTTAATGAGATAAAGTGGCCTGTGAGTGTAAAAAAAACACAACAGAAAATGGGTCAAGGGTCTTCACAGAAAAAAAATTTTCCTGTCTATTGTCAGTTCTGGAAGCACAGCACAGCTTTATTGAAACTCGCCCCTTTCTAAAGTATACTTAAGACACTTTCAGTGCTCCATAGAGGGCCTGCTTGCTAGCGTGAGCATCAGGTACAAGGCCCTAGAGTGTGTAACAGCAACATCTGTGCAGCCTTTGGTGCAGCTGTGTTCTCAAAGTCTTCTGGGGTATCTGTCTGTTTTGTGACTTAATTGCTGGAAGAATACAATTGAATATTTCAAGATAAACTTTTAAACAGCACAACAATAACTTGGGTTGTTATTGTGAAAAACTAACAGAACTTTCTTTTCTTTGTATTTGGAATACTTAAATCCAGGTGTGGCAGTGTGGAGGCAGCATCGAAGTCCTGCCTTGTGCTCGCATCGCCCACATAGAGCGTGCTCATAAACCCTACACCGAGGACCTGACATCGCACGTACGTCGAAACGCCCTGAGAGTTGCAGAAGTTTGGATGGATGAGTTTAAAAGCCACGTCTACATGGCCTGGAATATTCCACTGGAGGTCAGTGACCATGTTAATGACAACAAGTGCAAGTCACACGTGGATTTTAGGTTGGGGAATGTTAGCTTACAGCTTGTCAGTGGTGCAATGTGCAATGAAAAAAGTTAATCCCTTGGAATTTGTTGTGATTTTTTTTACACGATTGGACTGCTGATACTTTAGATGTGTGCATACAAGGAAAATAAACACCTCATCTTTAGTTGCATTCATCCACTATTCAGAAAGAGTCTTCAAAGAATGATGGTTCTTTTCCAAAACCCTAAAAATAACATCAAAACAAGAACTTCATAATTTCTCACAGCATGATTCACTGTTTTCCTTTTGTGTCATAATCCAAAGGGAGTATTTATAAAGTCAGATGTGCAAACCCACAAATAAAAGAGATCATATCAGAGAAAAGCACCATAAATTTCAGAACGATCAGGCTCAGTCCAGTCTTCAGCTACCTAATCTAAATGTTGAGGGTTGAGTGTCATCTGTTATCAGCTGCTCTCCTCCCATCGCAGATGCTTAGTTGAACGAGGCCCCTGACACCTCCTGAAGGCTCAAATGAAATGATTTTCTTGTCACTTGCAGACTGGCCTGAATTAAATACGTGCCACTGAATAAATAAATGCTTAATATGATTCAAGAAAATGGTTTAAATGAGGACATTAGCATTTAGAAAATCCATTGTAAAGGCTGACAATAATAATTTAAAAGATTAATTAAAGAAAGTAACCGGATTATAGCTGTGACTTGGGAGTGAAATAATGAATAATACAGAAAGAACAAAATTAAATGCAAAGACAGGAGCTGTACGTCATTTATTCAATATGTTGGAGCAGAAACGTCGCTGATTTACTCTTTTCAGTCTCTTCATTTCGGGCATTTGAGGCTATACTCACATATACTTACGTAACATTTTCAGCGTGTTTTCACAGTTGTATTAGTGTCAAATTTCAAGGATTTCATAAAAAAATGATTTTTATTTGATCTTGGATTTGGTCAATCAAAATAAATATGCACGCCGTGTCATCTTATGTTAAATGTAGCATCCCTCAAAGGCAAAGTCAAATGTTTGTTCACTGAATCTTTTTTCTTGTCCTGAATAATCTGTTTGAATATGTAAATCCATGTTATGAATAGATGAACATCTGCAGGCAATTCATTCAGTCAATAATGAGGCGTTTAACAGAGCCTGTACTCAAGAAGCATGAAATTTAGCCCCAGCTTTAGCCCCATGAATTAACTACACAGTGAAATCATCAGTGTTAATTTACCTCTGAGAGCCTCAAAATGAGCATGGTGCTCATCCGAAGTTTGCATCCATCTGAGTTCACTTTTGTGGATGTTTTTGAACCACGGAGAGTCACATCAGCAACATTTGCAACCTCTTCATCTTAATTGAGAGAGGCGTTGGTGGTGCTAGAGGAGATGCATAGGACAACATGCAGCAGATGGTAACTGTGGTGGAAGAAGTTTCCAAGCCCTGGACTTAAGTAAACTAGAGGTGACACATAAACAACTCAATCTTAAATCCAAGAAATTCGCTTAAACAACTGAAATGAATGCTGTACTTTTAAATATACACTTAATCTAATGTTATTTTTCACCACTAGTAATATAAGGCAGGCTCTGGGTATTGAAATTTGAAGTGGCAGCTGGCTAGTAAAGATGGATTTTAAGTCAAAACAGAAAAGACATTAAAACTTTATAGGGGCTGTTCAAATGCACAACAAACAGCTGCACAATGCACGTCAATGGCACATTATTTGAGTCCTCTTTTTACAAACTACAGGTAATCAATTCTGTACTCTGCGTGAGCATCTCTGAGTTGTCCTGTGTGTTGCTGTTTTCCTTAATGCAGGACTCAGGGATTGATATTGGCGATGTGTCTGGGAGGAAGGCTCTGAGGAAGAGGCTGCAGTGTAAAACCTTCCGCTGGTACCTGGTCAACATCTACCCTGATATGAGGATGTACAGCGACACCATCGCATACGGAGTAGTAAGCTGCCGACTCTCTCTTCATCCTAAATTCAGTTCGGTGTCTGCAAATGCCAACGCAGGGCTAAACCGTGCCTGAGCAAATCATTTTAATCCTTGTGCTGGGATACGGATGGCTGCAGTCAGGAACACAAACAGTTCACCTAGACCAGGTTGCTTCAGCAACTTCCTACACTCTTAATAAGTTAGTGAAGCTGAAGTATTTATTATTTTTTTGATTCTTATCATTTTTCTTATAAACTTCAGTAAGGTTAATTAAAAGATACCTGTAGCATATTCTTCTAGAGAGCGCTACGGCACAGTTTTCAGTCAGAGATGCCAGAAAACATAACACCCAATTGGCATGCTGGCAGTGCTTCTATTTGCCCATTCCTAGGTGTTCTCAAACAGCTGCATTTCCACGGTCCTCCCACGCCACATCACTACGATCCACCCTAATCCACTGTGACACACAGGCCACACTATTATCACACTCATTTCTATCCTTTTTTCCCCCCACATTAACTGACGGTGGATAGTGGATGGATACAGAGAAGGGAATAGATGGGTCTCATTACATTAATTTCCCAGAATTAGTTGACCTAATTACCCTGTATTTCTGCCATGCATTCACGGGTTACTCAGTTGTGGTGTCATGTGGGTTCATTACATGCAACAGATTGTCAGCCTTGTTTAATGAAAACAACAAAATACAAAGGCAAGGCGGCAGTGTCAAACTAATTTTTCAGTATTATTTATGCTAAAGATAGGTGTTTATCTTTGTCCTCCATGTGTGTGGGCGCAAAAGAAAGAATGCGAGAAATTGTTTATTTAGATCTTGTGGATGTATACAATCAAATGTGATTTAGGATGATTAGTTAACCCAGCCCAGCAGATTTAATTTGATTTGAGTCCCCCTAAGGTATACACTCTTTCACATGCATAACAAATACACTACTAAAGAGATAAAGAAAGCTGATATTTGATGTGACATTGCCGTGCCATATGCAATGCACTAACATAAGCAATTACACTTTACAGCTAGCTTATGAATTATAGCTAATGGTGTGTATTTGCATCTTTACCTATAAAGTTGCCAAGGAACTGCCAGTGCCTCTACTTTTACTTCTAGTAATGCACCTAACTGAGTAGCCCCATTCATCATGCATAATTACCAGCCACACCCATTAAAAGTAACTCTCCCCTTAATGATCTGTGCACTTTTAAATTGCTAAGTTTTTACTTTACTGGCCACAAAAATAGGCCCCAAGGATCTGTTCTTTTTATAGGCTAGTATAGCCCCTAAGTACACAAGATATTGCCTTTATTGTAATATGAACAATTTAAAAGATGATGGCCACAGTTTAGCCTTCAACACCAAATTGATTATTTATTCAAGCAATTGGAGGGGGGCAAGGTATACAGTTCAGTCAGATGACAGAACACATCATAAAATCCAGTTTGTATAGCCTGTTCCTACCCAAAGGTCTTTCTGAGCTTCCTACTCGAAAATGACATGGCCAAAATGAATGGAGTATTTCTCTGCAATTACAAACTCTCTGTAAACAATCTTGGTATCAAAATAAAGCTAATACCCCTTTAAAAAGAGCCCATGAGTATGCCATTCCCCTGGTGGAATGAGCTCTCACTCCCTGAGGCAAAGCGAGACCCTTGGTGCTGTACGCCAGTGAGATAGCTTCTATAAACCAGTGCACACACTGGACAAAGACATTGCATCCTCCTCTGCTTTTCAGCTGCAAAAGGAGGGGAGCAACTCAAACTCCATTGAGCTATAAGATGCATGATGCAGGCATGATCTTGGGAAAATATGCAGCATTCGGACGCAATACAACCTTGTGGCCATCAGCAGAGAACTGTGTGCAGAAGGGATGCACATACAGAGCATGAAGGTCACCCACTCGCTTTGCAAAAGCCAAAGCGAGAAGCAATGCAGTCTTATATGAGAGAAATTATATATCCACAGACTCAATGGGTTCAAAAGGGGAGCCACAAAGGGCCTCCAGCACCAAAGACAAGTCACGCGAACCCCTTTTAAAAAAATGTATGGCGAGGGGATGTGCACCTGGTGCCACCCTTCCAGAACCAATATGACAAGCAGATACAGCTGCTAAATAAACCTTAATTGTAGAAAATGAAAGGCCCTTATCCAGCAGCTCCTGCAGGAATGTCAAAACATCCACAATAGAGCACTGGAATGGGAGAGTGTGGTGGTCCTGGCACCATTGCTTGAAGCCTCTAGTGGATGAGGCCCTAACGCTCTGAATTTTTGCCACCACACTAGGTGGCAGGCCCCTAGCAACCAAGTTTGACCTTTCGGCAGGTAAGCATATAGGTGCCACAGATCTGGGCTCTGATGAACCACTTCTCCTCCCGCCTAGGAGAGGAGGTCCCTGCGGAGAGGAAGCTGCCAAGGACTCGCTGCTAGCAGGTCTGGTCTGCATACCACGACCTTGTGGGCCAACAAGGGGCCACTAGAATCAGAGAGAGAGAGACTGCCAACGCACTCTCTCTAGAACCGGAGATATTATTTCCACAGGGGGAAATGCATACAGGAGCACATCTGGCCATTGGTGCGCTAGCCCGTCCATGCCCAAGGGTGCATCGTGGTTGATTTTGGAGAAGAACAGTGCTTTGGGGTCCTTAGGGACTAGTAAAGCGCTATACAAATACAGGCCATTTACCATTTTATTTCCAAAATGAGGAACGAAATCTGCTGACTTGGGATTGGCGAGCTCTTTTGAAAGTTCACAGAGAAACCCAGTGTGTGAATACGTGACAGAACCAGTGACAGCTGTGTCACCGCTTGTTGTCTGGAGGAAGCTACGAGCCCAGTCGCCTAGATAGGCTAAGATGCAGATTCCTCTCTCTCTGAGGAGTGTCAGCGCTGCCTAATTGCGGGGACATCAACAGGATACTCCTCGTCTTTGGATTCGGATGAAGCCGGGGCCCCAGACTTGGAGAGGAGAGTGTCATGTCTTGCAACAGCCGTACATCCTCGCACTTTCTCCACAAACGTCACCCATCTTTCCAGGGTCGAGCACCAGAGCTGGTGACAAAATGCAGAGGCTTCAGGCTCCGTCAGTGCTCTACTAGCATGGGCAATCCCCAGGCAGACAGGGCAGGCATCGTGCTGGTCTCTGTTGTGCACAGAGAAACCACACCACTGAGGACAGGGGCGGACAGAAGATTTCTGCTTTGCTCGCTTAGGTTTGGAGTCCACTCCAAAACGCAAAGCAAAACGCTGCACAAGAAAAGTCGAAGTTAGCGCTCCAACTGCGTCAAGTCGGCAGACAACGGAGCTAACTAGCAGCAGCTAGCTAGCCCAAATCAGCAGAGGTATTCTCAGCGAGGTGAAGAGCATAACTGAGGGATGACTGTGATGACAGGGGGTATATGTGCAGGGGGGGCTGTGAGCATGTCATCACAGGTCATCCACCTTAAAGGCGTGAATAAAGGTTTCTTCAGCCATGACACGCGTCATACTTATGTGTTGTACTGAGTGAATTGACTTAAAGGGAACTTGAAGTCATTGAGGGTTGCATACCTCTTGAGCATTGGGCCTCAAGAAGATATATCAGTTCAAAAATCATGTAGACTAATCATAAGATCATAAGAGCTCATGGGCTGTATATTTGCTACTGACTGTAGGAGAGAAAGGACAGAGCATTGTTGTGCCGTATTTACTGTTTTTATGTCTGTCTGTATATTAAAATCTCACTGACTTTCTGTTCACAACATCATTACACTTCACCTAATCAGATTCACTATGGAATGCTTACTTTTAATCATTTCATTACATCTGTTCATTTTACATACCATTTCAAACAAAATTACAGTTAGCACAATCATATGTATATAATCTCCGGGCCACGGACAAGTCGTTTGGTACGCAAGAGTTGAAGCTCAGGTGTCAAATTTATGGTTTTCAGGGTTTTTATCAGTTTTTATCGTTATTTTTTTTAATCATTTTTATCGTTAACTCAGTTTCCCTGGGTCTTTTCCCATGTATTATGAATAAATCTTTTTTTTTGGTAGTGGTACTGGTTTTATTTTGTTGTATTTATCCGCAACACCTTAAAGGCCGGTCTGTGAAAATATTGTCGCACATAAACCGGTCCGTGGCACAAAAAAGGTTGGGGACCGCTGCTTTATTTGGTGTATGAAGCTGTGGGAGTCACAAACTTTTTAACAATAAATAAAAGTGTAAATCCCGATGTTTATTAGGTGTAATGTTTATCACATTCACTATGTTAGCCCAACTAATGTTAGCCTAATGTTCGCTAATCTGCCCTAACACAAAGTCAAAAGTGCAATGAATGAAAATTTTAGTTTTCACAGGTATTTGGTCATAAAAGAAAGGACTGGATAAACTGATGATCTGAGGAATTACCTCTGGCTGTATAACCCAGTATCAGGCCAAAATGGGTAATAGGCACACCAGCCCACTGTGTCCATTTCCATGCAGTCACAATAAGTTGCAGTAAGCTGCAGTACCAGCAGAGGGAGACATTTTATTTTAAGCCAACATGAAAATAATCACGGGAAAAAATTTAAACAGACATTATTAACACATTAGCGTCTACATATTAGCCGCCTATCTTAATTGTTTGCAGTGATTAAGGACCCTGGAATGTATTTCATACCTTCCTTGCTCATTAGTGACTTCTTGGCTGTATTATCTCCGCCTGCTGGTATTGCAACTTCTGCATGCGTGTCCATTTCACACTTTCGAGAAGCAAAGCGTAAAATGCAAACGGTGGACCAGTATTTCTGTTACACGCTTTGCAGTGATATCGGGTTGGGTTGTAGGCTATTTTTTTAATTGTTGTCATGTTGTGGCATTAATTAACAGAAACAAGATGTTGCTCAATCATGCACGTATAAGACACATCTCTAGTGTTTTAAACCTCTTAGCATGGGTTCATAGTCTTGACCAAAGTGGTAAGCTGATCATTTTTATTTCGACAGCCAAAAATGTCCTCACATTTTCAATTCACGTGTTTCAGGTCTATTTATTTCTCCCTCATTTTGTACAGCTTTGTATCTCGTTCCTGCTCCTATCCAGCTTTGTATTTGCTGTGCACACATTAGAGCAGTCCAATCAAACCTGAAGGATTTCAGTTTTAAATCTCTCTTGTAACAATACTCCACCCACATATTTTCTGACACATGTTTCATACATCATATTTCAAAAGCTAAAGGTCCTGATGGTTCAACGTGACTGTTTTCCCATAGGTGTCACTTCCTGTTACATATTTATTGTTTTTATAGCTTTAGAATAGTTTAGACCTGTGCTGTTGATGTGGCCATGCGCTGCCTGTGGATCTACTGATTATCAGATACGAGTAGACATCCCCGGAGCAACTGTGTTCTTCTGATCTCACATCTTTGCCTAATTCACTCCTTGCTCAAACCACTATCCCTGAGCTCCCTGCGGTGCACTTTGTATCTTGCAATCTTGCCGACCTTTGTCATGACGCACATGAATAACCCTCTGGGCCTCAAAATCTGAGTCATGTTCATGAAGCGTAACAGTTCGGATTTACATTTTTATAAAGTAAAAATTAGTTTAAGAGGATTCAGAATATGATTCATGTTTAGATCTTTCGACCCACTCACGTCCATTTTCCTCTGTATTTTTTGTAATTATGCTTTAAACCTCATATTCTGTGAGTTTCAGTGAAGGTGTATGATTGATGTTGGTATTAGATGGTTTCTGTGGGATGTAAACCTCTCTGGCCTCTTAATTAGTTACATCTCGCTTGTACTGGGTTGGATCACCTTTTGCCTTCAGAACTGCATTAATTATACGTGGCATAGATTCAAAAAGGTGCTAGAAACATTCCTCAGATGTACACTTGGTACTAAGGAGCCTGAATTTTGCCAAGAAATTTCCCACACACTATCAAACCAGCCTGAATCATTGATACAAGGCAGGTTGGATCCATGCTTTCATGTTGTTCAGAACAAATTCTGACCCTACCAGCTGACTGATCCAGCACAAATTGAGATTCATCAAACCAGGCAATGTTTTTCCAACCTTCGATTGTTCGATTTTGGTTATTTTCAAGTTATACAATCATGTTTCATGTTTTTAGCTTCCTGTTAACAGGTATACTCAATAAAGTGGCAAGTGAGGGTAATTCTTATTTGTCTTTCTGGGTTTTTAGCTCCAAGCTTACACAGTTTTGTAGAAGTATTTTCAAAGCAAAAGCTAGCAATGCATCAGGAAGTACTAACTGTCTGGGTAATAATTTCCTCCCTTATGGAAGAAGAAATAATGCAGTTCAGAGTTGAACAGAGCTTCCTCGCTCTGTTCCAGGACTGTTTTTGTCTTATTGATCAAACATGTAGTACTCTGACATGTCCATCTGCATCTAAAGGACAAAGGTCACTCTTTCGAGGATGCCAATGTTCACATTTTGGAAAGAGAAGCCAGATAGTTTGAAAGAGGAGTGAAAGAAGCCATCTGTCCACTGTGAATAACCATCTTTGAACAGAGGCAGTGGCTCTACAATCCAGTTTTGAGATCCCTTCCCAGACACCTTAATGCCCACTCACATCCTGGACCATTTGACCTCAGGAAATCACATGATAGGGTGGGGCTAGGTTTCACAGTGAGCTCACCCAAAACCTGGGCTGATTGTGACCTACACCCTTTTTCACACCTTGGCTCATGTGAGTAGGTAGAGGATCATCAGGGGGTCCATTGTCCCTCTTGGGGGGGAAACTCCCACAGGGCTTAAATCTGGGACTCTCCACCATTTGACCCCAGAACTGAAGAAGCTTCTCGGATGAGAGGTGAAACGTCTTCAAGCAAGTTAAAGGAGTCCAGACGCTTTTCTTTCCAAGCTCCTTAGACTCTGACATGTAGTACTTTGGAGTACAAAAGCATGATAATCATTGCATACTCCAGCATAACAAATAAAACTGACCATGCATGCAAAACAGTGCAGAAAATATCATTGTCTTGTAGCAGCGTCCTCCGTACACCATTTTTCACACATTTGGAGTAACAAATTGAAGAACTAACAGGACTTCTCCCAGACAAAGAAAAGACACTTGTGCTGCAGCAAGCGTTATAAAATGGTACCAGGATCAATCGACGGAGTAATAAAGTGACATGTAATTTACCACCTTAAATAATTGCCTTTTTTTGTTCAGTTAGTTAAACTTAAGGTTGGTCAAGAATTCTCCCTCTGAGTACAATTGTAATTCAGCAGGACAGAAAAATCTTTTTTTTTTCTCCCTTGTTTCTTTTCAGTTTTCTTTGTAGCTACTTCAATAAATTAAGTGAGGTGACTAAATCAGGCTGTACTAGAAAAGAGCGCATCGAGTTGTCTTTTAATTGTGACAGGCTTGAATGGAAGCTCGGCACTTCGCTGTGTGAGCCTTGTAGAAATTAGATACTACTGTTGATGGAAGCACATATTTCTAAAGGATATAAAGGTAACATAACAAACTTCATTTAGTTTATAGTGTTACCTGCTTGTGCCACATGTAAACACAGTCATATTACTGACTTTAAAAAATAAATTTTGTTTCTTGGTGCATTTCCCCAGTTGAAAAATTCTCTGAAGACGGATCTGTGTCTGGACCAGGGGCCTGACAATGACAACATGCCCATCCTGTATCTCTGCCACGGGATGACACCACAGGTTAGTGCTCTCCTATACAACCTCTGTCTCTGCTTCACTTCAGCATGGAGCAAATACTAAAACTGAATATAATGCCTATATATCTTGGGTTGTCTTACCCAAACTTGTTTTATCTTAGGAAAATAACTCGAGCAACAGTCCCCGATGTTTTTAAATACATATTAAACCTGTCTCTACTTGCAATACACCTCAATTTAGCTGTGAACCTTCCTGAAGGAATCCAGCTCAGAATAAAATTCCCCATCATCAACAAAACAAGTTGCAAAGACCATGTTTTCGATTACATTATTTTGTACCTTAATCTTTGTCTCCAGCTTTCTTTTTACACTCTTTTTGTTTTTAATCAGTTTTTATTTGCTGTTTGTCTGAACTGCTTATTCAGGATATATGTCAGCTCAAATAGGAGGGAGTTTGTGTCTTCAAATGTTAGTACAGCATGATTATCATTTGCTTTCTCCAGTCTCTCCCAGCATATCGATCCCTCCATCCTATTACATCTGAGCAGATTGTTTTCAGACTGTTTAACCTTGCTGTGATTGTTGTAAACTTGTCTCATAGAGTGTGGTTTGATCTGACATTATCCCTCTCCATTTAAATGAAACTACTGGATGTGCTTCACACTCAGTGTGGCCTGTGTTGATGTTTACACCACTGTACAATTTATCGCAGAGAAATCTTCGGTGATATATATTTGTAAGCTTTAGGAATGTTAATAATTATTATTACCATATTCTGCTTAAACAGCTCTTTTTTCAGACCTAAATAACTTAAAACTTGTTAATTATAAATCTGTTTTGAGCTATAAATCCAGGCATATCAAACAAAGGATTGGAGTAGCACCAGCATTTCTAATGAGATTAGGGATCTCTGCTGCAAGACAAATCTAGTCTGCTCTATTTTTATGTTTCAGTGCTACATCATCGGGAGGAATTAGTCCCTGGATTGCTTTTATATTGGTACAGATACAATGACTGTTGCAAATGCATGCTCTAGTCGGTCAGAATGAGTCATTTTAAGCATCAGCTACTTTCCGCAGATGTTGCTTTTATAGACTTTGTGTCCAAAGTGCTGTGGTAAAAGCAGTACATAAATGTGCTAAAAGAAAACTGCCAAGGTACACATGAAAGAAAGAGTAATACAAAGCTTACACTCCCACAGTAGAGCATGTTGTCAGCAAACATACAGCCCTCCAGCTCGCTCGAGCAGTAATAAAACATACCGACTTAAGCACAGCAACAACAGAAGCCACTGCCACAAAGGCCTGGCAGCTTGCACATTTCCAAAAGTGAGCAGCACAGATAATTTTTTTTTTTTTGTAAATCACACTTATCAGATTTTTTAATGCCTGGTGCAAAAGATGCGGGAAGTAATTTGGGAATTAAGAGACAAATATGATTAGAGTAAAAGTAATACAATCTAACTCTGTGATTTTAATAAAACTTTAATAAAAGAAAGTATTTTGAGTATCTTTGACTGATAATAGGGGGGATGAGGAGGGTAATCTGTACCCCAGATCCACATAGTTCCTGTGTAATTGTCTGCTTCAAGCTCAGTTTAACTCTGGTGACTTCACTACTTCATTGATGTTTGCACCTCTTTATCATTTAAATTCTGCTACCCAATTAATGTGTTCACCTTTGAGCTTTGTTTTTATCCCTTTGTTTTAAGCTGCCAGTATACGTACCCGGATCCTTTACTTTTGTAAGTCTACTAGTAAACAACGTGAAAATACTAGAGTCACAGTTCTGCTCATGTAAAACCACAGCGCTGACAGCACAACGTGTAACGCTGTATTCGCTCTGCATACAAAGGGGTCTAGTCAGACACTTGATACTGATCCATTGATGTGTAAGTAGCATTTTATTCTTATTTTTATGGCTGGTCGAGGTGGAGGCGTGGAGCTAATTTTAACTGTTTTCTGGACTACACAGTTAGATACTGTGGCAGCCAATGTGGGCGTTGTGCCCCTCCAGTGGGTCACTAGATAAATCTGGTGAGTTGATTAGTGGGAGAGGGGGAAAAAAAGAAAACAAAGCGACATTAATTTCGTTTTATTGCTTTAGGCGTCCAGCTGCATTTTGCTTTTTTGTTAAAGGTCATATAGTTTTATCTTTTTGAAATATCTCTGGTAAAAAAAAAACGAGTGCTAACATAACATGTTTTTATTTTTAAAAAATGTAATTAATTAATCAAAGAGTTTGGAGTTTACTTATTTACCTTCCACCCCTGCACGAATGAGCACATTCATAATATCGGTACCCAGCATAGCACATTATGTTTGTTCAAGACGTCGTGTTTTTCACTCTGTGTGCTCTTCACCAAACCAAAGCAAGTTTTGTGTCAGTGAATACATAACTCGTTCTTTTGCTTCCTTCTTGCAAATGATTTACAGCTTTGTCAGCTTAATATGAGCAAACATTTGCCCTTGAAAAAAGCTGTTGGGAAGGTTTCCATCAGAGAAAGCACAATTATTTCTCTCCCCCCAATTCTTGAATTAACAATGAGCTTCTTTTGTTGCCTCGCCTGGTCTATCTTTTAGCCTGTGTTCAGTCAGGAAAGCAGTATAAATATGCATCTTTAATGCATGTAAATCAGCCTCACAGATCTCTCTTTCATACTGAAAGAAAACCCAAGAGCAAGCCTCATTTGCTGCATAGTTTAATACCTGTATAGCATATACAGCTGGAGAAGGGCCATTATCTAAATGTCAACAACGCCCGTCTGAACATGCACAGTAAAGGAGCATGCAGTTTGCTTATAGCAGGGTTTTGTGTTCATTTCAGAATGTTTACTACACCAGTGCTCAGCGGCTCCACATCGGGCTCCTCAGTCCCACCGTTGATGACGATGACAACAAGTGCCTGGTGGATGTGAATAGCAGACCCCGCCTCATTGAGTGCAGCTATGCTGCAGAAAAGCGCATGAAACTCCACTGGCTCTTCACTCAGGTAAAAAACCCACAGCACAGATCTCCAGAAAAAGCCTTAAATAGCTCTTCCAAACACTTCGTGGAAAACTCATTATCATATTATTACCATCCATCATTTTAGCACCAAATTTTCACTGAAAGTATAAATTGTGGCTGTTGTTCATTCATTTTGCAACACATAGCAGTGACAATTCTGTGGTAAACACCGAGGTTTCAGTAAATCCCCTCAAACAATAGAAAGTGCCTGAGAAGAAAGTCAAAGAAACTTCACTAAAAAATTTTAAAAAACCCAGAATAAATGAAGCTTAATCTCACCTTCCTTGTTGGTCAGGCCATCAGACTTTATTCACATCCATGAGATGTTTTTCTCAAACCTGTGAAAGAGAGGTTTGTTTATAGTTTTGTAAAAAGGGTGTCATAGTAAAAAAAAAAAGGGCATTCACACACTTGGTTTGGTTTAAGGTACAAGTGTTAATGGTGTCCTGGTTCCAGGGCCGTGCGCTGTCTCTGAGTGCTGAATCATTAGTTTATATATGTGAGTTTGGGTTTTCTATATTCTAGTATTTAAAGCAGGGGTCCCCAACTCCAAGCCTCGAGGGCCGGTGTCCTGCAGTTTTTAGACGTGTCCGTGATCCAACACAGCTGATTTAAATGGCTAAATTACCTCCTCAACATGTCTTGAAGTTCTCCAGAGGCCTGGTAATGAACTAATCATTTGATTCAGGTGTGTTGACCCTACATCCAAGATCTAAAACCTGCAGGACACCGGCCCTCAAGGCCTGGAGTTGGGGACCCCTAATTTAAAGTTTTGACTCATCTGTTTTGGGGTTTGGATTCTTGTAACGGTTTTATTTTGAAATCCCTGCCTTGGTTTCATTATTGCTGTATTACTTTTCAGTTTTGGGATATTATTACCTTTTTTCTCTTAGTCTATCACTTTGGCCTCCTCAGCGTTTTCTTTGTTCAGTGTTATTTTTCTTGTCTAAGTATTTAGTAGGGTCCTTTTGTTATTTCCCATTTTGTTTTTATAGTTTGTGGACTCATCCTGGTTGTTTCCTGTCAAAATTGGGGGTGTTTTCTTCCTACTGTGGCCACATACCTGCCTCACATGCTATGATCTGATTGTTGGGGTTTTCACTGTATTATTGTAGGGTCTTTACTTTACAAAATAAAGCACCATAAGGCTACTGTCATTGTGATTTGGTGCTATATAAATAAAACTGAATTGAAAAATAATCAAGGGAGCACTTAAAATCTCACATTCCATTTAAAGTACATAGTCCTGTCTTCCACTTGTCCTTTGTCATGTCATTTTCTAAGTTCAGTGTGTGTTCCTGCCTTGTTTCTGTGCTCGGATTGCTTTTCTCTTTGTGTTTTTTGGATGTGGTTCCCACCATAAAAGGCTCGCTTCTCTGTCTCCTGCGTTATGCATCTTGGATCCCCTAAAATCTACAGTCCACACAGTCAGCTGTTTGGTTTTAGACTCCAAGCATCAGTTTAAGCATTCAGAAAAAGATTATAATCATGTAGGTGGTTAAGTTACAATTTAAGTTCTCTTCAGCTCATTTGGACACAAAGACTCACTGAAAATTAATGATTGTCTCACTTCATTAGTAGCTCAGTGGTATTTCAATAGAACTGGGGGAATTTTGATTTACTTTGTGCTTTCATTTGGCTCCACATACTCTCTGCTTTGCTGTCAGAGTACGATCAGATTCGTGTTCTCTTTTTCATTTTTATGTATAAAATCCCAAAATAGTTCTTTTTAAGGGGCTTGGTGTAACAAGAACAGCACTGTTTTCACTCCAGTGCCTCTAGACCTGTGTCTGTTTGGTTTGGCATAACAGACACACGCTCAAGATCATATGTCACACATTCCCTTGTTGATCTTTACGTGGCAGTTTTAGTTAACTTTGTATAATTTAGTAAGTGGAATGAGGGCATATCAGCAAGGCTGCAGCATACGTCTCTGAAATGTGGCATCAATTATTGACACAGTTTTAGCTGCACAAGGAGTCAAACTTCAGCAGAAATAGATTGCCTTGATGCAGCTACTCCAACTCTGAAAGAAGGAGTGTTCTGCAAATAAGAGGAAAAAAACTTTGATTTATCTTAATTTGAATGCTGCACTGTTCTGCACAAAACCTGGTTAGATAAAGATATTTTTAATCTCTTTCTAATGAAACGTGGAAAATTGCCTCACCTCCTTTACTCACTCTAAAAGCCTCTCATTAGCCACAGTGTGATTTCCATTGTCCTCAGTTTGAAAAATAAATGAATTGTTTGCTTTCATGTAAAGATTACTCACATGGTGGTAGATTAAAAAGAAAACCTAAATGGTAGAGTTTGGTTTGGTTGTATAATTTGTGGGTGATGCATTTTTTTTTTAATCACTGTTACAATTCAAGTAACAGCTGCCCTGTCTATGATATGTATCCACACATTTTAAGAAAGCGTACCAAGATTTCATGTAGACAAGTTGGCTGATTAAAACCCAGAGTTTCTACTTTTATCACCCAGTGTTACAGATTTACAGTGATTCTGGCTTTTACAATGGCCATGTTCCAGCTCTGTGAATCATTACCCAGGTCTTCGGTTTGTTCAGCTATTCCGATAAGTCTTGCATTGTGTTTATTGATGTCTGTTTCCCCAGTTTGCAAATCAATGGGACAATTGTTTTGCAGGCAGGATTGAAAATAAAGATGTCATCCCTCAATGCAAGAGTCAGAAAAATAGCTGCATCCCCGGATTAAGTTACAAATGTACTTATATAATTATCCAAAAAAGACATTTATGAAGGTATGAACATGCCCTAAGTTTTATCATTATTTTATCTTATTTTTTAACACACTGTAAATCTGGAGTTTGCATGTTTTCTTCCGGTACTATTTAGGCCAAAGACATGCATGTTAAGTTAATTCAGTGGTTCCCAAACTTTTTTGTTTTACAAGAAACTTAGTTTTTTTTTATTCATACCACTTTTTTTAGCCTTAGCTAGTTCAATAAAAATTAAAACTCCAGCTGGAGATAATGGGCATGAAGGTCATTATCAACTTTCTCTGTTAAACCCTGTTTAGTGATTCAAGCTCTGAGTTTCACATGTCATTTGATGTTTCAAAAAGATGCTGATGATAAAGTGGTCATTAAAAAAAAACAGTATAATGCAACACTTATGCAAATAGGATAATGCTGCAGAAAATCGTTGATCTTGCAAATATTACACAGCAGTATAATAAGCATTTTATTTCAAGTTTTATAATTTGTGTGTGTTCTCAGTTAAGAGACTTAAGACCAGATTAGAATGAAATATAACAACATTTATGATATCTGCATCACCACTCCTATGACATTGTTATGCACATTTTGCGCTTCATTCAGTGGTTTTAGTAGCCCTGGTGTTGGGAGGATAGTAGAATGCTCCCAAACAGGTTATGTGTTCAGCATTAGTTACCATGGTGATTCAGCCAGGTAAAAAGAGAGACATTTTTCATGGCCTAGCATCCTGAGCAGCAACCTCGCTTCATAATACACCCCTCAGCTCTTCTGCATAATTTATGGTGTCCATTTGTAAATGGATTTCCATATAGTTAGCTAAGAGAGAGGTATTTTCCTGCACCTTGCTGAATGTGGATGATGCTGTCTATTGTTGAATTCTGATTGGTTGACAAGTGGGCCGGAATAGGAAAGAGAGTGAAGCATGACTAAAAAAAAAAATATAAAAAATCAAAAAATACAGCATGACAAATGCAGACAGTGACTACAGTGCAAACTTTTCACTGCTTTTTATATTTTATTTCACTTCAGCTTCTTATATGTTATAACCTCGCTCTTCTCCAAGGCTGCCTGATGGACCAACAACAGCAAAAGCAAGAATAGGCGACAGACCAATTGTGTCACATACTTTGTGCATGATTGACACCAAACACTCTCTGGAGGAAGACGGGCCGTCCACAGACTGCCTGTGGACTGGAAGCATGTTGTACTTTCAGCCTTACAGATGTACAACCCAGGAGGATGGGCTTTAATCCCAGCTTTCATTTCAAAAATCAGAGAAGGTGCAACATTTATAAACAAACCTCAAATAGTCTGATGTTCAGAATGACACAAACGTAACCTGAAAAAATAAAAATAAATGAAAAGGGAAAAGTGTTTTGGGGGGTTGTATTGCTACTGCACACCCCCTCAATGCAGTCAGCCCAGGGGAAATACCAAATTATTTGTTGCAATATTCTTCTACATCGTATCACAGCTACAGCTGTCGCTATATGTGCTTATGGAGAAGACATGTGTGCCCCTCTGGTACCCTTCACCTCATCCAATAGCTGTGCCTCATGTTTAACGCCCCCCGCTCCTGTGAAAAAAATCCTCCTCTTCTTGGTTAGGGAAACCTGACAGTTTGAAGGTGTCTGCTCTAAATAGAGCAGCCATTGTTCTCTATATTTGAAGTCTAAGCGTATTAGACATTAACTGTTCTGTAAGCAATGAGAATTTAGGATACTGTGGGTGAGTTAGTGTAATGGCTGGTTACACTAAAACAAAGGCACCTTATTTAAATAATAGCAATAATCATATCTCAGTGTAGGTCCTGTTTACTGGGGTTCTAGCACCCTGACGAAGAGCACAGGGCTGAAACTGTGGAAGTAATAGAGCTTATTTTCCATTTTTTGGTTCTGTAGTCAGATTTCATTATGAGATTTGACCTTGCAAACCATATCTTAACAGTATCTTAAATGAATAGCAGGCTGTTGTCATATAAAATATTCTGTTTCTATATCAGGAATGGGCATCTGTGCCTATACAGCTCGAATCTTTTAGGTTGTTTACTTCACTGTGCCACACAGAGCCCCATCGGGTGGTGCATGTCTTAATGGTCTTTAAATGTCCACTCCCAGAGTTACTGCAAATCTGTTATCTATAAAAATGTCTCTTGGACTTCACACATAGGCCAAAACTCGTGAAGACATAGAAAGAATAATTTAGCACCAGGCCTGTACAGCCTGTCCAATCCTTGGGTCTTTTTCCTCCCACATCCCTTTGCATTCCTCTCATAGCACTGAAAAGAGCTCTCCCCACACAGCCCTCTCCACACTGTATTGACTGTTGAAGGCCTCCTCTTCAGTCACTTGCCCTTTGTCAGCCCTGACACTGTAATGAGAAAATCCTGCCTCATTTCATGAAGACATGCTTCAATATTTTTACTGAGCTGATGGTCTCATTCTGTTCAGACTCTGGCAGCAGCTGTCATATTAAAGTTTATAAATTGCTGGACCTTAGTTTTTGCTCTTCCTCCATATGTCCCATCCTCCAATAAATCAAAGACTTCTTGTCTATTAAATGAAGGGTTTTTTTTTAAAACAATATTGTAATAGCTCTGAAACCTAATATGAGGTGTTTGTGTCCTTCATGCCCTGGTTTCAATTTCTCTTCCTGTTTGTCTGGGATGTGTGTTGTTGTGTTTGTGTCCCGTTTTCCTCTTTTGATTCAAGCCTTTTTTATCCAGAGCCTTGCTAGGAAAAAAGCTAATGACAAAGCTGGTAATCACTATGCTGTTTTTGCCCTTAACCATGTTGATGCTATCTGGTGGCCCAGTGAGGATGGTGTGAATCAGCCAAAAAAAAACCCAGCTTAGGGCTCCTCAGCAGCTTACATCTATAACCATTCACAGCAGTGTGGGTTTAAAAGGATGCAGGTTATATTGTGCACACATTTTTTTTCTCTTCTGGATTCTGGCACAATTTTAACCAGCCTGCTTTTATCTTTTCAGGGAGGATCCATTCAAAACAGGAAATCAAAGAGATGCCTAGAGCTTGTAGCAAGCAGTGACAATGAGTTTGGCTACCAACTGGCTCTGCAGAAATGCACCGGACAGAAATGGTTCATCACAAACGTGCTGTTTAGCAGCTCCCTATGACTGACTGCCGAAGGAAACACTGGAGTCAATAGCAACTGGACTGAATGAAGTCATCTCTTTTGTGTGCATTTGTGTATGCAAGTGTGAGTCTCTGTGTGTGAAAGTCTAGGAAGCGGGAGCACTCATTTTGAGAGCCACGATGTCTTCTAAAGAGCCGGTCGACATCACATCATAAATGTTAAACATTTTATTTTGCCTAAAGGAACAGCCATAGTTGGCAGATATTTTTCAGATCTGACAATGTAGTATATTTAGTATATTTTGTGGTAAATACAGTACAGTCAGACTTTCGTTGACTTCAAATATGTAATGGGTACTTGTTAGTATTTGCTACTGTGTAGCAAGCTTTCTGAATCTGTCCCTGCTGTAATTATTTTTTATTTTAGTGTCTCAGGTTTGTAGGTTTATTATGCGATTGAGCTGTACAGTTGTGGAAAATATTGGAATAAATCTGAAATTGATATTTTCTAAATGTAAATATTTTTGAATATTTGTAATATAACATTGGAATAACGCTCAATAATTATAGAATGCAGTGCCTTTTTTTTTTCCAAGGTAAGTATTTGAAATAACAGGTCAATAGCAGTAATTATCAGCTGAAAGGATTCAAGCTTACAATCAAATCAACAAACACATTTCACCATACACACAGGGCCTTGGGTGGCCGGTGCATTACCCAGAGGCTGGGGTGTCCCCCCCCCCCATCCTGTACATTCCATGACACACCCACCCAATATAGTACCTTCAAAAATGAGTTGTGTTGCTGCTGCTTCGGGGTGGTGCCTGGGGCCCTGGGACTTTATTCTTGACTCGCACCAGGGTGGCTGGCCTCTAGCTGGCCGCAGATGATGCGGTTGTCCTGGGTCCATCTCTGTCTGCCTCTGGCTCCTGGTGGGCATTCTTGTGGGTTTCCACCGTCATTATTAAGTACATTTGTGATAAAGACACAGGCATTCTAACACACTCTCTCTCACATACACTCATACTACAAGAAGACTGTTGATTTATGTATCTGTATATTTTCTGATTTATGTGTTCCAGGAGCTGTGCGTTTGGCTTTTTTTCTTACAGCAACAGCAGTTGGCGATACACTGTGCACTCCTATTTGTGCTTTATCATTTTATTATATCTCCCCCATCCCACCCTCTGCTTCTTTTTTTCCTGCCTGTCCTGCCTTAGACATCGACGTACAACATATAATGTAATAACTGAAATAACACAAATAGAAATGACTAAATAAACAGATAAAAGATTCACATGAACAACAGGAGCCTATAGAGATTTTATATAGCTGTTCTTGCTGAAGCAAAGTGTGTTTGGCACCAAAGTGCATTTAGATCACAATTCTGATTGCAAAAGCTGGCAGACAGGACAGGATTTTAAAAATCAAAAAAGACTGTTTACACACTGTGCTACAAAGCTCAACACACCCAGGATAACTTTCCATTATTGGCTTCAATTGCTCTAACTTGTCAGTCAGGCTAAGCAGTTACACAAAGGCGGTTATCAGCTTGATAATTTAACCCAGAGTTTTTCGATCTAGCTACAAGTGCACTCACATGGAAGGGGTTAGCGTTGGCATCACCTGACTTATTAGAAAAATGGTAAAGTCCACAGGCAGAAGTGTGATTGATCTTAAACAGGAAGATAAAACTATGATATTAGAAAAACATCAAGAGGTTAAACGCTTTCATTACACAGCTAGTACTGTGTCATGAGGAAAAGCACTGTACAGTTATTTACCGTTAAAAGTGCTGCATGAATGTGTGCAATCCAAACAATTTTGGTGTTAAGACTGGAAGAGACCTACTTAATTAATAACATTGTCTATTTGAAGCCAGGAGGGAAAGTTGGACAAAATGCTGTAGAAGTTAAGAGTAGCAATACTTTGTCATTAAATCACAGGAGAATCTGATGGAGTTATTCATTAAGCTGATATTTGGATGAGCATAAGATGTTATGCCCATCGTAATATCAGTTGTAGTTTTCAGTCTGGTGATTAACATAGTGTACATCCAAAATTTGATAGATGGTTTACAAGTACAAATGGATACTTTACTTTTTGACCATATAGTAATGCATAAAGAGCAATAAAATGATTGGAATGAAATTAAAATAAAAAAGTTTTTTTGAGCAAACAGGAAACGAAATCAAAGAAGAGTTGTGTTTATCTTCTCTAAACATCTTACTGCTGCTCATCCGGGAAATACAAAGACTTTAGATGATGTTAAAACACTTTAGACCTTCCTTTTATCTGTGCACAGAAGTCTGAGGGACTTCCAGGAATGGTAACAGGATTTGGTTTTTTTAGCTCTAATTGTTCAGCAAGTGGTAATTTTCTATCTGTTAATCTAGGAACATGACCTGCTTTGGAGCAGGTTAGGCCGGCAACATAAGTTACCATGGTGACAATAAGGAAAACCCAGGGTTAACCCTGAAGTTGTCTGGGTAAGTCCAAATCCTCTTTCATAATGCCCTGTTGGATTTAGAAATCACAAATACAGAAATACTGCAAGTGGCACAGAACCAGTACAGATAACAGAGATAACTGTTGGGAGTTCAAACAGACTCGAAACCATCTGGGAGACAGAGGAGGACAAGGCAAGACAGACAATGTGGACAATGTTTAACTACAAGTTTTTGTATAAATTTCCTCAGAGCACAGGGTGGCATCACAAAAACCGAAAAATCTTTCTTCAGATGAAATTGTATATACAAATGCAGCAAAAATTCACAGTTGCCACTTTTTAAACATGCAAATGGGCTCCACTTCATTTCAGTAATTCCAGCTTTAGGCTGTTGGTTGGAAAAAGCAAGCACTGTGATGGTGTCGCTTTGAACTCTGAGACCATTTTCTGAATTTTTTGCAAATCACTTTCTTTCAGGAAATGGTTTGCTAATGGTTTTGTTTAGGTTTCAGACACCTGCTGAAACCATGTTGGGGCTTTCACTTGGGGATGTAAAAATTGCAGTTTAGTTGTTTAAAAATGTATTTTTGCTACCTGTCAACAACAAGGAAGATTAAACATTAAAGAAGCCACTCAGCAAACTGACCCACTTAGATGTAGCACAAACTTTTTGAACTCTAGAGCATCATCAGTTGCCTGACAGCAAACCTACCAAAACACAAAACCATGGTCTGGTCCAATCTACCACTAACACTTGGAGTTGCTGCGACACTGCGACACTTTACTTGTTATTTGGGGTAATGCTGGTTTTAAATCTTCCTAAATCTATACTTTAAAATATTTGCAGTGTGTTTTATGTGTATATATGATATATTTGCAAGTAGCCTCACTCTAATGTTTCTATATAAGAACACAAGTTTACCTGGAGGTTAAGATGAGACAGTGGTGACGATGTAAGAGAGAAAGCTGCACTGCTAAGGAAAAAAATTAAATAAGAGCGTCCGAGCTTTCCAAAGAAGGACCGGTTAAAAACTAAAATTAAAAAGCAACAAGATGCTGAGGCTGAAATTTTGCTCTATGTTGAGATTTGACCTTCAAAGAGACCTTTTATTTAACTAAAGGTAAAACACACACATAGAACATTTAAAAGGTACAGAGCTACGGCAGTGATGTTGTCAGTTTGTACTGACAAATGCTGGGGCAGAAGCTGAGAAATGGGGCAGCTATCTAGTCTGACTGTATGCACCTGGGGACGAGGCGAGTGGCACAGACTGTTTCCAACATGCCAGTCCTCGTTACTATTCACATTCAAGCAGAGCTCAGCAAACCATGGCATTAAATATACATGGAAACCCACTTTCATCAAAAGGACTTCCCCACTAACACGTCCTAATATATGCAATAAGAGCGCCTCGGCACGCTTTAATTTTTGAATGAAAGAACTCCAAAACAGTGCTCCCATGCACATTACTTTTATCGTCTTTTAGCAGAGCTCTTGTCCTGATTGCCCGCTGATGCACTCTGTAAACCTTCCTTTCACCTTTAAGCTGGGCATGTCTGTTAATGGGGGATCTTTGTTTGGATATTTGCTTGAAATTCATTGTATTTAATGCATATTTCACCCTTGTTGATTTAGCACATAATCGTGTGCCTCAGAATAACTCGATAAAGGGTTTACAAAGTACACAGCAGAGAATTAAATTCCTGTAAATGTGGAGACACAGCTACATCTAAATGTATCCCACAGAGATGGAGCTGTGGAGCAGCTCTTGTCTGAGAATCAATGAGTCACATTCAGTTTCTCAGAAAAGCGCTGGCCTGATTCTGATGAAGCCACAGTGATAATATGCCTGTCTTCCCTTTGAGAGATAGCATTTGCAAAATTACAGTCACTTCTCGTGCTATGGGAATTAAAAACTGACTTTTAACACGTGCAAAAATTGACTTTTAACATGTTTTTTTTTCTGGTGTTCCTCATAGGGAGAAAAGTTTTCTTCAATTTAAACTTAGCAGCTCTGATTTTATCTTGTACAAGCATATATCAGAAATGTTTAATAACTAACATGTACCAAAGGGCACTGAAGGAAATGTGTTTACAGTTGAGTAAATGAAGTGGCTCTCTAGGTGAAAATGTGTCCAGAAAAAAAGTTTTGAGTTCCTGACTCCCCACCGTTTTTCTCCCTGCTTTACTGATTTAATTGATTTTTTTTCCTGCCACTCAGTTCAGACCTGAAGTCCGACATAAAAATGCTGCTGAAACCCTTGTTTATGTTGTGGGACATTTTTTGTAGAGGTTAATGAATAACGATTTTACTCTGTGTTTAAGAAGAAAATAACAATTAAGTATTTTTTATGTGTTATAAAAGAGAGGACAGCAAAGATAAATGCAAATATGAAGCTGAGCATCATTAACAAAGATTACTAAATTCAACAAATGTTATAATAAAGTCTACAAAAACAAACACTAAGTGAGCATAAAATAGCATGAGGGACAAAGGCGAGAAGCACAGACGTGGAACACGGGTAATGGTTACAGACGACCTGACAAAGACCAAAGAAAACGCATGAGCTAATTAAGGCAGGAGGGCAAGGTAACAAGGAACAGGTGAAACTAATCGGGACCGATCAGGCAATCACAAAGGCAGCTCAGGGAAGGAAACCAATTTAAAAACAAATAAAAATTTAAAAAGCCGTAGGAGAAAGGGAAAGAAATGTTTGCACATTAGCAGAAAAAAGCGCTGTAACTATAACCCTGTAAACTTTACCCAATCCCAACATGGTGACAGCTGCTAATGGTTAACCACAAAACCCTGCTGAAACCCTGTGTTATAACTTAACGCTGTAACCTGACATTTACCTCACTGGAAATTACCTGCATGTCACATCAACGCAGTTCACAGCAACTGTTCCGGCAGTTCCTTATATGCTGCCATTAATCGACTGTAAGTGAATGGATCCAGTCAAAGAGAGAAACTCCACCACCAGCTAGTGTTTTCACAGAGACTTGTTTAATACTTCATGTTCATTGTTCTTCTGTAAATTATGGACCCCATCAGTGTTCAGAAGGAAGATAAACAAAAGCCTGCTTTAGGGTTTGCCCACATTGTCACTGACAGGTCAATACTATATGAACATGCAATGCACTATACAGAACAGGACTTTGAAAACTGATGGGTTATTTAACAGTTGCTAGTCATCTTTAATATACAATCTTTCAGTAAAACAGAACAATTATGTGAACTTCAATCAAATTAAGCTCTGATTATATTATTCATTTTGACACGTAATTAGCAAAAACTGCTGCTGAATATAAGTTGCATCTGATCCTGTGCAAGTATGTGATAAGTTCCTGGTAATTTACACATATTTGAAGTGTAATCTATTTCTTGAGTCATCTTATTTCTTGCACGTCTTTCTTCAATTTAGTTCAGTGTGTGATTTTTTTTTTTAACACAACAGTTGATCTTTTGAGGAAAAGAAAAATATCTATTTGCACACTTGTTACTCAGAGTCAGAAGTTGGTTACTGCTTTCATGTCATAGAACTTATTGTAGCATGAAGATTGGACGCAGAGGGGAACAGAAAACTCCAGAGCATTTCAAAGGTAACAAAATCCATCCATCCCATTTTACAGGGGTTTGTGGGTCAAATTATTTCTGAGCTTTCTGAGCTGAGAGTTTGAGCCAGAGTGTCACTGGTCAATGACACGAAACACTGAAAATCACGGTGTCAAAATTAATTTGGGTCACTTGAATACAGTACTGTATTCACAGTACTGTATTCACTGCTCAGAAAGGTTCAGTGCTTACAAAACCACGCCAGACACAGGTTTTTTGCCCCAGTGTTAATTTTATTTTATTTTTGTCCATTTATTATTATTATGCTTTTGTTATTACCCATATCTAAAATATTGTAATAGGGAAAAATCATTATCGCTTCCATAGCTTCTTTAAACTAAACTATCAGTTATTATTACTCAGTGCAGATAAACTATGACTCCTGTGTAGTTTTGCTTTTTGTTATTATGTCCTTTAGTTATCCAGATTTTAGTCTCTGTAAGACCTAAAATTCCCCTTTTCCAGAGTAACATAGTCAATATGGCAGCATATTTCCAATAAATAAAAGGAAAGACACAAATTTAAACATCACAAACTAATGTAATATTTGCATTTGTGTGTTTAAGGTTAAATCTGAACTTTAACCTCAGTCCCAACCACCATATTTTAAGTGGGGTAAGAAACACAGATAAAAAAAAAATGTGTAGAAACAACCAATTCAGTAACAACTGGTACAGTATAAGTGCTGTACTGACTGTGAGTGATTTTAGCCAATGATTTCTAGTATGCACAGCACTAAACTGTAGAGATATGCAGATGGTATGAACTTGTTCTAACTCAACAAAAAAGCAAATAGACACATTTCCCAAAATGCCAAACCATTTCTTAAAATAAAATCTGAGCGCGCCTCCTCTTTTCTCTTTTCCCTCGATATCTCTGTCTCTTTCTACGTCTAACATTCATCTTTTTGCTTCTTAAGGGAGCACGCTCTGAGAGACAACCTATCACATCTTGTCATTATTTTCTGCCCTCGACACAGAAGCATGAAACATTGAGGAATATATTCCTGGCACAAGTCAAGATGTGATCGGGGGATTCAACTGAGTTTAGAATACCATATGGCAAAAGGAAGCAGCTTGTCAGAAGTGAGACTATCTGAACACCCCCTAGGATTGAGACAGAAAGTTTTCTCTGTTGTCTCTCCTGTAGGTGAGCCACAGGTAGCTGAGGGGAAGCTGTCAGTACTGCAGGGTGTGTGGGACATCACACACACAGAGAGAGAAGCAGAAACAGGGAAAAGCCAAAGCAGCCACTTTTGCGTTAAAAATAAACATAAACCCTGCCAAAGATGAAACGAATCTTCCCCTGCAATGTACTGCAAGCCAGAAATGTAATGGAGAATGTTTAAGCAGAAAAACAGATTCACCAGAACAATGCACGTGGGCGTTAAATTTGTGTTCACCACGCAGCCAAAATGTTTCACATGTGGATAAATGTCACTGTTAATTGTTTTCTGTGAGAATGAATCTGTGTTGTAACTGCGTTTCCATGGCTACAACTCCTAAGCTGCATATTCTCAGATATCCCCAAGAACCAGACCATAGGTGAGCGTATTAACTGAAGAGACCTGACAGGATGTAATTGCATTCAGATACAGATGCACCTTTAATCTTTGCCCTTTTAATCCTGCACTGGAATGACCTATGCAAATTAACGAATCTGTTTGTTTTTGTGCATATCTTTGTGCGCTGCGCGCAAAGTAAAACACCATAATGAGGGTGAAAGATTTGCCGCAGCAGACTTGAAGTTCCCCACTTGGATAAAACCAAGAGGAAGAATCAGCTGATATTTGACCAACCAGGAGATTTTTAACTGATGCCAGCAGGGCTTTCACATAATAACACATACAGTAACACTAGCCAAAAGAATTAATGATATTATCACAATGTGTGTAAAAAGAAAAAAAAATTAAAATAACAATGATATCAATAGTGCTTACAGATATTTTTTTTTCTATTTATGGCAAAAACACTCAAAATATGAGTATAAAAAGGTGAAAGGTAAGTCTGTAACCATAACTGTTTAAAAGCAAGCAAAAAGAGCACTAATGGATGGTGAAAAGGCATCCATTGCATCTAATAAACAACTGATCCTAACCTGTGCCATCAAACTAATGACAACTGAAACAAAAAGCTGAGAGCGCAGGTAGGAATTTGATTTTTAAAGTGGCACAACTTGTATAATTCCATGTATAATGACATAAAATTAGATAGCATTAGATACAACAGTGAATAATGAATGCACTACTCTTTAGTGTACTATAATTTTTTTTTCAGATGCAGTAGAAAGTGTAGACATTAATAACCTTATTGTAAAAACTGACTCATGAGTACTGACAGAAAATGAGTTGTGCAGTTTTCTTATGTGTGCCTACTTTTTGATGTTTTTAGGATGATACCATTAAAAATTAACAGGTAATCCTGGTAGACTGGCGAACAAACTATGGCTCAAAACTATGAACAGCTTTAGGATTCTTGGACTCGATATTATAAGGTACCTGTCATGATCCACCCTAGTAAAGGAAACTCAGTAAGTATTATGCTTATGAGGGAAACTAAAGAAAGCTGTGTTCTGGCACCAAGTTACTGCTAACGTGTACAGATAAACAACAGAAAGCATCCAAACTTAAAAGAGCCCCAAATAGTATGGAGTGTGGACAGCCCGGTACCAGAAGGCTCTGCAGCAGGTGATTAAAACTGCCCAGAACATCATTAGCACCCATGCACTTATAATTGACATTTGTGTGCTGTCTGTGCACAGCCCAAAGGATACTAAGAGACAATACTTACTCAACCCAAAGTATCTCCCGCCATACCACCAGACTTCGGAGGAGTTTCTTTCCTCGGGCTCTGAGACTAATGAACTCATTGTCTTCACTTCACCAAGAAGAATCGGTTTAGGTTTTAGGACCTAACGCTTTATTCAGTCATTTACATTTTTCTTCTTTCTGTATGTTGGCAGCAAAAATGGACTGCAAAAGTATGCTGCTTGTTGCTATGAAATGAAATAAAGCTGAAATTCTCAGCAACAACTTTCACCTTCCACATAATTCAAACTTGTGAAAACACTGATTAGTGCAGTTCTGAAATCTTTACATGTGTGCTCTTTTTCCCCAGTTTAGAACTGTGGGTCATTAATTTCCACATTGTTTTCACGAGTTGAAACAATTTCTTTCTGTGTCTGCCAGTCAGTTGAGCCATTAACGCATATGTTTAAACGGCTCATTGTACTGCTCTTGTTCCACTCAGTATGTGTTAACAAGTGAAAGGATGTAGATATGGTGACATTTTATTCATTACAGTTTAACTGGATGTTGACAGTGATGGATGAGGTTCCATTCAGAAGCCCATAAATCAGATTAAACTGTGAAAATGAGTATTGACTGTGATGTCTGCATTCTGTTTGCTTTTACATTTTAGTAACTTCATACTGGAGCCAAATGTGTCTTCATGGAAAGATTGTCTGCATTTTTCTTTTTTCTTTTTTGTCATCTTTAAAATCTATCGGCTGCCCTTCAACAAATTACTGATCATAATCTTGTATTACTGAGTTTAAGGAATTTAAGGAGTCAAACGTCCTGAACAAAACTAAACTGGAAGAACCCACCTGAGCTCCGGATACCACCTGTGTAGCTGAAATGTTAGACTGTGCATGCAATTCACGGCAGTTCCCCATTAAATACTTCGAAAATTAAAAGAATGTTGAAAAAAATTAGAACTACTTTAATAATTTAATAACAAATATGCAAATATTTAACTAAATATTAATTAATATGTAATGATAACAGCTGTTTTAAGCAATCAAATATTTCGCATAGAGAAAGGTAGCAGGTTAAATGAGCTATAAATGATAAAAATCCCAATTTTTTAAATCTATTTGACTCTTGAGCCACGATCGCCACGATCGTGGCTCAATGGTAAGCTACATTGAGTAGCTTACCATTGAGTTAGGAGTTCGCCTTGTAATCGGAAGGTTGCCGGTTCGAGCCCTGGCTTGGACAGCTTCGGTCATTGTGTCCTTGGGCAAGACACTTCACCCGTTGCCTACTGGTGGTGGTCAGAGGGCCGGTGGCGCCAGTGTCCGGCAGCCTCGCCTCTGTCAGTGCGCCCCAGGGTGGCTGTGGCTACAATGTAGCTTACCATCACCAGTGTGTGAATGGGTGGGTGACTGGATGTGTAAAGCGCTTTGGGGTCCTTAGGGACTAGTAAAGCGCTATACAAATACAGGCCATTTACCATTCTCTCTCTCTCCCTATACACACACATATATACACACACACACACACACACATATACACATACACATACACACATATACATATACACACATATACACATATATATATGCTTCAGTTAAAATGATTATATATGTAAAACACAGTTTTCAAGATGTGTTTATGGAACTAGTGTGAAATTTTGGGAAATGGATTATTTACAATGCAACTGAAAGTTAGACGTGATGACTTTCCTCCCTCGCATTTGGCAATAAATGTAAAGTTGCTGCCAGAAACTGCTCCAGTTACCTCGGTACAGATTGAAAATAGAAAGAGCAAAGCGTGTCCAAAGCAAAGAGTCACGCCAGTTCTTAAATCTTGAGTGACCAAACCAAAAAAGTGTTCTTAATACTGTCTAAACTGTAAGTTTGTGCTTTGACACTTATGAATAAATCCAGGCTGTTTCTGGTCTTTATGCTAAGCTAAGATAACTAGATCATAGTTATAGTAGGTAATCCTAATCTTCTCATCTATCCCTTTCCACATCTGATTTTTGCAACCACTTTTTTAAAGAAGGCCCTTCAAATATTAACCAGAGCAGGAAATCCTCTTCTGAAGAAAGAAGTTATGGCGTTTTGCCTCAGTGAAGCCCTGCCTGTCAAATCACACAGGAACAAGGAACATCTGAGACAGCTTGGGTTAATCAAAATTTAATCACAACTCAAAGGCTGATTCAGTCTGAGGCTGTCATACATAGAGTGCATTAGGTTAGATCAGACACATATCTATAGTTCCTCTTTCTTATACAACAATCTGACTTCAGACTGATTACTGAAAATACCCTTTGACACCCCTGACCTGAAAAATTCTCAGACAGCGCATTCATCTGAAGAAGGGGAAAAGGCTTATACTCATGAAGTCACGTCCTAGACGCTCTAATCACTTCAATCTGGATTTAGACTCTCCCCCTCCACTCCCACATCAATGTTGAAAAAGACATCTTGTGAGTACTGGAGCAAAACTCCATTTCTATTCTTGTTTCCCAGCGCACAGATCCCCCAACCCTCCAAACAGAAAAACGCATCACAATGGATATCCAGGTTCTGTTCTTCCACTGGATGAGCTTGTTGAAAGACTTCACTTTGTCATTGTGAACACAAAAAGCCGTGTGGTTTCATGTTATTGACAGCTGAGTTAATGTGTCATCTTTGGAGTCACGCAACTCCTAAACACTATGCTGTTCTGAGATGGTACCGAATGGTAACACAGAGGAGATACGAGCTTCTCTGCACCTGCCTCACACAGTGTATCTCTGGTTACTTTGTCCATGGTCTTATCTGTAAGGGATGGAAAACAATTACACAGAGCAAGCGAAGTAGTGCTCTTCAATAGAAACTGGGGTACTTGAGTACTGCCATTCAGCTTCTTCAGAGCGTTTCAGCTGGAAAAACTACACTCATCACTCGTTATTTTTCAGGATATTTTATATTTAAAAAAAACATTTTGCAAACCACAATTTTAGTAATGGCTAATTAAAATATACATATTATACACTGGCCTGATACATAAATACTAAACTACAGGTTACAACTCTGGGCTGGCATTTCAAATGCAGTGCACCATGTTGTTCCTAATAACACGCTGAAAACTGCAGCAAATTAAATGGAAAAATCTGTATGATGTGTGTCTGAATATCCAGCAGCACAGCTACAGATAAAGCTAAAGAGCAATACTAATTTGATCTGTAACAGTGGCTCAATTAAGTTAGAAGACATCCTTCTCATCTTTCATTTGCATCCTTTTTGGATTTCATTTTCATGTTATCATTTGTTTGATGTTCAAAGCTCCAAACAAATGTTCTGACCTAGATGCAAAATTAATCATTTCTTGCAAACAGCATCTGTCAAGCAGATGGAGAGCACTGATCTAATGGTATGTGCTGCAGAAAGAGAGAAGCTCATTTCTATGACCACCTGACTCTGAACTTATCCAGGGTACACACACCACACAACAAGCTATAATCCCCTGTATATTGCAGGAGAAAATCCATCAATAGCCTTTTTCTGAATGTCCTTACAGAACTCAATTAGATGAGGTCTGGGAAAAACAGATTGCTTGCCATGTTGAAACTCTGAAATAGGCTTCTATCTGACAACTTTGTGGTATTTACTTTTTGAACCACTTCTCGGTTCAGTCCATGTAATCATAAAACAGTACCGCCTTACCAGTTGTTACAATCTTGTCAAAGCCACCCTCTTTTCACAAACTAACAAAGAAACAAAGGTTGCATTTTTTTATTAAGAGTAAAAAGAGAAAATACTTTTACTCTTAGATAGATATAGACAGAAGCATGTATAAGCTGGGATGCTTCCTAGCTGATGCTCAATTGCACGAACTAGAAAGACACTCTGATGTGACTAGTTGTTGCACTGTTAGCCAAATACAACCACTCAAACCGACCAAATATCTAAGGTAGACAGAGGAAGAGTGAGGAACCTTCAGTGAATCTGTCCCCACCATATCCACAATCACAATATTTTTTTGTTTAAAAAGTTTGCTTGCAGTTCAAGCTAAGTAGCAATGCACCGATTTTCTTGACCGTTTCTGATTTTCCTTCTAACAACAAAAACTGACAACATATAAAAACAAAAATCTATTTTGTTTCAATGTAACATACATCAGCAGATACATACATAAGATACATAAGATTGTGACCACTGAAAGGTGAAGTGAATAACCCTGTTTCATCCATGGCAACATGCATTAGAAGTAGGGAAAATGGTCAAGCAAGGATCTACACCAGGGGTGTCCAAACTTTTTTCGCTGAGGGCCACATACATAAAAATATAGGAGGGGCTGGGCCACTTACTAGAAATTAGGTATATAACCTTAACTGTAGTGTATTAAAAATCACTTAAAAGTGGTCAAATGTGTTATATTGTTGAATTAAAGACAAAACTGCCTTCATCACAGCTTTTCATAAATGGATCTTTATTAATTTATTCAGAAAAAGCTTTGGTAGCTCATTCTCAGAACAGCAGCAGATTTCTTCTTGGACAGAAGATTTACAGCACAGAGAAAAAACAATAAAGGGGAAAATGGGACGGGGACATTTCAAGCTTGTTATTTAAGTTCTTAGGCTTAGCAACACACCTATTAACGTTCGTTTGAAACGGTTATCAACATTAACAGACTGCACTGGACTTAATAACAGGAGTCCATATAATTTTAGTAAATTATTCTGGAGTATCAGCTGCGCTGGGTATGTAAATCGGGCCATCCAGCTGCGGTGCTGGTCCGACGCCACTCGTGGCAAAAATCCGGACAAATGTCACTTGATCAAGGAGCAGATCTGCATCAGATGAGATCAGCTGACTTTGCGTGTGCGTGCGCTGTGCACAGCGGTGTGTACTCTGTGTGTTAACAAGAAAAACGCATATAAGAAAGTGGTGCGCAAAAGCAGGGTAGTGACAGAATTGATGCGCATTATTGATATTTGAAGCATGTGTACCTGCACATTAACACACGGGTACTGTGGAATATATTTTTACTCACCTAAAGCGCTCGTGCTCTCGTCCACTCCCCGCAAAACAATTAGCAGCTGTGCGGCGTCTGTGGCATCGGTGCTCTCATCGCATGCGATGGAGTAAAAATCAAAAGCACAGCTTTATCAGACAGTTGCAGTTTAATGTTGGCTGGCGAGTCTTCAGTGCGTGGCACAACTGTATTTCTGGACATGCTGACGTTGTTGAAGTCCTGCACTTTTTCCGGGCACATTATTTCGGTGACTTTAACGAGGCAGCGTTTTATGAGGTCTCCATCTGAAAAAGGCTTGCCATGTCTTGCCATGAGTTGGGCGACCTCATAGCTGCTATTGGAGCCTTTTCCTGGACAATTTGAGCACGAAAAAAAATATACTGTTGCTGACCCTGCAGGAGAGCTACCCTTTGCTTTACTTTCTGCTCTCGCTCAGCACCAGTGTAGGATGCATAGGCCTGATGTTTGGTTTCATAATGACGTCGTACATTATACTCTTTCATAACTGCCACAGTTTCAGTGCAGATAAAACAGACACACGTCCCCTTGAATTCTTTGAAGAAATATTCACTCTCCCAAATTTTCTGCATTCACTCAACCTTTGGCTTCTTTGGTTCTGCCATGTTTAGTAACTTGGGGGTAAATTTCTTCTGTGATTGTCCTTTTTGGTGGAGCAACTGCCTTGATCAGCAGCAGCTCCCCCTGGTGTTAAAACTAAGAAGTGCAATACACTCAAGCAAAAGTTGAAGTGCGGGCCATACTCTATTCTATTTATAAGATTACTTGCGGGCCAATTAAAACTGGACCGCGGGCCGCAGTTGGCCCGCGGGCCGGACTTTGGACACGCCTGATCTACACAGATTTGAAAAAGACCAAATTGTGATGCGAGACGGTTGAGTCAAAGAATCTCCAAAACTGCAGCTCTTGTTGGGTGATCTGTGCTAACCCCGGTCCAAAAATCACTAATAATTCTGATGAATCCCATCACATGGATGGCCAGGTGTGTACACTGCTTACCTGGGGAACACGTGGCACCAGGATGCACTATGGGAAAAGAGAGAAAATTGTGGCAGTAGTGTGAGCCATGTGAATGTTAGCTTGACTTGTACCCCCTATATAAGCATTGTTATGGACTGTGTACACTCTGTAATCGAAAAGACATTCCCTGGTGGCTGTGGCCTCTTTCAGCAGGATAATGAATCTAAAGGAAAATGGTTCAGGAATAGTTTGAAGAGCACAACAAAGAGTTCGAGATGTTGGCTTGCCCTCCAAATTCCCCAGAGCTCAATCCATCTATTTGGATGTGCTGGACAAAAAACGTCCACTCCACTTCGCAACTTACAAGACTTAAAGGATCTGTTGCTAACATCATATTGCCAGATACCACAGCACATTTTCAAGAGATAACAGGACAACAACCCTTTTCTCTTTTACATTTATCTCCATAATTTTCCTCCAAAGTGCCTTGATCCTTTGCTCATACCGAAGATGATGTGTTATCCCCAACCCTGATAGCTTTAGCTCTAGCCACTTCTTGTTAGCGTCTAATGTAATGTTTTTGCATCTTTCCCTGCAACATTTGTCTCTTCACTCACTTCTATGCTAACATCGCAGCATCTGGCTGTGAGCATGTGCTATTGTGCACGAATATCATGCACATGGAATGGACTACCTTGGCCAGTCCTGAGATCAATGGAGTCTAGTTCAATTTGTAAATGTGTAAAAGTAAGATTTTCTCATGCTAAATGTAGATAAAAGTGCATACAAAAATAGAACTGAAACACTCTGTTGTTTAAACAAACCCTCAGACTATTTTCTGAATCTTTCCAACCATTCCTTTCAAGTGGATACAGACAGCTGTTAAAATGCTTTCAATTAGAGGTGCAAAATTACAATTCCAAATTTTTTTAACCTACAAGAGCAAAGCAGTGTGACCCTTAAACACCACTGTGATATTTGTAGTCTTAGCAGAACGGAGAGTTCCTCTGCCCGATCCAATTTTGCACCAACTATAAATCTTGGGTGGGCCAGTAAATTACTAGCGTCTCTGATGGTTGCCAGGCAACTGTACATAATTCACAGAAACACCACAATGTTTTGTTTTTGCTCATTGATTTTTGTAAACATTAAACAAACAAGATACAACATGTTAATTTGTGAGACCTACAGGTGCTCATAGGCAGATGGATTTAGCTCTAGACAGACAGGTTGTGACTTTGTACAAAGATATTAGAGCTGTATCAGTTTAAGTATATATAAAAACAAAAATGTCAAATTATCCCCATATTTGGTTAAACCCTGTTGTATTTGACTGAAATCAGTACACTGCCAGCTCACTCAGCAGGCAACTTGTATGTGACAGTTCTCCAGTATGAAGAGTGACAATACATTAGCCTAAATTTGTAAAACACAGAGGAGAATAAAACAGCAATTTCTTCCTAATCTAAGTTTCTTATAGCTGTTGTTCTAATTCTCTGATAAATAGGAGTCCACTCAGTTCTAATTCCTCGATTTAATTTGACCTGATTCAGTCCACCCACTGCTTTCACTCACTAAATGCGCAAAGAGGCTAGTTATAAATAATCAATAACACTTCAATGAATTGCCAATACAACTCCAACAGAATGAATTTGAATGCTGTCTTGATGCATGCTAATTCATCCAGGTAAGTAAATACAAAAAGGATGATTCTGTTCATCTGGACGTAGCGTTTTCAGTGGGAGAAACGTTTCGTCACTCATCCAAGCGATTTCTTCAGTACTCATGGTACTCATGGCTTTTGATCAAGGGGCTTTGATCAGTTGTTATTGATCAATGGTCATGACAATGTGCGTATTAATGATCAAGGAATTGACCTCACAACCCATTGACAACTCATTCAGTTTCCTAGATTCAGTCATTGTGCAAATATACTGTTTATAATATTGGGGAAACCTGAAGTCAGCTGAGACTGAAGGAGTCACTTGGATGAGAGACAAAACATTTCTCCCACTGAAAACGCTACGTCTAGTTGAACAGAATTCCTTTTGGAATTTGAATGTTGAACATGAAATCGACTGTTCACAGATTTACTTTAACCCATGACTATGCCACACCATTTTGGCTCTTTCATCTATTTTTATGTGACATCCCCTGGTGAGTAATAGGCGAACAGGACTTCCTTTCCTGTGTTGCTGTTTAGACTCAAATCGGTTTAATGTTTAATGGCCCGCAGTGACGAAATAATAACTTCCACAAAAACAGCCAAGGTGTACTCTCAGTGGCAGGGGAACAATATGGGAACAGCACCACCAAGGCTGGAGACAGAGCAATACTGGAAGAGCATATGGAAGAAGGACCCAACCCATAATGGCGATGCTCAGTGGCTAGTGGATCTGAGGGCAGACCCCAGCAACCTCCCTGAACAGGGTCCATTAACCATCACAGTGGCAGACATCTAAGAAAGTGTCTCCAGTATGAAGAGTTGGACAGCACCAGGCCCCGACATGGTTCACCCCTACTGGCTGAAGAAGCTGACTGCACTCCACAAGCGCCTGGCAGCACAAATGAACCAGCTGCTAGTTAACGAGAGACACACTGGATGGCTGACCTAAGGCCGGACAGTCCTGATCCTCAAGGACCCCCAGAAGGCACCGGTCCCATCCAACTACCGACCAATAAGCTGCCTCAGTACCATGGGGAAGCTCCTGTCATAGTGGCTAAGATAAAGAGGCACCCTCCTGACCATGCATGGAGGGTTTCAGCCCAAGTCCAGCACCCTGAGGCTGTATGCTATGCGGAAGGTAGGAGGCCACGGACTGGTAAGTGTCAGCACCACAGTCCAGGATGAGACAATGAACATAAAACAGAAAGAAATGATTTGCAAGTTTCAGAACATCAAAAAACACAACAAAGGCTTGCAAGTAAAGCTTGAGGAAGCTCTGGAAAAAAATAAAGAAAAAGAACAACAGGACATAAAGCATAGAGACATGCATGTGCAAACTCCAAGGCATGGAGAGAAAATACTGGGGGCTGCAGGTAAGCCTTGATGAAACACTTCACAAAAATCAAGAGTTGCTTCAAGAGAAAAAGCAACAGGACATAAAACAGAAAGAAATGGATTGCAAGCTTGAAGACACGGAGGAAAGGTACAGAGTGCTCCAAATAAGGCTTGATGAAACACTGCAAGAAAACAAAGAATTTCTTCAAGAGAAAGAGCAACAGGAGATAAAACAGAAAGAAGAAAAACTTCTTCTTCTCCAGGACTTTGGGAGGAAAAATCAAAAAATGCAAGAATTTTAAAATACAATGAAGTACAAAGCAACTGAACTGGAAGAAGAAAAGGAAAAACTGGAAAACCAATGCTCAGAGATGAAAAGTAAGATCAATGAAATGCTGAGAAAAAACACACAACTTGAGGAAATTTCTAACAACTTCAACTTCAAGAGAAGACACATGAAGACCTGCAGTGTAAGCTTCAAGAAATTCAGAGAAGAAGTCAGCAGTTAGAAGAAAATTACCCAGGGTGGCATTGTCATTTTATTTATTTTTTTATGTAACTCCTTTTGCATTTTGTTACATGTGGAAATAAATTGCAAGAGACCTTCCTACACAAAGAACAATGCCATATTTCAGCAATTTACCAATAAATAAAGTTGTGGTCCAGATCCAAAACTATTTAATGGGTTTTTCTTTTACCAATGTGTTCTCCACAATTTAATGAAATTCATTCATTTTTGTCATTTTGCTGGCAGACAGAAGAACAGTGCTGAAGATGTACTGCCTTGGCAAAGTGGCAAAATGCTATTACAAATCAGGAATGCAGAATTCAGACAAACTTCAGAAAAATTCATTTTAAATCTTTTTTTTTTTCTTCTGTGCAAAAATAATGGGTGAGTTGACTCAGAAAGTAAATTTGGGGGACTCTCTGGGACCATTTAAAACGGTGCCAAAGATTTAAACAAGCCCTTGTTTAATATGCTTCTCATTGTGCCATCCTCAATGAAAACAAATGACCTGAGCAGCATGAGACATGGGGTTAGCAACTCTGATCTTGTTATCCCAAAAGAAGTGATGTGACAGATTTTTAGATGCTTCAGCTTTTTGAAATGCTAATGGAGTAAATTAAAAAACACAAGGGGAACACCCATGAATGCCCATAAGCATATGTAAAGTATTCAAGCCTCACAGGCACACACAAACACATGCAAAGACAAAGTACTGCGGCAGCAAGTACAGTATTTGTTACTGCGGTGATTCCACTGAGAAAGGCTGCACTTTAATGTCCTGCACAATCAACACTGCATCTGAGCACTGCTCTTCTCATTTTGGTTGTACAGTATTTGACAGAGCAAGCAGGGTCATCAAGGTGACACAGATGAGTATGAGAAGAACTGTGGGATTGACAGCCATGGTGTAACAATTTTGCTACCCGAGCAATCTGCACTTTGGTCTCAGACCTTGCTAGTAAGGAAGACCTAAGCCACAAATCAAAGCTTTGGATCTTACTGCCCAATCCTTGTCAAGACCAAGGCCTGCAACTGTTACACTACCTGAAAACAGGGGGGAAAGAATCACAAGAGTGATTTTCAGTTGCTTCTCTCATGCAGTAGTTTAATGCAATCAAAGATGAACATTAAGTATTTTACATTCCGTACTCCTCAATGTCACACAGTGGAAGAAAGAGCTAATTAATAAACCAAAATAATAATGAAGTTCTTACTATTTGTATTTGAACATGTTTCCTTACGAAATGGATGATAATAGACACATTTTTAGTTCCTCCCATTAGCTTAACAGCCATTATATAGTACGCAACTGAGGCGCATAACAGCTATGTCTAACTACTTGAAACTATAATAAAATGCTTCTAAAGCTCACAAGACAATGAAGGATTACCTATAGCAGGGGTGTCCAACTCCAGTCCTTGAGGGCCGGTGTCCCTGCAGGTTTTAGATCTCACCCTGGGTCAACACACCTGAATCAAATGATTAGTTCATTACCAGGCCTCTGGAGAACTTCAAGACATGTTGAGGAGGTAATTTAGCCATTTAAATCAGCTGTGTTGGATCAAGGACACATCTAAAACCTGCAGGACACCGGCCCTCGAGGCCTGGAGTTGGACACCCCCTGACATGTTTGATCACCATTACCTGAAAACAGAGGAAAGAATCACAAGAGTGATTTTCAGTTGCTTCTCTCGTGCACTAGTATAGTGCAATGAGGAGAATGGGCGAAAGCCCCCTAGTGGAGGATGGAGCCACTACCAATCGATCCCAGTAAAGGCTAACTAGCTGATCAGTAATTTACAGATCGCAGTTCTCTTGAATAAAATGACAACCATTAATGCAACATGAAAAATAATAGATTAATAACAATTTTCTTACATTGTTTTTATGCTTATGTCGACTAATATGAATAAGTATTTACTGTTACTTACTACCAAGTGTCATTTCTTTATATTTTAAAGAAAGTACTGTGCAAAAGTCTTGAGCAATCCCCCATTTCTTTATATTTTACTATGGGAAATGGGAAAGAGGTGCAATGATTTCTTAAAATATGTTGAAACATATATGGAAATACAATATATAGAGCAAAAACAGAGTTCGTACAATTTAAACAAGCCCAAAAGTCAGTATTTGGTATGACCACCTTTATTCTTCAACACAGCCTGATCTCTCTTAAGCAGCTTTCTAGTCTTAAGTAGTCTTCAAAGCTCCTCTCTGGATATTGTGTGCTTTCAGTTTTCTGATCCCACTCTGCTTCAATAATGTTGAAGTTTGGGCTCTGGGGAGGTCAATCCATGACCAACCGTGTCCCATTGTGTGTTTTTCTGTCCAGGTATGCTTTTATTGCAATGGCACTGAGGTTACTGTCATACTGAAAAATAAACTCAGTGCTAATCTGACACTTTTCAGAAAGTACTGCATGGTGGGTAAAAATCTAGGGATACTTTCTATGCTCATGATTACATCAATTCTGAGAAGATTGCCACCTATATATATTTGTGGTGTGTAAAAAAAACATAACTTCTTATTTTTTCTTCACTCATTGCAGATAAACATCTGTTTTATATTCTTATTTCTAATTAACTGTATACAATTTAATAGCACATAAAAGACATTTTGTCACATGAGTGGGTGATGCTGAACCAGTGTTGAGATTGAGGGCTAAGTTTTTGACCTAACGTCATTCAAGTGTTATGGAGAAGTTAAATGAAAATTGCCTTAGTGGAAAAAACTGCCAACTCAGCATGCACCCTAAAATCTTTAACTCATATAAACTCAAAAGCTTTCTTAGAGGCCAAAGCAGTGTTTATGTTGGTTGGCTCTTTGTTTATTTGGTGTTTTATTTATTACAAAATGGGATCCAACACATTGCAATAAATATTTATAAGTCAAGTTTTGCAAGCAGTTAGGACTTTGTTTGGACCAGGTTGTAATAAATATGGAATTCAAGTAAAAGGTTCAGGAGAGATAGATGGACGGCATAAGTCATCACTTTATTTACTTCTTGAGCACATTTTTTATTTGAATGAATTCTTTACTTTTGGTTTCAACAAACTGTAGTTTTGTTGCTGCACACTTTATGCTTGGCAGTTTGTTGCAGAATAAAAGGAGATAATGGAAGACGACACTTTAACCCCTAATATTTTTTATTTATTGCATTGCTACTCTACACATCATGGAAATTCCTGTGGAATGTGAAAAAGAATGAAACGGTAATGAAGTAACTGACATGGTTTATTTACACTTCAATAAAAATAAAAAAATAAAAATAAAACTTTTTAAAAATGTCCAAACATCATCAGTTTTTGTAAAAAAAAAAAAAAAAAAAAAAAAAAGTCTCATGACCAAAATGTTTGCTGGAATGATTTCACTGGAAGCACCTCTCAGTGTTTTAAAGAACCTATAATCTCACAGAAAATCACAGCACTATATAAAAACACATTCACAGTGCAACAAGAGAGCGCTGAGAAGAAATAAAGTCGACAGGAATGGCTCACAGTTATGTTTAGCAAAGCAAAGGATGACAATGAAAAAGAACAAAGGAGGCATTTCTTCACACCGTTTTTCACCAGGAGAGGTGGGTGTGCGTGTGCTGTCCAAATGTGAAGCGTTGGTCACACACTTTGCACCTCCAGCAAAATGTTTGCATTCCATAGCTTCTGTTACATTACTTTCCCTGTGCTGTAAAAAGGGTTTGAATATCCATGAGCCAAAGTATCCCAGTAGATTTACGCCCCTCCTCATGAGCAAGCTTCAACACCAACAGAGGGGGGCGAGTGTAGAGTCTATTTTAAAACCATGCATATGAATTTCCTAAAAGAAGAACTTAGTTTCTCAGCAGCAACTGTGTAATAAAAGCACATTTTATTGTGCTATTTATTGTAATTGTAATCTATCCTAATAAGGTTTTTGTATAGATTTATAAACAGCATTAATCAAAGGATAGATGTGACAATAATATGTATTTTTTCTATCGAGAAATCTTACAAATGCACAAAAATCATAAGTCTCTCCATACTTTCTGGCTCGTCTCTGAGCTCCTTTCCTTATACGGAAGACAAAAGCTTTAAAAAATGACTTGCACATATAGTCTCATTTCTAAATGAGGCTAACAACTTCCAAACAGGAACTAACAGCTGGGCAGTCCACTTTTTAACAAGCAATTTTAAAGTGGGAATAAAAATGTTGCTGATTATTTTCTGGGATACATTTTATGTGCTGGTGAGATTTTCAGGCAGCAAGACGCCGTGTGTGGGTTTGAATCAAAATAAACTACAGCGCCGACATTCATGGTAATGAAGGAACATGTCACCCTGTGCAGAAGTGTGGCTTCGTGGTGTATTTTAATGGCTTGTGTACTGAGAAGGAGGTCTGTTGGCACAGAGGGACAAGCTACATCAGGCTTTACCTACCCAGATAACACTTGTTAGTTTGATCGACTTCATTTTTATCTTTTTGTGAGATGTGCTGATTTATTTTTTTTTTATTTATTTTTTTGTTAATGCTCAAAGTACAAATTTTTCCTAATAGGCATTTGAGATTCACTGCAGTCAGAAAGCTATATGCACATTTTGTCCATTTTTCTTCAGCGTAGGCAGGAAGGTCCATTAGACCCAAAGAGTTCTGGTTACAGCATTTAAATATTTAGAGTATGCATCGAGTGCCATAAGCAATGGTCTGTACTGATCACACAACTGTGCAACATTTAGTTTTTATAGCTCAGTATTTGCTGTTGCATTCCTAAATGTTCCTTCCAACTGTTTTGTAACTTTTACACCCTCAGCCCCACACCAGCAGAAGTGTTTGCTTCAAAAACTAATACAGACAGCAGTCTTTTTCTTTCTGCTACACTGTGTCAGTGTCTACAGGCACAGAAATCAGACTGCTAGTGCTATGACAAGTCAGCGCAATACCACACCAACCGCATTACACAGAGCCCGGGAACAACTTCACATCCTGTCAAACAGTGTTAGCTCAACTCAAAAGCAAGATTAAGGCAGAGACTGGTGTGTTTGCTTGATGGCCACAAAATCTTCCTTTCTCTGTGAGGTCACTGCAAGGCCATTGTATGTTATGTATCACCATCTTTCTTTGTGGATTCATGAACACTTATTATTCTGCAAGACCTCTTTCATCAAACAAAATCTTCTCATTCTCATGTATAATAACTAAATAGCAGCAGTGTCTTCAGATGCTTGTTAAGAAAGAAGGTGTAAATGTTTGTCTGCCACGAGATGGAGTGGGTGGAGGAGGACTCGACATTGAACAAGTCTAATCTTTTATTTAGGAAAGAACAAAGCCCCAAAATGCCAGACAGACTAAAATCGCACAAACACAACAAAATGTAGACAGTAACACATGGGGAAGATACTTACTTCAGGGAGGGCAGACAAGCAATCTGACAAGACCAATGAAAGAGAGGAGGGGGATGAAAAGGTTTAGACAAGTGAAAACAATCAGGACAGTCACAAGGTGGCAAGTCAGACATAATGCATGAAGGAAAACCAGACTTCAAAGTAGGAAATTATCAAAAGGGTAATGCAATCAAAAAACACACTTAACAAGAAGGCCAAAGGCATGCTGACAACAAATGCTTAACCACAGGACAATGAGAGGGGGGAACACTGAAGGAGCTAAACACAAATAACAAACTCAGGTAGGAAGTGATAAAAATACATTAAGCAATGTAAAAAAAAGTACCCCAAACTACATACAAACTAAGTAAGAACCAGAACTGAGGTACTATGATTAAACTACGGGTCATCATGCTGCTGTAAGGCTGGAACCCATCCCAGTTACCACTAAATGTTAAACAGTTACTCAAGTACAACAAGAAGTGATGCTAAAGATTATTGGGTGTAATTAAAACTTAAAGGTATATATACTCATATAGCAACAACCCACTGCAGTACACTACCAAACACAGTCATGTGCTTATCCAAGTAAATGAGACTCTAAAGACAGCACTATGGAAACTAAATGTATATTTATGCTGATTATTTTTGCATTAAGTATTTTTTACAAGTTAACCCTGTAATACCATGTGTATCATATTTGATACACAGGTTTTTGAGACCTGTACATGATCAGTGTAATCCTTTTTTTCTGGAAAAACCTGATGTTTAGAGTTAGACACATGCAGTGCTACCCTGAGCAGTGAATTACACAAAAATGCCAGATATAGTGAAAATGATACAAATTTAAACTGATTTATGAAAATTTAATTTCTGTTTTTTTAATTTAAGATCCAATAAAATGTCAAGTTTCAGCTTCAAAAATATATAAAACTTTTTGGCTTTTATTTCATGGTTCAGGCTTTACAGAGGTAACAGTATGACTTATTCTGATGGTCATGATACTCTGTATAATTATTTTTATTGTTTTATGCACATCTATTTTCTTTTAATTTAGTTTACTTCCATCATTTTAATAACACCATGTGACAGAAAGTTGAGTTATTTTGTTTTCCTGCAAAATATCTAAAAATTTTTGTGATGTGGCTGTTAAAAGAAATTATTTTTTAGAAGTACAACAGCTGACACAGAAATTATTGGCCAGTAATGAAAGTTGTTTATGTCAAAAATAAAACTCTAAATATCCAAGTCTACCTTAAAAGAGATTCCTGTTGATCGCGTCTTGATAATAAAAAAAAAACTCTGATATTTCAGGCCCTTCCCATGACACTGAATAAGAGTACCTAAGGGGTCATAATCTTCTGAAGCTGCACACAGTTGTTGCCAGAATCATCCTCGGTGTTTAATATTAATCATATTCAACAGTCAACATAACAAACCTGGCCTTGATTTTGCATTTAGAAGTGAAAGAAGAAGCTGCCAGGTGGTTAGGTTGAAGTTTTTCCACATATGAAGCTTCTCCATACGCTCGATAGGATCTGATTCAGAAACTTACTATAGAAACAGTTAACTTCAGGTCATTTGTTTCAAAAGGAAGAATAACAACAAAAACAGAAACAAAGAAAATGTAACTATAAGAGAAACATTTAACAGAATGAGTTGTATGTGTTGTACCAGTATTGTTATATTTAGGGACTAATTTTTGAACTACCAGTTTTCGATCCATTCATAGAAATCTGTAGCTCCTCTGATTCAGGCTGCAGGGTTATGGTAGATAAAACAAACTGAGAACCATTGAATCACTATCAGATTTTCAGCTGTTGAAGCTGTAAGGCAGGTTGGGTATTTTTCGGATAGCGTGGCGCATACCCCACATAACATTTCCCTTTGTGTTGTTAATATGCTCCGGATGAGCTCTGAGAAATCACTGCAGATGCAGGTAAATTTTAGGCCAAAGTACAATAGCTGTGATCCCTGATGACAGACTGAAACTGCAGACAAGACTTTAGTATTTCCCAGAGCAGATTTGAGTAGCAGGACACAGAGATAAAGAGACAAACAGGCAGCAGCTCAGCTCTGCCGCACGAGTGCCGAGCAGACGATCTCGGGCCTGGTCACGTTACCTCAGCCTGTCTCTCAGTCGCTCAGCCGAGTCCTCACCCTGTCACTCCGCTCTGCTGAGATCTATCTCTGTCTGATTCTATGCGGGAAGACATCTGTCAACATGTGTAATGCACTCCAAGAACAAAACTAAAGCCTGTTCCACGTGGGAGTTAGCTATCAGTGCCAATACATGTCAGCCTGCATGAAGAAAGCGGGTGGGTAGTGGGAATAATCTAGTCATTTAGAGTTCATTCAGAGAAAAGAGATCATAAACATAAGTGATCTGAAAAGGAAAAGTAAACCACCATCAGCAGTGTTGTTAACCACAACATGCACTGTGTGGATCATGAATATTCAGCAATTTGATGAAAGGGTCATCCAACAAAAGAAGGTAAGTGATTGAGGGATGGTCTGATCTCCTCAGCTGCCTGATATCTCAGCGCTTTTTTTAGCAGTTCTATATTTAGTCCCAGGAAAGCAAAATAAATGCCAATACAGCTAATCAATATTTATATGACAAAACATGCAATGCATTCATCTGTTGTGCACTGCCTTCCTACTATGCAAACAAAGAGGGGAAAGAGAAAACCTTGGCTGATAAACAGAAAACTGTCTTCTTTCAGGCAGGAGGAGCAGAAAAAAGGCCATTTTGAATCACAAAGAGTACAAAAAAGTCTCATGTTCTTATTTACTTGTTAGGGGAGGTTCAACTCGTGAGTCCCCTCAGGGCAGTTCCTTGCTGTCTAAGTAAAACCTTCAGTTTTTTAATTTATGAATTTATTTAGTGGAGTCAATGGACGGGTTCAAGGATGCAAGTGTGAAAATGGTACTGCTAACAAGGCTGTTTTTTTTCCTTTCTTTTCATTAAGCACTCTGAATTTTCTTTCTTCAAGAGTACGTAACCTTTGCTGGACGACATTGCTTGATGTATTTTTAAATCTATTCATCCTTATTACTATGTCCTTTTTTCATGCTCTGAATACCTGTCATATTATTTTCCTCAGCTATTAACAACAGCTGCTCTTCTTTAATTTGGCTTTCTATGGCTTTCTCTGCCCCCCCCCCCCCCCCCCCCCCCCCCCCCCACACACACACACACACACACAAAAATGAATTTGGAAAGCTATGCATGCCACAGTTAGTCGTCTCTTAAGTATATTTTTCAAAAACACTGAACGGTAGCTTTGCTTTATATGAGATTTTGTCCTGCACACTAACTCAAAAGTAGTAGTCCACATTAAATTTGCGAGAAACAGGTCATATCACTAAAATATATAGCAGACTCTTAACTCCATATGTCTCCATATGCCCTGAACCTCTCAATGAAAGCAGCAGAAAGCTTTCACTGATAGCTAATAAACATCTATTGCTCGCCCTTTTTTGGCCTCAGACTCAGGCATTGAGTTTTAGTGCTCGCTGCCACACTGTGATTTTGATAAATGACTTTATTACTTGTTTGGCTGTTGAAGGAAGACATTTCTCTGCTGCCCAGTACATTAGTTCTTTGCCCTTACAGAACGGCTTCACCCAAGGCAGACAGTATATTATACTGAGTGGTTTCACGCTGGAGAAGAAACACCTTCTCTATTTTTCTAAGCCCAACTTGTCCCACAGTGATGCCTCACTTCTTTATATAGTGCATTGTCACCTGGATTACTGAGGTATACTATTTTGGGAATGAGTACCCAGCCACCTTCTGGCTGCAAGATGGCTTGATGGGTAAGGACACTGTCCAGACAAGGTCACAGGTAGTGTGTTTATGACAGCTGGTATCCATCCTACTCAATATATGCAAGATCTCTCACACGGACAATCTGGGGAATTCGTTATTCTGTGCATGAAGCTTCTCTGTATCAGAGGTTAGCGATTTGATAGACAAGGGGTTTGATGTGCTGTCTGTACTCTCATTGAGTCTGGCTAGGAATCATTTCTCATCTCTCCCCTTTCTGTCTGCTTTAAACTGCATATTAGAAAGCCAAAATTACCTCCCAGATTAACACAACAAAACTCATGTTCTGTTTACACCCTCAATATAAAGTCCCTGAAGGATGATTTTCTTTCTCTTTTTTTTTCCAAAATTGTTTTGTGTTGCCTTACATGAACTTTTGGGTCCCCTTGCAATACTTTGTTCAGTCACTGATCCATAGAAACAATTCTTTCATTAATCCAGTCCATCCTTCCTACAGGAAGGACACATTATGAGACACATTACACATTTACCGCTCATTCCTCCTCTCAAAAGGCAAATTTTCCAACACAGCTGCAGCTGCTCTGCCTGGCTGTGCTGGCTGACGTTGTGGCTGTGGACAGGGTTATTGCTTGGAATTGAACTGATGGTTGAACTGATGCCGCTATGGATGTCTGTGGCACATGTACCGCGACAGCCCTTACTGCTCCTACTATCACTTAACAAGAGAGCTTTGTTAAGCTACACTGGATTTAGACCCTGTGGTGCTTCTGTTATCTCAGACATGACAGATGTGTTATACCACTACACCACAGGAATCCACATAGCTTCACTTATATGCTGAGCCAGCTCAATTATCACTGCACGGTCACAGCCTCCACATGTAGTTGATGCTACAGCCATTTAAAATTAACATGACACAGCCACACTTATGACAACCAGTGTAAGTTATAATTGCAGGCTGTCTCAATCAAGCTAGATAAACTAACTCAGTTAACTTTGCTAGTTGACATAGGATAATGTGATAAGAAATACTTGTGGTGTGATCAACTAAACTAGTACTGCAACATGTGTTAAGAAGATAAGGCTTTTAGCCGTATCTCAGGAAAATTAAATCTTTTTTTTTTTATCAAACAACTGTGTCCACATCTTTCAAAATGTATTCACTTTTAAATTTAATTCCTCCGAGAGGCAGCGTGTTCCTGTAGCTCCTAATGCGCCAGTTTATGAATAGTTAAAGTTGTCACATTGTTTTTATGATATTTTTTAACTATTTTTATCATGGTCCTTGAGCTACATGATGCCCGATTTTCCCTGAGGGAATGATTGAAGCATGTATCTATTCATCTATTTACATGGTTTATATATATATATATATATATATATATTGTTTGTTTGTTTGTTTGGTTTGATCCCACAATTTGATGAGATTATGGCTAAATTTCCCACCCTAAAGACGATCTATGGTCCTTACAGTCTCCATGGACCTCTTATTAGAGAGCTTTGTTTTGTACATAACCATGTATTTGAGTCTTTTCACTAGGCTGTTGTTTTACTTGAAGGGACTAACTCTTTTTTTTTTTTCTTTTTTTTTAAAGGCAAAAACTGACAGCATAAAAAAACAAATATAATGCAAGGGTGCATTGATTTCTATGATCCTGTATTTCTATAATAGGCTGGTGTTTTGAGATAAATGCTAATTTCATCAAGGCAAAATAGAGACAATGGCAATACTAACATGCTGAATGCAGGCTAATGAGGAGCTGATCAGTGGCAGGGAAGAAAAAAAAACTAAGGCTATGTTTTTCTGGGTTTCTTAGAACTGTTTGTGATGTATTAACAGAGACATGGGGGAAAGCTCTGTTAAAAATTGTGGCAAAGACAGAAGGGTGATAACTGGATTAAAAACTATAGAATTAAAAAGACCACCCAACTGGTCAGAGCAGATAGCTGTCCCTCCCCTAGCCTATGTCTGCCAGAGGTTTCTTCCTTTTAAAAAGAAGTTTTTCCTTCCCACTTTCGCAAAGTGCTTCCTCATAGGGTGACGTTTGATTGTTGAGGCTTTCTCCAGAATACTGTAGGGTGTTTACCGTACACTATAATATACCTTAAGGGGACTGTTGTTGTGATTTGGCGGAATATGAATAAACCTGAATTTCATTTCATTTATTTTAATTGTCACCTTTATGGTTAAGACATCCTCCAACAGAGGTTTTTCATTTCAGCTAGGTCAGTAGACTCCATGCTTCAGGGAGAGAGGCTGGTTTCTTGTGTCTCTTCTGTGTATTTTCATAAATATGTACAAAAAATTAATCAAAACAGGCGCATGAAAAATTCAAAGTGTATGAAACAAAAATCATCTCACACAGTAGAAGTACTTCATGTGCTCAGAACAATTAAATGTGGCTTTGAAGAAAATGGTCACTCTACAGTTAATTTGTCATTACTTTTGCAGTTATTTGGACATAAACTAAATTAGTAGGGAACTAATTCCTTCAGTAATAAGAATATTGAAGCAGAAATGCTCCGGTAGCCTACTGAAATAGGCCTGTTTCTATTTGGACCCCTGGAGGACCAACCCGCCGACCATGCCTTCCTCCACAATCATGCTACTACTCATAGATGTTTTCACTATATAAAACTGCTCTTGCGGCTCAAAAATTAGATATTGAATATTTTTTCCCTCTCCACTTTTGGCTCATTACAGAGAAAACACTTTAACTTGCCTCTTGGGAGCATATTCTCCTCCTGATAATACCTTCAGAGCCCCAGGTAGAGCCCTGCCTGCACATAAGCAGAGCTGGAATCAGAGACAGGGCCTGTCAGTGATGACTCAGACAGTCCCTCAAGCCCAACACAATTTGGCGCACAGGACAGCCACCACTGCTCTACCTCAGCATATTCATGCAATGTGTGCCCAGAATATTAAAGTCCTGTATGTTCAACTGCAGTTTTATCTCAGGCCACACACCATATCTGTCATGCACCCCACAAGTAAAATTAAAGAGACAATTAGATAATAAGAAAGCAAGGGAAATCTCTGGTAATATAAGAGAGACAAGTCCTGGAAAAATCACAACAGCAAGAGGCGGCGGCGCAAGCTGGGGAAGTGCTACAAGTTTATGACACCACCTATGTGCCGCTGTATGGGTGCAGGGTTTAAAAGGTTGATCTGTATGAATAATTCAACTAAACTATGGTTGTTCCTAATGTGAGTCATGTTCTGTATGCTGAGACTTCAGTCAATTTAATTTGCATTCCAAAGAGGATTATTTTTCCCCTGCTGTCTCGATTCCTTAATGGACGGTTTCTAAACTTGTTGACCCATCTGCCACTGCAGGTATAAAGCTCGCACTCCTGAAGTGTTTGTGTGTCCTTGGAATGGCTTATGACCAAAAGTGCACTTTATCCAAGATTCAGAAGGAAGAATGTGTTAAACACGAAAGGCATGGAAATGTGAATAAATGCAAATTTACATCTTAAAGCAGCTGGACACATTCACAGACATGTCAGCATATATAGGGGTGTGTTTTTTTCTGTCTCTCAGTTAATATCTGAGCATTATAAACCATAACCATTATAAATCATAATGTGTATAATGCATCACCATGGCACATTAAAAAAAACGACTAATATCTCTTGTTTTGCTGCAAATATTATTAAAATCTTTGCAATTACTGAACTTCAAGTTTAAAAAAATCATAGCATATAGATCTGTGTAGTACATACATGCTGCAGCCCCATATCAGTAGACTTCTCGGCATCAGATTATTGCTAATCTGAGGGTTCCTATGAGTAACACTTAAATATTTATAATGTTTTTGTTCATTCAAAATGTATGTAGTACTTTACTATAGGAAACTTTTTGGGATATTTCTGATGACATCGAATCTAAGTATGAACATGCATTTACATTAAAAATACACGAGGAATCAGTCTTCATTTCAACTTGTCAAGGGTTTGAATGTACGACCTTCTACAAGTACCATAAGATGATTTTGATTTGGGGGTTTGCAATAATTTCTCTGTTTGCATTCTGCAGTATTATTGCATTGAAAATGAATCATAGAAATAATAAATAAATATTTTTAAATTTTTTATAAACAAAATAAACAATTTAATTCTCACAGGAATTTTAAGTCAGTCAGTTTGCACTCAGTGCAATGAGCACAACTGATGCTTTCTGTTTGAACAATAGAAAGATCTCTAGAAACCTCTGTTGCGCCATCTACTGGCTTCATAATGTATCGAGCATTAAGTCTAAATCAGCTGCAAGTTTTCATGAGTCATTTATTCAGATCTTGCAGTCCTTCATAAATAGCTTGTTATTTTCTCACCTTAGGTGGGGAAAATGGAGACACACTGTCATGCATTTTTCTGAGGGACAGCTTCAATTATTTTTAATAAGTCTCTCCCTGTGGTTTCAAGTCCCCTGTGATGGTTAAAATGAAATTCATAATGTCCCTCTTATAATAATGTTTGAGCTTTGAATGAAAACAGTTTCTCTCGTTATAAACCACGTGAGCAATTTCTTTTAATTCGCTGTTGAATGTCAGGCCATGTTTTGGCATTAGAGAATATTCTATAATATAGAGCGTTTTCCTATTCATGCCCAATGTCATTTTCGTATGGAGGGCCAGGAGTGAAAAAATGTATTAATTAAATACGCCATTAAATAATGTATTAAATGCCTCATTAATTAATTAAAATGGAATTAATTAATTTAATAAATATTTCAGTAATTAATTAAATGCCCATTCATTTCATTTACAACATTTAATACATTTTTTTTTTTTTTTTTTTTTACAATTTTATTTAATTAATTATATAATTAATGTGTTAATGACACACAGTGGATCACGACCTGCTGATCTCTCGATTACAGCATTGTGTGGGCATTTCTGGCTTGGCACTCCTGTGGATAAAATCATATCTCTCAAACAGGAGCTTCTGTGTTAAGTTGGGCTCGTCATCATCCTCTCTGGCCCCTCTGTCATGGGGTGTACCACAGGGATCTATTCTTGGGCCATTACTGTTTTCATTGTATCTCGTGCCACTGGGTGCGATCTTTCGTAAACACAAAGTTTCATTTCATCTATATGCTGATGATTGCCAGCTTTATTTTCCTTTCAGTCATTCTGATAGCTCCCCAATTAGACTGCTGCTTGATTGCCTTCGTGATGTTAAGTCATGGATGGCTCAAAACTTTTTAAATTTTAATGAATGTAAAACGGAAGCAATTCTGTTTGGCCCGAATCGTTCCTCTGATATCCCTGATGTTGACCTTGCTGCTCTGACCCCTCACCTGAAGAGTTCGATTACCAATCTTGGGTTAAAAATTGACTCTGCACTTACCTTTGATGGCCACGTGAATGGGGTGGTGAAATCGTCATTCTATCAACTCAGGCGTCTGTCGAAGGTTAAACCTTTTCTTTCAAGGCGTGACTTGGAGACTGTTATCCACGCTTTTATAACCTCACGCTTGGATTATTGCGACTCCCTTTTAATAGGAGTTGGACTGGCCACTCTGAAACGCCTGCAACTAGTACAGAATGCTGCAGTACGGTTTTTATCTGGTAAAAGGAAATTTGAGCACATTACTCCGGTCCTGGCCTCCCTGCACTGGCTTCCAGTTGAATTTAGGATTCATTTTAAAGTTCTTTTATTGGTTTTTAAATCTTTAAATGGTCTGGCACCTGCATATATGTCTGATTTGCTGAAGCCCTATGTCCCCACTCGTTCGCTCCGGTCAGCTGAGCAGCTGTTGCTCTCAGTCCCCAAATCAAGGCTGAAACTGAGAGGAGACCGAGCGTTCTCTATTGTGGCTCCTAAGCTTTGGAATAATCTTCCTCTTCACATTAGGCAATCGACATCAGTGCTGGTTTTTAAATCCAGATTGAAAACGCATTTTTATTCACTGGCTTTTGACTCAGTGGTTGACTGACTTGTATTTACTTATATTTTATTGTTTTCGCTATGTTTATTATTTTATCGTATTTATTATTCTTATGGTTATCTATTATGTTTCTATTGTTCAGCACTTTGGTCAGCCTTGTGTGTTTTTAAAGTGCTATGTAAATAAACGATGATGATGATGATGACGATGATTTAATTAACTATTTAATGACATATTTATTTTATTCATTTTGACAACTCTGATCCTGTGGCTGTATCCTTGAATTAATTTTACCAGTTACTGTCCAAAGTAAGTCAAGGTAAGCCGATCCTAGATAATCAATTGGTCTGTTGTGTGGACTTGGAGCAGTCAGGTATCCCAGAATGCATTTCGCAGTTTTCAGCGATGTCGCTGGCTTTGCTATCAGTCAGCTGTACCGAGCTCACAGCTTCGGTGTTCCAGGTTAACTGGTTTTTACATTAACCGGTTAGATTTGTTAACATTTTCCACTCCGTGTTCCAGATGTTGAATCTGCAGATTCTATTTTTCTGTCAGTGTGTCATCATGCAGTTTAACAAGATTAAAGACCTCCGCAAGAAAAGGTCTCCATCCTCTCCAGCTCCTACAAATGCATACACGCATCAATATTATCTTCATTTAACAATGAAATTATTTTAATTGGCCCGGTCTCGTGTCTCTGTGTTTCTGTAATATAAATAACGTACGGGAACATACGGGATTTAAAAGGAGAGCGATGGACACTTAGAAAACTACAGAGCACTTTATAGGCAAACCCACTATATCAGCATCTGGTCAACGGCACACAGCTTTAAAACCTAGAACAGAGCAAATCAGTTTGGCTCAGATTAAAGTTAAGTTTCATAACTGCATAGTTTTACAGAAGTTTAATGTCTCACTGGAGCACATCTTAGAGTGAACCATTTGTTCGTATGTGTTGAATTATTTTTTTCAACTGTGAATTTTGAATTAAAACTAATATCATAAATCTTTATACAAGGAGTAAAGCGGTGGGGGGGGTGTTGTTTTTTTCGGTCATGTTGATGTTTCGGTCATGTTCCGTTTACCTGTCAACTGCTTGTTAGGAAAAACTATGAAACACAAGTCTTTATCTGTCTCTCACATCATTGTAGAGGAATTTTGGCCCACTCTGCCTCACATTCCTTAAGTTCCTGAGGTTTGCAGGCATTTGTTTCCCTTAAAGATCCTCTTAAGATCCAATCACAGCATTTCAATCGAGTTGAAAGTGCAGCACTTTGATTCTTCTCTTTATCAGCCATTAGGTTTTAGATTTGCTTGTGTTTGGGAACTGCTGCATGATCCAGTTTCAGCCAAGCTTTAGTTTTATCACATTTAATTTGGTATACAGAGGAGTTGATGGTCAACTAATTGACAGGTGCCTAGATCCAGAGGCTGCAAACAACCCCAAATCATCCCCGCTCCACCACCGTGCTTGTGCAGATATGTTGTGTTTGGTTTTCAGCAAAGATTGCACTTTGTATTATAATCAAAAGTCTTCACATTGGTCTCATCTGTTCAAAGGACATTGTTCCAGCAGTCTTGCAGTTTGTTTAGTTGCAGCTTTGCAAATTTCATCTGTGCTGCCAGGTTTAGAGAGCAGAGACTTTCTCCAGGCAACCGTTACAAACAAACCATTCTTGTTCAGTCTTTTTCTAATAGTGATAATAATAGTTTCTAATAGACTCTGAGATGTAGCTCTTGGGTTTTCTCGTTTTTCTGAACATTGCACCGTGACCTTGGGGTGCATTTGTTACAACGTTCCCTCCTGAGAAGATAGTGGTATTGTGTTAACACAAATCTGAACACTCTAGAATAGCAAACTGCTAAAACTTCTGCTTAAATAGAGGTGGTAACACTTGCTAATCAGTTAATCAAGGTTATTTAATTATCAGCACCCGGCTGCTATTTACCCCCTTGATTCCTATGGAAGCAGCAAGAGTCTACTTAGTTTTCCACAGAACTAGATTGCTGTTCTGGCTCGAGTTATTTTTGACCTGACAGTAGATCTATGAGCATGAGTCAGTTCAATGTACTTTGGGGCAGAGTTTGGGACGTATTGACACAATAAGGACACATCTGTTTTTGTTCATGTACAGCATAATTAAAACTGCCGCTCATTCGAGTTAAAAAGAGGTTTCACTCAAAGGAACTTTGAAGCATGTACAGTCACTTTGAGGTGTCACTCCAGAGGAGTTGATTGATGTTCAAGGTTGAATTTTTTTCATTAATGTGTGAAAAGAAAATATGAATTTGAAATTATTTGATCAAATTAGATTTCAAATGATAAATGAGCACTGTTGCCGCACAGCAACAAGGTTCTGAGTTCAATTCCACCATCAGGCCAGTGTCTTTCTGTGTGGAGTTTGCATGTTCTCCCTGTTTGCGTGGGTTCTCCCCGGGTACTCCGGCTTCCTCCCACAGTCCAAAGACATGCAGTCAGTGGGGATTAGGTTAATTGATCAATCTAAATTGCCCATAGGTGTGAATGTTAGTGCGAATAGTTGTCTGTCTCTGCGTGTTAGCCCTGCGACAGACTGGCGACCTGTCCAGGGTGTATCCCGCCTCTCGCCCTATGACAGCTGGGATAGGCTCCAGCACCCCCTCCCCTCCTCCAGCACTGACCCTGAAAAGGAATAGCAGAAGTGAATGGATGGATGGATGGATGGATGGATGGATGGATGGATGGGATGGATGGATGGATGGAAAATATATTATATATTATCAAAATTATTTGAAATTAGTTTTAGTAAAAAATTGAAGTTTACTGAAATTTGGAGTAATAAGCAATATCATCTCCCTCCCTGATCCACTCAGCAGCTGTTCTGGAGTTCTCCTAACAGAAAAGTAAAGCCATCCACTATGTAATTCAAAATTATTCATTTTTTTGTCAACACCAACATTTTCAGTAATAAGTAATAATACCTCACCTTATAATTTGAAAAAAAAAATGGCTCTGTTAATAGTGAGTTTCCTGCCATCCTAAAGGCATGACACAGTTTAGGAATAAGTAGTCCTGCAATTACCCCTCAGTCTCAGAAATGCACACTGCCCCTATGTCGTTATAAATCGGTTAAATGTAGGGGGTAAGCTTCATCAACTTTTATGTCTGTTTTTGTGTTAATAACTTTTTTATATATTTCCTCGTTCCTAATTAGGAATAATCATACTGAATACTTATAACATAAATTAATGTGCCCGATAAAGTTTGTATTATACATATTTCTATTAAGATGAACCAACCAAAGTCCAAACAACACCAAGAGATCAGTGAAAGACACCTTAAAGAGAAACAAACTGGTGCAGCGATGAATAACTTCACGCCAGCTCAGACTGGAACAGGACCATTTTTTCTGGACTGCAAAGCCAGCCTTTTCTCACTTTATTGGCACACTGGGCTTAATTAACTTTGGACTGGAGTGTTTACTGTGAGACAACTGGTTTCATTTTGCTTTTGATGAATGATTGATGCCCCTCGGGGGTGAAGAAGCACATGATTACAGGCACAGAAAGAACTTTAAAGCTTCCTTGACTATTATAACAAATGATAAAATAAACATGGTGAAACACACATCTTCGCAAGCGATGGGATTTGGTATAATCAGTGTGTGTCACTACGAATGCCTGCAACAACAGATCTGCTAAATGTCACTTGGTGATTACATTTACATACAGTACAGTTGAATAAACAATCCATTTGCAAACTGGCTGCTAAATAATCCCAAGTTAAGATCAACTTTCTTTCAGCTGCATCTATATCAATATATATATTCAACATTATTATTTCCTACTTTTTATTTTGCTATTTGTAATGTGAGAAACTATGTATCTTCTCATGTTTTTAAATAGTCAAAGAAAGGAAACATCATTCATTACACAAACTGCTCATAAACATGTTAAACCTTGCAATCTAATCACCAGGGTTTCTTCCTCCCTGTGACCATTTTTTAAACTTCAAGCCAAATATGTATTAAAAAAAACACAACAGCAATTCAAAATTTTCCTGACAGTCTGGATGTGCAAGTCTAATCGCAAGTCAGCAAAAAAGAACTGGTTTCCACTTTCAGCTGGTTAAACATAGATCTAAACTTTCTTTAGATTAAAGGTCCTTAAAGGAAAACCTGTGAGTTCTGGGAAAACACTTATTTTTCATTATATTTTTTTCTTATCAGAACTGATTTTGTCATCATACCAGGAAAGATTAGAACTGCCCTTATCTTGTACAATGGGAAGCACATATTAATCTGAGCACAAAGGGGCGTTAGCTGTACAGTCTTGCTCTGCAGTCATTTACTGGTACATGGAGGAAGTGACTCATCTGGCTAAGCAAGTGAGACAATATCAAACACACAGTCCACAGTCTTCTAACGTCACACTCCAGACCTTCGCGTCCATTAGCTAATAAACTGGTCAAGAAATACTCAGCAGACAGAGTGAGAGTTTCTTTGTTAATACACTGCCAGAAAAAAAGGTTTTTATGTAAAAATGCTGTTATGAAGAGATGAACAGAGAGAGAAGAAGTTTTTATTTTGTGCCAGTATGCTTCAGGGGAAGTCTAGTGACTGCTGAAACAATAGGATTCTTCTTTTAGAATAGCCACTTTAAATTTTAGGGATACATTTGATGAGTGTTTTAACTTTGGCATGCTCAGCAAACTGAAAATCACTGAAATTCACTGGAAATCCTCTCAAAACTATTCATATCTTTGGCAACTTCATACAAATACTTTATATCCAGTAACTGCGGCGATATTAGGCTACTTTCAGCTGCTCTCTTGCCACAGCAGGTACCTTTGTTATGTTTGATTTTGGCAGAGTTTTAGGCTGGATCTCCTTTGTGACACAAAGGCAAGAATTCTGGCTGGAATTGAACCAGTAATCTTTCACCTGCTAAGTAAATATGTTAACCACTACATCACTGCAGTCACAAACTGTTGAAATATTACTTGTTATAAATCCCACAACAGAGCACCACAAGGAGCATGTGTCAAATCACTAAATATAAATGTTTTAATCGTAACAGATTTAAACTTCTCTGGCTAGTTGCACTTGGGTATCAATATGGCTGATTGGAAAGTGTCAGAACACACATCTGTGAATGTCTTTGCTCTGTCTTTTTCCCATCACCCCCAACCAGTCGCAGCAGATGGCTGCCTCTCCCTGAGCCTGGTTCTGCCAGAGGTTTCTTGCTGTTAAAAGGGAGTTTTTCCTTCCGACTGCTCATAGGGGGTCATCTGATTGTTGGGGTTTTCTCTGTTTTCTCTGTATTACTGTAGAGTCTTTACCTTACAATATAAAATGCCTTGAGGCAACTGTTGTTTTGATTTGGCACTATATATAAAATTTTATTAATCTTTTTCCTGCGACATTTTGAGTAAAAAGACTGAAAACTAAGCAACTTCTGAATCAATGCCCTTTGGCTGACTGTGTGCTTGGAAAGGAGAGCCCTAGATTTAAGTTTCACTAAGAGAGTAAGTGTAGTTCCATGAGTAAAGTGACAATACATCTAGTCTTCATGTACATCTCTTTCCTTATACATGCCAATCTCCACCTACTCAGAATAACAAAAAAACATATCGAGTGAATACAAGGCAAACATCATCTTGTAAATATGGCTGGAAAATGTGAGATGTTCACTGAAAACGTGTAATTAAGCAGTCAAAAGAGTGAAGTGAAAAATCTAACATGTCAAATGTATGACCCAGTACAATATCAAAAAAGGTTAGTTTTGATAATATAATATTAATATTTGTATCCACTTTAAACCACTGAATGAATTAAAATATAAAATCAAAAGGCAAAATAAAAATACAAATCAATCTCATATTTAGGTCCGTTAACCCAATTTTATTGCAGTCTGAAATGTCAGCACATTATTTCATAATTTTAAACGAAGATTGAAAAGATTGGGAAAAGGCAGATGAAATAATATGTAAATACAAAACTAGCAGATAAAGCAGAGCCAAATGTATTTGATAGCAAAGGTTTATTTACTTACTGTACCTCATGATGATTACTTAATGAGACAAAAAGTTCGACCGCTTGCGTAATTCTTTTAGTTTGTGCTCGTTTTGAAGAGTTTCTACTCTGTGACAGAAAGTAGTCCCTAACACGAAAAAAGTGAGTGGTGTGGCCTGACACGATTGTTAAAGAGTGGTCAGATTTTGTCCCTGTATGTCTCCCCACGTTGAAAAGAAAGACCAAAAACAAACCTGTTTAGTGGGTGAAACAGAATTGCGAAACGCAACATGTGACCGTCGGCAGGGCGTGGGTGATGACGTCAGAGCCATCCTATTCAAATAGCAGCGTTCACATGACGTACCTATACAGCCATCGCTCTTTCCTTTGCCGTAGCAAGTAGTTAACAGAGCCAAGCCGTCGTGTTCTTGGGGGCGACATTATATAACCCTTATAGTTTAAAAACTATTTTTGAGCTCTCGTTTCTTTCTTGACTTTATTTTTTTATCTCTTGGTTGACAAGAAAACAATTAAGCTGACGTTCCTTTTGTAAAGGTAAGATCTTGCGGTTGGTTTTTTTTTTTTGGCCTGGCTAAGGTTAGCCGGTCTCCTAGAAAGTTCGTTTTAGTTGGTGATGGTGGATAAGAATTTGGGGCGGCGGCAAAATATCAAGTTAGATGTGTCTTGTTTGGCGTTAATTCGCCATCGAATAAGTTGTGAGGTATGGGGGTTTGGGCCAGACTGAAGGCTTTGAGTTGTTTACAGCTTGTTAGCTCATAGCTTACCGGCGGCCTACAGAACAAAACCAAAATGTCGGTGCGTGGACATCCGGTTTCTAAACAAAGGCCCCATCAATCCCACTATTAGGATTTTCCATCTTGACTACGGTGAAGAATTTTCTAATTATTTGAAAAATGTATAAGTTCGTGACAGTTTGGTTGACATATTAAACATGAGTTTTGGTTAAACAAAAGACTTTTTACCAGCGTGCTGGGTTTTTTGGTAGCGGTGGCATCTTAAACATTCGTGGGAAATGCTAGGAAACGGATAACTAAACGTGTACTGACAAATGATATACATAAATTTTTTTTGTCCGCTGTCGGTTGAGTTAAAATGATTGAATCGGGTCACAAATACAGATTTGTCCTACTTTCACACAGCGTTTCCTGTGACGGTGCCAATTGTTATTAGGATTAAGTTTATTCTAGCTGATTTATAAATGTCCATGCAATATTCTAGTTTCAAAAGGTAATTTGAATAAACATAGATAATGGGAAACCGGGCGTCGACTTCTCAGTAGGTTGTTGTGCTAGCAAGTCTTCCAATTACGCAACGCTAGCATGCTCTGCTTCCACATTACTGGTAAGGGGACACGTGTTAGCGTTGATGTGCCTTCGCAAGTTCCCTGAAACTTACTAAACGGAAACTAAAAGCGAAAGAGTACGTTGGGTATTGTCTTGTGTTTGCAAGGTGTCTTCATAACAGTCAGATGTGCTACTGTGGCCTTGTTTGTTTGACACACGTTAGGTCTTGGCTAATATGCTGCTGTGTCTTGACTTCCAGGTAGCTCTTTGCCCCCCCCACTCCCAGGACTCAATTCTTTTCAGATATTCTTTGTCAAGCCGCCAAAGTGGAGAGTGTCGTCGCACCAGGAGGTCCTTCTCGTTTCAGGTATTCAACATTACTCCACCATGTCTGGCTCCATTTACACCCAAGCACCTCTCACATAGTTCCCATAATGTTAAGTTAAAAAACATTTTTCTTCTTTTTGTATCACAGTGTAGGGGGAGGAGGTGGGGGTGCACCTCAGCACTATCCCAAAACTGTCGGCAACAGGTGATTGTTTTTTTTAACTCTATTATATATGTAACACATTAGTCATCACATCATCCACATACAGATGTTTACAAGAATCACAATTAGTGTCTCACCTGTTATACTCAAAACTGAAGTTTAATAAATGAACGTGTGTTGAATCATCAGTCTGGCATCTTGCCCTTGACAAATGCTCCCAATTTCTATATTTTTGTTATTTTATTTTTTTCAAAAGTGAACTGAAACGGGGAAAAAAACACACACACAAAGTTGACAATTTCTAAACAAATGCTCATTTGGAATGTGCACTGATAGTGAAAATGAACTGATAACGCAAATTATCAAACTGCCAACTGCTGTAACCTACTAGTGATCAACTTCAAAAACACATAAACCTGAGTAAAGTAGGACTGTCTGGTTAGACTTCATGTTTTGGGTCTTTTATTGTGTAACGACATAAGTAAAATGTAAGTAGTATATTTGGCAGAATTAAGCCCTTGTAATCTAACTACAAAACTGGGTGCTCCAGGGTGGTTGTTCCGCTGTGGTTTATTGGTACTGTGCTGAACTTTGCAGTCCTTTGTCTGCACTTTGTAGCTGTCCTATCACATGGTGAAATTGTCAAAAATCTGAGATAACTGGATGTCTAGGTTTTCTTTTGCTTTTTTGTAGATAAGACAATCTGAATAAACACGATTTGTTTGCAAGAAACAATCATAGCAGCTGGTGGTGGTGACTGTGGCTCAGTTGAACCCAGCCTGATTCAGTGTGTTGTTTGCCTCTTGGAGTGTGGGGGGTGGGGAGCAGAACTGGCAGGGAGAAGACCAGTTGAGGCTGGTTTAAACTACTTGTAGAAATAGATCATTGTTTACAAGAAACTCCAGTAGCTTCCCTCTAACGTTACTAAAACAGTTGAACAGTGTAGTTTTCACTGCCGTATTCATGTTTAAACAAATTGCAGTCTGTTTAGTGAAGCTGAAAAGAAAATGGCTAAAAATGTAAGGATATGAATCAGTACTTTGGTAGGACAGTAGCTTCCTTTTGTTTAGATTAGACATTATTGAAAGTCTTTATCTTGAATTTTCAAAGCCTTCTGTCACAGCAGTTTTACGAGTTGGTTTAGTGTTGCCAGTGTGAACGTTATGACACTGGCAACACTGAACCAGCAGCATGTGAACTGAAGTGGTCCGACTTGTACCATAACTTGTTCTATAATAAGTCACGCAAAAGTAGGAGCACAATATTTGTCATTCCTGGCTAAAAGTGAGACTCTTAACCATGTTGTCCATGTAACCAAAGAGTTATGATTAACCAAAAAAAATCTACATTTCATTGTAACATTTAAAACTTGAGACTAAAAACAGCAGCTTGTGTGGTGTCGTATGCTGAAAATGTGACTACGGCCTCTGAAACAACTTTTCAAGCATGCTGCATTAAGGCCTTTGTAACTCAGTCATCTGTGAATCCGGGCTAAATATCAACAAGACGAGACCCTTTCCCTGATAACCTTGGCTGTCTGTGTTGATTATAGCGAGTTCCTGGGGAAAACCCCAGGTTCTAGCGTTCAGAGATGGGTACCTTCTCGAAGCACTAGACGAGATGCCAGCTCCTCCAACGAGAAAGGGCAAAATGATGCAATCTTCAGAAAAGTGAGAGGGTATGTTTCCCTTTAAACTGATTTGTACTTATTTTACATAAACTGTGACTTGTATTGTTTAAATGTCATTTTAATATGGATGCTGAAGGCTGCTGTTTGCTGTATTATCACTTAAGAAGTTTAATACAACTGTTTCTTTCCTCTTCAGCATACTTAATAAGCTGACTCCTGAGAAGTTTGACAAACTATGCCTGGAGCTCCTCAATGTGGGTGTAGATTCAAAACTTGTCTTAAAAGGAATCATCTTGTTGGTGAGTATTCTCCTAACTGCTATTCTCCTATTCATAGAATATTTTAAAATGGGATCTTAATGCGTTTTTGTTTCTCAAGATTGTTGACAAAGCCCTCGAAGAGCCCAAGTATAGCCAGTTGTACGCTCAACTATGTCTACGCTTGGCAGAGGATGCACCAAACTTTGAAGCCCCAACAGGAGAAAGTCAGGCAACACAAAAGCAGAATAGTGTAAGTTTTAAGCATTGAAATTTACCCTGTACTCCTGTGAGTGTCTTCTGTCTGGATTTTGAACGACTTCTGTCTTACAGACCTTCCGAAGGCTTCTGATTTCTAAGCTTCAAGATGAGTTTGAGAATCGTGCCAGGAATGTTGACCGTGAGTAACTTGCATTTGTACCTGTGGACTGTTACAAAACGGGAATTTGGTCTTGGGTTTTTTGAGAGCTGTTATTTAAACTTTTTTTTTTTTTTTTTCTTCTTCTTCTTCAATCCACTGTAGACTTCGACAAACATGACAGCCCACTCACCTCTGAGGAGGAGGAACAGCGTGCAATTGCAAAGATCAAGATGCTGGGCAACATCAAATTCATCGGTGAACTGGGCAAACTCAACCTTATCCATGAATCTATTCTCCACAAGTGCATTAAAACAGTAAGTTCTAATAAAGCGCAAGTACATGGGGTGGTTTTTATCAAAAATCCTGTATTCATTCCTGTGGTGTAAGAAATTAACAGTTGTGTTGAATTATTTTGTTCATTAAGCTGTTGGAGAAGAAGAAGAGAGTCCCACTTAAGGATATGGGTGAGGATTTGGAATGCCTCTGTCAGATAATGAAAACAGTTGGTCCTAAACTTGATCATGAAAAGGCAAAGGTGAGTGTGTGGAAATTAAACTGAAAAAGATGAGTCTTGTCTTGAAGTCCTTGCTTGTTCGATAACAAAAAAATTTTTTTTTTTTTTTCTCGCTTAGTCTTTGATGGACCAGTACTTTGCTCGCATGCAGTCCTTAACCAACAACAAGGAACTGCCTGCACGGATTCGCTTCCTGCTACAGAACACAGTGGAGCTGCGAAACAACAACTGGGTGCCTCGGAAAGCTTATGTTGACAATGGACCAAAGACTATTACCCAAGTTCGTCAGGACGCAGCAAAGGTTAGTTTACCATATCCTTTCAGTTTATCACAGGCTGATAAGGATTGATCCGATTTGCTAAATGACTAACGTAGCCCAGAATCTGTGGATCCTGACTTCTTCTGTGCTTTGTAGGATTTGGGCGTTTTCATTCCACCTTCAACTGATTCAATAAGGAATGACTTCTTCATGGACAGTTCCTCCTTCCTTCCAGGAAAGATCAAGTATGATAGGGAGACTCTTGGTGGGCTGGCCGACATGTTCGGACAAATGCCTGGTATGTGGAGTCACACTGAAATCTCTGCACGAGTTACACTTCAAAGAAAGCCGTCTCTAAAGGCTCTGTCTTATTTTGTGTAGGAAGTGGTATCGGTACAGGCCCAGGGGTAATTCAGGACCACTATTCCCCAACCATGGGTCGCCACCGCGGCAGCGCTCCAGGGGTAATTCAGGACCACTACTCTCCAACCATGGGTCGTCACCGTAGCAGCCCACTCTTTAATGGCCACAGTGGAAACAGCAATGGTTCACACCAGCCATTTGAAAATGAAAGCAAGCCGTTCATAAAACCGAACCAGGTACATTATAGTTCAGCTCTTTTTGTTTTAATCTGAGATGGTCATTGCAATACTCATTCTGTTTTTAAACTTTTCAAAGGGGAGGAATTCACCAGTTTTCAACCATAAACAGAATCACTCAGTCCAGATGCAGTCCAAGGATATGGCTCCAAGGTTCAGCAAGAAGGGGAAAGTCAATGCAGATGAGGTACAGCTGCTTACATTGATGGTTTGTTGGTGTCATTGTTGCAGCAGGATTATGTGACAATAAATTTTGGTCAACCTGATGTATTAATACTCTGTCATTCTAGATCAGTCTGAGGCCAGCACAGTCCTTCATTATGAATAAAAACCAAGTGCCAAAGCTGCCACCACAGACAATGATGCCTTCTCCAGTTGGACAGGTAACAGACAATAGACTTAAAACATGTGAGCAGAGCTGATGGGGCAGTTTTAGGAAATGCATGCTAAGTTTTCTTTTTATGGCCCCACAGCTTGGCCTTAAAGCCAATCCTCCTCCAATTCAGGAAAAACCTGCAAAGTCTAACAAAAAGGCTCCTCCCACAAAGGAAGAGTTGTGCAAAATGACGGTAAGTTTACACAAAGCTTTACCGATGACTTCCTAAGTAATGTGCTATATGCGGGGCCTTCAGAGCCTGATTTTTATTTATAAATTTTTTTTCCTCCCCTTCCCCCTCTCATCTTTAAAGGAGACACTACTCACAGACTACCTGAACAACAAAAATGTTAACGATGCAGTGAGTGCTGTGAAAGAGATGAAGGCCCCCAAACACTTGTTGTCAGAGATGCTGAACAAGATCATAGTTTACTCACTCGATCGTTCAGATGAAGATAAGGAACATGCAAGCACTCTGATTCACACCCTTTGCACAGAGGGCCTCGTCACTGGTGACAACATATTGCAGGCAAGTGTCATTAAAGGTCTTTAAATTGACGCTGTAATCAAATGAAGTGGCGCTACACCATATTAACCTTGTGCCTGCCACACATTTTCATACAGGCCTTCCTGCGTGTTCTGGACCAGTGTCCCAAGATTGAGGAAGAAATCCCACTGGTGAAGTCGTACCTGGCTCAGTTTGCTGCGCGAGCGATCATTGCTGATCTGGTCAGCATTGCAGACTTGGCCCATCAGCTGGAGAATGGCGCACATTTCCCACTCTTCCTGCTCTGTCTGCAGCAGCTGGTGAAACTGAAAGATCGTGAGTGGCTGACTGACCTGTTCCAGCAGAGCAAGGTCAACATGCAGAAGATGCTGCCAGGTAGGTCAAAGGACACTTTCCACACTGGTTTTAAACCCAGTGTCATTTGGTTGTCTTTCCTTTTTAGGAGGAAGAATTGGTGTAAGTTGTGTGGGTTGTTGTTGTTTTGTTCCCTTCCCCATTATTGACTAATAATTTTGCTCCCATAGAAATTGACCAGAACAAGGACCGGATGCTGGAGATTCTGGAGGGCAAAGGCCTCAGCTTTTTGTTCCCACTGATGAAGCTGGAGAAGGAGCTGCTGAAGCAGATCAAAGTGGATCCTTCACCACAGTCGATCTATAAGTGGATCAAAGACAACATCTCTCCAAAACTTCACACCGACAGAGGCTTTGTCAACATCCTCATGACCAGGTACAGCAGTGGACAGTGTTTATAGTGACTCAGTCTGCATTGATGAAGCAAGCACATGCCATCAGCCAATGGTTTTTGTGGTTTTCGGTCAAGTGTGTTGATGGTCTTCTGGTCTTCCAGTTTCTTGCAGTACATTGCTTACGAGATCAACCCTGACGATGATGAAGAGCAGCATGCAGCGCCCAGTAAGGACCAGCTGGAGGAAGAGAAGCAGCTCCTGCTCTCTTTCAAGCCAGTGTTGCAAAAGTTTCTTCACGATCACATTGAGCTGCAAGTCAGTGCGCTGTATGCCCTGCAGGTGCACTGCAATGCCAAGAGGTTCCCTAAAGGTGTGTGCACACTTCTGCAGTTACAGTAAAACTTAGCAACCAGCTTTATTTAAGAAGGTTAACTTATTTTCTTGTTTCCAATTAGGCATGCTGCTGCGCTACTTTGTGAACTTTTATGACATGGAAATAATTGAAGAGGAAGCCTTCCTTTCATGGAAAGAAGATCTCACTCAAGAGTATCCAGGGAAAGGAAAAGCATTATTTCAGGTAATGTGCAGCCATTGAATTATGGCTTTGTGTGGACTGGCTCACAATGTCACCATTGTCCCTACTTGTAAATGAAACACTTCAGTGGATGTATTGTTGTTCTGGTGCAGGTGAATCAGTGGCTGACCTGGCTGGAGACTGCAGAGGAGGAGGAGTCGGAGGATGAAGAGTACTGAGGAATAGGCAAAAGCCATGTGTTATCAGATGCAGACTTGTTTTGGGGTTTTTGGTTTGTTTTTTTTCCTCCTTATTTAGCCATCTTTTTTGTTTTGGGTTTTTTCCTCCTGTCTTTCACGCTCTTCTTGTAACCACTGTTACAGTTCATTTCACGATGAGATTGTTCTGCCAGCATCACAAATCTTATTTATGCTCTTATTTTCTATACTGTTCTCTTTGATGTCCTACAGCAGATGTTTTATACACTTCAATCAACTTGGGTTTAAGAGTAGACAGTATTTAGCAGGAAAATGCACCAGCACCCAGAACTTGACCCATTTTTGTCACCTTTTTACATCTGGTAGGAGTCACCAAGTGCTGTCACAATTATTTAAAAACTGTTTACAAGAGGGAGCTCGCATTGCAAAGAGGCTTTCTCCTTTTTTAATCTACATTTGCTAATCAGTTTTTAAATGCACTTTGCTTAAACATCATGAGTCGTTGCAATAGTAAAAATTTAACTTCCCTTGATTTGTTAAATGTGATCATGACTTGCAGTTGTCTGCCATGATTATAATGGGACTAGTGCTTAGAAATCGACCATTTCTTAACCTGGGTGAGGCCTGTTTTACTTGCACAGTGTGATTTCAGTTACCGCCTTGTAGTTTAATGAATCGAGAGGGGTTTTTTTTTTTTTTTTTTTTTTTTAAAATGTATGAAACAAGTTGTGCTGTCAGGAATGAATCTGTGGCCTTTTTGTTTTCTTTTTTAATTTATAAGGATATACCTCTGTTTCTCGGACTATACTTGAATGTCTCGGGTTTTGACATTGAGACAGCCAAAGCTTGGTTTCCTTTGCTACGGTTGTTTGTCACTTGTGGAAATTTTGTCCATCTGCCATATTTGTCAAGTTCTTAAACGGTCTTTTTATCTTCATGAAATTACCAAGAATGTACTGTTTGTGTACTCTTCTTCTGGAGTGTTGTAACATTGTGTGCTAGAAGTCGAGTGTACAACTACAGATCAACCTTGAATAAAGTTTAACAGTTGACGGCTTTGTCCTGCTGTGTCCTTTTTCCACCTCCCCCACCCAAAGTCATAAGACTTGAAAGATGGTACGTCCTCCTAAAAAGCTATGACTTCTCAGGTTTAGTCCACAAAGCACGTGGATCACAAGAACATAATTATGGAACTATGACACTATGAAATGATACACTACATAAAATTGCAATATAAAGTTGAAATTGAGGTGCCCCTCTTATGCTGCCGTTTTTCTCTGTAGAGGATGTGAGAGCCACAGCAGGTAATGATTCCCTGTGTTATTCAGTGGTGCATTTGGGTACTCTTACTGAACGTGTACCTTTGACTGACCAGCACATCGTGGAGTAGGTGGGAGGCAGTATCCTTAATTTAGAAACAGCCACCTTCAGTTTATTAAAATTATAGCATAGATTGATTAAGTTGCTGAAAACATTCCTCAGATTCTGATCCATGTTGACATGATAGCATCACACAGATGCTGCATATCTGATATGAATCTCCTGCCACATCTCAAACGTGGCCCATTGGTCTGAGATCTGGTGATTGTTGAGGCCGTTTGAATAAAGTGAATTCATTGTCATGCTTAAAATGATTTGAGGTTTGTGATATGACACATTATCCTGCTAGAAGCAGCTATCGGTATGTGGATACAATGTGGTCCTACAGGAATGGACATGGTCAGCTACCATACTCAGGCTGTGGTGTTTAAAGAGCGTTTAGTTGGTACTAAGGGGCCCAAAGTGTGCTAAGAAACTATCCCACACCCTCAGAAGCCTTAACCATTGATACAAGACGGGATGTATCCATGCTTTTATGTTTACACCAAATTCTGACCCCATCATGTAGCAATGTAGCTGAAATGGAGACTAATCACACCAGGTAATATTTTTCCAACCTTTTATTGTGTAATTTTGGTGAGCTTGTGGGAGTGGCATCCACTGTTGTCTTGTACTGCTGTAGCCATTAAGACATGACATGTTGTGCTTTCAGTAATGACTTTGTTTTCTTTGCTTGTAACAGGTACCTGGAATCACAGCTGCCTTCCTAGTGCCTCAAAGCAACCTGACCTCAGATATCAACAAAGCACAGAACCATCACTCATTGCATGTGTCCTCTTTTGAGGGGGGACATTCTCTTTAAACCCTCGAGATGGTTGAGTGAGAAAATCCCTGCAGTTTCTGAAATACTGACACCAACAACCATGCTACATTAAAAGTCACTTAAATCACTTTTGTTCTCCATTTTCATGCTCAATTTGAACTTCGGTGGGTTGTCTTGACTACATCTACGAGCCTAAATGCGCTGAGCTTCCTGCCACGTGATTGGCTGATTGGATAGTTGTGTTGAGTTGAACAGCTGTACCTAACAAAGCAGATGGTGCTTATTGTAGGTTGAATTGTTATGACTTTTATGTACTTGCTACATGTTTGTCTATATTTTTTGTGATTTGTCTTCATGTACACAAGTAAAAACAATGTTAAATCGAGAGTTTCTCTCAGCATTTTATCAACACCACCTTACCAAAAATGTAAAACATAAAGTATACCTGTACTAGCATGACAAATTATGACTGTGCAGGAAATAGAGATAAAAAGATGTGGTATGAACCCATTGTTAGTATGAATGAATAGTAGTCTTATTATTAACCAGGCATAGCAGTCAACAATTACAGTGATGTGTCGACCTGATTTAACTCAGCAGGTGTTTGATCACATCACGATGCCCCTGCTGTCGAGCATGAGTATAGTACGCTCCACTGTGGTTTACAGACCCTGCACACATTACCAGTACTTTTCAAAGGCAAATAAACATCTGTACAAAATAAGCAGGAAGTTTTTGGGCAGTTTTTTATTTCACTTTTTTTCTTTACACAGTTTAGCAAATTTTAACAAAACATCGAGAAAAGAAATTCCCAGTAAGACGTGACCAAAAACGCTATGCGCAAAAAGAGATGCTCTTCTAAACTAAATTAGAAATGATCATACGGACAGAAATTCTGCTTTTATTTCAAACACAAATGCAGATGTTTAAGAGTTTTCTCGGCGTTACATGAGTCTGGGTGATGTGAAGAGTTAATCACTGTCATCATCTTCGTTGTTGGAGGCCTCCTGCTCGGAGCCATTGTCGGAGCGGCGTGGGGAGCCCTCGTTGTCCGATCCCGCTTCCGATCCTCGGTCTGATGCCGCGGCGGGTGATCCGGCCCTCGATTCGTCGTCTGATCCCGACCGACTCCTCTTGCTCTCATTGTCCGACTGTTCAGAGTCGGACTGCCTCTGCACCCTTCTCTTCTTCACTGGACGGTCACTGCCAGATTCGTCGTCGTCAGAGCCGGCGGAGCGCCGAGGGCTGCCTGCCTCACTACCGGAGCGGTTACGGCCGCCGTCGGAGTCGCTGTCAGATGCAATGCGCTTCCTGTGGCCGACTTCATCGTCAGATCCCGAACCACTGTCTCTTTGATGTCTGGATGGGAGAAAGAGCGCCATGACGTTTGTGTCAAATAATGTTTTCAAGTCTTCTTAATACTGTAAAAACCTCACATTAAGCTTTTACCTGTCTTCTGCTATTTTCAGTCCATCCTCATCTGAGGAGGACTCAGAAGACGAGATGATAGCCTTAGATTTGATCTTTCCTTTAAGAGACGGTGGCAGACGCTCAGGCTGAGCCTGAAATGAGAAAGATGTTACAATTATAAGAGAAACTGGAGCTGAAAACTGATTTTGTAAATTCTGAAAACTAATTGAGACAGAGAAAAACAGCAAATAAAGACTAAAGTGGACCTTCTCAATCTTCTTGCGTCCTTCTTTGGGTTTGCGCTGCTTCTTGGATCGTGACGTTCCTTCCTCATCGCTGTCATCTTCTCCTCCTTTAGCAGGTCTGCAACACAAAATTGAATCCCAGAATCTGAATGTTGTGCTCTGCGATCAGACTAAACAACGTTTGGCATTCACTGCAGAACACTTACCTCCTCTTCTTCTTCTTCCTCTCTCCCTTCTCATCCTCCTCCTGTTCGCTGCTACTGGCCTTTCTCTTCTTCTTCTTCTTCAATGGCAGGTCCTCGTCAGACTCGTCATTAACAAAATCGTCCATGTCGCCTCCTTTCTTACGCTTGGAGAGAAAAACAAAAGAAACAGTATTATCCACAGTGCATTAAGTGCAGTTTAGAGCTCGCTGCTGAGTTTAGCAGTATTAACACTCACACGTCCTCCTCCACCACCGCTGCCCTTCTTCTTTTCTTTGGGCATTTCCTTTGATCCCTCTGCAAAGGTCAGCAGGTTCTTGGTCTTTTCCACATACAAAGCTCTCTGCTCCAAAAGCTTCTTCTGCTCCTCCACCTCTCTGTTCCTCCTTTCCTCCTAAAGAAAGTTAGTTATTGAGACACCCCAACAGATGACTGATTAGTTTATACAAAAAAATGAATCACAGTCAGACATTATGGGCAAAATAAAATGCATCATGGTGATTACTTAAAAAAAAATGGTACCTGTTCCTTTAACAGCTGTTGGCGCAGCAGGTCTCTCTCCTGCTCTTGTTTGGCTCGAAGCTCCTTCTCCTCCTCGTCCTGCTTTCTGGCTCTAGCTACATGGTACTGAGCCTGACTCAGCAAGTCAGAGCACTGCCTGCATTCCCAAAACACACCAATATTCCAAATTAGGTTACAAAAGACACCAAACACAGCACCAAAAGAAAAAAGCTCTTTAAATTAAGTTAAAGACTGATAGAAGTACTGCCAAATTATCACACTCCATTTCAAACTGGTCTTTCTACTCTTGGCTCTGTATGATGTCAGTGGGAACCAGATCCACACCACAACCCCACAAACCTGCTGTTTTATGAGGGGCAGCCAATCAGAAGACTGGAGGTCAGAAAGAAGCTAAAACAATCTGTGGATGAACTAAAAGGCTGCACAGACCCAGGATCAGTATAAACTAAATAAGGAATATTTTGAACTGTGAAACAACTCAGACTGACCTGGCCTCGGAAGCAGCGAGAGCGAGGTCAAACCTCATCTTGTCTCCAGCCTTGCTGAGGTAGCTGAAGTACCTGTGAGGGAGATGACACTGCAGGATTAGTAAAGGACAGCCAGAGGAAGAGGCAGGGAGGTGGGAACATAAATCAAATCATTACCTGTGAGCCAGTTCCAGCTCTTTGACAGCACTGAGCACAGCCTTCAAGTTGCTCTTCTCATCTTTAAGCACAAGGGTGGCCAGTCTCTGAAGCACCAGGGCCACATTAAACATCAGCACTGTGTCATTGGGTGCCACGTGACGGGCCTTGATGTAGGAACACCAGAAAGACAGAGTTACACTTCCCCCCACACTGCAGAATGAAGCATAAGCCTCTGATTTCATTTTACCTTCAGAAGCATCTGTTTGCACTCTTGCAGTTTGCCACATTTGAAGAGCGCACGTGCGAGGTAAAGCAGCACCTCTGTGTTCTGATATTTGTAAAACTTCTTCAGGCAGTTCTCGTACTGTCGGGCAGAGAAAAAAAAGACTTAACTGAAATGGAAAAGGTAAAGGAGAAAAATAACATAGGAAAGACAAAAACTGTAACAGTTTAACACAAGCGAGGAGTTTACCATCTGCACGGCGCTGATGTACTGCTTCTGCTCCACGTAGATGTGAGCCAGATTTAGCCACACGTCACTGATTTCGGCTGTGGCCTCCCTCACCTGCGCAAAAACATCTCGCGCCTCTCTGAAGTAGCCCTTGTGGGCAAGGACGGCACCTAGACATAAAAATATATGCATATACTTAATGTAAAACACACAGAGCAGAACAGATAAAAAAAGATAAGAGAGACTGAAGAGTTGCTGACCGATGCCATTGGCGGCGTAGAGGTTCTTGGCATCATTTCGCAGGACTTGCTTGTAGATTGCCAGGGCTCGATCTTGGTGTCTCTTTTCCTACCGAGACATTTATCACCAGCGAGCACACATTTTACTCAAGTCCCTGCACATAGCTGAAGTTTGTAACAACTATGCTAATCAGCTGCCTGTGTTTATTTAGCAATAGCATTCAGTGAACTGCTCTGCTGTTTTACAAGTGTTCTTTAAGCTCTCTCACACAGTTAAATATTCAATCGGTGTCCCGACAGCAGATTTACCTTTTCACGGTCTCTGGTGGGCTGGTGCAGCGTCTGTAACCACACGTTACCCAGAGCCAGCATGGAGTAGGTGTCGTTCTGCGTGGACGGCTGCTTGAGAATACGTTCAAACTTCTTTTGACCTGGACCCCACTCCTGTTTGGCCAAGTGAAGATTTCCTATCAGGGACCAGGCATCCGGGTGATCCTGCAGAACAGATATCACTTAATGGAAAAAAAAAAAAAAAAAAAAAAGAGAGTTTTTGCAGCAGACTTTGTCTATCGATGACATATAACACCAGGCTGTACCTGATTAATCTGAAGAGCTTCTTTGAACCAGTCGGAGGCTTCATAGAAGTTTCCTTTGTCCCGAGCCATCGCTCCAAGACGCAAATAACCTGCAGGCCAAAATAAACAATCACAGAGTGGAAACTTGTTTTTTTTTCTTTTTGTAGGCTCATGTTTTATCGACGCATGCTTACAATCCACATAGTTGGGATGTTCTCTGAGGATGTTTTTGTAGAGTTTCTCGGCTTCGTGGAATTCACACATAGCCTCGTACAGACGGGCCAGATTGTAGGAGGTGGTGACAGAAATGGCATTGTAGTAATGCTCGTCATGCTCTCCTTCGGCTTTGGCTCGCTCCAGAGAAGCTAGAAAATATTTCTGGTGGGAACAAGACATGACCCCGTCTCGAATTAGCGCTACTATTTATACAGAGTTAAGTACACTCGATGATCAGTAAATACCACAGACATCCAGAAATATTCTGCAGTTCCACATTAACTGAATAAATTCCCAACTAAATGAAGCTATACTTGGTTCAGGAGCTCTCAGGTTAAACTGCATTTACGGTATATTATTAGCTACCTTGGCTTCCCCTAGGTTGCCCAGTCTGAAGTGCAGAGCCCCCAGGTTGTTGAGAATCTCGGGGGGAACGTCAGCCTGCACCTTCTCCTGCAGGATGCGTGTAGCTGTGCCGTAAGCGGATAGCGCTCCTTGGATGTCTGTCTGCTCCAGAATCTGTGCCAGCTCAATCCACGCCTCCACATCATCTGGGTACTGCTCTGTTACTTTCTTCAAGTGCCCCTATGAAACAAAAACAGTGGAATATATCCAGGAACCATTAAACATATTTATCAAAATATGTCTGGCACAATTTTCCAAGCTATGGGGTAAGTGACATGAGAATACACACTTTTGCAATGTCTCTTTTTTCCTGATCGTCAGACGTTGCATAGAGAGACCCAAGGATTTTCATAGTCTCATAGTTGTTGGGGTAAGCCTTTAAAACCTTTTCAAAGCACTGCGCTGCATTTTCTTTGTCTCTTCGATACACATACATCTGCCCCAGGCCGAAGAACGGCAGCACAAAGGTGGACGAGGCAAACTGAGTGGCTTGGTAATAATACTGAAACGCTTGGTCGTAGTCCTCCTGTGGAAGAAGGAAGGACAGATATGAATGGCGACCTCAGTAAACAATAACAAACTTGCACATGGCTGGTTGGGATCGTACCTGCACGTGAAATGAGCGAGCTAACTGATAGCAGCTCTCAGCCTGCATGGCCTCAACTTCTGTGTTGTGGAAAGCGTGCAGAGCGAGATGCTGCACTTTACTGTAGTCCTGAGAGGAAGCAGAAAGCACATAGGCACGAAGAACAGTTAATAACAGCGAAATGCTAGAACTTATATTTTCACCGCATTTCAACAACACAGCCGTGATTACCTTTTTGAAGAAGAAGTGGTTGGCGAGGTGGTTGAGTACCATGGGGTTGCTGGGGTCGATGGTGTAGGCCCGCGAAAGAAGCTGCACTCCGTTCTTGATGGAGTCTGCCTCTTTGTTGTTGAGCTCTAAAACAGCCAAACCAACGAGCGCTCCCACACACTTTGAGTTAAGCTCCAGGGCTCGACCGAAAGCCAAACGAGCCTTCTCCAGTTTGTTGAGCTTGACGAAACAGTGGCCCATCCCCAGCCTCACCTCAGCTACACAAAAACAAGACAAAAAACAAGTTGGGAACATTGATTTTATAACCAATATGAGTGAAGGGCAAATATATTATCTGTGGTCCTGTGTTTTTAAAATCAAGGATCTTCTGTTCATAAATTGTATTTATGTTTAAGTTAACAATGAAGTGGCTCATCACCTACATATCTTTGCCACATAAAACATGAACATACTGTCTCTTGTTGCTGCTGCAACAATAATATTTTCATCATAATATTGATGATGATAATAACAACAATAATAAATGAAATACAGGCATGCGGGGAGTGTTTAAAGACATTACATGTTATTGGTTTACCTGGGCAGCCGGGGTTTGTACGCAGAGCCTTTTTGTAGTACGCCAGCGCTCCTCTGTAATCCTTTTTATTGAAGGAGATGCAAGCCTTACCTGTTTAACAACAACATTGTTATTACTTCAGTCAATCAATGTAGTCCATTTCAATCCTACACTGTTTCATGTTCACGTTACCAAGCAAAGCAGGGATGTTATTGGTGGACTGGTTGAGGACAAAGTGGAACTGAGCATCAGCCTGGTCCATCTTGTCTCCTTCCAGCAGGCAGAAACAGGCTCTTCCCAACAAATGGTTCTGATTGAGACAACAGCAGGTTCGATTTACTCAAAATGCAAGAAAAATAAGCTCATTTATCACCTGCTATGATAGACTTTTTTTCCTACCTGATCATACATGATGATCTTGTCTGCCATAGTATACAGGAGCGTAGCCTGTGTGATGAGCTCCTTCTTGGCATCTTTGTTTTTCTCTTTACGTGCTTGCTGGACATAGTAAGCTGCCAGTGTGTCCAGACAGGTCATCTGGTCTTTTTCGTGGTCTCTGTAGTCGAGGTTTCCATCAATACGTGCTGCCTCTAAAAGCTTTACAAAGTCCTCTGTTTTGCCCTGTTTGTAGTACTCCAACTTAAGAAGAAATAGAAAGAAAACTGTCACACTCGATTGGAATTTCACATTGTTTGTTTCATCAAATTAACATCTAGACACACATCAGTTAGTGCAGTACTTAATCTCAATCTAACAACTACCTGATCGACAAGAAATGTACTGTTTATTTTAAGGTCACTTATTGAAATTTTCTGGTTCTCAAATGTGCGATTTTGCTTCTCTGTCGCATCTACATTTCTATTTTGGGCTGAGAAAATAAAATACTGTGAGCTGTCACATTGATGTTTGGGATAAACTGAAAAGAGAGCCTAATTATTATTTGCAGAACAAAAACCACAAAGTCTAAGGCTGATGTATCGACTCACCGCCAGAGCAATCCAAATGTGCAGCTGCGTGTGCTCCTGCTTCAAGATACTGATGACCTCATCTCCTTCAGGAAGTTGGTCGAAGTCGAGCTCGATGACCTGGAAAACACAAATATGTATGTTATTACAGTAAGTACCTCAGCATGCATGGTGTTGCCAGTGGAAAGACATATCTATGCAGATTATATGTGCATTATATTATTTTATTGTAATAGTAGTGCAAATCCTGACACATGTATCACTTCAGAGTGTTATGAATTAGAAACTGGAAACTTTGTTACGTGCTGCAAGAAAACCATCTGCATGTTAATGTGGCAAAGACGGCATGAATAGGCCGAGAACTCCAGCGACCCCCATTTCCATCCATGGGGTCTGTGTGGAGACGATGGGGGAATACAAATACCTCGGTGTTTACACTGATTAAAAACACAGAAGTCCTCTACAAGGAGAATCAAATTTGTCTTTACTGTCTAATGAGCAATGTCTGAGGAACTTTAATACTTACGGGATGATGCTCCCGATCTTTTACGAGTCTGTGGTGGCCAGTGTCATCCTCTATGCACAGAACCCAGAGACTGATAACCATGCCTCCCTGTGGCCATCAGACTTTATAACTCTGTACTGTACATAGTGTTGCTTTAACTTTGGAATATTTGATTTTAATTTTACATTAAGTGTGTACTTATATTTTTACTTTAAAAAATGGTTTCCATCTTCTCTCTTGCATATTTTCTATTTTAATAAAATGTATTTAACAAAACAAACATTTTGCATTTAATTCTTCAGCGACAGTTTGTTAGGTAGATTTCACCTGACCTATACAGTTTAATAGAAAACTCAGCTGCTGCGAATGCTTACAAGGTTCAATAAATTTGTTGGTTATACTGATCAATGCTTGTTTCACCAATTTTAAAAACAATTCAATGTAAAAGTCTTCATAAGGGACTATTCCTGGCATATGTTTCTAATATTTTGTCCACTCCTAACGCAGCCTAAACACTAATGCAACCGACTGCCTGCAACTAAAACACATCTGTCACAAATTCGGTGATGTGTTGAAATACCACAACGCATATTAGGCTCTTAAATTAAGTAGAAAACACCTCAGTAGAATTTAATGTTTACTGCATCACTGAGAGCGGCGACGACAAAACATCGCGATAAGTAAGCTTTGCACAGGCGCCTGAACGCATATTTAAGGAGTTGAACAGCTGACAAGCATCAAAATTTCACTATGTTTAAACTCCAGATTGCAAACAAATACACCACGTTTTCGTTACAATGCCACTGTGTAAGCAGACACATAATATCAGCTCAGGCTAGCCGCAGTTAGCTTAAACGGCTAACAGCACAGCTAGATCCTCTTAGTGAAAACAGGTTCACGGAAGGATTTACCTCATCTGTGTCCCGTAAAGGGATCTCGATAGAGCCTCGAGACATCTTGAAAGAATAACCAAAACCACTCGAAGTTAGATTTATCTAAAAAAAAATTGTAAAAATAAAAATAAAAATACAATTTCTTCCACCCGTTGTCTGCTGGTAGCTACTTCATGCTTCCGAAACACACGGATGGCGCAACTGAAATTATGTCCGGGCAGAAACCATAAACACTATAACTCAATGACTGTAGAAAACAATACAGTTATTGCTATAACTCAAAGAGAAACTGCCACAAAAAAGACGGGACATCGTATCAGCTTGCTTACAAACTGAATTTAGTTAACAATGGGAGAGCCATCACTTACAATACAATAAAACAATAGCGTTTTATTGGGAATAATCTGCAACACACACACACTGACACTGGAAGGTAGTGGGATTTTACTTCCTACATTTGCTGAATTCAAACGGGAGACTGTGCATTTGATGTGTTAAACGTGTGACTTCCAATTTAAATTTACGGTGTGCATCATTGTCACAAACCTCTCCAGAGCTGCATTTTGGCAAGCAGTGGGAGGAGGGTGTGGATGAGGGTGAAGGGAGGGAGGCTGAGGGGATGTCAGCTGGTTTTGATGTGAGTACTGAAAACCAAAGAAGCACCTTGAAGACTTCACAGTATTTCAGTATTAAAGAGTAGAAGACAAACAATAAGGTGATGCTTCTTACTGAAAAATTTTCTTTGCAGAAAACCTGTCCGGACTGAAAAGTAAGATTTTTTTCTGACTTGTTTCTGTTTAAAAATAAATGTTTAAAGGCTATGTGAGATAAGACCAAAAACATATGTGTCTTCCAGTCTGACTGTAAACCATATGAATTGTCTTCCCTGCAGGAATCTTCAGAGGTGGAAATTTGGTTCATGTGAAAGTTCTTTAACACAACTGTACTGTCTGAAAACCTGCATTTTTTTTAACTCATTTTTATGAAGACTGGTTACATTTAGTTTCTAAAAATAATCTATGTTCCAATTTGCATCAAGGATAATACTTAATTCCAATTTATGTTCAATTTTATGATATTAGTCTGTTAGTTTTAGCCTCCAGACACAATGCACAGAGTTTAAAATGCATTTGTTTATTTAAATTTCAGGTCATGCAGGGACATGACTGTCCAGCATAGTTGCTCTCTGTGGCTTCAGGAGAAACAAATACAATGTCTGACGGCAATAATGGTGAGTGTTTCAATTTATCCAGTATTAGTATCAAACAAGTATACAGCATATTCATTTCGTTTTCTAACATTTGGCTCTTTACATGTAAAGTGTGGGAGACATCTGGCTGTGGGATGAACGATGTGTTTGAGGACAGCAAAGATACAAGCGGATTCTCTGAACATGAACTCCTTGACATCGTGTATGATACGTGTAATAGCAGCAAGTCAGGTATACAGATGGACCGAATTTCATTTAGACAAAAAAACGGTGCAGTAATGGTGTGACGTCTTTTTCATTTCCTCCTTTTCCCCTCTTGCCTTCAGGAGAAGTGTTAGCCTCCACCATTTTCGAGTACCTGCACACCATGACTGCTCAGAGCCCAGGGCAGGACAGACTGGCTGCCCTGCAACGGCTGCTCGACCCTGACTGTCAGGACCCACATGTGAGCAGAGAGACGTTTCACTCCACCATGAGGGCGTGGATCACCCAGTGCAGCGAGGACAGGTGAGACTGAAACTGTACACAAGGGACCTGCAACCTTTACATAACATCTATAAACTTCATATCTAATTAAATATTTTGTTACTATAGATTAAAGTTCCTAACAATATATTTTTATTTTGACTTTTTTTAAAGTTAGCTCCACTTTAAATAATTACTTTTGCATGTAGTCATTTAAAGCAAGAGGAAGAATAATTTAAATATGAAGGGATGAAGTGAAGATGGTCTGCTACAATGTCCATCACATTTTATCTTTTTTACAAACATAGCAGGGCATGTCCAGTTAAATGTATTGCCTACTTTTCTATCAATTAAACATTTTATTAATCAGCTGTGATATCACTCAGTTTTCCTGTGTTACAGTACTGATGAGGACAGCAGCCATGTACCTCGGCCAAACACATCTGAAGAGCCTGTAAATGCAAATGGTATGTTTCCAGGTTTTATTCTGTTTTGAGACTCAGTTTATTAAATATGAAACAATTCATTACTCCTCATTTCCTTTCAGGGCTGGGTTTGTCATTTTGTCAAAGCGAAGAGACGTCATCAGAAGGCCAGCGGTGTTTCTGGTTGGATATTTTTTTCTAGTTTAACCATTGTTTATGTTTACCTCCCTAACCAGTTTGATTTTACACATTAGTAACCATTTCTTTGGCTTCAGCGATGGAAAAGACCTGTCAGGTACAGTGGCTGAACTGAAGCATGCCAACCGCAAACTGAGTGAGCAGAACAGTAGTCTGCTGAGGACTGTTGCTCAATGTGAAGACACGAACCTGCAGCTCACTCTGGAGATCACTGAGCTGCGAGCAAAGCTCATCAGGTGAAGGATAAACTCATTTCTTCCACAGTTAACTGCAGTCCTAGCATGTAAGATTACACTACTGTAATAACTTCCAGCAAAAGCAGATTGTTTTATTATTCAAGTAAACTATATCATATCATGTATGTGCACTTCTAAAGTGACAAACTGTGATCGGTAACAATGTAATAAACGTCTAATGACTAAAAACGAGCAGAAATACCAATAGCAGTCATTATAGACTGCACATATTTGATATAGGTGCACTCTGGTTTGGACAACACATATATTTTATTCTCTGTACTGTTTTTCTTCAGGGTGAAATGATTGTACAGCATGCATCTTTAATTTCTTTAGACTTTCTCGAATCCATACAGGGGCAAAATAATATATACAGGCTCTAAATACATGTACATACACCGCCATTAATATTTGGTTAAGCGTCCCTTAGCAAGTTTCACCTCAAATGACTCTTTTAATAAGCATCAACAAGCTTCTGGCAGGATATTTGACTATTCTTCTTGGCAGAATGGGCAGAGTTAATTTAAATTGGTGGAAGGGATGAAGTGAAGGTGACTTGCCAGACTCTTTTGGTAGCCGTCAACAAGCTTCTGATAAAATTCTGGATGGAGATTTGACTTCTTCTTGGCAGAACTGCTGGAGTTAATTTAAAATGACTGATTTCATTTTGGAGTGTAGTCATAAATTTTCAATAGGTTTGAGGTCATCGCTTTCGGAAGACCAGAAGCTTAATGTTAGCCTGTTTTATCCATTCCAAAAGCAGTATTGATGTCTGTTTGGGATCACTGTCCTGTTTGAACACCGAACTCTGTCCAAGTTTCAACCTTGTAGCTGTTGATTTGAGGTGAAGTTGAAGAGTTTATAGGTAGTCCTCCTTCTTCATCATTTAATCCACTTTCCACTATCAGCACCACTGGCAGCAAAACAGCCCCAGAGCATGACGCTACCACCACCATGCAAGATAGTTGCTGCAGTGCTGTGAAGTTTGAAAGCCTCACCTTTCCTCCAAACATACCTTTTTTATTGTGACCAAATAGTGCAATATTTGTCTCATTTGACCATAAAACTTTTCCAAAGACATTTGGCTTGTCCATGTGAGCAGCTGCAAATTTTAGTTGTGCTTGAAGGTGTTGATTCTGAAGCAGGGCCTTGTTTCTTGGTCGACACCCTCTCAGTCCATGCTGATTAAAATTAGGTTTACTGTGGACAGTGATGCTTGTGTTCCCGCTATTTCCAGTTCACTGCAGGCTTGAGTCTTGATGGTCCCTGGGTTGTTCCTGAACATCCCAACCAATTTCCTCTCATCTGAGGGTGACAGTTTGGGTCTTCTTCCAGACCTCGGCAAAGTGGTTGAATTGTTAAGAAATAGCTCCAAGAAATTTTCACCAAGTTATTTGGATTTTAACCATTGTTCTGAGTATTGGTCAGCCCAATGAGTGCTGTAAAACAAACCCTTTTTATGCTGATAAAGAGAAACTACCAGTTGTAGTCAATCGTGATCACTAATGAGACGTCGTGTGGATTTGAGAAAATTCAAAATAAAATTTAAAAAAATTCAAAATCCAATTCTTTTTTCTTAAAAATTTAAAGCCATAAGAAATGTATGCTGCACAATCATTCCACCCACCACACATATATAACAAGCCCATTTCTTAAAAAATACAGAATAAACATCAGTTACTTACTCCAAATGGCACAAATAGGCCTTTCAAACTTTTACTTAAGGAATCGTCTCATAGACATACATTTATTAGTTTATTAATTATTTGGTCTGTTCTTGTCAGTATCTTTTTTCATGTAGTCGGTCATGTAATTACCTTGTAATTTGTTTGTCTTGGTTTGTTTGTCGTGTGCAGTGCTCAGAGGTCAGCAGTGAGAGTTAGATCTCTGACAGAAGAACTGGAGGAGACACGTCAAGCATTTAAAGAGGCCCGGGAGAAAGCCAGTCGGACCCAGAATAGCTGCTCCAAACTGGTATGTCAAACTCTCAGCAGTCCCACAGTGAAACTTTCTGCTGCGTTTGGCTTATTTTATATGGCAACTATTTACATTTAAGTCTTTTTTTTTTTTTTGGTCTTCAGAGCAATGAGGTTGAATGTCTTCAGAGTGATATTCAAAGGCTTGAAGACAAGGTAATGTACATCTTAAAAATATGCCCAATGTGTGCGCTTTCTGTTATAAAAATAAAACTGATGTTTACATAAACAAACATTTCTCATCTTCACACAGAATGAAAAACTAATCTTTGAGAAAACATGCTCTGAAGAAAGCCTCAACAAACTGAGGAAGGTCAACGCTGAATTGAGGGTAAGAAGAGATGAGTGTAATTGTCTCTACACTGTAATGAGTTTGTGTTGTTAGTAAAAGCCTGTATGTTCACAGGCTGGACTTGAGGAAACTCTGATTATGTTGACACTGAGAGACAGAGAAATATCAAAGGTAAGTACATTTTTTTTCCTAACGATGAAAGTTGAAATTGTCACATTTTAAAATTTTTATTTTAACTGTCTAGAAAGACATTCTTATGGAAAAGATGAAGAATACTCATGTGGAGAATCACAGAATGATAGAGGTATGTTTGATAGAGCTTAGAGTTGAAGGGAGAATATTCGATACTGTAAATGCCATGACATCATATTGAATGCTAATCAGATGTTACTAAAATCTTTTTCCTCTATTCCGGTGTTGTAGGGTCTGCAATCCGAGCTGATGAGATTACACGAACATTCAAACCAAGTTCTTCTGAGGTATTTTTAATTAATTGCTTATAAATGTAACATGGTGCTGACTGTTGATTTTTCTTCTCAAAAGGGCTCCTTTTGAGATTTCTATGATTCTGATAATTATAGGAGAATTAAGTTGAGCACAATACTATGCTATTCAACTGAGTGGCAAACTGTGTTATGATTTGCACTGTAGCTTTTAAAAGGGAGGATGAAAATCAGAGCAACAGCTCTGTTGCTCTCTAACGCGAGTAACATCCATGTCTGGAAATAAAAGATGGATATAGCCAGCATAGCTATCACTATGGTAGTTATCACTATGGCATCGCTATCACTATGAACCATCAATTTTGGCGTTACTGCATCCACAGACACAAGTAGCTTCTAACTGTGCAAACATGCTAATAAAAATATTAGAATTTCACTCCCTAAAACTGGGGAGCGAGTGCAGACCTCCTGGACAGGCTGTTAGTAAAATTAGCTGCACATGAAATCTATTTGTTAGATAACTGCATTAATAACGCTCCTAAAAGCACCAAACCCCACATCAGTTAGCCCACCGGTAAGTTGGTGTGCTAGCATAAATAATGCAGAACTTTAATCCTTAATAGAATCAACCAATTGAGTGAGTGACTTTATTTTGATGGGCACAAGATGCGACCAATCACATGCAAAGACAGACTGGGCTCATACCATTATGTGAAAGAAGGAAAGGGGGCAGACGTTCCGATGACAGGAAGTGTAATGGTACAGGCCAGGTACAGGGGGAGCCGGTGTTGTGCCAAAAACTGATCGTCTTCCAAAAAGTGATTTGCAATGTTTTTATGTGTGCTTTATATCTAATGTCTTTACTTATATTAGTAAATAGACTGTAGTGAACAGGATTTATTAAGAGGTTATATATAAAATAAAGAAACGACTTGTTTTTGAAGTATCTTTATGATGTAATCGTACCCATATTACCATTGGTTCTGGCCTTTTTGGTCACTTTAAGTAAGTTTATAGAACTGTGATGGGGGGGGTTTTTCTACAATTTCTGCTGCCCTCTTGGTTAGATCTCTCTTGGAAAAACAAATTTTTAACGTCAATGACACTTTTTACCCCAATAAATAAAGGATATATAAAAGTCACTTTGCCAAAAACTGATTGCAGCAGCTGCTTTGTGATAGGAATGTTCTTTCTGGCTCTAAATTACTAGATATTCTCCATAAGAGAAGCTTTGACTGATTTCTGACAGATTTTAGGTCAACAAGCCATAACAGCTTAAATTCCCGCAATCATTTTTTGGCAAAGACCGGAAATCACTTTTTGGCACAACACTGTATTTAACTGCTAGCCTGTCAGGAAAAAGTGAAGAAACAAGTGAAAACATAAAATGAGCAGCATCTGGCTAGATTTCAAGTATATTGGAAAGTGCAGAGCTGAGGGCAGAATTTATAAAATTAGGAACTGGCCTTAAGTGATACCAGTTTTTATTTTCAGACATTTTCCATTGTGGAGGACAAAAGGTTTCTAACTTGTCTGGGCCTTAAACCTCATGTGTGTTCTCCCTAGTAGTGGTAATTGCACAAAAATAAGGTTTTTGAAAATACTGAATAAAAAATTGCTACCACAAAGCCATGGCTCAGAGTGTCTAAATGAGTCTCACAGGCCTGAATGTGCGATTGAAGTCATTTCTAATTCTTAACTTGTTTGATCTGCTGCTCATCAAAAACAAGAACAAGCATAAATTAAGGACTTTTAACTTTACTTTTATTACTTTTACATCTTTATTGATAACCTACTTTCAATACTACACAAAGTAATTAATCAATAAACAATTAAATGACAATTTCATTGTTTGTTTGTTTTTTACTTTTTACTATAGAAATTTCTTTCTTTTTTTTTTTATAACTACAGTTTAACAGTCTGGGCAATGAGCTACCAGAATTTTTTATGTAATTCTATAAAGTCCAAAGAGTCGTGCTGACAGATTTCTTTCTTTGTCACAGCAGTTTTTTCTTTATCATGTAGAAACAGTTAAATATGGGACTTCTTTAAACTGACAGAAAGGGGAGATTTGATGCTTCGGCCCACTTAGGGCCAAAGTGGGCTGCATATGGCTCGCATGTAAAATGAGTTTGACACCCTTGCTCTAAGCACATGCCACTTTCTATGTGAGAGAGCCATATGTCTATGGAAACTGACTCACTTTTGCAGTTTTGTGCAACTGCAGTTTTTGGCATTTATGCATTGGCTTACTTTTTCGGTCAGTGTGAATGTGAATGGTTGTTTGTCTCTGTGGGATGGATGTCTCAATGGATGACTATTTTTATAGGTTTTCTGTTAAAGGATTCTCAGGTAGGGTCAAGTAAACAAACAAAGTGCATTTCTTGTGTAACTTAATGTAAATTTAATGTACCCATTTAACATTCATTAGGAAGCTAATGAATCGAAAAAATTATAATTTATAAAATATCTTAACAAAACACATGGTTTATTCTGACAGGTATGAAAGACATTGTATCAGCCCTCAGGGACTTTACAGTCGTGAGCCTCCAAACCATCGCTCTCTGCAGAGCGAGATGAAGGACATGCAGCAGGTCAGTAATGCTTGCTACCTGCAGATCTTTTAACAGAACATTTCATGTAGTTGATGCTTCCTTCATTTGCAGGAACATCACAGAGCTTTGGATGATATAAGTCTCCTATCACACACGCACAGCGATGATATTCAAAGCATTATCCAAAGGATCACGAATGCAGAAATAGCTCACCTTCTTCACAATAAATATCTCGAGAGGGTGAGGATGGTGTTCATTATAGCATGCAGTAATGTACATATTGAGAAATCTCACTGGTCTTCTCTCACAAACAGGACTGTGCTCCTGTGGAAATGCAGGAGAGGCCTTTTCCTCAACAGCAACAGGCAAGAATCAAGCAGCAGCTTCTCAATGTGTATGTGATTTTTTTTTAACCTCCCTTTCTCCTCTTATGGTAACAGATTGGTTTTGGTTGATGTTAGTCTTTGTTCTGAGAAGCTAAGCTAATAAAAAGAGTGTCTGGTTTTTACAGTGTATTTATGGGCATCTCCATTACATAACCATACCAGTTACCATCTTCCGTGTGCAAGACCGTATCAGGGATAAGTGCACTTTTAGTACCCCTTGGTAACTACAGACATTACAGCGATGTTTATAAAGCTGTGGTGGTGGTTTCAGGCTGCAGGAGCTCGAATTGTACAAGTATGTGTGGGAGGATAAAGGGGAGAAGGTGGAGGATCAGCAGAGAGCCTGGGATAGGGAACAAAAGGAAAGTCAGAGTGGGAGCCAGATTCCCATCAAGGAGGCCAAGAAGGTGGCTGTGGCAAAGTGGTGGAAAGCCCTCAGCGTAGAGGGGGCTAAGGTCCGAAGTAAAGACATTAAGTCAATTCAGGAGGTCTCTGAGATGCAAGCAAAGCTCAGGGAAGCAGAGCAGAAGATCACTGATATGAGGGAGCATGTCTGCCATCTGCAAGCATCACTAAGATCTGCACAGGAGCACACCGAGCAAAAAAACACCAATAGAGTTCTTCATACTGACAAAGGAAGCAATACAGAGAGAAAAGAAGAAGACAGAACTGCGGAGAAAGAGGCGAGAGATCAGAAGGATGCTTCAGTGGTCACAGATCCTGTTAGTATCACAGACGGAGCAGCTTCAGAGCAGGACACCACAGACAGGCTTCTGGCAACCCTGAGGAGGATGGAGGCGATGGTCAACAATGCCTTGGAGACTGCCCAGCTGGTGAGGAAGAGCGAGCAGAGGGTGAGCCAGGTGAGAGTGAGGATGGAAGGGATCACTCACAGGGTGGAGGAGGCTCTGGGGAGAGCTGCAAACACTGATGAGGAGCTAAACATGCTGGAGGCCAGGATCACAGAAAACGCTCCAACTCAGGTTTGTCTGTGTTAGAAACACGTCTCTGCTTTACATAAGATCAAAGTTAATTGTATCTTTATTTAAACCTTTCATACATGAATTATGACAACCTCAATCAGGATTTCTTTCTTAGGTATTTTTATTCATCTTTAGGTATTAAGAAACTTCATTTTTTAAAACATTTACTTTACAAAGAGTTTTTTACATGTCCACTTAATCAGTCCACTGGCCAACCAGTGGGTGGCAGAGTATGGAGTGACACATCAGTGTCCAATGTAGTGGTTTATGTGCAAGTATACCATCAACACTGACACAAACACAAAAAAACAGCTGAATAGCTGTCCACTGTAGTGACCACTATGCATGAAAGGGTTAAATAAAAATAAAACCACGTGGAAGAATTCCCACCAGCATGTTATAAAATATTTATTTCAATCTAATGTATTATTTCTATGGAAAAATCGACATTTTATTGGTCAGTAGAATTTTATTCTTGTTGCTATTTTTGCCTGCGCTGTGATTGACTGTTGGAAGCGAGTGATTCCAAACAACTTCCAAAAATGAGCAATGCTCATTTATTTGCATTTTGTGTGGTAATGCAGTAGCACAATCAGCAGGATCACATAAACATTCTCACAGGATTTAGCAAAGTGTTCCACAAATTTTTCATGTGTACAGCCTTAAAGTCCATCACCTATTTTACTTGTAATCCAGTGGAAACAGTAGCAATCCGTTGTTTTTGTCTGTATTTTCCTGAAGTCTCCAGATCTAAATTTGCCAAATGATCATGGAGCAGATGCCACACGGTTAACGGCTGAACCCGAGGAAGCATGCGGAACAGAGCGTTCTCCTCCTGCACCTCCATTAAACCCAGAAGTCAGTGAGCCTCCACAGAGGTCCATGAATGGTATGCATATCAGAGATCCATCTTCTGTGTTAATGTGGTTCTGTTAGATGCACATTAATTAAAGCAACTTCCTTTTATAATGGTAATCCCTGAGGATGTCTGGAAATAAACTGTGCACACAGCAGCTGGTACAGTGAGGGGGAAGCGGAGAGCTCTGGTGGGAGTGTATGATATCTATCAAAATGGGGCATGGGGAAAAGCAGGGGACGTAGACTAATGCTTTATGTAAACACACTGAAGTTCAAGTACTTTTTTATACAAACATATTTTTAGAGACTTAACGTCACTCTTACACGTTTCAGATAATCAAAAAATAATATAATATAATAATATAACCAAAGTAAATACAAAATGCAGTTTGTAAATGATGTTTTCATTTATTAAAGGAAAAGGAGCAATCCAAACTTATCTTGCCCTGTGTGAAAAAGTAACTGCCCCCAGTTTAAATCATGAATTAACTGCAATAAACTGCATTTTTTGGAAATCTGAGTTCAATGTCACCAACCCCACCAAAGGTTGATTACTTCCAGACCTCCTGAATCAAGAAATCACAATAGAAACCAAAGTAAAGCAGGTTAAAGGATCTCAAAAAGCAACACATCATTCAGTGATCTAAAGAAACAACTGAGAAACAAAGTCAATGACATCTATCAGTCTGGAAAGGGTTACAAAGTCATTTCTAAGGCTTTGAATCACAGTGAGAGCCATTATCCACAAATAGAGAAAACCTGGAACAGTGGAGAACAGTGGAGTGGCTGACCTACCAAAATTACTCCAAGAGCGCATCAGCGACTCATCCAGGAGGTCACAAAAGAACCAAGAGCAACATCTAAAGAACTGCAGTCCTCACTTGCAAAAGAAAGAGACTGGGCAAAAATGGCATCAATGGGAGAATTTTTAAAGTGAAAACTTTGGACTGATGAGAAAAAAAGAGGCCCGTCACATCTGGCTTACATCATAACAACAGGCAAACACGGTGGTGGTAGTGTGATGGTCTCGGGCTGCTTTGCTGCTTCAGCACCTGGACGAGTATCTCAGTCCATCAGCTCAAAGAGCAGGACAATGATCCCAAACACACCAGTAAGTCCATTTCTTAAAGGGTTTGTATTAGTCTCGTCAAACTCTGAACTTAAATCTGATTGAGATGATTTTGCACGACCTTAAAAAAACGTTCATACTCAAAAACCCTCAAATGTGACTGTATTAAAACTATTCTGCAAAGAAGAGAGGGCCAAAATTCACCCCCAGCATTTCTCATGATCACTTATCGAAGGGTGGCACATACAATTATTAGGTTTAGGAGTAAGTTTGGATCGCTTTTTCCCTTATGAAATAAAATCACAATTTGACAACTGCATTTTACATCATCTTAGGTTATCTTTGACTAATATTAAAATTTGTTTGATGAACTGAAACATTTAAGTGTGAGAAATATGCAAAAAAAAAAGAAGAAGAAATCAGTTACATACATCTGTTCACTAATGTGTACACTAATGACTTTCTTCATGTATTATTGCGGTAGGTACTTTGGCCAAAGCAAAGGTCACTTGTGTCCCATCTTGTCAAGAAAGGTCATGGCAAATATTTCCACTTTCTGCTTTCTCAAAAACAAGCCAGTCTTACATGTAACTGTTTATTTGTGATACATAGTTTGGAGCTTGTAGAAACTCCTGTGAACCAGTGGGTGGATTTATATTTTAATTCGATGTTAAACGAACTTACAGTATTTGCCTCAGTGTGCAATTGTTTATTTAACACCCCCCACCCCCATCTAAAGTTTATATTCCAGTGCACTTATGGTTGTTTTTGCTTAGCAAATGAAGCTGCATCCACATGGGCAAAGGCTGCTTCAGAATAAACAGCAAACACTTTATCTTACATGGTTATAAAGGTTATTCTGCAGAGTTTGACGTCTGTTGATTTGAATAGTGTGTAATAGTAGACTGTCACTATGAGGACGTCTCTTTTCTCTCCACATTCATACATACACACATATAAAACTTCAATACAACTACAGATAATATCCCATATAATCTCTCTCTCTATATATAACCTATATAATCCCTTTTACACCTTTTTGCTAGTTAAAACTGTTCTGTAATGTTGTCCTGAGGGATTATGGATGGTAGTTTTGACAAGCAAAACTTAACACAAACGTAGCTAAGAGAACAACTGAACACTCAGCTTCTTGCAGTGTGTTTTAAGCGAGACAAATGCTGCACAACTGAGAAGTAGATCTAACTGAGAAGCTGACAGGACTGCAGTCTGCACTCATTCATGTGTTTTAATGAGTTACAAAATGCAGGAGGCCAAAGCTTACACGAGAAACTGGGACTGTGGTGGAAGGTCGCTCCAATAAGCTGAACTCACTTCTGCTCAGTTTATCTCTTTATTGGCTTATTGGTGTGTTACCTTCGCGCAACATTAGTGTTTACTAATGTCATAAATTAAGTGAAAAATAGTTACATTTTTTGGCGGCTTCAGCAAGATCAGACTTTTGCAACCAAATTAGCCTTACTAGCCATTAGAAAGAATGCAAGTTTCAACTTTATACACAACAACTTCCCATTTAAGTCAACTGCTTCGATCTTTTTATACAGTCTGTGGAAAGCTATGCCATATTTATCGTCTTATTTCGGTCAACATGCAGGAATTATTTCAGTGTATAAAAACCATCTTATGTTAAACTAGACAATACACTTGTATGTGTAAGACTAAAATCAGTGAAATTCATCCTACTGAGGAATAATCATAGCACTCCATCAGCTAGGGGTTTTATTGTGGACTATATTGGTGAACCTGCTGAGCAACTCTCTATCATTCATATCCAAAGTACTCTGCTGCTAGCGTGACTGCTGATTATAAACTACCAAACAGCATGATTAAGAATAATAAATATTCAGGTTTTAAATGTCTGAGTGCTGCAGTGCCTGTGGTTGTGGCTGTAAAACAATTTTATACACTTTTCAGTCTTCCTAGAACTAATAAAGCATTGATCTGGGATACTAAATGAACACTAGGCATACCAGTGTAAGACTGTGGATGAAAACCTACTTTTAAGTTATATGTCTCTGTTTAAAACAAAGCACAGTCAGGTTACTTAAAGCTTAAAGATCCCCTGAAGCCTGAATGTAAATAATTTAGAAAAGCAGTGGGTCTCTGTGCTCTGCGTGGTATGTGGTGGCTGTAAACGGTGCGCTCCTTCGCGGGGCAATCTTTAAGTGAGAGAAAGGTGGCAATAACAGCTGGAAGCTGGAATGTGAATTCATTTGTGGGCAGGTTGAACTCTTCTTCCACTAATAGAAAGAATTTGATCTGGCAAGGAAAAAAAAAGTCCACTTTTTTTTTCTCCCTCATGGACTTGTGAAAGGATTTATAAGGTAAATACTAGCTGTGAATGACTGCATGCATTACGCAGAATGTTTCAGAGTCTGATTTGCACTTTTTCATAAGCTACAATTCAACAGCTGGAACATAAACCCAGTTGAGAGTGTTTCTAGTACTGTATCCCCCTTTGTGTTTTCTCATGCATGAATAATACTTGTTCTTGTGCAGCTCTTTCATTACCTCTAAAGTGACACTTTGATTTTGAGCTCTGAGGGTGCTTCTGTCTGAAAGTTGCTGATATTAAACCCTTTGCTTGGTATCAGGAGCCCCTAAAGCAGCAGACAAGAGCTTTCAACCAGCGGCTCAAACACCTCATGCACTTAAGACGGTTGCCAGGTTATTGTTGCCCCTAGTTATCGAGGTGGTTTGTGGGGAACATACTTCCTGAAACGGGAGTTACAGTAGTTCTGTCAGCCTGATGAATATCATGCTGCTGGCAGCAGCCTCACAGAGCAGAAAACTCAATTTATTTCTTCCCTATTTGTTTTCTGTTTCTGTTTCTGTCTCTTTCACTCTCTCTCTCTGCATGTTTCACTTAGTCTTTTCTTTTTTTAACTCTCTCCTGACATTTGCATTGCACATGCTTTCCTGTTAAATGCAAATCAATCTGTTTTCTCTGTCTGTGCTCTGGTTCTCACAGGTGGCACAGGAGGAAGCAGCTACAGCACGGTAAGTAAGCCTTCCCTCTGTTCCATTACTGTAAAATGCACTATTGTTTTATATTTGAGAGGCACAACTGAAGGTTAGGTGTGATTGTTATGTCTTTTATGGTTTTTGAAGTGACTTGTGAGAAATGTGTATTTATGTTAGGCTGCCAGTGTAAGATAAAGTGTGACTGCTTCGTTTGACTTTAGGCCACGATTAAAAGTATCTAAATGTGATTTGTGCTAATGTTTTAGTAGCAGTTTTAAGATTGTTGCACTTCATATGATTGTTTCATTGTATATTACTTCTAGCCCCTGCTTTAAGGGGGAAATAATAATATTTTTTTACCCTTTAACTAAACTCTAGTTGCCCTAAAAATAAGTAACAGCGTGCTTTTATCTCCTAATGGAACATGTGGAAGCAGGACACAAACATTTAATGAACTTGAAAAACCCTGTGCTATAAAGGTATGGTATCATGTTATGATGCATTGTGCATCTAATCTAATATCCCATTTAGGTCTAAGTTGAACCATTAAAACATACAAATATATTTTTATAAAATATTTGTGTCTGCCATCTAGATGTTTGCAGTCAGAGTAGCGAGAGCAGTGTTTAAGCAAAGATTTATCAAGTTTGGTCCACTCGTCTAGGAGGAGATAAGGAACATACAAACATGCAAAAATAGATACATATGCTAGGATTATGACTGCCTTTATTTTCTATTAAAGTGAACACTTATCTGCTTAAAGTTACATATGTATGTAATGAGTAGGGCAGCTCTGGCAGATGATAGGAAATTATACAAATGGGTGGCTTTAAATAGGCCCAAATGACTAGACGGCACATACAGATGTTGGAAAAATGTATTTTTCACAGGACTCTATGCAGACCTGCAAAAATTTAAGTGTTGCTTCCAGAGGGTTTAAGCAGGTAAGTCACAGCCAGGTGCTGATAATCAAATGACCTTGACTAATCGATCATCAGCAAGTGTGAGCATCTCTGGAAAAGTGGAGGCTTTGGCAGTTTGCTGGTCTTGAGCATTCAGGTGTGTGTTAACAAAATGCTGCGATCTTCCAGTTAGTGGAGGTTCCAGTAAATTTACCCCAAGAGAGTGGCTGAAAAAGAAAAGGTGTTGCAACCTGATGGAAATGCTGTGGCAAGGTCTCAGCAGAGCTGTGCATAATGCAAAATGCCCATAAACCTCAATGAACTGAAGCAACACTTCAAGATAAGTGAGCCATATTTCCTCCCCATACGATATGATACACTGTTAAAGTCGTACATACTTCAAGTCATTGCTGCTAGAGGTATTTCTACAAGCTACTGAATCCTGGGGTGTACTTATTTTTTCATACAACTCCATGGAGTCACATGAGTATGCATTAGTAAGTACTAAACTAATTACCACTCAGCAGAATTTATCAGGGTTGGTTTGAGCGGATAAAATTATAATCACAGAACTGCCTCCAAGTTATTTTGTGACCCTTTGAAACAGAGAATCTCTCCCCCACCCCAGGAGCAACCCTTATAGTAGTTAATTGTTTAGTCCCCCAATTACCTGCTAAAAGGGTAAAATAGGAATTAATTTGTCTGCAACAATAATCTGATAATTTATTTTAATTTATTTGTAGACTCTAGTATCATCATCATCATCATCATTGCCTGCTTAATAAAACAGCAGAATGTTATTGGCAAAATAGCATTAAGATAATCATCGCAGTAGTCGTATCAAATAAGGAAACAGCTGACTTTTTATCACAAGTTCCTCCTTTCAACAACAGTTTCCTTCACACATGATTACTTAAGACTTAAGCCCATGTTAAATAAAAATTTTATGCTGTAATTTGCTGTAAAAGTCAGCTGTACTCATACAAACAATCTGACTGCTGTCCTCCTTTTTTATCCCATCAAAACTCAAGATGATTTCAGGACTTTTAAGACAAAGTAGCATGAATAACAGAAGCTTTGGAAGGGCAGTTTACCAAACATTAATGGACCTCAAGAGCTTGGAAGTGGATGCATGGATTCCTCCTAGCCAGCAGAGTAAACAAAGCTCAGGCAGGCACAATCGATCCATCAGTTTCTCACATACACGCAAACGTACCACAGCATGCAAAAAAGTGTCCCACACATCTGACAAAGTAAAAAGTGAAAAAATAACACACATACACACAAACTCTGAAGCAACAATAACATCATTTTGTATCTTTCTTCAGGTTTAAGTTAAGTTGAGGGATGATAAGAGAACAGCGGTCTGACACACACACAAACACACACATAGAGACACACACTGCACAGCAGCTCACAGAGCCCTTCTCCTTAAATGGTCAAAGCTCCCAGGAGTGAAAGAGAGGCTGCTGCTGAAAAAAGACAGGGAACAGAGGGGACGGGAGAAGGAAGGAGAAGCCCTGAGGGTAGAGGAGTTTTCTGAAGGAAAGGCTGAGGGTGACGCTTTGACTGTGGGAAGTCGGTCTGACTTGGAGAGATCAGCCGCGGTGTGTGTGTGTGTTTCTCTCTACAGCACTACAGCACCCGACTCAGGTAAGGTGCATGCTCTCTGTGGACAGGTTTAGATGATCGGCTGCAAGGAGCTATGAGGTCACAGTGGATTATGCACAGTGGTGGACGCATGCAGTTTCAGTTTAGTTATGGTCTCTGCAGCTTTAACAAACATGTGCATGAATATTTGTGGGTAAATGATATTCTAGATAACTGTTGGTATGAGTTTGCATAAAGTGCTTTTTTTGTCTGCAAGTGAAACTCTGTCTCATGTTTCCTTCGCCTTCATATGTGACCATGCATCTTTTGAAGCCTGTGGATTTAGTCTGCTCCCTCATTTAAATGAATGTATCGCCGTCAATCCATTTTTTCTTTCTTACACTTCCTCTGACTTGTTATCTCAGATTGCGACTGCGTGGTAACCACTTCCTCTGTTGGCCCTGTGCTCTATGCTTCACACAACCAAATTTTAAACAAATCTGGCTAGAGGGAATGGGCTTATGTAAGAGGAGGAGGGGAGCAGGATGCCGGTCCTTATTTCTCCCTCCACAGAAAAAGTGACCACTAAAGTACGCTGCAATATGAAGCTTCCTCATCAAATCAACAAGTACTTTAAGTCTTTAAGGCGTTATCACCACTCAGGCCCATATGTTCTGACCCCCTTTTCAGGAAATAATCAGAGTGATTCAGTTACTATGCAATATTTATCTCAGTCTCACGGTCTGCTGAAGAAACACCACACCATTTAACCTCCTGCAGAGTAGGTTGACTTTGTTTGGGCTTCTTCTTAGAATTTATCTTGGTCCCTGGCTCTTGGACCCGGGGTTTTGAGTTTCTAGGGTGCTTGGGATTTTCTGGTTTTGAATTTCTGATAATCTTGTATTTTGGTTTTATATATTTTATATTTTAAAACATCTTTTGTAATCCCTTTCTGTTTCCCCAGCCAGTTATGTCTCCATGTTTGTTTATATCCTGTTCCTGTTTCAAGTTCACATGTCGTACTCCTGGTCTGAGTGCTTGCTATTTCCTGTTTTATTTTGATAGTCCCTTGTCCCCTGTGTGGTGTGTTTAGTTTTGCTTCCCCTTGTCTGATTAGTTGGATTCTGTTCGCCTGAGTCTTGTTTTCCTCAGCTTTCTTGCTCCCTAATTACCTGGTGTGTATTTATGTCCACAGTTTCCTTCTGCTCTTCGTCATGTTCTCCCTCGTGTGTTCTCAGTAAGATTCCTTGCCGTGTCTTATTTGTTCCTGAGCAACTATAGTTTGTATTTTTATTTCCATTTGGGTCCTACTTTGCCTGCCTCACAGCGAACCTTAAAAGAATTCTTTCATTGTGCAAAACATGATCATTGATTCCTTTATTGTTCAAATTCTTTGTCTAAATGTTTCTGTCCATAATTAGAAACAAATCAGGTTATGGCTGAATAAAAAATCTTTGCACAAAATTAAATAGTTTCATGAGTTTAGTAAGTTCAAGAGCAGTTAGTTAGAAATAACCAGTAGCTCATTTGTGAGTAACTCAGAAGGACCTTAAACTAGTTTCTTTTCTTCTAAATTTATAAATAGCACGTGAAGACTTAAAACAGTTAATTACAGAATTAGAAAAAAAAAGAGATAAAAACGTCCTGGCTCTCCTTAAGAACAAAGCAACCAGCATCTCTTTAACTCTTTTCTACCAACGTGAAATATCGTTTTAAAGTATAAAAACATCTGTTTTAAATGCTTCCGTCGCATATGACAGTGTCCCTGCATTCAGGAAATGTCCTTGCTGCTCGCAGGGAGGAGTTAAACAACCCATTTCCTCCCCAGTGACTCACAGCCTTTCTGTCCCCATATGTTCCCAAGAACTTGTCATCTTTGTGATGACACTGAGCAGCACTCAGCATATTTTGGCCTTGAATTCTCAGAGGATTCGTCCATCACACGGCCACTTGCCATACCTCTGAAATAACCATTCATTCATCACACCTTCCTCTTTCCTGCACGTATTATTCAAAGCTGCTGCACGTGATTTGAAAGCGTAGGCAGTAAGAGGGCTCACATCTGTGCTGATTGGACGTATGTAAATGTCTCTTTTTCTGGTGAAATCAAACAAATGCGTGCATTACATTAGCACACACAGAAGTTGTGTAGATCATGAGTATACCGTGCTCCTCTGCAGAGTGGTTTAAAAATACAGTACATGTGATTTGCATAAATTTGTTACTGAAAAGGGAAGCGCTGTGTGTTCAAACAATGGTTCAAACAAGCTGCACGCATTAAGTCAGGTTGGCTTGTAGCTTAGGGAGCCAGGTAACTGCTGCAGTGTCCACGGTAAACATCAGCTCAAACAAATAAATAATTATTTTTCCAGTGTGAACATCAACACAGCAGCACATGTGGTGATATTGTGGTTTTGTTACATTTTTGGTTCAACTCAATAAGACGGCACTTTGAACGCTGTAAAATTAATCCATGGTGGTTTTTAAAAATAATTTATTGAGAATTGATTAATAGTTTAATTGTTTTCACATGTACCACTATGATACATACAGAATCACACAGCCTTGTTTTCTTCTCTTTGGTTAATAAAATATTCTACATGTTACACATTTGCATGAGCAGCATCATAAGTTTTGATTACACAGCCTTTACAGCTTCAGCATTGATGATTATACTAATCTTTGCACTCATTTTAGTTCATGTTAGCTGATCGTTCCCTGCTTTGTCTTATCTTGGGGCCAAGATTATTTAGATTTTTATATAATTGGCAAATTTGAGGCATTTTTCTCATTTTCGTTCTCCTCAAAACTAAATCCTACTTCAGTTTGTTTGCAGTTGACTTTTTCCTCTTAATGCTGCCCATATGTTGTTATATCTCTGTATATTTGTCACACTTACATGTTTCAGATCTTCAAACAAATTTTAATATTAGACAAAGCTATCAGCACGGTGGTGAAATGGTTAGGTCTGCTGCCTGGGTTCTCTCTTGGTACTCTGGCTTTCTCCCACAGTCCAAAACCATGCATGAGCTTAGATTAATTGTTGATGACTGTAAATATGAAAGGTTGACTGTATCTATGTGTTGACCCTGCACCAGACTGGCTACCTGTGGCAGCTGTGATAGGCTCCAGCTGTCTGATCTAGATAAGCAGAAGAGATGCATCGACAAAGATAATCCGAGTAAATATGAAATGCAGTTTGTAAATGACGATTGAAGGGGAAAAAAATATTACCCAAAACTAACTGGCCCTGTGTGAAAAAAGTAAATGCCCCTAGTCAAATCCAAGCTTGGCAGCAAGAATTGCAATCAAGTGCTTGCAATAGCTGCCAGTGAGTCTTTTACATCGCTGTGGAGGGGGTTTGGCCCAACCTTTTTGCAGAATTGTTTTAATTCAGCCGCATCAGAGAGTTTTTTAGCCTTAATGGCCTCGACGTGACTAGGTCACTCCAAAACCAGAGGTGGACTACTAACAAGTTTAACTTTTGTCTCAACACTTTATGAATATTTTCCCAAAAGTCTTGGGAATCATCAAGATTTTTTTTTTACAAATGTCAGTTGAGCTTTTCTGTTCTTTTTGCTCAGCAGTGATTTTTTCCAAATCTCTTTCTTATTGTTGAACCATTAACTCTGACTTTAACTGAGGCAAGTGAGCCCTGCAGATCTTTAGATGTTCTTCTGGATTTTTTGTGACCTTCTGGATGAGTTGTCAATGTGCTCTTGGAGTAATTTGGGTTGGCCGGCCACTCCTTGAAGGGTTCACGACTATTCAGGTTTTCTCCATTTGTGAATAATGGCTCTCAGTGTGGTTCACTGGAGTCCCAAAGCCTTAAAAATGGCTTTGTCATACTTTTCAAATAGATAGACTTTGTTTCTCGGCTGATTTTTAGATCATGGTATGATGTGGTGTTTCTTGAGATCTTTTACCCTATTTTACTTTGTCAGATAGGTTCTAGTTAAGTGATTTCTTGGTCTGGCAGTAATTAGGCCTGGGTGGGGCTAGTGAAACTGAACTTGGCTTAGTCTTTTTTAAAAATTGCAACTGCAAGTAACATGGGTTACTTTTGTCTAATATTAATTTTTTTGATGATCTGAAACATGTAAATGTGACAAATATGCAAAATTTGGGAAGAGGAAGAAGGCAAATACTTTTTCACAGCACTGTACAATTTTAGTCAGGAAAGCTTTAATTAATTGACTTTGATTGCCTTCATGTGAATGACACACGAGTCTCTTCCTCTCAGTAATCTTCCATCCACCATCCACTAAATCATTTTTTCATAATTTATCTACAAGTCCTTCTGTTTGTTTTGCGCTGCCCCTCGGGAGCTCGTTGCCTCATTCAGCCTGTGAGAGCAAATTAAACTGACTGTAGCAGCGTTTTATAACAACAAAGCGCATCCCAGTCACTGTTTGTGGTCAAAACAGTAACCGCCTGCTGAAAGTCACAGTGTGGGAAGAAAAGCACATGAAACATTGCAGGCTCACTCGTGAGCAGTGCTTGTTTGTGATTTCAGTCACTTGTGCTGTAAAACAGAGATGCTGCGTTTAACTGCTGCATGTTGTTTCTTTTGAATTTAGACAGCGTATTATTAAGATCATGAATCAGACAAAGAAGGATTCCTTTTTTTTTTAAGTGGTTCATGGTGTAGTGGTTTACACATTTGTCGAACAAGCAAAAGCTCTCCTGTTCAATCCTGGAAGCAGACAGGAATGCCTTTGGTGTTGCTTTAAGACAAGCATCTGGTATAAAAATCTACCAAATCGAAAATGCAGAGCTACCCACTGTGGTGACTCTGTGTGAATAAGGAAGCATTCCTTGAAGTCTTGTTGCACTACAGACGACTCCTGTTAAAACTCCCAATATGAACTCCTGGCATGTTTCATGTTATTTCATTCTCTGATGCTTCCTGACGCTGTGACTGGAAATCATCCTGTTCACATGAAAGTTTAAAACTCATACATTCGACATGAGTCATGGTGATTTCATTTCTGATGCATATGTGCAGTATGCTGGGAAATCTCACTAATGTGTATGGAGCTATTTGGGGAGTTGTTTGTGCAGTGCAATGTTTTTCTTAGTTCTGGTTTATCCTTTTTTTAGCTGTGGTTAGGCAGAAAGAGCATTCTCCTGAAAAGTAGCTAAAGTACTAGTTTAATAACTGCTGCTGATCGGAAGGAGCTCTCCTCAGCATGCCTCTAATCATGCTTAAAATGCATGTATTTGGTTTTCTGTGTGTTTATAGCTCCAGGAAGAAGAGCGAGACTTGCTGCAGACATCTCCTCTCGAACAAAGTGACTGTAACTTCAAGGAGTCCGGTGACGCCTCGCCTGCTGCTGAGACCCCTTTTGTTTTCCCGCACACCCGCTCTCGCCCTTCTCTGTGCCCGGCCATGCCCACACTGCCTGAGGAAGAGGAGGACTCTCCAGAGGAGATGGACAGTTCCCCGAGCTCTCCCAGCACAGTAAGTGCAGCCGCTGTCCCTGTTTGATATTCTTTTTTTAGGTAAAACATCTGACTTCATACTTCATTTGGCCCTGAAAGGAATTTTTTATCAATGTTGAGTTTTCCCTCAGAAAGAAGTTCCTCTTTCACTTCACTGAAGAAGTCACTGATTCATTCCTTTTCAAGTGAGAGCAAAGTGTTATTTTCCTTAACTAAGCCTCTTCTGTCACAAATGTTCCCTCCTGTTGTCAGACCAAGGCAGCGCTTCGCAAAGAATGACAGAAGTTAACAAACTGAAATTTTGGCAATTGATTTGGTACATACTTTACTCTTTTTGCACTCATGTTTTAGTTATTTCCCACTAAATGTTTGGAAATGAATTTCATTCTGGTGACTGATGAATGCTTTACGATTCTTTGAAAGTCACTCCGGTTGTCATAATAACTTTCCCTGAGCCAAGGTAAAGTAAGGTGTTTGAAAAAGGGTAAAAGCTGCTTTTAAGTTTGCACAGCAGGATTTTTTTTTAACTCTCTGACAAATACCTTGACTCTATAAAATATCTGCTTTATGTCCTTTGTGACAAATTTGAGCCCTTTGGTTAGATAGGAAAAAGCAATTTACCAACTTTTAAAAGAAAATGTGTGGCAAAGTTTATAAATGCAGGTCTTTTGCTCCTTATCGTAAAAAAAAAAAAGTATTGTAAAAACTTGCATAGATGCATATGTCACTATTTTGTACAACTTAAATGACTGTAGTTTCCTTATAGTGGAAATGTAGCTGTCCAGAGATGCCTGTAGCCCGCTGTGAGGTCACATAGATTAAGACATCAGTCATTTTTATATCTAAAATTACTTATGAAGATAAATACAACAGGATAAAAAAACGTCCCTGCTTAAGAGCTTCTTCAGTGAGACAAGTCCATGCTTAACTCATGTTTACCGGAGTTGGACTGGGCTCTCAGGTTTGGAGCCATGGTTTGAGTTCCCGTTCAATGACCACATCCTCTGTCTGTTTAATGTCACATGTGACAGACAGATACAGAGAAGATTGACTCCCATACCCCACCCCCGGCAGCTAAACATCACTACTTTAAACGATATTGTGTTTAAAACACCAGAGTTTACACCAGCTTGCATTTTTCTGTGACGTCAGCAGCATTTCCTGTCAAGATCCCCATGATTGGTTACGTTTTGGGGGGTTTTGTTCTTAATTAATCTGTCTGAGTTCTTAGTTTTTTTTCTGTATTCATAGAGATTAGCACTGTTGGCTGACAGGAAGAATATCCTGGGTCTTTCTCTGTGGAGTTTGCATGTTCTCCCCATGTCTGCGTGGGTTCTCTCTAGGTACTCCGGCTTCCTCCCAAATTCAAAGACATGCACTTAGTGGTGTTAGGTAAACTGGCCTTAGCTGTGAATGTGAGTGTGAATAGTTGTCTGTCTCTCTGTATTAGCCCTGTGATAGGCTGGTGGTGACGGTAATGGTAATAATCTGAAGTTTTATCTGTGTGCCATTTGAGCGATCTCATTGAAATAATTGAAGATTAGAAATGCTTTCAAAGACTTTAAGGACAGATCTTAATGGGGCAGACTCCGAGTTTGAGTCATTAATCATCCCAGAGATAATAAAGAGTTAAACAGGCTAAACCTCAGAGAACAGTGCCCTTTACCTCATAAACACACAAGATAGATAAGAAATCTCTGAAGAAAGTAATGAAACTGTGTAATACAATCTTCAGTGCATAAGCCAACACTATAAAAGTATCCACCCTTATAGGAACAGAGCCACGGTGAATCAGCAGCCTGTTGCAGCAGAAAGACTCCTTTTTCAAGAATCTATTGCAAAGATAAGCTTTAAGAGGACCTCTCAAAGAATAAGGGTTTCATGTCAGTCTCTGTTTATTTGCGTACTTACTTTTAGCAGCCTTTTGAAGCTATTCCACAATAGTGTTCATCATAACCTACTAGAGGCGACAGACCTCTTTGCGCTTAAGTGGGAATAGACTCTCTGGAAGTCAATATTCTCCTTTTAGAGCCAGATTTAAACTGGTTTGTTGAAATTTGGCTCTTTTTTTGTTTTTTGGGGAATATGTAGTATGAGGTTTAAGTTAATGTTCAAAATCTACCTTTAACCCTTTTATTGTGTAAGTTCAAGATTCATTTAAAAAGATCTGCTCCTTATTAAGGTTGTGTTTAATCTAATATCACAAACTGGCTGCTGTATTAAGTGATGCACACTTAAGTTTTGTTGTGTTGCACAGTTAGTACCAGGTGAAAGTCGAGCTGTTGTCATGACTGCACCCACCATCGTCTACCCAAAGCAGGCTAAGGTTGTCCATCAGGATGGACGTCCGCTGGAACAGGCCAGGTAATCGTCCAGTAGCTTTCTCAATTTTAATTTGAAACAGAGACAGCATTTCCAGATCATCACTGTTTTCTCTCTCAGACCACACAGTCCCAGAGCTCGCGTGGTCAGAAGCTCCCCCGGGGTGCCCATCACCACAATTGGTGGGTAAATCACACACACACAACTGTAGTTTTTACTGTGTTATGATGTAATAGTTATTATTTGATGTAGCGCAGCACCATATAAAAATTTTCCACTTTATTTTTAAGTGTTTTTCCATAACTAAACCGTTCTTAGGTAAACATTTTTAACACTGTGTCAAATCGCGACTTCTCACAGTGACTTTTTATATATAAAACATATTCAAATCAGTTTTGTTGAAAGACCTATCCAGCGATGTATAAAGATAAATTAATGTTCTCACGGTGCGTGTTTACACAAGAATTTTTATGACATTAAGACTAAGTTTGGTCATCTGCATCCTGAGACTCACACATGCTCGAAATGCTTTTGGCGCTTTGATTACTTTTGATGTTTAGCTTGTTGCCCGTTTCCGAGAAGAGGAGACAATAAAATCATCCCCAAGTTGGCGAGCACTCATCAGCTGATTTACTGGCTTATATCCATCTGTGAATTGTTCATTGCTTTGAGATTTTAGACCAATGAATCCCACATAAATACACTTGAGACACAGCTGCACCGATACAACAGAGCATACACTTTTGATCTGATATATTTTGAAGCCTAATTTTGTGTTGTTGTTTTTTTTTACAGTATACTATCTGTTTATATTTTGGTACCAGGAACAAGCAGAAATTTTACGGGTCTGTGTGCATTTGTGTGTCACATGTGTCGTCCTTCATATTGTCTTTCTCAGACAGCACAGGTAATGTGATTGACCTGGTGAAAGATCCGCTCCCGGAGATGCAGCTCTCTGAGGAGGATCGACAGAAGAACCTGGAGCTGCTTGAAGAGGCCAAGAAGGTCAGCGATCGCTTCCTGACACGCCGAGGCCGACGATCCACCAGCAGCCTCACCGATTCGCCCACAGGTAGCGCACACGCACAAATATATAAATACACAAACTAAAACACTGCACATAGATTTGTGAGAGTGAAGCTGGTGTCTGAGTGTTTCATTTAAATGGAAGATATTTATAGCTTTGATTCTTATTTCACAACCCCCCTACCTCAGGTCTTTCACCAACTCCAACGCCATCATCCTCACCGTGTTCATCGAGAAGCAGCTCACTTACTGTGGCCCCTCAGACCGGTGTGTGCTTTCTGTCTCATGTCTGGGCTCTTTGGATTTATTAACAATAAACTACACTCCTTATTTTTAACCTTTTTCCTAATTTGGCGTCATTTTTTCACTCCGTGAGTTGGTGAAGATGATTTGTAAGTTGTTTTCTGCTCTTTCAGCAGCAGGACCCTCAGAGACAATCCAGGTAAAGAAACTGATCTCACTGTTAAACAGCTTTCAAGTATGACGTGTTTGCCACATTTGGAGTTTTTATTGTGTTTTTTATATGGTCCTCTAATTAGTTTGCTTCATATGAAGTGGAACATTGTCTCTGGAAAAAAAAACAGCGCAAAGAAATAAACATCCAGTTTGGGGAAATTTTAATCAGTTTAGTAAATATTAATACAAGAAAGTTGTTATTATCTCTTGTAGTATCAGGAGGTGTTTCCAGGGAGGGAGCAGCCTGATGCAACCAGTCAGAACCAGGAGGTACGAGCAACAGGCTTACTGCATTTTGTTTATTTACACACCAAAACTCAAATGTCAAATGTGGGGAGGAAAAACACGATTGTGATCATTCAAAAGGCCAAAATTTTCCCTGTAACCTTTGTTAAGATTTATTATGTTATTGTCAGGTACATGTTATAAGTTGTCTGTTACCTTTAACCAAAAACCAGCATGAATTTCCCATCAACCTCAGCTGTGCAGTCATGTGAAAAAGAAACACTTCACAGGACTCTATGCAGTCCTGTGAAGTGGCTTGTAGAGCCGCCTCTAGCAGCAATACCTTGAAATCATTGTATTCTGTGCAACTTTATCAGTCTGTCACAGCGTTGTGGAGGAATTTTGGCCCGCTCTGCATCACATTGCTTCAAGTTTGTTTGGTAATGATGAGTTTTAAGTAACTTTGAACTCAAGGTCACAGTCAGAGGCCACATCTTCGAAAATCTCTTTGAATGCAATAACTCAAAAAGGGAGTCAGCTAGAATTTTAACATTTGTGCCATATGTGTTTTCACTAAGAGGCGGAGGGATTGCACCGACAGCCTCCAGGGTTTTTTTTTAGGTTCTCGAAGTGTTGCACGGCCTAACCTCTGCACTGGGACGTCCACTCCTGGAAAAGCTGCGGCATTGCGTTAATAATAAACTAATAACAAACTAATGAACTGACAAAGCTTCTGCTTTTATAGAGGTGCTCACACTTGCTGATGATCAGTTATTTAAGTGTATTTAATAGTAGCACATGGCTGCTGCTTAAAACTGAGGGTATACTCAGTTTTTCACAGGGCCGTATACTCTGAATCTCAGCTTCTAACTATTAGTTTGTCCTCACAAGCATGCTGCAGTGCTACTCTAGCTTCTCTTATGAAGCACCAATATGTCCAAGTGGAGTGTTATCCAGCCGCTTTAATGCCTGATGAAATGTACATACAGTAATTCTCTCATATCTTGCCAACTTTAGGGAAAGCTGTTGGTGGACTGGAAGTTAGCTGACAAAAGGAAAGTGTCCTCGGGGACTCTCACACCTCGTTTTGCTGTTCAGAAGAACGGTGAACCCAAAAGTCCTACAGTTGTCAACAAATCAGATGAGTCAAGTCGAAGTCCAAACCAGACTCCAGCCACAGGGGTCGCCAAGCCTGTGCCCAGACCTTCTACTCAACAGGCACCGTGTACAGCAGAGATTAAGACTATTGGGGCCTTTCCACCACTAATGAGAGCTGTTTCCTGGGATGCTGTAGGCAGCCTTAACTCTAGAAATGGAGCCCCGGTTTTTCCTCCCACAGCTGAGGACAGTTTGTCAGACAAGCCCAAGGATGCTGGCTTAAAGACGTCAGGGTACAAGGATTTCCCCACCCCACCGGTGGGTGCACAGAAGCTGTCTAAACTCAGAGAGGTAAAGCACCAATTCAGCAAGTCTTACTGTTATCATTTCCTCTTTTTATGTGCCAGCTGTCCATTTGGTAGAATGTTGTAACATTTATATAAAAATGCCTTAATGTTTCATGTGTGTGTGTGTATGTATGTGTGCACAGGAGCACAAGCTAATGCGAAACCAAAGCATTGTGGGATCAAAGTTACCAGAGCTGAGCGAAGCTGCTGAACAGGAAAAAGGTGACGCTCCTTGTTTGCCCTCTTGCCCTGTGTAAGACAGAAAGTACTTTCAGAAGCACGTTCAGCAATGACACTGAGGGTGTGCACTTCCTGAAATCTGATTCGCTTCAGAAAATGACGACTTTTTCTTTTCATTTTTTTTTTACCTCTGTTCCACCCCTGACAGTACTGTAGCAGAAACGAAACTTGTGTTCTCTTTTTTTATCAGCAGATGGCATTATTGTTAAAGCTTGTACACCACAGAGCACCTGATGAAAACAGGAAATAACCCTTATGTTCTTTAAAAAGTCCAATCACTAAGATTTTGTTTGGAATTTACTCCGGTGAGAACTGGTTTGATTGATATATTTATATGGGACCAGTAGTAGTAACAACACTCTCCTACCTGCTCTTCCTCTACGTTTCAGCATTTGGTTTATGTCAGCTTGCACAAAAGATATCAAATTACCTTAAACTTAAATTATTCTCCAGAAATAATTTTGAGCTCTAATTTGTGTAGCATTGTGTCTGCAGATCCGCCGTCATCACCGAACACACCTACCAGTGACACAAAGGAAAGATCCGACGCCATGCCCAACATTTCAGACTTGATGCTGAGAAAACTCAAACTTCATCGGGGTCTGCCTGGCTGGTGTGTAACAACCTGCTGCTGTAGTTAACATTTAATTCTTAACCCTCACCATCTATCTCACCGTTACTGTTATTGAAGTGTATATTTCTTTTCTGAGTAATGCTTCCATTCTCTGATTTCATTCCAGTGCTCCTCCACTCAGCGAAAAAGAAGTTGAGGTTGGTACCTGATCTCTGATGTTTTAGTGAAAAATGACCACACGCAGAAAATGGTTTTGTTTTATGAATTTATATTCTCACCAAGAACTAGATAAGAGGATGGATAATGGGGTTTAGTCTGTAAATTAAAAGGGAGCAACACTGACACACTGGCCCTTATTCTGTTTATGCATGTGTACACTACATTAGGTACACCTAATTCAACCGTTCATTGATGAAAATATCTAATCATGCACTCAGTGCATTGATCAGGGACGTAGACATGCTCAAGATGACTTGCTGAAGTTCAAGCTGTGCATCAGAATAAGGAGGAAATGTGATTTAAGTGACTTTGAATGTAACATGGTTGTCAGTGCCAGATGGGCTGGTCTGAGTATTTCAGAAACTGCTGATCTGCTGGGTTTTTCCAAACAATCGTCTGTTCAAAGAAAATTTCCAGTGAGTGGCAGTTCTCTGGGTGAAAATGCTTTGTTGATATCAGAGGTCAGAGGAGAATGGCCAGACTGCTTTTGAGCTGATAGGAAGGCAAGAGTAACTCAAACAACCACCCATTACAAATATCTCTGAATGCACAATGCATCAAACCTTGAAACAGATGGACTACAGTAGCAGAATACCACACTGGGTGCCGCTCCTATCAGCTAAGAACAGGAAACTGAGCACCTTTGGGCTGAAATTGAGCAGGAGACCTACATCATAATATGCAGCTGGAAAATCTGCAGTGACAGTGACATACTGATATATCTGTGAAAATCTAATTTTACCTAATAATACCAGTCGATAGGATGTAACATAAAGTAATATTTATTGCAAATTTGGGAAATAATTTTGTTACAGCAGTTAGTTTGATAACTAATCTTAGTCTAAAGACTGGAAAAGAGCTAAATGATGGTAACAAAATCCACCTAACAGCACCTCTGAAGCTCATTCACATATTTTCTGTGCACAAAGTCAGTTTACACAAATAAATGAGCAAATATGTTTCTATAGATGCTAAAGACACTTTATCTTATGTGACATTTGAAAGCCTGAAGGGAGCGGAGACTCAATCAATTTAAAAATGTAATTTACTTCTTTAAACAAAGAAAAGAAAAACGAAACATAAACTTTAGCAGATTCCAAATGTTCCTTTTCAAATAAGACATATTTGCTTTAACATCCTGACTTGCACCTTTTAAATTATCCACAGTGATTAGCTACACATGAGTCAGAATACAGCAAATCATAAAAGTGACTGCCAGCAGTAAAGTGTTTGCTTTGAACAGTGACTTGTGTTCAAACACTGGAAGCAGATGGATTGTTCCACTCGGGTTTGAGCCTTTTCACGTGCAGCTCAAGTGTTTGTAATAACCTGTTGTGTTCCCAAAGCAGATGATTAGAATCATAAAAACTTTATGATTCCCTGCAGGGATATTCTTGGGTAAAAGTTGCTCGTGGAAGTTGTAAAATTATACAAGAGATGCAAAACAATTACATGGTCGTCAGAGGTTGCCTGCCTGGCTTTGGTGGTGTTCTGTCAACAGGAAAGTGTTTTTCTGTTCCTGATCAGTCCAAAGAGACTCTGTGTGATTTCCTGTGGAGAAAATCCAGGCATCTGTGACGCTGTGAGCCTCGGACTATAGCCTCTCGCGCTGCTCCCTCTGGGATTTGTCTGGATCAGGACAGTCAGAGGTCATAGATTTCCTCTCAGGCGTGTATGTTGGAAAAACCTCTGCAGATTAGCTTTGATCAACATAACAAAACATCGAGAGGTCAAATGCCACTCTCACAGTTTGTTCCCCATGCTCATTTCAGGGACGCTTGATTCTCACTGCACCGACTCCCGTCTATGACTATTTACACTGAGTTCACGTGTTGCGATCACAGGCAGCTCACCTGCATTTTAATATGTTTCTTAATCTGAGTGTTAAACTGCATTAGCTTTCTTTCTACAGAATGCATTCGTCCAGCTGTCACTGGCGTTTCGTAATGACAACTACACTCTGGAGACGCGACTCAAGCAGGCAGAGAGGGAGAGGAACCTGACTGAGGACGACACGGAAAAAGAATTAGAAGACTTCAAAGGAGCGCTAAAGGTTGGTCCTCGAAAGCTGGGGCTGATGTAAGATAGACGATAACTTACAACAAAAGGAGATTTCCCCCTGGCTCTTTAGTGCTCATTCATTTATTGAATGTTTCCTGGACGTGTCCCACAGTAAATATTTTTCTTGCCTAAGTCAATTCAGGTGCAATAAAGGATGCACACTTTCTCTTCCTGAGATTTGCAACAACATGTTGTGTTTCTTGCAGATGACTGCGCCAATGTGGCAGAACCTGGAGCAGCGCGAAGCCTATCAGCGCCTAAAAGAGACGGTAGCAGTGCTGCACAGGCTTGCCACACGGCTCTCCAGCAGAGCAGAGATAGTCGGCGCGGTTCGCCAGGTGCAGTTACACACAGAGAAATGAGAATTCTATACATTTTAGTGAAAAATGCTGCGAAAATACACAAAATAGCTTATTGTTTAAACAACTGGTACTCCAGGAATGCCTGTTTGGCAGCGTTTTTTAAATTACACTGAAGGATTTTTATCTGATGTCATGGCTGACCTCAGGCCAGCCAAGGAAAACATCAGGAAAAGAGCAAAGGTCTTAAGCTATTTTAAACCCCAAATCAATCAGATGAATCATTGCTTTTGTGTACAGCTACCAATCTATTAATAGCAGTCGAATTATAATAGAAAAATAAATGAAAGGTTCACATAGCATCTGTGAATGGTTTCCAGGCTTCCTCTTGTTCATTCATGATGAGTGTGGATATTTTTAGAGGAATACTTGTTTTATGTTTTCCCATAATATCAGATAAATAATCTGAGTAAGGATCTGTGTTTTCAGTTTATTTATAGTGTCATTAATTCACCTTTAAAAACATTTAACTTCACTTAAAATATCAGCAAGATGATGGGATAAGTCAAAGATATGTTGGACAAATCCATAAATACACAGGTTATTGTGGTATTGGTTTGGACACCCGTTGAATGATTTCCTCTCTATGTACAGTTTTTTAGTGGAAGCTCTTGTTTTTGTGCTCACACACGCTGTAACTTAAGCCCGCTTAGACTGGTTTTATTGTCTAACAGGAGAAGCGTATGAACAAGGCCACAGAGGTTATGATGCAGTATGTGGAAAATCTTAAGAGGACATATGAGAAGGACCATGCAGAGCTCATGGAGTTTAAGAAGCTGGCAAACCAGAACTCGAATCGTTACGGAGTGTCTGTAGACCCTGGAGGTAAGATTACACTTGTGTTCCCTTTTCAGCACCACTGCTGGCTTCATCTTCACTCATATATTCTGCTGGGAAATTCCCACAGCGTGGAGTGTACTAATGCTGCATTACTGAGCAGGTTTACGGTAGATTTGGGAGAAACATCAGCATTTAAATGGTTACTGTGCTTTATTAATGCTGGTTCTTTGTCTCTATTTATAAAGACGATGGAGTTCCACGTCCATCTAGATCAATGTCCCTCACCATTGGAAAGGTAAGCAATGAATTTTTTGTTTTGTTTTTTGCTTCACATTGTTGCAAAGGTTTTGGATGTGCAACTGCCAGTCAGACAAAACAAGCAATTCAAAGATTCAACCACTTGGCTGATTGTCATGGTTATTTATGGCTGTAGCTGTTTAAAAATATAAAAGTAAATCTGTACAGGTTGGTAGTTATCAACAGTGTCCACAGATCCAAAATTCCATTTAAGCGAGTTTCACAATATGGGGGCCACAACCTCAAAAGCACAATCGCCTTTTGCCTTTTGTCATTAACTTCTTCTGAAGCATCACCAACAGGATCAGCTGAGCTCAGAGAGCTAGTAGTTACATATGGTTACATACAGAAGTTCACTATTATAGGGAGGCATATGATCATGAAGAGCTCTAAAAGTGATCTGAAGAATCTTAAATTGAACCCTAAACAACAATAAATAAATAAAATAAAGAGACTAGACTAGAATAATGGTCTTAACCTCCTCGCCCCTATAAATTATGTCCCCATCGCCGCCTCTAGGGACCATGATTCCTATTCACTGACCCATCCAAAGGGTCAGAGATAAATCCGTCCGCCAAAGTGGGTGGCAAGCATGACCATACTGTCATGCTGCAAGCACACCTAAAAATGTCCCATCCTCCCCCGTTTTTACTGTTTTTTTCTGTTTCATTTTTCTTAACAAAAAATAAAAGTTATAGTGACTCTGTAGTTGTAAAACGCAGTGCTGCATGTTTTGTCTTCTTTTCACCCGATCAGGTGCCTCGACGCAGGGTGAGCGTAGCGGTGGTGCCAAAGTTTAATCTCCTTAACATCCCGGGTCAGACCCCGGCCACAGCTGGCCAAGGCTCCAACGCAGGACCCACAACTGGTGCTGCTCTTCCTGTCCTGGTAGGTCTTCCTGTCCTGATGAGAAATGATGGGAAATGATGTATTAAGCATTTGGTACAATGACACCCACGCTCACAGATAAACTGCTGAGTTAAAGTTTCTCAGTGGGTGGGCAACATATTCATCTCTTTTAAAATAAAATACTTCCGCTCAAGTATTTCTGCAAATATAGCTGGCATTTTTACAGACACAAGCAGTTTTTAAAAGGAAAAAGCACTTTTTTAAAACTTTTTTTAATGTGTCATATGTGACAGATGGCTTGATACAAACAAATGTTTTTCTCTTTGATTCTTAGATTGGTCCTCAGTAGCACGTTGAAATAAAAATGTGGAGTTTCTGAATGAGTTCCTGCTAAAATAGTTCATCTTTATAAGAAAAATATTAGCACCGAATATCTGACATATAGAAGTTTACTTCTTTAGACGTTTACTTTACTTTAGCAGGGTCACTCGAGGTGTTTGACCATCGACATGAGTGGAAACTGGTACAATAAATGCAATGAAAACTAAAGATGAGAGTCCATAAAGTATCAGACTGTCTCATATTAAAGCAATGATTACTGATCAAAAAGAGGACCCTGGGTGCGAAGTGGAGTTTGCATCTTCCTGCCTGCATGGGTTCTCTCCAGGTACTCTGCTTATCCAATACAAGGTCACACGGGGTGCTGGACACTATGCAATGTATCATTGGACATCTCTGGCTAGTGAGTTCAAAATTAGTTTCTGAACAAGTAGATCTTGATCATATCTATGTCATCAATGAGTTCTCCAGGTTCCCCAGAAGTGAACGTAGCTAGAAAAACCTTAATTTCCTTTGGGAAATTCAAGGAAAGGCTAGATCTGTCCTGGCTTAGCAGTCAGTCAAATCTGGTTTCTCACAAAGTAAATCTTGATTCCATAAACAAGTCATGACATTCTTCTGGCAGAGTGAAGGGAACCTGGCTGGACACTTGAATCCCCTCAAGGGACAATCACTAAAAACAATGTCAGCTCAAGAAATTCGAGGCAGTCCTCACAACACAGTTTTAGTCAGATTTGTTTTGCTGTCCTTGGTTAAAACTGTTGTATCACTCTGTCATTTTTCATTTTTTGAGAAAAGTTATAATTCACATCTGTTGGGTGGGTACAATATTTCAAAATACACAGACCATGGCACAAAAACAAGGGTTATGTAACTGTAGCAAAAAACCTTCTGAAATGTGAAATTAGTATTTCTCCAAGAGGAACTGAAAAATCAAAAATAGAAAGTTTAAAAAGGCCCTAAATATAAAAGCATATGTTCATCCAGAGAAGTAAAGCCAATTGTAGCAAATACTGTTTTCTTGTTAAGATTTAGATTTGGGTTACGATTTTCTTTTAAAACTTTTCTCCTCAGTGTGAAGCAAATGACGTGAAAGGCACCACCTCCACAGAGGCTGCACCACCAGGAACAGAATGGTATGTTTCTTGTATTAATATTGTTTCACTTGCACGCACACATACATGGCTGCATGTAAGTCACATGCCACTGCTTAATTTTCAAGGTCATTCCAAGTTCCTCTCAACCCTGAACTTCTAATCGTTTTTATCAAAAGCGCTCAGATGGGACTTCAGCTTGTTTTTGTGACCTTCAGGATGTTTTTTACAGTGCAGAAACAATTCCAGTGAGGTAAAAATAAACCTGAGAGGATTAAAAAAAAGCTACAGTTGAGGGATATGCTATTACGGGATTTGCTATCCACTAATCTAAACATTTATGAAAGAGTTTGACGAAGTCCAGGCACAAGGCTCCAATCATACTGTAGTTATAAAGTCAGCCTGAGTAGAGCTCTCTCAGTGTCTGGGCTAGATGTTCTTTAAGGACAATAGCAATAACAAATGTGCAAAGTGCAATCACAGTTTTTCGTTTGCACTCATCTTGTGATGGTGGTGTCGGGAATGCACATCCCACTCGGCCAGCACTGCGTCTCATCCATTATACGACCGGCCCGCCGTTTTGTGATGGAACCTGACTGTGCAGTGTTTGTTACGTCTGCTGTGATCGTCACGGTGTCCAAGGCTAATTGTTCTTTCCTATCTGAAACAATGCAGTGGAAAGAGTGTGTCGGAGCAGGAAAATGAGCCAGCCAAGCCTTCAGTAAACCTGGAGGAGCTCCGAGCCGAGATCAAGGCAAAGATCGAAGAGGAGGCCTACCAAAAAGGGTGAGGCCTTCTCTTCTGCTTTTTAATGTAGATAAACGGACAGTGTGATGACACAGTTGTTTATCAGAAATCATTTCAGTTGTGTGTCCCAAATTCACTTGTAAATGTGAATATTTCAAACGCAGCTACCAAGATGGACTGAAGCAAGGCAAGGTGCTTCAGGAAGAGAAATGTGACGATGAAAGTGCTGCGGACAAATTGCTGGAAACAAAAAATAAGGATGAAGAGAGCGGAGAGAGGCTTAAGAACAGCAGGTAAAATCACTCTGTCATGTTAGAAAAAGAAATATAAATTGTGTATTTATGCTCATCTGTGATAGTATTGATACAAGCACAACAAATTACCAATTTCCAGGTTAAAATTAAATGCCTCACTTTACCCTCCAAGCAGTATTTATGAAAAATGCAACTTCTTATGTCTTTTTATACCCGTGTTTGATTGAAACATGTTTGTGCTCTTTTTGTGAATAATTCATGATCAGTGGAAGATTAATCTCTCTATTACACACAAAATGTTACATTTTATTCAAAAATACATATTAAAAATTATAACAACACCACAAACACATTTTTAAAATCACAAAGAGTGAGTTTATATCTACAGTACTCTGCAAAAGTCTTTAGCCACGCCTCATTTCTCTCATGAGTTGCTGTGGGGATGCTAGACTTTATTACAGACCCACATGCAAGACGCTGAGACAGATTAACATAAGGTGAGCTTTTAATGCTGACAGCTACCGAGGTTTAAAAAGTCTCCAGGAAACTGCAGGAGTATTAAGACGAGGAAAGCAAACATTCAGGGAACAATAGAAAGCACAGGGAAAGACCGGCGCTAGGTAAGATGCCTGCTAAGGACAACTCAACGAAAGTTAAGGGGAAATGGAGACAATAACTACAAGAAGTAATGAGGGAAGTGGAAACAGCTGGGAAACACAGCTGGAACTAATTAGAAATGACGCAACAAGGGAAGTAGAATTACACACAAAGCACAAGAGACGAAAGACCACCAAGATAAAACAGGAAAACACCTAACATAGAGACAGAGACCTAACAATAAGACGCAGCGAACACAAGGGGCCAGGATAACTGAAACAATGAACTGAGTACAAACAATGTCCATGTACAGAACCTAGCTTACTAAACTAAAACTAAAAAGGCATAAAAATAAGGAAACCAACCCAGAAAGTGCTGAAAGTATAAAACTTAAAAACAGAAAAGATTAATAAGTCCAAGCACAAAACATGCAAAGACCTGGGAATGTGACATATTTTGCTATAAAAGTGGGAAATAGGTGCAGTGATTTATGGAAGCATATGTGAAAATAGAGCATAAAAGTAAACATAAACAGTACATGGATCAACTCAGGTCCTGTGTCAGGTCTTTGTTGATGTGCCTGTTATGTGTTGGCTTTTTTATGCTTGAATGATTCATTTGTCAAAACAAGAAAAAGAAAGACTGAAAATGAGTGAAAAAGCTTATTATCTTTGCAGGAGGATGGAGGAAGTCCTGGCTGTTGTAAGCGAGTTCTGTCCAAAGGTATCCATGAGTCGGCGGCTTCTATGGCTCACTCTGACGCTGTTTGTGGCTGTGTGTGTGGTGTTCAGTATTTATTCATTCTTCAGTGACTATTACAACCGACACGAGGACACATAAGGGAAGAGGAACTCTGTGTGAGACACTGACGGAGATCTTTGGACTGGGTGTAAGAGCGCAACGAAAGAACCCGCTAAACAGAATAACAGAGACCTCATACATCACGTCTCTCCCAGTTTACCATATCATCAGACACACTTGAATCAAATGACCCCGATACTCAAGGGTCAGAGACATTTTGGGAGGCTTTATGGCTCGCGAGGCCTTCTTCATGGTCAGCAGAGATAAGTTATAATTTTGCTTGAAATGGAAAGTTGAAAGGATGTTTGCTGCAGCAAAAGAAGAGATGATTCTGTTTAGGGACCAATTATATTGTGTGCTGAAATAGATATTTAATTAAATTAGATCTTGTAATTATACATTCTGGTTCTGGTACTTTGAATGCTGAATATGGCACTTTTTCATTAAATGCCACAGTAGAAACATTGTATATTTATCTACACAATAGAATCTCTCAGGTTTGATAGATAATGAAGTCCCTGAGAGACTTTTAATACATATTTAAAAAAATGTTTTTATCTGTTGTTTTTTCTATAAAGAATGTTTCAGATGTAAGCACATTCCACAGCAGTTCTTCAAGTGCAATACTCAGCTCATGGTTCTCATCTGTGCCATGTTTGATTGTTACTTCAGAGCACTGAGAGTTTTTTTTCTTGTATGCGAGCACTGTTTAGACGTCATGATTCTTTTTTTTTTTTGTCTTTGCACATGTGTGCCCGCCTGTGCTGTCTGTTCTCTGTTCATTTTATGGTCTGCCACCTCTCCTTTAAATAAAAAGTGCCTGAAATATATTCTCTAGTCATTTCAGTAGCAACAAATATGCGTTGCTATAAAAACTAAGTACAGCCAATGATTCAGTAGCTTGTAAAACCACCTTTAGCAGCAATAACTTGAAGTGTCAGAATTTTGGCCCATTCTTCTTTACAGTGTTGATCCATTTATTCGAGTTTTGTGGCATTTATTCCTGCACAGATTTTTTAAGGTCGCATCACATTGATTTGAGGTCTGAACTGAGGTCTGCTGTATTTGATTTTCACCAAACACTAAACATGGAGCTGTGCATTAAGATCAAATATCTCCACTCTGTTCCAGAAATATCTGATATCCCCATATTGGTGTTGTTCCTGGATCATCATAATCAATGCTGGTCCAGGTTCAACATTGCAATTAACCAATCACATTGTTATGATATAGTTTTGCAATGCAGAAGAAAACCTGCCAATGTCCACAAAATTTTAAAAAAGGGGACAGTTAGGGTCAGGGTTATGGTTAGGGGTTAGAATGTAATTGTCGAGAAGGTTAAGGGGCTATAGTTATGCTACAGGGTCCGTGTTAGGTGTGTGGTGTGATGGTGTGTATCCACACTGCAAAACTAGACCATGCTTTGTTCAGATGCAACCGTGCAAACAGAGGCCATGCTGCACAGGAATACACAGGCAACACAGAGTCCTGCGAAAATTATCCCATCAAGTACTGCAAAGACTTTTACTTGCACAAACAAGATTTTTTTTTTTTTTAATCTCCTTTCTTTACGGGTTTCATATATATGGAGTTTTGAGAAAAGGAGTTTATTATTCACTATATATAAAATAGCCCTCTCAAGTCTGTGTGGCAACAATTCAGACTGAGCCGGCAGAGTCGAGAGGCAGCGGCAAGTGGCTGGACTGTAATTAATTTACGTCTTGACTGTTTATCTGGCATAAAAAATAACACTTAAAAAAATTACAAGAATGAAACAAACACTGTCAGTTGAAATGTGCCATTATCTGAGTGAACATAAACAACTTCTGGCTGTAGTGTCCTAACTGGTGACTCAGTCAGGATACTTTTGCTGGAAAAAGGTCTAAATTCTTTCACCAAGACCTGTTGGGAAATTCCATTGTGTTCCCATCTGAAAGTCTTATAGCTTAATTTAGTTTAATTCTATAACGACTTTAAGGATATGCAAATCCCACTCTCAGAGAGGTAATATGTACGATGAGCATTCTTGCTCTAATCCAGATTGTCACCTCACTGTCACCTCACATCTGTCAAAAACCCTGCTGCAACTTTGTCAGCAGGCTCTGCGTCATTTCCTGCCATCGGGACTTGTGGAGAAATGTTTTTGTGGAAATGGGAGGCCGCGTGCCAAAGGCTCATCTGAGGAGACCAAAGATAATAAGCGCACACACACGACTGAGAATTTCCCAGAGAGAGGAAATCATCAGGACAGAAGAAAATCTCTTCTCGAGTGTATTACATCATGGTTTTCAGAAACTTTCACAACTCTACTGCAAATCCCACCTTTTGTACTTTCACTTTATTTATAATTTTAATATATTGTTTGGACAGAATCTTTATTTTCATCATACAAAAAGTACAACAAAACTGTACGCAATCCCATTCAGTGCAAAGAGAGTAATCAAACTATTTTATTAAACTTTCTTTTTCGATGTAATTAGATTCAAAAGAGAATTCTAATAAGTAAATGTGAGTGTTTATATAAAAACATTTGTGCCTGTAAAAATACTGGTTGCAGTTGAACCTGAAAACATAACTTATTTATCCAAGTTTATCAACATTTGACATTAAAAATGCTGGATGGGAAAATGTGTGCACTGCTTTTTCCCTTTCTATTGAATTTCTGCCGATTAGTGTTTTTGATGTATTACTTAACTTCTCGTCTCCTGAGCCCTGCTCCCAGAACATAGGATGGCTCTTGATCGGACCCATGCGCACTACTTCCTTCTTCCTTTTCCGTTATTCTCTGGCAGTGACAGTCCCCACACATCCCAGTGAGCATGATCACCTCTATTTAACCGTGACTTTTGGCTCAGAGACACATAAACCTTGCAGCAGCAGTGATACCCGGCATTCATCTGTCTTTACTCTGACCAGTTATGAACATCATCTGGCTTCGCCTCCCAGCAGCGCTGCTCGTTACTTCAGCCTTGTCTGTTCAAATGACTGACATAAGTAACCTCAGAGGTAAGTTATTCCACATATTTTCTAATATGTACAAATATATATATATATATATAAATTATTGTACTACCATATATAGTAAATATAAATATGCTTTTCCCAGTTTTCCCAGGATTCAATCAAAGTATTGCAGGAGTAATGCTGGTCACCTCTTTAAATGAGCTCAACCAGCCTGGGTATGCTTTCAATGTCAGTGAAGCTCGCAGGCTCTGCTGGTCCCTTGGACTGAACATTGCTTCAAAAGCACAAGTACAGAAAGCTCTTTCTAGAGGTTTAGAAACATGCAGGTGAGACCAAAGTTTTAAAAAAAATTAAAAAAAAACACCTCGGTATCATCTCAGAGGATTAACGAACAGCACCTAATGTAATATTTTGTTCAGGTTTGGATGGATTGATGAACACTTTGCAGTCATTCCCCGCATCCACCCAATTCCCAGCTGTGGCAAGAATAAGAGCGGCTTGGTGCCATGGCGAGCCAGCGTAAAACAAAAGTTTGATGTGTTTTGCTTCAACGAGACAGGTGAGAAACTTTGCACCTGCATTTTACTCATGAAGAGACAAAAGATATTTAAAAAGTGATTGTGCATGCTGATCACTGCTTTCTGTTTTTCAAAGAATAAAAAAGGTCTGCTGTATAGTCGATATAAATAAGAATACATTAGTATTAATGAATACTCTTAACACAAACTTTGATGCTTTATGGTATTTGCATTGGATTTTAATTTGTATTCAGCAGCATTTTAGTATATTCCACATAACTAGGATGGAAAAAAAAAAAAACCATTGGACAGCATTTTTTATCCAAGGTTTTTCCAAATACATACAATACACTCATAACACTTTCCAAAATATAATCATCATTTCCACAGGAGGAAGTACAAAAGAAAAAAAAAAAACAAAAACAGGCAAATAATCAGAATTGTTTGAAAATCGTCTAATCTTTGCACAGATGCAGCGATACAACAGATGGATGAAGTAACTGACAGTCCTTTGAGGACCACACATGACGTGGGTCACACACACCACACCACAACACCACCATCCACATCTTCCTCCTCGACTCCTGAAACCCTCGACAGTGAGATAGAACCAGCCCGCTTTGCCAGCAGCTCGCAAAGCTTTACTGCAGGTATGGGACTCATAATCTGAACTCTGTCACAGTCAGCTAACAGCACAAGACTAATAGACAGGTAAAGGCCTCATCATCAACAGTGTGTATGTTTCATATTTTAGGAAAAATTGTGCTCATCTTCTGCTCCTGTGCGCTTCTTCTGCTTATAACAATCATCCTGGCATACCTCAAATTGTGAGTGCTTTTTCTTTATAATACATAGAACACAATGATGAGGTTTCTCTTGGTGCATATTGTTACATCTTTTCCCTCTCCATCTGTTAACAAAAAACAGAAGACGTTGCTCTCAGAAGTCAGACATGAAAGAGCAGAAAGAGTACATCCAGACAGAAGAGTGGATCTGTGTGACGACCCCTACAGAAACCAAGAAAGCTGCTGAGGAAGATGAGAGGATAGAAGTGGGTGACGACGCACAATAAATGTTATTCTGATGAGAAACTGTGATGCTCGATTTGTGTTAAATTAAGAGACAGAATGGCTGTAACATGATTTCTTTTTGTATGTGTTCACGATTTTCATTCATCTATGCTGTTAAATGGTGCATTTTAGCTACTGGAGGGCAATGTTTGTAATAAAATAATTTTAAATACTCATATGGGTTTGGTGTTCTACACAACAAAAACACTCATAATAACAGCTTTTCTGCAGGTTCACCCACATCTTAAATCCACATTATTCCAATCTTTACTCTTCAGTATCTTTCAAGCTTTTTTAAAAGTCACTGAAGCTTGTTTTAAGCAAACTGTTTATGTTTGTTCTCTCATTGGTAACTCTTCTAATGTCTGATACGGGGTGTGAAAAGTTTCTGTGAGATCTTGTGGGCTTCCACAGCTTTGACTTGAGCATCATCCCCTTACATCTCAATTTTAGAAAACCCATCTGCTATTAATTTGCAATTAGTTAAGTATTGCTCTTTTAGTTTCAGTTTTATTGAAGTTTTTATTCCATCACAGCCAGTCAGAAGCACTTTTTACAAAAAAAAAATAAAGGTAAACGTAGATATCTTAGAGTGCAACATGCTTCGATTCTGTCAAATGTGAGGTCCTCTTTACTCGCTGTGGGAATTCATAGATTCAGCCTTCACTGCATCAACAATGAAGCTGAGTTCATTGCACAGCGTTTCGTGTCTGTAGGCCATCCGGACCTGAGCGACGTTGGTCTTACGGATATCGTTTCCTTCGGGTCCATCTTTCAGATAGTTCTCTCCCAGGAAGTGCATCTTATCCTTGCAAAATTAATCACAACAATAGGTGGAAGAAAGGATGGTTAGATCTTGTGTGAGTTGACCAATGCCTGCTAAGACAGAATTTATGTTGTCTTTTTTCAAATGAAGGATGTGACCACACCTGGTGAGAAAACCCACTCTGCAGCACACTGTTCCTGGCTATTTCACACACATCACAGGTGCTGAACTTCCACAGCTGAGCTGCTATGGCGTACTCCTCCATCAGTGGTTCCTCAGAGGATACACAAATAGCAGATAAGCTTTATTCAGACTACAGAAATGAATCGAAATAACAAATACTGTATTAATTAGGCAAACAATGATTCTGAATAACTGAATGACGGCCCGAAAACACAGTTTCCTGTAAAATTTTTTTACCTTGGTGTAGTGGAACAGCATGGGATCATCTGTGGACAGGGACACACACAGACCTTTGTGCAGGAAGTCTTTCAGCGGGCTTTTGGAGTATTCCAGGAACAGGCCATTGTTGCTGAGTGGAGACATTGCAATTGGTACCTGGGCTAGGTAGTACAGGTACTGCAGCACTGGGCTCTGTAGGAAGTTTGACAGAGGTGTTGCTCGTGAATGTAAAAGTTGGAAAAACACACAAATGTACACACTGTAATTGTGTGTTTTATCTTAATGCTGAGTGAGTTGGTGTATCCGTACTATAGTGGTGACCTTTGGGATATTCTATAAGCAATGCTTTGTGAAATTCAAAATGTGAAATCTTCTTCCTGGTTTACTGGTTTATAACTCGGGACAGTCGTGAGTACCTTCCTGAGGTTGAGTCCATGTGAGATGTTGTCAGCAGTGAGAAAGGCAGAGACCAGATGAGTGAGTGATCCAGCTTCTCCACAGTGGGGACGGAACTGGAAGGTGTTTAGTCCACACTCTCTATACAGGACGCAGAAGGGTATAATAAGCAACTATGTCATCACATAACAGCATTTAATCATCTTCATCACACCGAGTGCCGATCAGCTGTAACTATATATTGAAATGCTCTCCCAGCAGCTTTAAGCATCAAGTAGTTCAGAACTGGCTTTCCTGTAATTTGTTAGTCACTCTTCCCCTGACAGTTATACAAAGTGACAGAGTAAACTGTCTTTTGAGGGCTGGACACACACTGCTAGGTCAGGGTCTAACACAGGGGTGGGCAATCTCAGTCCACGAGGGCCGGTGTCCCTGCAGGTTTTAGATCTCACCTTGGGTCAACACACCTGAATCACATGATTAGTTCGTTACCAGGCCTCTGGAGAACTTCAGGATATGTTGAGGAGCTAATTTAGCCATTTAAATCAGCTGTGTTGGTTCGAGGACACATCTAAAACCTGCAGGGACACCGGCCCTCGTGGACTGAGATTGCCCACCCCTGGTCTAACATGTCCTACATTCATTTCTATTCTTCCCTCATATATGCGTTTATGAAAGAAAAAAGGATGTATTCTTATTGTCACACAAAGGAGTTGTCAGTTATTTGACAGGGCAGATACCTCTTATGCCCTTTGTGCGTTTCCAAAATTAGAATATTAAAAAATGAAGAAGTTTTTTTTTTTATGGTCCTCAATTCTGGTACAACCTTTCTGAACATCTGAGATAAAACATTTAAATTGGGGTTCAAAACATGTCTGCAACCTCATCTTAACCTTAATTTCTTGTGTGTGTTTCGCCATCTGAAGATTAATCATTACAGGGTAGAGTAATACAGCTTTATATCATGATATGCACATATAGTTGACATGTTTTTAACTGTCTTTGCATTTTTCCTCTGATTCTGTACAGGACTCTGAATTACCTTGGGTTTCATAAAGTTATATTCAGTCAGCCATTTAGCAGATATCAAGTAAATTCAATCTGCCTGCTTCTGATGCTTCACCGTGTCCGGGAAATGATACTTACTTTCTGAGGTTGTTGAGGACTATGATGTTTGCGTACATGTGGAAGATGTAGTAGCTGTATGGAGGGTTTTCAACTGAAGTCCACTGTTCTGGTTTTGGGCTCCTGAAGGACAACATGTGATCGCTGTGTTTGGACTCATCGTCCACGCTGTCAAAGCCAGACACCTGCATCCACAAAAACAGTCATTCTCTGCTGGGATTTTTTAATGAAGCCCAGCAGGTATTAATATTAAATGGTTATTAGTCATTTGTTTCCACAAACGTTACCAATTATTTTTATATTGTGCAATACATGGACAGACGTACTGGGGCACCTGCAGGTTACACCCACAGGAGCTTATACACCTGTGGCAATGAGACTAAAAACACCTGTATTTCAATATTAAGCAGTGGAACACAATACCTTTGCCCATACAGTGTATTTCTGAACAGTTTTACATTTTATGAAGCCAGTTTATATTATAAAGACATGTTTTCATATTGTTGCAGATATTCTTCATTATATTTTCATTGTTTATCTGTTTAAGACACTAAAAGACTAACCCTAATGGGTGCATCTGCTCACCACTACAGTATAGTCTGCTACATCACCCAACTATTATTATACTGCACGTAAATACATTTTTTTTGTGCAAAACGGATCCTCATAATATTTGCTGAGATCTGTTTTGGTATAAAAAATCTTACATATTTGAGGAAAACGTGAAGTTCTTTGTGCTTCTGTGGGTTAACTGTGGCCTCAAACAAAGGAAGGAATATGTTCTCCAGCATCTTGGCAAAATTGGGTATCAGCTTCTTTAGCTTGAAAATATCACTGCAACATAAAAGTATATTTTAGATTTCACAAAATGCATTTAAATTAAAAGCCTGGATTTTTAGGATGGAGCACTTACTATATTCTGGGCACTTGAATCATCCACCTCATGTTTGGAGAGTATAATTTGTGGTCAATAAACCACTTGGACAGACTGTACCACTCATCAGGAGACCTTCCGTAGATGGACAGGCGTGGCTCTACATGCTGATACTTGCTCTCCTCCAGGCCACGGGCCACTTCCTAAAAAAAAAAAAAAAAAAAAAAAAATGGTGAGAGGAAGAGTGCATCAAGTTTTCTTTGCATCACTCCATCTTGAAATTGATGACATGCTACACATGATGAGAGCACCTTTATGATGCAAGCAAAATACTCTCCATTAACAACATTGTCGGTTTTCAGGAAGATTTCACGAAGCTCACTGGCTCCCACTGGGTTATACTTCGCATTGAACTTATCAAAGCGGTGGAAGGTTTGTCTCCCCTGTAAATGTAATAAATCATAAAGTGTGATTCAGAATCCCAGAATGATGCAAGCAACAGAAAGACAAAATCTGAAATTCTTAAATGTATTGTGTTAATGGAATATTTGAATTCAGAAGAATAGACAATATTTCTTACAGCATGTACATCGAGAGAGTCCACAGTAAGGTCATAGGGGTCCTTGTTGAGGTGCTGGAAAACTTTTTTGAGTGTCATTCTTTGTCCATCCTTTTCTAAAACTACACGTTCTGCATCAGTCTGATACGTCTTCTGGATGAAGGTGAGCAGATGTTTCTGAGACATGCATGCAGCTGCATGAATGTGCGTGTCCACCTGCAAGAAAGAAACAGTATGTTCACTCTGCATGCACTAATATCCTATATTTAACCCCTCCCAGCCGGGCATGCTCAGAAGCTATTCAGGTCCAGCAATCCAAGAAGCAACTAAAACAGATGTCTGAACCACCTCAACTAGCTTTTCCTTTCCAGAGGGATCTTGGAGTGGAGGTAATGCTCTGTTGTGACAAAAGGAGCAGCAGCACTGAAAATGTGCTTCACTTTGTGCCAAAGATGCAGAACCAGCTCTTACTTTGGTTAAACAAGGATTGGATGGCCCTGGAACACCATACCTTCACTCCCCTTAAAGATATGCCCAATTGACCCGGTGGTAAGTCTCTCCAAGTCCATAAAAGACTGGCTGGTCAAGATCCCATGATCCCCCTGATTTCAAAGTCAGCATTGCTCCTTCTAAATCCAGTGTTCAACAATCCTCCCCTCCAGGACCCTGGAATACACTTTCCTGAGGCTTCAGGCTCTGCCTCCTCTACAGACGACACTGCGGTCACATTCAGAAGTTCTTCAAAGTGCTTTTTGCCAACCAATTAAATGATAACAGCTTTTGTGTTATTAAACGCTGGACGCTTTAAACAAGTGCAGGTTAATCTGGGTAGTTTGCAGAGCATGCTTTGGTATCTACACTCACTTTAAAGTTCAGTCAGAGGTAATGGTTGCCTCACTTCCCAGAGATGGAATACTAACCTTTCTAACATTGTAGAAATCTCTGTGAGGCACACGTTTTAATTCCTTGAGCTCAGCCATCTCATTGAGCATCTCATGGAGGTTGAATTTTGAACTCAAGAAATTTAGTCTCCTATGACAGTAGGTTTTCCTGAAAATTAAAAGTGACACTCAGTTCATTCTCTAAAAAGTGCAGAATGGATGATAACCGGTTTTTCAACCAGCATGTCCGCATAATTGTTTTGGAAACTTACGTGGGTCCATCTGCAGTCATGGCAAGCACATGACTCAGCTCTACAGCAAAGGTCTCCAAGTCTGGGTAAGGAAGGTCATGAGGCTGGTTTTGTTTGAGAGCCTCTTCATTATCATACACATAAACTATCCCATCCTTCATCTTCAGTTTATAGTTTAGATCCTTGGGGATGTTGTCCATGCAGTAAGGATCCTCCCCAGCTTCTGGACATGGGCACATGTCTGGTGGTCGCAAAAGTTTTTCCATTACTTTCATATAAATTAGAACAAAGCATGTTTTTAAATGTTGTTATACATACAGCCCAGCTTCGTAAATCATACCTGGAAGGACCTCATCTTCTTCGCTCCAGGTCGTGTTCTGAGCACTTCGTAGGAACTTGCTCGTCGTTCTGCAGAATCTGTGATAGGCTAGCTTTGAGTATTTCTCTCGAAGAAGCAGAGCTTTAAACAGATTTTTGGCAGCCTGATCATAGTCGTCCAGTGTGATCTGAGAGGAGGCGCATTAAACATGAATTCAAGTCTGATCCAAACCATGTGGTAATAGTGAAGGCTACACTGGATCAAGCGGAGGGACACTGTGCTGGCTGCTAGACTTTGAAGCAACAATGCTTTGACTGGCATCTAAATTCATCTTTTATACTTCCAAATGTAGACACTTTTGTACTTTTAAGATTTTGAATGAATTCCTTCAGAGGGTGGCAGGAAGACATGCAGTTTGTCTCTACTTCCAATAGTTCAATTTTTTTGATACTGTACACTTAAATCATGCTACATTCAATTTGAAAATATTGTCGTTTCACATTTGTCTGACAGTTTTTCTAACTAGTTTATATTCAAGTTCAAAATATGACATATGGGATGTATTTTTATAACTACGGTGCACACCAGTTGGCACGTTCAGCGAGAGTACTTACACCAGCACAGTAATCTCCACTAATAGTAACCCTCTGATAATCAGGGCAGTTTTCTTGCACAGATGAGCTGGTGGAGCTGGGGGACATGAATGGTGTCACTAGGCGTGCCCAGTCTGCATTTGCTGGGACTTGTAGGGACAGCGACTTGGAACGAATCATCCTCAGGCTGTTCCTCCTGAAAAGTCAGCAAATTGATTAGCATTTGGTGTAAAGCTCACTTAAATGAATGAGTCTTTACCCAAAATCATGGTAAGATGACTCATTAAAAGGGGCTATTATGCTAATTTTTCACTTCACATTTATATCATTAGACTCCACAGAGCTGCTTTGCATTATTCACAGTTTAAACTTGGCATTTGCGCACAATCTGTTTTAGTTCATCCCCCTTTACCCCCACCTTCCAATTGAGGCAACTTTATTGAAAACAAAAGATTTAAATAACAGGTGGGTGTGGCTTCAGCGCTCACAGTCAGAGCTGTGTGCCTAAGGATACTATATTACATCATACAGAACCAAGACCACTAAAGAAAAAAAATCAAAAGGAAAAAAAACTGAAAACTTTAGGTTTTGGCTCACATATATTTAACTCCACATAAATAATAAGCAAAACTGAAAATATACATCTTATATAGGGATTTTTGTTTTGTGTTTTATATTAGGATAATTTTGCTTGCATGAACAGACTGATCTGCGGTTCAGAGTCCAAGCAGGACTTACCTCTTAAGAGTCTCCTCTGACTGCTGCTCTGCCAGCTCCTTAAGCAGTTCATGGTCTTTGGCTTGCTGGAGGCCAATTGGGCAGTCCTCAGGCATCGTGAACATCGACAAGGCATTTTTGGTTTCTTCTTCTTTTAATGCCGATGCATATACTTTCTCTGCAAGCAGCTGCGTCTCCTCCTCCACCTCACTCAGATTCACCTTTAGAAATTGACGAGGCATGTCTGCAAGAGGCCAGAAGCCACAGTAAAATGGCCGGCGTCTGAAGTCTCTGACTGTAGAGTGCAAAGGAGGTCTGCCGTACTTGTCAGGACGTTAAATGCTCTGATACTGTGTGGTGTTTTGTAAACAGGGAGATCTACCTGTGCACGTGTTTGGGGACAGGGCATTCATTATTGCAGGTCCTTCCTCGCAGCAGCTGGTAGACTTTATAACTATCGCTGCTCCCAACAAACGCAATAAGTTGTTTATATTATAGTTACATTATAGTTGTTTATATCTTTGCTGTTATTTGCACAGTTTTTCCTTTTTCTGTTTTTAATATTTTTTTTAATTTTTAATAACTTACTAACTGTACTGTATTTTTTGCTGCGTGCTCCATCTGCCTGTCACTTTGCTGCTGGAACACCCAAATTTCCCCAATAAGGGACAATAAAGGATATTTCTATTCTATTCTGCTTTATTATCCAACTATTGCACAGCATCACCACCTGGAGAGTTCTCAGTGAACCGTTTGTTAAAATGTTAAAAGCTAAAGTTGATGTCATGCACGATGTTTTAAACACCTCTTATATAAAGGCATGCAGTCAGTGTAATGCAGTACTATTTAATATCATTATTAACTGCAGTAACATTAATATTAAATCATCAAATTTTCACAACATTTTCTGCTCAACCACCTGTAATTTGCCTAAAAATATTATGGTTTAAAATTTGGACATATATAATGATTGCGGTGCAATTATAGCTTCATTCATCAAGTGCTTTTCTAGATATGCATGTATTTATTTATTTATGAATTAATATAAGTTATTTTATGAATAAATGTTGTGCGAAAATGCTCGCTCCATTGTTGTGCTTTAATGCCTCTTAGTATATTTTAAGCTTAAGCTGAATTATCACACTCCTCCAGGATAACGTGCATCCCTACAAAGTGGGTCTTCAAATTGAAAAATATGCACATGTGTAAAAACACTTTCTCAGTTATATTTAGAATAACATCTGGAAACTCATGAATTTTCTTCAATTCAGATTAGATTATGTACTGAGACTTTTTGCGGTACAACTTCCTCTCAAAGTTGAATGAAAATTACATTTTCTTCACTTTTGTAACCAAGAATTTCAAATTAAAGAGCTCTTTGTCTTGTATTTTTGAGAAATACTATTGTTTATATTAGGAACTTACATAAGCTATTTACAGAAATTAACACAAGTTATTTTTTGCAATGTGAAGTTTTTTTTTAATTAGTGTGCACTCAAATATGGCACTTTAGTACACACACACACACAAACACACACACAAACACGCGCACACAAACACGCGCACACACACAAACACGCGCACACACACAAACACGCGCACACACACAAACACGCGCGCGCACACACACACACGCGCACACACACACACACACACACACACACGTACGCGCGCGTGCACACACTTTCATTGGAGTGGTGAAACAACAACAGAGAAAGATTGTGTGGTACATTGTAATCTGAGACTGATTCTGTTCTGCCAGGGTGTTTCCAGGAAGCTCATCAATCAGGACACACAGTATCCTGAATGCATCACCATCACCGTGGGCCTTTATGGCACTACAACAACGCTATGGAAAGAAAGACTCAAAGCCACTTGGCTGATGGGTTCATGAATCATTAAACTTCCTCTCTTGCCACACACACCTAAATAATTTAGATGAAACCAATGCTTTTGTTTCATCAAAAAAAAAAAAAAAAAAGTTCAGTGCTTCACAATGAAGGGCAGTGAGGGTTAAACTGGGATTCCTCATTTCTGAGTGGTTTTTTTTTTTTTTCAGGGCTACCTGTAAGCAAAAACTACTAAAGGCAACATATTTGTGTATAAAAAGGAATAAAGAAAAAACTCATAAGTGTTAAAGACAAGACTAAGTATATGCATTATTTGGCAGACTTTGCACAAATTATAGCAGGACCTGGTCTGTGCTTGCAATATAGCCTAATGCACAGTGTGCTAAACTGCCCTCGCCCATATATCAGAGTTAAATAGAGGAATGACCTACCACTAAAAGAACAGAGTGGATTCATAGGCATGGACTAGTCTTTGTGATAATTATATTAAAATGAATCAAGTTAAATGAACATGAAATAAAATATACATAAAGATGAATGCTTTTATAGACAGCAGGTGCTGAAACAGCCATGAATGCTGCCTTCAAACCACACCACGAACAACGTTAGCAGCAAAGTTCAACCTAAACCTGACCTCAACCCTGCCTCAAGCTGGCCTACATCCTTTTTAATAGCATCTGCATGTCCATCTCTTTACACGACATTACATTCTGATAGGAGATCAAATTCAATCTGACCAGTTCTGCACTCTTACCTGGCCGTTCACCTGTGCACGCCATTTGCACCGCCTGACTGACAAAAGAGAGGGCGGGTCTGCGAGGTGGCTTTTGGGGAAAATCTGTGCCAGGGTTTACCGGGTTAACGAGGTAAGTCGAGCTTAAACTCGGAGTAAAGGGGGCTATCTAGGTCACCGCGGGAGCTCATGCTGAACACACAGACTGGTCCATAGTTTCGGTTTAAAATCGTCTGTCAGTATGCTCCAACTGCGACAGTTTTTTGTTTTGTTTTTTTGCTTGTTTGTTTGTTTCTTGTGTTGTTTTGGGCTCAGTAGCTTTCATTTCACTGGGATTTACACATTCAGAGTCAAAAATGCGTGAATGTCTTTCATGTTTGTTCCTAGTCTGTTTCACGCTGCTGTCATTTCAGATATAAGAACACGGATTAAAAATGGATCCGTCTATTTGCAGGCCAATTCTATCATTTGCATTATAACATGTCTGCCAAAAAAAAAAAATGACTGGCGATGTTTGAATGCGTTTTGCCCCCATATACTTTTTCATGTTGATGAATAGAATTTAGTCGCCATGATTTAAGAAGGGGTTTTATATAAAGTAAAGAAAATTTGTCAAGTATCCTGGTAACTCTGCGTTATTGTACCAACTCTGCGTCTTACATTATAATCAATCCGGTCCTTTTCTGCACATATCTTTATTGAGCTGTCATATTATTATTTTTTTCTGATGTCATCTTCGGTAGATCTCTCTTGAAAAATACATTTTTATTCCCAATAAGACTTAATCTGGATAAATAAAAAATATATATTTTGCGTTGTCAAATACTGATTGCGGCTTCTACCCTTTGACAAAAATGTCCTCAGAATGACTTGTTATCATTCACGAGAGATATGTTTGCCAGATTGTAGGTCAATAAGTCAAGAATCACTTTTCTTTTTTTGACTCACAGCCATTTCTTATTTTTCTCAGAGTGAAAACTGAATATTTATAGCAGAAATAACTTAAACAGTTAATATGGTAAGAGGAGTCTTTTATACTAAAGTGTACTTAATAAAGACAAAATGAATGGTCTAATATGTAGTAATGATATTTAGAGTGTGGTGACTGATGAATGGGGCATCCAATCAGAAATAAATCTACTGCTGAAACCTGGACATGTTAACCTGCACGAAACCCTGAAAATCATTTTTACAACATCCTGCTCTAAAGCACAAGGCTGGCCTGCTTACTATTTGGCTATTATGTTTACTCTAGCACGCCAAATATCCATTATATTAAGTACATTTAATCCTAACCTTTGGTTGATGTTGTATAATACCAACATCTACTCATTGTTTAACAAAATTTGAACTGTTTGCTTTTATTTAACAAGAGATGTAGGCTTTTTTTCTTTTTAAAAAAATATTTCAACCACTTTCAGCTGGATTTTTGGATTCTTCCCTTTTTAACTTTTACTTACTATTTTAATCAATTTGGATTCCTTTCAGGTTTCTGTTTCTCTTTCTTATGATTTCCTTAAGTTAACTTTCTTATTCAAAACTGCTGTGGTCCTATACACTGACACCCATATGGAGCTGCTGAAGCCTACAGCACTCTGTTCTGGTAAAAGCTGTATGATCCAATCATGATCACGCAATCACGGCTGTGGCGAGAATTAAAAAATGACGTGTGGATTTGGATAATTGTTACATCTATGCTTACTATAGATAGTGAGAGCTGCTATGATGTGGTTTGGACACAGTGGCATTAACAAAAGGACCGCAGGTGGAAGTTGGAAGTGGAAGACTCAGATGATGCTAAGATGGTAAGATGTTTTTCAGTGGGAGGGACAGCTCAGGTCAAGCAGTCTGGAGACAGTTCGAGACAAGATTGAGGATGTAGTGAAGAAGGACATGCAGAGGGTTGGTGTGACAGATGATCTGCTGTGGTGACCCATAAACAGAGCAGCCAGAAGAAGATAAAGAAGAAGCAGAAGCCTACACCATAGCAATTTCACAACCACTTAACCTGTTGCGCTTACCTTCAGTGTCGCTCATAGCCTTATCTGAACATGTTGTCATCTCAAGTTGGATTCTAAAGAAGGTATGCGCAGATTCAGTGATACCTTAAGAGATGCTGTCTGCAGTTTAGGAGTCTACCGTTGTATTCAACTAGAGTTTGGGTTCTCTTTCTATTTAAAGGAGCCTGTGGCATCATGTTGGCAGTGCTACTAGTACTGAGAATGTGTTAAAACTGGCCATCAACAAAGGGAGGGACTCAGTCAAAGTTAGACGTAGCACTATTCTGCTTTCTGTCCATTGGGAACACATGCTCTCTGATACAAACACACAGCTGTGTGTCACCTACTGTACGGTGTGCACACACGGAAATGGCGAGAGGAAAAGAGACTCCTGCTTGCATAACCATCAGAGTCCTTTTTAGTCATTAATTCACACTCTTATGGATGTGCTGGAAAAACTGGACCCCTCCGGATATTTGATATTTTCATAAGTCAATATCCTCTGTCACTACTCAGAAGATATTAAAACAATAGATACGCTGATCTTTTTGGCAGTACATTAAAATAATGCTCGTATTATGCAATTCTGATGCTGTTGCACACGTGTTTATTGAATAACAGCAATTGAAAACAGGTGTGGCACAATTTCTGAGCACCAGAAAAGCTTTGTCCTCAGGTAGACAGAGACTTTAACCTCTAATGTTATGAAAGTATTTGAAAAGATCATAACTCAAAGGTTATGTAAAGAGGTTGAGCCATTTTTGGTTAAGTATCAGTTTGCTTATATCTACAATAACATGTGTTGTTTCTAAAAGATCTGGAGAGCCCTGCTGACTGTGCGACTGTTTTTTTGTTTGCCACAGCAAATGAAATTCAACCCAGTTTTATTTGACACAATGTGTCGTGTCACCTTTTCTTTTTTATACATAAATGGCTGTGTGTGTTCCAAAGCTCAAAATGCTGAAACATTTTCTGATGACGCTGTGATTTTTTGTGTTTACACTCATAAAGCAGCACTGATAGAGTACTTACTTGGAACATACACGAGGAAAGCGTTTATTAAAGAATCTCTGGTGGTGTCTGCACCAATCCTTTTTTTCAACATATTTATATTTTTTCCTCTGAGTTAGTGTTGATAAACTCTGGTAGGAGGTACATGACCCTTTGTATATTTACAACCACTATCAATATTCTATCAATTCATTTGTTTTTCTGTCAGTTAAACCCATAAATGAACAGCTCATGACAGAATGACAGATACGTTTGTTGAGAAGATTTTTGAGGTTAAGTGGGTCTTTTCTTAATTATTTATTTATTCTAACATCAGCGTGCCCTTGTCTCGATTTGTGTTGATGTCATTTGATAAAGCAGTTACCTGATCCAGGGTTATTTTCTCTTATGGGAGGCTTATGTAGTCAGCCTGATCCCCTGGATGAACTGTGAGTTCAAAGCAAAGATGATGAGGAGTCTATATTATATACTCCACCACTGCATATTTAAATTTTTAATGGAGGCTTCACTGATTCATTGTTTTATCTTTAAAGTAGATTGATGTTTGTTTCCTCATTTACATTCATAAAACAAATTGTATTTATAATTTTAAGATATTTAGTAAATTACTATGAATATGCCTGCAGCTAACTTCCACTGTACCGCTGCACTGCGATCAATCTGTCGCTTAAATTACGAATGTTTGCAGTCTATCTGTGACTCCTCAGTGCAGGAAAACATTTTGTTCTGGATCAGAAGAACCTTTCAGATCGTGTGTCTGGAACCACTGGATCAGATGTCTTGAGAGTGGTGTTGGTCTGCAGACAGCATTATTAGACGCTAATGTGAAGAGTATTGTAATGGTTCTCGCACTGGACTGTGCTATTGTGGCTCTGTGCACCCTCGTATTTGTGAGTCTGATTTAAAAGCACTGTAATGTGGAAACATGTATCATCTCCCACTACTTGTGTAAGTCCCCTAGGAGGTTTCAGGAGGCCATTAACTGAGTACTCGCACACCTATCTCAGATTCAGCTCGCTATATTCTGCTGTCTTTATCGTTCCTTTTTTAAAAAATGTTTCTCAGACACCTCACTGCTGTGGCTGGCTGAGTCCCCAAATTGGTTCTTTGTCAACATCATATCTGACAGGGAGGTCAACGACACAAGAGAAAGCCATTTAGCACATTGCAGAGAGATAATCATGAGCGAGGGGTGGGGGGGAAAGAAAAGGACTCACTCTTCCCTAAGCCGGGATTTGAGTGCTGTTTTAAAAGAGGTGTGTCTTCTCTTCTCATCTTTCTCAGTGGCCAGGTCTGGAAAACAGTACAGATAAAAAACAAAGCACTCAACTGCCAATATCAAGCAGCTCTTCTTCCAGCAATTCTATAACACTTGTCAGATAGACTTTTCTGTAAGTCTGTGTTCTTTTTATGCACCAGTGGTTTAGATATGGATGCACAGAAACTTGTTACGAGTTACAAATGATCGCATACAGTTTAACAAATCTGTATAGAACTATATGACGGGGAAAAAATGGATACAAATGTGAAGACAGCAGAAAAATTAAAGTGATTTTTGCCTTTATAATGGTGGCCATCTCAGCTACTAGACTAGTATGTCAAATAAGTCCACTCACCTCTTCAGGCTCTGCTGTGTCTGAAGTGTGTTGAAACTGTGCTCAAGGTCTCTCAGAAACATCTAAGTCATACTGTCCTCTTGCTGTTGAGAAAGTATTTGATTTCTCATCCACCAGCCAGCAGCACACATCCCTCCATCCTTAACTCTTTCATGGCCAAATCTTAGCGCGAGGATATGAGCTAAAACCGAATCCTGAAGTCTGCCATTAATGGACCTTCCACTACTTTATGAGGCAGCTTTATTTTAGTAGTAATTGCATTCAAAGCAGATCAGTATATGAATTCCTAGGTTTTTTCCCTAATGTCTTGCTCCTTTTTTAGAGGCAGATATGTCCTCTTGTGGTTGATTTGTTGCACTGCAGGATATTTTGCTGAGAAGTGGCATGACACACACATCAAACCAGCAGTTCTCAAACTTTTCATAGCATGTCTAACTTCAAGAAGCTAGGAAAAAGGTGTCTACAGTCCAAAATTCACACTTTTCTCCAATCACTGATGAAAAGTGTGACCTACACCACAATTGAGAGCCACTGCATTAGATAAACACGTGGACCTACAAAGAAGGTAATGGTTTTCACTAAAGGGGGTAGTTTTTAAAGCCTGAAATTGTGCATTGACTTCATTTTCTATCATTTCATTTTCTTAATAAATTTACATAGCATCCATCCAAAGATCATCCAAAGAAAGACTCTTCTGTTTGTTATCATGTACGAATTGTGGCCTCAGGTTCTTGTGTTTACCTGACAGTAGTGGCAAACGGTGTCCTTTTCTGCTGCTATATCCCATCTGCTCCAAGGTTTGACATGTTATCTGTTCAGAGCTGCTCTTCTGCTTACCTTCTTTGTATTGAGTGGTTGTTTGAGTTATTGCTTCTATGACCTTTACCTCCTAAAACTCAAACTCTTTCATGGCGTGCATTTTTAATTTCTCTTTGCTATTGTGACTTTATAGTGTTCGACAAAACACTATAAAGTCACAATTGAGTAAAGACGTGCAAAACTCTGAACACAGCAGCATATTTCCTGAATACAAAATCAAAATTAGAAACCACAATTGTGCCCCTTTGAGCAATATGGCTCATTTGAAAGCGATTTGAAAGAGCCAAACTTAGTATTGTGGTCCGACTACCCAAAATGTGATGTCCCCATATGTGGATGCCAGGTCCTAGGAGGTTAAAGTCTCGCTGTGCATCTCTTTTTCAGAACGTTCTCTGTAAATGGTTGTGTGGGAAAATCCCAGAAGATCACCAACAATCATGTTAGGTTTAAAGTCACTTTAATCACCTTTCTTCCTCATTCTGATGTTCATTTTGAACTTCAGCAAGTTTTCGTGACCATGTCTACAAAAATGCATTGAGTTGCTGCTATTTGACAGGCTGTTTAGATATTTGCATTAAGAAACAGTTGAATTGGTGTATTTAATAAAGTGGACAGTGGCTGTAAGTGAATACTGCACAACTCCTCACATCACCTCATAAGAGGACTCAGATTTACTGGTGTAACCACAAACGGGTCCAGTCCCAGATTTAGACTGATAGTGGTGGAGATTATGAGGATAATCCTCTCAGCTCAGGTTGTCAAGGTACTTTTAGAGTCGGCTTCAGAGGCCTGGCTCTTAGTCTTGAGCCTGTATCATTTTGATTGACATTATTATTATCAGATTGAGTGTTCGCCTGTCCCCTCTCCTCTCAGCCGTGCCTCAAACAGTGAAAGTATGTGGATCTCATTGTTGCCATAATTCTTTTCTGCATTTTCTGCATTGGTGAGTGGATCTTAGCTGACAACAAGCAGGACCTAAAATAATTCTCATGATAGCTCTTTGAGTTTAATAGCAACACCTGGAGTTTAGTCTGCAGTAAGCTGTGAAATGTGTGTAAGGTTTTTTACCACCTGATCTAGACTCATCAGTTTGCTGATGCCATCACCATGCCACAGTCAGACTGGTGACGCCAGTGACAAAACGTCTCTGGCGTCACCAGCTGATTGGCTTACTGAAGGAGTGACACCGTTACATGGTTAGAATTCTATTCTTAGAGTGATTTTGCAGTGATGAGAAACACTTTACAGTTTTACTTCCTGCAGGTTTTTCCTTTTGTCTTGGAATTTAATTCCCAGACAAAGTGTATGTAAATTAATATTTAAGAAATCCATCATTTGATTTACCACTAGATGGCATATTTGCTTTGCTTCAGTTTTATTGCACTATGTGTGGCTCTTTTGCTATTCTGTAATTTGTGGTTCAGGTTTTGTCTTTAGTTACTTTTCTATATTACTTATGAAATGTATCAATTGGCTATACTTCAAAAATAGAAAACAAATCTAAATCGTTCAAAATGAAAACTTTTTACAACAAAAACTATATTTTAAAAAAAAACCCTGAATGCTCACAATCGGGATAGGCAGAACTTAAATTTGTAATCTAATAATATAAAAAAGGAAGGGTCTCACCCAACACTGTTAATTAATATTTTAATTTAGCTGACTAACCTAAGTTAATAATACCAATTTAAATTATGCCATAATATTGCAGTTATGGCCATCGAATATCTCTAGATGGCAATAGAACGACACATAATACAGCGGTGATCCTCACTTTGTTTCTACCTGCACTTTGAACAGCTGTAATATGGATTTCCACTAAATTAAAAGCAGGAACCTTATCATTCAAAATACAGAGAAAGAGTAGCAATAATCTTTGACCTGATATGAAAGACCCATCTTTTATTCCCTCTGTGTTTTAAATGAGTGTTAAAAAGTGCATATTTCATTGTTGTGAATACTTCTGAATATATTAAATGGTTTATGAGGGGTGAAAATGGGACATCTGAATGATTTAAATCCGGTTCGGTTGTTTTTGTGCTGGAACGGGAAGGTTTTGATCGGTGCTGTGTGTGAGTAGCTATCGGGATGATATGGAAGGAATGTTAAACCGGAACCCCCCGCATCAGCCGACTTGTGTCCCAAACATCTTCCATTGAACACAGATGTAGCCAAAGCCTCAGCCTCCTCCAGTGGCTTCAGGGCTGCTCTGTGGTGTCGAGAGAGCCAGCAAATGGGAGCTGAACCTAGTAGGAATGTGCCTGGCAACCTGTCTGCCCTTTTTGAGTGGGATCATAAATAGGGGGATGCGGCAAGAGAAGGGAGGGGGGCTCTAATGAGAACGTTTAAACACTTAACAGAGTCCAGGTGCTCTTTGTTTTGCTGTAACAGTGTGCCCTCAGACAGAGTGCCACTTTGAATTCACACAAGCCAGAAGCACAAAGAAAGGAGAGCCAAACAAGGTTTCGATTTTGTATGCAAAATGTTTATTGAATGACATTATTGCTGCGACACAAATAAAATAGAACACATTTACAAATATATAATATACCTCTAAAACAGATATCCTATTACCACAGTTTGCAAGAGTAATGACAAATAGCTACAATGCCCATATATATTTCTTCCTGTACAAAAATAGCTCTATCTGTATAAGTACTTTACTGTAACTTCTATGTAATATTTAAATAAAGTAATTCATATATACACATACCTGCAATAAAAACAAATATAGATTGCACTTGTGTTTTTTTACAAACAACAACATTTCAAGTATATTTCAGTCCATTAAGGACTGGCACATATATCACATAATCTAAGGCATTTTTCCCTTATACAGTGTCCAAAACTTGATATAAACTGATAGCTTTAGAGCTGTGGAGCCTATCTTCGTGTTTGGCATTGTGATGAAGATGTCTTTTCCTGATGATTCATTTGACTTTAAGTCCAAATGGAAAAGTGCAGACAAGTACTGACAGTTTCATGGAACACAATGGCACAAATCCTTAAAGGATAGCACTTATCAAAGTCTTGGCCTTGAGGAATAAATGTGTTAAGTCCCAGAATATTAGTCCTCCCCCTTGATCGAGAGGATGAGTCCACTTTGCCAGGTATTAGCACTCTTCCCTTTCCTCTGCCATGCAGAGAGCAGCACCTGTAGTTTGCTCCATGCTGTGCCATCCAGTGTCTATAAGCAGCTGCAGTTTTTTTTTTTTTTCTTTGAAAGTTGTACATTGCTGAGCTCATTGCAAGGCTCGAGCTTTGGACAAACTCAGTTGCAGCCAGTTTTGCTCTGATTCACTGACTCGGTCCTCCAGCCTGGAACAAATGTGCTGGAGAATACTTGGCTGTAGTCTGAGGCACTTCAAGAATTTTAAAACAGAGCAGGCAGGACACTACTCCTTTGCTTTTGTTCCCAACTCCCGTTGCAAAGTGGTGCTCATGTCCGTCTGAGGAGGGCCTCAAGCTTGTGAACTTGTGAGTCAGTCGTGCTCCACACGGGCCTCAGCCTGCCCTGCTCTTGCCTTAGTGAGACTCTGTGTGATGGAAGGGAGCGACGCCTCCGGCCATATCCGTGTGGGCTAATCTTGTGGGGAGGTGCATTCCCGACCCTCAACTTGCCGATCTGGTGCAGACGATGTGCCAGGTCGTGCACTGTGCAGGTACCCAGGGCACAGCCTGAAGACCGCTTGGTTCGGACGTGGATGTCAGTGCTGGAGAACAAAGGGAGAAGACATGAGTCTATACTGTTTAATCCTGAACTGTTAATAGCTGACTTTGGATTTCTTGAATTTATATTTACTTTGTAAGAAAACTGTCAGAATTGCATGATCTTACCTGGAATGTGGCAACAACGTATCCCTGATGTCTTCTGGTCTGACAAGGTGCTCAGCCTCTGCTCTCTTCTCTACTGATATGGTGTCAACATCTCGCCTCAGTCTGCTTCCTAGCCATATGCTTAGCCTGTAAGAGGAAGGGAAAAAATGCCATTAGTCCAAGGTAGATAATTCAAATGCTGAGTGTCACACCCTAAATCAGGTTCAAATGAAAATCATTCCTCAGTTAACTCACCTCTTTTTCAATTCAGGATTCACTTCAAGTTCCACACAGTGTGCTACTGTTGCCAGCAAACAGCAGTAGATGAAGGACTGGAAGATCAATTTCATTTTGGCTCCTGTTTGGAGAAGGAAAAAAAAAAGAAAAATCAATAGTTAGTCACTCGTACATTTTTATTAATATTTAGCTATACAATTTTCCTGCTCTCCTTCTATCCATGCTAGACTCCTTCATACTGTAATAAGTGTGCTTGCTTACACAAGAGTCCAAAAGCCAAGTTATTTGCACATATCATTCATTTATTTAGAAAGTTAAGCTAAGGTCAGATCTTGCTGGGCTAAGTAAACCTACAACCATGCTTTGGGCCCCTGGCCAGTACTGTGAAGGACACAGTCTCCCAATAAGCGGGCAAAAATAGTTCACAAACAAATGTAATTCAATTCAGTCACCCGATTAAATAGAACAAAACAGCAAAATTATGTGCAATAATATGATAAACAGCACATGATATACTGCCCCTGTTGGATGCTTTGCACCTTGAAGGCAACTCCTTAACAGACGCACACATTAAGAGCTGAACTGCTTATATAACCAGACAGATAACCTGTTCTTGTCTCTACACTTGTGCCCTGACCTCAAAAAAGCAAGGATAAAGCCATCAGCTAGTGGCATAACAAATCACAGCAATGTCTATTTTAAAGGCAAGTGCACATACCTTAGTCTCTGTTCTTTAGTTGAATGAGAAAGCTCTTCTTCTAGAATCAGCTGGGAAAGAGTACTCCACAGGTTTCTTGAGATTGCTTCTAGTTCTGTAAGGCAGCTGTGTCACTCTGCTAATAGCTCCTCCACACAAGACGGGAGCCTTTATGCAAAAGTTGTAGGAGGGGCTAATTGACTCACTCATTCTCTCATCTCCCCCCCCACCCCCACCCCATCCAGTACACTACTGCTGCGCTGTTGTTCTTGTACTACAGCAGTTAAAACTTCAGGAATGCATTTGAAAAAGCATTAAACATGAAGCATTAAAGGAAATTTAAGAGTTGCTGTCATTGTGTTCTTCTTTCATGCTTTCAGCGAGTCACAGCACTAGATTTTTTTATTTCTTTTTCTTTTTCTTTTTACACCTCAGCATGACTCTTAAAAATAAAATAATGTTTGTTTTTTTAATTTAAGTGTGTGTATAAGCAAATGGGTAGTCATTATTTATGTAAGTCAAACAGTGCACTCACTGTGCCAGTAAGAGTACAACATGTTCACGTCAGACGGCTGCTTTCTATAGTGGGTGTTAATCACAGAAAGAAAAGACCTTTTCCTTTGTGGCTGTAATATTTGAACTATAGTTGTAATATTTGGACTTTAAGGTCACACGGCTATAGTTTTTGTTAATGCTCTTTTCAGTCCATCTGGCTAATTGTTTGAAGTGAAATTTAAGGAATGCTTCATCGGACTCGTTTTCAGGGCACTCCCTGATGTGGTGAACTTCCATGTCTGCTTGAAAATGTACTGGATGATGAATTTGAGACGTTGAAAGAGACACTGAACTGAATAAGTGATTAAATAATACACGTATTCCCAACTATAAACAGAATGTGCTCTATGTTTTTGTTTGTACGAGGCAAATATTTGACTATGGGCTCACCACAAATTTATTTGGATAAATGTGAAATGGAATTTTACAGTTAACTAGAAATAAAGTTACAAAAGAACTGTCATGTATGAACAATATTACCTCAGGCTTTCTTAGAACAGTCCGGAGATTTCTTTATAGTGTGTCATCTCACCTCACTTTTCACCTTAGGAATGCAAAGAGAATAAGTTTTGAGTTCATACAGGTGATACCAACATGTCTCATCAGTTTGAACTTTATTATATTTCTATCTTTTTCATTATAACTCAAAATTTGCATGTTGCTTTTACATGAACACACGGGAAGATGTTTTAGATTTCCACAGCGTGGAAAATCAAAACTGTCTGTGGGATTCGTGAGACAGATGCTTATTACGAGCCCCTTAGGGAGGACGAAAATAAATAAATAAATCACATAAAATTGCATAAAAAAATAACCAGCTGGGGAGGCTAAAACTTTGTTTATCTCATCTCACTGAGCCACGGCTAGTGAAGATCTAATGTGTCTGTATTTGAGATGAGCACAAAGAGGTAATATGCACCCAAGAATGACCCTGTGTGTGAAATGCTGTAAATACCGACTTGTTCTCTTTTTTTCAGAAAAGAAATTCCAGTACAGAAATTTCCACAAGGCACTGGATATGGTGTAAATTAACATTGCAGAGAAGGTCCAAGTATTTCTTTCAGTTTTGATACTTGTTTCACTTTCAATTACGGGGAAGAAAAGCTCAAATTGAATTAAAGACGATGTAACGCTTCAAATTCCCCTGTAGCGCACCAGCATCCTGTAATTCGTATCTCATTATAATTAAAAACTTTCTTGAGTTTATTTATATCTCAGACCTCATTCCTTGGTGTCATATTTCAAACTAAAAAAAAAAAACAACATAAATGACAAACACATGTGTTGTAAAGCAGAATGTTTTGCAAGCACTTTGCAATGATAATTGCCTCCAGCGGACAAATAATTCCCCTACCAGAGTTTACAACAAGAGATGGTGCAATCATGACAACAAAACTCCTCTGGTGCTTTTTGGCTCCTTATATAGCAATCTTTTGAAAGTCCATTCTGATGTTGTCCTGGTAAGATGACCCGACAGTTTTTGTACAACCTTATACTTTAATGCATGAGTAGGTCTGTGTGTCAGAAAAGCCGAGCAACAGTCGTCATGTTTGGGAGAAGAGGGGGAAAAAAAAGAGGCTGTCAGCCCCAAAAGCACAAATTACAAAGATAAGTCATAATTATTACCTTGAAATATCCATTGTGTTGTGTGGGGTCTTTTTACTTAATGATCATTCTTGTGCTGTGATAAACGCTATATAAAAAAGGGGTGTTAATGTGTTCTGCCACAGGTTCAACTCTTTGACTACCTGTGTCTTTTTTCTAGCAGATGAACAGCACGAGGGAAAAAAAAGAAGAAGAGAGAGGAAATTGCTTGCTGTGTTCCTGCTATTGTTGACCGCAAAGGTGGTGGTGGTGGATGCGTGACTCTCTCACTCACATATTACTCATCGACACGTGCTACTCGGCTTGTCCTTTTCTCTTTTTTTTTTTCATGGATACTAAATATTTTGCACAAACTCGATATTTGACATCTTTTTTAAACAAAAACAAATACAAAAAATTAATGTTACATTAAATTTGTAAGTCTATGGAATAGTCCTTGCATGGGGATTTTTAATTTTTGCATTTGGTGTTGGAGTTTGTAGCATAAAAAGTAAAAATAAATCAGAACATTGTCGGTTTAAGCTTCAGACAGAGCTGACTAGTGGCAAATGTGCACTTAAGGTTAAGGGGTTGTACACAGTCCACTGGTTAAGAGATGTTACATCACAATCACCATTCTAAAAAAAGAGCATAGCATGGATAATAAAACAGCATGTTGTGATATAGTAACATGGAAACTTCTACTGACTAAAAATCTGATGCAAATATTTTACATTACTCAGTGAAAGTGAAAGTGTGTTTCTTTTTTTTAATCATTAGTATTTTAGAGCAGTACTACTGTATATATCTTCTCTCTTCTGTTTGCCATTTATTTTATTCCTGATGTCTTTACTATTTTTTTCCTGCACAGTTGGCGTGGAGCACTCATAATTTCGTTGTACATGTGCAATGACACTAAAGGGCTATTCTATTCTATTTACAGAGTCTCTAGCAAATCCAAGAGTGGCCAAGATAAAATTTCCTATTATAAGTGTTTGGTTTCTTTTCTGTTATACTGTAAATTACTTACAAGTGCCCTGAGATGACTTATGCTGTGATTTGAGGCCGTTCAAATAAAAATAAATGTCCTAAACTTCACACAGTTAAAGTAAAATATAGTATTCTTTTGGTTTTGGTGGCTGTAGGTTTGGCTACCCTCGATATATAAAAAGAAACAGTGCTTTAGGGCCAAAACGAGTCTCTACTGGAGCACAGAGCTGTATTTGTAAACTCGAGAGGGCCCACGCCCATGGATGTATCCCGCTCCTGCACGCAAGCGCAGTGACACTCCTTCTGTCAAACATGGCTGTGCTTTGGAAGAAGGAAAAATGCTGAATTGTGTTGGTAAATCTCGGGAAAAGCGGCAGACATGGCTAGATTGGCTGACTATTTCATTGTCGTGGGATACGATCAGGAGAAAGCCGGTAAGTTTGGCTCTCAGATTGAGCTGGCGGAGCTGAGGTTTGTGTCCAGGCCGTCAGTCAGTGTGTGTGTGATGATGTTGATGCTAGATAGCATTGCGCTAGCTTAGCCACACGGCTACAAGGCGAGACTGGGAGATACTTTTTCTCCCTTTTTGGTTTTTACTCCCTCCTCCTCAACCGGCCACCCGCTCAATATGATCAAGCGGGCGTGTGTTTACACAGAAAGCACACGCGTGATGTTAAGTCACCAGTGGATGTTTACACACGAGGAGTTGGGATATTTGACTTGGATCAGCTGAAACTTCTCGTGGATTCAAAAAAAAAAAAAAAAATCTGTCACATCCTGCCCTGTTGATCGTGATCCTGTTATCAGGTCTAAGGGGCCATTCAGCCATATAAAACCAAAATCTAGCTCCTCCTTTATCATATTTGTGTGCTTACTCAAGCCAGGTCAGGATTGCTATTGGTAGCCGGTTTGCTTCTATGTTGTGGATTTTTTTTTTTTTTTTTTTTTGGTGGGTTCAAATTGGGTAGGGAGGGGAAGGGGCTTGGTGTTGCACCTCGGCTGTCCTGCATGCTCTGCTTCCGGTCTGTATTTATCCGCTGTAGCCACACTTGTCAGCGAGTTGTTGTGTTGTATGTATTTATTTATTTATTTATTTGCTGGAAGAATGCTGAAGTGGTTCATGATGGGCGGAACATTATACAGCTGCAACAAAAGGGCAGTGCCTGCTCTGGGCCAGTGTCCTTTTCCCTCCTCTTCCCTCTCCACTGTTGTGGGACAGGAAGCTCCTCATGCTTCCACTTACAAGCCGTGCCTCAGGTCCAGCCTCACATTCTTTTCATCCAAGACAGGAAACAGCTTTGCACACATTTCCAAGCATTCATAGATAAATACATGAAAACATCTTGGCATTGCACGCATTGTTCGTGCTGTGCACAGGGCATGAATGGTACTTTGCAGTTTATCACTTCTCATGATGCACTGTTTTTTTTAAAAGTATCCTGTGAGAATGATGCATAATGAGCTGCCTGGAGAAAGTTTAAAAAACTGATCTAATCTGCATTGAGGGTAGAAAAGAAAGTTTCCCGGACACTTTTTCAATGGCATCCGTTCAGTGCCATGTGCTTCAGAAGGGGGCTGGAGCAGCTGAATCCCCTCAGTCACCATCGCTTGCTATGCATAATAGGTAAACAGTGCTTTTCATCAGCTCTGTGCACCCCAGCGCCAACTGACAAATGAATATTTTGTGCTCCGGGGACAAAATGTTCCTGGCGTCACCCGAAGAGTCTGAATGGATTCACATTCAGATGGTCTCGCCACAAGAAGACGCAGGGGCCACGAGTTAAGTCTTTTCTTTGCCTGCCTGCTGATGATGAAGAAGTCAGCTGCAGGGAGAGAGAGAGCTGTAAAAATCCACTAGCACAAGTTGTGGCTGATTATGTCTTATCTCTGTGGAAGCCTCTCTGGGGAACAAAAATATTCCCGAAGTCTTGACTGAACTGTATTCCTATCGGGTGATGATTTGGACACCAGTCCTGCAGGAACGCCCCTGTCTGTAAGCGGTAGAACTTGAAAATTGCACTGCCTTCTAGATTTGTTAGGAAAATAAACAGATAACTTCTCCACAGCGATGACTTGAGTGAGAAGAGTGTTCTTGTTGAAGGCGTGCTAGTCACGGTAATGTGCAGCAGCTCGTCTAGACGGCAGATTTTTCCTGGCCACCTCGCTCATTAATTCAAACCAGGGATCCCTACGTGGGTCCTCATTAACCCTCCTGTGCTGTGCTGGCATTTGCTCCACTGCCCTGACCCACTTCTCATTGTTAGATTACTACGAATGGATCTGCTGGAAATAACACTGAGCCCACAATCTGTTAAGTTTTAGGCTGGCTCACAGTTTGTAGTAAAATCAGACTCCAGCTTGTAAAATAATGAATTGCTGTTGGTTATTATTGTAATAATATGACATTAATGCTTTTAAAGTCAGGTAAATATTTAAATTAGTGGCAGTGGAGCTTTTCTCATGCAAGCTCATGCATGCAAGTAGGTAAGGCTCAAGTTGCAATACTGTACACTGCATTTAGCCCGAAAATGTTTACAGTATGTCAACACGTGTGCTGTGGTTTGTTACTAAGGTCTGTTTTTTGTTTTTCTTTGGAATCGCATGACCCAGTTTCAGTAACTTGCTTAAATTGCTCTTTTATTTCTTTTCTGTGTCCCCTGAGTGTCAACATAAATCCAGCCAGACCATTTGGGATATTTTCATTACGAGGCAGACGACCCAATTCATGAAATATATTTAAAATCACGCTTATTGTGTGATTGGTCCACCAGACTGAAGTGATTTAAAACAAGCAATAAAACACTGAAGTTTGGCACCTTCTAAATCCAGAGTTTGTTGCTGTTGGTTGAACCTATAGCTGGCACACGCTTTTGTCATTTAAGTACCTCTGACATATAAAAAATTATGTGCAGTCGTCAGTCTGATAGCAAGGAATATAACCGGCAGATTCCTCTTTTAGAAATTGGACCTGAGTCTGTGTCCCTGGGGGCCAGTGTCATGAGCCATAAACCCTGGAATTATTTTCACGAATGAGTTGGAATGTGAATGCGCCGTGTTTGAAGGATGCAGCCTGTATCGAACCCGCAGTGTATCCTGGCTTTTTCCTTTTGCATTAAGGCGCTGTTTCCCTTTACTGGCAAAGGTTTATATACGGTTTGGCGTGCGGTTCCCCATAAATTGCAGTTTGCCAAGTGAAAAAGAGGCATCTGCCCAGCTGCTTTTCTGAAACAATTTATTGGTGGGATATCATCACTTTTTATTGAATCAAACTGCTTTTGGAATGTGTTTCACAGACACAGAGCCCAAACTCTACGGTCTGGATTTTCGAGTTTGGATGTGGGGCAACGGCTTATGTAACAAGCACAGTCCAGGAAAAAAACAAAACAAAGAAAAAAGACCTTCCATAAGAGCAAAATACTTCCATCTGATGATGTCTTTTAAATATAAGATAATGATATTGGTACCCAGATAGATGCAAGTCTGCAGCTTTAGATGTGTGACTATCAGGCATACTAGTAATATGAATCCACACATCCATCTGTTTTTGGACACTTTTCCTTGTCTGAGTCGTGGGGACAGCGGTCCAAGCAGAGCAGAGCTTTTCCAGCTAATCTGTGGAGATTAGCTGCCCAGCATTCCCAAGCTAGCCGAATTGTGACTTGGGTCCGTTCTTGGGCCTCCTCCCGCTAAGGTATCCAAGAAGCATCCTAGATGCCCCGACCTCCTCAACTGGCTCTTTTTGAGGAGTAGTGGCTCTCCAAAACATCCAAAAAAGATCTTCACCTGATCACTGGTAATACCCAGACACCCTTCACAGGAAGCGTATTTCTGCTTTTTGTATCCATACTCTTCAGATCACTTGCAGCTCATTTCCATCGATGAGTTTAGAAATGTACATAAACAATTCCCATTCTCTAATTCTCATCCCTGCTGCTTTGCACTCAGCAAACCTCCTCTCCTCAAGCTGGAGGTCACTGCTCAGTGAAGCCACAAGGACCACGTCATCTGCAAAATGCAAAGATTTGATTCTGAGGCCACACACTGGAAACCTTCTGCCACTGCCTGGAAATCTCTGTGCCAGAGTCCGTCCACTAAGATTTAAGAGTAACAACTATTGGCATAGTTAAGGAGTAGGGGCAAGTATAAAAAGATTGAGTCTATAAGTTGGAAAAGCTTCAGGTTCCAGAGTATTTCCCCTCTTGGATTTTCCCTTTTAATGATGACCACCACATTACTGCACACAGAAGCTGGGTCTCTGATTACGGTGGGATCACGGTCAGCAGAAACACATTAAGGCTGGTTCCAAGATACAGACTAGATAAGAGCATTCCTGACAAAACAGACGCAAAGGTTTTCACTTTTAATTTCAAGTGGTTTTACAGGAATTGTTGTGTTTGTATAGTAATGTCATGAGTGGGTGTGTTGCGAAAGTTTTGTATGTTCTGCTCTATTATGTTTACCTACATGTCTGATTAGGCAATCAGTGATGGCATGGATTCAGCCGGTTGCTGGGTTGATGAGATTCCCCGTGATGTCCCAAATGGGAATGATGCTCAGCTAGTTGTAAGAGTAAAATGTTGTTAGATGTAGACGCCAAATGTATGTCTTACAGATCTCTATCAAGGATAAATTGTTGCTCCCAGCTTTATTAATAGTGCAATATAGAAGCTGTGACCTGGCAAATGGGAGAGTATTGGGGTTTGGTTTATTTCTAACAAACATAACTTCCAGTTATGCAAGAAATGCGAAGCTGCCAACTAGAAGATTTGATCTAAATTGTGACTATAAACTTACTTAAGAATATTTGGAAAAACACTGTAAGTTGTCTTCATATCAGTGGCATGGAAATTTTGGAAAAATAGTTAGATGGAAGTTTATGTTTTTAATAGGTCAACCAGCTATAATTCCATGCCAGTTTTTTTTCTGTCCAAAACTTCCATGAATTGACTTTTTGTTGCAACCTTTAACAAGTGTGTTTGTGCTGCCTTTTGAACCCACTTTCAAGGGAAGCACATTGGCCTTTCTTTCAAAATGATGTCACTTTGACTGTTAAGAGTTTCAACCTTTTGTCCCCTTTTTTGCTCAGTTATTCGATCAGGTTGGAAATGCTTTATAAACAGCATATATTGCTGCTTCTCAGGTTTATCTTAATGGCCGTCTTCCTAAACTTTCGCTTAACTTTGTCATTAGACCATTTCTTGTTTTGCTTGTGTTGATCGGCACCACGTAGGGTTGTAGTTTCATTTACAGAATCACATCCTTTTTCAAGTTCGAGCACTATTTGACACACAGTCATACATCCGTCGCTTTGTGGTTCCTTCTTGTCTTCTGTTTATGCCTGCGTAGTTAAGGTGCTTGTTAGAGACTGCATGAAATATAGAACTTTTCCTGGAGCTTTTTCTATTTGGAACAAAAACTTTCTTACTAGGAATTTGATAATAAAACAAGTTAGGTTTGGAAAAAATGACACAGGCAGTTTGTTCAGTGGGGCTGACTGACATGGGCTGTTCAGTTTATTATTAAGTGCATATTATCACAAAAAACCAATGCTTTTACATTTATATTACTGTGCCAATGTCTTGAGCTATCCTTTGTTTCTTTTTGATAAGAAAAACGGGAAATAGGTGCAATAGGTGAGCGTTCTTTTTTTTTTTGCTGTTTTTTGCCTGAACATACATGGAAAAAGGGTTGAGGTCTGGGCTCTGGGGAGACTGATGCCATTCCACTGTCTGTTATTCATGTATGCTTTTAATGCAGTGGCGATGTTGTTTGGGATTATTTTCATGCTAAAAAATGAAGCCATTGCCAATCAGATGCTTCCAGATGGAATAGTATGCTGGTTCGAAATCTTGATGGCATTTTTCTGTATTCATAATTCCATCAATTCTGACAAGACCCCCCAGATCAATGGCTGAAATTCAGATTACAGAGCCTCCACTGTGTTTTACAGAAGGCTGTAGGCGCTCTCTGTTGTACCTCTCTCCTGACCTTCTCTGTGCAATTTGATGATCTTATAGAGTGACAAATGCAAATTTGGATTAAGAATGTCAAATTTGTCACTCCATGAGAGCTGTTGCCACTGATTTTCAGCCCAGTTCTGGTGTAATTACATACCTCAGCCCTTTTTCCCTTTTTCCCTTTGTTATGAATGGCTTCCACTGAGATGATTTGTGTGTGAGGAACATTAGATGGGTCAACTAAAGGGCCAGATCTGGGGTATAAAGGTGGTGATACTAAATATGAACCGTTATGATTACTGCACCTTTTTCTCATTTTCCTTGCAGAATATAAAGAAATGACAGATGCCTTAAAGCTTTTGCACAGTACTGAGAATTCATTTATGACAGTAACTGTGCACAGGAAGTACTGAACTGAGCAATGGGTGCATAACAGTTTGGGATGAAGACACATTGGGCCTTTGATACAAAATTAGTCGTAATATTAACATAGATTTATCTGAAAGGCATTTATTTCTGTGTAGGTGATGTTAAATTAGTAAGTGCTAGCTGTGACTGCATAATTGTAACGTCACTGACATTCCACTGACATTCAGGGAACTTAATTTCATGATGTATGTGGATTATAAAGTGCTACCATGTGTCGTTTTTCTTTGTAAATCAATAATTATCTAAGTTATGTGGTCTGTTTTGTTGTTAGTGGTAACAAACATGTTGAAAATGGTGGCTGGCTCTGTGTTTCTGGAATAGTCTTTTTCCTTTGTTTTTGTTTGTTTTTTAACAAAATTTGCTGAAAGTTTGAGGTTTGTGAATAATAAATTTCAAAATGGGCTTGCAGTGACTTTCTCCATTTTTCTTCTAGTTTAGTGACAAGATAATAATGGTTACAAAGGTCAGTAGAATATAAATCGTCTCACCATCAATCCGCACTTCACAGTTCTTTATTTTTGTAATCTATTTTAATGAGGGGAACACAAAACAGCCAGTTGTTGACACGATTTATAGAGATTGAAGTGTTTATTTTTATTTTTATTTTTAGCACGGTGGCACGGTGGTTAGCACTGTTGCCGCACAGCAAGAAGGTCCTGAGTTCAATTCCACCATCAGGCCGGGGTCTTTCTGTGTGGAGTTTGCATGTTCTCCCCGTGTTTGCGTGGGTTCCCTCCGGGTACTCCGGCTTCCTCCCACCGTCCAAAGACATGCAGTTTGAGGGGATAGGTTAATTGGATAATCCAAATTGTCACTAGGTGTGAATGTGTGAGTGAATGTGAGCGTGAATGGTTGTCTGTCCCTGTGTGTTGGCCCTGCGACAGACTGGCGACCTGTCCAGGGTGTACCCTGCCTCTCGCCCTATGACAGCTGGGATAGGCTCCAGCGCCCCCCGTGACCCTGGAAAGGATAAGCGGAAGCGAATGGATGGATGGATGGATGGAAAAGTTAATTACAGGTTACACCTTTTAATATCTTTTTTTAATATCTGCTGTTCCAGTGTATAATTGGGTACTTATACACTTATGCATATACATGTATATTCAACATATACATTCAAATGCATATGCTGAATATTTGTTTCAACATATACATTTGTGACACCTCTCCTGTAATCCTGAAATCCTTTTAGGTCCCTATGTAAATAAGGTCTCCTGCACCCTGATTACCAGTCCTTGCATTTTTCATCACCAAGAGAGACTGTCTGTTAACAAAGTTTTGACTTTATGGCTCTTGCACTGAGTAAGATGGCAGATGTGGAATTGACTCACTTCTGCTTTTACTCTTGGATTCGCTGCCTCCATTGATTGTTTTCTTTTGGGCTCCACATTTGGCAGCGCCTCGTTTGGAATTAAACTTTGTGGTGGAAAGAACCCTGACCACAATGGGGGAGTTCCTTCCTCTTTGTTGAAGTTTAAAACTGATATGTAGGGAAACTCCACTGGCTACTGTTACCCCAGTCACAGTTGAAAGGTGTTAAACAATTAGAGCATTGTTATTTTTTTTTTGGTTATGCAAATTACAGTAAAGTTCATGGCAGGAACCATTTTCGCCATGACATTTTAAGGATAAATATAATGAGACAGATGAAGTGGGTTGGTAGGATACAGCTGGTTCAACACAAAATACTGTAAAGCATTGCGATGGATACGGTATTGATCCTAAATAAACTCAGTGTGGATGTATTGCCATTGTTATAAACAAACTAGTCTCAAGAATTATATCAACAGATGTAACCAAAGGCTGTAAAAGAAATTGCAACTAATTGTTTGATGAAAGTTGGAAAAGGGAGTAATTCTTTGGATGGAACTGCTTGCCACCACATGCACCGACTGAATCATGAGTAAGACATCAATATAAGAGAGCAGCACAGCTTTTAGTTTTCATGAGCTGAGTGAAAGTGGAACTGGTGAGAATTTGACTGATTAGTATATTTAAATGTTTTTGTAGTTTGTAGAAACCCACTGGGGACCACTTGTCTGTGGAATATCGAAACTGGTTTAATTTATTCTTTGAGATGGAAAACAAGGCTGTCAAGCTGTGAGCAGAGAGGAGGCGGCCGAAACTGTACTCCACGTTTGAGGAAGTTGCTGCCATATGAAAAAGTTTTCAAAGGTCTCTATGAAGTCCTGTAAGAAACTCAAGTGCTCCTTTAGCACTTTCTCTGTATTACTTTATCAAGCTCTCTCTCACTGAAATGGTCTATGCCCAACTCTCTTAAGGTGCTAACACAGCATTTCAGCCAGGTTGAGGTCTCGTTTTTGACTGGACCATTGAAACACCTTTATCCTTTTATTTTCAGCCATTCTTTGATGCTGTGTTTGGGATCATTGTCCTGCTACATGACCTAGTTTGGGCCATGGTGTCACACAGGTGGTCTCACGTGACTCTAGAGTACTTTGGTATACAGAAGTGTTTGTGGTTGACTCAGGACCTATGGCTCCACCACTGTGCTTGACAGTTGGTACGAACTGTTTGTGCTGACATGCTGTGTTTGGTTTAAACCAGACATGGTGCTGTGCATTATGGCCAGGCATATCTGCTTTGGTCTCGTCAGTCCAGGACATTGTTCCAAAAGTCTTGCGGTTTGTTCAGGTGCAACTTTGCAAACTTAAGCTCTGTTGTTCTTTTTTAGAGCGAAGAAGGTCTCTCTAATCTCCGTAATTATTCGGTCTGTTTCTAATTGTACTGCCATGAACTTAAACATTTAACATGCTAACTGAGGTCTGTGGTGTCTGTAGCTCTTGGGTTAGCACTGCACGGTCTGATCTTGGGATGAATTTACTGGGACTCCTGGGAACATTGTGGTATTGTGTTAACACACAACTGAATGCTCCACACCTGCAAACTGCCAAAACTTCTGCTTTTATAGTCACACTTGCTAATGACCAGTTAATTAAGTGCATTTGATTAGCAGCACTTGGCCGCTACGTAAGTTTTTCACAGGAATTCACAGATTCTGGTGAAAACTTTCTTTTGCACTGACTGTAATTGTCTAAAGCTCCTCTCCTGGCTTTTGACCTGGGCATGACCTAAAGGGAGTTTATCTTTTTGCATGTTTGTAATAAGCTTCCTGAATTAGCTGTTGACTTCAGCTAATTATGATATCAACAGTTGTCTAATCTGTGGTACCCTTTCACCATGCAAATAAAACCACAGCTCACTTCTTTGCCTATCTTGAACACAGGACATCCAGAAGAAGTTAGTTTCCTGATCGTGGTCAACTTTGAGGTCAAACTGGGCTTCCTTTAGCTACAGCGATGATGTTACAGGAAAAATTTGGCCTTTTACAGAATTTGCATGCAAATGTTTTCATACAGGAGACCTCTATAGTAGCTGAGGATTTGAAAACATGTTTATCATCAGGTTAACTGTGACTGAGCATCGTCGACTGTGGTTCTATTCAGACAATGGGAGCTGCTCCCCACACTGTGACTGTTTGAATAAAGAAGATTGCTACCATAGCCATATTTTCCTCACATCTGGAGACTATATTTTCAACTTAAACTCTTATGGATGGAGCAAATCCAGTAGAATATTTCTGCTCAAACTATGATTATATATTTACTGTAATAGTTTAAAGTAAATCATGTTTTTAGGTTTATGCATAGAATTTCTCCTAATATTCGGGTAGTGATAGTAAAGTGACAGAAAGTGAATTAGCCATACCTGTGAAGCCGTTCCAGAATGGTCCACCTGTGTAAGTGCCTGGGCCAAAATGAGGTTAGACGGTGACGTGCATGTTACGTAAACTGGCAGAGTCCACTGGTGGCCTTTCCATACATGGTAAAATGAGCATCTGGCTGTATTTTATCAACAGTAACAGCAGGAAGATAAATCAGAAAGATAAATTGAGTTTTTTTTTCTTTTTAAGAGGAGAAACATCTGCTCTAATCAAGAAAGACTAACAACTTTTTTTTTTTCACTTGTTGTTGGGACTGTGCTAAATCACGCAACTGAGTAATAAATTATTAGGTTCATTCGATCTAAGTCACATTTCTGTGTGTGTGTGTGTGTGTCTGCAGAGAAAGACGGCATTAAATTCTCCAGTATTGCTACAGAATTTAATAATCCCTGTAAAAATGATTTAGTGAACTGTGAGAATAATTTGTCCAGTGGTTTCTTTAGCACTTTATTAATAAGTCATTGTGATGGTAAAATATATATATATTTTTATATTGTCTACTTTGGGAAATAGAACAGTTAAAGCATTCTTTCGTCAGTCCTGTCACAGTTTTCTGTTAAGTAAAATTGCCCATAGATTACTATATTTTCATCAATACCTGATGTAGAGTCAGATTCGGGCCAATATCAAATCCAAAATATTGCATTTGTCGAGCTGCCCACAAAGCGATGGGGATTGCCACGTGTTGCAGCACTTCTGTGCCACCTATTAGACTCCTCTGAGAAAGCGACTCGAATATTTTGCCCTTTGTTTGCATTTCATAAGAGTGCACGCAAATGTGCAAATGTGTCGGACGCTCACCTCTGTCCAGCTGCAGATTAGAGCGCGTTCTCAGCTGAACAAAACCGATGTGCTGACTTGGGATGATCGTTAAAGTTTCAACTGTATAACCTGTCTTAGTGCTACTGCTTATCAGTCCAGTGCTTTTAAAGTTTTAATAGTGATTTGCATTGCAACTATTTACTGTATAGGTAGTTTTAAGCAACGTTTTAAACAATGGTCATATTTTATATCACATATTATCGTGCATGAGCTTCAGGCTGCTTACATAACACTCCGGGTCATTGACAGGGGAACTTCAAACTAGGCAGTCGAAAAGTGATCATTTCGCCATCTGAGTGTGATGAATGTTTCCTAAATATTTCCACAGATTTCTCGAGTTTCTGCATTTACAAACAAAATACCTGTTGCAATTGTGTCAGTGACCACTGACAGCACTGACTCTAGCAAATCTAGAGTTTAGTTTAAAGGCGAGATTATACTTTCGGTGTCTGCTAGTATCCACTTTGGTCCCGGTGGCAAAACATTTGCCTGTTTCAGATGTGCTTGCCTGTCGTGTGACTGCGTGGGCTCGTCCGGAGAGAATATATATTCCAATGCACCAACTGAGCATGCTCCCCCAGGCGGTGGACTTACAGGAGACTTCAAAGAAGTATAAAAGGAATGACTACTCAGCCATTGAGTCTCCAGCCATTTGTGTCCACAGTGGACTATAATCAAGGCCTAAGAAGTGCTTAAACGGCCAATTAGATTCAACCAAATGATGATCTTTTTTCACGCTTGTCAAGCAAATCACTGGGCTTTTTCAAATTAGCTACAAACTACAAAGAAAGCAGTCGGTTTAAAGCTAAACATGAAGGATTTTAGGAAGACAACAAAGAGGAACAGCCACGTTTTTCCCCCTTTCTCCTGGACATTTGGAATATTTTTGTGTTTTTTATAAGCTGTTACAGTTTGCCACAAACCCTTGATAAGAATTTGCTGGCGTCGAAGTGTCAGTTTACGAGATCATTGCTTTTTATGTTTTTTCTGGAATGTACAAATCTCCTTATTAAACACTTATTAAAGGCTGTTTCACCAATATTTAGTGTTCCTAGTAAGTTAGTCCCCGAAGACATTTAAAAATGATTATTTGGATGTATCGTTTATTTCACGTTTTGTTTTTTCTGTTTGGTTTTTTTTCAGCCCTCTTGTTGAGCCATACCACACGCAGGTTGTGCTTTGAGCTGGAAATGCGCCATACTTTTAAACATACACACGCGTGCCGTGGGCTTGGGCAGGTTTAGTTCATGCCCAAAAAACTGTAAAATAAATAAATAAATAAAGACGCGTTGATTTTGGACTTCATCCCCCCTCGTGTCGTGCTAGCGGATGTTCAAATTAGCATGTTCGCATTCAGGCCTGGGTTCTATTATCCTCTCCAGTGGGGTTCTTTATAGTTATCAGGGGGGCCGTATTTGAAAGCACGGCTTGTTTTAATACGAGAGTGCAGCCTCGTGGAATGCGAGGAATTCTGTCATTTATTTTCATCTGCGGTTGAAAATTAGAACCTGGAGCACTCGAAGCATGTGATTTCAATTAGAGGAGCTGTAAAAACCTGAAGACATGTAACGGTCAGGCGGACTGGTGTTCTACCAGCACAAGCCATGCTATATCTGCACATGCTTTCCGTGTCCCTGCAGACACTGGCAATAGTGTAAACAACATCAGGCTTCTCTTTGTTTTTAGCCTCTAAATGGAAAACATCAATGCTTTCTAAGTTAATGACGCAAATTATTTTTGTCACTTAACTCTCTGACTTGGTATCAGTGGTACACAGCTTTCCTTGCATGCACAGTGTTTTTAAGGAACTTCGCAGGTAGGTCCTAGGGTTTTTGCCAGTGAACTTCAGGGCCAATGATGACCAGAGTGATAGCCTCTATAACTTGCCAGTCAAGGCAATAGTTTGTATTTCACACCTTTGCAGTGTTTTTGAATGAATGCATGTGGGAATTTGATACATTCAGCATTTCAAAATGAGAAAAAGCAGACCGAGGGAGTTTCTGTCTGTTTGATTGATTTTTTAAAAAAATGAATGCTTAAATGAGTTCATGCACAGGCTAGCTATTTCCTGCAATGCTCTATCATATTCTGGTATTAATCTGAGAGTGTATGTGTGAGGGGAGAGCGTGTTGCAGAGCAGATGAGACGCAGACTAAGTTATTGATCGCTGTGTGTGAATGAGGCTCTTCAGCTCACAGAGCACATTTTACTTTCTCTTAATGCATTAAGTAGGAAATAAACATGTCTATGGCTGTCTGTCTGTCTCTCTCTCTCCCTCTCTCGTGCAGCCATCAGTAGCTGGTAGATAGATAGCAGGATGTTACCTGAGTGTGAGGTTAAATCCATCCCCTAAGTGGTTCCAGTCAACTCAAACTGTACCATTGACTTAGGCAGTCTCACTGTCGTCTGCCTCCTTTTGTACATAGCTTAAGTGATGTTAGATTAAGGCTTACCCCCCACCGTCTGCGTTGCAGGTCTCCTTCAACTTGTTGTGGCTGAAGATAATTTTTACGACTCTCCCTGCATGTTTCTGAATTAATCTAAACATGTCAAGTGCCTAAAACCTTTGCGCAATACTCTGCATACTATTCCGAATCCAGGCCATCAGTCCCATTACGGCCAAAGTGCTTCGGCATGATTAATTAGTTGCTGTCCTTTGCAGCGGTCTACATTTCATAGCGTTGCTGACAGCAGGCTTGAGACGCTTGGTGCATGAATGCTGCAGCTGTAGGATCTCATGTCATTCTGATAATGTATTGCAGTTGGGGTTTTTTTTCCTGTTTGTTCAAGCAATTCTGCTTCCCTTGGCATATGACCTATTGCCAAACTGTGACACAGGGGCTTCATAAGCAGTCTGTTGAATAGCTTGCTGAGTCACAGCATTTGACTGTGTTGATTTAGGACTGCTGAAGTGCACTGAGTCGGTCTTACACTATCACTGGTGGCTTATGTTGATTGTTTTTTGGGGGGGAACTGGAAAACCTTGATAAGAAATGGAAATTGTTGCACATCAAAATGTATTTCTGTTATTTCCAGAGTTCACCCCCTGGCAGGTAGTGATGCAAATTGACTCTGATGGGACCAACATTATTAAAGAAATAAATAAATAAAACAATTTTAAAAAACGAACATCACGTTGTATTCAGAAAGACTTGAAGTAAGTGATAAAGACCATAAACTCGTCAGAAAAGTGTACACTGAGCTCACAGACATAATTTCTCATGTCCAGAAGCTTTGCCCATCTTTCACTTACAGTCTCTGATATCTGACTTTTGAACTCCAAATGATGGCCGATTGGTTAATCTGTGCCGAGTATGCAGGAAAGTTACAGATTCTGGTGGTGCAACAAGGTCAGTTGACACTCAGCAAGTCATAAAACTGGCAGGATTCAAGGCTAGCATGCTATAGCTGACGGACAGCAGCTGGTGCATTGAAACGTTCCAAGTGGAGCTTGTCCCAGGAGCGCAAGTATGGAGACATAAATAGATCTCTGACAGTAATTGTCTCTGAAAGGGCGTGAGTGCATTTCACGAGGAGTATGCATAGTGTTACACCCATATTTGATAGGCTGTCGTAAGCTGCTAGCCTAGCTGCAGCACAGGTACACATACAAGCACATACTTTCGAAGAACCTCCCTGTTTATTCCAGTGACAGGTGCTGCTTATGGTTTGGCGCTCTCCCTAACAGCACTGACAGAATGTACTTACCATACCACGCTGTGCAGTGTCCTCACACATCCTAAGATGGAATATCTTCGAATCCATCCAGCAATGTCCTTGTGTGGCTTCTTGAGGTTTTTGTTTTTTTTCTTTTTTACTGTCTGAAATTAAAGTTGCAGGTTATAAATTATGTTTAAAAGGCACGTTGCTTGGTTTTGATTTCCCTAACCATTGTAACTGTTTCATATGATTTTAGTGCTAGCCAATACTTACATCATGCCTTTGATTGTGGCATGTGGGAAATTTTTTTTTTAAATTTTCCATGTAGTAAATTAAAAAATATTTTTGAAGTGTGTTTTAATTATCGAGATTCTACAAAAAATGTTCAGCACCATATGTGACAGCAAAAACAAAATTTAGCCTCGATGTTTTTTTATTGATTGCATAAACAAAAAAACCCCTGTAGGGTTATTTATACAGTTTAGTTAAAAGCATTCCAAAAAACGAGACACATGTATTCAATTTCTGTCTGTTTCTTTCGTACTCTCCTGATAAAAGACCATTTTCTCTTGGCTGATGAATAGAAAGGGTGTCCTAACTGTCAGAGAGTGACTAAGAGTTTAAAATAACGTGAGGATGAAGTCATGGGGTCAGGCAATACATGGTGACAAAGTGCATGTTGTGAAACAGACCCCCCAAATGCTGTTTTTGGCATGTTAAGTGGGGGGAATTTTTCCCTAATTAGATAAAAGCTGCTTTTTTTTATTAGCCTTCAACATTGCTAAACAAGAATGCTGCAGTCATATATCAAGTCCTAAATACATATTGTTTTTGCATAAGTGAATTATTGCATCTAATTTTGGTTTTGGGGTTTTGCAAGACCCGGCCATATGGGGTCCAGGGGGAAATCTGTGAGTTATTTCAGCGGTAAAGCTTTAGATGGTCAACCTCACTAATGGGAAGTTGACTACAGCTGCTATAGATCGGTATCCAGCTCTCTGTCACCACTATGTACTCTAAGTGTGGATGGCATTGATTGGTACATTACATTGTACTGCATATGTATGTATGCTTTACTGCCAACATAAATAATTTCTTTAGGGAAATAACAAAAGTGAAGGGCAGGGTTTATTTCAGTGGCAACATATTTCAGATCATTCAGTAATTTGATGTATTCACTTCACAGTAATATGCATTTAAGATTAATTATGGACTTTAGCTTGGAGCAGTGGGTTTTTGTAATATGAATTTAAGTGGAGACGGTCCTCACTAGGGATGGGTATCGTTTAGGTTTTATCCGATACCGGTGCCAAACCTGTACTTTTGAAACGGTGCCGGTGCTTAAAGAATGGAGAACACAAAATTGGTCCAAAAACCTCTCATGTTCAGCTGTTTTTTTTGTAAAAAAGATAACAATGTTAGCCTTTTCTGCAGCTATAGGGCATATATGGTCTCACTCTTGGCTGGAAGCAGTGCTTAAACAATGGAAAAAACACAAACTTTGTCCAAAAACCTCTCATGTTTAACTGTTTTCCACTTTTTCTTTGGTCACTTTAGCGTTTTTGGCCAGGGTGAAGGGAGTATCTGCCATCAAACAAGAAGACAGCCGCATGTAACTACGACGGTGTTTGCTAGTTCACCTTACATGCATTAATGTAATAACGTGGTTAGCCTACTCAATGTTAATTACACACGAACAACATGAAGCTACTCACGCAGAGAAGAACGGCTGCTGCTGCCATCATCATCCCTCATCATTTCTGCTACGCTGACAGGGCTAGGGGCCAGGACTCTCCTCTTCGGGTTTTTGGGGGATGTTGCTAACTCCGGGTCCGATAACAGGCACCACACCCGCAGTAGATGTGCACGGTGTGAGGTCTCGCAGCAAGCTATCAAACACGGCGCATTTCTCGGCTTTAAAAAAAAAATGCTATGCGTCGTCAGGTGTTTCATCAGCTTTCATCACACTTGTTGCAGGCTGCTGAGTTTGCATCTTTTGCTGTGAAGTACAGCCAGATTTTTGACCGCTTCACCTTGGGCATTTTTAATCTGTAGCTCTGCTCTAAAAGAACTTATGTACCTGGCCCCGCCTACTATCCTCGGAAACGTAAAATGATTGGCTAGAATTGGCTCAGGAAAAAAAAAGCACCGAAATGTGCGCTGCTTTTCGGTCTGGTTACTACCGTTTATGTCAGATGGCACCGGACACCGGTACCCATCCCTAATCCTCACTGTACATCTTAAGTGACAAAATTACCACCTAGGGTTTGGATGCTTTTAGTCTCCATAAAAGCATGTTGAAGTTTACTGATAAATAACTTAAAATATTCTCACACACACCATAAGCTTAGTGTTGTCTTAGCGTATGGACAAGCAAGTACTATCACTGAAAGCGGCCTTCTGAGTCCTGTGATCTGCTTTGTGTTAATGTTGTAATTTTCATGTCTCTCTCACACACACGTTCCTCCTTAAACATCTTGCCTTACTCAGTCTCACCAGGACCTTTTTCTATCCAAAACGAGTTTTTCACCAAATTTGCGAGAATGCAGAGTTATCGAATTGGTTTTGGTGATAATACTGCAGTGATGCTGGAAGATCATTCACAAAAAGATAGGTGGTATTCATTAACTATGATTCGATTCTTTTAGCACACTGTACTCTTTCGACTCAATTTATTTGAAGCGTATCTTCAGTTAAAGCGGATAAATTGAAGGAACCGAGGAGATGATTTTATTTTTCCGTGGGGTTAAATATGTTTATTTAATAAGGTAGTTTTTTTTTTTTAACTAGTATCCAGAAATAAACTAAAAGAATTTACTGGTACTGTTATGATTTTACAGAAAACATGTATAGCCACATTTGCTGACTTGTCTCAAAAAAAAGGAAATACTGAAAAACAGACAACAGTTCCAGTTCCTGGAGGGGTTGATTTGATCAAACTCAGTAGTTCATGTTTTGTTTGGCATGAATTGCTCCCCAGTTCTCTGATGCATTTATCCTCATCCTTTCAACCTATTTGACTTTCACGCATAATATATCAAATTTCTTTTAACAAATGTAGTTTCTTTTTTTTTTCAGTACGATCTTTTTTTCAGTTCCCTTTTACAAGTAAAAATGGGGGAAAAAATTCTTATTAATTCTCAGCACTTTCTCACTTCCTGGTTGTTGTGAAAACACTTTTAAATGACTTTTCTTAGAAATTATCAGATGATTTTGGGGGTTTTTTTCCCAGATAAAGGAGAAACAAAGTAATGAACGTTTTACACGTTACATACTTTATTGCTGACTTTCATTTGTTATTTGTTGAAAGAGAAATCTTTAAATTGAGGTATTGTTATATTACATATCAACATGTTGCTGAATTGGTTGACTTACATACATACATATACATTAATGACTTTTTTCTGTTCAGGTAAAATATTCCAGCCATGCTACATTAGTAGATTATTTATCTGTCATTGATTGTATATCGGTAACACAGATTACAGCACTGTCTGACACTGAAACAGTTAACACTTCTCTTTAGATGAAATAAAGGTTTTGTCGTAATTTTCTATTGCTCTTTAGTTGTATGTGTGCGTGTGTGTCTGCAAAAAACAAACACTTTGTACAATCTATTTTCATTAAGAAACGTTGATAATTAAAAACTATTGATAAAATTAGTGCTTTCAGCTTAATTGTGTCTGGATTTCTTTCATAAATATGTTACTTTTGTTGTAGGAAAGTTCTCTTTGGAAAAAAATGGGTCAGTTGCTTCTGTTAAAACACAATGTAGACTACTGTGTGGTTATACTTGCTGATTACACGGTTACATTCAGAAGCATCCATCCCTTAACAAAAAAATGGTTAGCTGTAAAGTTGGTTCGTTGTTCTTTAAAGGTTTTTTTCTGCCCTGTGTGTTGGCGTTGTTGATCCACTTTGGTATTGACATTAAAGCACGGGTGTGCCTTCTGGATGCCGTACAGTGCTTGAGTTTTGGACATTAATTTTACACTGTGAATATTAAACTAAACCTTGCCCTGTTTAATCTATGTTAATGCGCTAAAAGTGTTCTGTAATGACTGACCAGTCTTTGTCTTTGCTTTTACCTGCAGGTTCAGGAGAGGGATGTGGAAAGATAATTCAGCGATTTCCCAAAAAGGACTGGGAGGGAACAGCTTTTCCTCAGGGGGTGGAAATGGCAAGTCATGATACCTACTTCTGCACTCACAACAACTCAAAATGGGCTCAAGGGTTCTAAAAGTTGCCATTCAGCCTTAATTCTTTGCAGCATAGATTCAACAAGGGGGTGGAAACATGGCTCAGAAATTCTATCATCATTGATACAAGGCAGGATGGATTCATGTTTTCATGTACCACTGCACCAAATGCTAACCCTACCGTCTTAATGTCACAGCAGAAATATCGACTCACCAAACCAGACAAGATTTTCCCATTTTTTAAAATTGTCCTATTGTGCTGAGCCCTTTGAAATCGTAGCCTCAGTTCCCTGTTCTTCCGCTACTACGAGCCATCTGGTTCAGTGTGGTTTGATGTGTTGTACATTCAGAGCTTCTCTTCTGCATACTTTGGTTGTAACAAGTGTTTGAGTTACTGTTGCCATGCTGTCAGCATAAAAGCAGTCTGGCGATTCTCCTCTGACCTCTCACAACAAAAAGGCATTTTCACCGCAGTACTTTAGATAAACTGAGCTTTTATGAGTAATGAGGGGGAAAAATTTAGAAATTTGACCCTTCCTTTGGCCTATTTTACCACTACCTCTACACGTCTCATTAAGAGAACTGTGATATTTCACCTTTAGTGTACACTTGTTTTGTTTGATAGAGTTAATTCTGATTGAATGGCATGTAAATATTTCCATCTTTATTGTGACTAACGATTGTGCTGTTTGAAGTGCTGACCCCACTTAGTGTTTAACGGTGGACCTTGTTGAATAACACTGCATGCTTCCTGATTCAATGTTAGGAAATGTGTTCTGTGTAAAGCGCTGGATCATAAGAAACATTTGTCACAGGGAAAAAAAGAAATCTGAAGTATTTTCAGCATCAGATGACAGATTACACCCCAGGGAATTTTCTCTTGCCCTTTGGAGCTTGTGTATCAGATATTGGCATTTCCTGTTTCAGCTAAATTGTTTACTCCAGTTTGTTTAAACCCTTTTCGCGGTCGTTAATTGGGTAGCCCCTTTCGTCTCCTTTTCACATTTTGCCCACCCTGCTATCTGGTCTCCATTTCTGATTCTCTCTCCAGCTTCCTGTTAAGTCATGTTAAGAGAATAGATACAAGCTTGTTCCCCTCCTTTTTTTCCTTTTTCTTTTGCAGGGTGACTAAGGGGTCTGTGACTGGGGGTCTGTTTTCCTTATACGGACAATGAAATGGATGAACAAATATTTGCTTCTCAGCACTGGGAAAACTGTCAATCTCTGGGGTAACATTAGCAGTTAACAGTATCTTACTGCACAGGACACGAGCGCCTGCGTTATATCTGTTTTGTTCATTTATATTAGCTACTGCAGATAAGCTTTTAATGACTAAGCTAAATAGTTCAGGCAGTCAGCAGGGAGGGAAAACAGCAAAAGGACTTTGCATCCAAACGCAGTACTTGCACATGATGCTGTCCAGCTCATCTGTACATTGTTTCTTTTTTCTTTTCTTTTTTTCCCTTCACCGAGGCAGCGCCTCAGTGCTTGAATTGAATGTAACAACCAGACGGTTGCACAGCTTTGTTGCCAGATTTCTTCTTTTTCTGCAAAACAATATTAAGTTTTAGGTCATGCATAATATGGTTGATCCATGTGTTTTAAAATAATATCAATAATAAAATAGTTGGTACTTTGAGAATAAAGCTATGCCGCCCACTTTGAGACTTCTTTGTTTTTGGACATCAGTCAAATGAAAAGTAGCCTCCTTTGATAATCAATAAAATATATAGCCTCAAGACTTTAAATAATAGTGAAACTTTCAAAAATTGACCAGTTTCAGTTCAATTTTGACTAAAGTTCAGCTGCAGGTCAAGCATTTTTTTGTGAGTCAAAGGCACACTGCGCCACAGGTTTCAGGCCCCTGCTTTAAAAGGGAAAGATCACTGAAAATCAATATTCTATGTTCTGACTCATCTCCTGTATCTTGTCATGAAAGTCGTCATTGCCAGGACGAACCCATCAATGGGGCCAGAGAGGTCACTGCATGGTTTTACAATAATTGACTCATGCTACGATCACATGCAAAACTCAGGTTTTATCTTTTTATTGCATTTTGGTAGGGTGTAACGTTTGGAGCACACCTGCTCTTCATCAGACCAACTTCTTCCTGATTGTCCTCTGATGGAGAGCAGGTGGACGCCAAACGTTACACCCTACCAAATGCAATAAATATATAAAACTGCTCTGCTCTTGTCAGTGTGTTTCATACATATTTCAGCCCGTCACCTGCCTCACTTTTTGGTGTGGATCTGCATGTATTTTTCCTATTTTGTGACTCATGCTACGGCCTTTCGCTGCCACCAGATCTCAGCCCTCTTGAACACTTTTGGAAGATTTTGGACCACATCTGTTATGCAGCTTTCTCCACCCCATCGCCATCATCAAAACACCAAATTAAGTGAATATTTCGTGGAAGAATGGTATTCAGCCATCCGGAAGGGTTTCAGGGAGATACTCTATGCCAAGATGCATTAAAACTGCTCTGTCAGGGTTGGTCACTCGACACCTTGCTAAGACACTCTTTTGTTTTTTGTTTTGTTTTTTTTTCCTTAAAATTGTGGCCCTTCTGTAACTTGACCGCACACATGTTGCATAATGTGGGTCAGATATCTATGCCAAGATAAACTTAGTTTATGCAAACATTTGGCATTCCACAGAAAGTCATGTTTAGATGAGGTAATTTTTTCACTATGATGGAGTCTTTTATGAACTGGAATGTATAATTTATTCTTTTCATATAATATTTGAAGATTTAAAAGTTTAACATTACAGTTCTGTCTCCGTCTTTTAGATGATTTACGAATTAAGGTTTTTGATTAAACGATCACTGATTAAACGATGGCTGAAAGGTATTATGGCTGCAGCTGAAATCTTTGGGATCTCTGTCACGGTTAAAGAGACGCTATTATTCCAAGACTTTTGTTTACGCAGCAGTATTTATAAGGCAGATGAGGACAAGTGAGGCTGTTATTCCGCCACAAATGGACATATTGTGAGTGGGCGGTTTGAATGGCATGCAGGCGTCTTCCTGTGTAACTAACTGAGTCTTGCTGGTGGCCGACAGGAATGTCTCATTGGGAGTCATTATTTAGATACGAGCAACCGTGTGTCATGCAAAAAAGCACAATGTTCCTCAAAGCCGACAAACGGCATCGGTGACTGGCGTAGCTCAAGTAAATGAAATGAAGAGAATGTGTCTAGACTGGCGAGTTGGGTTTTTTTTTTCTTGAGTTCAAACCCTAGTTTACTGTAAGTGCGTCTGAGAAAAAGAAACCAAGGTGGCTCTGTTTTCTCTGCATCATCCCTCAAGTATCCTGTCACAGATTCATCGAGTTTAAATATAGCAACACTGAAACGCATTTAGCTGAATCTATTTAGTGGTTCCAGATGTCATCGAGGACCCGCATAGCATTCTTTTTGTGCTTGTGTGGGTGTGTGAATTTTTATCTTTCCGGAGTGATCCCCACCAATGCTTCTTCATTATGTGTCAGCCTGGACTCAAATTAAGACATACTGCAATCCCCAGTTTGCAAAGAAAGCATAGGGATGATGTTTCTCACTAAAGGCACTGAAAAAGGACGGGTGGGTTTTTTCTCTTTTTTTGCAAAAATCACATTTTGTACCTCGAAGATATGACAGTATTTGCAAGTTTAGTATGGACTGTTGAATAACATGTTGAATAGGATTCATATGTTCAAGTCTTTCAAATCTTCTTGATTAGAAACAAACAGAAAAAGCACCCTGAGGGGTAAGCAAGGACAGGAAAGAGGGGGTTGTTCCAGAAATTAACTTTCCTACTATGTTGTGTGTGACAAACTTTGGTCAAGGGCCAAATGACTGAAATTCCAACTTTGAAGCTTTAATGAAGATACACCATAGTGTTTAACAGACCCACTCAGCAATTTGCATTTTGGCCCTGTTTTGAGCTGGTATGTAAACCATTATTATTTGCAGATTTTCTCCACTCCATGAAAAAGAAAATTGCTTTTTACAAACACTAAGGAGCACATCAGTGGATGAAGCTGAGCACGAAAAGCATTTTGCGGTCGCAACAGGCCCCCAGCAGACTAAATAACCACAGATGAGGAATGCACCAAGAAAAAGCGTTTACAACTTGCGCTCGGAAAAATGTGTTTCTAATCTTTGCAGGCAAGTGATGATGATAGGAACCAGCCCAAGAACTCATCTGGTATGGATGAGCCAGGTCTGTAGATGGAGGTCAGTGCACCTAGTACATTTCCATCACCTCGCCTTTCAGAATCCGGGCACATCCTCATGCTATACTGTAAATTAGCTAACTTTGAAGGTAGTGCAACTTTAGGACCCTGTAGGAGTTTCTCAATCAAAAAAAAAAGTTTTATTTATTTATTTGTTACCAAATTTCAGCAATAATAATTACTATCTGGGTCATTAGCAAATAAACAGAAGTAACTATTTTTCCTTAAAGGGTGATTTTTTTTTTTTTTTTTTCCCCAATATGTTGGTAGAAACAAATTCATGTTTGGTTTTCGTTAACTTTTCTGTGAAGGACTTCACTGAGTCGTCATGTGACAGGAGCTAGCTAAGCAGAAGGTTGTAAATATGACTGACACAGCGATGCAAAGGTTAACCTGAATCCAATGATTATGCAGAGGGCTAAATGTGGCTCCCCATGTGATTATTGATTTTTCGTTTATTCTGTTCAAAATGAATGTGGTGAGCTATAATAAGTCTAAGGCTGCTTATTTTCATATTTCTAGAGCAATTTACTTGCACGCAGCTAGCCCATCAGCATATTCAGTTATCCAATTGGTCCTCTTGTGGTTTTAGACATGCATTTAGAGATGCTGGCTTATTTAAGCCAAACAGGGAAAAGACCTATTCATTGGCAATTAAAAAAAAAAGCCTGGTCTTACAGTAATAGGTAGGGAAATGTGTTACCAATTGACTTTATGTTTAATAGTTGCAGCCCTTGCTGGTCAGTGCCAGAAATACTTAGTTTAACGAAATATTTATTCATTCATAAACTAAAGTAGTTACCTGTTATGTTCAAGATGTTAAAGCATTACCGAGCACTAGTCCTGCTGGGCAGCAGTACGGTCAGAGTATTACTTTGGCGAAAATGAAGACCGTCTGCTATTATTTTTGAACTACTGAGTTTACTTGTCTAATTGCAAGCACCCTTTAAATCTCAGTGCATGTTAAGGGCCATAAGCTGCTCATAGTTGTTGACACCATGTTGGTATCAAATTAAGTTTTTTTTTTATTCTTCCTCTGTTGTTCGCCTCTCAAAAAGCCTTCTGCTTCCGACAGGCACTCTTTCCTTTCTTGTTTTATGGGCTCTATTAATAGTACTTGTAAAGTCTACACTGTCAGACAACCACATGGAGTTAAAGCTGTTTGATCTGATCTATCTATTTGTGAACAACAAACACAAAAGCTTGTCCAAGCTTGCTTTTGCTGGTTAAAGTGCAAAGTGCTGGTTAAAGTTGTAATTTATGCCTGCAAATTTCACCTTAAAAACCTTGATGTCTTCTACCTGCGCCAGTTTATGATGAAAAGGTTTCTCTCTGTTGTTGTTGTTTGTTGTACAAATGGTACATAAAAGAAATCAAGTCTGTTAAAACCGATTCTAATGATCCCATTCAGACAGCCTTTATTTCTCTTTTCAACGGGTACGAATACAGGCTGCTCACTGTAATTGAAATATCAATCATGAGTTATTAATTATGCACGTTTAAAAAAAAATCGTTATGTCATTACTGGCTGCAAAAAAAAAAATCTGTTACTAAGTAAGATGACGTTCATGTCAAGAAAAAAATTCAAGATTCTAGTGATTAAAAAGATCTTGATGACAGACATAAAAAGAGAGAGGACATTTATTATTTTGCTTCTAACGACACAGACGTTCTGGTAATTGGTTTCAAAGTGTTCTTGAGCAACAGGTTTCCAGGCTTATGAAGGTCAGTCAAGCATAAAAAAGGCACGTAACTCATTGCATAAACCAGTGTTGTGTCTACACATAACAGGCAGCTTAGCAAAGAACCAGTTCTATCCCTGCTAGTAATAAAGTGTAACAACACATCGTTTATTCCCATGTATTTTATTTAATCTATAAAAAATGCCAAAGATAACACAATGAGTGTCTGCAGCTATCTATAAAACACGGTGGAGGCTCTGTCATGGTTTGCAACTGCATTCCAGCCAGTGCTGCTGGGGAGTTTTGCTCTAGTTAGCTGTGAGAGCAGCACATGTGGACATTGACCAATCAGCTGAAAAGAAGAAAAATCTGGTCAAAATTCGTACTTGCAAGTTGAAACTCGCACACAAGTGAGGTATCTTGAGCACAAAATTTTACATAGTTTTTTCCTTTGTATCTGTAAACAGACCTACAAAAACAATTGTAACTTATGCAATTATTTTTTACAAACTCAAATCTTTTTTACACAAACAGAAACTCTCATCTGTGGATGCACAAACATAACATTTTGAGATATTTTGGTTTACAAGGTTACAAAACTCAGTTCACAGCTACGCAGTCTGATTTACAAGTACAAAATATTTATGATCACAATTTGAGCCCTAATCTTGTCAAAACTGATGGACTTGCAAAATTGCAGGGTAGATAGAATTGCATTAAAGTAATGTAAGATTTGGATCCACCATGTGATACCATGACGAAAGGGTCTGATTAGCAACTGCTTTATTTTTTTAGCATAGCAATTATCCCAAACACACTGCTAATGCAAGCTGCAACTGACTTTTTAAAATTGTCAGTCATGGATTGGCCTCCCCTGAGCCTATATTTCAACATGACTAAAGCAGTGTGAGATCATCTTGATAAAATGGAACAAAAGGCAGCTAACATCCAAAGAAGAGTTTTGAATGTCCTTCAAGACACTCATAGAACTATTCCTGCAGACTACTTTGAAAAATCCCAAAAAAAGCTTACTTAAAGGAATTCAAGCTGTGTCATAGATTAAAGGTAGTCATGGCAAATATTGACTTTCAGGCTCCTTAGAATTGTACAAATGATGTTTTTGTTTTTTTATTTCCATTTATGCTCTCGGATGTTTGAATGAATCACTTGCATTTTCCTAGCAGTATATAAAGAAGTCAGGGGTGGCTCAAGACCTTTGCACAGTCCTGCACGTACAAATCATTATGTTTTGTGTACACGGCAAAATCCAATCAAAGAGAATACAAAATCAAGACCAATCTAGTGGGAAGGGTTGCTGCCATTAAAAAAACGTACGGAGTGATTACCTCATTTCAGTTACGCATTTTTTTAGGCTGATGAGACTGGTCTCTTACAAAAGGACAGTCCTACCATCCACAGTGTATGAGAGGTCACGTAATAGTTTGACAAGCTTGTATTCTATCACATGCTATGGCCTCCAAAGTGACCAGATTACCACCTGATTTTGGATTTTGGAGTACTGCAGCATCAAAACACCAATATCTTTCAGAAGAATCCCTTCAACAGAGTTTCACAGGATAACTGTCAAGGTGCACTGGTTTAGTGAGTAGCAATGAGTAGGGACCTGTCACTTTATTTACACACTTTATCTTTTTTGTTTTTTGGGGGGGGGTTTTATCCTCCCATTTTTGGCTGATCTCTGACTTGACCACCTGGTATTAGTTTGGTTGAATAAAATTATTTAGAGGCCCATAAAAAATTTCTTATATAATACTTTAACTCAAGTGACATTATCGTCCCCTGAGAGTGACATACACAATACACTGTGCAATAGAAATGGATAGGTCTTTGTGTTTATGCTCGACTTGGCTTTCCATCTGTTTATGTGTGTTGGGTGAGGTGAAGTATCTTAACAACTATGCCCTAGAGGTCAAACACATTCCTAAGCACCACAAAGTTCAGTGTTGAACATGAGGGTGAGTCTATTACATGTAGCCTGCAGACAATGTTCTGTCAACAGACTCATTCCTGCTGTCTCCTCTGTAATTCCCGGTAGGAAAACAAAGCATCTCCTCAGAAGATGTAGCCTCAAATCAGTGTCCTTTGATCATGTGCTAGGCACAGGGTTCACCACATTGCACTCAGTTTGGGGCTCTGCATTTTATGCAAAAGGTCGAAGTGACGTTTTAGTGATATATAATTCAGTGCTGCAATAATTAGTCAGTTAGTGAGAAATGATTGTCGGCAGATGGAACAATTGCTTATTCCTTAAAATAATTTATTAAATAATAAAAATATTTGCGTGTCCCAGCCCTGGTATGTGCTTCAATGTGCATTTTTATTGTTTTTAGGTTTCTGACTGATTGGAAATAATTATCGTGACCTCAGGGGGCATTTTTTTTTTCTTCCCATTTTCCACAATTTAATTTTGGCTTTAATTGCATCGTACTAATACTTTCCACAGCAATAATTTCCTTAAATTGGTAAATGAAAGACATGTACACAAATGGCGCCTACAGTGTCGCAATCAGTCAAACCAGCATGAAAGTGCCTGAAGATGTAGCATTACAATAAATATTCAGACGACATTATGGTCTCACACTAGCCTGAGTCATCTCTGCTATGCATTTTCGTGGTTCTTAAAACTAAAATTAGATGTTTTCTTGATTGACACGAGGGTCAGTCTGTCACGCTGAGGTGAAGTGTTAGTCTTCCTCATCTCTCCACAACTCTACGTCTCTGCTGTTTGCCCAAAGTTGAATTTTCTCATCCCACTGACCCAATATAGTGGTCAGTGGTAAACCTAAATTCATTCTTCAAAACAGTCCTTGAAAACAATGTTGACAGGATATGCAGTATATGCAGCACATCGGGGCTAAAAGTAACTATGATATAAATGACTTTGTCAGGCGGTTTGTTGGGATGTGGAGTTATTGCAGCAAATACAGTTTTAACCTTTTAACCTTTTTTCCCCTTTACAAGCCTGTGGTTTGGTTAGCATTTGTCCCAACGACACATTATTTTGTTACTTAGTAGTTTTATGTAGGTTAGTGATACTAATACCATACCTCTGAAAATACTTAATTCCATAGGCATTTTAAGCAGTATATGTACCAAGGATGGTTGTCAAAAAAAAGATACTTTGTTAGTAACTGATACTAAAAATTCACGGATCGGATTAGATACTCCTTTACTCATTTGTAACAATATTGAAACCAAAAGCCTCTAGCTAACACTCAGCCCCTCCCCTCACTAGCAGCTGAACACATAAACAGTAGCACAACAAACTTGGCAAAGCATCTTACAGACCAACACCCCAGTCTTTATGAGGAATTTTACGAAGTCAAGCCCAGTTATCATAAACTTCCCTGTCCAGTACATACTTTAACATTAGCTGTTTAGCTATGTGTAATTAGCTGATAGCCATCTAAGGCATCCGTTAAGTAAGGTGGCATGCACTGTAGCAGCTAGTGATGTGGGTGCTGCGGAGCAAAGATTATCAGTTGGTCAGTTCTGACCATCTGCAGTGTTAATCACAAGACATAGTGTTATATTAACTGGATACCTCAATTATTTTTGTTAAAGGGTGTTATGCTTCTGAAAGTCCAAGATTGAAATCAAGAAAGGTTTACTAGCAACAAAACTAAATCGGTGACAGCCTACCTTAAAAACTCCAACTGACTTTTCCCTTTTTTGTCTCTCTAGCTACACCTGTGATTTCCAAGCATCTCAGAAATCAGTTTGTCTATCCAAGCTGTGGTTTTGCATTGGATATGCTTCGATACTGAGACAAGGTCTAACTTCCAACACTGAGTTCTAAAAAGTATAATTGCTATTTTATGAACTTCTTGTGCTTTTGGAAATTCCTTGTTTCAGTTTACAAGTTGTAGGAATTGTAGTGCATATGGTGCTCTCTGAGGCATTGCAATTAGTGTCCTGCATCCAAGCAACACTAAATCACATGTGCTCCTACAGTAGGCTAATCCAAGGCTAGCTGATAACAGAGAGACACTAGGATAAATTGGAGAAGGGTTACTGTACTCTGTGTTCTGTTGCTGAAAAGGCTGTATTTTTTTTTTCCTGTGGCATATACAGTAAATGCAAACACACAGAGTACCTGCATCAAATGCAGAAAAGTACATGTACTGTAGCAGCTTATGATCTTACAACAGAGATTTTTGGGATTTTTTTTGTTTCTCTGCTTGTTGTTGTTCAAACATGAAACTTCAGGGCCCATCTTCCTTTAAAGGAATGTGACCTGACTTGACCAGACTCACATGTGTCATGTCTCTTGTCTAGAACTTTAACTTGTTGAACTCTTGCTTTTCCTCCAAATCCCTGCTGTAATGAGGAACAAGGCTTCACTTCCAGAAAAGATGCTCAAGTTATTAGAAAAATGTGAACTGCAAGTTTCATGTGTGGATAGTTTATGTCCACTGGGCCAGAGTACAAATGGTGAAATTTAAAATATGGTTTTAATTAGAGATATTCTCAGGAAGACGAAGTCTTGGACCTGACTGCAGCAAGACCCCCTTAAGTAAAAATGTTCCTTGAAATCATAGTGAAACTCAAATTTAGTCCACTGCACAAAAAAAAAAAAAAAAAAAAATTTCTCTGCCGATCCAGTAGAGTTGTTACGATATCTGCCACTGTTTCTTTTTAGTTGCTGGTAGACTTTTCTCCACTTCAATTTGGGACTTTAAAAGAAGTGTAAAATATTTTAGACACTCTCCTGGTGAAAGTACACTGCTACAACATCACCCAACACACAAACAAACAGGCTCTTTAAGTCTTATGTTTAAGGTTAAAATGTTCACTGTAAGTATTTGTTTTCTTGTCATCTTGCTCTTGTCCTGCAAAGGACAAGAAGAAGAAAAAAAACTCAATGGAAGTGTTTTTCAACTGGCAGAATCATGTAGATGTGCTTTACAGTGACTAAACAATAGCAACCACCTTCGTAGATTAAATCTGGAATTGATTTTCAAAGCAAACTCCTCCCATACTCGTTGTTTTCTTTTGACTGTTATTTGTGGCTGAAATATATAAGACTAATATTAACTGTATTGCCAGTTCTACTCACCTCATAGAGCTTGGCAATATGGCTAAGAAAAATCTGACCTTGATATAATATGATATGATAAAGAGACTCAATATTTATTTGTAAGACAACAACCCCCATTTTTGTGCATGAATAAAAAGAATTTAACAAAAGGAGTACAGTATAAGAGCTGTGCTGTGCTCAGCCATGATAACAGTGGTATGCTGGGTGAACTTTACTCCCTCTGAGAAGCAGCAGTTTCGACCCTTATGGGAAGTAGGTGACTCCTTTACCAGCGCTAAGCTGCAGTTGTAGTGCAGCATATTAAGGTTCAGAGATCTGCCACAAAGTGTCTCGATAGAAACTGTTTGAGAAAAGTTATCAAAAAATTGCATGCCTTTTTTTTTTCTGCCTCAGAGAGGCAATAAAGACCCAGATTGTCCAGTGTTATATTGCATAGCCTCTCCACCCATCTAGGAGCCAAGATAAAAGTAAAGACACTTCACAGGAAAGGTAACACGAGTGCACACACAGCGATTAGAAAGAGAGCCCTAGAATGTTTTTTACTGATAAAATATAGTCAATTAAAAACACAAAAACATGATAACTTGTTTAGCATTGTTCAAGAATATTCAATATTCCAACTATGGTAATGTAGTATATAAAATAAAAATGATCTACTAAATAGCAACTAATATAGCGATATCTATGTCATATACATACGTCCATCTCTACAGGTTAGGCAATATAATAAGCACAAATGAAAGAAGCCTACTCCGCTTTACTGTCTTAAAAATCTCTTTTAATGCATCAAGTGTCTTAAAGTTTAAGATTTTAGCAAAGCATGACTGAAGCTTTTTGTCTCATATCTAACCAGAACACCAAAGCTGTTTTGTTAAACCTCCTAGCATCTGGGCTTAGGTCAAGTTCAGTTCACTTGAGAGAAGACTCACCCTTTCAGCTATGTGGGGTCATTTATCTAACCTCTCTGTTGGTTGGATAAGCAAAACATGACAAAGCTTTACTGCATTGTTCATAATCAGCAGGCCTCGTTAGTCCGATTTAGGCTTATTGCCAAATAACTGACTTATGAAAGAATGAAACCTAATTAAATCAACTTATGGATTGGCTCATGTGTGACATGTCGCGCTGCACGTCAGTCTTCTGATGTTTGTAAAACTATGAGAGAGAAACTAAACAGTGCATTCCAAATAGCAGGAAGCCCTTCCAGCTAGCGGGAGAATGGGACCATGTGTACATCAGGAAGATCCACAGATGAGTAATCAATGGTTTATGTGCCAGTGAAGCTAAACACATCAGGAAACAAAGCTGGAGTTGTCAAGCAGGCAGGACTTTCCATGATATGAGCTAACCAGGAAATGGGAATACACAGGATGAAATCGAGCCACGGTACACAGGAGAGCACACATACTTTTAGATAAAATACAGGCAGAGCTTTTTGACTTGTCCACTTAACAGAAATGTTATTTCCTAATCGTCTTCAAGTTTGAGAATAACATGGAAAGCCTCCTTCCGAGCAAACAATAGATGAAAGTGATGATGGTTAATAACAATCTCACGTGCCACTGGGACCTAAGCAAAAACAATAGCAGTGAAATGGTGCCAGTTTTGGGATACCACGTCTATCCTGAACCTTTCTTACCACCCACATGCTTGCTCCAAACATTTCCCTACGTGGTTACATGTGAATGAAAGTTGCTAGTAAATATGTGAATGACTACTTGATGATGACTACACCAGTGGCTGGTGACATTGCTTATAACCGTAGAGTCCCTTACTTCCCCTCACTTGTGAATTCTACTTATGTGCCTTAAATATTTATCTTTGAAATATCTCTCTATCACTCTCAGGGGTGCAGGTGTACAGACCCAGCTTCTGAAATCAGTCTCAGCGTTGTGCTTTTCAAACATGATTTTCCAGCAAAATATTCCTATAATAATCTGAACTCCCTGTGCTGAACTTGAACACATTTGAAATTTCAGGTGAAAAAATACTGAAAATAACGTGGAAAAGCCTCATTCCAGTCACAGAATAATATGTTGCATGAATTCTTTTTTTTTTTTTTTTTTTGTAGCCTAGGAAGACTTTGGGGCTCTTTCCATAGCTCTGCTAGGTGGTTGATAAACTCTGGTAGTCTCTGTGGGTCTAAAGAGCAGCATGTCCTGTAGGGAACGTGGTTGAATGGTCACACCCACAGTTTATACAGCATCTTCACTATAAAACCAAACTTGCGGTCAGCTGGAAACGACGGTTTCCAGCTGATTTTGTTCTGGTATAAAGGAGGATAAATATTACCATTAACCCGCAACCCACCATCTCATATGGTGCCTGTATCATCACTATCCATAAAACCTCATACAGGATATGGACAGTGCATGTTTGGTAACCCTACAACCGTGCTTTCACGTTTCAGCCCCAGAGGTTGCCGGTTGCTTGGGTAGAAAAGGAGATCTGAAGTACGTCACAGATATCATCTCTTGTTGTTTTTTGAGAACAACACAGATTCTGTAGCAAGTTTATTTCTTAATAATAATCGTAATAATAATAATAATGATGGTAATAATGCAGTACACTGAGTCTTGGGTCTTCTGTGCCAGGCCAGTAATAAAATGTTTTGAGGGTGAAAAAAAGACTTGGATAGTTAAATGTTAATTTTTTTTTAAAGGTTTTGTATGAGTTGGACAGTTTGTTTTTTTTTCTTGCATAATCTTCTCAATAGGACACCTTGCAGTAACAGATTATTTTCTAAAACAATAACCCTTATCATGTTTTTGTCACAGTTAAACTTTTGTGAAGCTTTTGTTGGCATGTGTGCTCTTGTGTTACTCACAGGGAAGTTAATTAGATACCTCTGTGTTACACATGCACACTTAAACACACTGACATGTACTTCGCAGTTTTGCATTTACTCCACGCACTGCATTAGTGTAGAGTTAGGAGAGGAACAAAACATGTTGTGGTTGGAGGACAGCAGAAGTGAGAGCAGAACCTATGGTGAGTACTGATATTTAGCCAGGGCCCCTACAAGGCAGTGGAGGAAGCACCTGTTACAAAGCTATTATCTTTCTGAGCTGGACGGCCATTGTACTGATCGACAACATCAGGATAAAGCTGTTTACCCTGCTCTTTCATGCATCGCTCCATGTGCTCAGAAATGTGTTTTGATGTTTCGTGTTTACTTTTTACAGATAACCGTAACAACCATGTTTACCTACCCTTGGGTTAAAAAAAAAGGGCCTGTAGTAATTTGGTGCTTTAAAACCTAAAAATAAGGCCCATTACAATTATTCAGTCCATCTGTTTTTATATGCATATACAGGCTCACGTGTCTCTACACAGCACCAGCAAAATAAAAAGTTCAGGAGAGGAAATCACAACGGCGAACGGAAATATCCTCCTCCTGATTAATGTAGCCCTCCCCCACATGCTCATTATGCACATAGAGACAATGATTACAATTAATATTTATGTGATATTAGTAGTGATTTATTTAATGCCTTAATGGGACATCAAACTAAACTTTTGCCTTGATTTGCATAGTGTTTGCAGTCACACTGACAGCAAAATCCTTAAAATCATCCACCCCCTAATTTTAAGCTTTTGTTTCCCACTTTCTAATTTTAGTCTCCTCGGTGTTCCTGTCATAAAGGATACTGTGGTAAACGAAGCTAACCCAGCATACATCTGACCTGTGGACACGGGAGGTGTTCAAGATGATTTTTATATGCAGTGCTGCAAAATTAGGATGGATCCTGGACTGTCTCAGTTGTGCAGATGAAGTGCTCCAAGGTCAGATGCACATCTGCAGGCAGTCTAGCTTTGAATGCCAGATGTGAGTGTGAACCAGATCCCGGGGAGGTATCGGGGTTCTTGGTAGAGTAAATATAATCAGAGTCCCGCTATCTGTTATGAGAGGCACAAGCAGATTTCAAAACGGACAACAAAGCCGTATTTATAAGTGTGTCACTGTCTTTAAAGAGGATGATTTAGGGAGAGGATGATCTTATGTAATAAGTATGACAGTTATTTGGAGCAAATTGTGGCTCACTGAATCCTAATGAAGTCTAATCCTTTGTTCCACAAATATTTACTATATGTCAAGCATACCTCTGTAAATATTGAAAGGAACAACTAGTTCTGCTAAAAGCTTTGCCTTTTCATTGCCACGTTCTTTAATACAAGGATGAGTACCCAAGCAGGGAACTCATCCTTGTATTTTTCCCCACGGCTGTCACAAATATAGGAACCTGACAGGTTGTTTCGGTCTGTTGTTGTCTGTTTGTCACCCGGCTGTCATTACGTTATGTTAAAGTCGGGCGATATCAAGAACTGTCTGTAACTTTTGTACGTTTCTCTGGCAGCCAGCTCGAGTTTTTGCGTTTTACGTGTTGAAAGTCATAGTCAGCTTTCTCAAGTGCAGCATTAATATGTGCTGTACTCATCTACCAATACGTCACTTCTCATTTATTTACTTTGTGAAATCCCAAGCTGTAATTTTTGTTTAATACAAGACACCTCGTTTGAATTGTGAAATCCTGTAGTGTTTAGAAGACTTTGACATCAGTTTAATCTTGTTTAAGAAGTTCAGTATGCTGACAAGTGATTAACATGTTCATACATGACTTATCAAGTCTAGTTGTTTCTTTTTCTTTTTGTATACAAAGTGCCAGGACTTTACACGGTTGATTTTTACTGCTCTTTTTGTCCATTTTGACATATTCCATCATCACAATGGGAGAATTTATTAGATTATGATTGTTTTCATACTACTCAGGTGGTTTTAATATCATTTTTCCCGCTTGATACTACGATTAAACAGTATGGGGAAAATCCATGGACTTTCCTTGGATTCCGACAGGGAATTTTTCTACTCTTGAGTACATTTTTATGGCAGATTCCTCACTGAACTGTGATTCAACCTATTTATTCTTGGAAGATATGGAGTCTATTAACCTACTTTTGACCGAATTGGCACCGGATAGTCAATCTAAACTTTGGGATCCCACATGCCAAACCGTGAACATCCCATATTAACTCAAGGTGACGCTGAAGTAGTAAGGTTTGTGTACAGGATGAGCTGACAGTGGGTTGATTTATAAATAGGAATGTTTAATTCTCTAAAGGGACGTTTAGTTTTTTTCCTCTCTCTGCATTTCTATTTTCAAGCTGCTTGTGGTGAGCTGCCTGCATGGTTTTCATTTATGCAGTGTTTTTGAAGTAAAGTATTTGCCCTCAAGCAAAGCTGTCCTTTGCAAGCTTGTGGTGGGACTGTGCGTGGCAATTTAAAAAAAAACAAACAAAAAAAACTCTTTACATTTTCGCTTGAAATACATGTTGTAGCGGGGTCCTTTTCCAGTGTTACATTTCCTACACATGTGGCATTTATGAAGCGCGAAATTCTGTGTATATTACTGCGTTAGTGTTTGCCATATTTGCTATATGACTCTTACTTCACTGCCTGACTTGACATTTTTTTTCTTTTTTTTGACTTGCTGTGCTCGATCATGGTTGTCTAAAAATAATCTATCTTTAAAATGAATCATATCTCCCTTGTATTACATAACAGGTCACTAAAGTAAACCAGACTTTCAAACTAACAGAGCTGAGGAGATCAGATGTCACCTCAGAGGCTTTTGTGTTGCATCTGTGCTGCAGTAAAGTGAATTAAGTCACCGTAACCATGGAGAAGTGTTTGGGAGTTATGGTGTGGGAGGTTTTTTTTTTTCTTCTTTTGTTTGTTTTTTTGTTGACTGTTTCATTTCCTGTCATCATCTTGGTGTCCTTGAGTGAAGGAGATGAGGTGTGTGTGGAGTGGACGTAAGCTTGTTTGTTCGCTCACAGGCATCTCTGGTTGTTTTGTCCGTTGCTCATCCTGCAGACCCGATAAAGATGGAATCCTGGCTAGGCAGCACGCCGCTGACCTTCTCACCCCCCCGGCCAGCCTCTGACACCTTGCACTTCACTTTCCGTCATTGTGTTGTCTTTCTGGCATGCTTCCACAAGAATGGGGAAAGAGCAAGGTAGAGGGAAGAGGATGATGGAAGCACGTGGTGTAGGGCACATCTGCTGCTAGGTTTTCCTGGCAGCATTGTCTTGGAATTCTTTAAAAGTTGAAGTTGTTGTTTTTTTGTGTGTGTTTTCTTTCAGTAACACCTGCTTTAGGATGTGAGAACAGTTATTTTGGGGAATGCAAATGTTAGTGTGTGTGAACTCAGCTTCTGTGTTTTGTGTATGTGTTGTCATTTTAAAAACCGCCCATATTCCTGCATTTTCGCTGTCTCTCCCTCTGTCTCATACACAAAAAGTCGCCTATGTAATTAGAGGATTGTAGAGGAAAATATTTTCCTTTTTCTCTCATCCACTTTGGGTCATTCTTGTTGATGATCAGATTAGAAGAGACAGCTCGGTCTATACACATTTTATTGCTGCGGAGAGAAAACATGCGAGAACTTTTGGATGTAGTAACCTAACCAGAGTATGAAATAATTCTCTCTCGTGGAGGATTTGCGGGACAGAGTTCATTTGTGGTAACGGGAACTCTTTCAAGGTTTTATGACCCTTCAGAGTCTGTTTGTATTTCTCCTAGTACAGGACTCTGAAATGTTGTGGTCGTAATGAAAACACTTAAACCCCACTTTCCAGTCATGTTTCAATTGTGTCATATTGGAGGAAAACAAAGCTGACTTAAAGGGGCGATATCGTTGTCTCTGACTCTTTTTTCCTTAGTCATCGTTAGTAATGGCGGCTGCCCCTGTTTAAGCTGGCTGCACCAGCCTAAGCAAGCTTTAATCCCTTGTCATAATATAAGAATGTTGCCGTGTCTTGTTCAGGCAATGCAGCTGTGTTCCTTTTTTTTCTCTCTCTCTCTCTTTTAAATGGGTGCTGTGACGATGCTTAGCAGGTCAGACAGCATATCTAATATCACTGACTGAGGTGGTGAATTGTGGTGTTGGGAGTCAGTCATGCTGGGCTGTAGCACATGATGCGACGTGGTGGGTTTAGCTGAAGGGCTGCAGTCTGCTCGCCTCTGACATCAGCAGAGCAAGTGTGTCCCAGAGATCCTTTGTCATTTGACTGAGATCTAATTTTGGACCAGGAGATGTCCTTTCTCTTAGCTGTATAAAGGCTAAACTGTTAGCACGTGCTGCTCTGTAATTGATTCCCGTGTCATGCTATAGGTCAGTGTGTAGCCTATGTCTGATCCTGTCAGTCAGTGCTTTCACCTTTTGTTACCTTCTGCTTGGTCTCTGTAATCTGTCTGTCCTATATAGCAGTTACTGTTTCTGTTTGAAGAATGTAGCATAGAAGGAAACAAATGCAGTTTTGAAGGCAGACCTAAACTTCTACATAAAAGTTCAGTTTATGGTTAGCTTCTGGATCTGAAAAGTGAATCCAGCAAGGACGTCTGCACTTAAGCCGCACTTCATTTTTCATTCACTTTGGTGTAAAGAGGAATAACTTAAGAAAAGTGTTACTATCGGTATATCCACACTTAATTACAAATCACATAGGATTTCTTCGCATTAATGTTTACATGCAGTTGATTTAAAATGATAATATTTGTAAAAAGCATTGCAGACCTTCAGAGATGCCCTTGCTTTCTGCAGAGAGACCATCATTATACTCATCTTACTTGAAATAGTTTTAATCAAGCAAACAACAGTCACCATATGTGAACACCTTAGTGTAGGATCCATACTCAGTTGTTGCACAGGCCTGAACTTTGCAACGTCATAAGCATTTATTGTTTAAAACCTTGGTAATCAGACACATTTTTATAAAAATGCAACTGCGTAGGATACGTGGAATCACTTTCTTTGTAAAGTCTGAATTGGATCCAGCTACATCTAAGATACACAGTCATGTTTTATGTAGACAGTGATAAGTTGCATGTAAATGGATGTCTGTCTGGAAGCATTGGTCCCTGAATACCATGAAGTTTACTAAACACCAAACTCAGTCAAGTGTCTTTGAACCTGTGCCAGCCCTGAAGTGTCTCTGCAGACCTACAGGAGAGAAACCCCTGACTTAATAAACACTTATTTAACATTATGGAAGGCAATTCATCATTTTACCATCATCTTTTCATCTACTGCCTGCATGTCACCGTGTCATAGTCCCCATCTCACACATATGTTCACCAGTACGGAAACACACATGGAGAAATGCAACACACACACAGACGCACACAGGATGTTATTATCTCCTGTGATCTTCTGAGCTATGTGGTCCCAAATGTGTTTGTCTCTTTTTTGACAACAATGAATGGCATAGTTGGAATACTTTAGGACAGGAGCACAGTTATCCGCACTTGTCCTTGGATCCTGTCTGGTCCGAGCATTCATGCACACACACGCACACGCACGCGCACACACACACTCCTCCCCACAATGCAGGTTTAACAGATTTCCTGTGGGCTATTGTATCTGCTAGAAGATGGCATCCTGGTCTGAACCTCCAGGTTGAACAGGCCCCTTGTCCCCCTCCCATCTCTCTCTTTCCTCCCTTCCTCTCTTAATCTCTGTTTTCCAGCTCTCCTCTTTAATTCCCTTTTCTCCTTTTTTCTTTTTTTTTTTGAGTCGACCTCTTATCATTTGCTGCCCAAGAGACACTACCTCGTGTACAGAGCCAGCTATCTACCCATCTGTTCATCTGTTTTTGCCCTCAGCTGCCCCTCCTTAACCCAGTCTCCTCTCTTCCTCCATGTGTCCGGTGATCCCCTGCGTAACCCCTGAGGAGCAGTCTAAACACCATTTTCAAAACCAGAGCCAGTTGGGCCTCCTGCAAAAACAAGAGAGGGATCAGACACAAACACTCAACTCTCTGACCAAATGCCTGCCTGCCTCTCATACTTTGGCCCTCTGTTTTCTCATGTGCCACGTGGCTTATTTATTCCTTTTTCTTTTTTTTTTGGGAAGATAAACTATTCAAAGTTTATCTATAAGAACAAATAATTCATCTATTTCTCCAAACAGTGGGTGGGTTTATTTTCGGCTTGAAGAATTGCAAGTGTTTATGTGAAGGCAACATCAACAGCAATTTATGTCTCTAACTATAAAGTCAATAGATTGATAAACCGGTTTTGTCTAACCAAACAACGTATCGGGAGAAGCTTGTTTTTTTTCCACACTTTGCAGATGTTTTGTGTCAGGATTGGAGATGACTCACGCTGTTGTTGCTCTGGGACCTAAAACCTGTTTAAGATGCTTCTTATTATTGTAATGGTCTCTCTCTGAGTTTCTGTGCCCACAGTTTTCTAAAAATGGCTCAGTGTTGTCACGCATAGAAAATTATTGATTTGTATGATACTTAAATCGTCAGTAAACAGGAATGTTTGGAAGTCTAAATAATAAGTCATTCCAGGAAGATTTTGGGAGAACAGGACTCTCTCATGGAATATCCAAACCTCTGTGCAAACTTTTACCCTGGACCGTCTGAATCAATAAAACGGTGTAACAGAGAGGTCCGCCTTTCAAATGTGTTATGTTTTCTTAAATGATGATTCATACAAAAATCTGAATAAGAAATTAGGACAGTAGGATAAATAAATATTTGTTGTTATTCTCAGTTTTAGCTTTGATTTAATGTATAAAGTTGCCTCATTCCTGTTTTTTGTTTTGGAGTTTTTTTCCCCTGTAAGCCTTGTGTGCGACGTTTCCTCTTATGCTCGAGCCTTTAATTATAACGGGCACCATCGCTGATGATTTTCAAAGAAAATAAATTCTGAACATGCCACTTCCTGCTCTGTGGCATGCATAGGAGATAAAATTGCAACCCCAGAGCAGGACATCCTGTCTTTGCTCTCTATGGGGGCATTGGGATTAAGCTAGAACCTACTGCAGTATTTCACAGTAATTTGAAGGTTTGATTGGTTTACCAGCAAAAAGTCTCAGTGGGCGTCAAAACCACTGAATTTATTAAAAAAAATCAAAAGTAACCAAATGTTACTGTAAGTGTGATGTGATTCTGTGGATTCCTATGTGACGTCTGACGTTGCTGTTTTTTGTCTTTTCAGTTCTGCCAGCCTGGAGGCTGGAGGCTGTCCAGAGATCGGAAAGCACCCACCTTCTTCACCGTTGTGCTGACAGATATCGATTCAGACCGACACTACTGCTCCTGCCTGACTTTCTACGAGGCCGAGGTCAACCTGCAGGTACTCCACAGTCTCTACCTTTTACCAAAACGTGGACTACATGAACTCATCTGCAGTCTCATTTCAGCTTAGAGAGTTTCTCCTTTATTCCCTGCTCAGTCTGTCAGCTCACCGTTTACAGGTCCACACAAACATGTCATGTGTAGAGTGGAGTGGACAAGAAACCGTTGGTGACAGTATTTAATTTTACTATAATTGCAGCAGAAGCTTCCAAACAAGCATTGTGTGCCACTGAGTAAAAGAGAAAGCATAATGTACTGTTGGAGTTTTTCAGACTTGTAAACTCACTCGATCATTTTATGTTTATCTTAAAAACCTTTGTGAACAGCCAAATAAAAGCTGTTGATGTACCTTGAGTGAAATACTTTCCAGCTGCTCTGTCTTTGCTTTTTGCTAGTTTTTAGCTTCCTCAATGCTACATTAGCTCCCCTGTTAGCAATCAGTGCAGTGTTAGTGATGTGTTGGCTGTAACCAACATCATCTCATCATCAGTGATCGCATTGATATTTGATCAAAACATCAGATCGGTGCATCACCTCTAACCCCTTGAGCTGCCGTGTGAGCCACAGTAATAATACAAATCTACAGTCACCTGTCCTCTTTAGTAGAAAGCAGTGCATGAGATCATCACCTTGTAAGGCCCTGATATCAAAATGTTGAAGTCGGTTTCCTGGATTGTCCTCCCAAAAATGAGGTCACTGTCATTCTTGTGTGCCTCTCATAACCATTAGACACCCTTAGGGATATGAAGCTTGGGCAATGTGACTTTCTGTTTTCATTTTAGGCTTATTGATTTGCTTTTTGTTTTTGTTTTTTTGCCGTCTTTGGCACTCTTTTTTAGTTCTCAGGAACGCTTGTCGCGTGGTTGATGTCTTCCAGAATGTCGGGCGTTATTAGAAAACAGCCTGTTTGCATCCATCCTAATAAATTGTGACTTGGCCGAGGAATTCTCTTATAAAAGACAGGATAGCCTCTGCTCCCCTTCGGCATGTGATTTACTCATGCATACAAGACTGCGTTTGATTGCAGATTAGTGGTCACGGCACCAATGTCCAAACCCCCATAAATTATTGATTACTACAGATTAGTTTCGTTGGGATCGTTTTCATACTTACCAGTGATCTTGTTAACTTCTCTCCCTGCCAGAGGCCCACACAATACCAAGATAATTGTTTCACTGTGTTGGCCTTTGTTGGAGGCCTTAAATGACTCTTTGTCACTCTGCCCACTGTGACCTCACATCCTTTCGCATGTGGAAGGCAGTCATCAATCACATTCCAGTTAGATCAGTTTAACATCTTTGAGGGAAATTTGAAATCGAGCCCCGTACGAGAAATGTGTCAACTTCAAAATAGCAACGAGTCACTTCGGTGGAATGCTCGCATTCAGCTCTGTTGTAGTGCATCCTTTTCTCATTAGCATTTGAACTTGTTGTGTGAATCACATCATAATTACATTTATATTAAAGCATGCCTCTGTTTGCATAATTGAGCGCATTTTTCCACTTTGACACATCAAAGTAAAGAAAATAACCTGACAATGGGCTGAAATCTCAATGCTCGCCTCTTGTTGGTGAAGTCTGTGAAAAGCATGTTAGGGTTTACAGATAAGTGGATCATCCTCATTATCCTCATAGTGAAGCTGGCTGTCACTTCCATCCTTTCAGTTCTTACACAATGGCTTTGTGAAGAGTAGAAGCGACAGAATTTCACTTTAACACGAGGATGACCTCTGGAAATTCTATTTCATGCACACATAGTTGAATTTTGATAATGCTCCACATATTTACCAGACATGATCGAGCCTACAGGGAGAACTCGTACTATGCTCAAAAAACACATTTTTGAACACTTTTTTTTAAATTTTTTGGCACCAGAGTGTAAACATATGTATAATCACACAGCAGGTGGGTTTCAAAATGTAAACTTTGTTGCCTGCATGTGCCACTTTTTATGTTTTCACTCAGTCAAAAATCCCACACCTGACGCAGGTGGTTGAGTGTAAAATATAGTCAATACAAACTGTTGAGAAATCTCATTTCTGTTTGTTTGTTTTTGTTTTTATATGTATTTTAATCAGTAATGCATGTGCAAGAGTCCCTGATGCCACGTGAAAACCTTCAATCCATTGAGTTATGGACATTGGACCTCTGGGGGTGTCTGGCACTGGGACATTGGCAGCAGATCATTTTGGGGGCCTTGAGAATCGGGTTGTTTTAGCTTTTTTTTTTTTTTCAGTTAAAATGGGTCAAGGCCTTGAACTCTTTGCTATGCTGCTGGTGATGGAGTGATTCTGAAGCAGATTTTGTAATGTTGTCAGCCACATTGTCCTGAAGGGGAGTCACGGAGTGCCTTTTTCCCATGGTGGGGGGCATGCTTGTTTTACAATAATATTTAGATGTCTCGTGTATGCCCAAGTGCCGTCCTTCTTGGAAAGAATCAAGGTTTCCAAGCAGAGCGTTGCACTGATTTTGATGTTGACACATACTGTATTAGTTTATAAAGTGAGAAGTTAATCTAATTAATTTTGAAGCTATCTTTAGGCTTTTAAAAAAGCATCAAAACTACAGTTTGTCTTACAGTTTAACTGATAAGCTTCACTCAAACAGATTAAACTAACTGAGATGTTTGTGTCTGATAGAGAGCCACTTGACCGAGATGCGTGTCTGCTTGGTGTAGATTACATACTGTAGCATAAAGACTGAACCTATAAACGTTTATTATCCACAACACGGCCTTAACTTTTATCTGTCTGGCTCATATTAATCATTAGATCAGGCTATATTTGGTCTCATCGAGACCATCGACGTACCTCAAACATTCCAGCGTTCACTTCAGAGCGCTGAAGATCTTCTTGAAACGTGAGGGTGTTTTAACAGTCTTAACTCTCTGAATTGACGTCCTTATCTGCTCAGCTAGATTTCAGAGAGCGTCCAGACAGGCGGCGCAGGAATGTATTTTGTTAAATAATTGAACCAAATCCTAAGAATGATGGAGAAATGTGACCACCCCCCCAAATTCTCAAATGGGATATTTTGATCCTGCACTCCTTGGTGCTGGAGATACCTAAGCTCTTGCGGCATGTTTTGACTGCCTGGAGAAATATACTAGACTGTGATAAAGGCTTTAGTTTGGAATGAGCGCCGAGAGATCGGCGTATCAGTGTTGTAATGCAGCTCGTGGATCTCAATAGAGACCAGATCGAAACTGTAAATTTTCTATCTTACACAACAGATACTAAGCGCTGTGCAGTTGTTAACTTGTTTGGTATTTTTGTCACTGATGTTTTGCATTTGCTGTGTTATGATGTTATCCTAGGAGAGAAGGAGTATTAACTTCCTAAAGTCATTTTTGACTCTTCTGTAAGCAAATCTCATTTAATCTTGGTCCCTTTGGAGAAATCTTTTATTAGCATCATCGTAATTTAAGAAATTAACAGAGTGGCTCTGCTGGCTGTACTAAAATGCAACATTGTGAAAGAGGATAATAATTGTCCAGCCTTTCATAAATGTTTTTTTTCCTGCTCACTGTAGACAAAGGAGGATTTTTAACATTTCTTTGGGCTGCATTCAATTCGGTTAAAGGCCGTTTTATTTATACAGTACCAAATCACAACAGTCACCTCAAGGTGCTTCTTATTATAAAGTAACGACTCCTTTTTTTATGTTTCAGGGAGCAAAGAACATTGAAGCTGATGGCGATGAAGATGAGGAGGCAGAAGAGGATGGCCTGATCCAGCCAGCTCAAGTGTTTGCACCAAAAAGTCTCATTCTCGTGTCCAGGCTGGATTATCCCGAAATATTCCGGGTAATAAGACACCGCATGATTAAATCTTGATTAAAAAATGTTTTTTCTGACTGTTCGGAAGAATTCTCAGAATTTTTGTCAAATCTGATTTTCATCTTGCAGATACTAATCTGCTTTGTTCTGTCTGTAAAATGGGTCAAGTTTGCTTAAGTGTAGGCGTGCAGGAGTCACAGGTGCACAAGAAACGTTGAGCCTTTCATTAAGGTCAGTTTGTGCTGGCGTAAGGCCAGTCATACCATCCATGGTAATAACCTCACTAGCAGACCTTACTTAGTGATACTGAGGATCTTTTGCTCTTGGCCCAAAAAGAGGAAATACAGACACTTATTAAGCACATTAATGGTTGCTTCTTTCCTTTTTTCTCCATGTCTTAGTTGTCTTCCACATGTTGTTCTTGCAGGGGTGCTTAGGGCTGATCTACACAGTCTACATCGATAGCCTGAGTTTCCCTTTGGAGGGACTGGTGGCCAACCTTTTTACGTTCTTGGTTCCTGTTGCTGGTGGATCTCAGGTAAGTCTGACCTAAGAGAGAACATGTCCACATATCACTATGTCTAGCTCTGCTGTTGGGTGGTTTTTCAAGGAGGGGGGCACAGGTCCAGGACTTTGTGCTAGTTGGTAGTTAATGTCAACCCTGCTCTGCTGTGAACCAGATTGTAAGTGGATGACTGAGGTTCAGTGATGCAGATTGATGTTTGCTTTGCAGCCAGTCACCACCATCATGTTCAGGGTTCAGGCGAAGTTCTAGTCTACTCATTCTGCCATGACACTAAGCAAAATAAACTCTTAGAGTGGAGCAAGAAAGAAAATCTCTTGAACTTTATCTGTAGCATTTTTGAGGACTGTACTGGACTGTCACTGCGTTAGGATCCCTCTTGATATCATAAAGTATTTTGGTGGCCAAATGTCAGAAGATAATGCTCCGGTAAGCTAGCATAAGATAATTTATTTAGACTGTTAAAAACACCCGGAACAAAAAACGCGGCCTGCTCATTCTGCCACAGTAGGTTTCTCGCTTTCTCATCTGATTTTGTTTTAAATGATGGATAATGTGCTGTTAGAAGGAAGAATTTGGCCCCTTCTGTTCTCTAGCAAGACGCCACAAAAAAAGCTCATGTCCTCAAGTCTGCCAGACCCAAGCAGCCTCATTTGTCAAAACAAATCAAACAAAACACAGTTGAACATACAGGTATGCCAGGAATTGTCTGAATAGTGTGAATCAGGATGTATTCTGAGAATAATTAAAGCACAGCTTTTAGATTAGAGTCTGTGTAGATCTGAACAACACGTACACACTTTGGAAATACGTTTTTTAATCTTTGCAGTGCACGAATCATTTGTTATATTGATGCAGCTGTGCACCATATCAGTTATGTTTTTGATTAGTGAGAAAAAGACTTATTCAGATGGTCCGTGCAGTGTATGCATTGAATAGAATGCATCTTCTTCATGCCCCACGGGCTCAGAGCAGTCGGTTATAAATCTGAATAGGTGACTGTCAGTCGTTGGACTTCTCGACCCTGTAGACGTGATGGTCGTTAAAATGTTCTATTGCTGTTGTCTGACTGTCACGCCCTTTTTTTCTGTTTACAGAAGCTATTTAGCCTGGGAGCAGGAGACCGTCAGCTCATCCAGACACCTCTGAACGACACGCTGCCCGTTACATCCAAGAGTATTGCTCTGCTCTTCCAGCAGTTGGGTGGGTCAAGGCACTGTGATAACTACTAACCAGCAATCATGAGTCACAACATGACTTATTTATGACTTCATCCTTGTATCTGAAATGAAATGACTAAATGTCTTGTCATGTATTTATTAACATTACCCTGCTGCAGTTTATCATGTACTGTAGACTCAATCACCATGTAGGTATTTCTAGTAGCTAATCTGACAGCAGTCGCATTTAAAAACATAAGTTTTAAAGCATTCAATGTCTCAGCTTATTTAGTAAAATGCCTTTATGCTTGACATATTTCACATTTATTCTTATCAGATTTTTAAACGCTCTGTGTAACTTTGCTAATCACCTAGTGGCAAACTCCACTACTGTAGGACTTTTGTGAGCCATTAAGAGCTCGGATTAGTTCTACATGAAATGCGACTCAAGCACGGCTGTGCGTTTTTCTCTGTGTCCCATCAATGTTTGTGTAATTTTGTCTGGGCAGAAGGAGCCAATAATGAAGATTTGATTAGGTTTTGTGGTTTCGGATTGCAGTGTTTGCACAATATGTTAATGGTCCAGACTTAAATGATTTGAACAGGCGATACGTGCTCTGGTAAAGAACCGACGTGCCTGATTCGCGATGACTCAATCATGGAGGAGTCCAGCCGTATTTAGGGAGTGTGTCTATTGTTTTTCTTAGCACTCAAAAAACCCCGCAAATTGGCAAAAGCCACGCTGTGAGCTTTCTGCATTATGTTTGCAGACTTTGGGGTTATTCCTAAACAGCGGGGCTTATTTCACTTTTTGCACATGTAAGCCGAGAGTGTGATTAAATATAATTCACCTGAAATCTGATTTGTAATGGAAAGTTGGCCCTCATTTGGTCTCTCTTGATTAGGAGAATGTGCTTCACATCAGAGTAGATTCTGTTTCCTGACTGTATTAACACCATCCTCGTTTTGTTTGGAAGCAGCAAACGGTTGGGGGGGGGGGTACTTACACCATACATGCAATTAGGGTCATGTCAGAGCCATGCATTTGTTGCCAATCTGGATACACAAAGCAAAATAATGTTGACATAATAACAAATCACGACCAGTCAGTCTTCATAAACCTGCTTCCTTTAATCAGGAGGGTACATTTGCAGTTCAGAGCAGCAAATAGCATACAGTACATGTGTGCTGGAAAGTTGAACTGCATGTGTTAGTTTCCTTCTAACGTTTAGAGTCACGTACGAATAGCGCAATGTTTACAGTTCGGTCACTCGGTTAATAATTATGAAAATGACAATGAATAGACAGATACTCTTCTGCATGCAAACCAATATCTGAACACTGCTAAATGTACCCAAGCGTTTACAGGAAATGCCATATTTATGATATTTGTATCATCATGACTTTCATGAAGAAAAGCCACTCTGACACGGTGCCTGGAATCTACACTAAACTAGGCTAAAGGCTAAAGCAATGAGATTGTAGCATTGCTTTTTATAGAGGCTAGCAGAAGGTAAAAATAGCTAGCCAAAAAACCCTCAAAGCCACAGTTTGTCACTTTTTATAGTTACTTACTGTAATACACAAACTGTCTGTTGGTTTGGCTGGGAACTCCTCGTAATGAGTACAAGTTGCCTGGCAACCACCTACCAATGGGCTAAAATGACCCATGCACCTGTAACACCCAATAAAAGCATCATATCGTTTTACTTTCACAACAGTGACGCTGAATTTATTTTATATCAAATACTGAATATACTCATTCTTGATATTTTCATCTTGTGATGTTCACAGTATGCTACATTGCATGACTGTAATTTAACTTACAAAGTCAGGTTTGCTCTATCAGAAGTTTAATGTTGGATAAATGAACAAATGTACTTCAGGCAATGGGGTTTTGAAACCACCTCAATTATTTCAGTCTGCATGTTTTGTTTTTTTTGTCTGCAGGTTTTTGACCATCTCATGTCTGTAAGCTATATATGTAGACACGGCATCGGTATTTTCTATTCAACTCTTGGCAAGAATATGAAATCATAATCTTTTTTTTTTTTTTTTTCCAATCTGTCCTGCTGCTGTCACAGGTTGTTATATAATAATCATTTTTTATTAAGGTGCAGGAAACTGAAAGTTACAGACATAGTTAGACAGTAAAGTTAATGATTCCTCTGACCTTAAAGCCTGATTTTCCTGCATGTTGATTGGAAAGTCGGTTGATGAGTTACACGTAAGCGCTTTGTTTCCACTTATTAGCTCGTCCTTACATCCATATAAGGACCAGCTACTAGCATGGGGACAGGCAGGTCGGGACATCGCTCTGTGCGCGCAGGTCATCGAGTCACCACAGAGGAATGTGTGTTAAACATGTTACACTGCACAGGAAGTACGGCCCCCCACCACCACCCCCCGGCCGGGAGCGAGATAAATCCGACCATCAACAGCCCGACTGTTGTTGTTTGTTGCCTTTGTCTGTTCTGTTGTTGCTGCCACTTCTTTTATTTAGGGCTCGGAAACGTGTCGCTGTTTCCATGAGATAAGCAAACACCTGAACACGAGGTGTGATTGTGAATCGGAAGCCTCGGTATTTCAGTAAAAAGTACGGACTGAAATACATCATTTGGTGCCTGTTATGACTTTTTAGTCACGCTTTTTCATTTTCAAAAGGAAGATTTTTTTCTTTTCTTTTTTTTTTTTTTGAGGTGCACGTTTCCTGTTTATTACCGAAGCGCTCCATTCAGGCAGCCAGACTCCAGACCCAGCGCCCCCAGCGGCGCGGATATGTCTGCCGGTGTTCCTCTTTCCTTATCACTCCGATGTGTGATGAATTGGTCTGTCAGTTGCTTGATAGGAAACAATAACAGGAACTATAAACTTAGAATTCTTCCTGATTGTCGCATCAGTTTTTGAAATATTATTTATACTGTATGAGAGTGTGTAATTTCCTTTGTTTTTCAGAGATGGCTTTTCACCTACCTTTATATTCAGTGTTTCAATAGAAACTGTCCTATTTGAATGCAGATTTTTTTTCAAAACTAGTGGACACAGTGCAGATTACACAGCGTCACTATAATTTTATTGCCAATTAATGCAGCTGCACTAAATAACAACAGTAGTAAAAATAATAATACAAGCTAAGAAATGTAAGCAAAAGTGATTTTACCCTTTCAGGTTAGTTCAAAGTATTTATATTTTTAAAAACATTGTATTTTCAATTATGCATTTATTTGAATATATAAATTTAGCTCAGTGTTCCCATCTGCATGCATTTGCTCTGTGTGTATAGTAAACAGAGAGTGCAGTGCCCACATACAAAGACAGACTGTGGTAGCTTCATTCAGACAGGAGGTGATAAAACAAAGAGGTAATACTAATCGAAGAACTGGCACAAGTCAGCCTGCATTACTGTAACACGCTTCTTCTTTTTTTTTTAATTGCACTTCCCAAAAAGTTTTTTTGGTAGCGTGCAATAAAATTTTTACAACTTCAGCAAGAGCAGAACCACATTGTGTTGTAGTGTTTTACAGAGCTGATGCTAAAGTATTTGTTCTTGCACACAAAGCCTTAAGTGGTCTTGGCTACACTGCTGTCAGTGTTTTGCTTTCTCCTTTCATGCCCTCTGAAGTCATTCTGTACTTTTCCATCACAGCCGGAGCAAATTTCAATGAGATGAAGTCCTGAACTTTCTATATTAACATTCTTCACGTTGTTCCGCCTAACAGGAACGAGCATACAGAATATTGTTTCCTTAGAATTTCACTGATCCATCTTGAAGCTTTTATGGTTATCAGAGAACTTCCAAGTGCACATTGTTTGCTGTAATCTGTTGTTGAAGTCTGAAAGGCCTTCACAAATCAATTTTAGATGAATGATCTGGAAAATGTGGACGTCACATTCCAGCAAATAACTCATTTATTTCATTCTCTGTTGGGGTTTGGTTTGTTTTTTGTCATTTCAGGAATCCAAAATGTTCTTAGCCTATTCTGTGCAGTTCTGACAGAACATAAGGTCTTATTCCACTCCACCAGCTACCAGCGGCTTGGAGAGGCATGCCGTGCCCTGGAAGCCCTCATGTTTCCTCTTAAATACAGGTGAGTATGTGTTTGATATGGCTGGATGAGACAGAATCTCATGTGACTTTCCATTGACTGCAGTTGTGACTTTCTTGGCTTGTGATCTGACTGATCATTAACTTTGTTAATTTTTCATTCATTTCTGTAAAAACAGTTTTCTGCACCACATTAGATCACCTTTTAAAGTCCCACGATTTAACCTTCTTTAACCTCTTTTTTTTTTTGTTTGTTTATTTGAAATGACTCAGATGTATGCGGTTACCATAACCTCCTTCCCTTTCTCCCATACATTTATTCATCACTCTCCCTTGTGAAACATATCTTGTAAGAAAGGGTATTTTAAGCTAATCCGGCCAAATGTGTTCAGGGGCTCTCAAACATAACACTAAACAACAAAACATGCGACTAAAGGAAGGAAGACGTCAGGAGGAAGGAGACAGTAAGCCTTTTTCACAGAAGACATCTTGAACCATCATTGTAGTAATATTAGTAACGACTACATCCACGTGATTTCCAGCCATGGCGTGCCACAGTGTCTTTATGTGAAAGCAAAGTACCAACATCAAGTCGATCTAATGTGGTGTAGTAGGATGCTAATTCATATAAATATTTATAAGTATGACATATATGCTCATCTGCCACTTTATTAAGTATACCTATTTAACTCACTGTTAGTGTAAATATCTAATCAGCCAATCAGCTGGCATACAACTACATGTATTTAGGTGTGTAGACTTGTTGAAATTCAAACTGAGCATCAGAATGGGGATGAAAGGTGATTTAAGTGACATGGCATCGTTGTTGGTGCTCTGTGGGATGGTCCGAGTATTTCAGAAACTACTGATCTGAGATTCTCCCACACAACCATCTCTAGGGTTTACAGAAAAAGAGGAAGTCTCCTGTGAGCGGCGGTTCTAAAAGAACAACGCATTGAGGGCTGAAGCAACATCCAGATGACTAATTTGGCACGAACAGCATTCATGACCACACTGTGCCCATCTTCTGATGACTGTTTCCAGCAGGATAACTGTCACTAGATCTCAGTCCAATTGAGCAACCTTGAGATGTGGTCATGCATGATCAGCCGGCAAATCTGCAGCAACTGCGTGATGCTGTCGTGTCAACATGGAGCAAAATCTCTGAGAAATGTTTTCAGCAACTTGCAGAATCTATGCGATGAAGAATTGAGGGGATCCCTTTCTTTGCTTGCAAGGTGTACCTAATAAAGTGTCTGCGAGTATATTTAGTTCCTATTAACAAACGAGCAATAAAAACACCGAAACGATGATGCTACTCTGCCATTCTTGCGTTGTGTGCCTGTATCCTTCATTGTTTGCTTGGTCTAAGTTTGCCAACAGCAACAAGAACGGCAAAAATCAGCAGCGGTTTATTTGTCTGTCTAAGCTGCTGGAAGTTTTCACAAACACAGTCAGACGTCTCAAAAAACCCTTTTGTTACTGGAAAATGTAAAACGGGACTCTCACAGAGGTGAACGGGCGTTTCAGATGACTGGTACACAATCGTGGTCTTGAGTAATTCTGTTATTCAGGTAGAATTAGAAGCTACTATGTGTTAACATGATATGAAACACTGTGTCCACACACAGCGTTCTACATTTAAATTATCTGGGGTTTAGTGCAATTTTGACACAGCCCAAGTTTCCTGTAGATGATGATGATCATTTAAAATTTCCAAAGCTTGTAAAATTTGCAAAACGTATAAATGTCCTCCGTGCTTTACTGCTTTCTTATCACTTGAAATAAGTTTAGTCATCCGAGCTCCATTTTCATCATCGCGTGCAATCAAACACATCCTCTTCCCTGCGGGGAAGTATATTTTAAGCTCTTAGTTGACCAATCGTTGCATAATTCTTCTTAATCTTTTTTCCGAGTAAATTTGTGCGTTTTCCTTGTGTCCGTGCATTCAGCTACCCCTACATCCCCATTCTACCTTCGCGACTGCTGGAAGTGTTGAGTTCACCCACGCCCTTCATCATCGGCGTGCACTCCATGTTTCAGAACGAAATCCAGGATCTGGTGAGTTGCAGATGTGTCACAGACATCCAGGAATTTGTCCTACCTTCATGCACAAGTTAAAGATTAGAAATTGTTAAAAGGTAACAATGAATCATTAACAGACACTTAACTTAAAGTCTTTAAAGGCTTATTTTGATATCCTCAAAGCAGGTCTTGCTTTAAGGACTTTTTCTTTCTACTGACCAGCCGAATTTACATTTTTATTTTTCCAGAAGTTTTTTTGCACACAGGGTTTTAAAAGATTTCCCTATATTTAGCTGGTTGCATTTGAATCTCATCAAACATGTCTACCACACAGCGCTTCCTCCAACAGCAGTAAAACCACCTGACCTGTCAGTGTTTTGTGTGTTTCGATCAGTTGGATGTTATCATTGCTGACCTGGATGGAGGAACAATAAAGATTCCTGAGTGTATCCACCTGTCCCTGCTACCTGAACCTTTGTTACACCAAACACAGTCTACCCTGTCCATGGTGAGCACAAACGCAAACTCACACATGCGCACAAAAACACCTAAAAACACATTATTTAAAGATGATGGCATCTAAAGTGAGCACCCCAAAAGTTCCTTTTCTTTGAACATTATATAATAGAGTAATAGAGTGGGTTATGTTCTGTATACGAAGTGTGCTCAGAAAGTTCCGTAATGCCGGCCAAAAAAAGCAAAAAACATACCTGACCTTTTCAAGGTCGTCTCCTTGCGACATTTAAATCTCTCCTTAGAAACCCTGCTTTGCAATTTAATTGTGGAACATACACGTGCACAAAGAACAAATGCTGACAAACTGAGCTAGCTTCCATCGCTGTTATTGAGCAGAGAATTGAGCTACAGCTCATGTCAGCCAGCTCGAAGACAGCTCATCAAGTCAGACGGGTATCCAGGTACATGCTCCTAGATTGACACCCTGAATTTATCCCTTAGGGTCACCGAGTTGTTCTGCTGTAATACTTGCCTTAAGCAAGGCAGGCAAATTGTACATTACAGCAGTGCCCTCAGTTTCCAAGGATAGCAAGAGAGACGTGACCTCCCTAGGTGGGCCCCACCTGTCTCCACTGTGATGTGACAAGGTCAGAGCCAGGAGTCAGACCTGGAACACCAGCAGGTGACTTGTTAGCATAGCTAGTAGGCTAAAAGAACATAGAAACTAGTAGTTACAGTGTTAGCACTTCAGTTCAGTTGACTTCTGCCATTTCTGGAGTAACACTTTACCTGTTGTTTTATAGACTGTTGTTGGTGATGTCACATTATTTAGAACAGAATGGGGATGACCTGTGGCTGGATGGGCCTCCTGTGTATTTTTGTTTAGGGCTCCAACAGACTGGAGAATCAGTACTGGCTGTAATATCCTGAGACAGCTGAGGAAGAACACTTGATCTGATGTGATGATCTGATCTGTACCACGTGTTTTTGTTTTTTGATTATTTTTTTTTTCTGACCACACTCTGGTGGTTTTAGCGCTGAGACTCTCTTCCTGAAAATAAAAAAGGGTTAAAGCCAACTTGATCCAGTTGCCATCAGAGACAGTCACGTGCAGGTAGTCAGAACAAGACTTTTATGGAGGGATCTGAACTTTGAGTGCAATGTGTGGTCACACGGCACAGGGAGACTTACTTGAAGGAATGATCAGGTAATGTTTTTGCTTTTTGCAGGAGGTGCTGCAGAGCTCTTTGATTGCACAAGAAGTCGTCTGTCATTTCATCCTTTACAAAGACAAACATATAACTACAAATATATGGAGAAATAATGCTAATTCTTATATTCTGTTTAATAAAATGTTTGCTTTCCTAATGAAATAATAAGGCACTTCTTGATTACCACATTACCTGGTCACTCACTGTGCACAAGCAGCGTTCCCTAAGTTAATGTTGGAATCATTTCAAGTTAATTTCCATGAATGCTTAGGATAAACAAAAACAAATGTATCGTCTGAATCTAAATCCATTTTCTTAGGTTTTACACCCGGATTTGGAGATAGCGGACAACGCGTTCCCCCCACCTCGCACCGCACCCTCCAACCTCAAGCTGTTGGTAAGTCAGCGGCGTTAACATTTGGCCTCATTTAAGTTCCTCAGTGTCTCAAGGAGTGATGTCCTCCTTCCCACACGAGGAGGACAGGCTGCCCAGAAAAGGTTTCTTATCACAGGGAGGTTAGCGTTGGAGTGGGGGTACTAACTGACGGTAACCCATAACCCAAGTAAAGAAAAAAAAAAGCATGTCTGTTGTATAATTACCTTATCAGACTGCATTTGTGGAATAGCTGTTTGATGAGTAATGTTTGTGTGTGTGTTCCAGGACAAGGAGGTGAGGGCCGTCTTTCTCAGGTTGTTTGCACAACTCTTTCAGGGCTACAGGTCCTGCCTGCAGCTCATCCGCATCCATTCTGAACCTGTGATCCACTTTCACAAGGTAATAAAACAACGTCATGAAATTCCCGGGTCTAAAATTAGCATTTTTGCCAATATATGACCTTTTGATTAAACTCGTTAAGCAATCCCTCCCTAGAAAACACGATGTTCCATCAATCTGCCCGCGGTGCTTTAGCCAGCAGTGTGGGCGGACTCGCACATAAAGACCTGACAGATGAACTTGTCAGAGGTGTCTAATGCGTGCGTTTGTGTGCGCATGTGTGAGTACGCGTGTTGTTTTAAACGTGTCACAGAATCTTCGTGACTCTTCCTTGATGGTATCCGTTTGTTTATCCAAGCTTCGGACACAGTCCCGTAACCTTGGGCAAATCCGGCAGTGAGCCATATGAAACGTATTAGGTTTACATTTTTGTTTTGCGCCGGGGTTTTTGTTTGTTCGTGTCTGTGGTGTCTCCGTGGTAACCCATCAGCAAATCACCCTCAAAGTACCCCACATGGATCGCATTATAAACTAAAGCTCTGCTTATTCGCCTGGAATCCTGGAGCGGGAGGTGGGGGGCTTGAGTGAACTGTGTTTTATCTCCTCTAGCCACAGGCACATATAATTATGCGTAAAGTAAATTAAATTCATTTGCATGTAGTCATTTCTAACTGGATTTATTTCCCTTTCTGTGCACACTGAAGAACTTGCCCACGTTGCAACAATATAAAAGTCCCCCTTGCAGAGATATTTTGTGATCATGTTCTAAAAATGGCTGCTTGTTGTGCAGTTTGTAGTAAATCCATATGAACAAGGTCTGTGATTGTGAATGCTCTAATCTGACATTATCCAGACTGCCTTCCTGGGCCAGCGAGGCCTCATTGAGAATGACTTCCTGACCAAGGTTTTGGATGGCATGGCCTTTGCCGGCTTTGTCTCAGAGAGGGGTCCACCTTACCGAGCCTGCGATCTGTTTGATGAGGTACTGTACCGTGACGCACCACCGAAACTTTAGAAAGGCTCGTACATAAACACCTTTTCAATCAACTGACCCAGTTCCTAGTTTACATTTTGTTTTCTTTGTTGTTGGTGTGCTTTGCAGTTGGTGGCCTTGGACTTTGACAGCTTTAAGGAAGAGGAGGTCAACCCCGCCAAGCTTCAGAAGCACATCAGGGAGCTCTCCGAGCAGCTTTATAGAAATGTAAGTCTTCGTGCAACAAACAACTGCTAAGTTTCCTCTGCTGTGTTGGTGTGCAGTGTAGGTCTGATGTACTCATTTTAGCCTGCTCTACATGTGCGCTGCTCCAAATCTGTCCCATTAATCCATGTTGTTTCCTGGTTATTGTACGTTAGGAGAACCCAAACCCCCACATGGCATTCCAGAAAGTGCCTCGGCCCTCCGAGGGATCCCACCTGCGCGTACACCAGATACCTTTCCCCGTGCTGGATGAAGAAAAGGTGGAGAAGCTTATGGAGGAGGGTACAGCAAAACACAGCAGCGCACCTCTTCCTACACGAACTGAGAAAAAGTGTGTAGTACCCGCTGGACCACCTGTTGGTATGACTCACTTTAAAACCTTATTATGCACAAAAAATACATTTCACAAAAGTGTTTGCATGTAAATTTTTAATTATAAAAAGTATTTCTCACTGCATAATCCATGCCTGCTGCAAAATGACCCAGCAATGATTTGTTTGTTTATTCCAGCATCCATCATGGGAAAGAGTTGCTCTGTGTTTAACAGCGCTCGCAGGCTGGAGGTCGTGAGGAACTGCATCTCATTCATCTTTTACAACAAGACTCTGGAGACCGAAAAGGTGATGCGCACTGTTTATTTTTCTACCTTTAAACAAGCTCATAAGGCACCCGTGCTTTGGGTAACACCACATCTTCAGGCCGTTGTGGAGCAGGTCTCTCCTTAGCTTTATAGTCCTATTATGTCCCAGCTGGCACACAGACACCTAGAAGCAGGAGTAAATAAGGCCTGTGATCAATCTTTCTCCACCCCTGTGCCAGACTAAGCTGCCAAGCAATAATTACAACCGGGATTGATCAATTCCTGTCTGATCTGTTTGTCCCTGCAAGTATTTACGCTGCACAGGAATCTTTCCTCAAAGTTATATTTCACACTACAGCCTCATCTGTAGGAGTTCATAGGTGAGCAGTCAGTCCAATATGACTCCAGTGTGTTTACAATGGGATGAGAGCCAGTTGTTTTATGTATCCTTATAGCTTCATACAGGAGTTATATAACCCGAGCCTGCATCTGCATGCATAGGGTAAAAATGCATAGCAGGAATTCTCTGAACACCCCGTGAACTTGTAAGTCTTCGCCGTACATACAGTGCTGTGCAAAAGTATTTATCCCCTTCCTGTTTTGTTTGTTTGTTTGTTTGTTTGTTTGTTTGTTTGTTTGTTTTTGGAGATGTGTTACATTTAAATGTTTCAGCTCATCAAACAAAAGTAAAAGTAATGGAAAAGTAATTACCCTCTAAACCCCCTAAACCTAATAATTGGTTGCGGCACCCTTGGCAGCAAGAACTGTAATCAAGCATTTGCAATAACTGGCAGTGAGTCTTTCACATCACTGTGGAGGAATTTTGATCCGCAGTTCTTTGCAGGTTTGTTTAAATTCAGCCACATTGGACAGTTTTGCAGCATGAAGGGCCTGTTTAAACTAAGTCCAGACTTTAACTAGGCCACTTCAAAGGTGGACTTGCTGCTGTGTTTCGGATCATTGTCCTGCTGCATAACCCAAGTGTGCTTGAGTTTTATTTTTTCACATAGGGCCAGATAGGTTTGCAATAAATGGCATTTTATATTTATTGATCTTTGCAAAAACATAATAAATCAGGAAGGAGCCAATAATTGTCATAGCACTGTAGGTGCTGTAGTGAATGGCACTTTTGACAAATACTTTATAAAATGAAGGTTTTCTGTCTTCAGTTTTTTTAACAGTTTTAAATCACTAATAGTTTTCTGTGTCTTGTGCTAATCAACTTCTCTTCACAGGTCTTTAACTTCTTTCTTCATTTTAACAGACGCTGCCGGCTGCACTGCGTGCGCTGAAGGGCAAGGCAGCCCGCCAATGTCTGACTGAGGAGCTCAGTCTCCATGTTCAGCAGAACCGCGCCATACTGGACCACCAACAGTTTGACTACATCATTCGTATGATGAACTGTGCCCTTCAGGTCAGTGACGTGACAGATAAACCTGCCAACACAAGTCACAGACTGTTACATCTGTACTGTAAACATGCACAGTAATATTCCATGCAGATAGGAAGGCGCAGTCAGCCTGGATCTGTTTTCCCGCTGCAATGTGGGGGTCACGTTCTACAATCAGTCAACTAATCGAGAAATTTAAATGCCTAAATTTTTGATAATCAATCAGCCGTTTAAGGTTCAGAAATGTTGTAAAGTCTTTATTTGTTCCAGATTTGGGTTTTGGTCTGTTGCTTTTAACAAAAAAGTCAATTTAAACATTATCTTGGATTACGAGCTTTTCTGTTATTCTAAGAAAATCAACGGTGAATAAGTAAATAATGAACGAACTACACAAACCTGATGGCTTAGAGACTATGTGGCCTTGCTTCAGAATGTATTAAGCAATGCATTTTACCAAAACTTAATATGAATGAAATGATTTTTTCCTCCTTACAATGCAAGTCTGTTTTAGAAATTGTACTGAGAGCCTCAGTGCTGTCGTCCAGAGTGCTTCCCCAAACTGTGAATGTCAAACTTACCGTGTTATTCCCACAAAAAATTGAGATTTATTTTAACAAAGCACTTTTTCTAAAGCTGATATACAGGAAAAATGTTTTTCAGATCCGTGTAAATATTTTAGTTCAGTATCACAAAGTAGACTTCATGAGTTTAAAAGATGAGCTGTAGAGAGTCAGACAGTAATGCTTAAGTTCTCATACAGGCTTAGGGACATGTTGGCGACCACTTAGTAAACCCTGGTCACAAGGGAAGAATGCATATTCCCCAATAGACTGCGATTGTTCGATGGATGTTGCTTGCAGTCGCTGTGAAATTGAATCGGTAAGACCCAGCGTGCAAGTTTGGAGACCAATAAGTGACCTTGCCTGCTGGTAACCTCCAGTCGCTATGGAAACATGTGTATTCCATCACTGGTTGGTGAGTGGTTGTTGATAGTTTTAGCGTGAAATTGGTCGTAAAGAAGTACACAGTGGTGCATCCAAGATGCCCTTGTGATTATTTTGTTTCTAGCAGGCTACAGTCGCTGGTTTTCTTGGAAGATGCCAAGTCATCTGCAAACACTCGCAAAACACTCCAAGCCATGGTGAAACCATAAAAAAAAAAAAAAATGCTATGCAAACCAGAAAAGGAGAAAGTTCACCTTCAAAGTAAAAGCTGTGATCAGGCACATCTACTTTGAAGCCATATAAAGTTTGCTTTTATTTGCAACAGTCTGGCCTTGTGTCATGAGACTCATGACCTATGAGTCCTAACAATACTTCTCATTGTTAATCGGATACTGTTTGAGTCTTCTTCGTGCCCTCCTGGTGGTTCAGCTATTTGTCAAAGTGAGTACGTAGTGTGGGTTTTTTTTTTTTTTTTTGCAGCTTATAAAAAGTCTGTAAAGCTTTACTCAAACAGAGCAGTTGGTCTTAATTGGTAGTTCCCCTTGTTTTATTAGTGTGAGCAAACCCATCTGAGGGATTTTAAAAATATAAGCAAAAGTCAAAAAGTACAGCATTTATAGAGTGACTTGAGATTCCAGTCATTCCCCCCCAAATAACAGAAAACCAATTAATCCCACCATCTGCTGCTCTAGGGACGTGCAAAACGTGCAAGTTGCTTCAGAGTTTTTAAAATGGAGTTTTGATGAATTTGGCCTTTCGAGAACGAAAAAAAGGGAAGAGAAAAGTAGTTCGTCCCTTTCGGTGTTTGATTGTCTTCATTTTCAGGATCAGAGACTTTATCGCTGGTGTGCATTTACCAAAGCTTTATAAAACCAAAATCTCGTTTGCACAGCCTCTTTAGTTAAATTCTATCTCAAGTATAAATCAAAGCTGCGTGCTTTCATGTTGTTACATGAAAGCTGGTGCGTCATTTGGTCTTCACCATCAGAACAAAACCTGCAAACCTGGGCTTAAAATGTTCTTTCACCCAAACTAATGAACCTGTTGAACAGGTATGTTCTAGGAATAGGTCATCTGTATCTTAAGTGCTGTCTACAATACAAACAAGTAAACCTACATCCATGTCGTGCTGATATTTACTATTTTCATTTGTTCTGCTCTTGTAAATTACATGTTAGACGTGAACATGTTGAAAAAGAATATAACAAAACATGTTTGCTGAAATGCTAGTAATCCAAAGTGACACATGAGAGAAAGTAATAATTTCACAAATAGAGATACAGACGTGGAGTACACTTTTGATGAATTGCAACAAAGTATGTAATCAGCCTTTCTCTAAAAATGTTATTTTTTAGTTTTTAAAGATTGTATTGTTTGTTTTTGGTCTTAAAGCCATGTTGGCTTTCAGCTCTCGGTCTTATGTTCGTCTGGCATTTGTCTCACGTGATCCAAATATGCATTTTAAGATGTGGGGCCAGTTAATACGTTTAACTTCTGCTCCGTCACCTTTGTTTCAATACCCAGCAAACAAGGACCCCATAAAGATGTTACAGAGTGCGCCGCGGCCGGCCGGATTGTGTCTGTGTGTGCGTGTTCAAAGGTCCTTCAGAGCTTCACAAAGCCAAAGTGACCTATTCTGCAAAAAATGTTCATGCTTCTTGCGTGATGACAGCCACATGCCGCCTCAGTATTTCTGGCGCGTGTGTTGATCTGACACGTTGATTTGCAGTGACATCATCATTAAGAAACCACTTACAACATTTATCGTTAAACTGTCAACTTCAGGCGGCTGTGTGACTTTTCTGTTTTCTGGTTACAATCAGAGTTTTCCTTTTGAAAGAGTTAGCAGGAAGTGCTGAGTAGTGCGTGCGCTGCAGAGTAGGTTAAAGGTTGAGGCGCTGGAATCAGATGAAACTGTACCTTGGAAGTATGTATTAACTAGCTTTTCTTTCTTTGGCTATCTCGTTAGACGCGCTAACAATCTGTGAGTGTCTGTAAGAAATTTACAGTTGTGCATTTTTTCCTGTTTAAACATCTGTTGTTGGCCTTATCTCTGCTGTGTTTCTCTGCTGTGAGTAATACCCCCCTTATTGAGGCATTTATGTTAATTGCTCATTTATATGAGTGTGCGTGCGCATGTGCGTGCGTGCGCTGGTCAATGCTCTAGCTTTTAGAAGTAAAAGTTGCGCAAACCATGTGGGGGAACAAGCCCTGCTGTGGATGTGTCCTGGCATTCCAACCATTTCCTGTCAGATAGGATTATTAGCCTTCTGTGCTCTGCTCTCTCATGGCCTGCAGCGTCATGATGGTGCTCACGGACACGCTCTGAATGGAGGTTTACTGTGAGAGGGTGTCAGAGTCTGAGGTCTATGGGAAGCGATCGCCTCGGCACAGAGTCCATGCGTCATTTATGATCCCGACTTCAACCGTGTGACATGGAAAAGTGTACAGTAATGCATATTAAGCGTGGATGTTGCTGGGGGGGGGGCTCCATCTAGCTGTCCTATATGGACTGCATGTTGCCACATCTGAGCTGATGAACCCTGATGTACCCTTTACCCTCACCCCTCCATCCACTCTAGCTTAATTTCTGCCTGCTGCACTTTAATCACTTTGAACATTTCCTTTAATAGTTATTAGTGATTACATTTGTACATTATTTAGCTCCTAAATTAGTCTCTTGCTGTGAGAAAATGCCCTCTTGTCTGCCTTAGTGGTCTTAATGGACTGCCTTACGTAACTCACTGGTCACTGGGAATCTGTACTTAGTATCATTCCCATGTTCGGATAAATGTTTCTCAAGGATGTGTACCAGTGTGGCCAGGTAAACATCAGTGCTAATCGGATATCGTGCTTTCACTATGGAATTTCTGTTTGTTGCTCATCCGGGTGACACAAATGTCAGCTATGTTGCTTATTTTTGCCTAATTCCTTTTCCTATTCGTAATTCCAGACGCAATTAACAGTAATAAGCTATGAGGCAGGCGCTCCTCTGTTTGCCCGCTGCCGTGAAAGTCCCATAAATGCATGCCGCAAGTGTCATCCCACAGCTTTCCTGGAAGGTGCTAACACAGGAAGTTAGTGTTTGCTCACATCCTACAGCGTTTTGTGTCACATGCTGACAGCCGCCTTGTGTTTGTCCAGTGCATACGTGTCTGAAACAGAATAGCGGTGTTAGTCATCCTCGCTGTTATAGCTCCAGCAGGCTAAAGAATGAGGGAAAAAGGTTAAACACACAGTAAATAATGGAAGGAAATGGAGGCTGCAGGGTGTCCGTGCAAACAGCAACAGCTTCTTCTCCCTCTTTTCTTGAAAACCCAAATAACGTGTTAAGGACGAGTTCCCCACCATGAACCATATGGACGCTGTGAGAATGACTGAGAGCTTAATGCAGTACCTTTTGTCAAGTGTTTGATGGACTACAAGCACTCATTCAGTCTAATCTGCTGGAGATTTCACTGCTATCTCTTCACTTTGTTACTCGACCTCAAAAGCTTTTGAGCTGTCACTTATCTTCTCTGTCTGCTCACAGGAGATTAAGGTGGACGTTTGTAGGTGATAAGTGTGGCTTAAGTGAAGCCGATTAAGTCTTCTTTATATGAAAGGTGATATGGTGAAGTAGCCAAACCCCTCCCCTTTCATCTCCAGCCATTCTTGGACCATTTTGTGAAAAAGGCCCCGGTCAACGCTAAATTTCTGTGTTTTTCCCCTAGGAGAGTACTCATTTGTAAAATATTCACACTCTTCTGCCTGTGCATTTCCACTTGTTGTTCTATTTTGTCTGGGGTCCATGAACTCCAGTGACCTGCAGCTTTGTCAAGGATGCTGGGTAAACAATGCTTTGGTGCCGCTCCAGTAAGCTGGAACATTTTACCACAGCCCAAATGACTGCAAAGGAAAAAAAAATACTAGCAACAACAAAACTAAAGCAGAAACCGTGTTGCTTTGTCGACGGGGGGGCTTTGGCTTTCATGTGTTTTGCATTTTCTCCCCTTTGTACATTCTTGCCTGTGCGCGTTTTTAGGAGTGGCGGTAAGAGGGCCCCCCATTACAGACCGCTATCAGAAAGTGGAGCATTCCTCCGCCTATCTCCCTCTCCAAAATGAAGCACTCTGATAGTATGTTGTTTTTGAAGAACACAGTCTCATTTTCACGTGACGTTGGTCCAAAACCAATAAATTAAATATGAAAACATTTGTCATACAGGTTTTTTTTTTTTTTTTTTTTTTTAATGACTCGGGGTTATCCGGTGCGGCACAAGGTCAGAATCAGTGCTGTTGTTTGTACATGGTCTTAAATCAAGTTTCCTCTGGCTGTTTTCATTTGCAGAGTTCAACGAATAAATCCCAACAAAGCTTACTGCACATAAGTACCAATTTCCTGTGGCTGAAGCACTTTTGAGTCCAACTCGGCTCTTTTTCTTTTCTTCCCCATTGTTTTCTATGGTCTGTGTAAGAAAAGTTTAGTTTGGGCCCCTAAGCACCTCCCACCTTCAGCCTCCCGTGTAGTGATTTTTGTCTTAATGCCATCCTTTAAAAGCGCTGTTAAGCACCGCCTCTCTGACCTGAAACAGTCTCAGATACAGAGACGCATTGGAATGGTGTGTAAATGTCAAAGAGGGAATATTTTCAACCAATCCCTTTTGAAATTAAAAAAACACCTATAAAAAAAGAAAATTGAATTTGCTTTCTGGCCCATCGTGGATGCTTGATTAATGGTTGCAGCGTTTTGTGGCCAAAATAACTGCACTTTACGCAACATCTTGTGAATTTTTTTTTTTTTTTTTTTTTGGGAATTAGCCTTGTATGGCAGTCTAGCTGAATCAATATCAATAAATTGAAGACTGGGACACACTGACAGTCGTGTCAAGGCAGGAATTATATAAGAAGATTGAAAGCATATGTCATAACGGTGCAAAAGAGCAGAGTGAGGGGATTTGGCTGGCCTGGTTTTGAGCTTTGCCCTGACATTTAACAGAACAGTGTCTTTATGTAACAGGACATTAGAAATGCTGAAGATGGATTCTTTGCCACCCAAAGTTCTCCCAAAGTCACATTTCTGCATTGCTAATTTGTAGCTGTTGATCAGCAGAGCCCTCAAAGACCACGTTTCTGCTGTTGTCATGCAATTTCAAATTGTGTTGACATCATAAAATATTTTCCCACAAAGTTATCAAACCTGATGATAGTATGGTTGAAAAGATGTTCTCTCCGAGTTTCGCACCATGCTTTGTTTCCTGCCCTGTTCTCACTTCTCTCTTACTTTTCACCCCGCAGGACTGCTCCACCTCTGAGGAGTTCACGGTGGCTGCTGCACTGCTGCCCCTGTCAACAGCATTTTACAGGGTAAGGAAATAATAATTCGATCAAAGCATAGAAGTGTGTGCCTTGAATGTAAATCTTTTGCTCCACCTGTTTTCTCAATGTCACCTATATCAGCACTATTAGAAAAAGACTGAAAAAGCTTCTTTATAGAACATACAACAGTCACCCCTATCAATTCAGCTGTTCCAATCACTTCCATGGCCGTACGTGTATAAAATCAAGCACCTAGGCATATCGAATGGGTCACACTCAGGAGCTCAACGAATTCTAGCGTGGTGATAGGATGCTAACTGTGCAATAATTTGTGAAATTTCCTCGCTAGTAAATTTTTAACTGTTACTATTCCCAATCGGATCCAAAAGTGGGAGTAATTGGTAACGACAGAAACTCAAAGCGGGGTCAGCGGCTGCTGAGGCACATAGTGCACAGAGGTCACCAACTTTCTGCGGAGTCAATCACTGCAGACCTCCAGACTTCATCCTGCCTTCAGAATAGCTCAAGAACAAAGTGTAGAGAGCTTTATGGTATGAGTTTCCATAGCTGAGCAGCTGCATTCAAGCCTCATATCACCAAGCACAATGCAAAGTGTTGGATGCAGTGGTGTAAAGCACCCCACCACTGGAATCTAGGGCAGTGAGACGTGATCTCTGGAGTGACGAATGAACAGTTTGGGGATGGCCCCTTCCTGTTTCAATATGACTTGGCACTAGTACACAAAGCAAGGTTCATAAATGGATGAGTCTTACCTCACAAGTGCACTTCTGGAAGAATTGTCAAAAATGACCATAAACACAGTCCTAAACCTTGTAGAAAGCCTTCCTAGAAGAGTTGAAGCTGGTAAAGCTGCCAAGCGAGGGCAAATATCATATTAAAGATCATAAGATTATATTAAGAATGGTATGTCACTTGAATTCATAAGCTTGTGAAGGCAGAAGAAAAAATACTGTTGGCAATATTGTGTAGCAGCGCGACTTAGGTTTACAAAAGTGCATCTGAAGAAACCGCAAGATCTCTGGAACAATGTGCTTTGGACAGATGAGACCAAAATGGAGAAAACCATCATATCAGCAGAAACACCTGACCACCTACCAACTGCTAAGCACGGTGGTGGAGGGGTGATGATTTGGGCTTGTTTTGCAGCCACGTTGCAAGCTATTGTTGCTAAAGGTGGTTGTACAATATAATCTATCAAGGAGTGTGCTTAGGTTTTCACATGACTGCATTGATACCTGTGAACTTAATTTTTCCCACAGCTGTATGCAAACACTCTCTTACCCCCTGTGGTTTCTAGCCATGCATATACTCTAGTTTATTCAGTGAAACTACTGTCTCTAAGCATTTAAAACAATCTTAGATGAATTATTGTTTTGAGCTTATCAGCGCATTGACAGATGGTACTGGACTGGACTCTTTCAAACCTGTCAGCCTAAACATGTTAAATATGTTGCTCCTAAATCTCATCAAACTGAACCTGCAAGCACTGACTCCTGTTGAACAGATCAGCTCCGGGGATTACGTTGAACTGGGCAGTTTCTGTCACTATTTTGGACCATCACTGTCTGTAATTCCACTGTGGAGGTCTTGTGAAGTTCTCTGTGTTTTGGTTTCTTGCTGGCTGTTGTGAATTGTAGATGGGCTTGTGTGCACAGCTGGTTTAAGGAACTGAACCATTTCCCTTGTCTTCGCCCTGCCCTAACTGCCACCGCAAGTGTGATAATGCATAAACAATGAAGTGCTGTAACGGGATTTGGACTAATAAAAATCAGCTTTGTCTTAGTTTTATTGCAGATATTTGGGTAGTGAGATGCATCCACAAGCTGGATACAGCGTCTGTTACATGCTTGTCCATGTCAGTAAACTTTTTTTTTTTCTTCCCATGACCCATACAGCACACCTCTCAATCATCAATTTTACTGGCAGCCCAAGAGTTTCAAGTGGTAGTTGACCTTAACTTAACATTGCCTTCACAATAGAGAAGTTTCTACACAGGGAATACCCAGAGAAAGAACTGCTTACTTGACTTTTCGACCCCTGCTAGAAGCACACAGTATTTTAAAGCCAGCGGTGGCCTTTGGTTTCCAAATCATCTAATCAACCACAACTATGTCCTTACAGCTTACTTGTTGCTATAGGAACAGACACAACTGTCCACACTGGCTTTTTGTTGGATACCAGTGTCGTACCCTGATGGGCTGGACTGGGACCTGGCCTGCTCTGTGCCACCACATGACTTATTCAGTTCACATGCCACAGGCTGGTGTAACTTTCTTTGATATTTGTTGTTTTTCTCGTTTCTCTTCAAACCCACCAGGGCTGAAACTTCATCATTTTCTCTCAGAGTCTCTCATGTAAAATTACTTATCGTTACAAAGTGGTTTCTGTCTCAACTATGTTAACTGATCATAAGTCACCGTTACCACACACTGCGGCGATTTCCTCCCTTTTCAGTTAGAAGATTAAAAATAATGCCTTTTGTGGCACAGACAGCTTGTTAGAAGTAAAGACATTTAGAGAAAGCCATTTTTCTTTGTTGTTTACAGATGATTGGAATTAATGACAGCATTGAGCTGTGTTTCGTCCAAAGGGGGAAAAGTAAAGTGAGGTCACGAAGGAATCTGCCAAAAATGTCTGTAATCTCTGGTTTAATAAAACAAGGATCATGCAGTGGAAATGTGAGAAAAACAAAGCGTGGTAATGGAGCATGGCAGCAGCTGTCATTTTGGGTGGGGACTGTGAGGCATGCATGATCTGATATCTCACAATTGATTTCCATACCCTGTTTCACATGTTTCTGTACATGTTTAATATTTTTATTCATTATTTCCACCTTAGTGTATGCAGCTAAGAAAAATCTTGTATCAAAAAGTATTTTGAGTGTGGATGCAGCACCTTAAGCAGGCTGCAGCAGCCTGCCATGTCATCAACATTTATATTATTCCTACATTTGTTACTGGAGCCTCCCATCAGACACACTGATCACATTTCCTTTATGTTCACAAGGGTAATCTTAATAGATTGCTAAACTGCACTCTTTTTGCTCAGAAGGACAATATCTGAACATCAGTCTGTGTCCACAGGTCAGTACCAAAGCTTTGTCCCTTTGAGATCAGATCTGTTTTACAAAGAACACCTTGTTCTACCTGCCTATTTACTCTTCAACTTCACATCTGCACTCAGCTGACACTTTGTTAGGTGGAACTTTAATTCTTTGTGACATACATTCAGTAAGGTGCTGGAAACAATAATCCGAGATTTTGGTTCATATTGACATGATAGCATCACACTACGCTGCAGATTTGTCGCCTCCACATCCGTGATGTGAATCTCTCGTTCCACCACGTCCCAAAGGTGCTCTATTGTTCTGAGGTGTGGTGACTATGGAGGCCATGTGAGTGCAGTCAACTCATTGTCATGTTTAAGAAACCAGTTTGAGGTGATTTGAGCTTTGTGACATAACGTGGTGTGTGTTATCTTGCTGGATGCAGCCATCAGAAGATGGGTACGCTGGACATGGTCAGCATGGATGGATGGATCCATGCTTGGTTGTTGTTTATGCCAAATTTTGAGCCTACCATCAGAATGTTGCTTCAGCTTTCAACGTGTTGTGCGTTCAAGAGATGCTCTTCTGTATACCTTTGTTGTAATGTGTTGTTATTGGAGTTCTTTGAATCTGACCTCATCAATAGGACATTTCTGCCCAGAGAATTACGGCTCACTGGAGGTTTTGTCTTTTTCGGACCGTTCTCTGTAAACACTAGAGATGGTTGTGTGGAAGAATCTCATTAAATCAGCAGTTTCTGAAAGACTTGGGGCAGCCTGTTTGGCACCAACAACCATGCCATGTTCAATGTCAGTTTAATCACCTTTCTTCCCCATTCTGATGCCCAGTTTGAACTTCAGCAGGTCGTCATGACTATATGTGCATGCCTAAATGCACTGAGTTGCTGCCAGGTGATTGGCTGATATTTACATTAACAGGCAGTTGAATAGGTGTACCTTACACGGTGGCCACTGAGCATAGATTAATATATAGTGTAGGGTTGGGCGATATGTAAAAATTTTCCAACTGACAATCGTCAGTCCAATAATCGACGATGGGCAATATATTTGCGCATGCGCAGACCTTTTGATGGGCGGAGCAATCATGCACGGACTGATTTGTGCGTTTACAACACAGAAGAAGTCCAAACATGGACGAACTAATTTTAAAAAAAACATTAGGGCTCTCAGCGTCAACGCTGTCATCACGATTAACGCCATTAAAATTTTTAACACAGTCAACCCATCTGGAGCGCAGAATGAACAAACTTTGGACAAACTGCCCAAAATGCGTTGATAGAGACATTTCAGGGATTTTGACTCAGTCTGCGCTCCAGATGGGTTAACTGTTAATCGCGTTAGTTGTGTTGACGGCGCGTTAACGCTGACAGCACTAAAAAAATATAAAGTCGCCAATTTGGGATCAAAGAGGTAAACTTAAGGATGTAACCAAAGTGGTGTGCCGCTTGTGCAGACGTATAGTTCGAGTAAAGTACTCAAACAGGACTAACTTGCATGAGCATGTACGTGTCCACCATCCGGCTGAGTATGCTAGGCTATCACCAGCTTCTGCAGGTCCATCAACAAGCATTTGGGCGCACTCTGAGGAGGGTGCATTTGCTCGCAGATGAAAGAGGGTGCTGTTAAAACAGCGCTATTATTTTTTTTTTCTGTTGACTGCTTCTATTAGCTCCATCATTATTAGCAAACCAACTCATGGGCAAATAAATGAATAAATTGTCCTTGTAAAAACGATAGTCGATATATTCATCACCCAACCCTAATATAGTGCCAATCCAAACTCAACCCTACACAATCTTGAAAGACATGATGTAGGAGTTTTGATAGATGCTCTTACTTTGCTTTCACATAAAGACACTGTGGCATGCCAAAGCTGTAAAGCATGTGGATGTAGTAATTAAACTGTTACTAATATTACTACAATGACTGCTCAAAATGTCTTCTGTGAAAAGGCTTACTGTCTCCTTCCTCCTGACGTTTTCCTTCCTTTAGTCACATGTTTTGTTGCTTAGTGTTATGTTTGCCCGAAGAGCCCCTGAACATATTTGGCCGGATTAGCTTAAAATACCTTTTCTGATGATAGCATCACACAGTTGCTGCAGGTTTCTCGGCTCCACATTCATGACGTGAATCTCCCGTTCCACCACATCCCAGGGGTGCTCTTTTGGATAGAGATCTGGTGACGGTGGAGGTTATTTGACTACAGTGAACTCATTGTTATGTTCAAGGAACCAGTTTGAAATAATTTGATCTTCGTGACATGGTGCATTTTCCTACTGGAAGCAGCCATCAGGAGGTGGACATGGTCAGCAACGATACTCAGGTAGCTTGAGGTAAACAATGCTCAGTTGGTACTAAGGCAGGCGTCGGCAGCCTTCAACATCAAAGGAAGCACAGGCGGTTGACGGAGAACAGATGTAATGGAAGAGAATAAATTAATACATATAATATATGTACTAATGGGGTTACGGTTAACCCTAATTATAACCCATGGCTCATCAGCCACAGGTTGCCAACCTCTGGATTAAGGAGACCAAAGTATGCCAAGAAAATATCCCCCACACCGTTACACCATGACAAAGGCCTGCACTGTTGATACAAAGCAGGATGGATGTTGTGTGTCATGTTGTTTACACCAAATTCTGACCCTATCATTCAGATGATGCAGCGAAAATCAAGACCAGATCTGGCTCTCTTGTCCAATTTTGGTGAGCCAGTTTATTGTTCATGCTCGCTGTGGACGTCTGCTGCTGTAGTCCATCTGCTTTGAGGTTCAACGCGTTGTGCATTGATGATTGATGATGCTCTTTTGCATACCTCAGTTATAACCAGTGATCATTTGAGTTACTGTTGCCTTTCTGTCAGGTCGAAGCAGTCTGACCTCTAGCATCAACAAGACATTTTCACAAAAAGACTGCCGCTCACTGCCGCTCTTTTTCAGACCATCCACTGTAAATGCTAGCGATGGTTGCATTGAATGTTTGAAAATCCAGGAGTCTGTGAAATACTCAGACTAGCCTGTCTGGGCAGGCTGTTGCTTCCAGCTATTTCTAGAAGGCTTTTGTCTTAGTTCATTACATAAGTGCACCATCAGAAAGCAGCAAAGTCTATCCATAAGCTTCTCCAACACAAAAATAAATCAAATGACATTGTAGTCTTCACTCCAGATAGGTGAGGTCTCACAGTTTAGTAATTCCTTGATCCGTTGACTGAATATTTTCAAAATTGTGTAAAGTTCCTGTTTTTCCAGAACCCATAGAACAACAAGAGTATGTCATTTATCTTGTCCTGAGTAATACTGCTTTAGTAAGCCTTCTGCAGGACTTTCCACAATTGTGTAATAAAGCTGTGATGAATGCTCACCTAAAAGGCACCTATTGTATAAATGAGAGGCTTTAGTCCCAATAAAACCACACATTTAGATGAATGACCCTCACTTGAACTGACGTAATCTCATAATCCTGCACGAGAACCACACTGGAGACGAAGTTTGATTTGTTGCAATAAAGTGTAACAGTCCAGTACCATTGTTGCATGAGAAAAGGTTTTCCAAGTTTTCAAATAATTTCCACTGTAACAGTCTTGAAAGAGTCTCCTAGGCAGGAATTTTTGCAATTTTGATATAAAAAGATTCAAAGATAAATTAGTTTCTATTTTTTGTTTTCATTTGAATCAGAGTCTAAGCACACTTTAATCAATGATGCACATTTCTCACTGTGGGAAAAAACTTTTCCTTTTGCACTACAAGCCAAAGTTTGGGTAAAAATTATCCTTCCTCTGTTCAGACAGTGCACTTTAAAGACTGTTAGTTCAAGGTTAGGAGTCAGACATTGGTCAAGTTCCTGTTTGATATTCTTGGCCAGACTTTGGCAGGCTCACAGTGTGTTCATGCTTACAGTGGCACTGTCCCCACGGCCCTCGAGTCTCCAGGTCGGGTAATGTGGGAAGCTTTCTCTCTCTCTCTGGCTCTCTCTCAGCTCATGTCCCAGAAGCTGCTGGATAGAGACCGTGTTTAGTCTTATGGCTGGCCATATAATTTACACTCAAACCCTATGCTATTGACCCAAATTCTCTATTAAGTTGTTTTGCTTTCCCCTCAGCTTATGCCTCCCCAGAATGTTTTGCTCACACTAAAACAGTGTAAATATTACAGACTGTCTAGTCTAAATCATGCATGTCATTTGGCCTGTGCAGGTAAATTTTATTTAAATGCCTCACAACTTTTGGACAGCGGCCCATTTGTTAAAGGTGAGGTCTTCTCTTATGCATTGTCTAGTGAGATGTGGGTTTATCAGGAGATGAACGGGTGTCATTGATGCATTGAAGTGTTATTCTGCCCTTTTACTGCCCCACCTGAGGCCTTTCTCCTGACATTTGAATGTGTCACCAGATTAAATGCCTCCGCGTGGGGGAAAATGCAGATTGAATGCAGCAGCCGTTTGAAAACCCAAACACAAGACTGGATGACTTGCACAACAAGAGCACTTGACTGTTAGCATTCTTTCATCCAGAGTTTATGCCTGGAGGCATTTGGCAGCTCGTTCTGTCAAACTGCTCTCCACTTTGTCCCCACAAGGAAGATGACGTACTCGGTGACCCCTGACTATCTCCGAAATGCCTCACCGTATCTGTGTTTTCATTTTTCTTTCGGAACATTTATGTTACTTGTACATTGTGTTTTTGCACAGTTGTGGACGCCACGATAGGCATGTTTATTAGTATGACTGTCGGCATGTGTTTCTCTGTTTGTTTGACTTGAATACGCTATTTGAAGGCAGGCTTTTAGACGCTTCACGACTTGAGTTGCTCTCCTCGCAATGCGCGCACTCGCGCAAGAATTGCAAAAGTCGGAGATGGATTGTGTTCAGGTCAAGCGTGCATTCTCACTCCAGGCTCCTCCAGAAATGATGATTGTTTTTACATCAACAGTTCAGGAATGCTATGAATTCTTCCAAAGCGCGTAAATAATGTTGCTGCCCCGAAGCTGGCGACGTATCAGATACAGCAGTCTGCATGCGAGTGCGTCCTCCCTTCAGCGACAACATTCACCATCTCAGAGATGCAGCGGACATGCATAACGCTGCATGGCTGAGGCAGTTATCAATCATATTATGAACCTCTGGATAAAATCAGAGTTCAAAGTGAGATTCTAAATCCTGATAGCATAATTCCTCTGACTTGTGCACGGCTTTTTCTCCTTTCTGTCTCCCCTTGTGTTTTTTTGTGTTGTTTTTTTCAGCTTGTTTTTACCCAGCCCTGCATTCCTCCTCTTCACTGATCACACAGCCAGATGGGGCTAATAGTGGTATACTCCCTCCTTCCCTTCATCTTTACTTCCTTCTATTCTTTCCTCCTCCCTTTCCTTTCCTTTCTTTTCTCCTTCCCTTTTCCCTTCCTCCTTGCACATCTGTCTGGTGCTTTTCAAATGAGTAAGAGCCAACCTGGGTCAAAATGACCTAAAAAACTCCTGATAAGTCAAGAAAGTACAGCCACTGACAAATCGCACACACTCGGACCCTCCTACACAAACTACACACTCCCTCGCTGCATCTCTTGCAAGACTGACAAAGGCTAGTACAGTACCATCTAGGGGGCTGCTATTCTGTTCCTATTTGTCAGTATTTATTTATAGCTGTGATCAATTTAGCTCCATCCCTCCACTCCTACTGAGTTTGAGCAGGTCTGTTAGCTTCAGTTTATCTTTGTCATTTTATCCAGTGCGCCTAAGGATTATTCCCATATTTATATTAAGGGAGTGCACTTGGTGCTTCTGCCGGTACGAGTCTTTAATCATTTCCTGTTCTGTGGAAACAGTTTATCTACACGAGTTCTCATAATGACATCCTAATGTTGTCTACAAGTATGTCTTCCGGCACCTTGCATTTAAGTGTCAGGTGAAATCTGTGTCTAGTACAAGTGGTTTAAATGGAAGGAGAGGTTACACTGTGTGTGTTAGTGCTGAGGCATCATTTAGGTACAGTTGATGGCAAAGCCCTGCAGGAGGAGCTGTTACAAATGGAAAATACTTTGTTTTTCTCATGAAAAAACTCAACATTATTTCTATAGTAGTATTCTGACCAATTCTGGACCCCCTTTTGCCTTCAGAACAGAGAGTTTGGTCCATATTAAACTGTTTGACAACATCAAACATTTGGTGAAGATTTGTCAACTGCACATCCATGACGTGAATCTCCTGTTCCACCCCAGTCCAAAGTCACTCTATTGGAGTACTGTGTCATGTTCAGGAAATTTGTTTGAGATCATTTGAACTTTGTGGCATCACAAGATGGTACGCTGTGGTCATAAAGGGATGGATAGGTGTGGCAAGAAAATATACCTGACAACATTACACCACATCATTGTTGGGTTTTTCTCTGTATGTATTATTGTAGGGTCTACCTTACAATATAAAGCGCCTTGAGGTGATTTGTTGTTGTGATTTGGCGCTGTATAAATAAAACTGAATTGAATTGAACTGAATAACATGCCCTGTACCAGCAGAAATTGATTCTCATCAGACATCAATCTTCTGTTTTGTTAGCCTCAGTTTCCCGTTCTTAGGTGATGGTGCGCTTGGTGTGGCTTCTGTTGCCCATCTGCTTCAAGATTTTGATGTGTTGTTCATTCAGAGATGCTTTTACCTTGGTTTTAACAGGTGAATTACTTGAAGTTAGTCTTGTGTTTCTGTCAGCTCGAGGCAGTCTGACCTCAAGCTGGCAGACTGACTCCAGAGATTTACAGCCAGACCATCCTCAGTAAACACTAGTGATAGTTGTGTGGGAAATTCTCAGTTCATCAGCAGTTCAGCAAAGTCATTTAATTCACCTTTGTGCACATTTCTGATCCTCCATGTGAACCTCAGCATGTCGTCTTGACCGTCGATACAGGCCTCAGTGTATTGGGTTTTATGCCATGTGATTGACTTATTTAGATATTTGAGTTAACAACAGTTGAACAGGTGGAATGTCGTGGTCAGTGAGTGTATATCTTGATATCATATCAGTTCTTGATTGCATGGTATATCCTGCCTCTTTAATCTGTGGGGCTGAAGGTACCTGTGGAGACACAAAGAAAGGCCCCAACCAGTGCAGGATCTGCACTACCACTGCAGAGCTAGGGTGTTCACTATATAACTGCAGTATTCATGGTTTGAGTCAATGTAAAATGATGCACCTAAAACATTAAATAAAGGGTAAAAAGCTAAAACAAAAACAGCTGACCTTTAGTAACCTACACTGTTATTTCACCTTCTTTTTCTAAATTGTGATCATTTGAATCTGTCTTGGCCTGTGTCATCAGCCAGCAGGATGTTATTGCTACTTATTTTAAACACCTTGAAAACTCATGAAAATCTGCTGCGCTCAGCAGAGTCATGTTTCCCGAAAATGCGGTTTCATTTGGGTAATCTAATATTAGGAGACGAGCGGAGGAGGGCTCGGCTTCAGTTGTGTGTCAACATGTCAGAGTCTGTCTTTCAAGAGGTGTAACCTACACATTTTTTTAAACAGTAAGACATACCTGCCAGCTCTTCTTCAATTACGTGTGTTACTAAGGCGGAAAACTACATTTGTCTGAATTGTGAAGAAAAACCGCTGACCTGTTAACACCCATAAACCGCTAACAAGACACAGCTCCAGAAGGACTTGTGTTATCAGTGCTATGTGCTTGCTGCTGCGGGCATTGGCTCCCAGCTCTCCTGTCTCCTGGCTTCTGGCCCATCTCACTGGGAATTAAACTGTTTTGGTTTCTATCTGTTATAATTACAGTAACCCCCACCTCCAAAGTTCTCATCCTTCAAAGGCAAACTATAAAGTGATAATAGAAACCACCGTGTTGTGTCCGGCTCAGAGGGGAGAGTTCAGAAGCTAATCTAATAAAAGCCTTCAGCCTTACATATGGTAGTCAGACTTCGCAGGGAGGTGGACGGTTGTGGGCGTTTGGTTTGTAGATGATAATTTAATGGCATGCCGTGCTTCCATTTGGATCGTGTTGTTCGTGGCGTGATTTATTTATTTTTTTTGTTTCCTCACCACTTTCAGTGTCATGTTGTTAGAGTACAGTATGCAGCAACATTCATGTGTTGTGCTGAGGACGGTACAGTATGTTCAGAATCTGTTTTGGTAAGCAACAGGTGATTCACTGCTTGGCCTACACTAGTGAAAAACAACAGCGCTGTTGTTGTCGTGTGCTGCTTCATCAGTAGGAGTTGTTATCTGTTTAAGAAGTTATAGCTCCAATAATGCATGCAGGATATTTTAGCTCAGGCTGGGGGAGTGTTTGTATTCATCTTCAGGAGAATAAAAAGAGAGACTTTTAGGCTGAGTCCAATGTGTTTTTTCATGGCTTGAAAAATGTGTTTATGCAGTAAAAAGTCTTGAACCACACAAAATGGGAATGATTTATTGAAACCTGTTTAAACTTTTACTACTTTTTTAAAAAAAAATGTTTATTCTTGAACACAGCCTGAACTCTTACGTACACTTTTTTGTAATTTCTTTAGTAGTAGCCTTCAGGAATACATCTCCAGATTTATTGAAAGACATTTAAAGCTCTTCTTTGGATGTTTGCTGCCTTTTTATTATTCCATTCTCTCTCTAAATAACCCCACACTGCTTCAATAATGTTGAGATCTCCATTCTGGGGAGGCCACACCATGACTGATGGTGTTCACTTGTGTTTTTTCTATCGAGGTTTGCTTTTACCCCGTTGTCTGTGTGTTTGGAATCATTGTTAGATTGAAAATTGAAGGTGTTCTTCAATTCTTCAGTCAGACACACTGTTCAAAATTCCATTGATTTTAACAAGATTCCCAGCACCACTGGTGGAAGTGCAGCTCAAACCATGACAGATCCTCCACTGTGTTTTACAGGTGGCTGTATGTTTTTGCTTTTGTCCTCCCCTTTTTCAGATTCCTAAAAGTTTTAAGGACACGCTTACACAGTCATGCTGAGAATATGCCAAGATTTTGTCTAACAGCTCTGAGGAATCGCCTCATTTTTTGTATGGTTATCATTGGCATTTTTTGTAGGTTCACCTAAACAAAAAAGGAACAAATTATGAGTTCATGTAACAGTCTACTAGTTACAACTTAAAATTGTTTTTTTGCTGTGTGTAGACACATGACTGGTTCCGTCCCTTGAGTTAGGCGCCTTGTCATATCTGAGTGATTCATAGGTCAGCGTTAAGTAGCCAAACAAACACAAAGCATTTCTCTGAAAGTGGTCAGGTACAAACACTAGACCGAAAAATATTGAAAAAGCATCCAGGGTCCAAAGAAAAGCTTTGATAGCTATTCAGAAAGCTGGAGAACTATTGCTCAAGAGCACTTTACGCACTTTACAAAGTCCAAGAAAGTCTGCCTCCGTTAGGGTTGATTCAAGACTTTTGCCGAGTACTGCAGATAATTTGCGTCCCCGCTTTGATTTCCATCAGAATTTAAAATGAAGTTGTGTTCCTTTGTTTGGCTGTGGAGCCACATGCTCCAGTGTGTTTGTCCTCACTGGGGGTGAAAAATGATTTGATTGACTTTGTCAGGTTTTTAGTTGATACATAAATTAGATTTTATGAAAACAGGAAATGAAGTTGCTGTTCTAACATAAATTTAATTGTAAACAATGAGACTGTCATTCGTTGTTTTTAAGCCCGACAGTCAAACATCTGGTGAGTGTCTTTTACTGTCGGAGCTGACATAAACTTTTTTTTTCTATCCTTTTTTTGTTTGTTTTAGGTTGTTTTTTTATGTTTTTACTCCATCAGTCAGTCATTTAATAACCCCCAAGATTTAAATTCACGAGGGCTCTTTTCTCTTTCTACACAAGATTGCGTGTCTACTGAAACGTGCAGTATCGGTCACAAATCCAGTGAAAAATCAGCCCCACGTAGACAACTAACCACAAACAGCCTGCTGTGTAATCCTTCTTCTTTTCTCTTTTTTTTGGCCACATTGTCCTCACTGTGTGATCTGCGTTTTGTCTTGTAGAAGTTGGCTCCGGGGGTGAACCAGTTTGCCTACACCTGCATACAGGACCATCCCATCTGGACCAACCAGCAGTTCTGGGAAGCCACTTTCTACAGCGAAGTGCAGAGCCAGATCCGAGCCCTTTATCTTAACGCCCCGGAGGGAAAGGGGGGCATCACCGCCACATTAAAGGTAAAACAGGGATAGGAGGGACTGAGGCACATTTTGTAATAATTTTAAGTCTGTTAAAATAAAAATCAGAGTGAGAAAATAATAATTTTATTATAATTTATTACTAATATCTAGTTTTTTCAAGCAAATATCAGAATATAAATTGCAATCTTGGTTTTAAGTAGCTCAACAAACCATGATATTTGGCTTCCTTAGCAAAGTTACATTCAAAGACAGTGTGAATATCAAAACAAGTTTTTGAACAGGCTGTTAAGATGTTTATGTCTACTTCTGCCTCCTTTAGGATGCCGGTGCCGTGCCTGCAGCGGACCGAGATGAAGAGCAGACAGCCATGGACCTAGCAGCAGAGCAGCTGCGTTTATGGCCCAGTCTGAGCAAAGACAAGCAGCAGGAGCTCGTGAAGAACGAGGAGAGCACCGTGTTCAGCCAGGCCATCCACTACGCGAGCCTCATGGTTTACCTGCTGGTGCCTTTGGACAGCAGCAAGAACAAGCTGCTGCGCAACACCCCTGCAACTGACTGGGAGAGCGGCAGTAACAGCATTGTGACAAACAGGTCAGGAGAGCGGTTTAACATCTTAAACGTTTTGGCTTGTTCTGTATTTGCAAGGTAGAGCGATTAGTCTTATCTGGAAGGAAACTTCCAGGTCGGGTTTCATGATTTGGGAGTATGTGTGCTTCTCTTAATAAGGTGATGATAAGCATGTGGGTGGATGTGGCGGAGCTCGCGGTCTACATGATACCTTCCTATTTAGCCAAATGGATCGCAGCTCCCCTTCTGTTTCCGGACCACATCCATCCTGTGGGCTCACATCGCTACTGCACGAAACAAGTGTGCGGCTCATTTACTTCTGCTGGAAACTTTAAAACCATCAGGTTGTCTTATAATGGAGCTACGCTGTACTCACCCAAACCAAACAAAATAAGAGTGGGAATGATTTCCTAGGTTCTGTACCAACTGTGGAGTCAATTAAACAGGGGAAGATCCCCTCTTTGAACATCTTCCCCTGAAAATCGAAGGGTATTCATGTAGAAGGTCAGGAAGATGTAGCTTTTTGTAGTTTTTTACATTTTGTTCCTAATTGCACAAGAACACAATGTTGCTATTTTATAACGTGTTTTGTTTCTATTTATAATAAGATGAGAGAAAAGCTGCAGCCAAGAATGTATTTATGTGGAAAAGTTCTTTCAATTTCTTTTGCTTTCACCCCAGACTTGTTTGCTTCCCACAGAGGACATTTGGATTTCATCACTTAGTATTTGTGCATCCAAAAGGAAGGTTGCATCAGTTTCTCATGTGAAACATTCTCCTTGGATAATAGAGTCTGAGCCAGTGATCCAGGCATCAGCACTCAGCTCATGCCAGGCTGCAAATCACTCTCACCTTCACTGCTCTTTAGCACAGTGCATGTTTAAATCCATGTCTGTCAGCACACAACTCTCACATCTAGGATCAGATCTCCTCCTGGGCATGGTGGCTTGACCTTTCTCATTTTCGTTGTGTCATCGTGTGTGTTTACAGCATTGCTGGCAGTGTGGCAGAGAGCTTTGATACTGAGAGTGGGTTTGAGGACTCGGAAAACAGCGACGTCGCCAACTCTGTGGTTCGGTTTGTGGCCCGCTTCATCGATAAGGTGTGCACAGAGAGCGGCGTGACACAGGAGCACATTAAGAGCCTGCACAGCATGATCCCAGGTACAGCACTAACTGTATTTATTCGCTCTCTGTCACCACCCTGATTCCCTCAGCTGTATTCAGAGTAAAACCTCGGATTTGTGTTTTCTCAACTCAGGCCAACAGCAACAGAGGCCTGTGAGCTCATTAAACTCCTGGCATGTCAAGTGGCTTTAAAACCTGTAAATACACATCCTGGTAGAAAGCACACACATACATGTGCATGTGTGTGTGTGTGTGTGTGTACACATGGTAACTGACCCCAGCTTCTGACCTACAGGCATTGTAGCTATGCAGATTGAGGCGCTGGAGGCGGTTCACCGCGAGAGCAGGAGGTTACCTCCCATTCAGAAGGTGAGTGCTGTTTTTCACTGAGCTGCGGGGACTATATGCTACATAGACCCAGCAGCTGTATATACAGTATTTATGCAGCTACATTCACATGAAAAAGTCTTCAAATGATTAAAACTAAACACACTCTTACTGCCTCCATAGGAATTAGGAGGGTAAACAGCAGCCAGGTGATGCTAATCGAATGCACTTGATGAATTGATCATCAGCAATTGATTCAGACAAAGCAATGCTCAGAGAAAGTGCAAAAGACCCAAGAGCTACATCTCACGCTGTACAGGCCTTACTTAGCACGTTCAAAGTTAATGACAGTACAGTTAGGGGGAAAAAACTGATCAAGTAGTTTCCAGGAGAAAGCCTAGAGTCATCTGTCTGATACCCAAACCTTGGATCAATTGGGACAGACCTGTTTTTAGATCCATTTCATTCTAATATAATGAGCTATAGAGAACTTGACCCATATTATTGCAAGTTACTACAAATGGATGAGGAGTCCAGTGGTAACACACTTAAAAATTCGCTTTCATAGTTTGTTAATTTAAGTTTTCATCACATACTTATCGTCTAACAACAGGTGCAAGCTGAAAGTTATATGCCAAAAGAACTCGTTGAACAGGCAAATATGAAAAAACAGATCACATCTGAGGCATCTGGTTCTATGTCATAGACTGTATTTAAAAGATGGGTATAGCCTTCCTTAAATCCTGCATTTTCACCACTGGCCAGCAGGGGGCGAATCCTTTGATTGCAAAATTAAATCTAATTGTACAAAAGTCTATAGACTGCTACTTGTTTAAGACCTCAGTAAACACTTTCCTGATGGCGTGTCTGCTTTCTTAGTGAGCTCCGCCCCGCCATGGTTAATAGCTGACATCACTATGGCTGTAGCTCAGGAGGTAGAGGAGGTCATCTACTGATCGGAAGGTTGGTGGTTTGATCCCTGGCTCCCCCGCTCTGCATGCCAAATATCTTTGGGCAAGATACTAACCCCAAGTTGCTTTCCGATGCATCCATCAGAGTATGAATGTGTGTGAATGTTAGCTAGAAAGTGCTTAAAAGCATAGAAGAAAGTTTATTGATAACTGAGAAAAAGAAATCTGGATTACTTGACATAATGCTTCCATCCATCCAGTCCATTGTCCTCCTCCGCTTATCTAAATCAGGGTTACAGAGAGGAGCAAGCTATAGCTCAAACAGGATGAAAGGTCTTCAATCTGTGCAGAGCTAACACAGACAACCACAGACTCATTTTAAACACTGTATTCTTCTGCACTGTTGACTTAATGAAGACTTTTACTCATGTCTCTTAGTTTAGTCCACGTGCTCAGTTTGGTCTGGTTTGCTGCAACTCTGCATCCAGCTAATGTCATCCAGCGTTTTCCAGATATCATCACACTTTCATATTTTACCACTTGGTCTTTTGGACCTCGTTCTACCACACGCCTGCCAGATAAATCACACAATTATACACGCATTAAAACATTATGCCAGTGCTGTTTAGGGAGCAACCTGGACACAGCGGTGAGCTGTCTGTCTGCTGCAGCTTTTGGTTAGCTACTCACATGTTTATGTGTTGGATAGGGCTTCCATCTTGGACTGCTAGCTGCAAGCATCATGCCAAAAAACGCTGAAAGTGTGTAAACAACACCGACTCTGGCTTTGTGACGAGTCTGAATAGTAGTAGTAATGGCAGCCATAACCCTAAAGAAGGAAAGCAGCGCATGCTTTTAAGGTGCAGCAACAATAAGCAGCCGAGATCGCAGCAGTAATGAGGTGCAGAGGGACTTTCTTCTTGGTCTCGCTGTTCATTCGAGGACAAGAAGCTATTATTATCTCCTGGCCGGAGCTTCGCTCCCACAGGTCAGCTGTGGCCTTAATGGGAAATGTTGTGAATGATCTAACGTCCCTCCTCGTGCACATTTGTGACAATGGAACAACTGAGTGTTTCTGCTGACTGTGGAGGCCAGAAGGAGCCGAAGCAGCGCAGGGTGCAGACCTGACTGCTGACTTATAGTAGATACTGCTTTAGTAGATACTTGGCAGCCAGTTAATTATCAAACAAATTGCTAAACAAAGACATGAGTCAGTCACACGCGTCTCTATGTGGTGATCAGCGCGTCATTAAAATGTTCTTGGAAAGCGAGTTTAAACCGAAACTAATTTCAGCCATTGCAGCTGAATCAGCATTCACACAAATATGAAAGGTATTTACTGTTAAAAGACGCCGCTTATACAAGTATGTGTTCCAATATAAAGACCTATGAATTTAATTCGACTGCCATTACTGCACCTTTTTTGTTGGTGTCGTTTTTTTATTTCAAAATGATTAAAGGAGGGAACAGAATGTACTGTGTATCAGCTGCTTTTTGAATTATGTGATTACAAAGGTCTGTTGTGATGCACTTTTTTTCACCTATAGAACATCAGTCAGTTTCCAGATGTTGACATGTTGAGGACATAAAGTGAAAACCAGTGCTTACTCAGTTCAATGAGCTGCAAAAAACAGAAACATTTTCACTTAAAAAGCAGATCATGAGTTTTTCAGGAGAGTAGAAATGGTAAATTGGCCTCTGCGGAGAGTAGGAATTTGTTTTTGTTGGATGTTTAATTTCTGAACGCCGTTTGATGACTAGTGTGTTTGCAAGATGTGTGGGGTGTTTTGTTTTTTTTTAATTCAATGATGACGTTTGTGCGTAGCTTCAGTTTGTCCAAGAAATTCATGCGGTGCTGTGATTTGACATTATGAAGACAAATTGATTTCCCGAGGCTTTTAAATCTGATTCAGTGACGCACATGTGCTTAATTTTGAGCACCTTATTGTCAATGAAAAATGTCTAAATTGGAGCTCGCATGTGTTTGTAGACAGGTACAGTGTGTGTGCGTCTGGCACTGCATGTGATGGGTTATTATGCTTTTACCTCTCAGCCTAAGATTCTGCGTCCAGCGCTGCTTCCTGGAGAAGAGTTTGTGTCGGAGGGGCTGCGGGTTCTTCTGGACCCCAATGGCAGGGAGGAGGCTACTGGGGGCCTCCTTGGGGGCCCGCACATCTTGCCAGCAGAGGGAGCTCTGTTTCTCACCACGTACCGCATCATCTTCAAAGGGATCCCACACGATCCACTGGGTGAGTACTGAACCACAAAAACAGTCTCAGTAAAATGGAAAAATACTCATATGTTTGTTTTTATTGGCTGATTTTCAGTGTTAAACTAAAAAAGCAAAAGTCTGTTTTGTCAGTAAGGGGCATCGGATACTGACCCAAATCCTGATGAGTTGAGATGCTGTTTAAAATGTAAGCAGAATGCAGTGATTTACAAATTTCTAAAACTTGTATTTTAATCACAACAGAACATAAAAAACATCAAATGTTTAAAAGACATAAAAAACATTTTTAAGGAAAATTTGCTTTTGATGACAGCAAAGTATTTAAAAAAATCACTGTGTAGCAGCATCCACTCTTCTTTCAACAACAGAGCATTGAGGCAACTGTTGTGGTGATTCATCGGTATATAAATAAAACTGAACTGAATCTAATTGAATCCATAAATGTCTGGGAACTGAGGGGAGCAGCTCCTGAACTCTTGGAAGAGGAATGTTGTCCCATTGTTGTCTGATAGAACATTCTAGCTGCTCAGCAGTCCTGGGTCTTCTTTGTCTTCTTTCATTTGATGATGCACCAAATGTTTTCACTTGGTGAAACGTCTGGACTGCAGGCAAGTCGGTTCAGCACACACGTCTTTTACCATGAAGCCATGTTTTTGTAATAGAAGCAGTTTAGTGTGCCCTGAAAAATATGTAATCTGGATCCGAGCATATGTTGCTCTAAAACCTGTATATACCTTTCAGCATGGATGGCACCTTTCCAGATGTGCAAGCTGCCATCGGCATTGATGCACCTGAGGGACTGAACATCATGGGTATCCAGTATTGGGGTTGTATGTATAATAATGGGATGCTGGTGTGTTTGTATGCAGTGGGGGAGCAGGCAGTGATCAGAGCTTTCCCAGTGTCCACTCTGACCAAAGAGAAGAAGATCAGCATCCAGAACCAGCTGCAGAACATGCAGGAAGGCCTGCAGCTCCGCTCTGCAACGTTTCAGGTAGACACTAAAGCACGCTTCTCTCAAATTAGCATGAATACACGATGTTCGATTGCTTGGTGGGAGAGGATGAAGCCTGAAGCTAAATATGTGTACTCAAATGTTATTTCACATTATTTTATGAACTGGATGTCATTCTTTACTCAATGAGCTGCAAAAGAGTCTAAAAAAAAAAGCAAATCACAAACTAAAAGAGTGGACAACTAATAACACTATAACATTCAAACATTCGGTGTGGCACATCATTATAATTTTCAGCCAAGCATGTGGTTTTACTCTTTGGATGTACTGTTGTAAAACATTTTATGGCTCATTCCTGTCTTTTTACTGCCAGGGATGATGGAAGTGAGTGCGGGTCACTTGAGCTGTGTGGCCATCTCTATAGTTTTTATTGTGCTGTTCTGTGCGTGTACGTGTCTGTGCAGAGACCATATGTGGGCAGTTTGGTACACAAGAGCAAATCCCTTAAATCTCTCTTAAATCAACTTGGTGAAGTGCGTCACGATGCCCCATCGTATAAAAAACACTGTGACATCATCCATTGATTGGTTTGTGCGGTCATGCATTTTTGGTCTTTTGGCATTTTGTTGTGTGTTGGAGCCAGAAGTAACCAGATATGTATGAGACCATGAGAAGTTAAATAATTCTCCGTAGCTTGGTTATCAAAGTGCAATTACAGTTAATTGGTGCTAAATAATATACAGTAATAAAATTTTACTCACCAAAACTAAAGCACAACTTCTGGGGTGGATTCTTAGTTCAAGTAAACACACAGCAGTCTGTATTATGTGTAAGATTATGTATTTAAAATGCCCCAAAGGCACAAACAGCACAAACATGGTCTGGAGGTTAAATGCACTGACTGAACTTAGGTCAGATTAGTCTCATTGTCACTCTTTCCTCATGAGTTTATGGTCTCAGTTGCTCGTTTTAGCTCTTTTTTAATACAACCTGATGTTCTTCTTGTAAATTGAGGTCCTTGTTGGAGTAAACATAGATGATAAAGCAGCATCCCTCCGTTTCTCAGCAGACCTATCCCTTACTGGTCGCATCAGGTTTAAAAAAAAAACGGACATCAGTTTTTGCTTCATTTTTCACCTTTGCAGTTTGCACTTGAAATGCTGCGTTCGAATCACTGCTTGTGTGATTAAGCAGTCGGTTTAACCAACTGTCTTTTGCAGCTGATTAAAGTGGCTTTTGATGAGGAGGTGAGCTCAGAGATGGTGGAGATCTTCAGGAAGCACCTGCAGAGAATCCGCTACCCACAGTCCATCTTCAGCTCCTTTGCATTTGCTGCAGGACAAACAGCACCTCAACTAATCCTTCCAAAGCAAAAAGAGAGAAACACTGGGTTCAGGTTTGTAATGCGTGCCAGATCACCGAGCGTTGTTTCCGTGCATGAATCATGCACCAGTATGACTCTCACACATGGTTATCTGAGATATTGTTATGAGTGGGTTTTGATGCCACAGTAAATCATTTCTGCTCTGTACTCCTCGCAGAACACTGTCAAAGACGATTGTCAAGGGAGCGAAGAGGGCTGGAAAGATCACCATGGGCCGAGGTAGCCAGCCCTCGCTGAAGAAGACTGACAGAGGCAGCAGAATGACCTGGCATGAAGATGATGATATTTCAAGTGAGAAGCGACATATTTTAATGTGGTAACTTTTGGACGTGGAAGAATGGGAAAGGGGGAAAAAACAAACTGAAGAAAATGCTGTTTGTGTTGTAGTATCAGACGATGGTGAGCCGCCACCCAGCAGCACTTTGAGAGCTTCGGAGAAGTCCACCATGGAGCAGCTTGTGGAGCAGTCGTGCTTCCGTGACTACCAGCGTCTGGGCATGGGCACCATCACCGCCAACTCGTCCCGCTCCAAGTCCGGCGAGCAGTTCAGGATCACGGCCGTAAACAGACTCTACTCGCTGTGCCGCAGGTACACCGCCTCTCGCCTAGAGGTTGTCTTATTTACCCTACGTGTGCTGATGTCACCGATTTCATAAGTAGGCAAGCCCGAGTATCTCAAAAGGCCTGTGGAGGGGGTGTTTGACTGAATTATTGTTCTTACCTGTATGCAAAAACGCAAAACTCTGCAGGAGGCTGTTTAATTGCGGTCATATTTGTGTGTTGCTTTGCAGCAGCTCACCGATGTTAGACAGAAGTTCACACTTTCTCTCTCTGTGACAGCTACCCGGGACTGCTGATTGTTCCTCAGGCTGTACAGGACAGCGGTTTACACAAAGTAGCCCGTTGCTTCAGACACAACCGCCTGCCTGTTGTGTGCTGGAAACACCCGCGAACCAAAGCCGTTCTACTCCGCTCAGGAGGCTTTCATGGCAAGAGCGTAGTGGGGCTGTTCAAGTCGCAGAACCCGTCCTCAGCAGGTGTGCTTACGTGCTGACAGGCACAGATGTTCTGTTTGTAAATGATTACAGGTTTTCTGATGAAGCAACTAGTGGAAAAAAAAAACTTTTAATGTTCATATAAATCTTCCATATAAAACTCTTATCACAAAGTCTGTTATTCAAACAGCTTTTATTATACAAGTCATTCACTTTTTTTCTCTTTTTAGCCCCTGCCTCATCCTCGGATTCATCCAGTAGTCTTGAACAGGAGAAGTACCTGCAGGCTATTCTGGACTCCATCCCGATCTACTTTAAAATGAATGGAAACAACACCCTGACCAACCGCTCCCTGATAGGCCTCTCGCCAGGTACACTTCAAGAAGATTGTAATGTTCACTGTATATTTTATGTCCCACAAACACCATAAAGGTTCATAATGATTCGTGTTGGCATCTGTTAAAATGCATCTCCTACTTTCTGTCCACTGTGCTGATGGTAGACCCAGAAAGAGTTCTGCCGTGGTTTGCATGTTTTATTTTTAATGTATTTTTTTTAGAAACAGCCCACATTTTCATCAGTTTTAGAACCAAAGAATAGTATATTGACCATTTCCATGGGAAGAAATTAGTGATAGATATAATCTGTGAACTCTATCTGAGAACTATCTTTACATTTTTTTGAGGTAGCTCCTTTCATCACCACGGACTCACCGCTTCCAACTTTTGTGCCGAACATTCCTGTGGTTTCACAATTTTAAGATTGGCAACAGCGATGATTTTTCAAACTTCTCTCAGTATTCTCAGTGATGTGAGAATCTGACTCCTTTTCCTGTTTCAGTCTTTGACTTAATGGAGACAAAATGCTTCTGTTCTTTTGATTTCTGAGCTTTAAATCTTCGGCGTAAGTCAAACACTGACGACGTCTGTCTCGTTTCATTTTCCCACAAAGACACACCCATGGTCTGTGCCGAGTGCCTGAAATGAGGACGTGTACAATAAATGGACGGCTGCCATCAGTGTTATCAGTGAACGTTAAAGGCTGTTGGTCAAACTGTAGGGCATGAGAAAGAGCACAACCTTTTACTCGGGCTGGGGCTGACCTCCACCATCAAGTCGTGTAAACCTCCAGTAAATCCAGCTTGCAAAAATTGGTTGTTACCTTACATCAGACAACTTTACAGTATGCCGCTTTATAGCACCGTTACACTGACCATAATTGTACTACAATTCTTTTTCTGGGGGGGGGTGCTGTGGGGGGAAAGGAACAAGTTCGTTTCAAAAGGGATAAGAGGCCACGCAGAGTTCACGTCTTCAGAAAAACTGCAGACTTGCACTCCCCGAAGTTATTTTAGTTTTCTGCGGCTCCGTGTTTTTTTCTCAGGTAGTCATTCTCTTCCTTTCTGTGTTTGCTCTGGTCAGCAGATATTTTTTTTACCAACTTATCTTTGTGTGTGTGTATGAGTGCAATGGGGGAGAGTGACTGTATGGGAGAGTTACAGTGTGTGATATTTATTGAAATTAAGAAGGAAATTTTGTACAATGAAAGGTTGTGTAAGAATCAAAGGACAGCCTGAGGTCACTGACCAGCCAATCCATCTCCTCTGACTTCACCTCCTTCTGCCTGTATCCTGAATAAACTCTATACACACACACACACACACACACACACACACACACACACACACACACACACACACAAAAGCACGAATCTTGTGCATGATTACGATTTAACTGAATTTTCTTGTGTTTAAATATCTCGGGTCACATTGACGGTTCTTAATGGGAAAACTGGGATTTAAGTCTGATCAAAAGTTGCTACAATGAGTGATCCTAAAATCAAATTTGGTTTAGTTTCTTAGATTTCACCCGTGTCTCGCTGTTTACTCCGTGTGTTTGTAATGGACACCTGTGTGCTGTGTGAATGTTTTCCAGGCAGTGAAAGGAGGATATCCAGGATGCCAAAGATGGCTCCTGTCCATTTAGACATCCCATTCTCAAACAGCTTTACTAGAGGAGGTGAGTGGTTTTCTCTGTTTCCTGCTTGGCACTTCATGTGCGTCCTTGCTGCCAGGTGAAATATGAAACACCAGAACTGTTACAATTACATAGTTATTTGAAGGAAAGTCAGCAAACAGGGGTTTGTGCTTTCTGCTTAGAGAGACACACCATACTTTAAGGAGTTGTGATTATAGCGTACATTATGAGTGTTGGGTAACCTCTGAAGCATTACTCCCCAGACTGAAAGTATCAAGCAGCTATTTGCTGGTTATCTTTGGGGCCATCTGTACCTTATAGCTATAAACATGCATCCAATTTCAACTTCAAGAAATATAATTATGTGAAATTTAAGGATTTATATCTCATAAGAGAAACTTGGGGCTACATTAAATGCATTAACTGTGACCTGTATTTCTTGCCACGTTAGCATTTGTAACTTATAAAATAAAACCTTAATGTACCGTTAAAGCTGACACATCGCGATGACTGCTCGAACTGGAATGTGATTTCTCGAAAACAAAGTGTCCGTGGTGTTAGTCAGATGAAGGTCAAATGTTTTAAGGCGTCGCTGAAACTGTGAGTCATCTTTTTTTTTTTTCTTCTTCTTTTTTTTTAAATGCCCTAAAAGGATGACACAGCACTTTTAAGTTTTTCTCGAACATGGCCGTTTCAATCAGGTTTTTTTTTCTTTGTAATTCCCAAAATTCCAGCAGTGTGTAGTAATAACTGCCATATTAGAGAGCAGGATTATAAGTGACACGTTTTTACTAAGACTGGCACATTAAGTTATATTTGTTCTTACTAGTGTTTAACTGGGTTTTACTTAACCCATCGCTATGTAATGTCTTCTCTTAAGATCCAGAGGATTTGCCATGCAAAACTGTGCCTTGAACTTAATGTGAATTTAATTACTGTTTTATTTACATGTGTTATCTGCAAAAGCCCCAAAAAACAAGCTTAAATACGAGCCTTTTGTCTTCACGCCATCATTTATAACCAAACCACAAACAATCTTATTCATGCATGCAACCATCATTCACTCGATCATTCGGAATCAAATTCTTTTTCTGAAGGCCGATCTTCATTTGCATGTTTTTGTCTGTAATCTGAAATCTTTAGTAGGGTAGGTGGTCATGTTGGTTCATTTGATGTTGACGTGATTTGTGTTCTCCATACCCCCTCGTCCCGTCTCCTCGACAAAACATCCACCCAGTGCTTGAGTACAGAGATAAACTGTTCACTCACTCAAACCAAAAGCCTGCAAGTAAGGAGAAAATCCCCAATCAAGGTATAGTGATATTGTTCCTTCTCTCCTCTGCCAGCACTCTTAACAGCACCTCTCGTCTTCTTTAACACTCCTAACCTACACAAATGCTCACTAACCGCACCGAGCGCCACAGTGCACTGCGCTGCAAACCCCTCACAAAGACCTTCTGGGACGCAGTGCTAATCTCACTGACTTTGTGGGCGCTCCTCTGCGAGCTGTGGTTTTTCACAAACCGAAGTGGTGGCTCTAATGTGGTCGTTTCCATTGTTAATGTGTTGGCTCAGCAGGACTAACTGTGGTCAGTCAGCGGCAAGTTAAGGCTGGGGGGGGTGAGCTGTTTGTTATGGCACAACAAATCGTGAATCACACAAAATGAGGCCCCCGCGATCCTGCAGTGTAATAAAGACAGCTCGAATATTCTGTAAGCCTGACACAAAGGGAGTAGGATTTAGTTGACGAGTAAAGATCTGAGATAAAAATTCTTAGATATCTTGCGTGTTTAGACAAGTGGTGTGTGAGCAACTAGTTATGTGTAGTTTTAATTGGGATAAGGTGCGCTTATATAGAAGAAATATGGAATTAATGATGGTTTTTATACTTTTCTCTCAAAAGTTTTCATGTAGAATATAACATTCATGCCAAATTTGAGCACAACATCATAAAGCAGGGGTGTCAAACATAAGGTCCGGGGATTAAAAATCCAATCCAGCCCATTCGATGGTTTTGAAAAATTACATTAAAATGAAATGACAGAAAAGACCCTGTCACTATCTGATACACAAATATCATTTAGTTTTTGTCACTGTTTTATAATTAAGAGGGCTTTCTGGGATCTACCAGACGTTTTTCTGTAATTTCGCACAATTACTTCTTAGTAAATAAATAAGCGCTCGTTTTCTACAGCAGCATTTCTTTATCACGCTTAGACACAGTGTTGAACTCGCAGTTCTTTTATCTCACATTAAGATACCTCAGGGATTAAATGTGTAGTTAAACTTCTTTACACTGAAAGGAAGGAGAATTTCACAGGTCCGACCCACTTTAGATCGAAGTATGTGGCCCACAATCTAAAGTGAGTTTGACATCCCTGCTTACAAACACCTGGAAATCCACTGCCAATGGCAGCAGTGGCCAATATTTTGGGGCTTCCTATTCTGTGCTCCTATTGGTATTTTCAAACATATAAAATAAACTAAATCTAATTAAAGCAAAATCATTTGGTCAGTGGAGCTCAGACTTTTCATGGCCCTTGCTTGCGTATGAAAATGCACAATCTGTTTACAGGGTTTACATCTGAACATCTGGGCTGTATTCATTCATTTTGTAATGTTTAGTAGTATTTACTCAGATGTAGGGGGCTGCTTTAGATTAGGGTATCTTTTTAAGATTTCCATCACCTTCTGTCTGCTGGTCAAATCTGTGCTCGTCGTTCTGGGCAACCAGAGTCAAAACGAGCTAGCCGCGTCGAGGACACGAGCAGTACTTTTTATTACGTTTCATCTTAAGCCTGGAAAAATAATCATTTAGAATTACTGTTCAAAGCTTATTTAACTGCAGCTTAATGAGGAGACTTTTTTAAGATGGGTAATCAAATAGAAATTAGCTTTTATTTTTCACTAATTTGATGAAAAAAGTTGCACATTTTATGTTATTTTTACCTGCCAAGCAGACTATCTGGAAACTATTACATTTCAGAAGTGACCACCCCAGCAGTGGTGATGACGTGGTTTGATTTCCTGTTTATCTCTCAATCATAAAAGGTCTAACTAACAGTCAGCAGGTATGTCAGTCAGGTGGGAACAGTTACATTGTTGATCTTATCTGAAGGAAAAGAAAATGGACAGCTTGTGTTCGATTTTCATTGTAAACTTTAATTGCGAAGCCTGTGGCTTTAAACGTGCTGAACCGAGGCGTCGCTGAAACTTCACCAATTTATGCTCTTGTATAATTGACCTGGCTGCAGCAGCTGACAGTTGTGGTTCGATAACCCCGCAAGTGCAAGTGAAAAAAGCCTGAAACTGATTATTGTGAAAAATCACATCCTTCTGGCAGTGATTCATGCTGCTTGGAAGGCGTTGCATGCTGGGTTTTCAGAGAAACATCATCTAGACTTGTTGACTTGCTAAAAATTCCAGCAACTTCTGCTTCTAATATCCCAGCACATCCGACTCTCAGAGCAGTCGCTTTGTTCATGGACTGAAGGAATGAAGGTGTTTACATAATCCCTGTTGTACTGCTGTGCATGTAAACGTAGCTCGCATGTCATGCGCTGTTCATCATTCGGTCTTAGTTTGTTTGACAGCATGTGTACATCTCTGGCACTCGAACTAGCCAGCTCATGCATGTGTGTGTGTGTGTGTGTGTGTGACTTCTGTTGGCGTGTGTGTTTGCAGGCATGTGGGCCAGCCTGCGCTCCAGCAGCAGACTCGGTCAGCATCCGCTGGCAGCCGACGTGGGTGCCAGACTAGCAGGGAAGGATCTGGCACCCCCTGCAGGGAGCCACAGTCTGCAGGCTCAACTCCTCAAACATCAAGCAGCCCTCTACATCTTCGGGGAAAAGTCACATCTAAGGGTGAGAATGCAAACAAAGCGGCCGGAGACTGAGAGGACATGTTTGCTATGAGTTGTTGTAGTATATCATTTTATATTTGCACTCAGTGGCCTCTCTCACCTGCACAACCTTCTGCACAGCCTTGTGCAACCCCCTTGCATCTGTTCTGCTATTAGTTTTATGAAACCTATAATGTTTCTTACACTGTCATATGTGTTAAATTATGTTTTATTGGTGGTGGTATAGTAGATGTGTAAATGGGTATAATGAAGTCCAGTAGAACGCCACTTTTAACAAAGACCCAGCAGTCAAAATATAGTTAAATTGAAACATTTCTGAGTCAACATAAATGAATGTTCTGATCTGATCAGTCACACTGAAGTCATCTGGAAGAGTCATGAACAGTTTCTCTCACTGAAAACGCTGCGTTCACATGAACAGATTAACTTTCCTTACCTGGATTATTGAGCGTGCATCAAGACTCGGGTTTCCTACCTCATGCTACCTGCTGTAAAATGGATTTGTAAAACATTGCCGTTTGTCTCGAGTTTTCAGGTCAGGTTGTTTTGCACAGGAATAGTTTGATGTATCAAAGGATAAATGTGGATTTAATTCATGTGGAATTATAAGGAGAAAGTCAAAAACTAGCTGATGATGAAACGGTTTGTGTTTAAACTCGCAGACACACTTAATCTTATACATTTATGCAGTTTTCCCTTTTTTTAATCCGAGTGTGCTGATTCAGTGAAATAGCACCTCTGCTGGGATGACTCAATCAGTTTACCAAAAGCCTACAATTACAAAGACTCACCTGTGCCAGTACAACTTGTAATACGAAGCCTCTGAGAGGTGTGTTATAGTTTTGGCGTCTGAAAGTCTGCTGGTGTTGTTTTTGGGTCCAAATGACGTAAATTTTGTCATCAGACGGTGAGCGCGAGGCTCCGTGCAGACTTCACAGATCTGTAGCAGGAATGACCTCTCGCCCGTGGAGTGTGCAGCTACCCGTATCCTTGTCTGCAATCTCTGCTTGGCTAGCTGTTCTTTCATCCATAAGACACAAGTAGAGTGACTTCTAATCTGCAGGAGAAGCCACTGACGTCAGCATTGCTCCCCCTCCTTTAACAGTTACAGCATGCAAGAGGTTAAAGGCAAGTCTATAAATGCAAGGCGAAGTCCACCACAGTGCAGGACAGTGCACGAGTGCGTCACAGAGTTCAGTTTGTTTCTCTATTTTTCATTCACGCATCAAGAAAAATATTTCACACACCGTTGAAGCATCCCGAGCCGTGTCGACTAAAAACATATTGCGCTTCTGCAGTTTGCACGATTCACAGTTTTATAATTCTTATCTGTTACACACTGGGCTGCGCTCAGCACCTCAGTTCATCCACGGTCTGAAATGAGCCGTTTTATTTCCTTTAACTTTGATACAAGAGCAGCGTTTTAGTGGCGTGCTGTATCTGTTTTTTGTACTTTGTTGCACACGCTGTTGTGTTTTTCTCTTAGTTGAAATTTACATTCCTCTGTCTGCAGGGCCTCAGAGTGGACTCCTCTCTGAACTGTGAGCTGGTGCCAGTGGACTTTGCAGACACACGGCAGGTGAAAGCTGCTTTTAAAAAACTGCTGAGGGCCTGCGCTCCCAGTGCCACCTCGTCTGACTCAGAGGACTCCTTCCTCAAAGCCTTGGAAGACTCCGAATGGATCCAGCAGGTGATGAAACACAGAAAACATACCATTTTTATGATCTACAAACAGACAGCATTCAGGTCTAGAAACCATCTGATCTAACTCAGGAGTCTGACTCTTAAAAGTGTGTGAGAATGACCCATCGGCCCACTCTTTCTCTTCATCCTGTGTATCAGATTCACATAATGGATAAATTATGTGAATCCTCTCTGAAGCCATTTTCCCAAGAGAAACAGATTTACAGCGATGCAGTGAGAGGAGACCCCTTATCTTGTTGTTTATCTGATTGACCCCCAGCGGCCTTAAATTGAACATATTCCACACGGTTGACAAATGCTATCTGTGAGAAACAAGAAGGCAGTCTACTGGCAGACCAAACATGGCAGTATATGCACAGAGAGGGTAAATGTTGGGTCTGTGTTTAGTATATTTGTTCACATGCACATATGTTGACCTCCCGCAGCTTCAGAAGATCCTGCAGCTGGCGCTGTTTCTGGTGGAGCTTATGGACAGTGGCTCATCTGTTCTGCTCAGCCTGGAGGACGGCTGGGACATTACCACACAAGTGAGAAAAATGCACCAACGCCATTCATAAAAAATACATAAAGAAAACGGGACAGATGTGAAGAAGGGCAAAATATCCAGAGGGAGGTTTAAAACGGTGCAAGATTTGTCCTTTAGGTATTTTCCCACAGATATCGATTTTCTGGATACAAGCTGGAGTTTAAAAAGTTGTTATTAAAGTTTAATTACTAACAGAAAATAGGTGACAGTTTGTTATGAGTAACTTTTAACATTTGTTTTCAAGTGTAGTGGTTTACATATTTGCCCAACCAGTGAAAGATCCCCATCGGGAAGGGCATCTGGGGTAAGAACTCTCATTATCAGTCCTCATCTGCACTAAAGTGGAGACAAAGTGTTCAGCGAGGATGAAAAGAAACACATAAAAATGCAAACTCATAGGTGTAAAAAGGATCCAGATGCAGCCACACAGTCATTCAACCGCTAAATACAGGGCGAGTATTTTGAATGCCATCAGCCCTTCTGCAATCACGGCAAACTAGAGATCATTCAGAAGTACTACTTATAATCTCAGTTCATATTCTGAATGGACTCATTCTAATTTAGCGTTTTTCTACTCCACCTGACTGCTCCACTCAAAGCACTTTACACAGCTGAGCTATTAATCAGTGTTTTTTGCAATATTACAGCAATATTGTCTCTTTGATTCTGATGAACAAAGTGTTTCAGAGCCTTTGAGTCTCCTTTTTTAAAAGAGGCTGAATGTGAGGGGGAGAGGGTACCTCTGAACTGTTTATGTATCTCCTGCTGTCGTTCTAGACTCACAAATTAAGACCGAAAGGAAAAAAACACGTTTTGTAACACTTAAATGTGATTTTTGGATATTGACCACATTTTTAAGGATTCCCCACGGCATCCGTTCAGACTGCACCTGCTTCTTCTGGCCGTTTCACTCAGTTTACTCACTGGTGGACCCGACTGTGTTGATAAAGTGAAAATGTTTGAAGTCTCGAGGCCTTATGTCATTGATTTGTGCTGATTTCATTCATGAAAACTCATAGTTTGTTTAGATCCTGATCAATTCTCGGTGTCCGTTCGCTTCTAAACTCTGCTTTTCTTCACATGTTTGCTCTCTGAGCTCATATTTTCCATGCTGACCTGCTAAAGTGCACGTATGGTGTTGCAAGTGTGTGTCCCTCAGATGTGTTTATGGGGTGTGTGCAGCCCTGAGCTGCTGTTTAAAAGTATAATTTGTGGATCCCTTATGCGGGGCACGTGTTCGGCCCAGAGCATCTTTCTCCACGGGCCACCGGCTCCAACTCACCAGGTCCAGATCAACCCACACAGGCAAATAGGCTCCATATGCTCTGGCTCTCCTGCCATGGACCATAGACACCCAGCAGGCAGGATGCAGAACCGTCCTCGCTGCCTTTCTGAATGCTTCTTTTTTTCTGTTTCTTCTTCCTGTCTTCTGCCATTCTGCCTGTATACGCCCTCCCCTCTCATTCCACACTGGCTTTTTGAATCCACTCTTCAGTCTGCTGCAAGGGGGCTCATTTCATTGCTGGGTTGCGGGGGGCTTTTTCTATCACTCAGGGCTGGATGTTCTTATAAACCCACGGGGAAACCATGAACTCTTCTTCCCGCTCATTCCACACGCGTCAGGGCTCATTAGCCGTGTTAGAGGAGACGCGGGCAGGGAAGTGGGCCAACCAGATTGCATGTGTAGACAAGCGATTCTAAACTGGTGTTTTGTGGAGTGAGCTCAAGTGTGCCTGAAGCTCCAGCATTATATCAATGTTATTGATAGCAGATGATCATTTTAACATTGCACTGTCAGATGAAGGGTCATTTTTAGATTGCGTTTAGCTTTTAAGGGGGGAATAGAAAGCAAATTCATGCCATCCAGATTTTTTTTTACAAACTAAAGTGTGTTAAATTGCAACCATCCATGACAAGTGGAAAAACAAAATATGCACAGATGTGGTGAAACAGCTGCCACTTTCCTTTAGTGATAAGATGTTTTCAACATCTTATTTATCAGAATGTAAGGGTTTTAAACTTATATATGATTAAAATATGAAATAAAAGTAGGTCTGCGTTGTAGGTTGGTTGGTACTGGCAAATCAGGCACCCTTCATGCCACCAGAACAACCCAAGATTAAAGGTGGGATCACCACTTAGACCTCCTTTATTAGTGTCTGTGCTGAGGCGCAGTGTCCTGCTAGAAGAGGCTGCAGTCATCAGGGAGGGTGTTGTAATGGGAGGTACCTGTTAAAGCAGCATACAAGTGAATGAGGGTTCGTGTTCTTCACCTCTCCTTTGTGGCTGATCAGTCCGTATGTTAGCAGATACAATAAACACAATAGAAATCTGAATTTTCATAGTTATACCTATTTTTTTTACCTTCTGATTATTCATGTCATAAATTCAACAAGGTACTGGTGATTTTGGTCCATATTGACATGATAGCATCACACACTTCCTGCAGATTTATCAGCTGCACATCCATCCCGCTGGCACGAAGGGGCCAAAGTGTACTAAGAAAATCTCCTCCACACCATTACACCGCCAGCCTGAAGGCAAGGCAGGATGGATCCGTGCTTTCATGTTTTTACTGCAAAATTCAGACCCAATCGAGACATCGCACCAGGTCATGTTTTTCCAGTCTGAACTGTAGCTTTAGTTTCCTGTTCTTATCTGAGAGGAGCAGCACCCGGTGTGGTCTTCTGCTGCTGTAGCCACTCCACTTCAAAGTGCGAGGTGTTGTATAAAGATGACCTTTTGCATGCCTTTGTTGTAACAGGCAGTTATTTGAGTTACTTTAGATTATCACACACTTCCACTTACTGAATATTTTTCTCCTTTTGGGAAAATTCTCTGTAAACTCTTTAGATGGTCGTTTGGAAAAGTCGCAGTAGATCAGCAGTTTCTGAAAAACTCAGATCAACGCGTCTAACGGTAACAACTATGCTGCTCTGAGTCATTTAAAATCCCCTTTCACCCCATTCTGATGCTGGATTTGAACTTGAGCAAGGCATCTTTACTGCATGCCTAAATGCACTGAGTTGCTGCCATGTGATTGGCTGACGACATATTTGCAGCTAAGCAGGTGCACCTAACAAAGTGTGTGAGATAAATTACATCGAGAGCACGATCAATTTTTCATACTTGCTAAATTCATCTCACAACACTGCCATAATATTTCATAAAATTAGTTTATTTCCTGATATTTCCAGAGGAGCAGCTCTGGCTCCGAGGATAGAGCAGGTTGTCCACTAATCCCAGAGTTATCTGTGATGTGAACAACATGCTCTTACACTGCAGGGTGTTTGTCTTCATATAAGGGTTTTTCCTTAGCCATCTCTTCCTTCTCACCTTCTCTCTTCCTCTCGGCAGGTCGTGTCCTTGGTGCAGCTGCTGAGCGATCCTTTCTACCGGACTCTTGAGGGTTTTCAGGTCCTTTTGGAGAAAGAATGGCTCTCTTTCGGCCACAAGTTCAGCCAGAGGAGCAACCTGAACCCCAGCAGCCAGGGTAGCGGCTTTACGCCCATCTTCCTCCAATTCCTGGACTGTGTGCACCAGGTGAGTCTCCCTTCTGCCATAGGTACCACAGGTACGCTGAACCCTGAAGCATCTCTGCCCCTGCTACGTGACTCTTCTCCACTTTTCCCCTCATGACTGGATGTCATTCATTGCTTGTTCCTGAGCTCATCACATTCCATAAAAAGTGTAAAGGTGCGCGAGGGGTGAAGGCGAAAGATTCAGCTGTCAATAATGATGCATTGTTTTAGTTTTGCACTTTCCAACACGGGACGTGTAATCACAACAACATATTGGACCGGGGGAGTGAGCAGCGAGGCTGCTGCACAGATGGTCCATGAGTACAGTGATCAGCATTGAGCTGTATGTACGTGTTTGCGTGTTTCAGCATTTCTTCACATTTTAGTGCGTGTTTACAGCCGCATGTGGAAGATTGCAGTTTTGGGGATTGAGAGTCTCTAGGAAGGCTTGGGTGTGCTTTAGGATTTGGGGGAAGTGGGCTGGGGGGGAAAGGGGGCTCAAGTTAAGAATGAAACACACACAGATGATTTCCGGAGAACCGGGTCTGTCCTGAAATACTAACTTTAGAGAGTGCAGTGGGGTTTTTTTGTGTCTCCTCGGGTCACACAGGCCCACTCCCATACACTTACATCAACACATAGTTTCTGCATTTGTCTTTTGAAACCGAAGGCTTGGCGGCTAAGACAGTTTGGCAGGAACCCGGGGTCTGGAGGGCTATAAACGAGGGGTGAAGCAGGGGATTCGGACAAGAGCTCAAAATAGAAGTGCCTCATCTCCAAAACAGCTGTTGTTTTTGCCAGCAGACCCAGGTGGCCTCAAATTTTCGACACCGTGATTGGCCACCTCGCACCGCTGGATGGGAACCGTGGAGCAGCAGTCATGCTGGCTCAGTCTGGATTGTGTCTGGCGGCGATGATATCACTGACCTTTGCCCTCACAGAGGCGGGAGAGGTTCTTTCCTGTTTCCGATTGGTCATTTATACACTGGATAGATGCGAAGTCGCTACACGGGGACACGATGCAGCTGTCGCCCACACGCTGACCTCCTTCTAACTGTCTTTATCCATCTTTTCATATCCTTGCAGATTTTGGAGCAGCATCCTCTGGAGTTTGAGTTTAATCAGTATTATCTGAAGTTCCTGGCTTATCATCACATCTCTAACCGCTTCAAGAACTTCCTGTTGGACTCTGACTACGAGCGCTTGGAACACGGTCAGTGTCCTTTAACCAGAGGGGATCTTTTATTTTCTTCTTCTCTAAAAATGCTTTATTACACAGAATTATAAACCTATGGTGGTTTCCTTAACAGTCACAACAATTTTATCGATTTGAAAAGATTGTTGGCCCCTCTTCATCAACACCACTTCCCTGGATAGCAAGATTCTGGCTTTTCTGTCACTGTAAATAAAGGAAACTAGATCTCCGATATGAATGCACATAGCTACCCAGGAAGCTGTTACATCAGTCAAAACAGTAATGGCTTCATATGCTCATCAGTATATCCTGTGTGTTTGTTTGTTTTTTGCAGGCTTGTTGTTTGAGGACAAGGGTGATAAGCAGGCCCGGAGAGGCATCTGTATCTGGGATTGCATCAACAGGATGCACCGGAGGAGTCCCATCTTCTTCAACTATCTGTACAGCCCCTCTGAGAATGAAGTGAGCGTTTCCTTCTACTTTCTGTCCTTCGCCTTAACCTATACATCATGCAGCTACGGCTGATGCGTGCAGCTGTGGATCCAGAGAAGGATATTTAGGAGCCAGAGCCTTCAGTATGAACATAACATGACTATGAGGACAGCAGTGTCACACACCTGCTCTCCTAAACTTCTGTTTGTGAAGGCCAACCAATCAGAAAAAGTGAAACTGGTCTTAAAAGAAGACGAGCACCGACTGTAGGCTCATTTTGAACTATGAATCATTTAAAGTATTCGAGGAGGGTCCAGTTAAGCTGGAAAACTTTAAAAATATTTGATTAGGCTACTTAAAAATGTTCTCATCTTACTTTACCATGTAAATCTGGGGTGTCAAACACAACATGTAAAGGAGGTCATACATTTTAGACTTTTATGGCCATTCATTGTACCACAAATAACTATTAGATAAACAATTAAATGACAGACAGTTCCTGCTTTTTTACTGTCTACTATAGAAATGTATGCTTGTTACAATTGGTTTACATCAGAAACAGAGATAATTACAGGACAGTGTATGCATGAGCTAACATAACTTTTTGTGTCAATTTGCACATTTATTTCTTACAATTTAAGCCCAAAGAGTCGTATTGACACGCTTTTCTTTAACATGTAAAAAAAAAATCTATTTGCTTGTTTGTATATAAAGATACTTCAATGGGTTAAATGCGTAGTTAAAGTGCTTTACACCAAGAGAAAGGTGAGTTTCACTGGTCTGACCAATTAAGATCAAAGTGGGCTGAATGTGAAGTAAAATGAGTTTGACATCCCTGATGTAAATGATCAGGATACTTCACCCACTGCAGGACAAAATACTGGTCAGTGATTCCTCTACCTCCATGTGGCATCACTCGAACACTGGTCAAGGCTTATTTGCCGTATTGGATTGGATCGCAGCCACCAGTTGCTAAGGAACTGTGTATTCTCCAACTGGTTGGCAACGGTTCCTGGAGCAGGTCATCCAAGGTTAATGGTTCAATCCCTGGCTGCTCCAGTTTGCATGCCAAAGTATTCTTGGGCAATGTACTGAACCCTGAGTTGCTCCCTATGCATTTATTGGAATGTGTGTAAATATTAGATAGAAGGTACTTGGATGTAGAAAAAAAGTGCTTGTATGAATGTGTGTGTGAATAAGATAAAGCATTGTTAGTGCTCATGTGCTGATAGAAAAGCTCTGTAGAAGAACCAGTCCATTTAACACTTTACCATTTACTTTGACAGCAAACGTAAGCAAATCACCCTCAAATCTCAGTTGCTTAGGTTGCTAACAGATTGCCACTATTGGCTGTAGTTTTTCATGTTTGTCTGCCAATAAACTACTAGCCGAGCAAGCGCGATGCAAACAAGAAATGGTACATGGAATGGGTTTTATATAGAACTTTATACAACTTGCCTCCTTTATTCAAGCACTTTTTAAGCCTAAGTGCTTTCTATCTAACAGTCACACTCCATTGAATGCATGTGAGATCAATTTGGGGTTCAGTATGGCCCCAGGAAACTTTTTAATGCAGACTGGAGCAGCAACCAGGGATCGAACCACCAACAACCTTCCAATTAGCAGATGACCTGCTCTACCTCCTGAGCCACAGCCGCCCCAAATGGAGAAGGTTTGCCTTCAAACTAAAAGTTGCTCCTCAGTGCTGCAGCCAACATGTTTTTACTTTGAAGTCAAATGGTCTCCATTCCTGGTTTGTGTCACAGTTTTCATAGTTTCAGGTCGGAGAGCAGCTGGGGTCAGTGTTTGTAGACAAGTCAGTCACTTCGTGCAAACTAAGATGGCAGCAGGGTGCAAGAAGCCAAACCAATCAAAAGGAGGTTTTTGCCAGCTGTTTGTGGAATACATGTTTTTCCCTAGTGACATTCGGTTGCTAAGGGGCTGCAGGGCTGCATGTCTGGTGCTTTAGAATCATTTTCCCAGCATTTTCTCAGCAACCAGATGCTTGTAGACCAGTCTGTAGTCGTGTGTGACTGGGGCCTTGTTCCCTTAATGGAATGATGGAAAATGTTGGAAAGCTACTGTCACATGTGAGCAAAACTTTAATCGGTAACTATGGTATTGTTGACCAAGAAGCAACTTTAGTTTATATTTTCTTCAGAGACTGATAGAAAAACAAAGTTCCTGTAAATGATGTGACACACTGAGAACTGGTTCAGATGTCCTCACCAAAGAAATCCTCGTCATCTGTAGGTCTGTGGTTACACCACATGCAAACATAAATATACAAAAATAAGATGAGGATTAGTGTTTCAAGGTTGAACGGCATTAATAATAAAATTCTGCCGTGTAGCTGACTGAAAACAAATGTTCCAGCCAAATCCTGAGTACTCACGGCAAATCATTCGCCTGTCCTATCTTGTAGCCTGTGCACTGAACAAACATGTTTACAATGATTTTTCACTTTTAAAGTGAAACGCTCAAACGTGCTATACTTGGATGTTTTGGCGTCTCCAAGCAGAATGATTTATTGTCAGAGTTTGAGGCTAAAACACTGAGTTCATTTCATCTGCGGATGCCATCACCATCGCTAGTTCAAGGTGCCAACGTGAAAGGATCATTTAAATATCACAAGTGCCTGAAGCCTGGACTGCAGTCAGGAGATACCAAGAACGCTTCATAGTCCAACATTTTCGCTGATGAAGGTTGATTTTCACAGCCTTCATAGTTTAGTTGTGTTCACTTTTCAGCTCATGGGTTATTGTTGTCAACCTGCCGGGTAGGCGGGCAGACGACATTGGCGACCCACATCAACACCCAAGTTTGTGAATGCAACACGAGAACGAACCGACATAAGAGTTTGAAATTCATACCATCGGTGTATCTGCTGGGAGGCTGAGGGACACCACTGGTGGTTGCACTATGTACCTCCATCCTGCTCTCATTAACAGTGACAGGTTAGAGTCTAGGTGTGGATGTCATGGTGATTTGTCATCTTCTCAATGAATAAAACTTTTTAAAGATACTCTGTTTATAGAGAAAAATTCATAGCATCTACACCTGGAATGGGGTGTGGTGAAAAGATGCTCCTCCTCCCAGAGGATTGGTGAGATAAAGTTCAGCAAAGAATTTGTTTCAGACATTTTTTAATATAAATCTTGGAAACTGACTTTTCAATAATCTTTAAAGAATAACCTAATATATGACCACGAATTTGGTTACAGTGGCCAACATGAGTTTGGAGTTGACACTTATTAACTACAGAGACTGAACAGTCAGATTATTTTGTTTGTCATTTGCTGATTTTGATCTCAAGTTGAGAGAAAGCACCAAGGAGACAGTCATTACACATTGTGTTGCCACAGTAGATTGTTGGACTTTCCAGGGTCAGCATAGTGCTGCGTATCCAGACTTCATACAAACTAAACTGAATAACAGAGCACACAAGTTCAGTTTTAGCAGCGCTATGTTGGCTTCGAGTATCCTACAGAGTTGATTTAAAAATCCTCCCACGTGTATATAAAATCCTAAATGGTCTTGAACCTTCTTTCATCTCTGAAACTCGGTCACTTCACATCCTGACTCATACTCTTAGATCCTGCACCGCTAACCTGTCAGATATCCAGCGCTCCTCATGGAAAAAAACTGGTAATGCAGCTTTCCCAGTTTATGCCCAAAAACTCTGGAACAGCCTCAAAGTATTAGGGAAGCAAACTCAACTGATAATTTCTAGAACCTCTTAAAAAACATGAAAGTCACCTAGAATTTTTGAATTCAGTTGCATCAGCTGGGAGGCTGAAGGGTAGCAGTGGTGGCTGTACTTACTGAGTGCTTTTTTTTTCTAGGCTTAAGCGCTTTTCTAACCGAACATTCACACACTCACAGTCCAATCAATGCATCTTGGTGTGCTTTGGCATGCTGGACTGGGATAAAACGACCAAATTCGTTCGATTAGTAGCCAACCCTATAGACGAACTATACAAATAAAACTGAATTAGATTAAATTTTCCTTAAAACCATGTGATGTCTGTTTCAGGTGATCCTGAAGCCTTCTATCAGCATCCTCAGCCTGAATAAATGGGACTTCTTCACAGAGGAGACCCTGTCGACTGGGCCGTGTTACGACTGGAGGACTATGGCTGTGAGGGTGGAGAGCTCGGAGGAGCTGCACACCATCTCCAACAGCAAGAGGAGGATTGTCTGGCCGTGTTACAGCAGCGTGAGCCGCGCCCAGCCGGACGCCATCACCAAGCTTCTCACTGTAAGAGACCCCAGCTTTTGTTTAAAATGTTTGTTTTGTTTGTCATTTTGTGGGTAGCTTTACTCGGCTTTTCTTTGTGCTGCAGGACATCGAGAGGTTAGAGAGCGAGCTTAACCAGGCCCCGGAAAAATGGCAGACAACTCTGGAAAGAGTCAGAATGAGCATTCAGGAGGACCTCAAGCAAGAGGGAAATGTGCGTGCTGGAGGAGTCTTTATGACAGGGCAGTCATATGCTTTGCATTTGTTTAACTGTCTAAATATTTCTTTTCTTTTTTGTTCTTGTGTAGCTCTGTAAGGATTCGCTGTCCATCTCAGGCCTCATTTCCACACCTAACCTGCAGGCCTTCCAGCGGCGCTCCATGCTGCACCTGCCAGACAGCGCTCTGGTGGAGGACCGCAGCACGGCCACAGCCAATGGGATCAACCGCCGCGCCGCAACACTTTACAACCAGTTCACCCCCAAGAGCGAGGAGAACAGGTGGGTCGTGAACTTCCTGATTTCCGGAACAAATTAGAAGTCCACATTTGTTTCGCTGACAAGCTGTTGCCGAGGGGCCAGTCCAGTTTTGGAAAATGACTCAGCGCTCTGGTACGCTGTGTGTCATGCTTTGTGAGAATTGTCTGTACTCTATTAAACTCTGGGTGTGTAATTTTACAATTACTGTGAGGTTAAAGTACAGTCTTTTGGCTCCAATATCTGGATGGTTTCCTGAGATGGACACACGGTCATTAAAATCTACTTTATGTTTAAAAAAATGAGTATATTTTCAGTGTAATACGTGCTCCTCCTGATTCAAATTCCAAATAATGTTCGGACAGGCTGAAGTTTTAACAGATGAAGCAAGTAAATCAGAAACCAGATATTACTTATCAGTGAGCATTTTCCATGTTTCATCACCTTCTCATTGCATCCAAATCACAAAACATGGCCTACATTATTCTGATGTCTCATAGCACTTCAACCTTTAATCCTCTGTGGACACAAAAAGCAAAGCAGGTTCTTGCTTTGCATTAAGCTGATTATCTAAACAACGGCACTTAAAATTGTGCCGTAGCTTCAAGAAAGCTCCAACGTACCCAGTGGAGCTGGTCGCAATCACTCCTAACGATCGAGTGATTCCACCCGACGTGCTTTAAGCGAAATTTGTGGTTCCACAAATTTGTCCGTCAGTGAGCACTTTCAGCAGGACAGAGGGTGGAGAGGGGTTTTCGTCCGCCCGAGATCCTGACTGCGCATCGCTGGAAGCTAGTGCCGAACACAGCAGAGTTCCCCGGGAACGGGAGAACCGCAAAAACAAAACAACGATCAAAAAACAACGCACAAAAAGCACAGTGGCTGCAGTGACACCAGTCATTGTTTTTAACACAGCCCTCCTACATGGTTGGCTGTTAGACCGACCACAACACAAGCAACGGTGGCCTACAGACTGTTTGTGCCTCCATCTGACATCAGAGCTCACTGCAGGCGGTCCCCGGAGTGGACCGGACAGAGGTCGCTCTCCGACTCCTCGAGCATAAAATCCTCTTTACTGTGCTTTGCTAATGGAAGCTGCATCAGGCGGACAGGAAGTCAGACACAAAAACAGTGAAAATCATAAATAAAACACTGAATTTTCACTGCAAGGCTTCAGGTATCATGTTCCCTGGTGCCCTGGCGACTGCCCTGAATGAACCGTATCCACAAACTACACATCACATAAATGTGGAGCCCACTGAAGTCAGCATATGGTTTCATTTATAAGTTCATGTGTAGTGGAAGATAGCAAATTCATGAACAGATGACAACGAGGATGAGGAGAAAGAGTGCCAACTTTTTAGTTACGGCTTTTTGTGAAGCAGCGTGTGCTACTTCTGTCGGAGATATGTACGGAGTTGGAGCCAGGAGTGGTGGCTAATGCAGACTTCATCCAAAATTTCATGAACTACCTCTGTCAGTTGCTCTCCTTGGGACTCTGATTTATAACCGCATGTGGAATCGGTTAAAATCACAATTAAAAAAATACCAGAGTTCTTGTGATTTCTGCTTTTAAGACTAATGTGAGGTTAAAAAAAAAAATCAAAGGTGATCCATAAACAGTGCTGGGATTGGTCTTGAATAGATGCGGGTTTGTGTGTCGACCAGCAACAAATAATAAGAAAACTTCCAGGGAAATGGAGCACAGGCTGACTCTAGTTTTACACTTCAGTTTGATGGTGGAGACAGAGGTGTCGACACATAACATCCAAACTTATAACTGTTATTTTTGTAGGTCTTATGAGGGCGTCCTGTATAAACGTGGAGCACTGCTGAAAGGTTGGAAGCCTCGCTGGTTCGTGTTGGACATTACAAAACACCAGGTGAGCAGGTTGCAATACCCTGCTGTAGTCTGAGTGACAGGTTGCAGGTTTAACGGTCTCGTCTTTGCAGATGAGGTACTACGACACCGGGGAGGACACGAACTGCAGAGGCCACATCGATCTAGCAGAGGTGGAGTCCGTGATGACGGCCGCGCCCACTATAGGAGCTCCCAAGCACATCAGTGAAAAGGCTTTCTTCGATGTGAGTTCACATTTCTTCACTGGTCTACATATTATATTTTATCTGGAAGTTGTTTTTATATTATACAATGGGGTTAATACGGTCTTGCATAGAGTGTTGCATTATGGGCGTCAGTATTTTCCCCAAATGTTTTATAGAAAAAAAACCTTAAAAACTTTTATACGTGACGTGAGTTCGCTGCCTGCACTGCAGCATGTCCTTATTGCTGTTTAGCAGAGCTCCAAGACACGTGACACCCGTGATGTCCGTGTTATCGTCACAGCTGTTAATTTATCACTTTTAATGAAAAATAGATCAGTAGATTAATCCATCTATTTTCTGCTGCCTGTCTGATTGGGCTCATGCGTTAGCAGTCTTAGCAGAGAAGGTAAAACCTCCCTCTCCTCGACCCCCTCCTCCAGCTCATCTCGGAGGACACCAAAGTGTTCCCAAGGCACCCAGCTGAGCGATGTAATCTCTCCAGTAGGTCCTGGGTCTGCCTGGGGGCCTCCTCCTGGTAGGACATACCTGAAACACCTTACCCAGGAGACATCCTAATTTGATGCTCGAACCACCTCAGGAGGTTGTTTTTGATGTCGAGGAGTAGAGGCTTTAGTCTGTTTCCCTCCTGAATGACTGAGCTCCTCCCCCTGTCACTAAGGGAGAGCTACGCCATCCATAATATTATTCTTTCGGTCGCTACTCAGAGATTGTGACCAGGTGAGCGTAGGAACGTACAGTGGGGGGAAATAGTTTTTTGATCCCATCGTGAATTTCAGGGAAGTTTGCTCACTTGTGAAGAAAGCTGGTCCATCCGTCCATTTTCTAGCCAGAAACATCCAAAAAAAAAACCACCTTACATAAAAGTTATGCATCGATTTGCATGTCATCAAGTGAAATAAGTCTTTGATCCCCTTCAATCCAGCAGGAATTCTGTAAACATGTTTAAAATGTGCGCTTAATTGGCATGAAAATTTGTGACATTGTTGCCCTTTTTGCTGCCATTTAACCTTTTGTCCTTCCACCCATTTCCCCTCTAGCTGAAGACCAGCAAGAGAGTCTACAACTTCTGTGCTTCAGATGCTCCCAGCGCTCAAGTGTGGATAGACAAGATCCAGAACTGCATCTCTGATGCGTGAAGTAAACATTACATCACCGACATCAGAGGCGGCGCCAGGCAGTCGAGAGCAGACGCGACAGCCGCTATATCCAACTTTTAGATGTCTTTAATTTGGGGGACCAAACAGTGAATTAAGTGCCTGGTAGTGGAGGATGGATACTCTCCATCCACTTATCTGCCTGTTACTTAGCAACCTGTCATCACTCCACAGGTGAGCTTCAGTTGGAATCGAGTGACCAAATTTGCCTGTGCTGTCAGCGCGCCCCACTCCCACCCCCCCTGACAGGGATAAAGTAAACATAAGCTGAGGTTTTAGGGGACTGCACTACCAAGGAAATGTTATCCTGTTCTAGATGTACATAGATCAAAGCAATATCACTGGCCAATCAAACTGTGGGTTCAGTTTTTGACTTAAAAATATTAAAAAAAAACATTAAAAAAAAAAAAGCTTGTAAAAGAATTTCTATCATATTTTACTACGAGGAAAATGTTATTGCTGCTTACATAAACGTATGAACCGCCAAAAACTCAGAGATTTTTAATGCACAACATTAAAAAGCAATTTTTTTGCACTTAGCGCTAACGTATGCACTCTTCATCAAATATAGACTTTCTGACAGATGCGGACAGCGAGGCTAAAGGCATTACTCGGCAATGTACATGTGACGTTTCCTCATGACAGATTAAATGGAAAGAATTTGCACAGTGAGCTCAAATGAGTTACCTGAGATTTTTTGTTTTGTTTTAATTTAAAAACGTGACGTTTCCTCTGTTTTGTCGAATGTTCATTGACTTCTGGTTTAACACTTTTGTCTTGTGTAATGTAAATTATTATTTTTATTAAAAGTGTAACTGTGTAAGTGTGGTGGCGTTACATTTTCCTGTAAATACCTACATGACATTTTGTTTTATATACTGTATGTACTGAACATAAGTATACTTTTTCTAACTTTAATTCTGATGTGACTGAGTCTTCTTTTTTTCTTTCAATGTGTTGTTACTGGTGCACAAAACCCCCCGAGTGGCCTGTTCTTTGTTTGTGGTGACATGTTTTTCTGAAAATGAAATGGACAATGTTGTTGTTGTTGTTCGGACAGGCGCTGTGTCTTTTAAGGGCTTTTTAAAGAATATATATCATGTAGGACGTGATGGTTTTCAGAGTTTATCGTCCCATCTGTCCTTTGTGCAGCCTTCACAGCTTCATTACAAAAGAAGAAAAACACAAACTATTCAGCCATATCAGCGGCGTTACTGTATCTTTGTACCATGTTTTGTGGTTGCTCTAATTTTTTTTTTTTTGAAAATAAATCAAACATACTTGAAACTACCTGTTCCTTTTGTGCTCATATATTTTTCTACCTAGTGGTGAAGTAACGGCAGGATTAAATGATGACCATTTCTAATTTTGAACTTTCTAATCTGAACATGTGCATCAGATTAGTGGGGCCTTAAAATGGCATTGGGCATTGAGTCTGTTGGGTCCCTGGGGAAAAATTCACAGATGGCCCCTGCAGCCAGTGTTTTATCACCAATATCTCTTAATATAATGATCACAGTCATATGTACAATCAGATAACTATATGCAGTAATTGACTTAGGGGTAGATTCATGGGTCACCTGCGCAACCTAGTGAGCTAAACCAGCACTCAGTGTGTTAGAAACTGACACCACCAGCAACAAGCGTCTTATAAAAGGACATTTTCTAAAAAGTGCATGTTTATCTGTGGAAGCAATGCCCGAGTCCAAGTGGACTCTACTGAAAACCTTCTGTGTGTTTTCAGCCTGCTGGCCACCAAGTTTCTCGATGAGCATCTCTTCTGTTGCCATCTTGGTTCTAAAAAAATCTCGTTGGGCAATGATATTGCAATTTTATCACAGACAAACCTCCATTTCGAAACACGGCATCTCCAAGATTGACAACACAGACTTGAGTTTTAATTCTATATGAACGAAATGATTGATTGAGCCAGTAAACTCGGCAGCAAAGTCTTCACAGAGGTCGAGACAGAGACCAGTTTTTCCGTAGACTTGTGTATCGCCATCTGGTGGCCTTCAGTTAAAATGCAGGTGTTTAGGCACTGTGCATTGGATTGGATGCCACAGTGGAGCAGTGGTTAGCGCTGTTGCCTGAGAGCAAGAGTTCGGGGTTTAAATCCAGCCTGGGGGTTATCCATGTGGTTTTGTGGTGTGGTTTTTCCTCCTACAGTCTGAGATGCATGAGATCAAATTAGCTGATGATTCCTCTCGCCCTATCACAGCTAAGCAGAAGACGATGGCTAGATAGTAAAAGTTATGGTGTTCAAGTGTCTCTTTCAGCATTATATTTAATAGTAATTATCCACTCCACTAACTGCTGTGTTGCTTTTGTTCTCCTCCTCTTTTTCCTTCTGTCTTTCTTCAGTCTCAGTGGGATAACTCGTCTTCATTTTCACAGAATGGCTTTCACTGTTGTCATTAGGTTTGTTTAAACAGAATCATTCACGCTACTTTCAGCTGGAGAGAATGCAGTCAGGTGGGGCCCCCTTAAGGGAGTCAGGTTTCTCCTATTTGTGCAATATGCAGACTTTGCACTTTGCCACTTCTGCACTAGTTTAAACTTTGTTAACCCCATGCCCCCTAGACTTCAAGCAGTTGCCTGCCTCGTCTGGATGGAAGTGGTGCCTCTGGGACTGGTGAAAAAATAATAAATAGAAACTCACCCTGAGTAATCCCACAGTCTTGCCAAAAATGAATGTATGAACTAGGCACCCACATTGGCTCAGGTACACTTGGCCTCGAGCTGAGACTGAACTCACACTGTCAGTAAGAGTTCACAATCAGCTGCAATTTCCAAGAGGAGCACTACTGACTCTCTGTAAGCTCATCTTATTAGTATTTTTGTTTTGTTTATTTGTTTTATTTTATTATTTGCATCATTATCTGAGTGGGTATTATGCTGAGGCGAAGAGGAGGTGGAGGCCAGGTTATTGAACCGCAGGAGAAGAAGGAGGAGTGGAAAATGCAAAGGGACGGGGAAAGACCCAGGAGACCCCAAAGTGTGCTGAAGACCCGGGGCCAAAATCTCGATGACAACTGTGTTTCGCAAGCAGAGGGAAGACTGAATGCTCATAGCCAAATGGGGGTATTCCTTTACCAATGCAATACCAATACCTTTTTTTTGAATTATGGATATGTTTGCACTGAATCAAGGTGACATTGTAGTAAATAGACAAACTCCAATCTGTGCATCAGGAGCAGCTAAGGCTTCAATTTCTTACCCAAAGATACTTTGATATGCAAGTTGGAGGAGTCAATCTCACATAGAAACCTCTGAGCCCTGACTGCTCCTAATTGTCAGCAGGGGCATTTTTGGTTTGGTTTGTCAGGGTTTTAGGACATCGAAGAGGAAAATAATGTTTTAAATCAAGTGATTTATGTGTAACCATGGAGTAAAGTGAGTCAGAGCCTTTTGATTTACTTCAGCCAGATTCTTTTCAACCCATGTTAAAAAAAAATAGTGTTTAAATTTGTTATTTTGTTCCAGTCTTCCGAAGCTTTCCTTTCCTCTTTTTCCTTTCCCTTCACTCACCAGCCAGTCGAAGCAGATGGCTGCCCCACCCTGAGTCTGGCTCTGCCGGTTTCTTATTCTTAAAAGGGAGTTCTTCCTTCCCAGTGTCGCCAAGTGCTGGCTCATAGGAGATCGTCTGGTTGTTAGAGCTCCCACTCTAATCATGTCAGGTCAGATATAAATCGCCTGCCATTTTTTTATGTCTCCTCACATTTACACCATCCATCTGTCATAAGTGTCCGAAAAACAATGACTCAGAGTTTACTTTATTGTGTAACTGGTTTGTATTCTCAGACAATGTTTACCAAAGGAATATTTTTGGGTTTGTATGTAGAAGCTAAGCAGCCAGCAGAGTAAGACTGGATTGTCTGCCATCTGCTAGCTAGTGATGATTTCTCTGTTAGCTGAAGCTCATATTTATCTGGATTACAGCTGAAAAAAAGAAAGGTCAAACTTTCCCCTCACAGGATTCCTGAGAGAAAGCATCCCCTCCCCGAAAAGAACATGGCAGCACAATTTAAGTTTGGTTTGCTGAGATGCAACTTTGCACAAGTCTTCTGGAACAATGTCCTTTGGATAGACGAGACCAAAATGGAGACGTCTGGCCGTCATGCACAGTGAATTGCACAGAGAACCAAATACAGCAGTACAAACACCTCATACAAATCTACAAGCATGATAATGGAGAGTGGAGGATTTGGGGCTTGTTTTACAGCCACAGGCCTTCGGCACCTGGCCGTCATTGAGTCGACTGAGAACTTCTCTTTATTTAAAGCATCCGGGAGTCAAATGTGAGGCCATCTGTCTGACTGCTACAGCTGGTCTGAACTGAGTTATGCAGCAGCAGCAAATCTACAACAGAATGGCTGAAAAAGAAAAGAACCAAGGTGCTGCAGTGGTCCAATCAAAGTCGAGGCCTCAACCTGACTGAAATCCTGTGGAGGGACCTTAAAAGAGCTGTGCATAAACAAATCAAGCCTCAATGAACTGAAGCAACATTATAAGGAAGAGTGGGGTGTCAGAGAGTCCTGTGAAAACTTTCCATGTAACTGTTAAAGTGGTTTGGTTAATAAAGGTTATCTTATCTTATCTTATCTTATCTTATCTTATCTTAACACATGGCAATCGAGTCCTAGCACGCGCAGTATGTTCCCTTCAGGATAAACAAAAATAGATTTGGTCATCTTCTGGCTTTTCATTTAGCACTCGGCATTTTAACTTCTTCTGTACTCTGGTTTTATGACTTATTATCTGTGATAAGGTGATTGCTAACACACCACAATCATATGATGAATTTCATAGGTTTGTAAACAGGTTTTCTAGAAGTACAGTGAGTACTGAATGCTGACCTTAGCAGTGAGTTCAAGGTAAAAAAACAAAGCTGCTCATCATTTGCTGTCGTGTCACACATAGGATAGAGTCATAGGATACAGGAAGAACTATTTGTAATTTCTGTCCTCATGTGAGCACCTCATCTTCAATAAAGGATTTCCTATCAATGAGCAGTAATCAGACACCCCTTCAACTGATGTTTTCTGCTCTGAGCCAGCAACAGGGCTTGGAGAGGATGATGATGATCTATCTCTCACTTGCCAACAATGAATATGGGACTGGGCAGGAGCCCCAGCTCAGGCGCTGTGGCGCCTGGTTGGCGGTGCAGAACAGGACTCCTGTGGTCCCTCGAAGGTTTGATTCAGAGAGGAAGCTGAGGTCAAAAGAAGAGCGGTGAGGCACTTTTTTGGAGGGAAGTGGTGAGTATTTGTCAAGCAATGCAATCTCCCAGCTGGCTTGTACTGGCAGCAGGTGCAGAGCTGCAGCAGGCCAACATCTGGACAGAGTCTATGACACATCATATTTAGCATTTTGCTTTGGGTAAGGGGATTAGGACCTCGGCCCGCTAATACTGGGACGCAGCGGAAGTTATCCAGCAAGATTGTGTGGAATGGCATGATTGGAATCATCTTCTCCAGAGATAAAAATGGGGGTTTTACTTCCTTAAGACCGGATTGCACCAAATTCATGCACATCAGTTGAATAAGTATTTTAGGATGAAAACTCCAAGCTGTTATATAACGATAGCATGAGGTGGTGTGCATTACTGCCTGTGCAAGCGATTTCTTTCTCGAAGTTTGAGACAAATTACTGATGAAAGCCTCTATTACCCCTACAAGCAGCAGTGTTTTAAATGCATTGCTGTGTAACAGTGATATTGTGTAACTTGGCTGCATGTGTCTTGAGTTCACTGTGATTAGTCTTGGTTGGCTGGAAGCGTGCTGCTTCCACATCAAAAGTGGTCTATAAATTAAACATTGCACGTATCTGTTGGTTTTGGATCGCGCTCTTCGTGTTTAGTCACAGCTGCAGTAAATGCTTCTTGTCCGATAAAACATCTCCAGAAATAAGCTGATTGGCTTTTCTGCAGGCCCCAAAAATACCCCAGTGACAGATGATCCTGATTTATTTTATTGCTCCTCCAAGGCTAATATCCATGTAGCCCTGTGGCTGCAATGAATGCCTGCTATGTAGCAATTTTTACATGAATGTCATGTCATGTAGGCAACTTGAGAGTTCATTCACCGCTGCTGGGGGTCCTTCCCGCTTCACAAACTTGCGGGCCTCTCTGCGGGCACCTGCTCCAAAATTCAGCAGAACACTTCCAAACGCTGATCTCACTTAGCTTGACACACATCATCGAGTCCCACCCTTGGAAATCAGGGTGATGTCAACTGCGGGCAGCACATGGGGGTCTAGATTATCCAGTGCATGAATCAACCGAGCTCCAGATGATCTTATCCAGACACCGCCCACTCATCCATGAATAGAAAAGCACAATAAACATTTGATTTGTATCATTAAGGGCTGGTGTTTGCTTTCGTGACTGTTTCTTTGGCCCATTTTGAGTGATTTATCTGAGGCCCTGATGTTTTTCACTTGCCTGTGTAAGTGACCCACAGTTTCTCTCTGCAGCTGAACCCTGAGCCCATTCGGCTATAGAAGCGCTCAGGGCTGAGGTCACTGTGGGAAGCCATCTAACCCAGAAAACAAGCATCTGCCAGACATTTTTTCACCAGCAGACAATCCCATAAAATGTTCCAGTTTCAAATCAGTCTCTATGAGGGCGTTTTGGACAGGAATCAGATGGATTGGTTATGGGCATTAGGGTGCTATTCGAACACATGAGCTTGAGGGTGAGACAGCTAGAGATAGCCTTTACTTGGAATGCAGAGGGCTTGTGCAATTTAGCTACGGAGATGAGAAACTCACAATTCTGAGAATAGTATTTGCAATAAAAAGCAGCACATTTTTCTCAGATTCTGAGATATAAATACCTCTTAAAAACAAATGTGGACACCAAATCTGTTTATCACACAGCAAACCCTGTTGATCGTATATCATCATGCAAGACACCCATAAAAGCAGAGTCTGTGTTGTGTTTAGTTGTGTTTAGTTTTTTTTCTACAATCCTACTTACATTATTAGCTCAGAGCCTTGACTGATCTGTTTCTGCACCTGATCTTATCAGTGACCTGCCAGTATAGAGAGATGTGCACGGTGCTGACTGTTAGACCAGTGTATGAATGCAGGTCGTTATCTCATCTCCTGAACTCAAAATGAACTCCCCGTTTCCTTTCAGAAGGACAAATGAAGGTGAGTTGCTTTTTTACTGGAAACTATAAACGTGCATTGTGCAGGCCAGAGACAAACAAGTGCCCGAAATGACAGTTTGATGCCGAAACAATGTTCCTGCAATGCTGTCTCTCTTTTCACTGAAACATGAGGATGAAGAAGACAAAGGTGAGTAGTACGTGTAGGAACAGTGGTTCTTTGTTGCACAAACTGATGTGTTTTGACACCGAGATCCAGACCTCACCGCTGCATGTCACGTGCATCAAGTGATTCATCTTCTTTAGTGGTTACTGGAACAATGAAGTCATGTTGTAAAGCACCTACAAGACCTGTTACACGATCAGACAGGTAACCAGGCCAAGCGCTGATCCAAAGCATTCTCTCTGATATTCATTTCGGCGTCTGCACCAGCCAAAGTGGAAGTTTCTGGAGTGATGCTGCGGCTGATAGTCGGCCCGCTGCGTGACACTCAATCTGCAGCTCAATCTGGCAAATCAGATCAATGCATCCAATCTGCATTGCTTTTCAAGAAGTCTGAATGAAGCTACCTAACTGAAAAGGGTAGGGATAAAAAAACAACACCAACAACAATAAATGGGTTCTGTTATTGTGTACTGTTTGTTTGTGTAGTCAGGCACTGGCTCCATGTGGTGTCAAAGAATCGCAGCTGAGTGAGAACGACATGCAATTAAACTAATGTCTTTGCTACCTTTGGCAGTAGTTTGCTCAGAGTCCAATTAAATTCATATTTGGGTAGTGACTCAGGTAGTTCAGTAACTTTATCTCTATTTTGAATCAGGGATGCCTGAAACTACAAACGGTTTTGGGCCGTATTATTTCACTTTTACTTTCCACGCCCTATTATTGTTTTCGTGCTGAAAGCTGTGAAGGCATGCCCAGGTGATGTGCTCACCAGGCTGCTCAGCATTCGTGGAAGAACTGGCAATGCTCCGGGCTCACTCACCAGTAAAGCCTCCCAATCCCACCCTGAAGAAGAATCACTATGGCAATACCTAATACAAATACATGATATAATATGACATATGCCCGATATACAAGTCCAGACTAACTAAATACAAAAGGAAAGCTGAAATTCCCGTGATTTCCTTTAAATGGAAGGTTTTTAGGGGGGTTGTCACAGTAAAATCGTTTTTTCTAAGTGGTCTCAACGACTAAATATCTCCTCCCTGAGTAGTTTTGCTGTTTCTCTAACAGCCAAAATAACATTTTTACAGTGACAGCAGGCTTATTCTTTACAAGCAACAACCATGAGGAGTTCAAGTTACACGGCTCCGCTTAAGCCTGAGCAGTCCCAGTTTAAAGCTCCCGTCCCTCCTCAGCGTATGACTGAGGATCGTGTTCATCTGCTGACACCTGCTGGATGTTGTTCAGTATGACTGCAATCAAGTAGAAAATGTAAAGCTTGTTGGGTTCTTTAGTTACTTTTCTACATTTATTTGTAGAAAGCCTCCTCTCAAACTGTGAAATGAGAACAGCCTTGTCCACAGTCGTGAAAAAAATGCTTTAATTTGTTGGTTATAACAGACACAATTAACTCATCTAGAGTTAATGACCTGGGACAATATAGCAAACATTTCTGCCCACATATCCTCCTAAATCTTAGTAAAAAAAACAAAACAAAACAAAAAACTCTTTTTCCTTCTATGTTAAAATAAGTCTTCTAACAAGTCAAAATATTAAAAAAAAAAAAAAAGCAAAGTACTAACATGAAATACAGCACATGAGATGAGAATAAAATCTAAATAAAATCTAAAACGGAAAACTCAACTGAATAAAATAAAAAGGTGGATGTTAACCTGTGATCAAATTATCTCAGCTCATCACCTCTTTTAATCACCTCTCAGGAGATGGTTGTTATTAAATTGGAGAATCTTTTTCCAAGGTAACAAATAAACGTCTGAGGCTTGGATTTGATTTTTGTTACAGAAGAAAATTACTCAAAGCTCTACATCTACAAGTCAACCAGAGAAGTAAACCAGTTTTTACATTTTCATGTGGTTTGGTGAGCTCATGTTATCAAGCGCCTTTAGACTTGTGACATTTCATTACAGTCAGAGGCTGTGAAAGAAATCACTGCCTGTTCACTACTTTACCTACTTTTTCTGTCTGCCATGTTTGAGTGTGTTCATTTAGTCTTTAATTGTAGACACTGGGATAAAAAGTAGAGTAGAAGAGTAACTTGTTTGCATCCTAAAAGCAAACCCACGATCATTGGACAATAAAATGAGGACGCATACCTTTGCGTGACAGGAGCTGACACAGAGGACTTAAAATTAAGATGATACATACGGGGAAAAAAGAAAAAACACCCTTTTACATATCGGGACATACTAAAATTAATATTCCTTAGGTCTTAAAATGAGGCAAATACAACCTCAGATGCACAACAGCACGTAAACCGTTACATCGTGTCATTATTCATTTAACAACCAGCAGCAGCCAGATGCTGAAAGTAAAATGCACTTGATTAACTGATGGGCAGCAAGTGTGAGCACCTCTATAAAAGCGGAGGCTTTCAGGCTTGCACTGCAACCAAGAGACCTGCACATCTTGCAGTTATTGAGCCGACTATGAACTCCTCTAAGCACATTTTAAGACTAGTTCCTGTTAAATAAATAATGACAAGATGTAATCTGTCGTGTGCTGTTGTTCATCCCAGGTTGTATTTATCTAATTTTATGACTTGGCAAAGACTACATTTTATTTTATTATGTGCAGATAAGTAAAAGTTTCGAATTTAAAAGCAGGATTCTTTCTTCAACTCTTAACTATTACACGAACTATGTAGTACAGTAATACTCACTGTGAGCCACATATAGGCCACTTTGATCTTGTAGTATGAAATAGCAATGGGAAAAGCTTTAAAACTTATGAAAACACAGTTAAAAGGTCCAAATCTATGCACTCTTTCATATTTTCCAAAGTTGTCCAGCAGCCTGAATTGGAGTCTTTGTCTTTGGGGCCTTATGTTTGAAACTCCTGCTGTACAGGATGCCAGTAATTTGCAAAATAAACAAGTTAAAGAGTGTGCACCTATTTTCAGTGTTGTAGAATATATTTAAAATGTCATCATTTGCAGTTAATGGTAGTAAATACAGTCAAATTAATCTGGATTTATCTGTGAAATGGGCCATTAGCATCAACATTTATGTCAAGTTGTGAGCATTTTATTATTTGTATTGTTTTTTAGGTATATGATTACCTGGCCTCCAAAAAAAGGCTATCACTGATAGTGTTTCTTATACAGAAACTAGCAAAGCAGTGAACAGTCGGGTGACTTCGGACACAAACACTGAATTATTCATGTATAAATCACTGAGTCTGAGCTCCCTGGTTCTTACGCTCCTGCCACAACTTCTTCTTCAGATCCAGCTCAGTGTCAGTGAACGATGCAGGACCCCAGTTAGTGATCCTCTGCGGTTCTTTGTGACCTAAAAGAGAGGGTCAAAAGAAAAGGGATGAAAAAATTATAGCGAGATGTACTCACAAACCGATCGCTGGTGTTCCTCTTTTTTTCTGCCGAGTAAGAGAAAACATTTGTGCCACGGGCGTCAAACTCATTTTATACAGCTTAGTGTGAGCTTAGCTCTGCTAGTCTGTTGCATAACCACTGAATGATTCCACATTCTGATAAAGGGCTTTCAGAAAATATTAATGAACCATCCATTTGCAAAACTGACAAAGAGCAACCTGAGATTATTTCAACAACATTTTTTAGTGTTTCGACATTCAGTCAGTCCACTGACACTACAAATAAATGCTTCTGTCATAAATCGAGGGCTCCTTGGCTAAGCCGCCTTACATCGGTGTGGTCTGGCATGCCGCGGGTAATTTCTTTATTACCAAGAGTGCCGTAAAACTGACAACGACTCAGACCTCTGGCTCGGACTAAATTAACAGTTCAGAGAACCGTTCTCATAACACGACCCATTCTTAATGTCTTGTCCTGCTGCAAAACACAGAGAAGAGTCCCCAGATTTTTCCATACTTCTCTACAATGTGAGAGCTCGCCAGTCATTCAGCAGGCTGGACTGAAGTCTTAGACGATGCTACCTCTGGCCGGTGGAAATGGAAATGAAATTTATAAACGAAAAGCCCTCCTACCTGGCTGGATAAGACGCACCAGCCCCTCGTGCTTGGCCACCTTGTCTTTCCAAGTCTTAGTCTTGTTAGCTGCTCGCTCAAGTTTCCTCGTCACTGCCTGTATGTGAGGTAGGAAAACAGAGGTGTTTTATATGATTAACTGTTTCTGTTCCCAAAACAACAGATTTTCAAGTGAATCTGTTTTTTGTTAGGAGACAGAGTTCGAGATGTGCATGTGCAGAGGAAGGATAGTGGATATATTGTATAAAGGATGTTGACAGTGGGGCTGCCAGGCAGGAGGAAAGGAGAAGGAGACCACAGGGAAGATTCATGGAGGTAGTGAAGGAGGGTTGATGTGACAGAAGAGGAAAAGAGTGATCAGATGGAGGCAGATGATCCTCTGCGGCGACCCCTAGGGGGACCCGCAAGAAGAAGAGGAGGAAGAAGAAGATAATCTTATCACAAGCTTTCCCATTTGGCCTTTACTGGGGGTCAAGATCATGCATGAACAAATACTGTAAGTAATGCATTATGTTTTTTAATCTTATTTTAAGGACGCTTGATCAGACAGTAAGGATATACGCAGTTCTGTGAGATACATGGCCTCTGTCTTCTGAAAGCTGACCTCATATTGCTTCACTGCTCCCTGCCGCTCCCTCTGCAGCCTCTCCAGCTGCTGCACGGCTGCTTGCAGGTCTCTCTCCTTGGCCAGCTGCTCGGCCATTAGCTCCTGCTTCTCTGCCTCGGTCTGAGACAGCGCCCTCTGCTGCTGCTGTTGGATCCGCTCCAGTTCTGCCCTCTTGGCTGCCTCCTTTTCCAGCAGGCTACACATGAACACACACCAAGCATTCCTAAGATATTGTTTTCACTTTTAACAGATGGATGGATGGAAAATCAAATAAAATGACCACGTAACCACAAAGTGACTGAGTTAAAAACTAGTAGCAGCCTTGGTAAGACTTCAGGTCTGTTAATTGGGTTCACACTGGCTCAAACAGGGAGCTGACATCACCAGATTTACTTCCTGTATGTATCCACATGCCGTGTAGCATGTGTGTGGGGGCGTGTTTTCGAGACCTGGCCTGCAGCTTCCGCATGGCCTCCTCATCCTGCTTGGCCTGCCTCTCATCCTCTAAGGCCTCCTCCAGCCGGTGGTACATATCCTCCAGCTCTCTGACGCGTTGCAGGTACTGCTCCAGTTCACTGGACTTCTGGGCCACCTGCTCCTCCATCTGCTGACGCACCTGAATGAGTCAAGACACAAACACACGCACAGTCATCCACATTTTTAATCAATGGGCTCTTTCACTCAGAGCAATTATCTACACGTCAACTGTTAGTATGCTCTACTGCAAAATAAATAGTCTTTTATTGCTCTACAAAGGCATTTGTCTGTCTTGTTTTTCAACTTGGGGGGATGATTAACTTGTTGGCTCATCTGACACTAAGACCAAAGATGACTCAGCATCATGCGATGGATAATTTGAGCTTTCTTTTAGCCTTTGTTTCCCTTAAAATACAGACGACTGATGATGACTTAATCAGACACTCAAAACAAAGAGACAGAAAGTCACCGTTTACCGGACACATTTCTTTTTCTTTTTTTTTACTTAGAAAAAAATATACATAAAACTGTGTCACCACGCAATCAGTTGTTGTGAGAGGCACACTAGTTACCATCTTCTCTCTCTCCATGTCCAGTCTGTAGCGATCCTGCAGATCTAACTGAGTCTGCTTCCTCCTCTGCTCCTCCAGCGCCGCTTTAGCCGCAGCCTCTTCCATTTTCTGCAAAACCCCCAAAAAAGAGGAAAGAGCTGCTTGACTGGAAGCCACATTAGCCTGCAGGGAAGTCCTTGACTGGTTTTACTTAAAGTTGAACTTCACACAAGTAATGCTAGCATCTATTTCTAGTGCAATTAGCAATAGGTATATTTTGCTAAGTAACACCAGGGTGTGTTTGGCAAAACAATTTAAAAAAAGAGCCATCTGGCAGAGTAAAAGCAGAAGTGAGAAAGCATAACTTTTCTAAAGGTCTAAAAGAATCATACACCCAGGCCTGCCGCTGGATGCAGGTGTCCATGACTGATATGTTCACAACAGTAGTTTGCATAGCGGTTTTGTTTCCCTTTTTCACTGTGAGTGTCACATTAAACTCTCTGTGTTCTTTTAAAAAAACAAAACAGAATACATGGAAATAAATAGGAAGTGGACAGCAACACTGATTTTCTCTGGAACTTAAGTTACACTGTAGCAGTGCTTCAACACATTTCATTCTCTCCAGGACCCCAGAAACAACCCCCCAAAAAGAATCTATGTAGCATAAAACAGGCATGAGTTATATTTTGTTAGGTTTATAAAGGCTTAAATCTTCTAGGCTCTGTTCATTGAAGAGCAAATGTTACTGTAACCCAGGCAGTCGTAATTCTTTCTCCCGCATGACAGGGTTTTTAGAGTTTTTAGTTGACTTAAGCACAGACCATTCTCATGGCTTCCAGCTCTCTCTGTTTGCTCTCATTGGCCGCCTGGAGTTGCCTCATCCTCTCTGCCAGGTCGTCTTCCTCCACCTGCTGCCTCTGCCGGAGCTCCCGGCGCCTGAGCCGGGCCTCGCGGTGAGGAGACAGCAGCCCCAGCCTCAGCTGCTGGATGCACGTTTGAATAGCTGCCACAAGACAGAGTCACCGGCTGAATTATTCCCACGACATTTAGTCATTATGGATTTAACGTTGAGTCAGACACTGACATTCAAAAATTCAGAGGCAACATTAAAGAAAATGAAGAGACAGTGATGATGAGACCTTTTTATGATGAGGAAGTTACAGAGGGGTGGAAAATGATGAGTCAGTACCTTGAGTCCACTCCTGCTTCTTCTTTTTATCTGACGCACTGATCTCAAAGCTTTTGTCAGCACACTTTATAATAAAAAGGCATTTCTTCCCTTCTTTATCTGGCAGCGACTGCAGGAGAAAGAAATATTAGTCGCTGCTATGAAATTTCATCTATAGCGGATGCTCATTATTTTAAAGTCTTTCGTTTAAGGAACTTGTAGGACATGCAGCTCAGCTGTTTACCTCCACACAGCAGCTCTGGTCCAGAATTATGTCTCCTTTCTTCTCCTCGAGATCCTCACACACATAGTACGACAGTGAGGTGGGTCTGAGGACGAACCAGCGCTCGGTCCAGTTCTTCCTGACGTGCCCCTTTTTCATCATGTATCCCTTCAAAACACAGTGTAGGAAAGAACATATGAATACAGTAGGTACACTGGAAAGGTTAAAAAATGTCTTGCAAAGTGCGAGGGTTAGTGTAGCCAGTAGAGTTTGCAAAGCCAGATATGAGGGTAAATTTGCATTGAGGAAGCTGCCATTTTTATCTCAGTGGCAGCAAAACCGCAAAAGCTCACGGTTCAGAGAGATTTTAGACGGGAAATCTGAAGCTGCAAATATGAGAAATACACAGTATAACAGATCAACATCCTCTCTGACCTCCTTGAGAACGTCCAGTATGAGCTCATTGAAGACCTCATTGATGCCCATGGCCAGGATCTGGCGGTTTAAGCCTTTGCAGAAGTAACCCATTCCCACCAGTTCGATCAGCTCCCAGGCAGACAGGAAGTTCTTCGAGTTCTGACGCTGCTTATATTCTGCAAAGCTCTCTTTACTCCAAACAGTCCCCATGGCTTCTGTGAGTTTTCGCAGGAAGTACTCAATCTAAGGAGATATGTAGAAGCTTTACTTGAAACTCAGAGTTTCGGTAGAGGGAATGGTTAAACATTTCAGACTACGGGATCCTCACCTCTTCCATGACGATGACTAGCGGGTATCTGTCCTCTGACAGAAAGTTGAAAATGCACCACACTTTGAAAGCGTCATTATCTGAGATGAGCAAATGTTTTGTGTGTATATTTTTCTTGTAACAAAGTGTCCAGCACATCCTGTTGAACTCCATTATGTCGAAATCCCCACATACCTGCGATTAAAAATGCAGAATTCAGTCAGATTCAAAGTCGGAAGCACAAAGGATCAAGGGTTTCGTGTTTACAAATGCTAAGCAGGAGACTGCTTAGAGCTTTCAAAACCTCGAGTCTGCAGGATGTGAGGTGCAAACGTGATGTAATTAAATGCCTCATTTTTATTCAAGTCAGAGCCTACGAGAGAAAAGCGAGAAAACAGAGAGAAACCCGAGCAGTTTCCTGGCTCGGTTTTATCAAACTTTTATAAAATGCACATGTTTGTCGTGCGTTTGCCGCTTGCTAAGCTACAGAGCAAAGACACAAGGATCCACTTGTGCCAAGAGTACGTGAGGATGAAGCTCATTTTATTCACAGATTTCATTAACATTCATTAAACCATTATTGCATTGATTAAAAACAAAACACATTGCTACTCTGTGTGCACTGAGCAAAACAGACCATGATTAGTCATCGTTTTCAGTGCCACAAAACCGTGTGTGAAGTGTGTGTTGGCAGGTTTTTACTATCTTTATTGTGTAACTGACTACTTTTTTTTGCGTTTTTAATTTTCGTCCTACAAAGCCTTTTGAGGATTGTTCCTGGCAAAGTGTGATATCCAGTGTAAATAAAAGCTTTGGCACTTCTTAGTGTCGACAACACGATGCATCAAAGGGCCTGTTTGCAGTTAGCTTTAAAATGCATGACGGGTGAGCAGTTCACAAACGCACAGCATCAAAGACAATGAGCAATGTTATGTGAATACTCAAACCACTTAAGAGGGTGGGGTGACACATTTGACCATATGTCCTTTTTCTAGACATGTCATGCTTTGAGATGTATGCACACGTACAGTAGCTTATTAAGGTTTTAATTTAAAATTCCAGCCCATTGCATGGAGGGCCTTCAAGCAGGTGTTACGTGAGCACTAACAAAATATGAATACAACTTATCAGCTGGACAGCTTGGAGTCACGGGTGTAAATGACGATGTGGACCAGATGTTCGCTGATAAGACACATTTTAAAGCGTAAACAAGGTCAAAAACTGCTGAATACTAAGAATTTGTCATCAAACAGGATGACACATTTGTCATCCGAGTCTTGTCTCAGAAGCAGCATTCTTGCACAAGATGTTACAGTGAGTGAGTCAGAAACCCGTCATGTTAAAGTGAACACTCCATATTACAGATATTTTATTTTGGTGCATTACTGTCTTGACTGGAGAAGACAGTAGGGAGAGAAAGTGAGGGCAAATGATGCACAGGAAAGTGATCTGGGGCAGGCTTAAACCCAGGAGTCTGCAGAAGCCTCACCTGCTTAAGCCAGGTTCACAGTCATTGTTATTCAGCGAGCACTGAGAAACTGTTAACATGTCATAGTGTTTAACTGACCAACTTCTAGTTTTCACATCTCTTAGAAGTCTCAAGTATCCATACTGAGAACAACATTTGAACCAAGGCTCTTTGCTCCCACCTTGTCAAGAATAAACCTGTTGAGGTAAGGCATGTAGCCCTGGTTGGAGAGAGGCCCTTCATCGTTATCTTTGAAATGCTCCTCAAGGGCCACGGGGTCATGTGGGATCTTCATCACTGTGCACAGATTATGAGACAGCACCTGAAAAACACAACAAGAAATTGACAATAAACAAAGGACCAGTTGCTGTCAGGCTTTCTTGGATATTTTTATGGCAGTCTTGAAAGGTCTTTGGACATTGGCTGGTTTTTCACTCCTTTTTCATTCAGTCCTTGTACGAGACCATTTTAAGAAGATTTTTTTGTTTGTTGTTGTTTGCTAAGCCACTTACTGGTGACACATGACTCATTCAAGCATAAGGAAGGCTCTAAACTCAGTGTGTTGTGAACCAGTGTTGTGTCTACACCTAACAGACAACTTAGCAAAGAACCCATTTTAAATTGTAGCTTTAGGCACTTTGTTAATAGCGACCTGTCAGTGCCAGACCCAAAAAACTATCTACAGCACATCAGTATCTGAAAGTCATGTCCTTAAGAGAAAAGAAAAACATCAGTCTAGTTGATTCTTCTACTGTTTCCTGAAGCCTCATCAGAAATGGTCTCAGTGGACGGGTGGATATCAAGAAGCCGTTCTTAATGAAGGGAAACTACTAAAAATCTGTGGTAACAGATCTTATCGAGCGATGAATCCAGATTTGAAATGTATGTTTCAAACCGTCATCAGTATGTATGGAGCAGGCAAGGGGAGAGAGGTACAACAGTGAGTGTCTACAGTCATCTGTAACACAGGGTGGAGGCTCTGTGATTGTGTGAGCTGCATTTATCAACATAGAAAAAAAGCACCATCAGATTTGAATCTGTTACATGCAATATCATCTGAAAAGCATCTGATTGGCACTGGATTAATTGTTAAGAATGACAATAATCTCAAACACAATGCTAGTGCAGTAAAAGCATACCAAGGTGGATATGCTTGGATAGGACAGACACAATGAAACACTATGAATCATGGATTGGCCTCCCCAAAGCCTACACCTCAACATTATTAAAGCAGTGTGGGATCATCCTGACAGAGAACAGAAACAACGAAGAGCTTTAATTGTCCTTCAAGAAGCCTGGAGAGCTATTCCTGAAGACTTCTTAAAATAAATGGCAATAAAGCTGCGTGAGAGAGTTCAAGTTCAATTTGACTTTTAAGCTTGTTTGAATTTTATAAAATGTTTTTGCTTCCTATTCCGCATTTCCACGTATCATTGCGATTCAATAAATCGCTGCACCTATTTCCTATTTTCATCTCATAGCATAGCAAATTATACAAAGATGAGGGCCAGCTTTTGGACAGTACATTACCTCAACATATGTCAAATTACACTTCCTCAAAATAACCCACACGAGGTTAAATTAAAGGTTAGGCTTGGGCTCACAGTTGTCATGTTTGCAGACATACATGCAAAACACTGCTGACCAAGCGTTAACTCCAGTTCTTGAAGATAAACGTTCACTCCTCAGAATAAAGCTTGTCCCTGGTGATTAGTGCGACTGCGTTAATGCACCAGGGTACAAAAGGTTTTATGGCTTTGTGTGAATAGTTCAACAAGCAGTGCGTATAAATACATCTCCATAAATAGGGACTTTTTCAGTTTTCCTGGCTGTGCTGCAGTGTCCATATGTTAGAGATGAAAAACCCTGCAGGAGCCTTGAAGTCAGACAGTGTCTTTGTCAGGCTGGGCACACAGACAGCAGAGCCACCAGGCAAACAAACTTAGGCCCAGGCTGTCATACCGTAAAACACCACCTCTTTCTACAGTGGAGCAGCCTGAAACTGGAGTTTCTTTGACGGTAAGAGACCTTGATTATATGTTTAAGCCCAAGTTTGTAACAATCCCTGCACTCAGCATAATTTGTGATGGAAAGGGAAACACGTATAAAATTGAGTGAAAGTACACACATTTACTTTCACTAAGTTTTAACTAAGTAAAACCAACTCAGCCGCGTTTATCACACATAAAGTCAGAAAAAACAGTGAATACGGGAAGTGCCATTTATTCAGCGGTTATGTTGCTGAGTAAAAATAACGGCAGAGTTTAGGCTCTGAACTGGAAGGAGAAGGGGGGGAAAATAACCGAAACGCACCTTTAACTGAGACTTGGAGACTTTTCCACGCTGATCCACGTCCAGGGCTGTGAATGCGTGCCATATGGATTTCAAAAGCTCCTCTCGCAGCCACATCTTGTCCCTCAGCAGCACCGCAGGAGGTGTCTGTGTGTGTGTCCGTCCGTCTCCCTCTCTGCGTATGTTTGCGTGTTTGAAACTATCCGCCTCTCAGAGAGAAGCGCTGCGCTAGAGGCGCAAAAAAGGGAGAAGTGTGATAGCGCCACATGTTGTTTAGTTTTTTTTATGTGTCCCCCTGCTAATGGAAGTTTGTTTAGTTGACCCGACTAATTAAAACCAAATAACACGTCAACAGTTTATTTAATCATGAATAAGTAACTTTAAAGTGAGCCTGCTATGCTCTACGTTGGTGGGTGTTTGAATTAAACATGGTCGTTCATGACTTCAAAAATCCCTGTGAGACAAAAAAATACTTCAGGCTGCTTTAAACACTTAGTTTTAGACATTCTTTTTCCAGTCTCGGCTCTCTGTGATGTCAAGAGCCGTTATCCCTGATATGGTGACGTCAGGGACACAGCTCCTAGTAACCTTGCTCCTCCCGCCTACTGTCCAAGCCTTCTGTTTAAGATCTGCAGCCAGACAGAACAGAGCTGGCTTATTTTTAACTAAAATTAAAATTAACCGATTTGGCCATTTTTTTTCTAATTGTTAATGATTTTTAGAGTGCCGCAGCCGCTGGATTGGGGCATACTGGAAAAGGTTTGAGAGCCTAGAGGAGAGCATAACACCTCCACTTCCTAGTTCTACATGTTATAACTGTGCTGCAGTTTGATTCCACATATACTTTTGATGGTATACAAAAGCAGGTTAAGTTATTGAACGTTCATACTGATGCTACGTGATTTTTTTTTAATCTCTTCGTTATGTTGTGTTATTCTAATTTGTGTTGAAAATGTGCTGGTGAGGATGGATGACTCCCCCTGCAGACCAAGTCTACTGTCAGCTGCTTATTCCCAGGGGGGTGAACACAGCAGGTAGCTCCATGCGTTTGATTTCTTAGGTTTTACACCAGATGCTCTTCCTGATACAACCTCAAACAGATTTCTGTCTCCTCCTGGGATTAGACAGGTGATCTTTCACTTATTGGGTAAGTGTAACCTGCTACACTAACTCAAATCTAGCTACAGTTACAGATAAAGTGACCTGAACCCAAAAGAGTACTTCAAATCCAGGCAACTTCGAGGGAAACGCTCATCAAGGACGTCTTCAGAGGTTACTCCAGTATTTTTTTTTCACATGGGGTGAACTGAACTATTCAAGGGTTAGGGGCCTCAATAAATAAGATCATTCTATCAGAAATAAATACAGAATTAAAAACTTGTTTTTGGGAAAACAAAACAAAACAAAACAAAACAAAAAATAAAAAAACAGGCATGATTTCCCTCCTCTAAGAGAGGGAATCTAAAATAAATTTGTAATGAATACTTGTTTTGGAAAGTGTTGAAAGAAGCATTTAGATACAAAGAAGCATAACCACCCAAATCAAAATCAAATAACATAACAAAATTTGTTACTTTATATTTACTTTTACAATTAGTTTGTTAATATGTAGTTACACCACTTTGATTTTTTGGCTTTAGTCCATAGTTAATATTTATACCTCATATTTATCTGGATCTCATTTTTTAATTATTGTAGTTGCATGCGCTCCTGTACGTATTACAAAACTGACAATAAAGTTGGCTTTGACTTTTGGGTAGCTTAAGCTAACAACCTAAACACTTGAAACAGTTACTGGAGTACAATACCGCCCTCCAGGATTTAGTGGAGAAAAGCAGAAATGAATCAAAATGTACTCAAGTAATTGTACTTAATACGCCTTAATACACCTCTGGTCCAAGTTGGTGCTGTTGGACTGCATCTGACGAACCTTATCAAATAACCCACTTTCTGATTTGCTTCATTGTACTGAAGGTATATGTCAGAGGTAAGATTTAGGAAAATCAGGTATTATAATAAAAACACAAAACTTCTTAAAGGAAGCTGATTCACAGTCCTGTAGACATACAGAATCTCAATAGAGACCGAGCTCAAGTAACATTTTTACCACATTAACAATTACTAAAGCTAAAAACATTGGCGTTTACATTTTTATTATATGTTTCCAAGGTCACAAAACCATTTCAGTTCATTTTTCCCCCAAACTATAGTTTTTATTTTTGTTTTAGTTAAGTAAAATGTTTTGGGGGGTTTTCACATTTGAGTTACCTAGGATAACCTTGTTTGAGTGGTTGCCAGAGCATCGTGCACATATACTTAATACTAAAAAAATGAATTCTGATCTGTGATCACCTGAGAGCGCTGCTTTTTGATGGGTAGTCATCTGAGGAAAAAAGTTATTTACTCATTCATCATAAAACACATTTATAAAGCAGGTAAAGACACAAGCCTGGATAAGGAAACACTCGTCATCATGAATTCCCTTATCTTTTTTTTTTTTTTAATATGTTGTTGTATATATAGATGGTTCATCCATACACCAACCAAAAGCTTGAGACCTTCACGATAAGTCCAATTGTACATGCTTCAAAGATGTATCCAACTGCACTGTCAGTGCTCAAACACTTGTCCTGCAGCCAATAGTGAACACCAAAAGCATTCTCTTTTCCTGAAGTCGCCCACTGATCCCCTCTGTAACCAGATTATCACAACCTGCCATTACAGAAATCACTTGCAAAGTAACAAAGTTACAGCTGTTTTCATTTTTAAATAGTTTTCAATTTAAAAAAAAATTTGCAGTCTGATACAGAGGGCTAGGAGACCTGAACAATATGAAAGTGCTAGTATTATTAATTTACAGAGATCAGGCATCACATAGTGCTATGAATTATCCAATATGCTACATATGAATACAGCTGTTGATACCTTACAAATGCCTCTGGTTGTTTTTTTTCAAGGCTACTTGAAAAATAAACAATAACCTTGGCTTGTATGTACATAAACATGAGTTTTGTTTATGCTGAAAATAACGTTGATTTCACCACTACCAGAGGTATAATCTTATTAGGCCAAATGGCCATGACGGTGATAATGAAATATTTAGTCCCATTATCAATTCTAACAGTTAATCCCCCAAATTTTGTGTAAGTGAGAAAAAAACAAACAAACAAACAAACAAAAAAAAAAAAAAACACAAAGCCAAAAAGAGTTGCTGTCATGGTATCCCCTCCACGCTGGGCTCCAGAAGACAGCGCTGTTCAGAGCTTCTTCATCATCATCATCATCTCCTGCATCGTGCTCAAGTTCTTGGTTCGTTTTCCTCCCAGCCACTGGTTGCATTTTGGTGCAATTTCCCCCATTTGACAGATTGAAGAATGACTGAGAAGAACCAGTTCTGGAACCACTACTTAAGGGAACAACACAAGCTTTTTTTTTTTTTTCTTCTTTTTTCACTTCACTACAATCAGTCACGGAGTAATAAAAAGTAGAACAGATGACTCAATTCATTCCTGGAGCAGTGCCTCCAAAGTTGAAAGTAGATGGCACCACTGGCGCTGTGAACTTGTATCCGCCGTGTTTCTCGATCATCTTGGATTCTGTAATAAGAGAGGCAATTTGTTTTTTTAAATAAAATAAAAACAGGAGAAAACAGTTGTTTTCTCAAGATTTACTGCTGTCCAGCTATGCAGCTCACCTAAAACAACCAAGGAGTAAAATCTGTATCTTTTTACCATGACAGGTAACTTTATTTACTCCCACTGGGCGCGGGCAGTATTTATTTGTTTGTTTGTTTATGCATTCCTACTAGGCCCCCATGAAGAAGGAAAAGTTGGTCTAACCAAAGAACAGTCTGGAAAAAACTGCTTGGCCATCACTGTGGTCTATTATCAGAAGCTGCAATGGCGAGAAGGACTGACATTTATTACCAAAGAGGGATTTTAGACATGTTTTCTTTCGTGTGGCAAACGTCAGATTTTTATTATACCATGCGTTTCTGAGCCAATAACGGCTTATTTCAGTATGTTAGTCTGAAATGCAATTAGATGGAGGCAGTGAATGCTACAGTAGTTTTTATTACAGGTACAACTGCATCAACAACAATGAAAAAGAAAAAGCAGCACATACAAAAACACTTTATTTTCAGACTTTAGAGCACTGCAAGATTTAAATTGGAAAACTTGGGTAGTCTTAGCCGGGCCTCACCATGTGCTGCCCGTCTCTGATCTGCAAGTGTGGCGATGTCCTGAAGCTGTTTGCCCTGTTCCTCGTCGAGAGATTGCGTTAGCGCCTGGTACCATGCTGGGTCACGGGTCTGGAGATCTGCACCACATCAAGGTGACATCAATTAGTGATGTCAAAAAAAATACAAATACATATAGTGGTTTGTTTTTAGGCCATCGGCAGCTTGTGGTCTTACTCTGTAGAATGACTTTGAAGATCTGATATTCGTCCACCAAGTTATCTTCGTCATCTACGGCTGTAGTGTAGCCCTCGAGTGCCGTCTCCTCTGCATCGTCCTCCTCCCAGTCCTCGTCGTCTCCGTCCTCTCCTGCATGCTTTGCCAGCATCTCCAAGTATTCCTGGCCCTCCTCGTCAATGTCATCCTCGTCGCTGCCCAGCTCCGCTATAATTGCAGAGGTAAGGTGACACATTTAGACATTACCTCCCTGATTAACGCTGAACGCTTAGACACATTAAAAATAAATAAAAATCTTCATCTTACCATTATCATCCTCTTCTTCCCCATCCTCCTCGTCATCATCTTCATCGTTCTCATGCTCTGCTCGACAAGCGTACGCCCTCTTGAGGCCACTGAAAAGCAAGATGGCTGCTGGAAGAAGCTGGCTGGCCACCTGGTTGATGGCCTGAGGCCTGTGCTCGAGATCCATGAGAGCACATAGTCCCAGAATGCACATCTTCCTGTCATGGAGGCTGAGAGAGGAGTAAAAGCATTAAAAGGTGCAGAATCTTCTGAGATTCATCAAGGATGAACACAAAAAATACTGAGAGATAAGACGCTTGGGCCAGTCACTTTAATTTTATACTATAGTTTCACTGCCAGCAGGTAGACCGTTAATAGTGATTTCAAGGTAACCTTTAAATCTGCTAAAATAAAAATAATCAGTTCATTCTGGAAAAGACATTTTTCCAAAAAAAGGTGACTATCCCTCCTTTTCTTCAGTGTCTCATCTGTGTATCGCTCCAGTCACATAGCAGCTGCACCGACCCGATATTTCTAAAAAAAAGAGCCATCGGTCAGATGTGACAAGAGGCAGCTACATTAACTGCCATGTTGTTCTACACTTGCTGAGCACCAGCATTAGTGAACCACAGGAACAAGGCTAGACCCAAAGGCTCAGGAGTCTGGAACAGTTCTTTGTTTGTCGACGTTTTGAAATTCTCCACAAACAACTGAAAATCTCTCCCCCTTCCCTTGTTGGGAGGCTTTTATTGCAGTTTCAGTACCCAGCTCCATTAATGTGATCTCAACTCAGTATGAGGAGGGGAAAATGCAGCAAAATAAGAAGAACTAACACAGCGAACAGCGTCATAGACAGAGCCTGATGCTGCGTGTAGACAACACCGTGATTCATTCCCAGTCTCTTCTTCACAGTGAGAAATACAGCTTATTAATCCAAAATACCTATACTATTAAAAAGTTCTTTTACAAGATCAGTGAAAAGCTAAATGGATAATTAGAGAGTAATAAACATATGCAGCTATAAAGAAAACAAAGGTGCAGGGCTTTGTTAGAAACGGCCCTAACAGCCTGCTTTAAATTTACAAGCAGTCATTCGTGCTGATTAACAGTGATTACTATTCAATGTCAGCTGGGGAAATAAAAGCAAATGTGTTTTTTGCATCTTCAATTGCTAACTGGCGCACACCTAAGCTGCGATTCGCAGTATTAAAAACATCAGTCTTACCCAAGGAAGCAGTCAACGTCTTTCAGCCACTGGCTTATGAAGTGGTTTGTGATTGGTTCTGTGTTGTTGGGAAAGCGGAGATTCTCCAGAGTGTTGAGGAGCAGAGGAGGGCTGTAGTACAGTGCAGCGATGGCCACCTGGAGGCACATAGTCCTCAGCTCGCTGGTCTTCACCTCCCGCGTCAAACGCTCCAGTGCAGTCGTCACAAACAAAGGCACAACCTTCAAGTGCAGGATGAGGTTTTAAAAAAAATAATAATACTACAAAAAAAAAAAAAACCCAAGCAGGAACTGTACAACAAAAATCTACTTTTACATTTTATTTCACAGCCAAGTGATGATGCTCTTTTTAATGTCACAGCTCGTTATTCTGAAGCGTAAATGCGATCTTTATTCAACACTGACCTGATCAATGCCGCGGCCTTTGCACTGCAGAATGATCACTTCTAGGAGCTTGGCTGCGTGGCACTCTGGGTCCTCACCTGGATCGCCCGTCAGGATCTGTGTGAACACACAGGATGGTTTAACCACCAAAAATCATACTCAGCAACTAATTTAGCCAGAATAAAAACAGGCCATCTCACATTATGTAGAATCAACTGCAGCACCTTACCTTCTTACACATGCTATAGATTATCTCCAGGTATTTAGTGTCAGAGAGGAGGGTGTCCGTATCAACTGTGACATAGTTGTGAAGGAGAGGCATCATATCTGAAAGAGACAGTTATTCACTCAGCTGAACAGACAGACAAAATTACACAGGGTGTGAAAATTTAATTGAAAAATCAAAGTACCTGTGAAGTAGTCAAACCCATCCTGCTGGAAGACTTCATACACAAGTGGAAGGAGCTGCCACATCTGCGGCGACACCTGCTGGCAGGTGAGGCTGTGGGCCAAGGACAGGATCTCCTCATAGAATTCTGGGGGGAAAACCGAAAGTGCATCACTGGAGGTAAACACGATCCGTTTACCACAAAGAGTTTAAGACCAGCATGCGGGAGGAATGTGGAAACACCGGAAGAACCGGTCTCACTTACCCAGTACATGCTGCTGCAGCACAGTGCCGATGACCTGCAGACAGATGCCCTCGAGCTGCTGGGTGATCTGAAACACCACAAAACATCAAAGAAAATTCAGAATTCACTTTCACTTTCTGGTTCACTGAAGAAAATGCAGCTGTTGAGATCAAAACTATATTGCTTTTGCTTCACATAAGGCTCTTAATTTAGCACGAGTAGTAAGTAAAAATAGTCTTTTGGATCCAAACTTTGTTATACGTGGAAATTTGAATTGGAAGCACAATTTCCAGATCCACTTGGAAACTTTGGACTAGAACTCTCCAACTGTACTAACTTTAACCTGGGACAACACTTATCTGAGTCAATACCATCTGTGCCGTTATGTCCTCTAATGCACCTACATCCATTGAATTGGTTACATTTCCATTTTCCAAATCCACAGGTCAAATAAAATGATACCACTTCGGTGCAGCAAAGCAATGCATGTTGACAATCCTGAATTACAGAACCATTACGCAATTTAAAAAACCCAGAGTGCTTATTGACTGAGCAGCAGTAGTCCTGTGTTTCAGCAGACATGGTGGCAGCGTGCCCCGGCTCTATTTCTAGCGTCTGCCTCAGCCTCTGAGTCATTTTGAACATGGTGAGAACAGAGCGTGTTCCCAGGAGTTGGTGGGTGGCTCGAGTGTGTTGGCAGGAACGCTGCAGCAGCAGACCAGAGCCGCTTCCACAGAGGAAGTGGCACCGAGATGAGCGATCAGCCGGGAGGGGTGTACATGTGGGCAGCGGCTACGGTGGCTATGATGCTAACCTCTTTGTGGTCCTCCACCACACTCAGCAGTGTGTCGATGGTGTTGAGGATGCCCATGGCGGTCACAGCCTTGTCATCCCCTCCCTCCTCGTCAGGGCCCGTCTGAATCACCTGGTTGAACGTCATGGCCTGCCAGAGAGCAAACAGGAGAGAGCATTACGACTGTGTCTATGATGAGCCGAGCACTTTCTAGTGAACCTCATAGCAACACATGAATCATCAGGCAGGAGATTGGAGCCTTCATATTAATCACTTCTGAAAAGAGAAAAGCAACAAAAAAAAGGAAAGAGGGGAAAAAAAAGAAAAGATTTTGTTGTAGCTTTCTCTTAAAAGCAGCACAGAGAGGAACCGCAGTCACTTTGCAAACATTCAGCATCAATCATCAGTGCATGAGATGGAAAATAAAGAAGCCAAAGAGAAGAAAAGTCAGAAACTTGACAAGACACTTATCCCTGATACTGATTCTGTTCATGACAGAATCTTCAATTTTTTAAAAAGAAATTTTTTTTAATTAATACAACATTGTTTCCCTTATGGGATGACAGCTCTCCTCATTTATCGCTCTATAGGAGCAGTTTTATGTGGCATCTTTGTGAGATTATGCCATGACAATGTAGCCTCCATCATGGCTGCACTTACCAAATGCTGTGTCATCTCCACTGCAATCGGGGTGACCTCCTCACTGTATTCGCAGATCATCTTCTGTATGACATTAGTGAGGTCGTCATTCTCCGTCTCTCTGACGATGTGCAGCAGCGCCTGCATCACTGGCCGAATGAAGGGGGTGATGTATTCTTTGGCTAAAAACGACACAAGGAAAAATGTTGTTAGATGGGAACTGAACTTTAGTGTTTTAGTATAACATCAGGCTCCATGAATATATTATCTCACCCTTCTCCTGATTGCTAATGAGAACCTGCAGGGCGATAGCGGCCTCCACCTTAACTGGCATCTCATTGTCATTGATTAGACAGTTGCGGGTCAGCTCGAGGGCCGTCTGCAGATTCTGGTCATTTTTGAACTTCACCTCACAGAAGTAATGCAGCACCCAGCAAGCCTATGGGAAAAGGCGGCAGGACCCACTGATTAAACACATCCTACGTAAAGTTATTCCGTGCTATTATCACACAAGTCTGACGACTGGTGATTATGTGGATTATGTGATCACTTACTCTGGCTCTCATGTATCCCAGTTCACTGCGGAACAGGGGGAAGACGTGATTCTGCAGCATGAACTCCATCTGGTCTTTGTATACCTTTTTCTGCATAAAAGGAGGAAGGAAAAAAAAAAAGTCAGTTTCATGAGGCAATCAAAACGGTTTACACTTGCAGTGGTTTGCAGAAAGAGGATGCTCAGGCTGAATTCGGGTGATTGATAATTACACAGCTTCAGCGCTGATATTTTGCCCACAGCTAGGAAAGTATTAAAATGGACTGCAATAAAGCACAACTGAGTAAAGAGCAGTTTTCACCATCAGTGCAATATCTGCAACTGAACACTCAGGAAGGCAGTCATGGTAAAAACATGAGTGAAAGTGGAACTAAAGGTCTTTTAGTTTGTGCCTAGAAAACAGGAATTCGTCAGATAAGTGGAGAAAACGGGCCAGCAGAGAGACGTTTACCTTGAGCAGGATTTCAGCCAGAGAGCCTATCATGTGAAGGGCGCCGTCTTTTTTCCTGGGGTCAGAGGTGGGGTCTGTGAGAATCTGGTAACAGAAGCCCATAGTCTTTTGCAGCACCTAAACGGAGTAAGAAGAACATTTTATTATTTTCTGGACCTCAAATACAGATTATAGGGATAGTTCTTTTTTTCCTCCCCCTTAGGGTACAAATTTTTAATACAACTAAGAAAAACGGCCTCACCTCTTTCCTCTTGTTGCAGGCAGTGAAGAGAAGCGTCTGGGCTGCAGTTGTTGGAGAGATAAAATCCTCGAAAACATCTGACAGAGACAGCACAGATTGGAGCAATTGTTAGTCATCACTCATGCACGAACTCTTTTGGCTTTCAGACATTGACCATCTCAGCTTACCAAACTTCATCCGGATGTACTCGTATGGATCCTCCTGCCAGAGCTCCTCATCGCTGTCTGTGTAACACATGAGGGGGAAAACCACGTCCTGAATGATACCCTGAAAGATCAAAGTCACAATGGTCAGGGAGCATCAGCACAGTTTGTTCTTGGACAAAAACGGTACATCAGAGTTCACATTGCAATCATTACATATGCAAAGATGCATTTTAAACTGCAGTTATCAAGATTCATTCACTGCTCTTTTTCAAAGTGTTTCATAAACCACTAACAGTCTTAGACACATTTGTGAAATATCTAGCACATTTAAGCATTTTGAATTTTTACCTGGATGTGTTGTTTGAGGTTTTTCCACGTCAGAGCGTGCGCTATCCCCTGGTTGATATAGTTGAGCGTCTGTTGGAGTACTCTGGGAGCCACATATTGCTTTTCCTTGTATTGGTATAAGACTTTCAGCAGCACCTAGAGGCAAAGTGTGAAAAGTAACTCTTTACATTTGTGGGTTTCACTCCAAAAAACAAAGTTCAATTTAAAAGGTGAGCTGCTGCTGCTGTTTCATCTTCCTAAGTTCTTACCTGCTGTGCACCGACTGCATATTCCTTTAGGAAAAGTTCAGCAAACTCTGCGTACTCTTTGGTTGTGTTTCCTGGGCTTCCATACCTGCAAACACAGTATGTATGTTAAACCAAGTGGCAATCTTTAGGGCTGAAGTACTAAAACAGCATTAAATAGCACATTTACAGCCTGGTACAAAAAACACTGGTTAGTTTCTTTCCTCATACTAACTGGAGGGGAGAAGGTTTTTTGTTTTGGGGGGGGGGTGTCACTGTAATGCTTAAAGTGAAGGGTGAGGAAGATTTGATGTAGCAACACAAACAGCTCTGGTGACTGCTGTCTGGTAGGATTAACTTATACTAATCTGAGTGTAGTTCATCAATGTTGCTTCAAAAATGCTGAGTCCAAACACAGTGGGTGCATCTATTTTGTTTTTTTAAAACATGCAGTCTGTGTGTTAAACTTGCTCCTATGATTTACCGAACAAGTTAAGGGAACAATTATTGGATTTTTACCTCTCAAAGAGCCGAGCCAAGATGTGGAGGGCCCACTTCTTACACTTCCACCATGGAAGCTCAGGCCGCTCATCTTCATCGATCTGCATTGTCTCCTGCAGCACAGACAGGAACCAGTATCACAGTCAGCATGTGGAGCAGGTAAATGTGAACACCTTGTGAAAACTGGAAATCTTTTTTTGTTTTTTTCCTACTTACCGGAGGCACATCTCTGTCTACTACCGTTTTCAGGATTTCCATCCACTCTGTCAGGTTCTGTCTGTTGATGAGCTCCAGAGGAAGGTTGTACTGTGGAAGGAGACAAGCCAGTTATTTACTCCAGTGTCACTAGATATTAAGATGTGTGTCAAAGAAGGAGAATTAAAAATAAACAATGATTTTACTGAACAAACCAAAGAATACCTGGAAGAGGGCATAGAGGATTTTAAAGATCTGTTTCTGTATGAGGACAGAGTCAGTAGAGTGGTCAGGGAGCAGCTGGATGAAGCGTTCTTTCAGCATGGGCATGAAGATGTGCATGGCGGCCACCAGTGGCTGACGCTCTTCTGGTTTCTTGTATCTGTTTCATACACAAGGCCCACAAGCTCAATGTTAGATCCACAGCGTGTGGGTCTCAAGACAATGTAAAGGTCAACTCGGAAAAGTCTGACTTACTCGTAGTTTTTGACAAGCTGGTAAAGGCAAAGCAAGATGCCCAGCCACCCTGCACTGTTGTCTGACTGCAGGTAGAAGCCAATCTTGTCCACGATGGTCGTCCACTTGCCGGGGTAGTCATGCTTGATCATGTGGTGAATACATGTTGTCAGCTGGACCCTGACAAGTTCAACAGACGACTTTCAGATTGGGTAACATAATGCAAGAGTGACAAACTCTCCTCAGCTCCTTCTCTCGCTCTACTCATCCAGTGGGGTTTGTGGTTACCTGATGCGCTCGGGGGAGTGGATGATGGCCTCCACTATGTTGTCTCGAATGAACTGCCTGTCCTCCTCGGGGATGTTATTAACAGGCGTCTCTGTGCCTGAACCGTCTCCATCGCTCCAGTGCTGGGTTATCATGTTCTTAAGGTAAATCACACCTGGACAGACAGGAACACAGAGGTTAGAGCACAGCCCAGAAATGCAACACACACACAAACCGTAATAAACGTCACAAAAAAAGATTACATTTTAGCACAAATAGTTGGGCAGCTTCCAAATGAAAGCACAGAATGAGTGCACAGAAACCATGTGGAGAATGAAGAGGAGACTTAAAGAAACTGTTTCAAGTTTTGCTCCCTGAGGCTCTTTCTGTTATCTTGGTTTGAAATGTAGTGAAACTGGACTTTGAAAGGAGTGTTGACAGCACTTCACTGTATAGGAAAGAGGTGTGACAGATTTATAAAAAGACAACAGCTGATAGCTTTAACTTCAATGAAAGCAAAAACTCCTAAACTGAAGACAGGATTCCTCCCATAACGTTTGAGAGACACTCCAAAGACTTATTCTGGGGAACGATGTGAACTTATGAAACTGACACATGGGTATATGATCCCCAGAAAAGGTAAAAGGCTGTATATCTGCCATCTTAAAATGGGTATAAAATGGAAAAATACACAAAGACTTCAACAGATTTTACCAAAAAAAGAGCAGTCTCAAATACCAGAAGGAAAAAATAACGTGGAAAGCATGATTTTAAAATCATACTTCTCTTTACGATGGGATATCAAAATAAGCCACCAACTTCATGCAACCCCTAAACTCGCACCCATCATCATTATAGCTGCGTACATCACAGCAATGTGAATTGAGCGCCAAATAAAGCCTATGCTGCAGAAATAAATTCCCCCATCTGTAGGTCAGTTTTGAATGTAGCACCAGGGTGTCAGCTGGGTTCACATCTACAGTGTGGGGGCCTCACTATGAGGTTTGTAGCTCACAAGGAAAGGCATCTGAGAGAGGGGAGGTCAACACAAATGCCTACAGCAACTGTGAGTCAATCATAATCCACCCCATCAATGCTGATGGAGCACAGCCCCCCGCCCCCTTTCACCGATGACTACACTGCACAACAAAGTCGCTAGCAATGTGTCATAAATTAAATTTATAACCACGAGGAAAATGTGTTTACACAAAATACTTTCACCCTCTGTATTTACTTGGTAACAAATCTTGAAACAACTCACGCTGCACATCCTGTCAACACGTATTCACATACAACGTAAATCTACATTCAAACATGATGCCCAGAGACAGCTGGCTGCCATCAATGCATCTGATCAAACTATTAATGGAAAAAAAATTATCTAATAACTGTCAATCACCACTAAAGCAGCGCCACTCATATTTCAAAAATTTAAAAAGCATTTTTGTTGTGTTGGACAGCCTACCAGCATCAAACCAGACAGGCTGCAAACAGTAATCTGGCCAACCAAAGTGACTACATGCCAGAACAATAAATTAAGACGACGTTCGTTTGTAATCAGCTTCACTGTTGATATTAGTCCAAAGCTTCTGTACAGTCTGGACCGCAAAATAATGTCTGACATTTTTTTTCCCTTATGGCTAAAAAAGTAATTTATAATACCCGAGCACAGATCTATAGAAGCTTAATTTGCTGGGAGAGCCATGTATTCTTGGGAGGTGTGCGCACAATAATTAAGATGCTATGTGTGCACTTTCTGTAACAACTCTGGCCCAGATTTTAACTTTGAGGAAGGTGTCAGTGGAGGGAAAGTTCTATGTTCAGAGAGCAGCATTTGACTGAAGCTATATTTAACCAACTCCACGTGTGCACTGCACTTCAGCGTGGTACTTTAGCCTCACAAAAACAAGTGTGAATCACAGATCATCACTTAATAACTCCCCCTTAAAAAAAAAAAAAAAAAATTATATAATCAGCCTCTATAACTTGGGATCGCAGGTAATAGATCCGTTTTCTTATTTAATGCAGTCTGACAAATTTGGAGTAAAGTGTAGGATAAAAGCGGTAAAAAAGTCAAACAGTAGCAAGGTGGATTCAGTGGACACTAAGGTATACATTGATGGATTGCAATAAGAGCTTAAAATAAACCAAACAAAACATTAAATTAATTTTCCTGACCAAGTCCTTGAGCACTGAACAAACTCAAGGGCTGAAACAAACAGAAATTGAAGTGAGGACATTTTTACAGATGCGAAAAATAAATAAATAAATGTAATCACATCTTTTATTTGTGGATGTGAATTTGGTTTCAAGTCATAAAATAGTTTGACTCAGAAAACAAACTAAACATATGAACAGAACATTAAACCCAATGATGAGTCACTTTTCTTTCAAAGAAAACAACTGCAATTAAGAATAATTATTAACAAATGCAAAAACGTTTGGCTTTTTTTTTTTTTTTTAAATCCTACGACTGTATAATTATTCGTTTGCTGAGAAAGTTCTGACTCACCTGCTTGCCTGACAGGCAAGTCCAGCTGATCAGTCATGGTGACGCGAAGCAGCGTGGACACAAAATTTACCCGGGCGTGACCCTGTAAGCATTGAAAACAAATATATGTAAGCCGGTTATAAAGACAAAACATCTCCCATCTCTTTGTTTAAAGATTCATTATTTGCCTTTATTATTATTTTATTTAGACAAGATAGCAGAGTTGACAGGAAAGGAGAGACAGACATCCATCATGCAGGCAGAATGACACAGAGGAAATGGCCTGGGGAGAATCAAACCCAGGCCCCTATAGTAGCCCTTCAGCATACGGGTAGCCTGTTTAACCAACGCCCCAACATCTCTCTTTTAGTATAGTTTCATGTGTGCTGGACTTCAAGTTAGTTTTAATGAATCTTTTTGAGCTGGCATTTAAGTATACTTGAAATGGTCCAAATCTAACCTGGCAGTTTGAGCACACACTATGTACTCAGATACTCATACATCAACACTGTTGCTGAGTAACTGAAAACAGAAGCACATGACTTATTGTTACAAATCTGCAATATTATGATCTTTGAAGGATTTTTAAAAATAATTTACTACAGGAGGAGGAAAAAATATCCCATAGTCCAGGTCAGTTTTACAGCATCAGTCAAGACATTTGTCCAACCTAAAATATGATTAAGTAATAAAATAATCATCACCAGAACAGAAACTATATCAGACTGGTACCTGATAACTTCTAAAGCCATTAAAAAACACATCAGCATAGTCAGTCTCTAATAAATACATTAATGTCCTACAGTTCAAGGGTCACTGAATTTAATTTATCTTAAGCTTCATTCACTGTTCAACTGACAATTCTCCATGAAAAGCAGTGAGAGTTTATGACTAAGCAAAGAACCACATTTAGAAACCACAGATTTACTCCATCCTCCTCCAGAAGACATGACTTCTATTGAAAAAAACAAAAAAAAACAAAAAAACAACTCCAAGAGGTCCAGCCAGCTTTGTGAAAATACTCCGAGCTCTGCCATTCAAGGGAAGCAACACTAACAACGCTTACGTGGGTGTAAAGCAAAACCTTAGCCCCAAGCATTGCCAAAAATACATAACTGAGACATTAGCGCCTGAATAATAAACAAACTCAACCATTTCATTCGGTACGCCCATGCAAGCTAGTGCACTTCCAAACAACAAAAAAATGATTATTCCATGTTATGCTTATTGAGTTGGAAATGTGTCCAACTCCATCACTATACAGCACCAGTTAGGTCCTCAATGGCACATGAAATTAAGACGCTTTGCAGCAATAACTTTTATTAGATACACCTAAAGCACTCCAGTACACCAGCTGTGCTATGAAGTGCCAGGGATGGTGATTTAATTTTACAGGATGGCAGGACTCTGTCCCGCATTTAATCGCCATTAACAAACCAAATACGCTCTCAGGAAAGTAACGCACAACTTAAACCGACTTGAATTACCTTAAAAATGTATCCAGTTGTTTTATTCAGATTAATTTCCATATATCAGAAATAAAACTAATGGTTAGTGTGACCAGACATTTTTTCACTCACACAGTGCGGATGCTGCCTCGACCAGGATAGTTGCTAACTCTGAACTTTAGCTCACACGGACCTCGGAAAACAAACTATTTTACTACACATTTCACGCAGTAGATGTGAAGCCCACGATTCTATAACGGGAAGCTAAGACAAACTGTACTAAAATAATCGATTATGTAAATTTTATTGCGTTGCTAAATACTGTGAACAGTTCAGGGACTGCCAGTGACACGTGAGCAGCTGCTATGTAGCGGAGCTACAGCAGCTCATCCAACAAGTAGCCAAGTAGCTAGCTGACATTAGCCACCTAGCTAGACACCAGTATCCCGCTGTTAAATACCCTGCCTTCCACTTGCCTTGCATTTGACCAGCCTCTTTTGTCACCTAACAAGCCGCTAGAATCGTTCTTCCGCCGTGTCAGCCTTGAATTTAGTCGAAATTGTACCGAAACGATACAAGCTCAGCTCACACTTATCGCTTCGGCAGGGCAACAACCGTTAGCTTCTTTAGCATTAGCGGCACAGCTGGCTGAAGATGAGGCTAACAGTGACGCTGGTTACTGCCACACGAGCGTGTTATCACCTAATCACAAAAAGGACTGATCACTTCGTTTTTGTGACGCAAAAACAGCAACTTAAGTCTGGACAATCACAGAGTCTGCTAGCCGAGCGGGACATGAACGCCTGAACTGCCACACTAAAGGCAGCAGAGCCCAGCCTGCGTGATCGCACCATCTTGATGTTGTGAACGGCCGAGGCCCGACCCAACCAAGACCGCGCCACAACTGCCTTCATCTTAACTTTTACCTCGTTCAGCTGTCGCTCCGCGGCCTCACGCAGATTGGGGTCCATCGTACCCCTAAGGGCCTCGACCAAAGCCTCGGGATCCATCACGAAAACTCTGTTTACGGCTCGGATTTTAATATATCACAGCTCTATCAATTCCCAGTCACTGCGCACATGGACGCACAGCTCTCCGGTTACCCGGCGCGAAAGGAAGCAGTGAATGAAGTACCCGGATAGATCAGCGCCAAATTTGTGCAAGACGAACATCCGGCAGCGCCCGTGGACCTCTGGGAGGTGTAGTTTCCAGCTACATGGTATCATATTATCTACTGAAATTCAAAAAGATGAGGAAGCTGACCCACCTACTGGCTGCATTTATTCAACGATTTAAATTTTTTTTTTAGTTTTAACTCCTTTTATTTCTTGATTTCTTTACATAAATAAAGGTCATTTAAGGCTATTCATTAGGCTACTGTGAATGATTTGCATTCTCATTTGATAGTCTGAAATAAAGTTTCTATAGGAAAGACAGAATGCATGCGTGTGAATGAGAGGGAAGCAGGTGGAGAGGTGAAGCCTAAATGAATTTAAATACCTGGGGCCAAACATCAAAAGCAACGGATAGTGTGAGTGTCAGGGGTGATGCATGACAAAATGATAGTAGCAAGAATGAAAGCGAAGGTTTACAAGACTGAAGTGAGACCTGTTATATTGTATTTTTTGGAGACAGTGGAACTGACAAAAAGACAGGAGGTTGAGCTGAAGGTGGCAGACCAGAAGATCCAATATTTTTTAATTGGGAAAAAAAGTATGCCAGAGGGATATCCTTGTTTCCCAATAAGTCACCCCTATAACGATGTGCTATATAATGGTGTGAACTCTGCCAGCTGTCTTGCGTGGTGGTGGCACCATCATGTTGTGGGGCTGTTTTGCTGCTAGTGGTACATTGCACAAACAGGATTGAATGATGAAGAAGTAGAACTTCCTCCAAATTCTTCAACTTCTTCAAATTGCTAAGGGACATAGAACTCAGTATTAATGGGGTGTATTTATGCATTTTAGCATGCAAATTTAACCCATGTGAATGAGTGAAAACATATATATATATATATATATATATATATATATTTTTTTTTTTTTTTTTTTTAAACTTGTGCACCTTCTTTTTTTTTTAGTTAGAAGTTAAAGATGTATAGTATACAATTATTCCATCCTGGGAAAAGAACAGTTCAAAGAAATCATCAAAAGCCCCAAACTTATAAAAAAAATACATGCCTAAGATGAGTGTCTGTGAACTTTTGACCCCAACTTTAAATATAGTTGGTCTATTGAATCAAAATAAAGTATGTGCAGTATGTACATCTGTATGTTTCTTTGTTTTGTTTTCCTATTGTGATGTATGTGTTTATTTTGGATTTATTTTTTGTTTGCTTTTAATTCTGGAGCGCAAGTCCGTAATAAAAACCTGACTGATAATTGTTTCTCTATAATTGTCTATAGTGGAGAACCATCTGTATAAATTATATGGCTGTGTGCGCCCTCATCTTTGTAATTTTGTCTGAAAGAATTTAATATATGATGTTATTATTTTACAAGCTTAGTAATGTAAGATACAGATACAGATTGTGATACAAAGTATTTGCCTCAAAAAAGTATAGTATAAACTGTAAAGTACCATCAGTTTGTATTTTAATCAACTTCTTAGGTGTTTCTCGTCCGATATGAAACACGTTAAATATATAAAACTGAATAATAATCAATAATAATCAATAAAAATGTCTTTCAAATATGAAAGTAGACTTCACTGCAGATGGGGGCGCTGTTGTGAAAACTGGATGTTTGCTGCTGAATGTGAAGGTAAAAGGTCAACCATTGTAACGTGTCAGCAGGCTGTCGACATACCGGTGTCACTCGATCGACTTGCCGGTTGTTACTCCACTACACCTCGGTGCTGCTAATCTTAACGTTATCTCAGAAAATGGCCAAAAAGCGGAGAGAAACCAGAGACACGGACGGCTTGTCCGCGGCACAGGAGGAGGTGAAGGCTAATGCCAGTAACTCCAAAGTCCTGAAAGGTAGGCTCATGGCGGTAGCTAATTGTTAACTGTGAACGAAAAAGAAGAGGAAAGCAAATAGAGACAGATGAAGCAATATGACCACTCAACTGCGTCCTTTTAACTTTGAGACCGTTGCGGATTGTGAAGCAGCCGGAACCAGCTAGCTAAAGTTAGCCCTGGTTGATTTCGATGCTTTGCTTTGTATCGCCAAACCTTATAAATAACACATCACAAAGTTAGCTAAAAATCCACCTCAGCCCCATTTAAGGTATTAAGGCAGTTTAGTCAGCATGCCTACATTAACCCAATAGTTCAAATTACTATTTTTTTTTATTTTTTTATCAGCGAAAAGATAAACTGCTGTTTAACAAAGACAGTTGGAAAAGTATTCATCTCCTCTAACGGTAAAGTAAGGATACGACAAAAAAGTACTCCATAAGAATAAACATAAAAGCGCCTACTTCCAGAAAAATGTACAGAAAGTAATTCTAAAGTATTCGCTATTTTAGTTTCTTTTTTGGTAAATGAAGTTTAATTAACTGTGCATTGTTAATTAAACTTCATTTGAACTGCATTTCAAAAGCTCATGTCAAAAAGCTATTATATTAAGTGTAATAAATGTATCAATTTGCGTGAACTGTAAATGAAAAAGTAAAGTGCAAATAGTGAGTAAATGTACTCCACCATCACTGAAAGCAATGTCGAAAGTGGCTAAGGTTACAGGGAGTATCTGAACTTTATTACACATTAACAGGTATTGTACTTACACATGGTGCATGGATTACATATGAGTGTTTCCCTTCAGTCAAGGACTCACATGAGTTCAGAGCTGAAGTGTTTTTTTTCTTATGAACTTTGTTCCTTCTTGTCCAAATGGCCAGCTCAGATAAGAACCACAACAGAAAACAAAACAAACATAGAAAAGTATAGAAATGCATTTTGAGTGTGTCATATATTTTGGTCAATTTGGTTTGCCGATCCAGTGTACGTAGCCATGCTGACATAACACATTGCTTTGTAGAGTAAAACCCTTGAGTTTGGCATCTGGCTATGGGCTTTTTGGAACTGGATGTGACCATATTGGATGAGAAGATGAAACTGGGGAGTGTCAAGTGGAAAATAACAAAGTAGTAAGGAACCACCCGCACTCTGTCAGAAAGGGCTAATGACTTGCTGGAAAATCAGCTGACTTTGGAGCCTGGTGTCCTGCTGGCCAGGTCCATCTTTTATATAAAATGTATGCCTCAAATAGACTGAGTCTTAATTTCCAGCAGATAAGGCATCAGAAGTGCATAGCTGTGTCCTGCTGTTAAAGAGGAAAAGTGGGACACAGCTATGACGTTTATTTGCATAAGAGCTGGGAAGTGATATCCACGCTCATTCTAAAGCCATGTGTGCACTGATGAAGTGCTATGTTTATCTCAGATCACCTCTGAATGTGCTGCAAGTGATTACATCTGTCTAACTGTGATTGGATCAGACTCTGTTCTGTGTCCTGTGTACTGTTTGTTTGTATATGTGTCTTTTTGGCTGCTGTTACAACCAAATTTCCCCTTGTGGAACAATTAAAGGATTATTCTAAGATGCATCTTAATGGCAGGAGTGACCAGATGGCAATACTGCTTTATGAAGTAATGCTCAGTTGTGTTTTTATGTCACACAAACTTTGTTTAGAATGTATTTAACCAAACCTTTTTAAGCATAATCTTTATTAGTGCCAAGTATTTGATTGAAGCTGATGGTAAAGTCAGCTTCAATCAAAAACTTAGAAATTTTAAGTATTAATTGAATAATTAAAGACCATAACATTCATATTTTACACTCAGGTGTCAGCTTATCATCAGTGTCATAAGCTATCATCAAATATGCATGTGACATCAGGCTCGGTATGTGTTGCCAGACCATCATAGTGTGCTGCAGTGTGGTTTTAAATGAGCAAACAGCAAAAAAACAAAAAGAACTTCCTCTCTGCATATATCAAGATCTCACAGTTAGATATTGCAGTTCTCCCTTTCTATAATGTTTATACTGAAAGCATCATTAAAGAGACAGTCTCAGTCATAGCCACAAGTGTCTCTCGAGAGAGATTCGGTTCCCCGTAGTGGCTTAAATGAGTGATGCAAATTATACAAAAGCTTACCTGTAGGATGTTTATCTGATTATAGTTTACTCTATGTTAACTGGGTGTTTGACTTACTTTCTCTCCTCACAGAGATTCAGCATAGCGCGGGGGGCTCAGCACGCATGTCTCTGCTGATTCTGGTGTCCATCTTCGCCTGCGCTGCCTCAGTCATGTACCTCGTTTACAGGAACTTCCCAGAGCTTTCTGAGTAAGTTGCCCTGGTGTGGTTGTTTCAGCATGAAGTACACTTTACCCAAAACACTTCTCAGATCTGAAGGAGTGCATTTTACTAGACATTGCTTTTCTGTGTAATAGATTCAGTTCTGCTGTTTCACAGGTAGGGTGTATATAACTTTATTTCCATTCAGTGGTACACAGGCTTGAAAACTGAATGGTGATGAGTCATGGTTCAAAAAACAAAAACAAACAAACAATAAACAACTTATTCCCATTGCTGAGTACAACACAGTAGTTTTGTGTTGAAGGCAAAGCTGTCATTATCTTGATGACTGTTTACTCACCAGCTAATGACGAGTTACACTTTCTTCTGTTAGTGGTTTTGTTCGGTACCTATTCTAAAAAAAAAACTGACAGAAATTGCTTTATAACTAGTTGGGATTGTCTCTATAAAAGTTTGTGGTCTTTTCCTTACTGAGTGCCCTCAGGACTGTTGTTGACTGGAGCTATAGAAATACTGTGCAATGAAATTGAATTTGGGGACAAAGGAGACAAACCACATAATGTTTGGATCTTTATTCAATGAAGTTAGGATTTCAGCTTAAATGTTAATGAAAACAAATGCATTTAAAAATGTCTTTTGAGACCATTGGCTGCTTCAAAAGCATAATCTCCCTCAGTGTTTAGCCACGACATTGGAGATCGCTTTAAATTCTTTGGGGAGGCTTTACTCTTTGTTTAGAAATGTAAATAAAAGAAAAATAGAGGGGCATAGCAGAGTGGAGATGCAGTAAATGGCCTCAGGGGTTGCTTTGAACTCAAGCCTCCACTATTTTTAAGTGCAGGTGTGCTTGACTGTGTTTGTAATGCCTTGCTAGTAAAATAGTTAATCAAGTGAAGAGCTAACCAAGACAGCCAGGCATCGGTGCACTCCTGATCTACATAGTTATTAGGAGCTCTGTACTGGTGGATTTTGGCAGTTTTTGTTAGGTAAATGAAAAAGCTAAAAATGAGAGAGTAATTCTGACATGGTATTCAAGTCCAGAACTGCTGAGATATGATTTAGAAGCAAGAAGAGATGATGTCAACATGAAATTGGCAATGGAAAACTGGACAGATCCAGTCATTAAGTGAATGGGTTAAATGCAGAGAGGAATTTGCTGGTACACATCGTTCATTAGAAGCGTTGGACTCATAATAGTAAAACATGCACGTAGAGTTTTTCTCTGTACTTGTACAGCTTCAATTTTTAACATCCCTGCGAAGAAACTCACTATTCTCACCGGTAGTGCTAATTCACAAACCAATTACATAATCATTTGCTGATTTTATATATTAAAAACGACTGGAAAGGGTTTTAAGTAAATTGTGACTGACACAAGATTTTTTTTTTTCTTTCCAGTGATGAAATGGAGAAAATCAAGATCCCCAAAGACATGGATGATGCTAAAGCTTTGGGAACAGTATTGTCTAAATACAAAGACACCTACTATACCCAGGTGTTGGTGGCCTACTTTGCAACATATGTTTTGTATCCTTGGAGAAGACATCACCCTTTATGTAAAACATGTACTTTACTACTTACTCTGAACTGCTTTGCTGAGGTTCAGGCTAAGTAAAACTGTCTGGTTTGCATTGATAGTTTGCACTAGCTATTCAGTTAACTTTGTGTTAACTGAAGTTATTATTTACTGTCTTTTTCTGGCTGCAGCTTCATTAGTTTCTTCTCACTGAATCTTCCAGCTGGCATTCCTGACAAAGTATGACCATGTATGAACTTTCAGAACTGTCAGTGGTATCTCCCACATGTAAAATTTATTATTAGAAAAAATCTGAGTCATTCTTTCAGAGTGTCAGCTCTAAGTCTGTTGTAAAAGTCAAGCAAGCAGAACTTTGTATCCAATATTAAGAGGATGTCTCTGAGGATAAGTCTAATGTGTACACACAATTTCATTTTAACTGCTCAAACTACAGGCAAAGGATTACCATCATTGTAGTGGATCTTTCTTTTAGCACTTATGTGGGAAGAGGAATCTTGTGTGGAGCTCATTTTTAAAGAAATACACCTTAACACTCTTACCAGCCTCCAGACTTTTGCAATCCCTGGATCGATCTTCCTCAGCATACTGTCTGGATATCTTTATCCGTTCCCTCTGGCTCTTTTCTTGGTGTGCTTGGTGAGTAAGAACAGTATGAAATTTGTAAGTGAAAACATTGAGTTTATTTACGTAAGGATGTCAAGCCACAGCCTTTTGTTAAATAGATGGATGATTACATGTCTTAAAGTTTTTCATACAGCGGAATTATAATTTACAGTTATGGTTACATCTTTAATGACTTTAAAGAAGGAAAAAAAAGTGATTGATTAAATGTCCCTTAGCAAGCTGCACCACAACCAGATGCTTTTGGCAACCATCAATAACCTCCTGGATAAGTCTGGCTGAATGTTTGACCAGTTTTCTTGGCAAAATTTTCCATCTCACCTCATTTAAATTAGTTGATTTTTAAGCACAATCCAAACATTTTTAAAAGGGTTGAGGTCAGAGCTTTGGGAATGCTCTTCCAGAAGTTGAACTTTATCTGTTATAAAACCAGTTTTGGTTTGTTTGGGATCATTGTCCTGTTGCAACACACAACTGTGTCAAAGTTTCAACTCTGTAGCTGTTGATTTGAAGAGAATTTGAAGAATTTGGAAGTAGTCCTTAGTCATGATTTCATCTTTTTGCATTGTACCAATACAATGCAGCAAAACAGCCCCAGAGCCTGATACTAACCCTACAGCTGATACCGTGTTCTTAGCCTCACCTTTACCCCCTCCAAATATAACTCTTATCATTGTGACCAAATAGCTTAATCTTTGTTTGATATGATTGTAATAGTTTTCTCCAAAAGCTCTTTGGCTCGTCCATGTGGGCAGCTGCAAATTTCAGTTGAGGTTTTCAGCAGTTTGCAATTCATGAGCCTTGGTGATTCTTTGGTTGTTCCTGAACATCCTAGCCAATATCCTCTCAAGGCCTTCTTCCAGACCTTGGTAAAGTAGTGACTCGTCCGATTAACTTGTACTTGTGAACGACTGCAGTCTACAGTTGTTTAGAACTGGCTCCAAGAGACCTTCCCAACTTTTGTAAATCCAAAGCTCACCTTCTTAGAACTTCACTGAGTTCTTTTGATTCAAGCCCATGATGAATTTATGCAACACTTCCAACCACAACTGTAAATGTAGAGCAGACAGCAGTGTAATCACGTGGCTTTTCGTATATTTTTGAAGGGAAATTCCACATTTAAACATGCAAGGATAGAATGAAAATGTCATGTTTAACATTGTCACCAGTTTAACCTCAGTACCTGCATGAACAGCATACAGCTGCGTGTGACTATGTTGCATCATAGTCTGCTGTGACCACTTGGCTGGTTGTTTTTTCTTGTGGACTTTTTTTTTTTTTCCCTGTAAAAACACGATGCATTCACACTAGTGGTTTAGCCTTGTTCACACTAAACCATGATGTTTTTGCTGTTACAGCCAAGAAGGGCTTTGGTTAGTGTGAAAACCCAAAGACCTTTTCTTTGAAACTACGTGCAGCTTTTCTTAACACCACACCTCTGCTGCTAGCATTATGAAATGCGATGGAATATGGAAATTGTGTTGCATTATAGTTAATAATCATATTTAGAGATACATATTTAATTTGTGAAGGACTCTAAATGTTTTATAAGTCAGTTACCAGAAGAGTCATTTCTGCTTCCAGCTTTGAGATTTTTTTTCTGTATTATCTTCTTCAGTCACTCATCATTTTCTGTCTGTTGGCAGTGCTCTGGCTTGGGTGCTTCGTTCTGTTATATGCTGTCATATCTGGTGGGCAGACCAGTGGTCTACAGATATCTCACAGAGCGAGCACAGAAATGGTCTCAGCAGGTGAGAGCTTTGACAAGAAAGAACCTTTTTTTCGTTGGTTTTGTTTTGGGGGTTTTTGTTCTTTTGATATATTTATGCATTTTCTTTGTGCTTTGCTTTAGTTGTACTGGTTTTGAATTGCATTTAAAGACCCACAAATATATTGCCAAATAACAACAACATTTACCTCAAGATGCTTTATAGTATAATGTAAAGACCTTACAATAATATAGAGGAAACGCCAACAATCAAATGACCCCCTTTAAGCATGCACCTGGCAACCGTGGGAAGGAAAAACTCCCTTTTAACAGGAAGAGACCTCAGGAAGAACCACGCTCAGTGAGGGTTGGACATTTTTCACAATCGGTTTGAGGTGAGGGGAGGAAGACAGTACAAACGACCTGCTGTGGAAGAGGACCAGAGATTAATGATAACTAATGATCAAAGTGGTTTGTAAGCTTGTAATGAGTGAAGAAGAAGTACTTTATGGAAAGCCCCCAGCAGCCTAGGCCTATTGCATGGTAACTAAGGGAGGATTCAGGGTCAGCTGATCCAGCTCTAACTATATGCCTTAGCAAAAAGGAAGGTTTTAAGCCTAATCTTAAAAATAAAGAATTCAAACTGGTAGCTGTTTCCGCAGAAGAGGGGTGTGAAAACTAAAGACTGCCTCCTACTTCTAGATACCCTACGAACCACAAGCAAGCATGCAGTGTGAGAGTGAAGTGCTCTATTGGAGTGATATGGTACTGTGAGGTCTTTAAGACAAGATTGGACTGAATTAGTCAAGACCTCGTATGCGAAAAGATGGGTTTTAAATTTGATTTTGGATTTAATTAAGAAATAGGCTCTCTCTTTTTAGTCCCTGCTAGTACACTATCGTGTTATACATGTTTTAATGATTGCTTAATGAGATGAGTTTTAATATCCCCAATATTACCCAGTATTCCACAGCACAGCAGTCCTCTGACATGATTTTAATAAAAGCTGATCATTTATTTATTGTTTGTAATTTCAGAAATATTCTGCTCATGATTTTTCTTATATTTTATTTTTAATGGCAGGTTGACAAACATAGAAATCATTTAATCAATTACATCATCTTCTTGAGGATAACCCCCTTTCTACCCAACTGGTTCATCAACATCACCTCACCTGTCATCAATGTGCCTTTGGGGGTTTTCTTCATCGGTACCTTTCTTGGTAAGACTGTTTTTCTCTCTACTGCTGGATCCATTTTGGTAATGTTTGCCACCACTGACTAACCTTCATTCCACACTGATCAACAGGAGTGGCTCCACCATCCTTTGTAGCAATCAACGCAGGTACAACACTGTACAAACTCACCACGGCGGGCGAAGCCGTCTCCTGGAACTCCCTGGCTGTGCTCGGTGTACTAGCCGTGCTCTCGATTTTGCCCGTCTGCTTCCAGAAGAAGCTGCAGCAGAAACTAGAGTAGAGGCCGTCACCTCACCTCAGCAACTCATCTGCTGGCTGATCCCAACATCTCCCTTACCTCGCCTCAGGAACATGCAGCGGTCACTCGAAGCTGCTCCGCATCCGTCTCGTAGGCGGTGGAAGAATTGCCAAGCACTCATCGACCACAAAAATGCATGCAGTGGTGGGTTGTTCCTGATGTCAAGTAAAGTACAAACAGTCCACTGCTTGCACAAGTTGTTTTTGGTTTCTGTGACTCATGGTATAAATATTAGAAACTGTTTTTTTGTTGTTTTTATTTAATGCACTGCTTATTATATAATTGTATGATCTTCTTCAGACAATAAAAGGTGCCGCTTGCAGGATGCTTTCCTAAAGTGCAGGCCACAGTTGTTCCACATGGCCTTATTTCATGGGGAATAACGTGCCTCTGTTGTCTTTTTAGGAACTCTGTCATCAAACAGTGCAATCAGCATCTTGTTCAGATTATTCTGGACATTTTATTTCTAAATACTCAACAAACAGGCACTTGGACAACAGCAGAAGAGTTGCTACATCCTGTTAGTAGCACCTTTAACACCCACTCCCCTTTTAATATTTATTTCTCCTGCATTTGTCTACTTAATAGAATCTGATTAGCACTATAGCAATAATTTTCGCACTACTTCTCAAAGGGGATTTTAGTCTTTTAAAAATGCATTTTGACACAGGGTCCCTGCTCTGGCGACTATATGCAGAGTTTGGGGATACATTAATATGTAGAGAAAAGGAAACACGTAAGCACTGATCTTCGTAAGTTTGTGTTTTGTTGACATGTGAGTAATTCTACGATCTTCCTCAAAGTGTGCCTGCATCTTCTGCCAGACAACTTCCCTTTTTCTTTCATCCATGTTTTCATGTTATAATCTACTTTGCTACTGCACGCTTGAAAGTATTTAAAGTACAGACTAAGCCAATGTAATATTTTTTCACAGGACATCCAAACTGCAGGGTGTCAAACTCAGCATCTCTAGCTGGTATTTTTATTTAAACAGTAAATGTAGATCTTGCTGGTGCACTGAACAGTTCTTGAAAGGCAACACAGTTGTCTTGGTTTATAAATTTTAAAAGTCAAAGGCTGAGATTGCTTTTTTTTTTTTTTTTTTTTTTTTTGTACTGTGGTCATCTGCGTTCATCTCCACCCTACGATATCTAACTAGTGATTTTAATATGATGGATGATCCACCATTGAGCTCAATAAGACTGCCAACAGACTGTGCAGTGTCTGAGCCTTGCCTTGCTTTTACTGCTTCCTTTATTTCACCTTGGGAAATGTGCTGTGTTGCCTGATTTATGTTGCTAGATTGTGTTCTTTAAAGTGTTTTGAATGGCTGTTTATGTCCTGTTATTTAAAAAAAACAAAACAAAAAGCTTATAGATTATGTTTCCCTTTAGATTTGTTGCCTGTGTACCAAGGTAACTCATTGCTCCTGCTGCTGCTAAAAACCTTCTGGACAGTTAACAGACGCAGTGAATGTACATGTAGGTAACAAATCTTAACCTAGATCTCTTAAAAATGCACATTTAAAGTTGTGCATCAGCAGATTTCATGTTTTTGCTTATGTCTTAATGGACATTGTATCTACTGTACTACTGTATGAATATTAAACTCTCAAATGCAGGTTATGAAAGACTGCATAAACATCAATTGATGTAAAAGGAGGAAACAGCGCTACAGTAGTTAAATAGTTTTTATGGTTACTGTTTTTGAAACATCTGCAATGGATAAAGAACCTTTGTTAAGTAAAGTAGCAAAATGCTGTGAAATGATTCCTGTTGCAGCTATGAGTAACCTGTTATTCCCCTGTAATGCTAAATACGCCAACAAATGATAGTTGGTAACCTTTTTTTTTAAATATATATATATATATATGTATACTAAAATATTTAAACCTTACAACTAATTTCAACTTAAACTAGTATACCAAACCCCCCCCCATCGTCTTACCCAATCAGTGATAATGTGTGATACTACTTCTGTATCCCTCTGCAACATTTCAAAAAGCAGTATTATTCTGTACTGTGCAGTGATGTATTGCAGTATGAAGTGTTTACAGATTTCAAATTTGTTCTGTTTTTCTAAATATGTATTTATTGAGTCATTAAAATCTTTACACAATATGAGTTCTGAACATAGTCTGTACAGTGCACATATTTAATAATACTGAAATGTAAATACTTGTACCCGCAAAAGCAGTTGTTAGAGTTATTTAGTGCCACCAGGTGGTGACATTGTAACATAACTGTAAAGCTGCGTGGCCTGTTTGGTTAAAATAACCCATTAAGGGTAATCTAGTTTTGCATGTGTAGCAGCGGTAATGTTTTTAAAAATATAACAGAATGGAAAAAGTTAGCTTTGATTTAACAATTACATGAGTCATAACACTTAAAGGAATGACAACGCTGTGATGTTCTTTATTAAATCAACTTACATTTTTTTTGCTTAGTTACTTGTATCAGCAACCACTGTTGCAGTACATTCATTGTAATGTTACTTTACAAATATTTTCGCACCCTGACATATTCACGCCATACTCATACTGACTTCTTTCATATGATCATATAATATTAGAAGACCACACTTTGATGCTTCCATGGAAAAGTACAACTAATCCATTACTTTTTCCAATGCATGAGTACACTTTGGCTCTTGAGCAGTACTCCTAAAATCTCTGGTAGATGAAAGCTCAGAAACCACAACCTTGGCGTAGCACATTTCTGCAGCTGGTTCAGATGATGGATACAGAACTTTAATTCTTTCAGTTTTACTGGAAGGCAATGCCAGATATCTTTCCTTTCCCAAGGGCACTAGCTTTGAGTGTCTCTGGGCTCATAAATAAATTATTAAATGAATAAATTGCTCTAAATGAATACCGTAACTGAATTTCAATTGTGTCAACTGAAATATTATTAATATTAAATTATGACAGAACTTTTAGACTTAAACCATCGCTCATTCATGATTATATGTCTAGGTATGAATATTATCCATGCGCCAAGGTGATGATTTAGTATCAGTTTTGATCACTGTAAATAACTTAACAGTGTGCCTAACTGGAAATCTTATTATTCTTAAAAAAATACTACTAGGGTTATAGTTGTTTCGTACTATAGACTTTCTCATATTCAATAAAGTTCTCTATGCTGTTACATTTTTTTCTCATATAAAAGTTTTTAACTTTATATATATTTATATATATTTATTTATTCTTGACTTTTATTCTGAAGGCCGATTTCCCCCTGTATGAATGTTTATTGTGAAGGCGCTCGAAAGGATGTCGTTTGCTGCGAGCTGATCAGGTTAGCTCAGTGTCGGTAGTGATTTTCGAGCTTCGCAGCAGCGTATCGTCGGTAATGGCACGGAGAAATCACTTCTCCGAGTTCCTTTAATATGCTCCCTGTTTTAGGGATAAGGGTACCACCGGACCAGTCTCAAAATGACCACCGGCTTCAGCTCCGGTTCCTGCCGGTTCGCAGATTATTTTGTGATCTGCGGACTCGACACCGAAAGCGGGCTGGAACCCGACGAACTGTCCGGTAAGCACATTAGCCATCTGGGTAAATGTCGGGCTGATGCTGGGGCAAAAAAATAAATAAATAAGAAGAAGAAGAAGAGCGGAATGAACGGGTATTATAACAAAGAGTCGGCGTTGATAATGAGACTGTAATGCTTTTTTTGTGCATGTAATCTATGAATTCGGTTAATGTATGTTTTCAGGATAAATATAGAGCGAACCTAACGCCAGGCCTAGCTCATCTTCTCCCAGCCTGTTTGTTTGTAATGCTCGATGAGGAGCGAAGGGGATTACTGGCTGGTTATGCGTCGTTTAAAGCGCTGACATGCATTTAAATTCAAAGGCTGTCGATAGAGTCGCTGCTGCATTTCACACTCCGGGTGTATTCGCGTGAATTGATGCTGACGCTACGCAGTATACACGTTTTACATAAGGAAACGCTTTGCCTACAGTGAAATCAGCCTTGGTGCTGGGTAGTGTTGTAGCACTGATGCCAGTGTAATCTAATTGCATGTGACGAGGCTGTCCTACTGTCTCGTGGCTGTCACTAGAGGAGACCAGGTACTCAAGGTAACGACACAAAAGGTTACCGGTCAGATCTCATACCCTCCTTACCGACCTCTGACACCCTCATCATCTACCAGATACCCTCACTGAACATGTAACCATCCTCTTCCTCCTCTTGTAGCACACCCAGCTCTTTACAGACTATTACATAAATAGCTTAAAGATCTAATAAGAGGAGAGCATGTAGTTACACACCTTGATACTGCTTTGCTTAGAGACTGAGGTCCTTTTTTGTTATGAGTTTACCTGCATGAGCATGGCTTGTGGATGAAATAGAGCTTTTTGTGAATATATGTGCATGTGAAACTGTGGACGAAGAGTTCCTCGAAAGTCAGGGCTCTGATACAATCTGTGGAAGATGACTGCATGGCCACAGTGCTATTTTTTTTTATTTTTTTTAAATTCTGAGAGCTCCATCATTTTTCTCTCTCTTGCAGTAATATTGTCAGGGGTTTCCAGAGCACCTGCCTCTACTAAAGGGAAAAACCCTGAATGTTGAAAGAAAAATGCCAGTCCAGTCAGCTCACATGATGTCTTTTAATACGATATTTACATTCATGAGCTGTGACGTCACCTAGCTGTAAGCTGAATGAGAGTGAATAAGTTGAGGGGTGTAGGCTTCTTCTCACTTGAGGCACCAATCCAATTAGTGAAGCCATCTTTTAAACCTGATTTTTAGTCTTTAGTTGCACTTGTCTTTTTTCAACTTGTCCTTTCAGTCCAGTGATTAAAAGGGATCAGCTTCAGTGAAGAGTTGATTTTAATCTCTTTTGTTATTTATTTTCTCTCCCGTATCTGTGTGATTTATTATGACTCAGCAGGTAGTGAGAGCCCCGTGGAGTTGCTGTTGTGGTTGAAAGAAGCGTCTGTTCTTCTCAGATGAATAACCCAACCAAAAATCCTTTTAGTTTTCAGAGCCTCAGCACCCCCAACTTCCTATTTTCACTTCCTTAAATTAAGTTCCTGTTTGCATCTTTAGCACAAAATTCTCTTTGAATTGGCAAAATAAAATTAAATACGTGCACTGTTTTGGATTTTAACTGAGCCCAGCCATGCGCCAAGCACGAGTTGTCTGAAGTGTCCATACTAATGCGGCGATTTGGCCTCCCATCGATACAATAAAGCTACATTTTACAGTTCCGAAATAGAGCTTTTCAAAATGTGCAACAAAGCAAACACTGTGAAAATGACAGCCATGTATTAGTGGGGATATTGCTGTGCTGTGTGATTGATTTCCATTCTTCAAACTGTGGTTTGGTACCATTGTGTAGCAGCAAAGCTACGAATTAAGAAGGCCCTATTGTGTAATTGACAGCTGTGTTGTTCTTCACTCAACGCTCAAGACACTAAAATTACCCAGAGTGGGTAACAGCTCATTTTGGACACAAGCGAAAAGACACAGATGAATATATAATTTGCAGGTTGGGTTTGCATATTTTTAAATCACCTGCATATTGCACCTGCATACTTATTGCTTCTGCATGCGTGATGAGGTTTCTCTTAAGACCTTCTGACTAGACTGAAACTTTGCTTCGACATGCAAACCGGGACTCTGAGGTCAAACTTCACTGATGTTGTTCTACTTACTGCATCTTGCTGCTGTTTACTGTAGAACGAGGTTAGGGGCTTGCCCTTATCAGCTGTTTCAGTCTGAGTTGAAAAGAGGAAATGGTGTGGAAATTCCATTGTTATGGCTTATATATGATCATGTCAGCTAAACATGTGCTACAGGTATACCTGGGGGTTTATAGTTTTGATTAGTTGTCCCGAAATTTATATGTATATATTTAGAAAAAGAAAAAAAAAGATGGCAAAAAGAGTTTTGGCTTTAACCTTAGGAGATCTGGCCTTCTGAAAAAGATGAAAGAAATTATGGATTAAGAGGAAGAAGAAGAAGTAGTCACAACTTTAAATAGTAAAGTAAAGACTTGGGTGTCAACAGTGTTTAATGCTTTACCATTTGAGGTAATGTTTTGGAGCACTTAAAAAACGTAAATTGATTCCAGCTTCTAACTTTTTAGTGTTCCGCTTTTCCTTGTCTTGAATTCTTTCCTAGTAAAATATAAATGTTTGGGTTTTGGACCAGTGCAAACGACACATTCAAAGACCAGACAGCTTCCGGCCAAACGATAATTGAAACTAAGGAAAAACACAAGTGAGGACAGAACCAGCAGATTAATCTGTTTTGGCCGTATTAAATATGGGATAACTATGATTTCTAAACGTTTCGTTCAGTTGTGTAACCTTAAAAATTTGAATGTCACGACACAGCTGTATGTCACAGACCTTAAAAGACCTCAAAAGGTGATATCCGAAATGAGTATGTGTTGAAGGTATGACCAAGAAAACTGCACATATTTAGATCTGAGAAACATTTTAAATGACTTGAAGGCATCTTACAAGAAAAGGTTTAAATGAAACTCTGCATGCTTGTTCCTCTTTCTCAGTATGATCCAGTGGTGATTCACGTACAGTCAAACCACAAAGAATGACCGAAACTTTCTTACAGCGTGGTGTTTGGCAGCTTAGGGAGGACCTGATTAGCATATGTATGACCCTGCAGCTTCACAGGCCACGCTGGAAGCACAGGGAGCTGAAGGATATAAGTACACATGCAGACAGGCTCCACCTATTCAAATGCTAAACATCTCTTTTGAATTTCCCAGGCAGCCTCTCTCTCGCTCTCTCCCTCTCTGTCCCCGAATCCGACTCGGCAAACAAATGAGGTTGAATGGCTCAACATGAAAGCTGAAAGCTTTAAATGCAAAATGTCGTCTTTCATATTTTCACTCAGAGCTGTGTATTTCTGGACCTGTCCGGTATTTTTAAATATCCGTTTGAAAATGCATCAGTGAAGCTTTTGATGCAGTTTGAAGAGTCATTAGGAACCTTGTGATCCTCCAGGGCAAAGTGTACAGCTAAAGTTATATGGCGCTGAATATAGGGGACCTCATACAAGAACTGGCTGTATAAGCTGGCAATGCTGTGCCAAGTGATTGATCTATTATTGATAACACCTCAGTTTTTGTTTTAATATATCAAGCAGGAGGAAAGCGCTACTTTTTGCCTGCATGACTGAACATTTAAAATGAATTGTCTCAACTCAAAGTTGGAGATATCAAACTGTTCTGGTAAAAAAATAAAAAGCTGTAAGTAGAAGCCTGCAGGCAAACGCTTTGAGGTTAACCGCATATATCCCCCCCCCGCTGTGCATATTGGCGTGTAACATGCAGTTATAGAGCTTTGAGGTCTGTGCACTGCTACCAATGGGCTGGAACTGCTGGAGCTACAACAACATTCACAGAATCTGCAACTTGGTGGTGCAAAGCTGAAGACACCCAAGTTTCTTTGGTTTTTTATGTTACATAAGATTTACAGTCTCTTTAAAATAGAATTTCAAATGGAAACGCAATAAGTGGAAGCCTACTCCCCACTGATCATAATATCCAAGAACGGGTATTATTTTCACATTTATCTTGATTTAAAATGGCAAATATTTTATCCTTACACAACTGTAGGATGGATTTTAAACTCCACTTGCTGAAAGATGAAGGTTTACATTCTTCCCAGTCATGGCAGAGTAATTAAACCTGCACATTCTTGTGTAAAAGGTTGTTTTTCCAGCAGGTCAAATTTCTCCGCAGTTCAATCCCCTGGCTGCTAACAGATGTGTGCTGAAATTTCAGGCTGCTGCGGTGCTAGACCAGGTTTTATGGCCCTACGGCATCTTCTCGCCACTCTGTAGATAAGCTGCTGATATTAGCCTGTCTGGTATTTGTAGGTTATGTGCCATATTTCAGCTTCATTATCAAAGGTGAAGTAACTTTGACCATTTAATCTGTCAGGGACAGTTTTCCTGAGGGAAGAGGGAATGAATACTACCTAGCAGTTACATTGTAGCTAATAACACTATTACTGGCGACTGCACAAGAGTGTAACAATGATGAGTGGTGAGTGATGGTGGTTTTACTGCAGTGTTCAACATGTGGGAGTTAAAATTCAGTGGTTATTGAATTTCAGCTTAATTACCTTAAAGACGGAGCCACTGTGATAAGCTCTCCCTTGTATGACAAGTTGAAAACTTTACTATGGAAAAAAAATATTAAAGCCTGTCGTGGTATAACATTATATTTAGGGAAGATATTTGTATTGGTGTTGGTGTAAATATTATATTAAAAGTTTTGACAGTGTGACATTACCGGGTTCGAAGACATCTTTCTGCAATAAATAAAGACTGCTGCTGTCGTAGCGCCTCTGGGTCAGTGAAGGCAGCTCGTCTGGTTTCCGAAAAGAACATCTAGTTGTAAAATCACCACAGAGGGTGTTGTGTCTGCTGGTTTCTTCCCTTACTCAACACAGCCATTTACAACTATAGATGTTACAAATGATGGAAAGTGAAAAGTGAAGGCAACGGGGTCATTTCCTTATAAATAAATACTTTCCTGTTCAGTTTATGAGGCTTGGTCACTAATTTCAAGTCCTATTGAATAGAACACGATGGACATTTTGTAAATTACAGTCATTGCTATATTTTTCCATTTTTGGGTTAACTTCCTTTCAGGTTGACCTCGGTTTCTCAGTCAGATCCACCCTTTGCTTGTAACTTCTCATTTCAAAACCTCAAGACAGCAACTGTGAAAATGCTCAGGGCTTCAGGGCTGCAGGAACCAATGGGTGATATAACGCTAGGGGTTGCCATCTTTTATATACAGTCTGCGAGTTGACCATAGGTTAATCTGATCAGATGATCTGTTGACAGTTAAAAGAACTTGTCTTTTATTTATGCTTGGTTTTTTTTGTATGTTGTACTACTGTGTAATGAAAGTGTTTTTATTAAAAGGTCAATTACTGTTATGGGAATCCCTTGACATCTCGACATTAACCTAAAACACTAACATAGGGTGATTTTTCACCCATGCGATGACTAAATATCACTTAATGGTAATTTCCACTGGTCAAAAAGTTTTATAGTGAAGTTCCCAGTTCTGTTATTTATTTATTTTTTGTTGGATTTTTTTTTCATTAATAAGTCCCTAACCGTTCATTAATTTTAGACCCTTTTTTATAGGGTTGTATGAGATGTGAATAGGGTACCTTAATGTATTTTAATGGGAACTATCTTTTTTCGGGTAAAATATATGCAACGTTAGTGATAGTGTTACGAAACTGCAAACTAGTGTTCCAGGGTTAAACACTTTCTTACCTCCAGACTAACTAAGAAACACAGTGCTGGTGTTTTTGGCTAATAGCCTTTAAGTCATGTTAACAACTAAATTGAATGCGATAAGACAGCAACTTTGGTGGGTCGGCTTAGAAATCGTCCCACACTGTAACAAGTGGGGGGAAAAAATCGAACTTATCCTTTTATCAAACTCACAGAAAACACACAGGGGACCATGAGCTGTGAAGGCGGGGAGTTTAGGCTGTGAGTGAGCTATCATGTTCTGCCAGTGCCGGGCCCGCTAGGTGAATGAGTGTCGACGTTATTGCTGCTGAGCTGTTTTGACGTGTCAGCAGTCAGTACAACACTTTGTGCTGCAGGCAGTTTAGTCGTGTTTGAATATAGCTTTACAGTCAGGGAGGTGCATCCCTTTATGTCTAGCCTAGTGAACCATGCCATAGTGTGTGTGTGTGTGTGTGTGTTCGTGAGAACAGGAGGGATGGAGAGCTGTGGGTGGTCCCTGGCTCGCAGGATGAGGAGCTCAGTGACGCTCTACTCCCACTGCTACCGGTCCACACTCTCTATTACATCACAGTCCATTAGCTGGAGAATATGACAAAGGAAGATGATGTTTACACTGTAGCGTCTGTTGGTGTTTAGGTTAACAAATGGCTTCTCCAGGTGAGACAGTTGGCTTGTAATTAGTTTTAATTATAAAGATGAAGCTGAAGTGCACACCTGTCTCAGACAGCTTCACCTAAGCCTCATGATGTAACACAGCAGCCACATCGTCCTATGTGGACGGCCGTGGAAAATGCAAATCTGGGAATGATATTTTTAGTTTTTGATAAAGCTCAAATTTAATATTGTAATACTGTGGCTGTTTCCAGTCACATGTTAAAAATAGCATTTAATTATGGCCGTTGCATTTACATAAATGGAGATTTTTCTAGAATTGTAAGCTTTGTAAATTTGCCATCGACTTATTGTTAGCACTGTGACATCTAGGTCATGACAAGTGATGAGTTTTGGAGAAAAGCAACAAACTTGACTTGAATTTGGGAAAACAATTAAAAATGTACATGTTCTGAGAGCATATAGTCAAGGGGCATCCACACAGGAAACGACTAGCAGTGATGTGCCAACAAAAGACAACAGGAAGTCAGTGACATACGACTTCAAGTGAAAGTGAAGGGAAATGGGCGGGACCTGAACTAAAGTTTAATCAAATTTGATGTGAGAAGTTCAAGTTCTTCCCGTGAAAGTGCAGGATACTGCATATTGACTTACGACAGGGTGGTAATTACATTTGAGGGTTACCTAGGCAACTGGAGCCTAGAATGTCCACTAACGACTGATCATCAACGACAAAGCGTTGAGCGATGAGTGTGCTGTGTGGACGCCCCTTTTAGAGTCAAAAGTAGGGATCACTTAGAACTCACAGGGTTAACTTTTACTTCTTGGAATTTAATCTGAGTAACATTACTCTCCATTCAAAGCCGCCTTTATTTAGTAAAAGCTCTGCATGTTTTTGCAAATGAAACGTTGGACTCTCATATGTGTTTTCTTTGGGAAGCGCTGTTATGCCTGCTTTATTTTACACACCTCTGCAGTGTTTTGTTGTCGCTTCCTATAAGGCGTTGCTCTTCTGTGCTCATGAGTTTCACAGTCAACAAACTTTTCTGTAGTAGCTTAAGAGCCAGGTGTTTGTTTTTAAGTTGATTTTGTTATTTAAATTAAAAGAGCATGACATCTCTTATTTGCTGCACAGCCAGATGCTTCCAGATGTTTGTTGTACTACTGAAAGGGTTAACAATCAGCTTGAATCCATCATACTCCATGTCTGTGTCTGCACTCTGTCGTTGAGTTTGACCTACATTACATCCTCATGAGTAGCAGATGCCATTTGCTTCAGTTGTGCTGTATTTTAAGTTCGCTTAAGGAAAATCAAATGACACCTAAGTGCTTTATATAAGGTTATTATGAATTATCACCATATGTAATTATTTTTAATTAATAATCTTACTGCCTTCAGCTGCTGGGGTTTTTGTAGTCTGAGATGTGTTCCTGGCCTAGTTTCTTCCCCGTGGGCTGTTTGGATATGAAAGTAACCAAGAGATTAAAGCACTTAATCCGTAAGACTTTTATTCCCTTGCCAGGATCTGTGTCTGTACTGAGGACTCTAATGTGAACCTGTTTGTCGCGTCAGTCAACACTTTTATTAATGTCCGATTTAAAAAGGATAAGACCTTTGAATTCAGCGGATACTTTTGCCATCTGACGTTTCCTGTTGATATAACTTTAATCCATCATTTTCAAAAAGTTTAGCTAGGGTTCTTGGTAAAATGCTAATGTGCAGCAGAGCGAATTAATGCAATCCCCCAGACTTGAGAAAGCGATCGTTTCTTGTCTGTGTGCATGTGTCATTACTGAGTCATATTATAAAAGCAGTGTAAACTGATTTTCATGGATCTCACAGGTCACAGTAGCCTGATAAAAGCTTTATTTTGAAGGTGATGTCGCTAGAAAACAGTCAGTGGCATGTTTTGGGTTTGACATGCTGCTGTGATGTGCTCTCATTGATGCTTGTTCAAAGAAAGACAGAAAATATAACTGGCTCTAAAGACTGCAGAGGGTCTTTTTTTGTGTGTGTGTAAAATATAAAAATCGAAACTGAGCTGCAGAGCTGCAAAACAAGGGCGCTCATTCATTGTAATCTAACCCATCACTCTTTGCTGATAGCATCTAAACATCGGCGCATTTTGCCAAACCATGACATGTTTTCCAGCATGAAATTGAAAATGTTTTAGAGCGTATCGCACATATGGAAATGTTTCCCAAAAGGACTTCAGAAAGGGTACTTGTTAGGAAGTATTTGCAGGTTTGTATTAATCCACATTCACTGTGCTCAGTGAGTTCTGAGTGCGATGTATGTGGACTCTGTAATGCTAATGATGAATGTGTCACCCACTTCAAAGCTGTGACTCAATATTGGTTATTTATTCTTTGTATCCGGCCACAGAGATGACACTTTCTACATTATTTAATTGTTAGTAATTGACAGCCTTATTCCTAAAATTGTGGAAAAAAAGAGAAAAATACTACACATTTCTGCTCGGAGTACTCATGAATAAAAGTTTAATACTCTATGGCTCAGTTTCCCAGACATGGATTAACCCTAGCCCACTATATTTTTTTTTTTAGTGGAGGCCTTTATTAATCCATGTCTGGGAAACCAGACATGGATGTACTTGGTAAAGATTTCAACAGTTAGACAGTAGTAGACTAGCTTTGTCAGTGTGTGCATGTTAGTAAAGGGTTGCATTTGGCTGAGAGTGCTGCTGCTAACTTGGTTGTGTTGTGGATATAGTCCCTGTCGTTGCAGCAGTATGGATTTGCATGATCCAGTAAAGAAGAGGAAACTGTGACACAGCGAAACACAGCATCCTAGTGTCATATCCCCACCAGCTGGCTTGAATTAACATACCCACCTGTCCCCAGACGCGATAATGTCCTCGGAGTGTGCAGCTTGTTCTCAGCTGCGCGATCTGTTAACACAACATAAGAAGTGATGCGCTACCCATTAAGAAGCAGGCCTTTAATTCTATTTTTTTTTATTTGTTGTGTAGCTTTATGCCAGTATATAGAAGCTACTAAATTCAGAGATGGGGCCAGAGGAAAACTGGCAAGGGGAAATGAAGGTAACCTTCCCACCACACACACTTCTCTTCCTGCTAACTTAAGTTCAGCTTTAACCCTTCAACCCTTTAAACCCGGCACACTTTATTTTCTCGGCAGCCCTCTTTTGTTGCTGCACAGCTGTGTTTTCAGTTGTTTTCTGTACAGGTGTGGGGGCACGTCTTTTCTGTTTTGCACACTCTTGATTTCTCCCCCCCCCTCCTCCGTCTCCCTCACCTCCTTCAGCAGCAGCTGAACAACGAGCTGATGTTTGACAATCACCGCTTCTGTTTCTCACACACACACAAATTCAGTGCTGCCTGCACTGCCATTGCTTGGTCAATGTTTACTCTCCCCCTACGCTCTGAATGACTTTTCAGTACTGCCTTGGTATGTGCATCACTTCTGCTTAGCTCTGGGTTTGAATCAACTCAATTTGCGCTTCTATGACTGATTATTTTCCGTGTCCCTCTGTATTGCCAATAAAGCTGTCAGGAAGCATCGAGATATGTTAAAGTTGGCCATATTTCATTATTTTAACGATCTAATTTGAATTATCGGATGCTGCTGTTTGAGTGTATTTTTCTGTTTACTTTCTACAGCAGGAGGCTGGCAGCTTTATTTGATGCAATACAATTTTCCTCTCAAGACAAATATGCTAATGTGCTCTTTCCTCTGGAGCTGCAGCTGACATTTTTAAGCCGACTGTTCTGCTCTTGTGTCTGCATCTGGAAATCTGGTTTCTTAACTATTTGTCTCCTGTTTTCTTTTTTTTTTTTCTGCATTCTCTCTGTTTGTTTGACTTTCAGGTGAGAATTTTGAGCAGAGTCCACTGCGGAGAACCTTTAAATCCAAAGTCCTAGCACATTATCCAGACAATGTCGAGTGGAATCCTTTTGACCAGGATGCAGTGGGCATGGTATGGTATGATGTTGATACAACTTAAGAACCCTTACATTCTACATTTGAAACATTTTTCGGGCTTTCTACCAAAGGCAAATCACCAGGCCTGCGATAAAAATATTTCACTTGTATATAATATTGAAAAAATAGAAATGGCCACAAATAACAGAAATCTCTCTCTTGTTTGTTAGGTAACACATACTCTTATAGGGCATCCACACAGGAAGGGACAAGCAGCAGTGTGGGAGACAGGTTAAACTTTTTCTCAACTTCAAGCTGATCGATTTAAGGGACCTCTAATGGGAGTAAAGGATGTAGCTGATTGGCATATGACAGAGTGGTAAATACATTGAGGTTTTAGGTAAACATAGCGTGGAATAGCTGCTGGTGATGAACTTTCAGTGAAAAATTGACGTGATGAGCAAATCACTTCCTGTGTGGACCCCTATGGCTTCAACCTTGGAAAAATCCTGATAGGCCTTAAGAATAAGATGGATTAAGGAGCAAATAGCATGTATAAGTATTTTTTGAATGCAGTGAACTGTTTCAATGATATGAAGATATTGTATAGTAATTTTGTTTTAACCTTTAAATAATTTTTGCTGTTGTGTCTGTGAGTCAGGAGATTATTAATTTGAATTAAAGAAACGCAACGGGAGGAGGAAAGCGATCCTACCACAGTCTCTAAAGCTTGGAAATGAGAACATTATATCATGCCTGTTTGATCTGCAGGAAATAATTTGAATCTATCCAGCTACAGTTCCATCTCCATGATGAGCCCTTTGTCTTTCCTCAGCTCTCTGAATCCTCTCCTGTATATCCTTTTTGCAGCTGTGTATGCCAAAGGGTCTGTCGTTCAGGACGCAGATGGACTCTCGGGAGCCTCAGTTCCACTCTTTTATCATCACCAGAGAGGATGGCTCTCGGACCTATGGCTTTGCTCTCACCTTCTTCGAGGAGGTGACCAGTAAGCAGATCTGCAGTGCCATGCAGACTCTTTACCACATGCACAACGCAGAGCAGTATGATATCTTGCACACTCCCACCACCCCACAAGGACCCGAGGACCAGAGACACCAACACACCCCTTCTCGTCCCATGCTCCACGCCGCGCCCGCCATCTCTCGTTTGCAGCGTTTCAACTCGTACGACATAAGCCGTGACACGCTATATGTGTCAAAGTGCATCTGCCTGATAACACCCATGGCCTTCGCTCAGGCCTGCAGGAAAGTGCTGCAGCAGCTTCATCAGGCTGTCACTTCTCCACAACCCCCACCCCTTCCCCTAGAGAGCTACATCTACAACATCCTCTACGAGGTTCCCTTGCCACCTTCCGGGCGATCCCTCAAGTTCTCAGGCGTCTACGGGCCTGTGGTATGCCAGAGGCCAAGCACATCAGAGCTGCCTCTCTTTGACTTTGCCATCAGTGAAATGTTTAACCTGCTGGGGGTGGAGAACGTTCTTCAGCTGTTCACGTGTGCCCTGCTAGAGATGCAGATACTGCTCTACTCACAGCGTAAGTAGCTGGTCTAAACACATGTTCATCATCCACGTACATAAGTGTCAAATATATATGCAAATATGGCGTTGTCAGGCTTGAATTTAACATTAGTTCGTACAGTTCATTAAAATTGGACATATTTTCTAAATAGCTGAAAGGACAAACTAATTGTAAATGATATGAAACATCTGCTTCTTTGCGGGTGGTGAGGTCATGTGATCCTGTTAGTAAAGTCATGTCTCAAGAGATCTCTCTGGAGCTGGGGGACATATCCCTGTCATCCCACGAGACTAGGTATTATCTGGGGAGCTTGAAGGATGTCTAACAAAGGAAACAGAATACTTAGATTGCTAATCACACAAAAATGTTGTTACACTGTAAATTCATTCTAGTCTTTTCAGTCATATTTAGTCTCACCGTGTCGTTATTATTAGTTACAGGAAGAAAGTGTAAAACATTATATGGTCTAATAATAATAATAATAAGGCCTGTGTTAATCTTGGTCAGAACTCATTTGCACAACATATTGTCCATATCAGAAATCAGATGTGTTTCTACTATAAACAGCTAGCTGCCATACATAAAGTTGTTAAAAAAATGTTCTGAATTCCCTGGTAGGCAGCGTAGTACCTTGCTATTCACATTACAGGTGTAAGAAATGTTGTCAGAAATGAAGGGAAGAGGGGATTGTTTGAGAGAGAAATTTCCAAGGTTTTGGAAGCCTTGCTCAGAGGAATCTGGTGTTTGAAACAATTGTTTTAAGCATATTATGCATATTATACCATCTCGTGCAGGACAACCTCCTTAGTCTTATGTATCCTGTGTCCTTGGGAAAAATGCTCAATCGAGAAAAACAATGCTCAACTGAGGAATTTAAAAAAACTACTTCAGCAATGTTCAGTAGTAATACAAATCAGTTTCGAGTCCACAATGATCATCTCACATTTAATTACCTAATTTTATAGGATCTGTTAGCTAGAAAGACCCTTTAGTGGACCGAATATATAGGGTGCTCGACCCTTTTAGGAGTAACTTCTCATTCTTATTAACCAAGTAGATGTAGTTTTTGTTCAGTGTTCACCTTTTAGAGAAAGTGTGTGCGTGTGCACAGAGAAACTAGGCGATCCCTTAAGGATGGATCTGATGTTCTGATGGGATTCATTACAATTGCAAGCGAAAGCAAATGGTTTACAAAACTGCAGGGCCCACAGGAGGGAGAAGCTCTTAATGGGGAAAGCTGTGGTGTTGCTAGGCAACCCGGAGACAGGGAGGAGAGAAGTGATGCAGGATGATTTTTATTGGTTGGAAGTGACATCATGCCTCTTTTCACCCCCATAAGGCTCATCACTGCAGAACATGTGAAGGGTGTTGTGGAGAGTTAAGCCTCGGCAATCTGCCACTGAGGAAGAGCTGAGGGATTTTTACGAAGGGACACCACACACCGAGGCGGGGGATGCTCTTCAAATAAGGAGACGACAGTGTGTGGCATGTGCTAAAAATAACACTGAAATTCTGATTAAAGGAAAAAAACAGCGTAGATAGCATCTCTTCCACAAAGCCGCAGAGGACAAGATGTTCAAATACAATCTGTTCCTTCCTGTCCTTCTCAGATACTAACACTACTATGCGTGTTGTTACTACAATTAAGATAGCACTTTTTATGTTTATTTCTTGGTCATTTTCTGACCTACAGAGGTTATTGAAGTGTGACAGGACAGTTGGGACAAAAAGGTGTGAAGGATATGTGCAAATGCACAGATCTGAGGTAGATTAAATCATGAAGGTTGTAGAGTCCATCTCAGAGTTCCTCCAGTCATTATGTTGAAGTGTCCTTGAAGCATAGAGTAAAGCACTGCATGAATGTTTGTGTGAATGTGACTTGCAATAAGAAAGTGCTTTGAGTGCTCAGTGAGAGTAGAAAAACACTATGTAAGTGTCACTCCATTTACTATTTAACAAATCAAGTTTAAAAACAACAAATACCACGCTGTGTCCCTGTCTGCACGTTCTGTGTTTTAAGGCTGCCGCATTATTATACAGAATCACGCTGGGCTTTTAGCAACACACGAATAATCATTAAACAATGCCAGCTTTCCAGTGTATCATAGTTTTCATAGTTTTTTTCCATGAAAAATCTTGTGGTCTTTGTTGTTGTGAAGGGAACGAGTCACTTAAATCAAGAAAATTATATCGGTCTATACTTAAAGTATTTAGTGTTCTAGGCCATTCGTAGTAAAAACTGAGCATCTGATCTAGGATCTCTCTCTTATACAGTTGTGGTCAGAAGTTTACATAAACTTGGGCAAGAATGTCATGGTACCTTTGAGCTTTTAATGATTTCTTTGAACTGTTCTTTTTCTGGAGTGGAATGATTGTACAGTATACATCGTTTTAATTTATTTTGGATTTTCTCTAATCTACAATCTACAGGGTCAAGATTATGAATACAGGTTCAAAGGTATACCTGCATTCACCTTAATCTTTTAATAAATGGTGCACAAGGTTCTAAAATGCTTTTAAACTTGACAAGACCAAGGTCTATTAACTTCTTGTTAGTCGTCAAGTTTGACAACAGTAAACTACGGTATAGTTTCTCTGTGCCAGCAACCAAATAGTTTGACAGAACTCATCAGATTAAGCAATACTCAGAACAATGAGAAAGTCCAAGGAAATTGGTGAAGATCTAAGAGAAATGTAGCTTTACACATTGGGAAAGTCTCTTGGAGCCATTTCTAAACAACTGCAGATTCCGTGATCGTCGGTTCGTCTTAAAAACTGACTCTGTGGCAGGAACTCTACCAATTCTGCCAAGAAGACCGGTTAAATATCCACCCAGTATTCTTCTTTATAGCTACCAAGAGCGCCTGGTTGAGGTGCAGTTTGCATTTGACATTAGGTATGTTTGACCCTGTGGGAATAAAAAAAAAAAAAAACATAATTAAAATAAATTCAAACGTGTGCGCCCAGTTCATTTTTATTAAGTAGTTAAATGTGTATGCTGTACAATCGCTCCACCCTGGGAAAAGAAATCATAAGTCTAAAATACCTTGACATTCGTGCCCATGAATGTCATGGTATTTTGTGCCCATGACCACAACTGTAGTCAGACTTGAAGATCAACTGGTTGGCATCATCACTGCTGACTGATCTGTGCCTACTGGCAAATAAAATGACATTTACCAAAATGAGTGACCAATGTTATCTGTTGTGTGACATGAGCTAAATATTCAAAGATGGTATGGAGACCCAAAAGACGTCAAAAGAGTTTATTTTAATTTGTTTCCATAGAACAAAATAAAATCGGCAGCAAATGATATCTTTAGGATCTGTGTCAGCCCAAAATGTCACCAAGGTTCTTCCTTATTCTAAACTAATCTACATCTGCAGAGAAAGCAGTGTGTTTTATCTTGTTTATTCACTGTTAATCACTGCTAATATAGTAACGGCTCAAAACTAGCAAGTGCCCTCTGTTAGTGACACAATCGGAGACTGCTGCAGGAAGTTGTTCGATCAGAACAGTGCTGAGTTTCACTTCTATGTCGTGTATATTTTAAACCTGCTGTACTTCATAATTTACCCTCACTAGGCGAACTCTTCCGTCACAGTTTCTACCACTGCTCAGTGTGGATCATTCTAAACTGATGAGGTCATGCAGCTTTGGGTGTAAGTGACAATGCTTGACCCTTTGTTCAAGTGGTTTCTTGTCAGTGGCCTAGTTTAGGAAGGAGATGGGTGATGTTAGTATTCATGTCCCCATCCTGGGAGAGGAAGCCTGCTGAGAAGAGGGATGAGGGAGAGGCCCAGGCTGGGGTGAGAGTCTCTTCTCATGGACCAGCACATGACCAAATGAAGGAAAGGTATTTATTTTGGCACCATACCGGGGGAGGCAGAGCTGCTCCCGAATCTGCAGTAGGTGTCAGCGGGATAGAAGAGGAATGCAGATGAGGAGGACTGGACACATATTTACATGTATACCAGTTGGCTCAAGTGCAAAACCCTGAACTCTGAGGAGTGCTGCTGTGTGGAGTCATGATAAAGGAATTTAATGTTGGCCAGAGTGCCAGCTGGCAAGCTGTGTCACACTTAAGTCTGGATCCTCCAAAAGACGCCACAAAAGGCCCTCCAGTGGAGTTTGTGTTCAAAAGAAATGGTGGGGCCTTACAGGAACCAAAACTAAGGGTGTGATCAGGCAAGAGAAATATGTCAGTTTATCTCTGGTTTGGTGCTTTAAAAATGCTGTGTGTAATAGGCTGTCATTTAGAGTGACATTGCAACAAGAAAAAATACAAGAAAATACCATACTTAAAGTGATCAGTTGATAATAAAGCACCCAGGGCTGCTCAGGATACATCAACTGTGCTCTTCAGAAGTCATTCCCTGTCATTCTGGTACAGCGAGTTTGCTCCATAAAGGTAGACGGGATCCACATTCTAAATTTGGACACAGCTGGTGTGTCATAACAGCTAATTCCTTTAAGGTTGGTAATCAATCCAGCTCATTCCTGTAAGTACAGAACAGAGAATAACCAAAGAGTTTTGTAACAAAGTATAAGCATTCCAGTTAGGTCACTCACATGTGCCGTCGATACTGAATCTGCCCTCAAACTGCCACCATCAGCCAAGTTTTACCTTTTGACCCCAGCCAATAAGTGATCAAGCAGATGAAAGGTCATATATAACACTCCTACTGCAAACATAGCAGGATTAGCTGTCACGTCATGTGGTGCAGCTGATGGATTTCAAACTCTATGAGCAAACAGAAGAGCTAAGGCAATAACAATGTAATCCTATTAAAATAACATTCAGACAGTCATGTTGCGTAACATCTGTCATATGCTGTTTACTGGCTCGAGTATTGTTTAGGTTTCAGATATGGGGAAAGTGTTGTGCAATATGTTTTGTTTAGTAAGTGCATAAAAGCATCAGCATTTGGTAAATTTCATAATGGGGGAAACGACAACGATCAACCAAGATTTTAAAGATTTGATCGGTTATCAGATCAGACAATGAACCTTATTCACAGCTGTATTGACTGCAAACACGCATCTTTATCTTTTGTCTGTTTGTGTGTAACAGATTACCAGAGGCTGATGACGGTGGCAGAGAGCATCACAGCCTTAATGTTCCCCTTCCAGTGGCAGCATGTGTACGTTCCCATCCTGCCCGCCTCCCTTCTCCATTTCCTCGATGCTCCTGTGCCGTATCTAATGGGCCTCCACTCCAATGGGCAGGATGACCGCACCAAGCTAGAGCTGCCACAGGAGGTACATTCAGAAAGCAGTGTCTGAGTTACTGAGTGTAAACCTTCGTCATGTCTAATATTTGACTGTGTTACCACTCCAGAAACCAAATCTTTAATTTCATGGTTTTATTTGTTCTTATCTCACAAACTGTGTAGCAGCTTCTGCACTGATTTGATTTGTGCTTTGCTGCTTGATATTTTTATTTCATTTGATTTTTTTTTTTCAGCCTTATGTTCTGTTGGTGTGATGACGTGTTGTTGCAATAATAATGCTGCTCAGTATGAGAAAACATAAAAGTTCAGACATTTGGTGTACGTGTTTGGCGCAAAGCAGAGACACACTAATGCCATAGCAATGTGGGTCTTCAGTTGGTCGAGGTCAAGGAGAGCCGTTCGGGATGGCTGAATGATGATCATCCCTTTCACTGATGATAAATGTCTTGTAAACAACTAGATTCTGGGTCAGGGCCTTGCGAGAGACTGGCGACTTGTTCAGGGTGTAACCCGCTCATGCCGTATGGCAGCTAGGATAGGTTCCTCCCCCACCGCAACCCTGAATTGGAAATGAACTGAATTGAACTAGACCTTTTCTTCGTATAACCTACACAGTGTACTAAGTATAGCAGAGTATTTCAGAGTCAGTTATTGCTCTCTTGATCGTGTCAGCTTTATTTTTCAGTCATCGGTGACCTTTTTAATTCAGGGGGCTGGACTGTCCAACTGAATGAAATTTATAAAAACAGGATCTATAATATTACAATACTATAACTGTCTGTAAAGCTTTGCTAAATTTAATATAATCATTACTCTGCTATTTCTCTTATTCCAGGCAAACTTGTGTTTTGTGGACATTGATAATCACTTCATTGAACTGCCGGAGGAGTTGCCACAGTTTCCCAACAAACTCGAGTTCATTCAGGAGATCTCCGAGGTGCTCATGTCCTTCGGCGTGTCTCCAGAGGGAAACATTTACTCCAGCGACAGCCAGGCCAAGTACCGGGGCTTCCGAGCGGCTGATATGGTCTCTGACAAGCGTAACGGCAATCTGGCCTCACCCCTCAACTCCTACCTGCTGAGAGAGAATGAGACAATTGCCAGACTGCAGGCTCTAGTCAAGCGGACAGGTGTCAGCTTAGACAAGGTGAGAAATGATGTAATGTCGTTAATTAAAAACGGGCTGCAAAAAAAACCACGTGTCACTCACTGGGCTTAGTTACATCACCAAGACTGATAATTTAAATAGGTAAAAATAGGAGCTATATATTGGGCACCAGGTCTATGAATATATTTATATTAATGAATTTATTGACAACTGGAAATTCATTTGAAAAGTTTGAATTTTTAGGACAGGAGCTCAGCTTGATTAAAATATTTAATGGTCCTCTTCTTGGTAGAAAAATCATTGCAGTAAAAATACATTTTCTTCTGGAATTAATATATCTCTAAGTAGGTAATTAACTCTTAGAATTTATATCGATAAGTGAAATCTGAGCCAAAGTGCATCCACAACCATCAGTTATTAGCAGCATCGTTGCAGTAAGGGACAGCAAACATAAGGGGGCGCCCTCTTACACCACAAACTCACATGTTTTGTCAGTACACAAAAGGAGGTGGTTTGCTTTTTAAAATATTTCGCTTCCTTTTAAATACACCAGCATCAAACAGCAAACATTTCTGAGTCGTGTGACTATTTTTCAGCTTCGCGGTACGTGAATAAGATGCACTCAGTCTAAAGACTGACGGATGCTTCGAGAAAGCCTCTGTACAGCGTAAGCAGCTTATGCTGTTGTGAGCAACATTAGCTTTCCTTGAATGGATTTGCGCGTCGTCAAGGTCTGACCTTACTTATAATTATTCCTATCTAAAGGCACGGCTGAATTCCTATTAAAGAAACAAGGCCCTGATTAAATGGAGTCCCGGGTCACGTCAGTGGATTGGATATTTTCCTGCACAGTGGCAGCCCTGCTCTGTTATTTTAGCTGCCTCACGCTGGCATCTGTCCAGCTGACATGTTCAGTTAAAATGAGGTCATAAATCAAGACTCATGTCTTTGGCTATCTTTCCCATGACCCTACTTCTTCATCACTAAATATGTGATAAAAGTCACACGAGGTAACGTGAAAAATAGATGTGCTTCTGCTTCTTTTCTTCATTGAATAAGCGTTTTCCTTTTTTTTTTTTTTTTTGACCCTTCTTATTTTGTGTTCTTTTGTGTTGTTATCGGTCAAAACCAGCATTTACAACAATGTTACTTAATGTTTATGCACATCAGCTGGAGGTCAGAGAGGATGCCAGCAGCAACAAGGATGGGCGGGTTCAGTGTGACGAGGAAGAGCTGAAGATGCACCAGCTCAACATCCAGGTGCGCGAGGTCTTCGCTAACCGGTTCACCCAGATGTTTGCAGACTATGAGGTGTTTGTCATTCAGCCGAGTCATGACAAAGAGTCCTGGTTCACCAATCGAGACCAGATGCAGAACTTTGACAAGGTAAAGTGGAATAGCTGCTTTGTAAGCAAAGCATAGTAAGGATTTAGCATAATATATATGTAATCTTTATATCTTGTACCTGTGTGTCTGTGTGCAGGCCTCCTTCCTGTCTGATCAACCAGAACCCTACCTGCCCTTCCTGTCACGTTTCTTGGAGACGCAGATGTTTGCGTCCTTCATCGACAGTAAGATCCTCTGTCACGATGATGAGGAGAAGGAGCACACGCTGAGGGTGTTTGACGCTCGCGTGGATAAGATCCGCATGCTGAACGTGCGCACGCCCACGCTGCGTACTTCTATGTATCAGAAGTGCACAAACATCGAAGAAGCAGGTGAGGAGGAAAAGGAGGAACATTGACCTATATGGTGGGATTGTTTTCAAAGCTCCAAATGTTTTATTTGGCTCTCTTAACTCCTCTCATTCTGAGAAAAGTCTTGATAGGTTTGCACTTTATAAAGTTGCAGGTTATGCATTGAGAATGAACAACTTCACTGGAGTGTCTTTAATTTAAAACTATTATAAAATGGACCTCTGAATGTTTGTGATTGTAACTAAAGAAGCATTTAAAACTGCAGAACTCAGTAATCTGCAGTGTAATCATGTACATGATGCATGAATATGACAGACTTCTGGAGGTTTGCTGTCTTTAGTTACCTGACTGGTTGTTGCTGTCTTGCTTGCAGACACCCTGTTTAAAAAGCGTCTTGAAAAAGCTGACTTTATCGCTCCTGGACCTCATGTCATTGAGCCGGAGAAGGCCGAGACCGAATTTCGTAATATTTGTTCTTATTATCTCAACCAATCTAGGGTGGTGGTTCTTTCAATTATGTGTGCAATGTGTTAAGTTAGGTTGGCTCATAGAGGAAGTAAAGGCTTCATTTAACCTTGTATTTGGAATAAGTCACAGTGGCAGTGGTTTATGCAGGAAAGCTTTTAAAAGCATGGACGGATGCTCTTGCTCATTCTGCTGCGTCTGGAGAATGTGAAAAGAGAAAGGGGGGAATAAGAGATGAAGCAAATGTTACCATGAACTTTTCACATATTACTATAAAATAAAAAATTCCTCTATGAGATCCTCACTGCATTGCACGCGAGACAATTTTTCCAAAGCTTGGTGATCTGTTATCGATTTTTACTGATATAGTTGCAGGAAAAAGTTTTCAAACCCTTTTGAGATATTTGTGCAACTATAACCCTTAACTGAGTAACTTAGGAAGCTTATTATGAGGTTTAATGTCATGATTTACGTCTGTTTTGCCATCACTGATTGCCATCAATGGACATCAGTGATGGCCAAATTTAATTCAAAAGGAATCAAAGTAGGCTCCAATACATAATATAGAGTATTGGAGTATATAGTAAATAAAAGTCAGTCTCTTTTCCTCATTTTAATTTTAAATCAGGTCAAATTAAGTATATCTCAAAGGCTTAACAAAGCCTTTCCTGCAGCTATAACGTAACACGTACAGGTAAAGGGTTGATGATGAATCCTATACAGGAAATTAAATTTATGTGAATTCCAACTTCACCCAGCCAGTGTTTTTCCACCGTTTTCATGCTGCGCTTTTGCAGCTTCAAATATCTCACACCCCCTGTTTTGTTTTTTTTTTGTTTGTTTTTTATTGCCATTTGATGGACAACAGGAAGTAGTATTATTTTTCTCTGTTTCTCTAACCTCGTGGGAGCTTTTCCTCACACAGCCCATGTGGGGGTGTGTTTTTAATAAGGCATCAAAAAATCACTGTCTAAAGCTGCATGACTCGGCTGGTTCTTTTGAAGACAACAAAACATCTGCTCTGAGCCTTTTTTCTGTCATTTCTCTTGGTTCTGTGGGTGCTTTTTATGTTTTCTTTCTCTTCTGCTGTCATCTGGTTTCTAAATTTGAAATGAAAAGTTCTTAGTCATTATCTGAATTTCACAACATAACTTGACAGGGTTGGTATAACAATGAAGTTGTTCTATTTACTCCAGTTGTTCCTGGAATTTTGAAGTCAGGATATCCATTAAGTCATTTTATTGATGATCTGTTTCTATAAATGGCAAAAAGCTATATCTTTTAGTGATGGGACTGGTTTTTTTTTTTTTTTAATCATTTAAATCCTAAGTGATTTTTTTTGTATTAGATGCTGGAATAACTTGTAAAATTCTTCACCGGATCATCTTTTAAATTCAACAGTAAGATAGAAAGAAGACATTTAATCAAACGCACACATCTCAGCAGTAAAAGCAGGGTGACTTTGAAACATGATGATATAATTCCTCTGCTGACTTGTGTACCCCGCACGCACCTCCTCAACAGAGAAAGCCATTGAGATGAGAGTCTCAAAGATCGACCACACTGCCCTGCACCCCCACCTGCTGGACATGAAGATCGGCCAGGGGCGCTACGAGCAGGGCTTCTTCCCCCGACTGCAGTCTGATGTGCTCTCCACTGGACCCACCAGCAACAAGTGAGTGTCTGTAGCTCACTACTGTCTCTGTCCCCTTGTGATTAGTGTATATTTGAAATAAACCTTTGTGGGTTTGGTGTGTTTGATGGCTGTTTTACATTTGTTTCTTTTTCTGTGTTATAGATGGGCCAAGAGGAGCGCTCCGGCTCAGTGGAGGAGGAGGGATCGGCAGAAGCAGCACGCTGAGCACCTTTATTTAGACAATGACCAGAGAGAGGTGAGAACGCCCCCACAGTGTTTTCTTTCATCAGCTCCTTCACACAGATGGACTGCTTGAGCTTTGATGTCATTTTGCATGATCTCTTGTCTGTTTGCTCTTCCCATCAATGTCTGCTCTTACACCTGTTCTCACACATTTCATTTCTTTTCTTTTTCTGCTTGCCTTACACTCACGCCCTCACACTCGCAGCATGTAGAGTGTTTGTTTCCGGAGCTCCAGCTCCTGCTGTTTCTTGACTACTACTGGCTCTCGCAGTCCTTCAAGCCCTGTCTAAAGTCGGTGACTGTGGACGTGGTATGTGTTGGTTGTCCGTAGAGCGCAGTACCTGTCCACGCATGTGGTCTTTTCCTCCCTCTGCTTTCCTCACGTACAGCAGCTGAGCTTTGTTTGAATATCAGTGTTACTTTTGTCTTTTTAGGAGGTGGAACTGATAAACAGTGACATAATTAAAACGCAGCTTCATTTTATCCATTTTCTCTAAAATTGTAACTTGTCTTGATCCTTGTAGTTTAAACTGTAGGACGAGCTTCGATTTAATATTCCTAGACAGAGTGAGACCAGCTCTGTGGTTAGACACAGAGCTGTTTGTTTTAGATGTAGTGACATGAGCACACGTTATTGTACTCGCGAACTAAATCCTCTCTGTCTTTCATCAGAAATACATCCAGGAAGCCAGAAACTTGGGCACAACCATCAGACAGCCTAAACTGTCCAACCTGTCACCGTCTGTCATCGCTCAGACTAACTGGAAATTTGTTGAAGGATTGCTGAAGGAGTGCAGGAACAAGGTTTGCCTATCATCAGTTTTTGGTTCCCCAGATTAAAACTCATCATGTATAAAACTCAGTTATGATTGAAGTTTGGGATGAAGCTCTCTTTGGCTACTTTAACACTCTTTAAATACTGTTAATGCAGTGTTATTTAGAGTTTTGACCAATTTTCGAAACATTAAAAAAAACAAAGTAAACCACTTTCTACCTACACGAATCGTCTGTTTTTAAGCTATTTTTTTTCGGTTGCTCAGAAATTAGGTTTGAGTTCTTGTCTCTCTGCAGACCAAACGTATGCTGGTAGAGAAGATGGGGCGCGAGGCTGTGGAGTTAGGCCACGGAGAGGTCAGCATCACCGGTGTTGAGGAAAACACCCTGATTGCGAGTCTCTGTGACCTGCTGGAGAGGATCTGGAGCCACGGCCTGCAGGTTAAACAGGTCAGGAAAGAAAAAGAAATTACTGCAGTCAGCATGCACGTTTTAACATACAGTGCTCTCGGGGGAAGTTTAGCACTAATGCCGGTTTTCTCTCTTTCTTTTAAGGGTAAATCTGCCTTGTGGTCCCACCTGCTGCACTACCAGGACAGCAAAGAGAAGAAAAATGCAACTCCAGGTAGTTTAGGGCCTCCAGGTAAGAACAAAAATAATTTCAGCTGATGATCACAGTCATTTTACAAACCGATGGCTTCTGCTTCAGTTACGCTTCTTTGTTTTACTCCAGGGTTCATTCATGACACCGAGAGACGCAAATCTGACGGCGGCGGATCGGTTATGCCTCCCCTGAAAATCTCCCTGATCCAGGACATGAGGTGAGGCATCTGCAGAAATGTGCACCTCAGCGAAGGAATAAAAGAGGAATAAAGTCATTTCATACTCAAAGTACTCAAAGGTGTTCTGGAAATGGGCACCTTTCATACCAATGTATTTTAGACTGATACTGCCCCCCTGTGGTAGACCATTGAACACAATATTGTTATTATATCCCTATCATAATAATCTGGGCTGATCCTGTGTATCCTCATGGGTCCCAAATTCCAATATCCTGAAATAAGACACACATAAAACCTGCGGATTTCAGTGTGGGTTACATTATTACATAGTCTCTCCAAACAAAATACTATAAAACCAGCAGTATTTGCAGGAATACCATTAGTTTAATATAGTAGCTTCTATATTTAGAGAAGGATTTTCTTATGACTTTTACAATATAAACAAAAGCATGAAGTAATTCTGCTTAAATGCTGTGATGTTATTTTTCTAATCGGAATTTATTTATGTATTTTTTAATTCCTACCACTACACTGAACATCCAGATCCACCTCTGCTATGCATATTATAACTGTATGTTTTAGTAAATAATAGTAATAACAAAATAAAGATAATTTGTAAGCTGTTAGAAAAATCCAGGATTGCAAAGGTCGAGCAAAAGGCAGTACAGAAAATATCAAAGGACAAAATTAAATAAAATAACCTATAAATATGCATCCCACATAATTATGCAGTTCATATATACATGTGTAGACTCTCATATTAAAAAGAAAAAAGGTATAAAGGTGAGTATTTTTGAGTATTTTGTCCATAGTAGTTGTGTTATACAAAAAGCAGTTCGTTGAGCCCCATGAGATATGCCACTGCATAGATGGAGAGAGGACACGACATACAGAAAAACCCTCACATGATCACCATCCCGGACCCTCAGGCCAGTCTTGTTGCCCCAATTTGATCAAAATGTTGTCATCCGGTCTATTATTTTTAAAAACCAAGAGTTTTAACATCATCGACAGCTCTATATCTACATGCTTCAACATGCAGTTGAAGCAACATGCAGCTGTCGTCATGTTTACCCACCATAACCAGCCAGGGTTGAGGAGTCTGGGGTTGCGTTGTTTGAAGACGACACAGCGTAAGTGTGTGTGTAACAGCGTGTTACTTCCAGCCTAATTACCAGACCCCCCGCCAGTCTGAGTGGAAAGGAGAGGAGGGGTCAACTTGGGGCACAAACACGCAGCTCGACTCTGCACTGGTGGACAGACCATCCTCCGCATTCACGTAAACATCTAACGGCACAGTCATAGACACGGTGGCAAAGAGGCAACCACCATCATAATACTTCATTTAATCCCAACAGGGAGTTAATCTCACATTTTAAAGCTTCGCGTGTGTTACATTGCGTTAATAATAACATTTCATGTAGTAGGTGTTTCCCACTGTTGCTATGGCGATAACAAGCACAGAAAACTGGGTTACTTGACGTGATTGGGCGTGGAGGGTGGAGACAGGGAGGGGGATGGAAGGTGGAGAAGAAGCGCGTGTGGCACAGGTGGAGTGGAAGGAAATGTGTCTGGACGTCAGTGGCGCGATAGTGGCTCGGAGCGATGGCGCGGGGGCGAGACAGCCACGGCGGAAGCATCACACAGGGCGAACAGAGACAGACTTTGGTCTGTGTGTAACGGCATCAGTTACAGTTTTATTTACACAGAGCCAGGTCACAGCATCTCAGGACACTTTGTATTTAATTATCTTTCAGACTGGGACAGGAAATGCTGAAATTGTAGCAAATTTTATTTTTTTAGTTAATTAATACAGCCTTTTCATTTGCCAGTTTCTTACAATGTTGATAGTTTAATATTCTTTTAGGGTGTTTGTTAAGCACAAAATTCAAAATATTCACAGGCTGAAGCTTTTTAAATGTCAACTTTTGTTGATTTTTGCTTCTTTCTTTGAGTTGAATTGTTGAATCTGAATCTCTTTAAGAAGATTCTGCATATAAATCTGCAACAACTACGTGAGTGTGAGCTTTGGTCCTCAGCCGGATATAAAGTATCTCTTATCCGGAGAATATTTAGCTACACCAGGAGCCTGGAAACATTTGTCCATTGCCCCCAGACAGTAAATCGTCAGGCGATGGCAGCTGGGTTTCCAGATTGGTGGAAAGTTTACACAGTTAAATTTAGACAACACACTTGTGTATTCACCTGTATAAATCCATTCATATCACCTTGGTTGTTCCACTAAGAGAAAACAAGATGTATTCATGTCAGATATCAGACTTTTAGTTCTTCTTCACTCTTTATGTGCTTACACACCACTCTGCATTTAATCATTAGTTATTATTCATCTCTGGCTCTTCGTCCCCTCACTCCAAACCTGTCACGGCAGATGGCTGCCCCTCCCTGTGCCAGGTTCTGCCGGAGGTTTCTTCCTCCAGCAGGGAGTTCTTTCTTCCCACTGTTATCAAAGTGCTTGCTCATTGGGACTGTTTGATGGTTGGGGCTTTCTCTGTATTATTGTAAGGTGTTTATCTTACAATATAAAGCACCTTGAGGAGACTGTTGTTGTGATTTGGTTCTATATGAATAAAAGTGACTGGAATTGTTGATATTATGTTGAAGTATTGTCCATCCTTGCACTTCTTTTCCATGTCTGATAACTAGCATCAGTTCTTCCTCCCTCTAATCTCTAAATCTGTTGTTATTTTTTATTTGCAGGCACATTCAGAACATAAGCGAGATTAAGACAGATGTGGGCAAGGCCCGAGCCTGGGTTCGCCTCTCTATGGAGAAGAAGCTCCTTTCCCGACACCTGAAGCAGCTGCTTTCAGATCACGAGCTTACAAAGTGAGCAAAAGGACACAAACAGCAGAGTTTATATGTTGTTCCCTTTATCACAGGGTCACTCTTTGTCAGAACAACTGCAATAAGTCACGCTGATGCAGATTAAAGATCTTTGGATTTGTTTTTCGTCCTGCTGTGTGTGCTCATCTTCTTTCTTTGTTCTGTGAAGCAATGTCTGTGTCATATGAAATGAAGATGTGATCTAACCATTTATAATACATTAAGTCTCTTGAAATTTCAGAGCATCATGCTATAGTTCCTCTGTACATAAATAATTCACAGTTTTCTTCATAATTGATATCTGAGTACTAAAGTGGGTCAGGGGATTTCTGTCTGGCTTTTATTGACCTGGTATTTATTTCACCTAATGCTAAACAGTGTGCACTTTGTCATCCATTCACCCTAAAAATGATCATGTCTTGTGCTTCTTGTATATACCGAGGCACTATTATCTTTTAATTGTAATCATAGCAGAAATAATTCAATTTCTGTAACAATCTTCTTCTTTTTAGGAAGCTATACAAGCGCTACGCCTTCCTGCGCTGTGACGATGAGAAGGAGCAATTTCTTTACCACCTCCTGTCCTTTAATGCTGTGGATTACTTCTGCTTCACCAACGTCTTCACAACCATCAGTGAGCCTGACCCTATACTCCATGAACAATCAGCTTTTATGGATTTCAGTTCATTGTGTAACCTTTGTTTTCCCTCGGTCTCCCAGTGATCCCCTACCACGTGGTGGTTGTTCCGAGTAAGAAGTTGGGTGGCTCCATGTTCACAGCCAACCCTTGGGTGTGCGTTTCCGGTGAGCTGGCGGAGACCGGAGTCCTGCAGGTCCCCAGAAATACTCTGGAGATTACTTTTGAGGTTGGTATTAATTCTCATATAAAGGATAATTCCACTGCATTACAACTGGGGTCTTAATTGGATAATATAGTAAGTAAATCTGCAAAAAAGTAAGTGCTGCAATTAGGGAGCAAAGCAGCACAGATAGAAAGAAATACAACTCTGTTACTAACCAGATTATCTAAATCAATGGTTATCAAATTTGGACCCCAGGGACTTGATATCTGCTGATATCTGCAAACAATAGCTGAAGCGTCCACAAAGTAATCCACTTATAATATAATAAAACAGTGGTCTGTCATTAAAAAGTGCATGTATACAAATGTGAACCGTTTGCACTAATAAAACCGTTATTGCTCTCTCTAGTAGAAGCTCATCATCTGTCATAACTCATCAAATGTCATTTCTCCCAAACTGTTCTAAGTGCTGAGTAGCCCGGGTAATTGGCAGCAAGCAGAGACAAATGTTTGAGGCATCATGTGACTCAAAGGCAAACCAGCTATATCTGGATTACAATGATGAGTCCCTAGAAACGCTCCCTGATGAAAGACCCCTGGGCAAACAAACTCTGAGACTTCTGATTTAAATTGCTTACTCTAGGAAAAATGTCCAGTTTCACAGCACTTCATGCTAAAATTAATCAGTTGTGCTGCTGGATGAGTTGCACAGGTAACAATTTGACTGTCGTCATTGTTTTCTCTGCCACACTGTTTTGGTGAAATGCTGTTTTGTTTCAAACGTTTCTCCTCAAACTGTGCAAAGAAGCCAGAGATGTAAACACAGAGTTGTTCAGCTTCACTTCAATAAAGATAGACACAGGAAATATTTCATACCTCGTGCAATAACTCTTCACATGCAACACGTTTTTCTAGCAAAGAATTATCTGCTCTCTCATCTCGTTAGCTAGATTTCAACCCTGCACTGTGTACTACACTTTACACTCTGTGTATACTCAGTCACTTTAATGCCAACAGACATTTGCTGTGCTTGTTTTTAATCTATTTAGCAAGCGATTTTTATTCTGATTTATTTTTCTTTATTTATATTTTTAACCTTATTTACTTTATTGTACTATATTCAGCTTTTTTTATTTAGAATTTTACTTCTTAACCTCCTGTATTGTAGTCGCACCTTGCTAGTACTAGTTGGACGCACTTTTGTCTGCAAGACTGTCTTAAATCTTCATGGCATAAATTCAACAAGGTGCTAAAAACATTCCTCAGAGATTTTGAGATTTTATTGACATGATAGCATCACACGGTTACTGCGGATTAGTCAGCTGCACATCCCTGATGTGAATCTCTCGTTCCACCACGCCCCATATTGGATTGAGATCTGGTGACTGTGGAGGCCGTTTGAGTAGTCAGTTTAAGTGCATTTAAACAATACAGTGGTCCCTGTTTATCGCGGGAGTTGCGTTCTAAAAATAGCCCGCGATAGGTGAAATCCGCAGAGTGGCCAGCTTAATTTTTTTTACAATTATTATAGATGTTTTAAGGCTGTAACACCCCTCACTACACACTTTGTACACTTTTCTTAGACAGGCATGAACATTTTCACACTTTTTTCTCCTGTTTAAACACTCTCAAAGTTATACCTTGGTAGAAAAATAAGTCCAGTGTTATAGAATGAAACAAAAGATCAAACCCTGTTTTCAGGTCCAGAACATGGGAACAGCTGCGAGAGAATTCAACATTAATGAATCAGTGGTGCGGAAGTAGCCTTATAATCCGCTGTTCTTTATGGTCCGAAAAATACGGCAACTTCTACCTTCCTTTAGCATGTCCAGAAGTCCAACTTTTTGTGCGATGGTTAGCATCTTCCTCTGCCTTTTGCGTGCTACCGCAGGCACCTTTGACGGTGCAAACGTTTCACTGACATTGTTGTGTTTGTTGGGGAGAACACTTACAAACATACAGTACAGCACTTCAGAGTAACACTGCTAGCAATCGAAGATTTATGTAAATTTGACAAGCTGAACGCATTCTGTACTATACAAGAGACATGGCACGGAAGAGATTGATTGACAATGAGCTGTAAAAAATAAAAAAGCATGCAAAATTGCACAAAAAAAAAAAAAAAATTGCCAAACGGCAAGGCCGTGAAAGGTGAACAGCGTTATAGTGAGGGATCACTGTACACACTTGGTATCGGGGTCAAGGTATCCTGAGAAAATGTCCTTCTAACTATTATACCACCGCCAGCAGCCTGAACCTTTGATACAAGTTTGGATGGATCCATGCTTTCATGTTGCTCATGTCGAATTCTGACTCTACCATTTGAATATTGCAGCAAAAGACTCGTCAGCAACATTTTTCCATTCTTTTGTTGTCTTCTGCTGCTGTAGCCCATCTGCTTCACAGTTCGACATGTTGTACGTCCAGAAATGCTCGTCTGCATACCTTTGTTGTAAAAATATCACTGTATGATTTATTAATTCTTCCTTCTCACCTCAAATCCGTCCAGCCATTCTCCTCTGACCTCTGGGGTCAACAAGGCTTTTTCACCCACAGAACTGGTGCTCACTCAGTAGTCTCTCTTTTTCAGACCTTTCTCTAAATCTTCGGTTGTTTAAGAACAACTTATCTAGTAGATCAGTTTCTGATATGCTGAGACCAGCTGAAGTCTCTTAAATCATCTTTTTTGCCAATTCTAATGCTCAGTTTTAACTTTAGCAGGTCATCTTGACCATGTTTACATGCCGTAAAGCATTGAGTTGCTGTGATACTTGGATATTTGCATTAACAAGAAGTTCTATAGGTGTCGCTAACAAAGTGTGTATCATTGAGTTATTTTGGTTTATTTAAAGTGTTTTGATATATATTCTATTTAATGTTCTGGCTTCTCTAACACAGGAATTTCAGGTCTTCTGGAAAAAAGACTGTATCTTATCTTAGAAACTGTAGTCTAAATGTGATTTTTTTTTTTTCTTTGTTTGGGTGTTTGACATTAATGTGGGTCCTTCTGTCTCAGTGCCAGAACCTGGGCAAACTCACCACAGTGCAGATGGGTCACGATAACACAGGGCTCTATGCGAAGTGGCTGGTGGAGTGTGTTGTGGTCCGCAACGAGATCACGGGGCACACTTACAAGTAAGCAATACCTCCTGGTGGAAAAATGAACCCGATACCGATTTGTCTAGTTGCTTGTCAAAAAATCGACTCGGCATGCTCATCTCGCAGGTTTCCGTGCGGCCGCTGGTTGGGGAAGGGGGTGGATGACGGCAGCCTGGAGAGGATCCTGGTGGGAGAGCTGATGACCCCCAGCTCGGAGAACGATGAACGGATGTGCCGCACACCCCCCATGCAGCAGTCCCCGGGAATGATGAGGAGATTTGTTACCATCTCGCCAAACAGCAAACCAAGTGAGTTTGTAGAGCTTTTTATTCTGCAAACAACAAAAAACCCTTTGATGTGGGATTTAGCTGTTCCTCACCTGCTAATGATTAAAATCTTGCCTTAAAAAAAAAAAAACTACCCAAAAACGCCTGAACGAGAAAACACAACGACAAATTGTTTTAAACCTGGATTGGGAGTTACCTTCATGTGTCTGCTTGTGTTGTCTCGGAGTATCTTTGTTTAACTTTTTCTTTCCTTCATCCAGAGCTAAACACAGGTCAGATCCAGGAGGGAGTGGGAGAGGCCATCAATGGGATTGTAAAGCACTTCCACAAGCCAGAGAAGGAGGTGAGAGACGGCAGTCTAGACAGGCCCAAACATGTACTTCTATTATTCATCACAAATGGAAAAAAAAGCAGCCGTCTGCTCCGGTGGCCCCAGCCCCCCTCAGTAACTGCTCTGCCTGTGTTATAGTTCAAATATAACAAAGAAGGATTTGTGCTGTTTTTTCAAATGATCTTATTTAGCTTGCTATTATTATTATTTTGACCTAGGGTGAGGTCTGTTAATGTTCCTCTTCTGGAGGAACTAAAATAGAACTTGAATGCTGATAATTATTACATAGTCGGGCAGGTGGAGAAGGAGAACTGCAATTGAAGATTTTTAAAGTGTGTTGTATCTTAGCTGCTGATTACAGCCTTTAAAAGTCATTCATTATAGTTTCAAAGGATTTTTCACTGGGAATTCCCCTTCACTTTTGCTCTACCTCCTTAACACACCAACAGAACAATAACATTGAAGTCTGCTTTGGATTCTCCCGTGCGTCCTTGTATACTGTGTGTATATGGCCTCTTAGTTTAATGATGATTTAAATGTTTTGGAGTTCTCATTAATTTAAATATGACCACAGAGAAAGCTGTGGAGTAATGATCCTTTCCATTGTCTGTTCCTGCAAGATATTTGGAAGGTGATTTGGCATTTTAATGGGATAGCTGATCCATTAAATTGGCATTTTCAGGAAAACAGTCAGCAATTTTGAGGCAACTTGAAATGAGCTCTAAATGCATGCATGTATTTTTGCTCTCCACAGAGAGGCAGCCTCACCCTCCTCCTCTGTGGGGAGTACGGCCTCGTCTGGGCTCTGGAGCAAGTTTTCCAGCACGGTTTCAAATCACCGCGACTCTTTAAAAATGTCTTCATCTGGGACTTCTTAGGTAAGGGCTCAAGCTTGTACTTGCATCCTGCATAACTGAATGACAAACGGTAAAAAGCCTGTGTCCCAATAAAGAACAACCACCAACTGCAGTAATCTGCAAAGTATATTGTGGTGTACGAGTACTTTGGAAATGTCTGTTGATGTTGATCGATTGTTTCTCTATTGAAAAATGCTTTAATTTCAAAGAGGCCTCACATTTTTTGCTGTTAAAGCAGACCAATGTTTTGCATTTACCTTTCAGGCTTAGTGTGTGTTTTAATTACTGTTAAAAACTGTTAACTGAGTGGTCTTCTTTGTTTTACAAAAAAAAAAAAACCCACAGAAAAGGCACAAGTTTACTTTGAAAGCGCTGAGCAGCGTGAGGTGACCCCGGATGAAAACTGGCAAACCAGAGTGCGCCACTTCTGCCGCTTCATGCGCGCCATCAACAATGCGCCAAGAAACATCGGCAAGGACGGGAAGTTCCAAATGCTCGTCTGTCTGGGCGCAAGGTAGGAAGGACCACGTATGCTGCTAATGTTTCATCTAAAAAGAGATAATACACATTAATTAATAAGAGTAATTGGGCCCATCGACATGTGACTGTGCCAAAATTAGAGAGGTTATGTTAGTTTGGCTTGTTAGCGTGTATAAGCGTTAAAAGAAAACATCCACACAAAAGATGAAAAAGTCCACAAACTAAATAAAAGACTCAATAAACATTGAGAACACTGTTAATATTGCTGTGGACAAAAAGGAAGTTGAGTGTTCAAAGTGGATGCAGTAAAACTTAGTGATGCTCGAGACATAAAACGGTCTTTCCTGCTGTAAAGTCTTTGAACACTGATACACTGCTCTGTCTGATCCTGTCTCAGTCTGCATGGACTGAAGTGAAAATGGTCTCTGCTTTGAGAATCCTCTAAGCTTCCTTCATTTGAATAGTTTTCTCTAGAGCTTCCTCTCTGTTAAGAGTTTATTATGTACGAGCTTTCAGTCCTCTGCAGATGTACAGCTGTGTTTTTACCCTTTTTCTATGATTCTGTGCTGTGACACTTAATCAGACTTGGAGCTGAAAGAAAATAATTCCCAACAAGTTTACAGTAGAATACAAAAACTAGGCTTATTTCAGCATCTCAAGTGAAAGGATTTACCAGACTTGTTTTTGGTTTGTTTTTTAAGGGGGAAGAAATTTTCTGTGACTTTACAAAACCTTTCTGTTTGAAAATTACAGGATGGTCTAATTACAGAACTTTTTCTTAAATTTTAAATATTTATTTCTTACAGTTTAACCTCAAAGAGCCATGCTGACAGTTTTTCATTTGCTACAGCAGCATTTCATTATCATGTAGAAAAACTGGGACTAATTGATGTTTGAAAGTGTGGCACTGACAGAAAGTTTCACCTGCACAGAGCTCTTAAAATCAATGTGGGCTGTATGTGGCCCACAATGTAAAATGAGTGAGACATCCCTGGTTAAAGATGAGCATTTAAACAGTTTTTAAAATTGTCTCATTAAGAAAATGTAAAAGAAAAAGATTAGTAGTAGTAGTATAGAATAATGAAAATGGCTCTTTGAGCCTTGGTAGAGGTTTAAGGCGTAGTGTAATGTAGTTTGCTTTTATTCCACCACAGCTTGTGATTGTTATTGGAAAACTGCATCACGTGTTAAGCTGCTCTGTTAACTCCACGTGTCATCTTTTGTCAGGGACCATTTGCTCCATCACTGGATCGCTCTGCTCGCAGATTGTCCGATCACTTCTCAGATGTATGAGGACACTGCACTGATTAAGGACCGCTCGCTGGTAAACTCTCTGATCAGAGTGCTGCAGACTCTGCAGGAGTTCAACATCACCCTGGAGGCTTCACTCGTCAAAGGTGTTGGCATCTAAAGCCAAACCAGTTTCCCACCCACTGGACTTGACCGGGAAGATCACTGGGGACCACTAAAAAGAATAACTGAACCTTTTGTATGCAGGAACAGACTTGAACAAAGGACACTTTCTGGCTTATATTAAAGCTACTGTTAACATTTGCCATATATTAAGTGCAATGAGCCTTTCCAGATATGTTGTTATTTTTATCCTTGACGATGTTGCCATTAGATGTTTAAAAATATGTTTTCTATTACGAACCATGATTTACACATTATTGACCTACTTGTGCTATAATGTTTTACTGAAAACTGAATATTTTCACCGTTATCGTGAACTGCTGGCGACGGCTATATTTAAGGGAAAGCGGGGGATCAAAACTGTTAATATATTTTCAGAGGGAAAAAAAAACAGTATTATTTTGTTAAATCGGTCAAGTTGCTTGCTCTGTTATCAACTCAGAGTTCAATGTCATAACGCAGAGCTTAGAGCAAATGATGTGGATGTATGCTTTGTGTGTGTATGACAGGGAAGTTTGTAGAGCGTTAGGTGATTCACCATGTGGGCTGTTATATTCGGGCCTTTCCCTGATGGAAGTACAAGTATGCAAAATCTTTCACAAGGAGCACCTTCAGCAGAGATGAAGATCCCTGTTGTCTGTGTGTATGTGGTTTTAAGCCTGTATTCAGCGATTAAGAAAAGTAACCCCAAAGTTCTCCGAGAGATGTTCGACCTTGCTTTCTGTGTGACCGGGATCACAACTACAACCTTCATGCTAACACCTCCAACCAGCCCCTTTCTCCTGCCATCATTATAGCTCTTACACTACATTTGCTGTCTTCTCCAAACATAAAAAACTGTGATTGTCTGAGTAGGCTTCCTGTGATGAGGGTGATCTCCTGCTTCCAATGTGAGGAGCAAAAAGGACTGCTTTTTTCCCCCTGTCGTCTCCTGATTTTTATTTTTATTTTTCTTCCTTCTCATCATGTTTTCTTCTATGAACTCCGTTATAGACATTTAACTTTACTGTGCAGAATAAGAGATTTGGTATGTGATGGACTTCTTACCTGTGCCAACAACGTCTGGAATGACTGTTGTGCCCATCTCTGTACGACCCCCACACACAAGCATCTTGGGAGATATATATTTTTGTTTTCCAATACAGTTGTACATTTATTGACATAGCGGTGTAATGTAGTGTTTACTAAGTGAGCAGCAGTGTACAGTGTAAAAATATATTAAGAATAAAGCATCTGTAATGCATTCAAATGGGTGATTTTGTTTTTCATTAACATATTTATATTATTTGCTCCAGGAGCTCTGCAGATATACAAGCTGCTAGAGAGAAACTTAAATATATGAACTTGGGCTTTAGAAATTTGATTTTAATTTGATTTTTTAATAAAAACATACATTTAACAGAATTATTGATTAATCAAATAGTGGTAATAGTATATTTATTAATTATAATGAATTTATTTACTGCCCTAAATTCAAGTAAGGTGTTTACACTAACTAAAATGTGCAATAAAAGGAAGCTTAAATGCATATTTAGATGTATAATTTAGATGAATTAGTTTTTTAGGTCCTGCAGTCATGATTTGATAGGTTTTAAATGGCTGTTGTACATTCATATTTCCGCTGAATGCCTTTTCTCGACTGAGAAAATGTAAACAAACTCTTTCGCGCCATATCAAAGAGGTGTTTTTCTTTAAAGGCTTGGGCCATGTGCCTTATGGGATTTTGAGTTTCAAGACAGTCCGTTCACAACTAACAACGGCACAACGCCTCGCTTGTTCACTACGCTTCCCATCATTCATGTCTTCCGAAGAGTACGCGAAGGGGTCAGCGATTGGTTGGATTCAGGTTCAAACCCAACGGCTGCACGCCTTATATGGTCATGTACGCTCCGCGTTTTCATTCCGGTTTTTTATGCAAATGCATTCTAATGACCAGCTGTATGCAGTTGTAGTAAGAGCATGCGCAGTGCGGGAAAGGAACACGGCGAAGATTCAAAGTTTTTGTTCGGTAAGTGCAGTCTTATGTCTCTTCTACTAATATTACATTTATGATATTTTATTTATTCGTTATGTACGTGAAGAGTAGTCGTAATGTGGTGCAATGGTGACCTGACGTGTGCGTTTCCATATGTCACGCGCCAAACGTTTTAGACTAACAGTCTCGACAATGGGGATAACGTGGAAGTGAACGAGAGCGTGGCGTGGTGCTGGTAGCGAAGTAGGCTAGCTGGAATGCTAAGGGCTAACAACAATGAGCCATATTTGGCGCTCTAGCGGGCAAAAGTTTGAATTTAAAGGGAAGGATGTGTTCGTTGCAACTTTTTGCATCTTGTTAAAATTTCAGTGACATTCACTAAATGCGCTGAGTTGATAAGTACGACTTATTTAGAGACGCGCATTTTAACGAATAGCACGGTAGCTTTTTGTTTGTTCACTTCAGAAAGCGCCGCTTACAGCCCGCTTTTTGTTTCGGATTCCCAGCGCACACCAATCTCCTGATAAACAACGTGTAATCGCTCACAATCTCACTTTGTTAACGTTTTCTATATAGTAAAATATATAATCCATGCAGTTGTGCTTTGGAAAAGTGGCATTAATGCCTGCTACCGAGTGTAAAACGCTGCTCGTGTGGCGGGTGTAACGTCCCCACGTTAACCGAGCTGTGTTTGAAAGTTTAAGATCCCGACTCGGACCAACATTATTCCCCGTGGATCATCCTCAGATCGTCTTTATGTGATAAGACGATCGATAACATGGCGACATAGCGTGCGTTTAGTGTCCGTGCTGTCTTGTTTTTGTTTTTTGGGGGTTTTTTTTTTTTTAAGTGTTTTGGTGTTCCCGTGACTTGACTTTAAATTCCTCAACGTTACGGCTTTAGCCAAATGTAGTTGGGCATTTTCAGATTTTTGCGCACTATTAGTTTAATGTTTCGATTAGTAAAAAAAAAAAAGTGATTTCTTGCAGGATTTGTTATAATTGTGAGGTTGTGGACGGGTTTTCTTAAATCTGTATGTGTGTGCGTGCAGGGACCGCCCCCTTTTAGCAATAGAAAGCACAACTGTCTGCAGACATCCACGGTGCTTAGAAGAGGTGGGACTGGGACAATTACCGATCGTGTGCTCATATTTTTATTCCCCCTTACGTTTTCAGGATTTTAACCATAACACTGACCAAGAAATAGACTATGTTTGGCTTTCACAAGTCAAAGATCTACAGGAGTAACGAAGGCTGTTGCATCTGCAAGACCAAGTCCTCCAGTTCTCGATTCACAGACAGCAGTCGATATGAGGAGACATTCAGGCTGTGTTTTGGGTAAGAGCTCGCATTTATTCATATTGTATTATCTGTGCATACGTTTGTTTTATTTTATTTTTTTATTTTTTGCATACTTTATTAATGACTCCCATTTATTTATTTATTTATTTATTTATTTATATATATATATATATATATATATATATATATATATATATATATATATATCTCATAAATAAATACATAAATTTTCTTTGAAGGCTCTCTGAGGATCGTGTTGGAGACATCTGCAACGCCTGCGTCTTGCTGGTGAAAAGGTGGAAGAAGCTGCCTCTTGGCTCCAAGAAAAATTGGAACCATGTAAGTTATGTCCACTTATTGGTACTGTTAGTGCATATTTGTCCCATTCAATGGACTGCTGACATGTTGTGTCTAACCTAATTCAGGTGGTGGATGCAAGAGCAGGTCCAGGCTTTAAGGTGACAAAACCCAAGAAGATAAAAAATGGAGATGCGAAGAAGAAAAGCAAGCTAAAGAAGCTGCACAAGTTCAAGAGACAGAGTGAGTCATTTTAAAATCATTAAACCGTCATCTATTCTTAGTAATTTTAGGTATTAGTAATCTAGACTGATGGAGAATACATTTTTCTTAGCCCTCAAACAACTGATTTTAAACACTTTAGCTGCAGCTCATTCTCACTGTCCATCAGTCTTGGGTTTGTTATGTTTTCCTTCTCTGGCTAATTAAAAGCAACTGTTAGCATCATCTGGTGGCTGTTTGGGTTAGGGCACACTGTGTAGCGTCAGGCTCATCTCAGGGCTGAAAGTTAATTAGAATTAATTGGCATTTTGGGGGTTGGATAAATGTCATTCATTGATCAAATTTTATTTAAAAACTAATAATAATCATGTGTGACGACTGTGTAGTAGGACAAAAAAGACAATTTCATTCCTCTAAAATCCAAAAAGTGATGACTTGGTGACAAAAACCATCACTGAACCATGAAGTGTAAAAGTTTTGATCAGTTTTAGAAATGGTGGCTAATTTTCTGCTAAATGAGTGATCGGTTAAATTACTGTCTTAAAATATTTAGAATTTAACAAAACCTTACCACACAAATGTAAATATGATAATATTTAATATATTCCCTTTTTCCAAGCAGACTCTGATGCCCACAGCACGACCTCCAGCGTGTCTCCTGCCCAGTCTCCCAGTTACAGCAACCAGTCAGATGATGGCTCAGACATAGAGTCCAAGCAAAGACGTTCAGCTCCCTCCATCTTCTCCTTCTTGGACCGTTCCTACTGGAAAAGGCAAGCTACTCTTTGACTACACTGAAGAAAAAAACATTATTTGATATGTTTTTCTAAAAAAAAAAAAGAAAAAGATTAAGCATTGTGTAAGTAACTTTTCACCTTTAACTTTTTAGACAAAAGGTGTGCTGTGGGATTGTCTACAAGGGTCGGTTTGGAGAGGTGATTATTGATCCCCGGCTTTTCAAGCCCTGCTGCAGTTCCAAAAAACAGAAGACACTGACATCGCCCACGCAAGTGGCCACACACTTGCCGGACACACAACACCCAGAAGACATGAAAGAAACCTGGTGAATGCTGTTGTTGTTGAATTTCCCTGTTGGGGTTATCCATGGCATCCACCTGGATTTGTCTCCAGTGGTAGACCTCTCATTTCTGCTTCTCCTCTTTCCTATAGGCAGTTAGGTAGATCTTTGTCTTTTGTAATATTCCTTTTTATATGGGTATTCTTTTAAAAAAAATTGTAAAGAATTGATTTTTCTTTCTTTCCTTCCTTTTAATTTTTTTTTTTATAGAAAGCACAAATGGGGAAAAAAAAACCTTACGGGCATTAGTGTTATTTATAGGATGAGGAGACAAATTTTGCTAAGGCTCTGCTTTTGACTCTGGATTATAATTTTTGTTTTTATGACATGATCATCCTTCTGTAAATACTTTGTCACCTTTTTTTATACATATCAGGATTGTTTTGTTTTTCAGTAGTTGTTAAATTGTAAGTGTGCAAATGAAAGACACCAGCTTTTTCTAATACCAGCTTTTTTGTGAGTGTTGGAGTGGCTCTTCAACATTTTGCTATGTTTTGTCTATTAGTGCAAATGAGTCTTTGAATTTTTATTTTATTTTTTAATACAAAAATGGCTTTTTCCTAACACCAGGGATCACTAGTATAACTGTTCTTTATCGATTTAATGATCTTTTAATATGTGTATATAGATGAGAACACGTAATCTTTGGACATGTATACAGCTTTAGCATGCCACAAGTTTGAAACACTCCATTTTAAATTTGTTCAGCAGTGTGTGCACATTAACTGATAGATGTGGTTCGACCATGCATGCAGTACATCCCTGTTTGTTGTGGGGTTTTTTTGTTTGTTTGTTTTTTGTAAATACAATATTTTGGCTGTTGTAACATCAAAACTTTTTTTTTTTTTTTTTAAACAATAACAGGAATAGAAAACCACTACATCTGTTTAAAAAAAAAAAAAAAAAAATGCTTTTGTGTGTCCCGACATTGTTAAAACATGTACTTTAACAACAAGAAGAAAAGAACAGGCTTTTTTACCACATGTTCACATCTCATTTGATCAGATACATTTCTCTAAACACAACAGTGAGCAGCAACATTCCTCCTCCTGTGTCATCTTTTGAAGTTGCTTTACATTTTAGCCCCCATTATCACCATCCAAAAAAATTGCTTTTAATGAAATGTGTTTGTCATGGCTGCGACTGTCAAAGTTCAAACTATGCAGACGTTTTGAATGTGAGAAGTGCTCTGGGGCCGTCTGTCGCTTTTGCTACGTCAGGTGTAAAGCGATCGATCCTTGCTCAACCAAAATTGGCTTGTGGAAAGCATCCATTATTTTAGCAATAATGTTGCATTTTTTTCTAATTGTCCTAAGTCATTGTCTCACAATCATTTTTGTCTTTGTCATGTCAAAAATAATGCTCAGATTGCACAGTTTTTTGCCATACTGTCTCAAATTAATACTGCAGTGACAACGGTTGCTTTTGTTTTAAACATAATTATAAGTGGTCTCAAACTAAAAGAATTGACAGGCAATGCTCTGTAAAGTTGCTTAATATATTCTCTTCTGCGGCAGGGTTGTTAAATGCTGAACATGTTTATGATTCTTATTAAAAGGAGAAATGCTGCTTCCTTTTAAGCTGGAAAATAAGCTTTTTTTTTGTCCTTAGGGAGTTGCCATATTTTTTTAAGAGGTACATTTTGGGATATCAGATGTGCCTTAAAGAATTATTTGACCTTTCCGTTATGGTTCTTATGTAATTTATGTTTATTTATTACAAAACCTTTTGTAACTGAAATTTTTAGATAATTGGTGTAGAGCCTTTCAGAAAGTCTGTTTTTTAATTTTGTGCGCTTCCTTTGAACATGCAATGTATGTTTTGGTTTTTTTTTTTTTGTTTTTTATACTGTACCACAAAGTAGATCTGTATTACAATAAAAAAAAAAAATAGAAAAAGAAGCGGCCTGTCATGTTTTTCTGCACCAGTAGGTGGTGGAAAAGAGCTACGTTAACGCTGATGGAGCGTTTGGTCCCTTTGCTGTTTTGCAGGGGGTAAAGGTGTTCCTGTTTATTGGCTAGATTGGGATTTCACTTATATTGCACAACTGGAGTTGCATTTTGATAATTGAACCTAAGTCACAGTAGGCAAAACTGCAGCTGTAAAATCAGTATGGTGCAATCTTAGCAAATTCTACCATCGTTAGCTTATTTGTCCGATGATAAAAGCTCATAAATGCATGTAAACGTCGATACTAAGCTAACAGCCCTGCTGAAGCAAGTGTACGTACTCCACTCTTACTCAGGAGGCCTGTAGCTTTCACAACAACGCCCGACTTTAAAGTTAAGTATTTATTTGACTGAAGAACAAGACGTCTTTCGTGTAGCGATTATCAATTAGAACTAAAAATCATTCGTTGCCTAGCAACCACGCTTTTTTAATTAACGTTCGCTTCCAGGAGTAGCTAGTTAGCTAATATTTAGCTTAATGCACATATAAACATCCACTCGTAGTATATACACACACAGTTGGATGGTACATCAGTAGTGTACGTAAAACATTACAACGGCAGTGAAAAAAGCCTGTAAGTATTTTAAAGCTCAAGTCAACTTAAAGTCTAAACAAGACTTTTGGTGTGTGACTAACAAAAACGCATATGGCAACACAGTTTCCCAAGTGACATCTGGTTTGCTATCTGTATCTGACATGTGTAAGCTCTTATATTATGTCACATATTTTATGTTACATATGCAAAAATTAAGAGAACTTAATATGTAGCTGAGTCCACACTGGAAGCGATTCAAACCGATAAGGCCACCAGAGATCATTGAAAGGCAAAGGTATATTGAGCGACTCCGGGCGAAACACCGAAGTGGGTGGGACTTAAGGACAAACATTTTTTATTTCAAATCCCAGGCGAGCAGTAAGGCGACTACCAATGAGAATGTAGAATATCACTGATTGACACATGACCTTGTAGTATATTTACCACTAGGTTACCTCTGACCAGAGCCCATGAGTAAGTAATTCCAACTGCTCTGCCTCTAACGTATTTATTAGAGGGTTACCGAGGCAACCGGCGCCTGGAACGACCACAGGTCGTAATTTTCGAAGCGATGCCCTACGAGTAAATCGCTTTCAGCTAAGCAACAGTCGCTGACGACTGTCGCTTGCCTCCGTGCTGCCATACACAGACACCAAAAGCTGTTTAGACTTTAAAGCCATTAAAAGGAGCTTGTAAATTAGCATTTACTATAACACTTCCGGGCATTTATTTTTTTCAAAATAGAAGCCTCTGCAGCGCACTGCCGTTGTGATGCTTTTTACACACACTTGACGCTTCCGCTTTTCTTTGGCTTCCCTCTATTGACTCAACTCTGCTTCAAAAGCGTTTTTTCCATTCTCACGTGCTCGCGCGCGCACGCACGCTCTCATTCTCACTCACTCACTCCTTTCTCTTCTCAAAAGCGCCTTGTGAAGCGGATTGACAGGCTAGAATGAAAATGAGGCGGACGCTCGCTCGCGACTTCAGTGCGTACCCGTCCTTTTGAGAAAGACCTCTAAAGTTGGATCATATCACCATGGGAGCTGTTTGGGCTGCAAGGGACTTTTGTTTGTTTTTGCTCCTGTTAAATAGTCGCCAAAGCGCAGCGCTTCCAGAGTTTCGAGGTGGGACTGTAGTGAGTGTGTGAGCGTGTGTGTGTGTTGTCTTTTGCAGTCGTGGAGACTTTACGCACCTTTTTCCCAGGAGTGCGCTCAATGTTGTTTTACCAGCAGCGACTTTTAGCATTTTCTCCTCATTTCTAACAACTTTGTATTATAGAAAAAACTGCACTCCCGTGGCAGGTTGCGCGCTCCGTGTGCATAAACGTTTCCAAAAAAGTTTTGTTTTTTGGCATGTTGTTAACCTTCGGGTTTTCACAGGATTTCCCCCCATTTAGACTCGTACTCTTTTATTTCGTTTTTTATCAGTTAAATCTGAATTTTCCGACTTCATTCTCACACATATGTCGGCTTTACAAACTCTGCAGTGATTGTTTTTGTTAATTTTCTAACGTGTTTTTGATGATAATGCATTCCTGCAGATCCATGCGCAGAGGGAAGTGATGGCTGTCACATTGACGCTATTTGTCAAACGACCCAAGACTCTTACAAGTGCACGTGTAAAGCAGGTTTTAAAGGCGATGGAAAACAGTGTGAAGGTAAGCCAAGTGTAAATGTTTAGCCACAGATTTCTTTTCTTCCTATTGCAGCCACACCTTGTTCTAATTGTTCAGAGCCTAAGATGTTTTAGCATTTTTAGCTTTTTCTCCTCACCCCAACCTTTATGTGTTGTTTGTTTCTCAGATATTGATGAATGTGACCTGGAGTACAATGGGGGTTGTGTGCATGAGTGCAACAACACACCAGGCAATTATCGCTGCACTTGTTACGATGGGTTTCATTTGGCACATGATGGACATAACTGTCTAGGTAAGATTAGCTTTAAACTAAGTAAGCAATCTTTCATGCTAGATGGGGAGCTTGCATCGTCAGCTGTGTAAACTCATGCTTTATAAAACGCTGAAGACGGTCTGTGTTGGTTTATGTAAGTGAATACCTCCCACCCGTAGCATTGTAAGCTGTTTGCTCATGTGATCGATTCACTGTCCTGTAGATGTGGATGAATGCCAGTTCAACAACGGTGGGTGCCAGCACACTTGTGTCAACACAATGGGCAGCTACGAGTGCCGCTGCAAAGAGGGCTTCTTCCTCAGCGACAACCAGCACACGTGCATCCACCGCTCTGTGGGTGAGTATACGTTTAAAGTTTTAAATAGTCGCTAACTCATCTACAAAGGATGGTGCGTTTGTGGATGCCTGTGTGCCCTAATTGTGTTAAACTAGTAAAAAATAAAAAGAGAGAAAGATGTAGAAGATTCTTGAAGAGACTGATGACACAATGAGGGGTGACAGGTTCAAGCTGGCTCCTGTCACTGAGCTTTCATCTGAAACAGCAACATGCTGTGGGAAAAAGGATCTCTGTGTCCCACAGAACAAAATAAGTCAATAACTGCAACACCCTGGTCTATGCGGTCTGTGTCACAGATTAGTCTGAAGCGCCTTTGTTTTGTCTCCTTCACTGAAGTCAACTCAAATGCGACTACTTTCCACTCCATCGGCTCTTGACAAGCCTTTTATATCCCAGTGGACCTATCTGCTCAGCTGTGACCCGTCCATATAAATGCTGCTACAAATCATTATTGAATATGTTGTTTTGTTTTTTGTTGTTTGGGTTTTTTGGGGGGAATGAACTTTAGATTCTTGTTCCCTCTGTAGAGGCGCTAAGAATAACGCAGCAGTGGATGTTTTTGGCTTGTGTAGGGGCGTGAGAACAATCAGTGTCTTTCAAGTTTCCAGACTAATCTCTCAGTATGTGCGCCTTTGTGTGTAGCTGGTCAGTCACTGTAGGAGAGTTTCATTGTGTACCTCTCTCCCTCTTTCTATCCAGAGGGCCTCAACTGTATGAATAAGGAGCACGGCTGCGCCCACATCTGCAAGGAGACATCCAAAGGGGGTGTGGCCTGTGAGTGCCGTCCAGGCTTTGAGCTGGCCAAGAACCAGAGAGACTGCATCTGTACGTGCACGCTAACACTCGCAAGCGCGTCAGGCTTCTTATGTTGAACTGATTATTTGCATTCATGGTTACATGCTGTTTACCTTACAGTGACTTGTAACCATGGCAATGGAGGCTGCCAGCACACCTGCGAGGACACTGAGAACGGCTCCATATGCAGGTGTCACAGCAGGTACACTCTGCAGCCTGACAGGAGCTCATGTGTAGGTAAGCAGGCTGACACCCAGCTGACACGAGGAATGCAAAACAGTGTGAGCACAATGCTGCAGTGAAAGAAATGCTGGGATACACATCATTTTTTATGACTGATTTGTTATTGAATTTTGGAGCAACAGAGGACAGTATGTGCCCGTGCATACACACTGTATATACATTGTTTTGTTTTGTTTTTAAAGCATGCTTAGGATCAGGTAAGCAGGTAGTAGGTGTACATACATAAAAAGGAGGTGAGACAGAAATTTATCTCTATGAGCTGTTAATACAGTGAAGATATCTTTGTCATTTCAATCCTGCCTGACAAAGAAGATGTTTCTCACTTCATAGCTTGCCAGCAGGCAAATTAGTCCGCTCTGTCATCTTAAAACACATCACATCAAATCTCTTCTATTATCTTTAATGTCCTCACATCATTTTCCAACCAACGTGCAAGGTGATAAAACATCTTCCCAAAGATGCCAAATAATAAGCCATTACCTCTGAGTGCATTAGTCTAATGATTCAGTCTTAAAAAAGATGGAGTTTTGAAGGCAGTCACGCTCAAAGTGTCAACTGACCCAATAATAAAATAATTTAAATTCTAGCCTACAGCATTAACTTTTAAAAAAAATAATTCTTTTTTCAAATTGGAGTCATGCTTTTAAATCTAGATGATGTTTACAGCATTTTAAAGGTTTAACAAAGAAACATGAAACATGTATACAATACTTTAACCTGACGATAATTGTTTTTACATACATATATTTATGTTCAGCATGTAGCAAAACTAGATCTACATTTCGGCCCAGGGTGGGTGAAGTCCAGGACCAGCCTACACTATTTCTTTTTTTTTTTTTTTCTTCTTGAGTTATGAGGAGGCTACCCTTATGAATGGATAAAATTAGAGGATCCCTTTTTCTCTCTGTCAGTTCTCCTGTTAGGCAGCGTGCATTTTTCCACACAGCGGCTGTAAAGGATAAGGATCAGCCGTCAGATAGCGGGTAATATCTCTCCTTCCAAGCCAGCAGTGTGTGTGAGGTCCGGGCGTGTCACTACGACGTTGTCTCCATGATTCACTTTTCTGATCTGCCGTGTTATCTGACACACACCAAGCCACTACAAGCTGAACATCTCAAGTGTCAAAACACATCTGTGCCCTGATGGCAGCCATAAACACTCACTGAGGTTAACAGTAAAGCATTACTCTGGTTTTGTGTGTCACAGAGCGAGATGAAGCCACCACTGAGTCCTTGGACCACAACACCACGTCCTTTACAGAGGTGGACAAACGGGTCAAAAGAAGGCTGTTAATGGGTAATAATAACACTCCCACAGTTTTGAATTTGTGTTTTTTAACATGTGAAGCTTCCAGGAAGCCCTCAGGAGTGGGGAGAGGAGTTTATTTCTAGTAAACCGATACATTCCTCAGTCTTTTGAGCAAACTGTGAAATGGCTGCATGCTCACTTTCTCACCGCCGATCTCACCTGAAATATACACGGTTGTGACAGTGTGGTACATTTCACATTTTCCTTCCATTTGGAAAGGAAAGCATGTGAATCTTTTCTTCTATGTTGAGTATTCATCAGTTGTGTGATTCTGGGTCACTCAATACATGTAAAACATCGTGTGATTGGTACTTTATTAGGAACGCGGTCTCATCCAGTGAGACTGTACAGGTCAGGCCTAATCCAAACATCTCAGTGACGTAATACTCACAGCATTGTTAAATTCTGCACGTTAATTTAACCTTTTAAATCAGTGGACCAAATTGTTTAAAGACTACTTCAGGGGAAATCGTTTTATTCTGCTAAGTTCTAGTATTTTGTCACAAACGGAAAGCACAGCATTCCTCACTAGGAGAAAGGTCTTTTGCATGCAGTGATAAGTCGTGTTGCATTTTTAGAAACTTGCGCCGTGAACAATGGCGGCTGCGACTGCACCTGCAAAGACACATCCACCGGCGTGCGCTGCAGCTGCCCCGTCGGCTTCACGCTTCAGCCAGATGGGAAAACGTGCAAAGGTCAGACTGCCGTCTTCACAACAAGGGATAGTATCTTAATACGCGAACAAACTTGCATGTGAAAAAGGCGTTTTTAGAATCTCACCTGTTTCACCCGCAGATATTGATGAATGCGAGGTCAACAACGGTGGCTGCGATCACTCCTGCAAGAACACCATCGGCAGCTTTGAGTGCAACTGCAGAAAAGGCTTTAAGCTGCTGACAGACGAACGCACCTGTCAAGGTAGACGTGGCTCCTGAACTGCAGCAGCAGTAACAGGAACTTGCATGAACGAGATAATGATGACATTTATGATAGCTCTCCTTTTTTTTTTCTTTTTTCTTTTTTATCACTGAATGAATTGTAGAAGACTGTTTTCTTTAGGGATCAGAATTTTAGATTTTTCTTATTAAATTAGTATCATGTTATTTTTGAGTTTTTTGTGAATTTTTCAGACTTCTACATCATCAGTGTTTTTTTCTTCAATTGGAATTACTTGACAATTATTTCATGGTTTAGGCTTTAAAGGGTTGAATACATCAGGGAACATGTAAAACTTTTTTCTGGGCTTTACTTTTGTACCTTTTTTTTGCATCAGAGTTTGGTGTGATTGATGACAATGATTTCTTTTTTTAGAAATCGTTTCTCTGAAAAGCTAGTATTTTTGTTTTTAATCTGCTGTAGTGTAATGTACCTGTCCCACTTCACTGAGTAGGAAAATGGTCGTCATTAGGTGGGAAATTCCTGCTGGCGAAGATTGTAACCGACTGCCCTGCTATTATGTCATCTGCCTGATTTTGATTACAGATATAGACGAATGCTTCTTCGAGCGCACATGTGATCACACGTGTGTGAACTCCCCGGGTGGTTTTCAGTGTCTGTGCAACAAAGGTTATACCATGTACGGACTGGCCCACTGTGGAGGTGAGACTAAGTTGGGTGGAGGACACTACACATAACAAGTTCAGCATAACAGACAAGTGCTTGATGCATTTAAATGTTTTATTTGATTAAGCACACAGATGTGAGTGGTTGCTTGATGGTGTGTTTGGAAATCGATCTCTGAAATGATAGAGTGATTTATTTATTTATTTTTTCCCCCATTTTTTTTTTTCATCCCAGATATAAATGAATGCAGCGTGAACAATGGCGGTTGCGAGCATGGCTGTGAGAACACTGTGGGTGGATTTGAATGCTTTTGCCGTCCCGGCTATAAGCTACACTGGAACAAAAAGGACTGCATCGGTAGGTTAGCACCTGTCTCTGAATGAGAAACAGGTCTGTTATTGTGATGTCTCAATGGAAATTGTGCAGTGATGAAGTGTGACAGCCAACACCTTTGTGGACAAAAACAGGAGATACTTTGAGTTGTTCTTTATTTATTTATTTTTTTACTCTTTAATTTTCTTGTGCTTGAGTAATCCAACCAAAATGCTACAAAGCTGTCAGAATTTTGGACTTTCTGTGCTTCTTCATCTTCATGTGCATCTTCCTCCTTCTTGCTTTTGAACATGTTTGAGTTTTGTTGTGGTTTTTATCTAGAGGCTGAGGGTTTATCACCTGCACAGCCCCCCTCTAAACCTACTTTGAACTGTAGCAAGCAGGAGGGAGGGGATCGCTGCTTTCTGACCTGCCAGTCCCAAGTACACATCAGCAGCGGTGAGTTGGTTGAGTCAGATCTCTGTATAGTGTGAGCTGCAGTAAACCGGTGTGTTGGTTTAATAACTGAGCAATTTTTTGGCTATGTTATATATCATCTGTCATGCAGTCAGTCTTTAATATATGGACATCTTTCATGCAAGTTAGTGCAGTTCACAGTACTTCACAGATGACTAACCAGTAGATAATGAGAACAAAGAGTGATAAAGCAAAGCAAATAATATGCAAAAATAAGTGATATGTAATAAATTAAAAAGATAAAGAAGATAGAATGACCTATAAATAGATTAGAAGCACATTAAATAATTGAGAAAGATATGATATTAAAAATAAAAAATAATGAAATGAAATACTAATAAACTAAGACTATCCAAATAAAATAAAGCTGCATAAAAAGACACCATGTATGTATGTGCAATATACATTAATGGTCTTATCATTGGGTGGTGCCATGGTCAGCACTGTCACCTCACAGTGAGTTCTCTCTGGGTACTCTGCCTTCCACAGTCCAAAAACATGCATGGGTACGTCTCACTGTGTTGGCCCTGCGACAGACTGGTGTACCACAGCTCTCACCCTATGACAGCTGGGATAGGCTCCCTGAATTAGATAAATAGATGGATTGTCTCTTTGATAGTTCATTTTTGTCATATTGCTCTCTTCAGTTTACTCGTTGACTCTCTGCAGACCCCAAGAAAAGTACTTGTTGCTGTGGTAACAACTAATTGGGGGTGTGAATAAAAAAAATAAAAAAAAATTAACAAGAGCTACTTGCTGATATTAAGCAGATGGCTGGTGTTGGGCTGTCAGAGTGAAGCAGCTGCAAAACGTATCAACTAATCCAGCAGGATTAGCACTACTACAAGTCCTACATTTAAATCAGGATATTTTGACAGGTGCAGGTTCACAGGTTAGTTAGAGAGCGATAAAAGGACCTCGGTGGATTGGTGAAAAAGCTTATGATACATTGAGAATGCTTTTTGTATAGTTACTGCATATTATGTCTTCAAACCGCATGATTCAGTCAGGTCGAAGTGCAACTAGTCAGTAAGCTCAACAGTTGCACATTTAATTGATTGAAAAGTCTGTTGACGGACTTCATGTCCATACATGCTGCCTGTCTTTTGTCTTAGTTGTTTTTTTAGTTGTTTTTTTGGCCCTTACTTTTGTGGGCCCGTGTGTCACGGCCTCGTGTGTTTTCAGGGACGGAGGATTCTTACACGGTGACCTGTGGAATGCCTCTGCCCTGCTTGGCTGACGCACAAAAGAACAACAGTGGCTCGTATTGCTTAGGCAAGTACAGGACATCGCAGATTTACATCTTTTTTTTCCGCTCTGCCAAAGAAAACAGTAACACAGGAACAGGTAGGTCACGCTTTGCTTGTCTTCACTTGATAACGATATTTTCTGTCCCTCTGTCGTGCAGGTCGAGAAACGGCCAGCCTTGCCCGCATTAAGACCACGGCCACTTTTAAGTCTGGCACCGCAAAGTGCAACTTAAAACGAAGTCAGGAGAAACTCAGAGAGGGCCTAAACTCGGCACGCTCAGGTACAGCGCTTGCCACGCCGACTCAAAGCACAAGACTTAGAGTTATATCGTCTTTATGCTGCTGGTTAAAAAACATTTGGGGTTTACAAAGAACTGCCAACATCTAAAGACTCTGAAGCAGACCTGAAAGCTGCTTCAAAGAAAGTCAAAAACCAAGAGCAAATGTGAAAGAAATTTGTGGGGAAAGTGATGTGGTTTTGAGTGTCTTCCACATCTCAGCACAGCACTTTGTCTGCCAGTGACAGGGAGGATGTAATTAGCCACAGGATGCCTTTCAGTTGTGTCTGACCTAGCTATCAATCAAACCCGATTCTGATTGTAGGATTATTTTGCTTCTACAAAAGGGCTCAGCATGGTACATCCCTCACAACCACTGAAAGGAAACCCAACATCTCATTGCCATTGCATCCCTTTTCTTCTATTAGCTTTTCACTGTGCATAACCAAAGATTATTGTATGTGATTAATGTTTCCTGTCTGTTAACAACGGTGCGATTTTTCTCTTTGTTGTGCTTGCTGGGGGTTTGTTGTGTCCCATGTTCACAGAGGGCAAGTTTCTCTTCACTGAAAACGTCCAGTTCAGCTACGTGAGCCTGCGCTGCACCTCATCCGGACAGAGAATGCGTAGCCGTCAGGGCAGGAAGGCTGGCGAGGAGGACGGCTCCTCAATCACTGCTGAGTTTGAGCTGGATGTGAACCGAGAGGAGGTAACAGGTTGGTCTCTCTGTGGTTTCTGCTTGCCTGCCGCCTGCCTGTCGCCTGTCTGCGACCTGTGATTATGATTCTTAAATCTGTCTTTCGCTGCTCTCTGTTTGTCACTAAACAAACCAAGCTGTGTAAAAGTATCTCCTGTTTTGACTTGGCTCTGGTAGTGGGCTCTAGATTTTGGGCACAGGGTGTTTTTGTTTAATTTCCTTGATTTCTGCGTTAGCGGTGTGAAGTAAGCTTATGGGAATCTAGGCATGAAATCGCAGGTTATTGCAGGTGTACAAGATGAAATCTTGCTTTGGAAACTCTTGCAGTATCGAGTGCTTTTCTCAGCAGAGGGTTGTGACGTGAACTGCGTGCGCCGCCGTTCAGAGAAGAGGCTCAGGAAGACCATCAGGACTCTGCGGAAGTCCATCAACCGGGAGCAGTTCCACCTCCACTTTGCCGGAGCCGACTACGATCTATCCAGGAGTCCGGGCCAGCTGGCAGAGCTGCCAGGACACTGCGTAGCAGGACAGATGCTCTTGGGCAGAAAATGTGGTGAGTGGAGTTTATGTGTGGAGTGTTTATTCACTGTCGAAATCCCGTTAACGAGCAGAACACAAACAGTTAATCCAGGCAAAACTTCTACTGGAAACGTTAATGCTTTTCATCTTTCCCACCGCTTTGTTTTTTGAGGCAGCAGCGCTTGTGAGCGTACCCCATACACACAGTAGACCCGTAGTCAAGGCTTTAAGTAATTGAATTGGCCCAAGCCAGTGAGATATATTTAGACAGGCTGGTTTAATGATTGGATTTGGAGCAGGTGTGGGCCAGATGAATGCCATATTTGGTTTGCAGACATTCTGTAATGAGCAAGTTGGAGGGGGAAAGTGAGTTTGTGTGGAAGAACAGAGAAGCTGTTGTTGGCCCTCCAAGCTGCGAGATCTTCCAGCATCTCCCTGGGATAAGAGTTAGGACTGATGGCAGGTCTCCTGCTGCCTTTTGCTTGAGTTTTATATACAACCTGCGCTGGAGAAAAATGTTCCTTAAATAGGGCCGCACACTGTCGATGGTGGAGAACTCAAGGCTGGCTTGTGTTTTCTCTGGCGGTTGCAACTGTACGCCCCTATTTTCAGGCCTCACAGTGTGTTGGCTGCGTGCTGGACATCTTCTCAGTATCAGCGAGGGGAAACTGGTTCCTTTCCTCCTAAATTGTGATGTCTAAATATTTATTCAGGCAGTATGCGCTTTGTTCAATATATGCGTCAGTGTTGAGGATGTTTTAACTTAATGTAGGCCCAGATCTTTATCCCCAGATCTCAGGAATATGGCTGATGGCCAAAAACATGTGTCAAACTATAGCCGCTCTAGTTTCATGAGATAATGTCTGTTGAGGGAAAGTCATAAGTTTTGCCTTCCATTCATCTCCCTGTAATTTTTTTTCTTTGGTCTCATCATTAACATATGAGCTACTTCTGCTGTTAAGCTTTCCTGACATGATTTATTTCACATCTTAAGTGTCTTTATTCCTTCCGTCCCCCGCTTTGCTTTCAGGTCAACATTAGGCAGTCTATTGGTTGTGGCAAGGGTATAGACATGTAATTTGGGAGAGGAGAGGAGGGGAAAAAGGAGAGGGGGGCTCTGAAAGGCATTCTTCTTAACCTCCAGCTCTTTAAAGGAGCTATATTTTTTCCCTCCTCCCCCATCTTTTACTCTGGCTTAGTTTGGAGTGCAGTTTAGTCCTTTTCAATTTGCCCGCTCCATTGAAAACCCCATTTGAGGCTCATTCTCACTCCTTGAGAAGAACACAGTCTTCTGTGGATTTGGAGAAAATACTGTGCACAGTTTAAAGCGTGGCAGCTCCTCCTCCTCTGTTCTGTGTTCGGGTTATTGGTTGAAGTAACGTTTATATTCCAGGACATTGGTTCAGTTTAAATAACTTGTGATGTGATGTTAGCTTATTAATAACATGATCATTTTGAGTGTTAAATAATGTAGAGTTGAAATAAATTTATGTGCAGGAAAACAACTAAAGCATGTTTTTTTTTTTTAAAAGGCTTCATGTGAACGTGTCCACAGCAGGTCCACACGTTCTCACGTCCGTGTGAGGGTCGCAGTGAACTTGTTTGTGTGTTTGTTTTAACGTTGGAGATGTTTAGGAAGTGCTGTTGTCAAGCTGGCACTTTAAGTGCTGTCCCCCCCCCACCACCACCCTTGCACCCCAGCTGGGGGCCACTTTGCATGACCCCTAGCCACTAAACTGCTAAAGAGAATTGACTTCACCCACACCATGGGAATCAATTAGCATCAGCTGTTTGGGCCCCTGCTTGATGGGCGCGAGCAGTGATTGGACCAAGCAGAATGGGGGGATTCAGAAACCTGACCTCTTTTATTGGGTTCAGCTCCTTACTACTGTGATACCATAGTGTTTTCCTATGTCATCAAGTAGGCAAAAACCAGGGACTTGAATAGAGGTGAAAGGTCTTTTAAACCTCTTTGGGGCCATCAATTCGGGAACTCTATAGAACCGTTCTTTGCATTTGAAAGGCTTCAAGTTTTTTTCCTCTTTTTCACTCTCACTCTTGTCTCTTCCCTCACAGCTTCCCTCTGTCAAATAAAAGCTGTTAGAGGACAATGCAGTGATGGCTCCTTGTGGTCTTTTAGAATAAACAAAAGGCTTCAAAAATGAGCTGCTCTTGATAGAATTACATTTTCTTTCTCCCAACGAAAACCTAACAGTTTGCAGAGCCACGTATAATGGATCTGTGTGAAAGCTTTTGTGTGTCGAGCTCTCTCTGATATTCGTTCTTTTCTTTCAGCCCGGTTGAAGGCTACATACGAGGCACGTTTTGCTCGAAAGTCTCTGGAGTTTAATTGATTTATTCTTGTGTGAGCTCAGCTTTAGTTTTCAAGTGAAGTTCTTACGACTATCAGACAGACACAGTAATTGCCAAATTAATTACAGGCATCAGTCTGAATGGGAGGAACCAAAGCAAAACAGTGTTTTAGCCCCTTTAATCAAGTGTTTGCGCTTTTATGCGATAAAAGGGAAGCTCTCCCTTTGATTTGCGGCTGTGATTGCTTTTAAAAGAGCTGAGGGTGCTTACGTTGGCATTTAAAGTTCCTCTCTGATGCACAGCCATGTTGTGTCAAGTATTAAGACAGGTGTAGGTGTAGATGCAGTAAAGGCAGCATTGGGAGAGGCTGTTGTTCTTTTGTCCCCATGATTTTGTTTTTGCATGGCTGTTTTAGGTTGGTTTCCAAATGTGCTTTATTGGCGTTTGGACTTTTTATGTGTGTTTCATGCAGTCCAAAGCAAATAAAATTCATAACTTCAATTCAGTTTATTTGTATAGCTCATTTAGGCACAGCAAACACTGAACAAAGTGCAAAACAATCATGTAAAACAGATCAATAAAGATAAAAGTTGACTTAAAGGGAATAACCAACAATAAGAGAATGTAATTAAAAAGCATAAGTTTACAAGAAGGCACAGTTAAAATGAGACTTGAACCTGAAACCTGCAATAGTCACACCGTGTTACTGAAAATGCTTATGCATTACATTGAACTGTACATAATTTTACACTTAGCTGATATCTTATCATACAGTTGTAGCTAAGATAAATGTACTTATCTCTACTTTAGGGATCATGTAGGTTATCCTTTGTTAGTATCAAGCCGTACTCTGTTTAGTGACACAAATCTGACATTTGAATCCAGTGGGCATATTTCACAAACATTTTACAAACATGCTCTTCTGCTGTTTTCTATTTGAACACTCTAGAACTTTATATAGGCATCACAACAGCATCACTACTTTACATGATGCAGTCCTGATATGTTACCTGCGCGTTGTTTACATCTGATTGTGTGATGCCGTATAAAGATGGTCTGTAACCGTACACCCTAATGCACCACTCTCTGGTACAATAATCTACACTGAGCTCAGTGATACCTTTAAGATGGCAGGAAAACTCTGTCAACAGATAGATAATTGATCGAGCTCAGCTGCCTTCTTAAAGCTGGCGCTCACTGCTCTTTACTGTGTTTATCCAGTTCAAGTATTTACATGATCCTCTTTGATTACACTTGAGAGGCAGCTGTGATCTGGGTTTCTTTAATGGTCTCATCATTCACTGTAGCTGCGGTGTTTATTGTGTACATCTACGCTGTGGTTAGGACTGCTTGATTATGTGTAACCATAGGGCAATCTGCTATATTTGTTGATTCATGTCTGCTTATCGCATTGTTCTTTTTACCCACCCCCTCTTATGGGGTGGGTTTTTGTCCGTGAGCACCACCTGACCCGATCTGTCTACTAAATTGACTTTAATTACAAGTTCAAACGTTAACATCTGTTTTGGATGGCTTATCTTTAAGTGTTTGTTTTTGCGGAAATGTTCTATCATCCTCAAACAGTTACATTTGTCTGTAACTGAGTCCATATCACAGAATTATTGTCTGAAAAATATTTCTGTGTGTTTAGTATTTTGAAAACATGACTTTTTTCCCCCCTCAACTTAGATAAAACTGTTAGCACATGCTTAGCAGCTCTTTGGAGAAACTTTGTAGGCCGACATTTGCTTTATGTGCACTAGAGACGGGGATGTAACAGTGTCTCGGTACAAGTATGTCACAGAACGGCTAAACTTAATCTGTCTTGATGTCCTTTTCCATCTGTGTCTTAGTGAGCTGCAGTGTTGGGACCTACTACGATGGCGATCAGGGACGGTGTTTGTCGTGTCCAGCTGGAACGTATCAGGACGAGGAGGGACAGATGTCCTGTGAGGTGTGTCCTACACCTGAAGGAAGAGAAGTCTCCAAAGTGGTGGGAGCTCGAAACATTTCAGAGTGTGGAGGTAAAACACCGTATTTTAACATTTAAAAAACATCAAACAATAAAATTTTATAGTTTTACTGTATTATGAACTGGTTTGTCTTCATTTTTATGATGTGTCCTTTAAACATACTTTACTGCAGGCAACTTGACATTTTAATGTCTTGTGTGTTGACTTTGTATGTGTTGAAATCCTGGACATGTCACAAGACAGGAACCTACCACGAGGGCTGTTTTAAGTGCTTTGGAAGATTTCTGAGTGTCTGTCTGTGGGCAGATTTTGATCATGTGCTATCAAAACTTTACAGGTGCCAAGTTTCAAATTAAAGACAGATTCACAAATGGGTGTTTTCCAAGTTTTCACTGATTGAGTGATCCTAGAGCCGAATGCTAATGTTAATTTTTAATTTTACAAGCAGTTAAAATGGTCAAATCGACTCACCCAATCACCCATACAGTGCTTTTATCTGTAGCTAAGCACTTTCTAACATTCACACACACTCAATTCTGTATATTACACAAGGATGCTCCAGCATGCGGGCAGGAGGAGTCGAGGATTGTTTCACCGACTTTCTGATTGGTAGATGACCTGCTCTACCACCTGAGCCAATATTAATCTGGTTTGTGCAAAAACTAGTCACCTTTAGGGCTCAGAAAGCAGATCACAAGTAATTACACTTTTCAGCTGATTTCAGAAGCAATAGTAAATTCTCTTTGTGTTTATGGTGACATGTAAATGCCAAGCAACTTCCTGTCAAACGTAAGGCCCAGGGGCCAGAATCAGCCTGCCAAAGACTCCAATCTGATCCACTGCGCAGCTTTGGAGAATGTGAAGGAAGGGATGAATTTTAAACTTTTAACTGCATTTTTTAAAAATGTTTTTCAGCTTTCCCTACTGACACAGACCTCTCTCACGGCCAGTCTTACTGCACCAAATTAGATAAGAAATAAATAAACAATGACAAAAGAGACTGTATGTTATTTAACTACCTACTAAAAATGTATGATATTTTATAGATATTTATATCAAATAAATAATCAAAAAAAGCAACAGCCGCAGAAAATTAAATCTAAAGTTGTGAAGGTACACAGGAAGCAGTGGTGCCTCGATAAAGATCTCGCCGGCAGTTGTTTTGCTTTGCGTAAATCTGAAGAAGCTCGAATATGAATTAACTTCTTTCAGTCCTGAATAAAAAGCTCAAGGAGCCACCATGTTTTGTTCTCCTCCTGTGCTGTTATCGGAGTCGCATCTCGCCTGACAGACTAAACAAGACGAGCTATCACACACCCACTTTGTATTAGTCACCCAGGAGTTACACGCAGTGAGAGGTGAAGATATAACACAGCATTTTTCCATTAGTATTTTCTTAAGTTTTGCTAAATAAAAGTAAAGCAAAGTTGTTGTTTTTTTTGTTTTTTTTAAGTGGACAGAGCATTTCCTCCTTCTAACAGTGTGACTTGACCCAGTGAATGCTTGTGTGTGTGTTCAGGTCAGTGTTCCCCTGGTCAGTACTCCCACGATGGCTTCATCCCTTGCCAGCCCTGTCAAGCTGGAACGTACCAACCAGAGGTGGGGCGCACCTCCTGCTTCCTCTGTGGAGGGGACCTGGACACCCGGCGCAGCGGGGCGGTCTCATTTCAGGAGTGTGAGACCAAAGGTATGAAAGATTTTAGTTATGTCACTGGATATAAAACCTAATAACTTCTGCCTGGTTTATTTTAGCTTTCGCTTTAGTTTAGCTTCAATATAAACGGAGGGTTTAAATGGTTCTTTTGGAGCCGAGAAAGTTTATGAAAGCCTGCCAGACTTGTGAAATAAAGTGAACCATCTGTTGTTTTGGGGATTTTAACTCTTTTTGTGACTTCAAAACATTGTGTAGCATTTGCAAGTGTTGAAAGGAACTTTGCTGCCCTCTGCAGCGGTTGTATGGTTTTTACCAAGCACAGTTTCCATTCTTACTCAAGCGCAGAGTTTTTTTTGTTTGTGTTTTTAAAAAAAAAAAAAAAAAAAAGTATAACGTTTTAACTGAAGATTTTTCAGGTATAATGTAGGATAAGATATTTTTTTGAATTCAGTTTGTACCCCAAATGTTGGTGGCATTAAATCAGCTAACAGCTCTCTATCGCTGGCCTTTGCTCCTGCAGTTCAGTGCTCTCCAGGACATTACTACAACACCAGCACACACCGCTGCATTCGCTGCCCGACGGGCACATATCAAGGGGATTTTGGTCAGAACTACTGTGTCACCTGCCCTGGAAACACCACCACCGACTATGATGGTTCCACTAACATCATGCAGTGCAAAAGTATGTATATCTGTAGGGGGCGGGATTCAGTTTCCAATATTAGGATTCCATTTCAAATATTTTGAATTTTTGTGTCACTTACAGACCGACGATGTGGAGGAGAGCTCGGGGATTTTACAGGTTACATCGAATCTCCCAACTACCCGGGGAACTATCCTGCAAATATTGAGTGCACTTGGATCATCAACCCTCCCCCCAAACGCAGGATCCTTATTGTTGTCCCTGAAATCTACCTGCCTATTGAGGATGAATGTGGAGACTACTTGGTGATGAGAAAAAGCTGTGAGTTCTACTGTGTTTGTGCCATTTAACTAACAAATAAAATATAACAAAGGGGTTTTAGGTTGGATTTGCTTTGGTTTGGGCTCAAGTTAAGATTATGATCCTTTTTTAAGACGCTATAATCCTCAGAAGTTATGAAAACAAGTGTCTGCTTACAATATAGTCTGTGTGTGCAGAGCAGGATGAATCAGCACAGTGGTAGAAAAACATCTCTTAATGTGATAAGAGTGTTTTTCATATTCGTATTGAGGCCTTTCCTCTGTGGTTCTTTCCTCACAGCTCTCCCCAACTCTGTGACGACCTACGAGACGTGTCAGACGTACGAACGTCCCATCGCCTTCACCTCCCGCTCCAAGAGGCTTTGGATACAGTTCAGGTCCAATGAGGGAAACAGTGCCAAAGGCTTCCAGGTTCCATATGTGACGTATGATGGTGAGATGGTTTGTCTTGGAAATAAGATTAGTATTGTAATTCCATATAAGTTCACCACTTGCTCCCACCTAGCCAGCACACACTAGATTCCAGGGGAAAGGCTCACTTCTTCATTGCAGTTGTTCAAAATTTCAAGTTGTTTTTTGAGGGGTCATTTTAAAATCCCATTATCTAGAAAACTACCTTAGCTAAGCTAAATATTTGGATGTCTTTTAAAGTCTGTGAAGGTTCTCAGTCATCCAGGTCATCGTAGTCAAAGGAATTTGCAAAGAAAAGCGTCTGGACTTCTTTAAGTTGCTTGAAGACGTTTCACCTCTCATCCGAGAAGCTTCTTCAGTTCTAAGGTCAAATGGCCGAGAGTCCCAGATTTAAACCCAGTGGGAGTATCCCCCCAAAGAGGGACAAAGGACCCCCTGGTGATCCTCTAATCACATGAGCCAAGGTGTGAAAGCGGGTGTGGGACCTAATCAGCCAGGGTTTCGGGTGAGCTCATTGTGAAACCTGGCCCCACCTTGTCATGTGAATTCCTGAGGTCAGATGGCCCAGGATGTGAGTGGGCGTTAAGGCGTCTGGGGAGGGATGCGCTTGTGAAGTGGCTGTTTGGTCTCTACATTGGAGAGACCAAACAGCCACTTCACAAGCGCATGGTACAACATAGAAGAGCCACCTCCACAGGACAAGACTCAGCAGTCCATCTGCATCTTAAGGATAAAGGTCACTCTTTCGAGGATGCCAATGTTCACATTTTGGACAGAGAGGACAGATGGTTTGAAAGAGGAGTGAAAGAAGCCATCTATGTCCACTGTGAGCGACCATCTTTGAACAGAGGCGGTGGTTTACGACACCAACTGTCTGCCATCTATAATCCAGTTTTGAGTTCCCTCCCCAGACGCCTTAACGCCCACTCACATCCTGGGCCATCTGACCTCAGGAATTCACATGACAAGGTGGGGCCAGGTTTCACAATGAGCTCACCCGAAACCCTGGCTGATTAGGTCCCACACCCACTTTCACACCTTGGCTCATGTGATTAGAGGATCACCAGGGGGTCCTTTGTCCCTCTTTGGGGGGATACTCCCACTGGGTTTAAATCTGGGACTCTCGGCCATTTGACCTTAGAACTGAAGAAGCTTCTCGGATGAGAGGTGAAACGTCTTCAAGCAACTTAAAGAAGTCCAGACGCTTTTCTTTGCAAATTCCTTTGATGTCTATATTAAAACTATATTAAAACTCAAACATGGTAAAGATGTCTCTCTCATTTTTCCAATATAAATTTTTGGACTCCTCATTTTCATTCAGCATTTATCTTTCAGAAGAAGAGCAAAGTGTTTTCATTTCATTCATGCAGCCTTGTGGCCTGGCAGGAATCTTTTTCTTTTTCTTTTCTTTTTTTTTTTTTTATGGCCCAGAAGAGACGATGTGTTCTTGGTGCCATTACGACCCATAAAGTCATTTGAAATTGGTACATGGTGTCCTCCCTGAGGATTATCAGAGACAACTTGGAAAAAGATGTCTGTGGGTTTTTGTCTGTTGTTTTTGGGGGGTGGGGTGTAACAAATACTGTGTGCCTCATTTGTTTAAGAGAAAAAAAATCAGCCCCTACCTGTAGAAACTGTGGTTTCCATTAAATCTTCTGTAGGGTTCTACATTTTTTTTTTTTTTTTTTTGTTTGTGTTTTTTTGCACAATCCCTTTTAAATTTGATGAATTGAGAAAGAATAAACCGATGATACCTCTGAATATTGCTTAAATCTAGATTGTTTTTTCTTACTAAGCTATTTATGAACTTTATTTGTTTCAGAGGACTACCAGGAGTTGATAGAAGACATCGTCAGAGATGGAAGATTATATGCTTCAGAGCATCACCAGGAAATACTTAAGGTATCGGGATTTTATAATTATATTATACAAATGTTTAACAGGGAGTATTTTGGTCTCCAGCCTGAGTAGGTCTAAAATACCTAAAACCATTAGTGTAAGCTGTATATATTTACATTTATCCATTACTTTCATCTTTTAAAGCTCTGCATTCCTGACTTATTTTACCTGCTCATTAAGAGTTTTAGCTATTTTATCTCATGGGCTATTTTCAGCTGACCATTTAGACTTTATTAGTGTTAGTGGTTTGGATCCAGTGACCGTGTAGCACCCTCTTTTGGGAACAAGTAGAAATACAGAGTACTGCTCACATTAACCCATAAGAGCCCTGACCCATTTTATTGTCAGGAAAACTGAGAGAGAAGTGTTGAAACTTTATTGGAACTTCCCTCTGTGTGTAAAGGGACAGTGACACCTGTGTCACTGTGGTTTCTTATGGGTAAAAATTACATACTGTAAGGAATTCTTTTGGATAACACACTTCTTTTTTCCCCCCCTCAGGACAAGAAGCTCATGAAGGCACTGTTTGACGTGCTGGCTCACCCACAAAACTTCTTCAACTATACAGCGCAAGAATCAAGAGAAATGTTCCCCAAATCCTTCATTCGCTTCCTGCGGTCCAAAGTCCTGAGGTTCCTCCGTCCTTAAAAAAAAAAAAATAATTAAATTAAAAAAAAGTTGCCACAAGGTTCCAGGATTTTTCATAATAAGAGGGTCCAGTTTCTAATTTAAGCTTATGTGTTTTATCAATTGCCCCCTGCGCATTCTAAGGTTATGTGTTGGACGAGAGGACGGCACCTGATGAAACGATCCCAATGGAAAAGTGACATTTTTAACTGAGGAAGTGGTACAAACCTAGATCTATATGGGCTTCCTCGGAGAGGAATTAGGAGATCTCATTTGGAAAATACTTATAACAGCAGATGAATGACATTATACGACCCTTTAAATTTTAAAGTTGGGATTTAAATTCCAAGTCCAAATTGGGTATTTGAATGTTGAGAAATACTGTACATGCCGGCATTATGGGACTCTTTAATTGCATTTGGATGAAAAACAAATATGACAGACGAACAGATATATGCTGAATGTCAGTAACACTGTATATAGGTTTAGGTTTAACATTTAGTTTTTTAACATGGCCTGCACAGGTAGGCATGAAATACTGCAAAAATGTCAGGAACAAATAGCGCGCACACACGTTTTCTTGGGGAAATTAGCACTGCAAAAGAAGTAGCCCTGCCACAAAAGCAATTATTTTGATGAATGTCTTGTATATGATGTAAAAAGTTTTAGGTGAAACGCTAATGTTTTGTAGCAGCTACATACATTTTAATGGTATAGCATGGCTGCATTTGCTGTTGGCTCACGTATTTGGTCTTCTCAGGCAGCGGTCCCCAACCCCCGGGCCTCGGACCGGTACCGGGCCGCGAGAGTTGAGGCTCGGGTGTGAAATGTATTGTTTTTATCGGTTTTCAGCGTTATTTTGTTATCGTTTTTATCGTTAACTCGGTTTTCCTGGGTCTTTTCACGTGTGTTGTGAATAAATCTTCTTTTTTTCGGTACCGGTACTAGTTTTGTTTTGTTGTGTTTATCCGCGACACCTTAAAGGCCGGTCCGTGAAAATATTGTCGGGCATAAACCGGTCCGTGGCGCAAAAAAGGTTGGGGACCGCTGCTCTAAGGTGTCTGGATGAGCACTGCCGTTCTTTAAAAAACACTTTTTCCTTTCCAAAACTAGTCACAAGACAATGACTGCTTCAGCTAGGTCACTAGCAACCAAAGACAACTAATTACTCTGCTGAGAAACCGAACAATTTGTGATGCCATGAATACATGAAAAGTTCTGTAAAATAGAAGTAAACTATATTTACCTGTCCTAGATGAAACAAGTATGTATATTTTTATGATTTTGTACATCGAATGTGCTGTAAATAAAGACCGGAAACTGATTTCCACCACTTTCAACCACTTTTTCTTATTTCTATACAAGTTCATGTGTTTTTATATGTTTAACACCTCCAGAGGAATAATAAAGTTGGTCTTTATTAAGTATTATTATTATTGAGTTAGTATGTAGAACGTTTGAGATAAAATGCTTGCAAGAAAAATAACATGATTATTTTATCAAAAATGATATGGAGACGGGGATAAACTAGAGTAATTAGACTAACGAGGTTGCACATAATTTGGAATTATCGTTGTTTTTTTCAGTGATGAAATTATCCAATCTTCCATAGTTATAAAGGCCATTTTACAGTTGCAGGACATTTTCTATCAACCCCATTAATTCGAAAATAATCTATATGAAAAAGTGGTTCGAAAATATTATTTATAATGCAAAATAGTTCTTGAGCACTAGTGTAAATGCTAAAAAAGAATTATAAAGAAATTATAAAAATAAATAGTCGATTTGTTTATTTATCTTAGCGTTTTAATTGAGTTGCGCTTTTATGTATATAGCGCCAAAACACAAGGCACTTTACCCTAACCCTGCCCTAAGGTAAAGACTCTACAATGATAATATAAAAATTGTCTTCCAAGAAGAATGACCCGCCTGGTGTTCCCCGGACCAGAGTTTGATACACCTGCTGTTTACGAGCGTGTCGAACCGAAGGGTGCGTTCGATTTAATTTCACGTCCTCAGCGGTTCAGTTTACTTTTAGGGTTTTTGTTTGTTTGTTTGTTTTTGTAGAAATATAACCCAATTAATTGAAAGTAACTGGTTTAAATGTTGGATAATATTTCGAACAACCTTTGATGGGCGACAAACAAGCAGCTATTTGGCATTATCTGAACTTTCCCGCGCCGGGACATCGTTTATTATGTCATTAACCAAGCACGGCCGGCTCAGCACTGTGTGCGGAAGACAACCGCCATTTCCGGAAATTACAAGTCAGCTGCTAGGAAGCTGACGATTGTTGCTGTTTAGTTAGCTTGATGGCTAATCTCGTCAGTTGTTAGGGTTTGCTTCACACTGCTGGAGCTGTTCGTGGAAACATTTGGACCTGTGTTGTTAACGAGCTGCACTCCTGTAAACATGAAGTGGGTGTTTTTTATCGAGGCTCTCTTCCTGGCTTGTTTTGTGCTGCTGAGCCAAGTGACAGCGAAGGTAAGGCTGACGTTAGCACGCTTAGCTAGCTATGTGGAGGAAATGGTGATGATGGCTGGATGAAATGAAATGGCTTTTCTTTAAATCTCCTCTAAACGATGACTTGTCGCTGTGGGTTTGACAGCTGGATGTCAGAAAAGTTAACTAATGCGCGAATGTGGCTGCTATGTTTGCTGGTTGATGATGAGGATGTAGAACAGAAAAAAAGAGGCTATTTATCCCGAAATTGGGAAGTTCCTGTGTTGACAGCGGCCAAAACACTAAACACAAAGCTGGATAAAATACATTACGACAGTACGAAAGGGGTCAGTAAGGTAGGAGCACAGTTAAATAGAGAAAAGTGAAGGAGTTAAATATCTAAATAAAATAATGACACTCCATCTAAAAGTGAGTAAAAACAAAAGATGCGGGTATTGTCACGTGATCGTACTGAATGCGTGTGAGATCTGTAACCTGTATCGACATAACTATAATAACTAGTGTTATGGTTGAGAAAGCAGGTTCAACAAACTGTGTCTGACCATAAAGTCTGAGTTGATTACCTCTCACACGGGCAACTCTTGAGTTTTAAGTTCGAGAAAGCCAGAGTTCAACTGCCTGAGTTTGTTCACCCCAGAGTTTAATTGCTTCAATGCAGGCTCTCCATTTAAATCCATCTATCTTAAAAACAACATCGCGGCATTTTATTCAGCATCGTCCACTCAGTCATCATTTACTCAGGTTTACTTTTCATTAACAGATCAATCCTAACAAACACACTCCTGGTTTTACTAATTTGATGGCTGATAGAAGCTGTTATTACATGAAAATTTAAAAAATAAAAAAGAGACAAGCAACATCCTTCTGCCATGTTATGGGTGTTGATGTTGCATAGTTTGTCCATCAGAGGGCACTATACGTCTTCCCTGTTGGCAACACTGATTGAAACAGCACAAACACAACAATCAGCTAATCTGAGCAGAGCTGGGCAGAATGTAAACGAGTAAATAAATAACCACACGAAAAAATGTTAATGAATCTGTTTACGTTTTCTTTGTGTGAAAGAAAAGGAAATCATCCGATAAATCAGAATGTCAGATTACTAAATGACTAAATATAAGTATTGGGCTTAAAAATCCTCCAACTTTATTTTGGTGTGATTTGCATAATAATGAAATGTGTAGGCTTTTGTGTACCAAATATTGTGCAAATGTGTTTGAGAAACAAAAAAAATAAACATTTGCTGTCTCTGTTGCAGAATTCAGAGGACATCCGCTGTAAATGCATCTGTCCGCCGTACCGAGAAGTTGAGGGTCAAATCTACAAACAAAATGTCTCTCTTAAGGACTGGTATGCTAACAAAGCCGTCACTGTGTTTCTCTCATTGATGCAAGCTGTCCTTGGTCTGTTTAGCTGAAAAGCTGAAAGCTTGTTAATTTTAATGTTTTGTCAGCAACTGTCTCCACGTGGTTGATCCCATGCCAGTGGACGGGAAAGATGTGGAGGCGTACTGTTTACGCTGTGAGTGTAAATATGAAGAGAGGAGCTCGGGGACCATTAAGGTAAGTTCAAGTTGGGTCAAAGAGTCGTGGTTGTTTTTTCTTTGCTGTGACGTAGGGCTGTATCTAATGATTGAGTTTTAGTTTTATAGTTTTATCGTCCTTTTATTCTGACGCCTCTTTTTTTTGTCTAAAGCAAAATGCAAAAATGAAAAACAGCCAGCCTATCATGTGACTCATGCTGTGTGTGACTTAATGGATTATTGTTCAGCTTAGAGGACACCTGATTATTTTTTTTTTCTAGGAAACGAGCAATCCCACAGTAATTGTTTCTTATTTTCAGTTTACCATCATAATGTACCTGTCCATTTTGGGCCTGCTGCTGCTCTACATGGTCTACCTGACTCTCCTGGAGCCCATGTTGAAGAGGCGCCTGTTTGGGCACTCGCAGCTTATACAGAGCGACGATGACGTTGGGGTATGTGGTCCCTTTAATTTTACAGCACTCTACCTGAGAAACTAGCATTGTTGTATAGTTTTTTTTTTTTTCACTGCTGCTGCGCCACTCTTCTGCTCCTTTTATGAGGATTTTTATGTGGACCCATTGGCCGAAATGTCACATGGGAGTCATCCTTTGTAGGTAAACTTTAAAAGTTTACAAGTGCCTGTGTTAATTTTCAAACCCTTTTTTTGTGCTGTGCTGTGCTGAAAATGCCTCAAGGGAATCTGAACGCATGTTTCAAGCAAAGACTGGAGAACACGGTAGTTACTACAATCGCAGGCAAACACGGGAGCAGGGAGGATCTAAAACAAGCTGTAACTACCTTCTGTTCACAACGTAGTTAAAAGAAACCCGATGACAGCTGCTACATTACTGATGGGGAAATCCTGATTATTTATAAGAACATGGGCATGACAAAGATCTGGGACAGGAAGTGTGGTTGTGGTGCAGCGGGTGAGAACACAACCTATAGATGTTTGTCACAGGAGCACAACTGTAAAATTAGAAAAATACAAAGTGACAGTACTAAGTAGAAGTCTGTAAACTCGGCCTCACTATCATCAGATGATGTGAAAAAGTAGTGGTGAAGCTTTAGGTTTCCTGCTGCTGCAGATTCACGTGAAAATAATTTAATTTGTGAAATATGAGTTGACCCTTACTGTAACATACTCACAGGAAATGCAGTGTATGGGTCAGTAAGCTTAGCACTTACTGCTATCGTTCATCAGGATGAGCTGATGCTCATTTTCTGCATTTTTTCCACTGTGGAAACGATTAAAATGAATGAAGAGCTTCACTCGGCAGGAAGGAAACGAATTCCTCTGAGAGATGACCAACTCCTGTCAATATTCCCAGCTGTTTACCAACTGATACCATAGGAGACATAAAATGAGATCAGAGTTATTCACAAATTGATGGAAACAGGCTGATTATGTTGTTATTTTTAAATAAGATATATATATATAAGGTATTTTGGTTTTAGTCGTCCTCACCATCAAAATTGTCTGATACCACCAGGTGTCACCAAATCGACATGACTGAAAGGATTCCCACTTTAAAGTGTCAGTTTTCAAAGTCAAACATTGGTCTGTTTATTACATTTGTTCATGCTGCTCGCTTGCTACACAGTGAACAATCAGCCTGAGTTTGTGTTTTCATTATTGTATACCTTTTAAAAGCCAGAACACGCTCATATGCAGTATCAAGTAGGAGAAAGAAACAAAAACGAAACATTTCAGTAAATTCCTAACTTCTTGCTGTTTTCTCTTTTTAAATTTTTGATATAAAGGCACAGTGAAAATGCTCAAATTTCATCCTAAGAGCAGACAGTTTGGTTGTTTTTAATTTAATTTCCGGTCTGAAAGACTGTTTAGAGAAGAAAACAGTGACTACCTTTTACTGTGGGAGGTGGGTGCAAAGCGGTCTCACTGTGTTTTCACTGGCACAGTTTTGGCAAGAAGAATTGTGGTGTTTGTCTTATACTGTACAAAAAGCTAATGCTGGCACTCAAAGTTTAAGATTTGTCAGTATATTGTTTTTCTGGTAAATAAGCTGACAACAAACAGCTGAGGTGCTACTTTGTCTTGTTTATCCCAAAGCCTGTAGTCAAAATTCAGACCATATGTTTCTCCTGTGCTCTAACATGAATTAGATGAAAATTTGCAAGCAAAACCAATAAAAGCGGAAGGACTCCTGCTACATTAATTATAGAGGAAATGGTGGGCTTGTAATGTTTAGTGCTCGATACAGAGAGACGCTCTGACTAAAAATCTGGCTTTTAGTCAGACAGTGCTTTTCCTTTCCCATCCTCCCAACATAATCCCATAACCATTTTTTTACTTAAATAATATTCATTAAAGAAGATTATTATAGTTGACTAAAACTAAACTAACATCTGGATACATTTTGGTTAACTACAATTGACTTTTTAAAAGAAAAAAAGATTTTGTGAACTCGGAAAACTAAAATAAAATTTTAGTAAATTATAAAGTTTTAGGGTTTAGTTTTAGTGTTTGTTAGTTTAGTAAAATTTCATTACAACTTGCCTTATGAGGCGTTTATGGACATGTTTTTTGGGACTCTGGATGTCTTACAAGACTGTTAATCAACTTCTTTCCAAAAGTTTTGTTTTACCTGTACTGATTTTCTAAATCTTGCCTCTGACACATTGCCGCCATGCATTAACAATTAAAAAGCCTTAAACTAGCAGTGAAACTTATTAAACTAAAAAAACCTAAACTGAAATCAGAAAATCCACTCTGGACACCATCAGAAACCAAACTGAATTAAAAACAATCAAAATGAAATGTGAAAGGAAACTAGAAAATACAAAGCTATAACAACACTCCACCAGAGACTAAGCTTTTGTTAATTTAAATGATTCTCACTGCTAACCCGGGTTGAGCAGCTGTCAGCATACATACACATCCCACTCAGCTGCTGGTGATTGTGCTGTATTATAAGAAGGAAGAATTAAACAGAGGACATCTACATGTGTGTTAGCTGTGTTCTTTTTATTAGTTGTTGTTGTTTTCAAGACGGTCATTAAATTGTACATTTGAGTCTGAAAAAGAACTAGCGAGACGCTCGTGTTTGACGTACGTCAGACCTTTTAATCTCACTGTGTTACCTTTGCTTTCAGGACCAGCAGCCGTTCGCCAACGCTCACAACGTCCTGTCCCGGTCACACTCTCGATCCAACGTCCTGAACAAAGTGGAGCATGCCCAGCAGCGCTGGAGAAGGCAGGTCCAGGAACAGAGGAAATCTGTGTTTGACCGTCATGTTGTTCTCAGTTAAAAACCGTGTTTAAGTAAATGGTGGAGCAAAAAAACAACAACAGAAAAACACTGTGACAGACCCCCTCCAATTATATCGCTTCGTTTCTCTCATTTCTGAATCAAATCTAAACGCGTGTGGCGCATCAGAGGTGGACATAGGTAAGAAATCATTCCCGGCAGATTTAAAGCTCCTTGCTGTGGTTTAGTCTGCAGGCAACACACGAGGTTACACTGAATTCATTTCTTGCACAGTTTAAATACACAGACGTAAAACACAATTTATTCTTTGACTAACGAATCTGAACTAAGAGTCCTCTTAGTCCAAAGAAGTCTGATTACACTTGATTTCTGAACAAAACATCCAGACGTTGGTCATAACTGGCTGTTACCTTGTTGGCATTTAGCGGGGTCGATAGTTTCCACCCTAAAACAAACACGATCACTGCTCTCACCATGGGAGGAAAAAGGAAAAAAAAAAGTCATGTAAAATACTCCTGCTTTGAAAATGCATGTTTTATAAATAAATCTTTTCTAAATGTGTTTACGATCCTTCCTTCCTACCATGATTATTAATGTCTCATAACTGGTGTGAAATTAATCATTTTAATGAACTGAATTAAATTTGGTAACTGAACAAGTAGTTTCCCTGAACCTCGTTGCAGAAATCAATGTGATTTCCTCTCGATGTCATAATGAACTTACAGTAGCTGTGCTATTGGTTATCGGCTGTTAGTGGCCCTTTAAAATCTGTGCCCTCTCCAACTGCCTAAATGTAATGTCACGTCTTTTGGTTTAGCAATTTTTTTTTATTTTTTATTTTTAAACACTTGGTCAAACGTCACGTCCACAGTCAGTGTCCTTGTTGTCTAACAGGCAGGGTTTCTGTGACAGAATTTATTTTGTGTATAGTTTGGGTGTATACATGGGCAGAGTGGATGAACTGCCATCGCTGGGAGACATTTGAAAGTGTTCTTAACTATTGTATATGTGGTACCTTTAACTTTGAAATAAAGTTCTGTAATATTTGTGATTCTTGCACTTGTAATCTGTTCGTTACATTGGCCCCAGGCCAGCCCTGAGAAAACACATGTTTAACTACTAGTTTGTCATTTATTACAATTTATATATTTTGGGGTTTTTTTGTTTTTGTTTTTTTGAGCTGACTGACATGCTGCAGAGGTCCCAGGACAAAGATAAAATACCAGCTTACTTTAGAACAAAGACGATCATTGTATTTACACCAGAATCCTGCCTGTGTTCAGGTCATGTTTGTCACATGTTAATCACAAAAGAGCCACAAAAAAGCAGGAATCATATGAGGCTCCTCATCATTTCAACGTTTATTTCAGCATACGCGTGTTAATAAACAATACAACTGGTAACCAAGTCATCACAAAGAAGGGGCGTTTGTAGATATCAGGTTGGAGGAAAGCTTGATTTAGGGTTTCGGTAATGGCATAAATTATGGTGTAGATCTGACGCGGAAGCATAATTCATATGTAACCCTGTAACACTGGTACTTATAACACCCAACAGCATCAGATGACAGGATGGATAGGACCAATAGAAGCTTATAGCTTTTATTCATACATATATATATATATATATATATGAATAGAAGCTTATAGCTTTTATTCATACATATATATATATATATATATATATATATGTAAAGTACCATTCAACTGATTGAGTATGTTTACATCAGGTACTTTATTTTAGTTACCCAACTTGTGCACTATTAAGCTGCTTGATTTGGATTACAGGTTTTATTGAAGTAAAACGTCTTAATAGCTTTCCCCCTCGACTTTTCAAAACACAAAATTATGTTTAGATGTTGTAAGAGGGTGTGAATCATGTCAGATTTTCTACACCAGATTTCTTCACTGATTTTTGGTTGTGATTAAATATTCAGATTTCCTGTAGCCCCCCCACCCGCGCGCTTTGTTCTTGGTCTCCTGTGGCAAGAACAAGGCAAGAATCCTGGAAACACCCCAGTCTCAAAGTTACTTGGGAAGCCTCCCTTCAGTGACAGCGTGTATACGATTTTTCTAAACTCTGACAATCGCTTTAAATCGTTTAAATCCACAAGTCAACCAAACTAAGAAAAACAATAGATTAAAAAAAAGGAGAAACCTTTCTGCTTGAATGCATTTCTGGGAACCGTGGAGACAAACATCTCCCAAACTTTGACATGTTAGTAATCCAGCCTGAAATACCTAGTTTTTTTTAAAAGTGTTCTTTTGTCTGGTGCTTTTCTGGCTTAGTAAATCTCTGTTTTCATAACTTGTCCTCTCTGTGTTGGCAACAGTGTTTCTACCAATGGAAAAATACTAATTTGGGATTCAGCTTGGTCAATAAAAAAACTCGACAGGCTTTTTTCTTCTTCTTCTTTTACTTCTCATCTTGACATAGTAACCCATTAAGTTACCGTGTCATGATGAGAAAGTCCTATACAACCATTCAAACCAGTTAAACTGCAGATGTTTGATAACTCCAACCATCTTCTTTTCATTTAACTCAGTGATTTCCATACAGCTACGTCATCGTTTCCTGTGCAGTCCGCTTTTCCTTTTTTCCCTTCTCTCTCTCTGCATGCAGTTATACCGAGAAGACTATTTTCCCCAGTAAAAAAAATAAAAAAAATAGCAGTTTTCAAGCTGCACACATACACACAGAGAGAGAGAGAGAGCGACACAGGCTCTGTGCAAGAATGGATCAGTGACCTAACTGAGCTACAAGAAAGAAAGTCAGGTAAGCTTTGTTTCTTTGTTTTACCTCCTTAAATGTTCTTTGTATAGAAATCTAACCAAACGTTCCTTTTTTAAAAGTAAGCTGTAGTTTTTGCAGCAGATTTAGAGACTTTTTATAAAGAAAACCAGCTGAACGGAACGATACCTTAGTCATTTTTCATATAATTAAGGTGTGCGACTCCAAAAAAGTTCGCAGATAGTGATTTAGATCGATGTCAGATGATAACTTCAGTGTTTAATGTTTATGTGGGAAAGAAGCTCTTCTCAGTTTTACTGTTGCACTTGCATCGACGAGCCTACAGGGGTCGCCTCAGACTTTGAATTTGATCCAGTGCAGAATCGATGGCTTTTACATCCATCTGTGTTTATTTTATTTCATGCCCCAACAAGCTCCTGTTCAATTTTTTAAATGACTTTCCCAGGCATTTGTCAAACCTGTCCCTACTAATACACAAACACACACACACACACAGACAGTCATGTTTCCATATTTCCACAGTACATTACACTGCCTTACATTCATTTTGCTGTTGTAACCTCAAGCCAAGTCTCCTTAAAATGCACCGATTTTGTTATTTAGACCCTATTTTTGTACCCACAAGAAAGCCAGACCCTCGGAAAGAGATGGTTATGTCAACATAAATATTATATGTATATACATATGTGCACACTCAGTATATGAAATGTTACCCCGTATCGCTACATTCAAGGTTTCTGATTCAGTTCGGACTTATGTTGTGGCTGCTGTGTGGTCAGAAGCTGAAATGCCATGAGATAAAGGAATGTCCTTGTGCGAAACTGTTCTGCTTGCTTCTCCGCCAGCACATCATGTTGTGAAAGCTGCAGCTATTCAGAGCATTTTTTAGAAACAATAACATCTTATTGTTACTTTGACTGAGAGAACAAGGAAAGTTTTGTGCTTCGGTTAAACATTTTCCTCTGGATAATCAAAGAGTGATCATGGTTACTCATAGACTGCAATCCCCCTTTTACAATGACCCCCCCTCTCCCCTTGAAGCAGGGATGTGAAACTCATTTTACATGCGTCCCATTTTGATCTTACGCCGACACCTTTACACCGACACCAGGTGTTTAACCAAGCATTTAATCTCTGTGATATCTTGATATAAGATAAAGAAGTGCAGTTTCAATTGAAACAAGATTGTCCTGTAGTTTTTGTTGATTGACGAATTTTGTTTTCAACTGAAATTTCTGTAGTAGACAGTAAACAGCAACTTTTCCGTCATTGTTTACCTGTGTCTTAACTACTTTGGTAAAGGGTGAATGGCCGTGAGGGAGGTCTTTATCAGCAATAAAACCTTTAAAAATACAGTTAAAAGAAATATTTATGCCCGCTTTCATATTTTCCAAAACTGCTCAGTGGGCCAGATTACAGTTTTTCCTGGGCCAATTCTTGCCCCCAAACCTCATGTTTGACACCCCTTTCTTAAAGGGTTTCTGTAACACAGAACCAGCTGATAACTGTTATTTACTGTAACCCACAAGGTGGTTGATACTACCTAGCTTTTCTAAGGTGAATGATGGACTGATCCTAACAGCCACAGTACCATTTGGCCTTTTGTGCATTCAAACATGTGCGAATACAAAGAAAAGTAAGTGGGAGTCTCTCGAGAGTGATGTCAGATACAGTTAAAAGAGACACTTCCAGCCCATTTCTTCACTTCGAAAGAAGTGAAGAGGCTGTGTCAACTCGACAAGTTGCATCTTCTCCCTCTGTGCTGTCAGGCTGCATCTCAGGGTGTTGAAAAGACACGTCAACTTAATCGGGAAGTTAAAGAGCTGCCTTGGGTCCTTTTCTGAAACTCGATATGGTGTTTTTTACACTATTTAGGAGATAATTGTGCTGTGACTTTGACTTCTTGTGCTCTCTTCTCATTGAAACTTCAGGAAGGAAAAAGAAAGGCTTAGTAATGATTTTCTTTCTGGCGTGTGAGTGGCCAAAGTCTCACAGAGATGAGGCGTAATGGTATCTGTTGTTCATGTTGGATGAGATTACTGCTTATCCCCTCATCGCTGCAGCTCCGGGAGGTGTGTAACGAATGAATGCGATGTCTGCTGTCAGAGCTCTGTGGTCAGGTTGAAGGGATTCACATAAAGTTTTAGAAATCTGTCTTAATTGGGATTCCTTTCCTGTCTGGTAAAATTTCATGTATGTTTGTGAGTCTGTGCTTTGATGCTCCCGTGTCCTGTGAGAAGAGGATGTGGCTTTTAATGAGAAGTCCAGATGCCACTGCGATCAGTGGAACAATGAATTCCACATTATGCTGTGGTGAAGATAAAAAAAAATCCCACAAAAAGCTGTTAGTGCCTCCGTCTTTTGTGCTGAAAATGTGCGGATTTGAAGTGTTTTCAGGAAGGACGATCTTTACGAGACCTTGAAAGGATTTGACGGGGTCTCTGTAAGAAAAGCTGCACAGTCATTGATCTGTAGCCTTCCTGCTGACTTCATGTTATGAACCGCGATCACGGATGTCTGAGTTTTGTGACTTCCTCTCTCTTCCAAGCTTGTGGGATGATAAGACACCCCAAGAGACTGAAAGGAGAATGTTTATGGATGGGTACTCCTTCAGTGTTTGGGGCAGAAATGTACATACAGATAACCATGGATGACAAAGGGAACACTCTTGTGAAATAGTTGGAAACGGTTTTCTCTGAACTTCCATCAATTTCTGCCAAAGGAACAAAACATATATTAGAAATTCCTTTATTTGTGTCCAGTGCAAACCTTTGTTAATTGGATGCCGAGACCTCACCATAACACCACACTACAGGTTGAAATGAGTGTGTCTTTCTCTTGTTTTTGTACGGTATAAATTACTGATGTAACTTTTACTGATGTAACACCTGGCTTTAAAAAAAAAAAAAAAATTCACTGCCCTTAGGCTTAAAGCATCACCCGTGAGTCTGATTTGGTGTCTCCTGCCAGGTTTCTCTTCTGTTACACCTGGAACCACACCCACAAGTGATGTCATGGGATCTTGGAGTGCACCTGCATATCTGTGCAACAAGGTTAAAGGTGAACCCACTGGAGGTCAGCAATAAAACAGATTTTCAGGGATTTGTAGTCATCTTTTTTGCTTTTAAGTGAACATTACAAAGTGATATCACGCCATACTCCTACTTCACTTGCAGTAGGTATTCTGAATGGGGTTTTTTGTGTGTTTTTCTTTTAGAAAAGCACAGTTGTTTTCATCATGAGATGGTCAGAGATGGATGATTAATAGAATCAGTCATCACAAATCTGATGATTTTTTTTATAGGTCTGCATAAGGTTGAAAAAACACCCCATTTTTAGTAAACTGTAACTGCTCTGCTCCAGTAGCATATGGTGCTACCCGATAAGTAAAGCTTGTTAAGTTAAAAGTTGAATTTAACATGTTAGTGTAACTGAAAACTGTTGTTCTGATTAAAAGAAGCAGTAACTTTGGTCAGTTGAGTGTCTGAAGGGGGGACACGTTGGTGAGAAGGTCCCGGATCGGAGTCCAGTCTGGGGGCCTTTATGTGTGATGTTCCCATGGGTTCTGTCCAGCTACTCCAGCTTCCTCTAACAGTCCAAAGTCACATATAGAGTTACGTTAACTGGTGATTCTAAGTTGGATGTAGCTGTAAGTGTGAGTAGCTGTCTGTCTCTTTGTGTGGTAGACTGGCTATCCGGGGTGCACATCCTGCATCTCGCCCTATGATGGACAGGATAGGCTGCAGGGCCTCCTGCAACCCAGAATTTGATAAGCAGAAGAACAAGATGGGTGGATCTGTGCATTTCCTTTTAATGTGAAGGTGACTAAAAAGAGAGGATTTTTGTTCCAAGTCTCATTTCTTGGACATCGTTTCTTCTAAAAATTAGGATTTGACACCCTGGGGTGTACTGCTCCCTTCAGGGAACAGCAGAGTCCTGGTGCACAGAGGGCTTTAGAGGACAACACTGCAGGAACAGATGCCTGGCAGGCTTTATTAAACAGCACCTGTAAGAACCAGATTGTGCTTTGAGTCATCACGAAGCATTTTGAGCTACAAGTTAGAAAAGGTGTCTTAAAAATAAAGCGTGTTTGATTGACTTTGAATGCACTCTGGTGAAGCTGCTGGAGGACAAATGAATAACATGACGAGTCTTCATGTTTGTACGCACTTTAACAGTGAACATGTCATAAGGGATCTTTTTCTATCATTAATGAAACGCTATTATACGGCCAACATGCATTTGCACATGTGGGCAACACTCGGTCAGTGTTTCTCATTCACTTTGGACATATGAATGGCATCTTTGTGTGTGCTGTGAAGCATTTTTCTGCATGACAATGCCCAGCAGCCAGCTCTGGGAGCGCGGATTCGTCCCATCAGCAGCCCTCGGCTCCTGAATATTCATCCACGCTCCTCAACTCGTCCTGACAATAAACAAGAGGCCAGAGGCTTGAATGCCTGGGTGGGGAGGGGAGGAGGGCAAGGGGCAGAAGGAAGGGAGGGGGGCAAATCCCAGCAAAAGTGGGGGGCAAACAACCCGTTTCCAAGGTAACAAGTCCAGCCTCTGTACTGTGCAGCAGTCTGTGAGAGAAAGGAGAGGGGAGGCAGGAGGGCTTTTTCCTTTTTTCCTCCTTTTCGTTTTTTCTTTTTTTTTTCTGGTCGGTTTTAGTTGGAAAGACATGAGTCGCAGTTTATTGAGAAGGGCAGGTATCCGGCAGAGCCAGCCAAAGTTTTTCACCGTGTAGACGAACGGGATCTGTGCGTCGCAAAGGGATTATAATCTCAAAATACCAGCAGCCATGGATGTCAGGGGAAACTCGGAGGTAAAAGCGGTCTGCTTTTTTTTTTAAAACAAACAAAAAGTTACCGACGAGCTACGGCAGGAAGTTTAATTTGTCACAAAGCAGCTAGTGGGACAAAGCAGGGGTGGAAAATAACTTTTTAAAAAGTTGCAAGGTGCGTTAAAGTGTCTCCATGTGACCATATTTGGTCAATGGCATGCTGAACGATGAAGTGCAGTCATCGGCAGACTGCTTTGCTTTCACCCCCCCGACAGCTGACCCTTTGAATGAAGAAAAATGTCCCAGCGGATGCAGGCAGTAACTCTGCGGGCTTTGTAATTAGTTATTATCGGTCAAACATCCCTAAAGTCAAACCAGCAGATAAGTAAGAAAACAGCACAAGACTCCAGATCACACGACTCTGAACTGAGCACCCGGTGTCCTTTTTCCTGCTGGAGTTAAGGTTTATGGTGAGGGGTGTGACTTCTGTTGTTTTGGCCAGGGAATGGTAAAAACCCAAATACTTTTTAAAACATGTATTCTGCGTATTTTAACCTTTACACTCTTGTGCATGTGCAGTTTTATCTGTTAACACTTTTTGCGCCACACATTTGGAGATCATTTGCATGTTGTGTAATGTAATCTATGTAGCAGTCCTTACAAAGTGTCATTAATCACACCTCTGTGGGTTAAAATGATCATTTACATGTTTTCAGCTCTACTTCTTAGTTTGGTGCCTTTAATTTAACTTCGTCTGACCTGGCTTTGGCGCAGATGCAGGTCCAGGTTTGGTTTATTTATTTATTTTGTGATTCACTGAAACATGTGCATTTACTTACTTGGATAAAGGGGGAAAATCTGGCCCATGTATCACAATTGTTTCAGGCAATTTAAACTTCTAAAAGCACCTTTTTTTTTAGAACAACACTGGGAAAAGAGTGTTTTCACTACACTGAGTTTTGTGTAGGTTAAGTATGGAGAGCTGCGTGTCTGTCTTTCTTGAATGTTTTGGTTCCTGAATATGAGTTTTCTTAACAGATTACAGCCTAAATCCTTACGATCTTATCTCACTCACCATAATGCAAACCCTATGGCTGTGAGCGGTTTTCTTTAAGCTTTCTTTTTCCTCCCTTAAAAAAGCCTTTCCATTGTGCAGATCAAACAATGACCTTCCCCTCTCACTGGATGGGACTGTCAACACAAAGCTATTGAGGAAGTTCTTCTCTGTTCTCCATTCACTCTAACAGGAGTGCGTCTAGCCTAAATGGGCCGTTGTTCACTCGACATCACAATCAAGGGTTGTTTTTGTCTTCAGGATAGGTTCATTGGGATTTACTGAGGATTGCGAGGGTCTGAGGTTGTAGTTTTCCTCACCGTCATGCTAAAGGGATCCTCAACCACATTTCTTCAGATCTGGGGGGTGTATTTCTCCAACATGCGGTTTTGACAGATTTCCCAGTCATAAATCTGCAGATCACAAGACCATCTCCCTTAGCTTCCCTCAAACAGCCACAGAAGTCACAAAGCTTCTTTTGAAAGCAAGCTTTTCATTGCCTTTCATGAAAGCATTTAATCTTATGTGACTATATCTACGCAGAAAGGAGACATATGATGCCGGTGCCTTTGGCTCGCCTGTGGCTGATTCAGCTCTCACATTCACGTGGCTTAAAAACACAGCAGATGTCACACCTGTGGAGAGAGCACAGAACAATAATGTGTGTGTTACTTTCTAGGATTATAAACACTGATCTCATCGATCTGCTGTCGCTCAGCTAAGAAACTACATTAACCTTGCTTTACGCCGTGGGATTTTAGCAGTCTGATAAGTTCATTGAAGGTCATGCTATGCTGAATTAGATCTAAAAATCATAGGTAGAAGATTAACTTTCAGGCGTACAGTATTACCCACTGATTTAGGTCTAAGGCACACTCTTAGTCATACTGTTGGTCACCATGCTGCAGCCTCAGTGTGTTCCCATCGCAGTGTTTTACTTCAGTACATTTTACTTCCACCTTCCATCCTTGATATGAGTGTTTGAGAGCCTGCTTGACTTCTCATTAGCTCGTGAAGTAAATCAAAACATATCACTTTCCTTCTGTACCCAACAATAACCCGTGAATTGTGATGGCTCGTGAGTGGGATGAGCTGCTACGTCACTGGTGTTCTGGTTTTCACAAGTGTTGGTGTTAGGTTGTTCAGCACCTCATTTAATGCTCCATTCCTGGTGTTTTGTTAGTAGACTAAAGTCACAGCAGCAGCTCTGTTGTCAAAAATTTGTCTGGCTAACACTGATTGCAAGACCTTCAGAGCTGCCAGCTACGGACCTCTTTTACAGCGTAACGTAGTGGCACTCACCGTTCCAGGTGCCAAACCAAAGATGTCATTGTGATTCTTTTATATTAGTCGTCTTTCCTCTGGGGCTGCCCAGAATTGCACGGTGTAAAACTGCCTTAAGCTTAATCCCTTTTGCATTTACCAAAAGAAATCTACTGGTGTGTCTTAAGGTTTCCTGGGAAGTTTCTCAAGCTCTCTCCGGCTGCAGTGCCAACATGACTCCACTTCCTCTCACCCACTCACAGTGCCTCTGGTTCAATAGTGCTTTTTCTTTTTTCTTATTAAAGATGACAAGTGCAGGATTTCCATAAAGCTTTAGAAAGACTTTGGCTACAGCCTTTTTCTTTTTGTCTTTTAATAAAAATCCCAAATATTTTTCAAGCTATTTCATGTGAAGTAAAAATTAAGCTTCAAGCTACTGTGTAACTTAACCTCTATATGTAACTGTTTATAAGCTCCCCCTGGGCTGTATAGTTAATGGGTCGTAATGTTTTAATAGGCTTTTGCATGCCATGTCAGGGTAACAAAACATCATCATGTAGACGTTATCATGCCGTAAGACGTCCTGACTATTTATTCGAGGGGCTACATTTGTCATGTATCGTTGCGTGCTGAGATACGAGCAGCGCTCGGGTTGGATGTCTGGAGTACACACACTCTCAGCTGTGTTTTCATTTCTTAAACACTTGTCACAACCTGTTGATACTCAGAATAAATGGTGCAAGCGCTGCATTTACAAAGCCTCCTTATAAAGTAGACAGCCTATAATCTGTAATGAATTGCTAGTGAATTTGACTCGAAGCATAATTTTCCCAGTGCCATTAATCAGCACATATTGACTTGAGTTTCCAGATTATTGAACTCAACACAGCTAAAGCCGAGGAATTTCTTTATCTGTCTCAGTCATCACATGCGTAATGACTCCCCTAATGAGATCACGTCCAGTTATATCAATTAACTCACTGGCTACTTTAAGTCAAGAGTGCTAATGCCAGTGTAATCAATGGGAGCCCGGTTGTTTTCTTCAGGATTTGTTCATCAGTGAAGCCTGAAAAAAAAGGGGGTAATTTGATCCACATATTTTAAGTGCTCCACAAACAGCTCATATTTGTTCTGTTTCTAACTAAAACTGTGCGGTGAAGTTCGGGGAAACATCACATTTATGGCCAAAAGAATCCAGTGCCAGCTGTTCTTAAGTTTTTATAACTAGTGATGGGAAAAGAAAGTGTATGAACAGTGGAAACTGGTTATGAATAAGTGGTGATGCTGCTGGCCCTCGTCCAACATGGGAGAAAATAAAGAAATCCATAAAGCTTGTTATGAACGGTTTCATGTAGGAAGTGCTTTCTTTTGGCTGTCTGTTAGTAATTGGGTAACATTACGGTTCAGCCGAGGATGGGCGGCTGATTAGTGATTAGTGTCACGCTGTCACTAGACTGAGTCTCCCGTGGTGGGCAGATGAACATTTGCTCATGCAGAGTGTTAGCCTCGGTGGGTGTGTATTGGTAAAAAACAAGGTTTGTGGATTTATTGAGCAACAGGGCCGTGATTTCTGGAAAGAGACATTGCTGCAGAATATTTTAAATGTACTTTTTTGGTTCTTTGAGTACTACAAGGAAAGAACCCTTGACGTTATACATCTCTACAGCTGATAGCTCCAAAACTGCGCAACACCGTGAAACAGTCTTTAGAAAAATGAGATTTCTAGACTCAACTGTTCCTTTAATCTGCATAGAACTGATAGATTCTGAGAAATGACTCATAGGAGAACAAATGAACCACGCAGGTATTAGTAAAGCTAATCTCTTTCTCTGTTTACTTAAGCTTTAAGAATTTGGCAAACAAGAGCACATTTTGTGTCCTTGGAAAAGTCAAAGACTTTTCTGTCGGAGGTCAGCTTTGTGACAGATTCACCCCCCCACCTCCCCGCTGCAGCTCAGATGGACATAAGCCTGTTTTCCACATGCCTGCCTCTGCAGCTGTGCATGCTCATATCTAGGTTATACAGAAGGGGTTTTCATCTTTTCCACAAGGAGAAAATATGCCATGATTACCCTGAAAAAAAGAGAGATAAAAAAAAGATTCCAAGTATTGGTTCCACCTGGACAATCGAGCTACAGTGGCAGCATGGCAAAACATGTGGTAGTGTAATTATATAGGTATGGGTATGTGCAACTGCCTGTAGCACTGACCTTGGTGGTTTTCTTTTACATAGACAGATAGAGGCCGTCAGAGTCTCAAATGGGTCTCCAGAGAGTCACACTATGAACACAATGCACATATATACTTCAGGTTTTCAGTTTCAGATGGGAACTTTTGCTTTCCCATCATGGTTGGCTTATAAAATGCCTAAAAACAATCTTCATGTGTAGTGAAAATGATTTTATGTGGACCGTATTCACCCTGTTGAACATCAAACCCTGGATGCCCTTCTGAAAATATGTATCTGTACCTCAACTCCCACGCTGCTCTGCTGACATGATACGGCTCAAATTGGCTCAACGGACTTTGTCCGCTGGGGACAAAACTGGTCTTTCAGGAGGTACTGAAACAATGGTGTGGATCAGTGTGTGGGCTTATGCACTCAGGTCTGCCAGCAAGTTGTGACGTCTGGAAAGCGTTGAGAATTTGCAGAGATTTTCACCCTTCCTTTCCCCATTTGTTTTTGGCTGCCTGTGAGCTCTGCAGTGGTTTGAAAAACCTTGAAGTCAGGTTGCTGATCAGCAGAAATAGAGAACCGGGTCAACCAGAAAAGCAGAGAAACAAGAGGCAGGCAGCTCTGTTTATGAAAGCTGTTGTGTCTGCTGCTGCTGCTGCTGCATATTTTTAAAGTTTGCCAGTCTTGATAATAACATGAAAATGTTACGTAAAGTTAAGTGATTCTGTGAAGGTTGCTCATAGCCAGGTGGGTATTTGTGTAGCCTTACACTGAATGAGAACAAAGGTTTTGGCTTTGACTCCAGGTGTTTCTGCCCCTCTGCTGTGCTTCCTTTCACCCTCTGAGATCAGACTTTAATATTTTGAATGCAGCCAAGGTCTGACGGATAATGCAAATATTAGCACATTCCTGCAAGTTGCGGGGAGAACTATGTATCAGATAATATGTCAAAAGTGACAGTGCCAAGGACATGTGGACTCTCTTTAAAAGACACACACACACACATAGACTACAGACTGATAAAAGACTTAACTTTTTAACCATCTCTCTCTCTCAAGGACGCAGTGAGGACAAAGAGCTCTTTTATTCCAGGCCACACAGTCTAATGGAGACACTGTCATGGTCCCATTTCATCAATATGCTCCTGTTGCCGGGGGAACATATGCGTCACTGATATGCCTCTCATGTAATCACATAATACTTCTGGACATGAACATGACAGAACCAGGAAAAACCCTGAAATGGCAAAGCTAGCTAATTAAGATGATGGTGTTGAATATCCAAAAGTGACACGTTGCCTTACAGGATTTGTTTTTATGCCAGAGGCAAAAACATCCAGATAGTTTTTAATCTCTGCATTGAGGTTGAAGTAAAGGGATTAAGAAGTAGCGCTTAAAAAAGAAAATAAGGAAGCAAAACTTTTAACTGACTAAGTCTGGATGTTTTGCTAAGCTAAGATTTGAAAGAAGAGGAAGCAGGCCAGTTGCTTGGAAATGCGGATATGTGTTAGTTGACATGGTTAGGCGAGACAATAGAGTGTAAATAAAGGATGGATGTGCTAGCGACATTTTGGGTGTAGACAAAATGCCAAACTCATAGGACTCGTTTTTTTAAGCAGGACGTGACCATATATAGGATGAACCTGAGGAGTTAGCTTACACTAGCCTAACTAGCTAGAAGAGTGCATTGTGGGTTTAGTGTGTTGTAAAACAGGATGATAAGTTGGCTAGCGACAAACAGACAAAATGTATTGATCACAGAAACCGAACAATGTGACTTTGAGTGCAACCAAAAATTCAAATCAAAATCAATGGTAACTTTATTGTCCCCAATAGGGAAGCATGTCCACTCATTAAAAAAGCCCAAGTTTTATCAAAAGCTTATGGGTTAATGTTATTGAGCATAACAAGAGCAGTAGGTATAAAATAGACTCTATGTCTCTTGATCTTCACTGCAGGCACTATATACATGAAACGAAGAGAGGATGGCCTGAACATAACATGACAGAGGTTGCCTTCCGCAGCACCTGAACAAGCCCCAAACTATCCACCAGTTCAATGGCCATTTACTACTGTTAGTGACTGGAGTTTGTTAGTTTTCAGGGTGTTGATCTTCAAAAATGGCTGATCACACCAAGAAACAAACTCGCCCACAACAGGCCCGTGGGAGTACTCTTCACTATAAAGAAGACTTACAATGATCGTATCATCTGCATATTGGGGATCCAGATGTGGCTGGATAGAATTAAAAGATGAAAAAAAGTCAGTAAATAGGAGTAGAGCATGGGCTTAGGCCCTATCCAGACAACGATACAGGAAATTTAATAAACCATGGTTTCATCTTCAACGCCCCTACAAGGCCTGTATGCAAATTGCAGTGGATCAATACGCTCCATCTCCTGCAAACTCTCCTTTCTGTTGAGCTTTTCAAAAGACTTCTTCACTAGAGATGTTAAAGTCCAGTCCCTGAACTTTTATTAGTCTTAGTCAGTTTATATAATTTTCCACACATGCTTACTTAAGATGGAAAGTTGGCATTTTAAACTGGGAATTACCTAATTGAGGCCTAATATTAAATTAAAAAAAGAAAAAACGACACTGTAACGAGCCCATGATACAGTGTTACAGGAAGAAAAGGACTTCACATTGAAAAGCTGACTGGTAACTTGGTTACAAGTTTCAATTAAAATATTATTACTGTAAAAAAATCTATTTTAGTGGAATATAGCTTTTAAATGAACCTTTATCTTGTCAGTTGTCCAATGTGCACCGCTTCATAGGAAAAATTGGAAAAAAGATGAATAACAGTACAAACTATTGTCTAGTCATCCAGCTCAAGGCTATTTAGCTTAATGGTTAATGCTGCCTCTTACTGGGGTTTGTGAGATTGTTCGGTTTCCCCTCTGCAGAGAGCTCAATTGAGATAGTTTGCAGGCTGATTCAGGCCCATATGTGATCTTTAGACTGCTGCTTTATTCAGCAGTTTCATACTCTCCTTTTGCCTTATGTTTGACACCCCTGATGTAATGCTGTGTTCCAGATAACTCGGAATTCAGATGTTGGAGAACGTTCCAGAAAAGGCACGGGAAAACCGGATTTGTTTTAATTCTTAGCAAGACAGAGGCATTCAAGTGTCGTTAGCAATACAGCATAATACTTATTTTATTGAACTTAAAAAGCATATTAATGGATAGAGCCTGCTCAGTGCTCTGCGTATGGCTTATTTAGTGAGTCACGGATACAGAACAGTGCCATTAGAGAGAAGTTTTACCATTTTACTCCTGTTTACATTCAGTACCGTCATGTTGACTTGCTAACTTGAGATTGCTAGGGCTGCTCTGACGTTTCAGGTTGGAAATCCTAGTTGAGGGGACATTCCAGATTGAAATTCCCAATTGGAACTTGGAAATTCAGAGTTCCACTTATTCAGGAATGCACTATAAACGTCAGGGTTAGTCAAGTCAGCTTTGTTTTGTGTTACGTTGCTTAATGACAAATTTGCCCCATTTTCATTATCAGACTTCCTCCATCCTCTCATATCCAAGTTCCTCCTAACAAACCCTTTAGAAAGAAACATCTGAAAAAGCAAGACAGGGACGTGTGGGTGAAAAGAGTGGACATGGAGGGGAAAAGATGGAGACAGAAGAATTGTGTTTTTACAACAACAGGACAGCAACCTCGGGCTAAAGTGTGCCTTTTTGTGTCCTGCCTCCAAACCCCGTAAAACCCCAAAGATTTTAACACCCTGCGATGTCAAGTGTTTCGTCAGTTGTTGACCGTTAGCTTGCCCTTGGCTCTGACATCTCAAGAGAAAAGTTGTATTGAATGTGGTTGAATGCACTTTAAAGGTACTCTAGAGCTTTCTTAGAAGTGGTTGTTTACAGCCAGTAATTTTGTGTAGAGAGATGGTATCAGACCTCAGGAAGTCAGTTGGCTAACGCCTTGGTGTTTACACTGCAATGTCCATCTTGGGCCTCTGTGACCCATTTCTGTGATTATAGCTTTCTCAGTCCAAAAAAATGAAAACAATAAATTTACACAGATAAAAATTGATTCTAAGTTAGCTACATTAGGTAATCACGTTACTTCAAAGAAATTATTTCTGTGCTTCTTCAAGGTGTTAGAGATCAAATCAGAGAGAAGAGAGTGGAGTGAATATCATCTCCAAACTCACCATATTTTAATCAGGTATAAATCATATTTACACGGCTGCCAGTGTCTCTGGATTCATGTTTCCTAATTTAACTCAGTCAAATTTTGAATAAGATGAAAGATTTTATTTCTTAAGTTCTCCGAATGTTTTTCTCAACGTCCCTTTTTTCCCTGTCAAGCATGATTTGTTATCTTTTTATCGTTGTTTAGTCCATCGTGAGTCAGTCTAGATAGTTACACGCGTATTAGGATAGTCTTCGATGCCAGACATGTGATTTGTAGAAATCATTTGAGAATTTCTCTAATTTTAGATCAAACAGCATGTCGATTGATGACTCTGTCTCGCTCCGAGGCATGTGAGTGGATGCTTATGTTGAATCTTACGTAACTATCTGGATGACAGGAAATAGATGCAACTTTCTACATTTTCCCTCCTATTTTGGGACTAATGTTCTGTTTTTACTTTGAGCTCTGCGGTTCTTTGGTTCACAGAGGAGCAGCAGCACTGGCGGAGTCGTATGCAGGACAAGGCAAAATCGTTCTTTGTGTTGGATGAAAATAATGATGCATGCCTCGTCCTTCTAGCCCAGTCCACAGTCCACAGGAAATAGCTGACAGCAGGAATGCTCCCTCTCTCTTCTCATCTGTCTCTATAGGAATCAGCTCCACTACTGGTTGGCTGGCTTCTTCATACAACAGCTTCCTGTAAACAAGTCATGCTGCCAAGCACCCTCCTATCCTCCAACTCTGATCTCTAGGGATCTCCATTTGACCTCCTCATGCACCAGAACAATTGCTTTGAGCCTTTTTGAAAGGTTCATTGCTGCATTTTCAGGGGCACTGGCCCTCAGTTTGAAGGGAGGCTTTAACTAACTGCTAATTTGACAAACTTGAGTAAATGTTTTAGGAAGAACGACTTCACAGTTTCAGTGCTACATCAGCGTTTCATAGTGTTATAAAGAGAAGGTTGTTTCGCATGAAAACAATTACACGCTCAATAGTATTTTCATTGCTATGTTCTTTTCACTTATTTTAGACGTGAAAGGTGGTAAATATGTTTGTCTGATACCAGACATACTGCTTGAGTATGAGCCATTGATTACAATTAGGCAAAGCATGAAAAGCATAAGGAAAGATTAGGATGTGGGTTAAAATAGCAGACCCTGAATGTCTATTGTGTACTGTAGGTAATCCATAGCCCGAAAGACTATTGCAGAGGCCTTGGTTGGAATCTGCCCAGGCCTATCTGCCGTGTGGCTTCCTCTGCTCTCTCTCACAGCTTTCCTGTCCTAGCATAATAATAACTAAAGAGCCCCACTCCTTCCCCAAAATAGACCTATAGTATTGTGTGTACAATATGGTGAGTAAGCAATTAGCACTTTATTTGCTAAGAGGGTTTGCCTAGCCATCTATCCACCCTGACCTCCACCCTATGCACAAAAGATAGGTTTCAAGAGTTTAAGCATTATGAGAGTCTTTAAATATTAACTTTGTTTTATAAAAATCTGTATTCTTTACAAGTCTAGAAATAAGTAAGCTAAATTAGTTTTCTGGACTTCGCTTGAGTAGCACATGTGTATATATGTATATATATATATATATGTACATATATATGATTCATAATGTTTATAAAGAGCTTGCTAAATAGAGGTTTAGCTTTTTCTTTGGCAGCTCTGTATACCCGTATGCTTTGATCCCGAAAGGCAAATTTTCTAGGCGTAAAAACCCCCCCACAGCTGTGCCAGGAGTTCCGGGGCTTCTCCAGCACAATATTGTCTACATACTCTGTCAGTTATGCCACTTACGTTCAGTTTATTGAAAGTCATCTGCAGTGTTTACACTGGAGATTCAAGATGGCAGATGGGGTGAAATGGAAAACTCTGTAGGATTTCTTTATTAGCCCAAGCTGTGAAAAGTTGTCAGATGCAATAGTAGTAAAGCTACCATTGATGGGGGATAATAGTAACAGCTGCTGTTTCAAAACCCTACATTGACACATTGATACTACAGTTATATAGACTCATAACCACAACAGATGAAAGAACTGCTATGTTGTATCTGTTTATTCATTTATTTTTGGCTGCACATGTACATGAGAGGTGCTGTATCAGTAGAGTTAGTGTTGCCTTCTGTTAGCTTTGTGTTTTGTTATGTGGCTCCTTAGTGTAGTGGTTAATATGCTCACTTAGCAAAAGATCTCTGGCTTGAGACCGGCAGGGGACACAAGTCCCTGGGAGGGTTGCAGCAGGACCAGTACCCGGTATGAAAATTTGCAGAGTCGTCTGCTGTGGCGACTCCTTGCAAATGAGAAAGCAACTAAAATAAGCTTTGTAGCTTATTTATTTATTTTTTAGCTTCTAGCACGACAAATACAAACAATATTGAAATGGTTTAATATTCCGTATAAAACCCATGTTTAAATGTTTGATATCCCTGTGTTTTAGGTGAACGGGTGGTTTGCAGACGAACATGACTGCCAACAAGAGTTCAAAGGCTGCACCTCGTGCAGCAGGAGGTAAAGCTCCTCGGGACGTCCCTGACAGGTCAGTGACATGTTGGACAGCGTGGGCTTGCGTATGTGCATTTCAGGGAGCATTAAGTGGTTTCAAAGTGACCGACTGACTCGACTTGAAAGACAAACAAATCCACTGCTCAACTTTATCCATATTTTCCTGTTTGTTTCACTCATGGAAAAAAACAACTAATGATTGTCAATCATGATAAGGCTCCCAAAGCTTTTGCAAGTATGATCCTGTTTCCTGGACAAGTGCCCCATTCAGCCCTGAACTGAATACTGAGCTGAAACGTGTGTCAGCATGTCGAGAAGTGACAGTGACATACCGCGGGAAAACAAATTTACAAATGCTTTGTAAAATATAATTCTTTATGATCCTGTCAAATTTGTCAGAAGCCCCTCTGAGTCACAGGTTTTCATTCGCATTTCCTGTCACATTGAATAAAATGTGTCGTATTTAAATTGAAATTTCTAGAATTCTAATATTTTCAACATTGCAGCAAATAAATGGCTGCACATGCATACTTTTAACAAACCTAATAAATAATAAATCAGCTTTCTTATCTCCTGATTTGTTGCATTCTTATTTTTCTTCATGTGCTGAAGAGACTGAAGAAATAATATTTTATAAATGCCTTTAAAAATTCCAAAGCAGTAACACAAGTGACAAAAAACCACCACATTTGGTCTTTAAGTAAATGTACAAAAAGAGATAAAAAAAAAACTGTCATGTTGTCATGTCAAGTCATGATTTTTATATAATACTGTGGTATACATTTAAACATTAGAAAAAGAAATAAATTTTTAAGATATCCTGAAAAAATTGACATATTTGAAGAATGACCCTTTTGTCTTTGTTGAAGCTGTTACACGACTCTGCCATAGCTGATTTTAAACAGCAGGTTTTTTTAGCCGTGGTTTCTATTATTCTGATATAGTTAATTATTCCCAGGAATGTTGCTGATTTCTATTCCTTTTCTCATTTTTCATTCTGATGAAGCAAGACACACAGAAGAGAGCATTTCCTGCATGACAAAAAAATAAAATTATAATGTAGCTTACTGGAGCTGGTTTCTGTAGCTGCTCATGTAAATCAGGCCTAATGTAAATGGAAAACCACATAAAGCATAATTTGTGGTACTGCATTGAATCCCCGGTGTAGCGTGTGACATTCCTTATATTTATACTTTTGTGCTGATGTGGTTGCATCCTTAATTCATGGGTGAAACTGAGTAAGTCTTGGACAACAGAGAGGAGAACATTTGCAGACTTTTGAGTGTGAGCACAAATTAAAATGAGAGAAATATCATATGTCTGTACTGGTAAGCTAAATACATTCACAACAGAGGGATTATTCTTGTGCTAATCTAATATACTGAATGTTTATTACTATCAAACAAATCCAGCACAGTTGAGGCGGTGTTGCTGTGATTTCTATGAGGGTACAAGTCTCAGTGGGTACTTAGGATTTAAATCAGTGCCATAAATCTAGTATAACTAATTTTAGGTATTACTGTGTACACACTGTTCTCCATAGTAAACATTTGCAACTAGTCATTGTAAGTAAAACACTGATCGCAGTAGCACAAAGCTCATCATCCCCCTTGCACCCCATTTGTCCATTTAACCTGCGTCTCTTTTAATAAAAGTATTTGTTATTATTGGCAGCTGGTGGTCCTCAGGGACTCGTCTTACACAAGACTCTTTAAGATCATATTTAAAGCTCGTGAGATGCAGCCAGATGTTTTAACAGATGGAGAAGATTTATGTGCTATACAATGGATTCTCACCGACGTATGAAATTAACCAAGGATAAATTTCTAGGACAAATTATGCTTGTGCTTAACTGTGAAGCCCCAGGAGGGAAGCATTGTAATATGCAACAGCACATGGGCAAAGTCTCGATTAAAATGAGTTGAAATTTGAAACTTGTCCAAATACAGGATCTTCGTCTGATGTTGTACTCTGAATAGACATGGACCTCCAAGACTACAATGAAGACTACTACACTGTTTTCATTGATACACATTTGCCATATTTAGGTGTTACGCACCGATAATTGAGAGGGAGCTGGTAAAGTCGGCACATGCAGAGCTATAAGTTTAGGGAACAGGCTGCATTCTCCATCCTGGTCAGTAACGGGAAGTGGCTTGTGGTTGGAATGCCCTGGAAGCCTGAGTAAGAGCCAGAGGCCAGGTTGTGACTGGCATTCAGCTCTTTGTAGAGTACTGTATGTGTGGCCAGTCCATCTGAAGCTGACTAAACTGGGCTTATTTTTACAACTCTTAAAGCACCTAAAGCCTTGAATAGGCAAAAATCTGATAGAAAACATGAAGCTCAGCATAACGTTTTGTCTATCTAATTAAGAGGTCTTCAAAGTCAGACTACAGTTCAGCTGGTTTTCTAATATTATTCTTATACTCATATTATTTTATGTTTACAACTGAACTAATATGAAGCTGTCAAGTGGCGTGTGAAGACAGGAAGTTTTCACAGGATTCTGTGCAGACCTGTGAAAGCTAAGTACACCCTCACTGTTTTGATAGGAATGAAGAGAGTAAATAACAACCAGGTGCTGATAATCAAATGCACTTGAAAAACCGATCATCAGCAAGTGTGAACACCGTTATAAAAGCAGATGTTTCTGCAGCCTCCTGGTCTGGAGCGTCCGGGTGTGTGTTAACCACAATCTCTGGAACAATGTGCTTTGATCAGAAAAGACCAAAGTAGAGATGTTTAGCTATAACACACAGCACCATGTTTGGTGAAAATCCAAACAAAGCACGGTGGGGGATTGGTGATGATTTTGGCTCGTTCTGCAGAGACAGGACTTGGGCACCTTGCAGTCACTGAGTCGTCCATGAACTCCTGTACATACCAAATATGCTAGAGTTAAATGTGAAGCCATCTGTTGGACAGCTAAAGCTTGGCCCAAATTAAGTCATGCAACTGCACAATGATCCCAAACACAGCAGCAAATCGACAACAGAATTGCTGAAAAAGAATAAAATCAAGCGTTACAATGACCCAGTCAAAGTTCAGACCTCAGCCTGAATGAAATGCTCCGGGACCTTAAGAGAGCTGTGCATGCAATGCACACATGATTAATAGTGGGTCAACAAGCACCTCCTGGCACTAGGGTTTAAATACCTGGGACTCTCCACCTTTTCGTGTTAGAACTGAAAAAGCCTCTTGGATGAGGGGTGAAAGTCAGTTCAGACATGTCAGAGTGAAGATATAGCAGTGTGTGCACTTTGTATATATGAATGAAATTTTGCTGTGTTCTCTCATTAAGATGTTCTGAAAGCCCAGCATGAAGCCAGCGTGAGTGTTTTCTCCCAGATCATCTTGTTATTGCTTGTTTACTGTCACATTGTGGAATCATTGTTAGGCATGGAAACACAGCACTAATCCTTCCCAAAGTAAAACCCCAGGGAGAAAATTAATAGTGTCATGATTAAGTCAATAAACTGCACTGCTAGTGGTATTAGGATTGCATTGTTGAGTGTTTGGTCTGGTTGCTGCTAAAACATTCCAGTTGATATTTAGCTTCAGAGATGCTGTTCCCTCGCTAGGTTCCTGTGGCAGACGTAGTCCTTGGCAGAATTTATGATCGGAGTTTTGCCAGGAAAGCAGTAGGAATTTAATTTCCCAGACAAGTTCTTTTCAACAACTCCCCACTGAAACACCGCAACACATGCTGACTGCTGATTAACATCAGTGCTTTAAAAGGATTGTATTCATGAAACCATGGGGTCTATCTGGCTTTTCTTTTTTTGGTTTGGGAAATAGGTGCAGACATAATAGGTGCACAAATGTGCAAGCATACATGGGAATACAATATATATGACAAAAACAGAGATTTTATGTTTCCAACAATCTTGAAAGTCAGTGTTTGGTATGACAACTTTTATTCTTCAACGTAGCCAGACCTTTTTTAGGCAAGGTTTCTTGTAATTTCTTTCAGTTGTCTTCAGGAATAGTTCTCCAGGCTTCTTGAAGGACATTCAAAGCTCTTCTTTGTATTTTGGCTGCCTTTTTTTCTGTTCTCTGTCAAGATGACCCCACATTGCTTCATTAATGTAGAGGTCCGGGCTCTGGGGAGGCCAATTTATCCAGGTATTCTTATACTACACCGGCAGTGGGTTTGGGTTCATTGTCATGCTGAAAAATGGATCCTTTGCCAATCAGATGCTTCCATTTGGTGGCTCAAAATCTGATGGTACTTTTTAGCATTCATTATTCAATCAATTTTGACAAGATCCCCGACCAACACAAATTTGGATTCATCACTCTGTAAGACGTATGGCATACCTCAGCCTTTTCTTGCTGTTTACCTTCATTAAGAATGCTTTAATTGACGGCCATCCCTCCACTGAGACCATTTCTCAGTGGAGGGATGGCCTCCACTCAGGCTTTGCTGAACAGTAGATGAATCAACTGAAGGGCCAGATGTATCACTCAGGTCCTGTGTCAGGCCTTTGATGGATCTTTTCCTTATTTCTTCAGCACGTGACTTTGAGATACTGTTCATCTGTTGTTTTTTAGGACTGCTGCTTATTTTGTCCTCCTGTTGCCCAGTTTCCTCAATTTGTTTTAGGGAAATACAGCTTGCTGAGAAATGCAAGTTTGTGGCTAAAAGCTCTCTGGGAATCCCCTTGTTGGTGTATAAATACTATTTTATATTTGTCAAACTGTAATTGTTGGTATTTTTTGTTGACTCAACTAAAGAAATGGGAACAAATGATGTGTTTTTGTGACAGGCTGCTTGTAACAATGTGCCTAAAGACACAATATAAAATTGGTTCTTTACTAAGTTCTCTGTTAGGTGTAGTCACCATATTCCTTGAGTTAGGTGCGTTCTTTGTGCTTGAATGATTCACAGGTCAGTGTTAAGTAGCTTTACAAAATAAAAGCATTGGTCTGAAAGTTGTCAGGTACAAGGACTGGAAAAAAGTAACCAATGTCCACAGAAAAAATTAAAAAGACCTCAAGGAATCCTGGAGAACTATCACTTAAGACCACTTTAAAAGTTTCTAGAAGGTCTGGATCATTGGAAACAAAATATGAGGCAATAGGGGTGGCTCGAGACTTTTGCACAGCTTGTGGTTCCTAGAGTATTAAAAGTAGAATGGGAGGCAGAGCCTTCAGCTTTCAGGCCCCTCTTCTGTAGAACCAACTTCAAGTTTGGAGACACTACTCTCTACTTTTAAGATTAGGCTTAAAACTTTCCTTTTTGCTAAGGCATATAGTTAAGGCTGGACCAGGTGACCTTGAATCCTCCCTTAGTTATGCTGCAATAGGTGTAGGCTGCTGGGGGATTCCCATGATGCATTAAGTATTTCTTCTTCATTCACCGTTCCCACCCAGTATGTGTTAACAGACCTCTCTGCATTGAATCACACTTGTTATTAATCTGTGGCTCTCTTCCACAGCATGTCTTTTATCCTGTCTTCCTTCTCTCACCCCAACCGGTCGCAGCAGATGGCTCCGCCCCTCCTTGAGCCTGGTTCTGCCGGAGGTTTCTTCCTGTTAAAAGGGAGTTTTTCCTTCCCACTGTCGCCAATGTGCTTGCTCATAGGGGGTCGTACACAACCCCTGTTGTTGTGATTTTAAATAAAATGGAATTGAATTGAATTAAATTACATTGAATAGGGGCTGATTGTGCTCATATATTAAAACATGAGAATTACTGTAAATTGTGAAGGACCAGATGTCAGTGGGATCCTGCTTTTTAAGAACTAGAGAATCATATTTGGTCATATTTGTTTTGTCTCCACTGACATTTCAGCCTTATGATGAAAATAGTGTTAGTGTTATTAATCATTCAGTTTACTCCAGAGAAACTCTGGAAACTACCAATAAAACTCTGCAGATGTGAGGTCATGTCTTCGTTTCTCATACAGTACACCTTCAAAGCAAGTAAGACGAGATGCATCCTTCATGGCTTCAGCAGCCAGGGCCCCAGCTTTTGTATGAGTTTCTCCACCCTGGAGCAGGAAGAGTGAAACCAGGGATGGGCAGATAGGCGTGAAGCCGGATCTGTCCCAACCTGCATTGTTGGATCATAGTCCACAGCCCTCACCTTCCTCCTCCCATAGCTCTTGTTATTCTAACCATGGCTATGACATCAGATCTTCCCAACACTTCACTTTCACAAGAGTTAGTCACCTTCCAGCTCATGACAAAGCTCCCGATGTGCTATGAGTGGTAGGTTAACCTGAAGTTAGGTGGAAAATTTGGCACTCTGTGGAAATCTTAAAGTGGGTGAGCACCGTGAGAAAAGGTGTGTGTGTGTGATAGTGTGTGTGAGGTAAACGGTTGCAGAGTCTGCAGTAAGTGCGAGAACACAGTAGCACCTAGTACCACTTAGCTGCAGGGATCAGCAAAGGCTTTGCGCACCAGAGAGGAGCAGCGAGACTTTCACAGGTAAGATAAATCTCGCTTGGCATGCTCCTTTCTGTGTGAGGTCCACACTGATTCTCCTCAAGTTGTTTTGATTATGTGGAAAAATCCGCAGTGGCGTTTTAATGT